>NC_091989.1:183176212-184442045 GCF_044704955.1 Pristiophorus japonicus
AAACACAGTCTACAAGATGGCTCCAGTATTACCTGTGACTCTTATTGTGTTGACAGCAGCAGTTGCATTACCACAGTAGTCCACTAGGTGGAGCTCCATATTACACTTCTAAAATGTAGTCATTGTTGTAATATAGGAAACACAGCAGTCATATTGCACTCAGCAAGATCCCACATAAAACACTGTTAGAATTACCCGATAATCTGTTTTTAAAGTGCTGGTGAGGAATAAATATTGGTCAGGACACCAGGAACAATTCCCCAGCTCTTCTTTGACATAATGCCATAGAATCTATTACATAGACCTTAGAGGGCAGGCAGGGCTCTCAGCTTAAATGACATCTGAAAGATGGCACCTCCGACAGTGGAGCACTCCCTCAGGAAAATCTCAGCCTAGATTATGTACTGCAAAGGGGCTTGAATCAACAACTCTCCTGACTCTGAGGCAAGCATGCCCCCCACTGAGCCAAGGTTGATACACAAAGGGAAGCAGAGCAACGTGGGAGTGGGGAGGAGCAGTCACAAAGAGAGCAAGCGAGAGAGACAACCATCGCAAATTCCAGGATGCTCGCATGTGCCTGGGTGATGTCTTTGCTTCATGAGTTCTTTGCTTAAGAATTCACGGCAACACATTGCTATTAAGAACTAGTTGGTTTATTAACAAAGGTTTAACAATCACACTACACATTACCAGTTCATCCACTAGGCTCACAACTGCATACCTCATCGTGGATGACCGAGACCCAACTGGCTGGGGTTTTATTGAGTCTTGTGAACATCATATGACTGGCTAAGCCACTCACAATGCAATAGCTCAACAAGTACTTTAAAGTAGATCTTTAAATCAAGTGCCCCCTTATTAAAGGGGCACTAGAACTGACAAATTAACAAATAAAAACATTTTGAAATTGCAGTCAAATTAAAATGTTGCTGCACTCCAGTCCCTCCGGCGCCCACCTCTCGCGGAAGGCCGTGAGCGTACTGGTGGACACCTCGTGCTCCATCTCCAGGGACACCCTGGTTCGGAAGTAGCCGCAGAAGAGAGGCAGGCAGTCGGGCTGAATGACCCCCTCGACCACCCGCTGCCTGGACCGGCTGATGGCCCCCTTAGCCAGGCCCAGGAGCAGTCCTATGAGGAGGCCCTCCGAACTGCACTTGCTGTACAACTATTTTGGAAAACCCATAAATCAAGCGCCCCCTTATAAATGGGGGGGGGGGGGACATTAAAACCGACAATTAAACAAATTAACTTTTTACCATAACTTAAATCAAATTAAAATTTGGTGATGCACTCCAGTCCCTCTGGCACCCACCTCTCGCGGAAGGCCGCGAGCGTACCGGTGGAGCAATTGCTCTCCATGCCAATTTATTAAAATCCGAAATGGAAGGTTACAAAAAAGCTGACACAGCCCCCACCCCTGCCCCCCTCCTTGCCCCCCTTCCTGTCTCACTCCAAAAAACTACGAACTTAAAAAAATAGAATAAAAGCCAATGACCAACTCCACTGCTTCAAGCCCACAGAATGAGTTAAGCCTTTTCTTACTAAATTAGAATTCTGAATTTATAGTTGTGCTTTGGGGTTGCATTCCGCAAATCGATTTATTTTTCTGTGAAATGTTGAAGTTCATTTACCCCCACCCTCTTACTCTCCCCACCGTTACTCACTTATAAGTATAAAAGCATTAGAGGAAAGTTTAAAATGTATTGCCGAATACTTTCATTTAACAAGAGCTGCTATGTGGCAAATCCATTATTAGTAAGAGTTTGGCAAGTGTTAAATAATTTAACTGACATTTTTCTTCATAAAAATTCTAGAAACATGTTTTAGTTGGATGAACATGTCCATCTTAAAAGTGAAACTTTTATAATGAAACATATAAACCTAAATGTTATTGTATACAGCCTATAAATTGTTATATAAAGTTATTGCATTTTAATACAGATGACAGGTTTTATATATTTTGGAAGTTTACCCTCTAATGATAGACATTTCGCCTCAAAGTGTTATGAAGCTTTGTCAGTGTGATCTCTGCAATTTATTGTTATGCTCTGTAAGTGGTAGCATTCTCTCGCCTCTGAGTCAGATAGAATCATAGAAAAATTGCAGAAGGAGGCCATTTGGCCCATCGCGTCCATGCCAGTCGAAACAAAGCTACCCAGCCTAATCCCACCTTCCAGCACCAGGTCTGTAGCGCTGTAGGTTATGGCTCTTTTGCCTCAATTTTGGCCCAGCCTGTTTTTCGGCGCACTTACTCCGTTTCAAGGCGCCAATAAAAATTTCTTTCCACATTGACCGCTGCCCCAGTAGTCACACAGCATGGCCAGCTGATTGGAGGTTGGAGCAAACGTTCTGCGCTGAAAACTGTGCCGGGATGTCTGCACATGCGCAGTGGAGTCCGGTGCTGATGTCCGCGCATGCGCAGTAGCGCTGAAAGTTGGCAATCGGCCATTTTTAAAGAGTTAAGCAGCTGCTTGTGTTTTGGTGCCAGAAGCAGTGCTGTGGTACGACATTAACTGCTGCATTCAAGAAGCAGTGCTCTGTTTGGTAAAATCAATACTGCATGCCTGCAAAAGTGTCAGAAGGAGTGCTGTATTTGTAAAAATCACTGCTGCATGCAAAATAAGGACTGTGTGTTTGGAAAAGTCACTGTGTGTCTAAGAGCATTGGAAAAGTGCTGTGTGTGTCGGAGCAGCAATGCAGCAATGCAGCAACATGGACCAAGGAGAAAGAATTTCTTGCATGACGAAGTGGAGACACTAGTCAATGTCATTGAGACCAGATGGCAGGAGCTGCATACCAGCAGCAGAGGTCGCACAAAAGTCCCACCCAAAGAAATGAAGAATCGCTGGAACCAAGTTGCAGAAGATTTCTGCGCACTGCTGAACACCAAGAGATCTGGAAGCCAGTGTAAAAAGAAATGGCAGAACCTTGGTCAAGTAGTTAGTGTAAGTAATATTTTCATTTATTCAATGCAATTGCAATTGTAAATTAGACCAACTATATATGTCCAATCCAGCAGAAAGACACCCGCTCTAAAAAAGTTGCATTTTCATCTTCGCAGAAGGAATTGGCCCACAACAAAAGGGAAAGAACTCGAACAGGAGGAGGCCCGCCAAATCTGCACCCACTGACGCCCTTGGAAGAGAGGGTCGCTGCTTTGATGGGGCCTGCCTGGAGAAAAAGAAGCAGTACTGCACAAGCTGGGCCCACACGCGAGGGAGAGGATAAGTCCTGAAAATTCATCGTGATTCTTCAAATCAACCTGCTGCCTGGCCTGCAATGTGTGAGCTTACTCAAGCCACCCATCCTGCCCCCTCCTGTGCTGCTAACCATTGGACTGTTCGGTTATATTTTGCAGAACCTGATGCCAATCCTGAAGATCCAGAAGAAGATTCAGACGCGGACGAGCCTCAGCATGAGAACATCTCCCAAGCCAATCCTCCAGACCAACATGGGGGAGGGGGAGGGGGAGGGGATGGAGATGGATGAAGACCACACTGTTCTACTGAATCTTGAGGAGGTGGTGGTCATGGAGTTGACAGTTCCTTCCGTGCCCAGTGGTTTGAGTTCTGGTGCAACATTGCATAGTTTCTCATTGTCCGAGGTTGTGGGATCCAGTGGTGGGATGCAGCATGGAACACCCAGGGCCCCACCGTCCAAGCCTGCGCCTCCCACTGGGATGCCGCGAGGCAGACCCAGGGTGACGGGAAGGAGAAATCGACCACGCTCTCCTGAGATGCAGGATGCAACAGATGTGGTTCAGATCATGGGCATTGAGTGCGGAGAGCATTGACCTTACTCGGCCACTCCTGGACACCATCAGTGAGGTGAGTGAAGAGGTAGTGGGACTGTCGGGAGAAGTAACAGCAACGGCACGGGAAATGGGAATGATTTCTGGGAATCAGTGAGGGAATAGTGTCCATGAGGGAGGGAATGTCAGAGGTAGTGGAAAGGACAACACTGGCAATGACACAGACCACGAGGGAGGGAATGTTTCAGTCCGCTGAGACACTGTCAGGGTGCATGAGGGAGGGAATGTCGGAGTTAGCTGCTGCAATAAGGGAACACACCCAGACCATGCGCCCATTGACAGAATCAACTGCCACTCCCACTGCAATCCCCACACCAGCCTCTGAAGAGACCCAAGCCAGGCCCTCCACATTAACACCTGACCCCCAGCCCCCCCACCACCCATGAAGAAGTACACATTCACCGAGATGTTAGAAGGAATAAGTTTGATACCAAGCCCAAAAACACGGCGCCACCGCCTGCGGGCAGGTGTGGTAGAGAGTACAAGACCAAGCGTGGCGGGCGGTGTTAGACTAAGGGGGCTGAGAGATGGGTGCAGCCTTTCTTTGCTGCTATTGTTGTTATTGTTGTTGATGTTACTGTTGTAACTGTTTGCAAATTGAAAGTTTTTTGTAAGTTATGTAAATTTACAACTTTATAAGTGATCTTAAAGTTTTTAAGTGATCTTAAAGAGTCATTTTAAAGTAAAGCTTGATACAAGAATACGTTTATTACACTAAAGTTAAGTACATTGTAAACTTTTGAATAAAATATATTTTACAGTAAAACTGAATCATGTTCCATTAACACAACACAACATTTAGGAACAGCTCCAAATGTCCATGTGGAATAGTGGTCGCAGAGCCCTCAGGCATCAGTAAACGTTCACGGATGAGCTGCTGGCGCAAGGCTCGAGCAATCGTTAAAGGAGCACGATGGCCCGCCCTCCTCCGACGTCGTGCTCCGGCCTCAGGCACTGGTATGGTTTCCTCATCCTCCTTATCATCCTCCTCCTCCACGTCCTCCTGCTCGGCACCTGCATTGTCCACATCATTATCACCAGCCACTCTCACCCCAGGTGGGTCTTCCACTACCAGGTGCTGCTGCCTCATGATGGCCAAGTTATGCGGCATGCAGCACACAACAGTGAACTGACCGACAATCTCAGGGGAGTATTGCAAGTAGCCTCTGGAACGGTTCAGGCATCGGGTGTTTCAAGATGCTAATGGTCCTCTCTATGATGCTGCGCGTCGTAATGTGCGACATGTTGTATTCCCGGGCAGCTTCCGCCTGGGTTACGCACAGGGGCGTTCATGAGCCAGGTGGCGAGGCCGCACCCTTTGTCTCCCCAGTAGCCAGCTCTGCCCTTCTGGCCGCTGCTCAAACATGTCAGATATAACGCTGTCGCGTGGGATGAACGCATCGTGGGTGCTGCCGGGGTATCTCGCATCGACTGACATGATGCGATGCATGTTGTCACACACGAAGTGGAAGCCTTTTCTATTCCTGATCAGCTCAGCATTCTCCAAAGGTGCTCGCAAGGCGATTGGGATGCAATCAATGCAGCCCTGTACCTTTCGGAAGCTAGCAATCCTTGAGAACCCCACAGCCCTGTCATGGATTGCTTGGGCGGTCATTGGGAACTTGATGAAGTCATTCCTCCACGCATACAGTGCAGCCGTGACCTGGCAAATGGAGACATGTATTGCATGTTGCGAGATGGCGCACACATCTCCAGTTGTAGCTTGAAACGATCCGGAATAATAGAATGAAAGTGCAGCTGTAATCTTCAATTCAACTGACAAAGCAGTCCTCCTGACACTTCTCGGCTGCAGGTCTGATCTCAGCAACTGACAGATGTCACGGACAACTTTTCTGTGGAAACGCAACCTTCTGACACATTCTGCATCACTCAAGTCCAGGTACAAACGCCTGACTTGAAATTACCGAGGTGGGCAAGGCCTCCTGCCCAACAGCCTATGGGCTCTGATGTTCCTGATGTGATGAGCTCCAATCAATTGTCTCCTATGCAGCACCATGATGCAGAACGCTTGCAAAAGATATGGCATTGTCAGTATTTCTCCCCTACTTAAAGTTAAACTTTCAAAGAAGGTCAAAATGGCAGGAAAGCAGGCAGCACAGGTTTGCAGTTCTCTCTCTCTCTCTCCCCCCGAGGTCTGTATGGATGGACCACACCCAAAGGTCTTTTGTCCTCTCCTCTCCCCTTCCCCCCACTTTGAGTCTTGTGACCTCTCTCTCTCCCTCCTCCTCCTCCCCCCCTTGAGTTTGTGACCTCTCTCCCTCCCCCCATCACCCCACCACCCCCCCAGCCTCTCCGTTGAATTGCAGCCACTCCCTCTCTGTCCCCCGATGCCAGCTCCCTTCCTCCCTCCCTCCCTCCTTCCCTCCCTCCCCATTGATTGGCTTGCTACAGCTGCTCTGTGGGTCCCGATGCCGGCCAGCTGAATCGCTCCCACCCCTAGTCCATGCCAAGTGGCCTCCCGGTGCGTTGTCGTCCAGCCCCTAGCCCAGGTCGAGTGGCCTCCCGCACCGGCTGACCCACTGCCTTCCTAGGCCGAGTTTGAAGATGAAGGGAGGACGTACTTCAATTTTTTATTTCTTATTCATTTCTTAGAACTTTTTGTTTGCAAGACTTTGGTGGTTTGTAAGTCTTGGTGCTTTAGGTGCAGGGCCTCTACGCTTCCCTTCCCGCCACTATCCCAGGCTGAATGGGACGATTTCTTTAACTCTCCGCAAGGGTTTTCTGAAGTGGCCACATACGCTGGCCTAAGTAGATTTGGAGTAACTATTATCTGACCAAAGTTGCCTAAATGGGCAGAACTGGCGTAGGTGACTGGTAACGCCCCCTTTTTAGAGAAAAAAAAACTAAACTAAAAAAATCGTAACTAACTCAGTTACACTGGTGCAAATTAATTGGAGAAAATGGGGATTTTTAAGTTATGCCAGAAAAATTAAGTTGCTCCAAAAAAAAACGGAACAACTCCTGGCCAAAATTGAGCCCTTTAAGTGCACATCCAAGTACTTTTTAAATGTGATGAGGGTTTTTCAGGCAGTGAGTTCCAGTCTCACAGTGGGTTCAAGTCCTACCCCAGGGACTTGAGCACATAATCTGGGCTGACACACCCCAGTGCTGTACTGAGGGAGTGCTGCAATGTCGGAGGTGCGGTCATTCGGATGTGACGTTGAACCGAGGCCCCGTCTGCTTTCAGCTGGACGCAAAAGATCACAAGGCGACTATTTCGAAGAAGAGCAGGTGTCCTACTCTTGGCGGTGCTCTCCATTGCAACGAATGACCGATTTTTCAATCTGCTCCTCTAATATGCACGATTCCAGGCTGAGGATTATAGCCTGACATGAACTTACTCTATCGTATGAAATATCCTTGATGAATGTCTATTCCTCATAATCATAAGACAGGTTGTGGTGAAGAAAGTCAGTCAGCCATTGGACCTGTGTGAATGCTGGTTCTCCCAACGGAGCTGTCTGCTCTAATTCCATTACCCTGCTCGTTCGCTATACCGTTTAATATCTTTCTTCTTCAAGTGCATCACCTGTAGGTCATGACTGACTCGTCTTCTATAGCCACTCATGGAAATGTGCTGCAAATCCTAACAAACCCGTTCTCATGAAACGATTTCTTCTAACCTCCCCAGTCTGGTACTAATCCCAAGTTTATGTCCCTTGTCACTGATTCTCCGGCCGATGGAAATAATCTTTCACTATTTACTCTCATAATGCTCAACACGTCTATTAGATTCTCCTTAACGTATTCTGCTCCAGTGAGCGTAGTCCTAGGTTTTTTTAAGTCTCTCATCTTAACTCTGTTCTGTTCTCTCAGGTAGCAGCTGATTAAATCCATATTGCACCTTTCCCACAGCTCTGATATTCTTTCCATAACAGCATACACAAAAGTGCACACGATACTGCAGCTGTGGCCCAATCAATGTCTTGTACAGATCGCTTTCAACTCCATGCTTTTGTGTTCCATATTCCTGTCTACACACGAGTAAATCATGCTGTTCTGTAAGCAAGCAA
The DNA here is from genome assembly GCF_044704955.1 of Pristiophorus japonicus. Lineage (NCBI taxonomy): Eukaryota > Metazoa > Chordata > Chondrichthyes > Pristiophoridae > Pristiophorus > Pristiophorus japonicus. The sequence goes on from NC_091989.1 coordinate 183,184,058, forward strand.
GAGTTAATCTCAGAGAAGACATAGAAACATAGAAACATAGAAATTTACAGCGCAGAAGGAGGCCATTTTGGCCCATCGTGTCCGCGCTGGTCGACACAGAGCCACACGGCCCTTGGTCAAGCAACCCTAAAGGTTACATATAAACCTATGAACAATGACGCAAGGCAAAGAGCACCTAGCCCAACCAGTCCTCCTCACACAACTGCGACATCACTTATACTGAAACATTCGACACTGCACCCCAACCAGAGCCACGTGATCTCCTGGGAGAGGCAAAAACCAGATAAAAACCCAGGCCAATTTAGGGAGAAAAAAATCTGGGAAAATTCCTCTCCAACCCATCCAGGCGATCGAAACTAGTCCAGGAGCAATATTGAAACACCCTGGCCGTATTCTATTCCCTGCAGTACTTGCCATTATATCTGCGCCATCCAACAAAAGGTCATCCAGTCTAATCCCAATTACCAGCTCTCGGTCCGTAACCTTGCAAGTTACAGCACTTCAAGTGCCCATCTAGCTATCTCTTAAAAGTGGTGAGGGTTTCTGCATCCACCACTCTTCCAGGCAGCGAGTTCCAGATCCCCACAACCCTCTGCGTAAAGAAACCTCCCTCAAATCCCCTCTATACCTTCCACCAACCTCCTTAAAACTATGCCCCCTCATAATAGACCCCTCCACCATGATGCCTCAGAGTGGAATATGTGTGAACAATTGGCCTGCGACATTTGAACCAGCTTCAGTTTTGCTTATTTAGAGTCTTGTTTGGCGTGCTGCTCTTGCTGGGCGGTACACGAGAAACGTCTTCCCCGTTCTCCGATGGGCCGAGGGCAGGGAAGGAGTCACGAGTCCTCACAGATCATCACAGCAGTCCAGCAATGGCCAGGCATTCCATGGAGCCAATTGGTTGTCTGGCCGAAAAGAAAAAGAAACACTTGCATTTATATAGCGCCTTTCACGTAAACCGGACATCTCAAAGCGCTTTACAGCCAATGAAGTACTTTTGAAGTGTAGTCACTGTTGTAATGTGGGAAACGCGGCAGCCAATTTGCGACCAGCAAGCTCTCACAAACAGCAATATGATAATGACCGGAGAATCTGCTTTTTTTGTTATGTTGATTGAGGGATAAATATTGGCCAGGTCACCGGGAAGAACTCCCCTGTTCTTCTTTAAAATAGTGCAACGGGATCTTTTATGTCTAATTGAGAGAGCAGACTTGGTTTCCTTGGTTTAACGTCACATTCGAAAGATAGCACCTCTGACAGTGCTTTTTTTTTAATTTCAAAATATACTTTATTCATAAAAAAAAATCTGTACAGTACATTCAAAGGCATTTTAATACATTTAGCTGCGGTCATCAATCCCATATACTATTATTTGGGTGCTGACGGCAGTTCCGTTCGTTCGTTACATTTGTGCATTTGTTACATTTGTTCGTTATACCTCTGACAGTGCTGCACTCACTCAGCACTGCACTGGAATGTCAGCCTAGTTTTTGTGCTCAAGATCCTGGAGTGGGTCTTGAACCCACTAACTTCTGACTCACAGGTGAGCGTGCTATCCACTGAGCCACAGCTGAAGAAATCACTTAGATTTTTTTTTATTATTCAAATTAAAAATGATATTTTCTATACACATCTCTGTTGATTAAACTGGACTTGACGTGTCACTGAAATGTTCATCTGCTTGTGTTCATTGTGACCAATGCATTTGAATAAAGACCGAATTGTCTTGATTGTATTGCTTACTTTTCTCCAGGTAGGCGGGTTGGGAGCGGGGCCTCCGAGGCGGGCGGGAAACCCGGGAGGCTGGGTTCCGTGCATGCCCTGCCCACCTTAACGACAGGGCCTGATTTGCATGTGGGATTGAGAGGCAGGCGGGCTGGAGGCGGGTAGGCCTGCGGATAGGGAGAGGGAGCGAGGGTTCGGTCTGGGGGGGTGGGTTCGCGGGGTGGGAGGGTTGGGGGGGTCAGGTCGGGGATCGGCTGACTCGGTCATGGATTGACTGGCTCGGAGACCAGTGGGAGGGGTCGGGGATCGGTAGGGGAGGATCAGGGATCATAGAAACATAGAAACATAGAAACATAGAAAATAGTTGCAGGGGTAGGCTATTCGGCCCTTAGAGGCTACACTACCATTCAATATGATCATGGCTGATCATGCAGTTCAGTACCCCATTTCTTCCTGTAGCCCCTCACCTGGGGAGCCGCTATTGATGCAGTAGCATCAATAGTGAGTGTTGGCAGGTTAGCGGGTCAGCAAACATCGCAGAAACCAGAGTACGACTGTTGTAAGATACACCGATTTTTCTTCAAACAACGCACAGGAAGAGGCCACAAACAAACTGTTTTGAAGTAAAACAAACGGTGGGCCTACCTGGGAGGGGAACAGATGCCAGCCTGAGGCAAGTGGTGACTCATCACTCATAAAAGCCATCGATGTTGATCAAGGATGACACTTGGTTATGCATATGGACAAAAGACATAGTAACCTAGAAACATAGAAAATAGGTGCAGGAGTAGGCCATTCAGCCCTTCGAGCCTGCACCACCATTCAATAAGATCATGGCTGATCATTCCCTCAGTACCCCTTTCCTTCTTTCTCTCCATACCCCTTGATCCCTTTAACCGTAAGGGCCATATCTAACTCCCTCTTGAATATATCCAATGAACTGGCATCAACAACTCTCTGCAGCAGGGAATTCCACAGGTTAACAACTGTCTGAGTGAAGAAGTTTCTCCTCATCTTGGTCCTAAATGGCATACACCTTATCCTAAGACTGTGTCCCCTGGTTCTGGACTTCCCCAACATCGGGAACACTCTACCCACATCTAACCTGTCCAGTCCCGTCAGAATCTCATATATTTCTATGAGATCCCCTCTCATCCTTCTAAACTCCAATGCATAAAGGCCCAGTTGATCCAGTCTCTCCTCATATGTCAGTCCGGCCAACCCGGGAATCAGTCTGGTGAACCTTCGCTGCACTCGCTCAATAGCAAGAACGTCCTTCCTCAGATTAGGAGACCAAAACTGAACACAATATTCCAGGTGAGGCCTCACCAAGGCCCTGTACAACTGCAGTAAGACCTCCCTGCTCCAATACTCAAATCCCCTAGCTATGAAGGCCAACATGCCATTTGCCTTCTTCACTACCAGCTGTACCTACATGCCAACTTTCAATGATTGATGAACCATGACACCCAGGTCTCGTTGCACCTCCCCTTTTCCTAATCTGCCACCATTCAGATAATATTCTGTCTTCGCGTTTTTGCCCCCAAAGTGGATAATCTCACATTTATCCACATTATACTGCATCTGCCATGCATTTGCCCACTCACCTAACCTGTCCAAGTCACCCTGCAGCCTCCTAGCGTCCCCCTCACAGCTCACACCACCACCCAGTTTAGTGTCATCTGCAAACTTGGAGACATTACACTCAATTCCTCAAGGTATATTGTCAACTGCTGGGGTCCCAGCACTGAGCCCTGCGGCACTCCACTAGTCACTGCCTGCCATTCTGAAAAGGACCCGTTTATCCCGACTTTCTGCTTCCTGTCTGCCAACCAGTTCTTTATCCACGTCAGTATATTACCCCCAATACCATGTGCTTTGATTTTGCACACCAATCTCTTGTGTGGGACCTTGTCAAAAGCCTTCTGAAAGTCCAAATACACCACATCCACTGGTTCTCCCTTGTCCACTCTACTAGTTACATCCTCAAAAAATTTCAGAAGATTTGTCAAGCTTGATTTCCCCTTCATAAATCCATGCTGACTTGGACCGATCCTGTCACTGCTTTCCAAATGTGCTGCTATTTCATCCTTAATGATTGATTCCAACATTTTCCCCACTACTGATGTCAGGCTAACCGGTCTATAATTACCCGTTTTCTCTCTGCCTCCTTTTTTAAAAAGTAGTGTTACATTAGCTACCCTCCAGTCTATAGGAACTGATCCCGAGTCGATAGACTGTTGGAAAATGATCATGAATGCAACCACCAATTCTAGGGCCACTTCCTTAAGTACTCTGGGATGCAGACTATCATGCCCTGGGGATTTATCGACCTTCAATCCCATCAATTTCCCTAACACAATTTCCTGCCTAATGAGGATATCCTTCAGTTCCTCCTTCTCACTAGACCCTCGGTCCTCTAGGACTTCTGGAAGGTTATTTGTGTCTTCCTTCGTGAAGACAGAACCAAAGTATTTGTTCAATTGGTCTGCCATTTCTTTGTTCCCCATTGTAAATTCACCTGAATCCAACTGCAAGGGATCTACGTTTGTCTTCACTAATCTTTTTCTCTTCACATATCTATAGAAGCTTTTGCAGTCAGTTTTTATGTTCCTGGCAAGCTTCTTCTCGTATTCTATTTTCTCCCTCTAAATTAAACCCTTTGGCCTCCTCTGCTGAATTTTAAATTTCTCCCAATCCTCAGGTTTGTTGCTTTTTCTGGCCAATTTATATGTCCCTTCCTTGGATTTAACACTATCCTTAATTTCCCTTGTTAGCCACAGTTGAGCCACCTTCCCCGTTTTATTTTTACTCCAGACAGGGATGTACAATTGCTGAAGTTCATCCATGTGATCTTTAAATATTTGCCATTGCCTATCCACCGTCAACCCGTTAAATATCATTTGCCAGGCTATCCTAGCCAATTCACACCTCAAACCATTGAAGTTATCTTTCCTTAAGTTCAGAACCCTAGTTTCTGAATTAACTGCGTCACTCTCCATCATAATAAAGAATTCTGTGATGTTATGGTCACTCTTCCCCAAGAGGCCTCATACAACAAGATTGCTAATTAGTCCTTTCTCATGACACATCACCCAGTCTAGGATGGCCAGCTCCCTAGTTGGTTCCTCGACATATTGGTCTGGAAAACCATCCCTAATATACTCCAGGAAATCCTCCTCCACCGCATTGCTACCAGTTTGGTTAGTGCAATCAATATGTAGATTAAAGCCACCCATGCTAACTGCTGTACCTTTATTGCATGGATCCCTAATTTCTTGTTTGATGCTGTCCCCAACCTTACTACTACTGTTTGGTGGTCTGTACACAACTCCCACTAGCGTTTTCTGCCCCTTGGTATTCCGCAGCTCCACCCATACCGATTCCAAATCATCCAAGCTAATGTCCTTCCTTACAATTGCATTAATTTCCTCTTTAACCAGCAATGCCACCCCACCTCCTTTTCCTTTCTGTCTATCCTTCCTAACTGTTGTATACCCCTGGATGTTGATTTCCCAGCCTTGGTCCCCCTGGAACCATGTCTCTGTGATGCCAATTACATCACAGACATTGATACCCCAGACACACCAAGTCTGTAAAAAGACCGGACAAACAAAGGACCCTATGAAATACACATTTTTGGATAACAGCATTCAGCATAAGGAAATATCTTTTGCATTGTCAACTCCATGTGCAAATTAGTAGCCATTCACACTCATTACCACAGCCAGTTAAACAGATCACCACATCGATTATTGGATCCCAGCTCAGCGGGAAACATATTCATACTATGGATATAAATATGCAAGCCAGAGTCAACTCAGCAGAAGAAGGACAGGAAGACAGAAGAAGAGCAGGCATGGAAGGAAAGGAACAGCCAGAATGGCCAGAAGATGAACTAACAGGTCACGGAACCAAGGACCATGAATCTCTGGTGATTGTATGTCTAAAGTCAAATTTCTCTCAGCAGTCTAGTCTTGTAGTTTTAGTCAACTTTTTGTTGCATAATAAAACGGACACTGGGTTAAGCCTAAATTTTGTGCCACGTGTTGTCCTTTCCCACTATACGTTCCGAGGTCTAAGAATCAGAGTAGAGTAAAACAAATACCCTTCACTCTACAGGGATTGGTGAGACCACACCTGGAGTACTGCGTATAGTTTTGGTCTGCTTATTTAAGGAGCGATGGACTTGCATTGGAGTTAGTTCAGAGAAGGTTCATGAGGTTGATTCCTGAGATGAAGGGGTTGACTTAAGAAGAAAGGTTGAGCAGGTTGGGCCTATACTCATTGGAGATTAGAAGATTGAGAGGTGATCTTATTGAAACATATAAGATACAGAGGGAGCTTGACAGGGTAGGTGCAGAGAAGATGTTTCCCCCTTGTGGGAGAATCTACAACTAGCGGCCATAGTTTCAGAATAAGGGGTCACCCATTTAAAACAGAGAAGAGGAGGAATTTCTTCTCTCAGTGGGTTGTAAATCTGTAGAATTCTCTACCCCAGAGAGCTGTGGAGGCTGGGTCATTGAATATATTTAAGATGGAGGTAAACAGATTTTTGAATGATAAGGGAGTGAAGAATTATGGGGAACAGATGGGGAAGTGGAGTTAAGCCCAGGATGAGATCAGCCATGATCTCATTGAATGGCGGAGCAGGCTCGAGGGGCCAAATGGCCTACTCCTGCTCCTATTTCTTATGGTCTTATGTAGATGGATTACTACAGACATGTAGACCATGAGCTTGGTGGCAGTTTTGAGGGCCTGGTCTTCAAACACTCTTTTCCACAGGCGGCTGAATGCTGCACTGGCGCACTGGAGGCGGTGTTGAATATCATAGTCAATGGGAATCCCTGGCCAAAGACCACCCTAAGTGGAGGAAATGCATTCGGGAGGGCGCTGAGCACCTTGAGTCTCATTGCCGAGAGCATGCAGAAATCAAGCGCAGGCAGCGAAAAGAGCGTGCGGCAAAGCAGTTCCACCCACCCTTATCCTCAACAACTATCTGTCCCACCTGTGACAGGGACTGTGGTTCTCATTTTGGATTGTTCAGCCACCTAAGGACTCATTTTAAGAGTGGAAGCAAGTCTTCCTTGACTCCGAGGTACAGCCTGTGATGATGATGATATAGATGGAACCTGTGATGAGATCCTCTCCCTGTGGGATTTCTGCAGCTTCTTTGCTTGCATTAGTTGTCGTTGAGCCGTGTTGTCAAGAAAAAAAATATGTAATCAGTGTCAACACAATGCAGTTTTCACAGTGTTTGCAGATTCTCTCCGGGCAATGGAGGCTCCTGTAATCCGATTTTCCCCTAATTGTTATGTTACTGGTCCACAGAGCTTTGTGTATACCACCTGCATGCTAATCTAGGAACACGCACCTGCTACGACGGATGTTAAATCTCGTATTGAGCATAAAAAACACAACAAAGGAATTTATTTCCACCCTCCATACTTGCCTACCACAGTTCTGCAAAAACACATCAGTAAGTGGAATTTTATTCCACAGTTATGGAAAATGATAACTCAGATTTGACAAATATGTGCCATGTTTTTGATTTAGTGGTTCTTTAGAGAATATATTTTCAAATATGTATTTACAAATATATACATATGGCTGCATAGAATGACACCACAAGTTCCGGCTAGTGTTCAGATGATTGGCTATTCCCCCCACCAATCATGCCTGCTGTATGTGGGATTTGAATTCACGTTATTAATCCAGAACTTCATGGATTACTAGTCCGGTGACTTTTATTTGTTCGCGGCAAGTGGGCGACGCCGGAAATGTCGGTATTTATTGCCCATCCCTAATTGTCCTGGAGAAGATGGTGGTGAGCTGCCTCCTTGATCCGCTGCAGTCCGTGTGATGAAGGTACCCTCAGTGATGTTAGTGAGGGAGCTCCAGATATTGAGATAGAAACATAGAAACATCGAAAATAGGAGCAGTAGGAAAATTGGACCATTCGGCCCTTTGAGCCTGCACTGCCATTCAATATGATCATGGGTGATCCTCAATCTCAACACCATATTCCCGCTTTTTCCTCATACCCCTTGATTCCTTTTGTGTCTAGAAATCTAACTATCCCCTTCTTAATTATATTCCGTGACTTGACCTCCACAGCCTTCGATGGTAGAGAATTCCACAGGTTCACCACCCTCATTTCGGTCCTAAATTTCCTACCCCGTATCCTGAGACTGTGACCCCTTGTTCTAGACTTCCCAGCCCCGGGGGAAAACATCCTCCCCCCCATCCAGTCTGTCCAACCCCGTCTGATGATGCAAGCACAGCTGAAATTTATGCAAGTCAGGATGATGTGTGACTTGGAGGGGAATGTGGAGGTGATGGTGTTCCCATGCTCCTGCTGCCCCTGTCCTTCTGTGCAGTAGAGGTCACGGGTTTGGGAGGTGCTGCCGAAGAAGGCTTGGCGAGTTGCTGCAGTGCATCTTGTAGATGGTACACACGACCACTTCACTAGCGACACTACACTGCACATGCAGTGTGGCTACTGTTTTGGGAATCTGACCATGCCTCTAGCACCACCTCCAACTGAGGAGGGGAATAATTGAAGTGACAATAAATAGATCCCATACAACAGTTTTCAAGGGGCCTGATTTTGCGATGCCTACTGGTGTTACGAGGTGCGCTCGCGCCCGTGGGTTCCCCGCAAGTTCCAGGTTTAGGTATGCGATGTACGTGCGCCTAAACCTGGAACTTGTGATCCATCAGCAATCTTCTTGTCAGATCCACCGTATCCGGAAGTAAAGGACCTCCGTGGGTAGAGAGTTGGACTATTTGCCCAACTCTGGCCCGACGAATGCCCTTTAAATTCTTACAACTGACAAAAGGAGGCGTAAGACCGTAGTTCACCAGGTTTTGCCATTCCAACTTCGATTCAGGGAGATGGCCAGTTCATGTTGACAACAACCTTGCCAGTGTAAATGGAATTTGGAAATCTTATTCCTGATCCCTACAGATATGGTTCTAGCCTATCCCTCTCGCCAACCCCTAAAATTGGAAATTAAGTTGAATTTGCTAATAAAGATGCTATTTAACTTCTTTTTAAGTCTATTTACCTCCAATTCTGGCCGCTTGAGCATCTCCGATTTTAATCGCTACACCATCGGTGGCCAAGCCTTCAGCTTCCTGGGCCCTAAGCTCTGAGATTCCCTCCCTAAATCTCTTCGTCTCTCTCGCCTCCTTTAACATGCTCCTTGAAACTTCCCTCTTTGACCAAACTTTTGCTCACGTGTCCTAATATTTCCTTATGTGGCTCAGTGTCAAATTTCTGTTTGATAGCGTTCCTGTAGAGAGCCTTGGGATGTTTTACTACATTAAACTCGCTATATAAATGCAAGTTGTTGTTGTTGCTCTGTCATTCAGGTCACACTCTCTGAAATTCTCTCCTTCAACAACAGCACCTCTCTACTTCTATCTCCTGATTTAGGGAACCACCTGAAAACCCATCTGTTTAACTAAACTGTTGCTTGCCCCGCACTCCCTCTCTATGTCAGTGCACATTTCCCATATGCCTCTGATAAGCAGCATGGGATAACGTCAGTGTCGATGGCGCTATCTTGTTGTTGCTTATTTTGCCTGACATTTTCTCCCACCTTCTCTTGAAGCTGGAGTATATCTCCATGGATATCTACAGCCATCCAGCCCCTCACCCAAGTTGGCATTCAAGTTGGGTTGAAGGATGGGGGGGTGGGGAGAGGGCGATGGTTTTGGGCATGATGAAACATGGAGCAGTTGAAACAAATATTATGAATGCATTTCAGGGGAAATTAGATTAGTACATGACAGGGAAAGAAATAGATGTATATGATGATCGGGTGAGATAAAGTAGGGTGGGACCAGGCGTGTGAGGAGCTTAAACATCACTGTAGCCCAGTTGTTCAAATGGCTTGTTTCTCTGCTGTGAACTCTATGTAATTCTATATTAATAAATGTGATCCTGTACCTCATCCGGAATCACTACACACACATCACACACACACACACACAAACACACACACATACACACACACACACACACACACATACTTACGCACGCACTCACACATACTGGGTGGAGTTATATACATTACACTTCTCCCTCCTTAATGGAGAAGTAATTATAACATCAATCATCATACATAACTTGCAGTTATACATACCAAAGTATTTAGGTTTATTTTGCCATATTTAAAAATCAAGCTTAACCATGTGTCTTCTGTTTCGAAGAAGATACCATCGCTCTCGAACAGAACCTTCCAAACATGGTGTCAAACTTAGACTCATTCTAGGCTGATCCTGAGGAAAGTTTTCATGCAAGAAATGCCCTTGATTTACCTTTGAACTCTCGATAACTTCAGACTGCTTGTCTGCCTGACTCGGACTCAGACTTAAATTCTGACTTTCTCTTGGACTTGTTTCCCGTACATTTGATGTAGGATTAGCTACTGGTGTTTTACTTGTATCAAAACTACCTGATGAGTCAGAAATAATTGAATCATTCCCACCTTCAACTCCTTTCATGTCTGTCGGTAAAATATGATCGATGTGAACAAACCTAACCTGTCCATGATCAAACAGCTTGACCAACTATGTGCGAGGACCACATATCTTCACCACTCTTCCTGCTAACCACTTTCACCATTTATGATGATGGTTCTTCAGTCTCACCTTCTGGTTTAATTTCATAGTTCTCTTTTTTAATCTACCCTTATCATGATTCTCTTTCTGTCTTAATTGTGTCTTCTATGGACTGTGCTATGTTTGGTTTTAACAATGAGGATCTGCTTCATGGCTGTCTTTTGAGAAACAACTGTGCTGGTGTTCTACCAGTAATTTTATGAGGAGTATTAAAATATGGAATTAGAAAATTAGCCAATTTGTGGTCCAATGACAACTGTCGTTCCTTTGTATTTGGATCCAACATCTGTTTGACGAGGGCACGTTTTACAAGTTGTACTGTGCATTCTGCTGCACCATTCGAAGCAGGGTGGGACAGTGAAACCTTGGTATGCTTCACATCATTTTTGCTAGTGAACTGTGTAAATCCTTCTGAACAAAATTGTGGACACAGTTTTCAGACACAATTTCTTCTGGGAAGTTAAATGATGAAAATAATCTTTGCAAAATGTCTAATGTTTTACTTGTTGTTAGTTTCCTCATTGGAAACACCTCGACCCATTTCGAATGGCTAATAATCACAATGAACAATTGCTGTCCTTCTAGCTCATTAAAATCGATATGTAAGCTTTGCTACACCCTGGGAGGTCATTTCCATGGCTGTAATGGTACTGATGGTAGTTTCTTGCTTATCGATTGACATGTAGTACACCGACTGATGATGGGCTAGAACCTCCACTTTTGCGCTTATGCCCAAAAATGGGCGATATTTTCGGCGTGGGTGGTAAAAAAGGGTTTTTAGATCGCCGGCTTCTCGTCCATTCTCAAAGCACCTAGTCTCCATTTTTGAAAATGGGCATTACCGCGAGCGATATGAAATGGGCGTTAGCGATAAATGCTTTTGATCTTCCGCCGTAAAGTGTCGCCATCCTTAGCAACGGCATGGCAACGCACAATTCCCGTGATTCAGGAGGTCAAGGGTCATTATGATATGCACAGAAGAGGAGACAGAAAGAGAGGGAGCTCAGAGGCACTGAAAGCGTGTATGGCTGTGGTGTGTGCTTGTCTGGCTGCTGTGGGAAGCATGAGAGAGATTCACCAGCAGCAAAAAGCCTACTAAGCAGCAAGAATATAGTTGACACCGAGTTTTTGTCCAACAAATAAGATATAACATGGAAGGGTTGGAAGAGGCCCTGGAGTTGTTAGCCAGGAATACTGGTGGCAGAGGGCTCCCAGTGGTCCCGGAGCACTGCACTGCACCCCAAGGTGCTGCACCCCCATTGCCAACCACACGAGAGACAGCAGAGACATCTTGCTTCTGGCTCGAAGCAGGTTCCCACCTCGGGACTGTCCTCTCCTGTATCCACCCAAGCATCGGTTCGGCCATCACCGCCCCCACAATCAACCCCAATGAAGCATCGGCTGAGGAGCTCCTTGGCCAGGCGACATGGAGTCAGGAGGGGTAGAGGTGGGGAAGAGAAATGGGGGAAGGGGGCAAGGTTTGGTTTGTACAGAAATACTGATGATTTCAAACTAGTCTTCAGTTTAAATGTTTTTTCTTTAACAAAACCTTGTAGCGCATTGACTCAGATAGCTGCACCGTTACACGCTGGTGATTCCTTAACATCAAAGGGTATAATGACACTTAACTTCAATCAACTGAAACTTTAACTGTCACCAATGTGATGCCCATCATTGAGGTATCATCTGCACACCCAGCAGTGTGTCAGCTTTGTAAATAACACCAGCGTTCGTTCAGGCAAAGCGATCATTGATGAGCTCCTGACGTAAGGCTCTTGCAGCTACCATGCCACCATGGGCCCTTTCATGCAGTCTACAAGGGGGGGGGGGGCATGGCTTCAGTGTCAGCCTGATTGTCTGGGCCGATGTCAGCGTCCACTTCCTCGTCCTCCTCTTCCTCTCTCTGGTGAGGTGGACTGTCAGACGCAGCAAGCAATTCTTGTCCCCTCCCAATAGCCAAGTTGTGTAGCATGGAGCACACCACGACACATTGAGCTACCTGCTCAGGGTGGTATTGGAGCTCGCCTTCTGAGTGGTCCAGGCATCTAAAGCGCTGCTTCAGCACTCCAATTATTTTCTCCATGATATTGCGAGTTGTTCTGTGGCTCTCATTATATCGCCTCTCGGCTTCGGTGTGGGTGTCACGCAAGAGGGCTCATTAGCCAGGTGGCGAGGCCATATCCTTCGTCACCAAGCAACCAGCATTGACCTTGTGGCTCATTGTTAAACAAGTCGGATACAGTGCTCTCACGCAGGTTGTGAGCATCATGGATGCTGTCCGGAAATTGAGCATTCACAGCCATTATAATTTGCTGGTGGTCGACAACCAGTTGGACATTCAGGGAGTGGAATCCCTTGTGGTTCCTGAAAACCTCAGCATCCTGAAAAGGTGCCCGCATCGTGATGTGTGTACAATCTATTGCTCCCTGCACCTTGGGGAAGTTTGTAATTCTGGAGAATCCGAGAGCCCTCCCATTCTGTGCCTCCCTGGTCATAGGGAAGCTGATCAAGTCGCTCCTGCGTGCGAACAGGGCTTCAGTGACCTGTCTAATGCAGCGATGTGTGGCATGCTGAGAAAGTCCGCAAATGTCTCCAGCTGTGGCCGGAAAAGAACCCGAGGCGTAGAACGAGTGTGCCGCAGTGACTTTGACCTCAATGGAAGTGCAGTGCTGATGGTGCTGGCAGGCTGCAGATCTGCCCTTATCAGCTGGCATACCTCAGTGATAACCTCTTTGTGGAAGCGCAATCTCCGAAGGAAGGTGGTGTCAGACAAGTCGAGGTAAGAATGCTTGTCCCTGTACTTGCAGGTGATGTAACGTCTGGTCCTCCTCATCAGTCTGTCATGTCTTACATTGGGCACATAATGCAGTGGAGCGTACCTTTGGCGATGTCGACTCTGTCGCATGTAATTGGTCACCAAGAGAGGGTGAGAAAGGACAGGCCCCATTGCAATAGCTTTCTGTGTCCACCGATTGGTCACAAACAATGAATGTCCCGACAAATACACCTATTAAATTCCAATCGGTCACAGTGTGGTCAAGTTGTTTGTAGAGATGTTCACATCAACTCCAACGACCTGCAGATTACATCCGAACTCCGCCAAGGATGAAGCACAGCAGCCTTTTAAAGGACGCGACATGTGATCTAGAACATGACATCCATAACGCTGTGATTAGTTCCGGTTAGTTCCACTTTTGCTGGGCGTTTTTTTGGGCTAGCGATATTGTGGGCGATATGTGCGTGAGATGGTGAAAGTGAGGCTGGGCGATCTCATGGCCACTAGTTTTGGTAAATATGCTCTTTACGACAAAAAAAAGTGGGCGGGTGGTATTATTGAATCTCAGCATTAAATCAGTGCGGAAATTAACGCTGGATGAAATTATGGGTGTTGATTTCGCCCATTCTGATGATTCCGCCTCAAAAAAGTGGGCGGACAGTAATATTTTTTCCTGGCGTTAAGCACATGGGGAAAGTAACGCTCAACAGTAAGCTTCCTAAAAATGCCCGTCAGTTTCCATTTTGTACCAAAATGAGCAATATTTGGGCGTTATACGTCATTTCAACGGTAAAATGGGCGTTAAGTGAGCGTTAAGCATGCAGAAAAGTGGAGGTTCGAGCTAGACCTGGCCACCATAAGTGACTGCGTGCAAAACTCTTGGTCAAGCACATTCCCAGCTGCTGGTCATGAAGATTTCCTAATAATTTGGACCCAAATTTATTTGGTATAACCACTCTTGCATCCCAAATGATACAATTTTTATCGACTACTAATTCATTCCTACGAATGAAGAATGGATGAATATCTTTCTCTGTTATTCAATTTGGCCAGCCATTTGCTATTTAATCATACACATAACTGGGTCACGTTTGGTTGCTCTACCAATCTCTTCAGTTGTGACAGGCAGTTCATCAATGTATGAAAAATAGAAAACTTCTTCCCTATTGGGTGTAACTTGTGATGGGGATGGCAATCTGGACATAGCATCAGCATTACTGTGATCAGCTGATTATCTGTATTCAATATCACATGTATATACTGACAAAATCAAAGCCCATTTCTGCATTTGGGTTGCAGCTAATGTTGGAACTTGGGATTTTGGATGGAGGATTGCTGTCACGAGCTTATGGTCCATAATGATTGTAAACTTATGACCATACAGCTACTTGTGGAACTTCTTGACCCCAAAAATTAATACAAAAGCTTCCTTTTCGATTTGCGCATAATTACGCTCACTGGCACTGAGAGTGCGTGAAGCCAAAGCAATTTGGTCTCTCCTCCCCGCTATGTAGTACATGAGAGATCACTGCCCCAACTCTATACGGAGATACATCACATGCTAGCTTGGTCTCTTTAGATACTTCGTAGTGAGCTGACATTGTGCTCTCTCACAACTGGCTTTTACACTCCTTGAATGTTGCATCGCATTCTTCTGATCACTTCCAAAGGATCTGTTTTTTCAACAGTTCATTCAGTGGATGTAACACTTCCCATAATAGTTCAAAAGACACAAAAATGATCGAAGTTCAGTGACATTCTTGGGAGTGGGCGCATTACTAAATGCATCCAGCTTTCCCTTGGTTGGATGGAAGCCATCTTTGTCTCCTCTGTACCCTAAGTACTCCACAGAGTTTTTAAATAACTCACACTTGCGAGCAGATACTCGTACTCTGTGCTTCTCTAACCGTTTGAGGACTTCATTCATTATGTTATGGATTTGCTTATTTGGTGCTGAAATTAGTATGTCATCTAAATAACATACTACCCCTTCAATACCTTGCAAAATCTGGTTCATCACTCCTTGGAATATGGCAGGGGCAGAAGACACTCCAAATGGCAGCCGATTAAATTGATATAGGTCCAGATGAGTATTTATAGACAAGTGTGACTTGGACTCCTCATTTAGTTCAAGTTGTAAGTAGGCATTTGTAAGATCAAACTTTGAGAAGATCTGACCACCTGTCAGTGTTGTGAACAAATCTTCAACATTTGGCAATGTATTGGGGTGATTATCCTCTAGAATCTGGTTTACGGCTACTTTATAATCCCCACACAACCTTACCTTACCATCGGACTTCGGTGCGTGGAGAGGTGTGAGTCCGGGGTCGGCGAGAGGCCTATAAAAGGCCCAACGCAGCGGCAGTCGGGAGGTGCGTGGAGAGGCGTGGCTTGTGCAGCTACAGGGAGAAGGCAAAAAAGAAGTAGAAAGAAATAGAAAGGTGACGTCACAGACAAGGGGGTAAGTGATTGGCTGGTGATTGGTGAGCAGTTTTTCTTTTTTCTATTCGACAACAGTAAGTAAACTTCAGCATTGTTGTTGCCAATTTAAGTGTATCTAAGGGTTAAGTCATGGCAGGAGAGCTCGGTCACGTGTTATGCTCCTCCTGTACCATGTGGGAACTCAGGGACACTTCCGGTGTCCCTGACGACTACGTGTGCGGGAAGTGTATCCACCTCCAGCTCCTGACGGTCCATGTTGCGGAATTGGAGCTGAGGGTGGATTCACTCTGGAGCATCCACGATGCTGAGAATGACGTGAGTAGCAAGTGTAGCGAGATGGTCTCACAGCAGGTGAAGAGTCCACAGCCAGATAGGGAATGGAAGACCAGCAGGAAGAGCAGTGCAAGGAAGGTAATGCAGGGGTCCCCTGCGGTCATCCCCCTGCAAAACAGATACACCGCTTTGAGT
Organism: Pristiophorus japonicus; assembly: GCF_044704955.1. Lineage (NCBI taxonomy): Eukaryota > Metazoa > Chordata > Chondrichthyes > Pristiophoridae > Pristiophorus > Pristiophorus japonicus. The sequence continues at coordinate 183,200,103 of NC_091989.1, forward strand.
ACTGTTGAGGGGGATGACTCATCAGGGGAGTGCAGCAGCAGCCAAGTTCATGGCACCGTGGCTGGCTCTGCTGCACAGGAGGGCAAGAAAAAGAGTGGGAGAGCGATAGTGAGAAGGGATTCAATTGTAAGGGGAATAGATAGGCGTTTCTACGGCCGCAACCGAGACACCAGGATGGTATGTTGGCTCTCTGGTGCAAGGGTCAAGGATGTCTCGGAGCGGGTGCAGGATATTCTGAAAAGGGAGGGTGAACAGCCAGTTGTCGTGGTGCACATTGGTACCAACGATATAGGTAAAAAAAGGGATGAGGTCCTACGAGATGAATTTAAGGAGCTCGGAGCTAAATTAAAAAGTAGGACCTCAAAAATAGTAATCTCGGGATTGCTACCAGTGCCACGTGCTAGTCAGAGTAGGAATCGCAGGATAGCTCAGATGAATACGTGGTTTGAGCAGTGGTGCAGCAGGGAGGGATTCAAATTCCTGGGGCATTGGAACCGGTTCTGGGGGAGGTGGTACCAGTACAAACCGGATGGTCTGCACCTGGGCAGGACTGGGACCAATGTCCGAGGGGGAGTGTTTGCGAGTGCTGTTGGGGAGGAGTTAAACTAATATGGCAGGGAGATGGGAACCAATGCAGGGAGACAGAGGGAAACAAGATGGAGACAGAAGCAAAAGACAGAAAGGAGATGAGTAAAAGTGGAGGGCAGAAAAACCCAAGGCAAAAAAAAAAATGGGCAATTGTACAGCAAAGTTCTAAAGGATCAAAGTGTAATAAAAAGGCAAGCATGAAAGTTCGGTGCCTCAATGCGAAGAGTATTTGGAACCCAGGAGAGGGCTCTGAGATAGTTAGAGTGGGTGAGAGCTCAGGTGAACATGACCCCAAAAAGAATGCAAAAGGCAGGAGGCAACAGAGCAGAGTAGCACTGGGGTAAGTATAAACCACAAGGTGATAGGAAGGGACAATATGTATGAATATAAAGGGGCTGCAGGAGGGGTCAAAATTAAAAATCATCGTTTAAAAACTAGTATGAAAACACTCTACCTAAATGCACGCAGCATTCGAAATAAAGTAAATAGGTTGACGGCACAAATCATTACAAATGGGTATGATTTGGTGGCCATTACAGAAACATGGCTGCAGGGTGGCCAAGACTGGGAATTAAACATACAGGGGTATCTGACAATTCGGAAAGATAGACAAGAAGGGAAAGGAGGTGGGGTAGCTCTGTTAATAAAGGATGATATCAGGGCAGTTGTGAGAGACGATATTGGCTCCAATGAACAAAACGTTGAATCATTGTGTGTGGAGATTAGAGATAGTAAGGGGAAAAAGTCACTAGTGGGCATAGTTTATAGGCCCCCAAATAATAACTTAACGGTGGGGCGGGCAATAATCAAGGGAATAATGGAGGCATGTGAAAAAGGAACGGCAGTAATCATGGGGGATTTTAACCTACATATCGATTGGTCAAATCAAATCGCACTGGGTAACCTTGAGAAGGAATTCATAGAATGCATACGGGATTGTTTCTTAGAACAGTATGTTACAGAACCTACAAGGGAGCAAGCTATCTTAGATCTAGTCCTGTGTAATGAGACAGAAATAATAAACGATCTCCTAGTAAAAGATCCTCTCGGAATGAGTGATCACAGTATGGTTGAATTTGTAATACAGATTGAGGGTGAGGAAGTAATGTCTCAAACGAGCATACTATGCTTAAACAAAGGGGACTACAGTGGGATGAGGGCAGAGTTGGCTAAAGTAGACTGGAAACACAGACTAAATGGTGGCACAATTGAGGAACAGTGGAGGACTTTTAAGGAGCTCTTTCATAGTGCTCAACAAAAATATATTCCAGTGAAAAAGAAGGGTGGTAAGAGAAGGGATAACCAGCCATGGATAACCAAGAAAATAAAGGAGAGTATCAAATTAAAAACCAATGTGTATAAGGTGGCCAAGGTTAGTGGGAAACTAGAAGATTGGGAAAATTTTAAACAACAGCAAAGAATGACTAAGAAAGCAATAAAGAAAGGAAAGATAGATTACGAAAATAAACTTGTGCAAAACATAAAAACAGATAGTAAAAGCTTTTACCGCTATATAAAACGGAAAAGAGTGACTTAAGTAAATGTTGATCCCTTAGAAGATGAGAAGGGGGATTTAATAATGGGAAATGTGGAATGGCTGAGACCTTAAACAATTATTTTGCTTCGGTCTTCACAGTGGAAGACACAAAAACCATGCCAAAAATTGCTGGTCACGGGAATGTGGGAAGGGAGGACCTTGAGATAATCATTATCACTAGCGGGGTAGTGCTGGACAGGCTAATGGGACTCAAGATAGACAAGTCCCCTGGTCCTGATGAAATGCATCCCAGGATAGTAAAAGAGATGGCGGAAGTTATAGCAGATGCATTCGTTATAATCTACCAATATTCTCTGGACTCTGGGGAGGTACCATCGGATTGGAAAGCAGCTAATGTAATGCCTGTTTAAAAAAGGGGGCAGACAAAAGGCAGGTAACTATAGGCCGGTTAGTTTAAAATCTGTAGTGGGGAAAATGCTTGAAGCTATCATTAAGGAAGAAATCGGGACATCTCGATAGGAATAGTGCAATCAAGCAGACGCAACATGGATTCATGAAGGGCAAATCATATTTAACAAATTTACTGGAATTCTTTGAGGATGTAACTAGCATGGTGGATAGAGGTGTACCGGTGGATGTGGTGTATTTAGATTTCCAAAAGGCATTTGATAAGGTGCCACACAAAAGGTTACTGCAGAAGATAGAGGTACGCGGAGTCAGAGGAAATGTATTAGCATGGATCGAGAATTTGCTGGCTAACAGAAAGCAGAGCGTCGGGATAAATGAGTCCTTTTCGGGTTGGAAATCGGTGGTTAGTGGTGTGCCACAGGGATCGGTGCTGGGACCACAACTGTTTACAATATACATAGATGACCTGGAAGAGGGGACAGAGTGTAGTGAAACAAAATTTGCAGATGACACAAAGATTAGTGAAAAAGCGGGTTGTGTAGAGGATACAGAGAGTCTACAAAGAGATTTAGATAGGTTAAGCGAATGGGCTAAGGTTTGGCAGATGGAATACAATTTTGGAAAATGTGAGGTCATCCACCTTGGGAAAAAACCAGTAAAAGGGAATATTATTTGAATGGGGAGAAATTACAACATGCTGCGGTGCAGAGGGACCTGGGGGTCCTTGTGCATGAATCCCAAAAAGTTAGTTTGCAGGTGCAGCAGGTAATCAGGAAGGCGAATGGAATGTTGGCCTTCATTGCGAGAGGGATGGAGGACAAAAGCAGTGAGGTCCTGCTGCAACTGTACAGGGTATTGGTGAGGCCGCACCTGGAGTACTATGTGCAGTTTTGGTCACCTTACTTAAGGAAGGATATACTAGCTTTGGAGGGGGTATAGGGATGATTCACTCGGCTGATTCCGGAGATGAGGAGGTTACCTTATGATGATAGATTGAGTAGACTGAGTCTTTACTCGTTGGAGTTCAGAAGGATGAGGGGTCATCTTATAGAAACATTTAAAATAATGAAAGGGATAGACAAGATAGAGGCAGAGAGGTTGTTTCCACTAGAACTAGATGGCACAGCCTCAAAATACGGGGGAGCCAATTTAAAACCGAGTTGAGAAGGAATTTCTTCTCCCAGAGTGTTGTGAATCTGTGGAATTCTCTGCGCAAGGAAGCAGTTGAGGCAAGCTCATTGAATGTATTCAAGTCACAGATAGATAGATTTTTAACCAATAAGGGAATTAAGGGTTATGGGGAGCGGGCAGGTAAGTGGAGCTGAGTCCACGGCCAGATCAGCCATGATCTTGTTGAATGGCGGAGCAGGCTTGAGGGGCTAGATGGCCTACTCCTGTTCCTAATTCTTATGTCCTTATGTTCTTATGTACAACAACAATGGGTGTAGCCCAATTCAATAGATCTATCGTTGAGATAATGTTCTCAGTCTCTTGCCTTTTGAGTTCTTGCTCGACTTTCTCCTTGAGGGCATATGGTATGGGACGTGGCTTGCAGTAAACCGGTCTAGCGTCCTTCTGCACCCTGACACTCACCTTGAAGCCTTGGATCGGACTGCCTGTTTCGCAGAACATCTTCGGATACTTCTTGATGACATCATCCTTCGATGCAAATCTCGTTTCAATGTAAAAAATCTCACTCCAATTCAGATTCAGTGATCCCAACCAATTTCTTCCTAGTAAGGCAGGTTTGCCTCCTGCCACTACTAAGAGAGGCAAGCTCGGAAATTGATCCTTGTATTTCACCGGTTCAGTGTTACGAACTACCACAGGAATGTTCTCTCCTGAGTAGCCTCGCAGCTCTATCTTGGATTTCTCCAATGGGAAATCACGCAATTTGTCGAGGTATAACGATTCCGATATTGCACTCACGGATGCACCATTGTCGATTTCCATGGGTAGCGTGGTTCCTGCAACATCTATGTGGGTGACGATAGTTTTCAAATTGCTGTTAGATCCCCTCGTGCTCCTGATGATGTTTATCTCTTCATCCTGTTGCTTTTCTTCCACGCTATGTAGTCTACTTGTAGCCTTGAAAGTTGGTTTACTCTTCAGTCAGCTTGCCTTTGCAAGATGCCCAGTTTTCCTGCAGATGAAACACTCTGCCTTCACATATGTACAACTTTGAGCAATGTGTTGTCCCAGGCACCGATAGCAGGACTTCAATGCTCTGTTAACATTGCCAGTTTCTGAGACCTTGGGGCCAACTGCCTTTTACTTTTAACCTGCAGGTGATTCACCTCGGTTGGCTGATGACTGGAAATGGTGTGAAATTCTCAGGAATATTGGTCGGCCATATTCATTGACATAGCTGTCTGACAAGCTAAATTAAAAGTCAGGTTAAGAGTTGTCAATAACTTTCTTCTGATCGCATCATTTTTCATCCCACAAACAAAGCGGTCACGCAATGCTCGGTCCTGAAAGTTTTCAAAATGACAGTGAATGGATAGCTTTTTTAATGCTACGATATACTCACTGATATTCTTGTCGGTTGACTGATTTCATATTCCGAAATGATAACTTTCAGCAATTTCCAGGGGCTCAGGACTGTAGTGATGTTCTAACTTATTTAGAATCTGCTTAAGTGATGTATCCTTTGGCTTGACGGGAAAAAGCACATTATTCAAGGTTTCATACACCTCGGGCCCTGCTTCAGTTAAGAAAATAGGCCGTTTTATTTCCAACACCACCCGGTTACGATTTTCATCATCGGGGACTTCGATGATATTATTCGTGGTGAAAAACATTTCTAGCCGCTCCACATATGCTCCGAAAGTTTCATGGTGACATTGAAACTCACCCAAGCGCCCTATTATTCCCACAGGCGCGGCCATCTGGACTCTGGCAGTTCGGACAAGTGTGCTTGTAATTTACCTTGGGTTTTTAGCTGTTAATCTAAACAAAGAAGCTCTCAAAGTCTCTCTGTCAGTTGGCTGAATCATCCACCAACAAATATTTCAGCTAGGTTATCCAGAAATTCTATCCTTCATTGTCAATGTGATATCTTCTGTACAACCTCAAAACACACAAATGCTCTAAGATGGCTGATAACTTCAGGAACCTGTCAGGTGACCTGTTCCCTCTATATTGTTGCAAACAGCAATGGCTGCATTGCCACAGTAGTCCACTAGGTGGAGCTGTATATACTACAAAGTGGATAGTACGTCTTTAGAATACTCTACCCCAGAGGGCTGTGGAGGCTTGATTTTTGAGTATATTCATGACGGAGATCGATAGATTTTTGGATATTAAGGAAATCAATAGATATGGAGATAATGCAGGAAAGTGGAGTTGAGATGGAAGAGGTGGAAGATGAGCCAGGATCTTATTGAAAGGCAAAGCAGGCTCGGGGGTTCAGATGGCCCAATCCTGCTCCTAATTTTTATGTTCTGAAATATATGGAAAAGAAAAAAGAAAAAAAATGACCTCCATTTATATAGCATCTTTCACGACCACCAGATGACTCAAAGCACTTTACAGCCAATGAAGAACATTTGGAGATTAGACACTTGTAATATAGGAAAGGCGGCAGCCAATTTGCACACAGCAAGCTCCCACAAATCACTATTTCATGCTAAAGTACTTTTTGATATATTCCTACTCCTATTTATTATGTTGTTACACACTCACATGCATGCACACTCACACACACACATGCACACACTCACACTCATACACATACACTCACACACACACAAACACACTCACACACAGACATTCACACACACACATGCACACTCACACACATACACACATTCACACACACATACACATTCACACACACACATGCAAACACACACTCACACATGTTCACAAACACATGCACACACACTCATAAACACATATGCACACACATACACACGCACTCACACACACACACACTAACTCACACAAGCACACACACTCACACACACACTCATGCACACACACTCATGCACACACACATTCACACACACATACACACTCACACACATACATGTACACACTCACACATGCTGACACACACAAAAGCACATACAGTCACACACACACTCAAACTCACTCACCTCATGCACACACACTCGCAAACACTCACACTCACACTCACTTACACACTCACATGCACACACTCACACACTCGCACACTCAAACCCACACACTCACATGCACACACTCTCACACAAACACACTCACACGCACACTCACATATGCTCACATGCACACAAGCACATACACTCACACACACACTCATACTCACACACACTCACGCACACACACTCACAAACACTCACACTCACTCACACACACACACAAACACACTCACACTCACACACTCACGCACACAATCACACACACTCACACTCACACACTAACACACTCACACTCACACACTCACACGCACACACACTCACACATGAACTCACTCACACTCACACACACACACACGCTCACACACATGCTCACACACTAACACAATCACACAATCACACACACACTCACACACTAACACACACACACTCACACACACACTCACACATTAACACACTCACACTCACACACTCACACACTAACACACTCACACTCATACACACAATCACATACACACTCACACTCACACACACACTCACACACACACACTCACATTTTCCACTATGAATAATTAGATAATAATCAGGAATCAGAACAATCGATGAGTTTATCCCCTCCCTGGTCCAGGATTAAGGAAGCTGGAATTCAGCTGGTTTTGTGGACTGAGATTCTTGCGGGCCTGACATCTTTCACCTTCATAAGTACACAGGGACAGAGCAGCACACAGTATTTAAAGATTGTGTAAAAGAAAAAACCTGGTAGGCTGAAATTCTGTGGAGCCAGTGTGCAAATGTAATATGTGTCCTGAGGCACAGAGAGCTCTGGAATAAAATGCATATCTGATCATTTTGTTTTCTAAAAGCTGAACTGAAAGGTGGAAAGTTTTGCAGATAGGATCAGTAATTTCGAAGCGATCTGTATGACAGGAAGATAGACAGTCAAGCCCATTATCACCGCCTGTTCTGAAGAGGCAGAATAATTAAATGGGAATCGGTATTGATCTTTCCGTGGATTAAGCTTTAAGGGGAATAAAAAAAATAAGACGATTTATTTTCGGGGAATTGACCCAGTGATTTTCTCAGGTCCTGTCATGGTTTTCAGACCTGAACATAAAGAGGTAAATGTCAAACAACCCTCTCAATATTCAAGCCGAGCTGGGTCAGTGTTACTCTTCATTCCTTAGCTCGGTAATTCAGAATGAAACAAAATCATAGCAATTAATGTAGACAACAGAGGAAGATAGGAACAGGAGGAGGCCATTTAGGCCCGCAAAGCTGTTCTGCCATTTAAAGGGATCATGGCTGATCTGTGACCTAACTCTATATCCTTAACCAGTTGTGGAGGTACTTTGGAGCTGAAATTGCCCCTTTTTGCACCGCCCGTTAGCACCTCCAGGGGGCGGTAATGTGGTGCAAAACACTTTCCGGTCGGGGTGAGGGTGGGGGGGGAGCGGGGAGCGGGGTGGTGCGCTACCGACACCCGGGAAATTGCCCCGGGGAGTTAGCGGAGGCTCTCTCGTGGCAACGGCGCGCCCCGCCGGTCACGCCCCGGACCGCTGAGCAACCGGTGATGAGGTCATCGGCGTGCGTGGCAACCCCTTAGCAACCCGAGGCTGGCGCGAGCGGGTGTTAATGCGACCATCGCGGGTCGCAAAGGCGGGGCCGACCATCCACTCGCGGGGCGGATGTTAAAGGGGAGGTCACCAGCGCCCCGCGCCGCCATCTTGGCAGTTTTTGCCGACTCTCCGGTCGGCTCCATTACTTGCACCCTAGCGTGGTGGGGGGGTTGAGGCCATCACCGTGCAGTCCGGCACTCCGTTTTGGGTGCCGGTACCACACTTCCCTTGTGGCCTAGTGGAGGCCATCAGAGGCCTTGCCGGTGGTGCAGCGGCCCTCTCCTTTAAGCGAGGGGGAGGCGCGCTGAAACGCGTTGCGTCGGTGCCACACGAAGCGTCCACGCTGTGCTGCCAATCGCTCTCAGGTCGTGCCGCTGGACCCGCCCCGACAGGAAGTGGAGTGCGCGAGTCTGAGCTCCACTTCCTCTGAGGGGCGGTGAAGCTAATTCCGCGGCCGGGGGCGGGACCTCCGCCCCCGGGGGCAGGATGTACCGCCCCGAGTAGGTTTACCGCCCACAATCAGGGCACAAGGAAATTTCATCCCCCTCTCTTTTTTTCAATCTTCTCTCCTCTCCTCATGTTGCTGGGCCTGCACCTCGAGAGCACCAGTTAGTCGATCGCAGCAATTACAGCACAGAGCAAGACCATTCGGCCTATCAAACCGACGCTGCTGCTTTTTCATCTCGACTTGAGCACAGAAATCTAGGCCGACACGCCAGTACAGTGCTGAGGGAGCGCTGCACTGTCGGAGGTGGCGTCTTTCAGATGAGACGTTAAACCGAGGCCCCGTCTGCTCTCTCAGGTGGACATAAAAGATCCCATGGCGATATTTCAAAGACGAGCAGGGGAGTTATCCCCGGTGTCCTGGGGCCAATATTTATCCCTCAATCAACATCAATAAAACAGATTATCTGGTCATTATCACATTGCAGTTTGTGGGGGAGCTTGCTGTGCGCAAATTGGCTGCCGCGTTTCCTACATTACAACAGTGACTACACTTCAAGAAATGCTTCATTGGCTGTAAAGCGCTTTGGGATGTCCGGTGGTCGTGAAAGACGCTATATAAATGGAAGTCTTTCTTTTTTTCTTTAATGCTATCTAATGCCTCCCCGCCCTCCCCCCCCGCCTCACCCCACACCCTTAAACCCTATCCTTTTATATTCTTCCCTTTCACATGCTTTGCAATACGCTTTGAAGTGATGCACATAGTTTTGAAGATGTTCTTTGCACTATTGGTAGCTTTATAATCATCATTCTCACTGATGATCGCTAAACACCTCCACTAAAGTCAGCAGCAGTCGAAAGCCTTGTCATGTGGGCATGTTAGATGGTATCCCGCAAATGTCGGCAGTTGTAATTTTTCGGCCTATGTTGTATAACTCAGGTCGGCAGTCACCCGAATCAAATCTCGGTCCCGTTGAGGAGGCAGTTTCACACAGCTTGGGCTTGCTGGCAGCTGTAATTATATTGGTCAACCTGGGATCATGTTGAAACTGCCTTTATGCGGTTAGCTGACTGCTGCGTTGTTTCTCTCTATTAATATTGAAGTTAATTTCCCAGGCCGGTCGGCAACAGGAAAACTGATTGTGTGACATGGGTCTGCCTGGACCCTGTACTGTCATGCTTGATATCAGTAACGGTATCAGCCGTGGTTCAGTGGGGAGCACTCACGCCCCGAACCAAGGCCAACTCCAGAGATTTGAGCACCTCATCTAGGCTGACACTCCCAATGCAGTATCGTGACCCCTGCCCCCCCGACCTGTGAGACAACGGCTCCGCAGGTCGGGCTATAAAAGGGCTGGAGCAGCGTACCACTTCCATCTCCAATGCGAGCTGCTCCAAGTAGGCGATGATTTTGAGGTGGGCGACTGGGTGATGTCATCAAAACCCTGGTCGCCGTTTTGGAGCATGGGCAGGAACATCGGCAGGGCCCAGGTACAGAGGAGTGGGAAGGTCGGGGCGGATGAGCGGCGAGTGTTTGTGGCGAGATGCGGTGAATGATTATGGCGGAGGAGCGGCGAGAGATCGTGGCGGAGGTGCGACAGGTGAGGGTACGGGGCCCAGAAGAGCCGAGGGCCCAAGGGGCAGCACGGGGTCAGCCCACACTGCGATATGTGTGCACACTAGGTCCGTGCAGCAGAGCAGGTCGCCAGTCGTCCTGGTTAATCCTTGCCACTGGATAAAGGCCGAGCTCTGTCAAGACCATGTGGTGGCTGATGTGCAACGGTCACCACAGGTTAAAAAAAATTCGCGCACAGGTATCTTCCACCCCCTCAACTGGAGTTCAGGACTGGAACATGGGGTCCTTCATCGAAACACCTGTGAACTCGTGGAGGCAAGTCATCCTCGCTCGAAGGACCACCTATGATGATGAGTTCTGAGGGAGCGCTGCACTGTCGGAGGTGCCGTTTTTCAGATGTTAAACCGAGGTCCCTTCTGTCCTCTCTGCTAGATGCAGAAGATCGTTTTGAAGAAGAGCAGAGGAGTTTTCCCTAGTGTTCTGGCCAGTCTTTATCCCTCAACTGACATATTCAAAGCAGACTATCTGGTCATTATCTCAATACTGATGGTGGAACCACACTGTGTGCAAATTGGCTGCTGCGTTTCCTACATTACAACAGTGACTACTTTTCAAAAGTACCTCATTGGCTGTAAAGCGCTTTGGGATGTCCTGAGGATGTGAAAGGTGCTATAGAAATGCAAGTCTTTCTCAGTCTAAGATTGGAACCGATATCAACACCTTTATTTAATCTTAACTCAAAGCTCTATTTCTCGAAGATTATTGTCACAATCTTTTTTTAAAGAGTGAAAACATTGCTACCAATTTGTAGCACACCAACTAGCCCAGATCCACACTGAGCCTCCCCACTGCCAGCTTCCCACAGTACAACACAGCAAACTAGGGTGCTACAGTCGCTTATCCATCCAATAGGGAATTCAGAACCTCCTTTACCCAGGGAGTGGTGAGAACATGGAACTCGCTGCCACAGGGAATGGTTGAGGCGACTAGCACAGATGCATTTAGGAGGAAGTTCGATAAGGACACGAGGGAGAAAGTGTTACGCTCATAACAAAGGATACAACTGAGTACTGCAAGCAACGAGTAAGTGTGACCTTAGCTCCTTGAATTAAACTCCAGAGTGCAGGTAGCACGTGGGTGACCTGCTTATATACAGTGCTCCCAAGGGATGCTGGGATCCCTTGGGACTCCAACAGGTAGGCCCTCTGGTGGTGGTGTGATACAGGTTGCCAAGGATTACATACATAACAGAAAGGAATAGAGGTTATGCTGTTAGAAGAAAGAAAGACTTGGATTTATATAGCGCCTTTCACGACCACCAGACGTCTCAGAGCACTTTACAGCCAATGCAATACTTTTGGAGTGTAGTCATTGTTGTAATGTCAGAAACACGGCAGCCAATTTGTGCAGAGCAAGCTCCCACAAACAATAATGTGATAAGGACCAGATAATCTGATTTTTTGTTATGTTGATTGAGGGATAAATATTGGCCAGGACACTGGGAATAACTTCCCTGCTCTTCTTCAAAATAGTGCCATGGGATCGTTTACGCCCACATGAGAGCAGACGGGGCCTCGGTTTAAAGTCTCATCCAGAAGACTGAGATGAAGTACGAAATAGGAACACACAAAATTGGCAGACAGGAAATGACCAGCCTGTCCATCATGCCTGCCCCACAGAAGTGAAGGAGACTCGTGTGGAGCATAAATCTCAGCATGGACCGGTTGAGAGTGAATGGCCTGTTTCTGCCCCGTGCATTCTATCCTGGAGCATCTTTCTTCCATGTCAGAGGGCGATGCAGGTCCATGAGTATAACTCGGATCTGTTAGCCCCGTGTCGCTATAAGCCATTATTGATCCCTGACTGGTTGCTGTAATGTAACAGCACTTTTAAACATAAATAGACAATAACTCTGCATTATAGCTGTACCTGATAACAGCAGCGGAATGGTGGTGAGGTCTCGGCTGTAATTCAATCAAAAACTTCTGCTGACAAACAGAATGCACGGAGCCTTCGCTCTTGCGGTTTAAGACGTCACCATATCGTCTTGATTGAATTACGGCCTTGTAACTCACTGCCTGCCATTTATTACCCAACACAACGTGACTGTTAGAGGTCATGCATTGCCAGTCTGTGGAGTGGTACGATCGCTGTTATCCATTCTACAGGGCAGCTAGTTGACATTGTGTTTCATCATAATAAGCACTCCAGCTTCACAGAATCACATTTATATTCATTTCATTTTTTTTTTGAAACGCAATTCGAAAATCCCCTGCCAAAGACCTCATACATCTGCCCTTTTTGAATGAGTCACTAAAGGAGGAAATGGAGGGATCTGTAAAGTCCTTACACGATACCACAAATCCACACGAGGCACATTCTATGGACAAGGTCACTCTGTGACCTGCACCTTTATTCACAGGACCAAGAAGTGATGACCCTGCGTGGGACCTCCCTTTATATACCTTGATGACCAGGTGAGGAGTGTCTCCCACAAGTTCACCCCCTGTGGTCAATGTGTGCATTTCTCAAGTATATACAGTATTGCAGTGTTGTTACATGAAGGTTACATACATAACATCACCTCCCCCCCCCAACGTCTTATTGGGATCACAGGTTAAGTCTTTCGGGTGGTCTGCGCTCCCTTGTGGAGCGCCGCAGTTGGGGCTCTGGTTGTTGAGCCTTGACCTGCGTGTCTGTCCCCTGTGGTGATTCCGGCCGTCCGGGCTGACCGCAGGGACTGTGCATGCTGCTGAATGTTTTTGTTGCTCGTTCACTGGAGGTGGTGTGAATACCATCTCATGATCTTCCTCAGGTTCCTCAGTGTCCATGCTGGACCTTTTTTTTACTTGGTCCAGATGCTTGCGGCATATCTGCCCATTGTTAAGTTTAACCACAATGACTCTATTCCTCTCTTTGTCTATTACAGTACCTTCAAGCCATTTGGGCCCCAAAGCGTGATTGAGAACAAATACGAGGTCACCAATTTCTATACATCTCCCCCTTGAATTGCGGTCATGGTACTCATTTTGGGACTGGCGCTTGCCTTCAACAATGTCAGACAAGACAGGATGAATGAGGGACAGCCGAATTTTGAGTGTACATTTCATAAGGAGCTCGCGGGCGGGACCCCCGTGAGCGAGTGCGGTCAGGACCTATCGGCCAGCAGGAGGCACGATAGGCAGCATTGAAGGGAGGGACCTTGAATCCTAAGCATGCCTTGTTTTATGATTTGGACCGCACGTTCCACCTGGCCATTGGAGGCCGGCTCGAACGGTGCTGTTCTGACATGGTTGATGCCATTACCCGACATGAACTCCCGGAATTCGTAGCTAGTGAACCATGGGCCATTATCGCTAACACGGATGTCCGGCAAACCGTGGGTCGCAAAGACAGCACATAGACTCTCCATAGTGGTGGATGTCGTGCACGAATTCAAAATGATGCACGCGATCCATTTTGAGCACGCATCAACCACAATCAGAAACATTTTCCCCATGAACGGACCCGCGTAGTCTACGTGAATGCGTGACCATGGCTTGGTGGGCCAGGGCCACGGGCTGAGCGGGGCCTCCCTGGGGGCATTTCCCAGCTGAGCACACGTCGTGCACCTGCGAACACAGTGTTCCAGGTCTGAATCAATTCCCGTCCACCAAACGTGTGACCGGGCAATGGCCTTCATCAGCATGATGCCTGGGTGCTCGCTGTGGAGTTCCCTGATGAAAGCTTCCCTGCCCCTCTGGGGCATGACTACTCGGCTCCCCATAGTAGGCAGTTGGCTTGGATGGAGAGCTCATCCATCCGCCTGTGAAACGGTCTGACCTCCTCAGGGCACGCTCCTTGTGTGGGCGCCCAATCCCCAGTCAGGACACATTTCTTAATCAAAGATAGGAGGGGATCTCTGTTGGTCCAGATTTTGATCTGGGGGGCTGTAATGGGGGAGCCTGCGCTGTCAACGGCATCAACGGCCATGACCATCTCAGCGCTTTGTTCCGCTGCCCCCTCAGCGGTGGCCAGTGGAAGCCTGCTGAGCGCGTCAGCACAATTTTCAGTGCCCAGCCGGTGCCGGATGGAGTAGTCATATGCAGCGAGCGTGAGAGCCCATCGCTGTAAGCGAGCTGACGCATTGGCATTGACAGCCTTGCTGTCTGACAACAGGGATGTTAATGGCTTGTGGTCTGTTTCTAATTCGAACCTCCTGCCAAAAAGGTACTGTGCATTTTTATCACCCCATAGACACATGCGAGTGCTTCCTTCTCAACCATCCCATATCCACGTTCTGCTTGAGAGAGTAACCTGGAGGCATAAGCCACAGGTTGTAGTTGCCCCTCAGCATTGTACTGCTGCAACACGCACCCAACCCCATAGGACGATGCATCACATGTCAGAACCAATGTCTTACAGGGGTTGTACAGGGTCAACAACTTATTTGAACAGAGTAGGTTACGCGCCCGATTGAAAGCCCGTTCTTGACAGTCCCCCCAAAATCAATTGCAACCCTGACGTAGGAGCACATGTAACGGCTCCAACAATGTGCTTAAGTTCGACAGAAAGTTCCCGAAATAATTCAAGAGTCCCAGATATCAACGCAACTCCGATGTGTTGTGGGGCCTGGGCGTTCGTCGAATCGCCTCTGTTTTGGATTCGGTAGGCCGAATCCCGTCTGCAGCAACCCCCCTGCCCAGAAACTCGACTACGGGAGCCAAAAACATACACTTAGGTTTCTTGAGTCACAGGCCTACCTGGTCCAGTTGGCGTAGCACCTCTTCCAGGTTGTGGAGATGTTCCTCGGTGTCCCGACCCGTGATGAGGATATCGTCCTGGAATACGATCGTTCCAGGAATGGATTTGAGCAGGCTTTCCATGTTTCTTTGAAAGATCGCGGCCGCTGATCGAATGCCAAACGGGCACCTGTTATAAACAAACAGTCTCTTGTGCGTGGTGATTGTGGTAAGTAGTTTGGATCTGTCGGTCAGTTCTTGGGTCATGTAGGCTGAAGTGAGGTCCAACTTGGTGAACAGCTTGCTGCCTGCCAGCGTGGCAAAAAGATCCTCCGCTCTCGAAAGCGGGTATTGGTCTTGTAGGGACACCCGGTTGATAGTGGCCTTGCAGTCACCACAGATCCTGACCAAGCCATCCACATTTAGGACGGGAACAATGGGGCTCGCCCAGTTGCTGAATGCAACGGGCGAGATGATGCCCTCTCTCAGCAAACGGTCCAATACGCTTTCAATTTTCTCCCGCATCACATATGGCACAGCTCTGGCTTTGTGGTGCACTGGTCTGGCGTCCGGGGTGATGCGAATCACTACTTTGGTACCTTTGAACGTCCCGACGCCAGGCTGGAATAGTGACTCAAATTGCTGTAGTACTTGTGAGCATGAACTTCGCTCCACAGATGACATTGCGTGCACATCCCCACATTTCCAGCTAACCAGCTCCTCTCCAACAGTGCGGGACCATTGCCTGGGACAATCCAGAGCGGCAGCCGGTTCACTGATCCATTGTGTGTGACAGCCAACATTGCACTGCCTAGCACTGGAATGATTTCTTTGGTGTACGTCCGTAATTGAGTCTCAATGCAATCTAGTTTGGGTCTGCTGGCTTTGAGTGGCCATAGCTTTTCGAATTGTTGAACGCTCATGAGTGACTGGCTGGCCCATGTGTCCAGCTCCATGCATACCGGGATGCCGTTTAATAGGACCTTTATCATCATAGGTGGCATTTTGGTATATGAGCTGTGAATGTTTGCCATATGAACCCGCTGAACTTCAGCGTCCATTGATTTGCCCCACACGTCATCCTGCCTCGCAGACCCCTCTTCTGGTCCATCCTCCTCATAAATTAGCCTGGTCCCAGGCTTCCTGCTCATTCTGGCTAAATAGCCAGTGAGGTTGCAATTTCTGCAGGCGAACTGTTGAAACCTGCAAGTCCGAGCAGCATGTCTGCCCCCACACCTCCAGCATAAACTGAGATTCCCATTGTTGTGAACAAAAGAGCTGTTGCCAGGCATTCCTCACTGATTGTCCCTTTGACTGCTCTTGAGCACCCTGTTAGTGGGTGTCAATGGCCCATCCCAGAAAGCATTGCCCACTGGGATGGCATAAATGTCCATTTAGCCTGCCATTGTCTCTGTTAAAAACCTGTTCTGGGGTCTATTGCTGCCTGGGGTGTGTCGAATTGTCCTTGCTTGCCTGCTGGGCTCTGAGTCACGTTTATGATATTGACCCCCTCATCCATCGCCATATTGGAGTCAGGGTTGCGCGCGTATATTATCTTGGTTTCCTCTACCCCCGCCATAAAAGTCTGAGCCAGCAACGCCGCCGCTTCCAAGGTTGTGTCCTTGGTCTCGATTAACTTTCTGAAAATCCCGGTATGACCGATGCCCTCAATAAAGAAATCCCTTAGCATCTCCCCCCTGCAGGCGTCTGTGAAATTACAGAGGCTGGCCAAGCGCTGGAGGTCCGCAATGAAGTCTGGTATGCTCTGTCCTTCCCGACGTCGGTGTGTATAAAATCTGTGTCGGGCCATGTATATGCTGCTCGCCGGTTTGAGGTGCTCACTGATTAGCTTGCTGAGCTCTTCAAAGGTTTTGTCTGCCGGCTTCTCGGGAGCTAACAGGTCTTTTCCTAATCTGTCACCATTCAGATAATACTCTGCCTTCCTGTTTTTGCAACCAAAGTGGATAACCTCACATTTATCCACATTATACTTCATCTGCCATGCATTTGCCCACTCACCTAACCTATCCAAGTCAATCTGCAGCCTCATAGCATCCTCCTCGCAGCTCACACTGCCACGCAGCTCACACTGTCACCCAACTTAGTGTCATCCACAAATTTGGAGATACTACATTTAATCCCCTCATCTAAATCATTAATGTACAGTGTAAACAGCTAGGGACCCAGCACAGAACCTTGAGGTACCCCACTAGTCTCTGCCTGCCATTCTGAAAAGTAGCCATTTACTCCTCTTTGCTTCCTGTCTGACAACCAGTTCTCAATTCACGTCAGCACACTACCCCCAATCCCATGTGCTTTAGCTTTGCACATTAATCTCTTGTGTGGGACCTTGTCGAAAGCCTTCTGAAAGTCCAAATATACCACATCAACTGGTTCTCCCTTGTCCACTCTACTGGAAACATCCTCAAAAAATTCCAGAAGATTTGTCAAGCATGATTTCCCTTTCACAAATCCATGCTGACTTGGACCTATCATGTCACCTCTTTCCAAATGCGCTGCTATGACATCCTTAATAATTGATTCCATCATTTTACCCACTACTGAGGTCAGGCTGACCGGTCTATAATTCCCTGCTTTCTCTCTCCCTCCTTTTTTAAAAAGTGGGGTTACATTGGCTAACCTCCACTCGATAGGAACTGATTCAGAGTCAATGGAATGTTGGAAAATGAATGTCAATGCATCCGCTATTTCCAAGGCCACCTCCTGAAGTACTCTGGGATGCAGTCCATCAGGCCCTGGGGATTTATCGGCCTTCAATCCCATCAATTTCCCCAACCCAATTTCCCGACTAATAAAGATTTCCCTCAGTTCCTCCTCCTTACTAGACCCTCTGACCCCTCTTATATCCAGAAGGTTTTTTGTGTCCTCCTTAGTGAATACCGAACCAAAGTACTTGTTCAATGGTTCTTTGTTCCCCGTTATGACTTCCCCTGATTCTGACTGCAGGGGACCTACGTTTGTCTTTACTAACCTTTTTCTCTTTACATATCTATAGAAACTTTTGCAATCCGTCTTAATGTTCCCTGCAAGCTTCTTCTCGTACTCCATTTTCCCTGCCCTAATCAAACCCTTTGTCCTCCTCTGCTGAGTTCTAAATTTCTCCCAGTCCCCGGTTTTGCTGCTATTTCTGGCCAATTTGTATGCCACTTCCTTGGCTTTAATACTATCCCTGATTTCCCTTGATAGCCACGGTTGAGCCACCTTCCCTTTTTTATTTTTACGCCAGACAGGAATGTACAATTGTTGTAGTTCATCCATGCGGTCTCTAAATGTCTGCCATTGCCCATCCACATTCAACCCCTTAAGTATCATTCGCCAATCTATCCTAGCCAATTCATGCCTCATACCTTCAAAGTTACCCTTCTTTACGTTCTGGACCATGGTCTCTGAATTAACTGTTTCATTCTTCATCCTAATGCAGAATTCCACCATATTATGGTCACTCTTCCCCAAGGGGCCTCGCACAACGAGATTGCTAATTAATCCTCTCTCATTACACAACACCCAGTCTAAGATGGCCTCCCCCCTAATTGGTTCCTCGACATATTGGTCTAGAAAACCATCCCGTATGCACTCTAGGAAATCCTTCTCCACCGTTTTGCTTCCAGTTTGGCTAGCCCAATCTATGTGCATATTAAAGTCACCCATTATAACTGCTGCACCTTTATTGTATGCACCGTTAATTTTTTCCTGTTTGATGCCCTCCCCAACATCACTAGTACTGTTTGGAGGTCTGTACACAACTCCCACTAACGTTTTTTGCCCTTTGGTGTTCTGCAGCTCTAACCATATAGATTCCACATCATCCAAGCTAATGTCTTTCCTAACTATTGCATTCATCTCCTCTTTAACCAGCAATGCTACCCCACATCCTTTTCCTTTCATTCTATCCTTCCTGAATGTTGAATACCCCTGGATGTTGAGTTCCCAGCCCTGATCATCCTGGAGCCACGTCTCCGTAATCCAAATCACATCATATTTGTTAACATCTATTTGCACAGTTAATTCATCCACCTTATTACGGATACTCCTTGCATTAAGACACAAAGCCTTCAGGCTTGCTTTTTCAACACCCTTTGTCCTTTTAGAATTTTGCTGTACAGTGGCCCTTTTTGTTCTTTTTCTTGGGTTTCTCTGCCCTCCACTTTTCCTCATCTCCTTTCTGTCTTTTGCTTTTGTCTCCTTTTTGTTTCCCTCTGTCTCCCTGCATTGGTTCCCATGCCCCTGCCAGATTAGTTTAACTCCTCCCCAACAGCACTAGCAAACACTCCCCATCGGACATTGGTTCCGGTCCTGCCCAGGTGCAGACCGTCCGGTTTGTACTGGTCCCACCTCCCCCAGAACCGGTTCCAATGCCCCAGGAATTTGAATCCCTCCCTGCTGCACCACTGCTCAAGCCACGTATTCATCTGAGCTATCCTGCGATTCCTACTCTGACTAGCACGTGGTACTGGTAGCAATCCTGAGATTACTACTTTTGAGGTCCTACTTTTTAATTTTGCTCCTAGCTCCTTAAATACGTTTTGTAGGACCTCATCCCTTTTTTTACCTATGTCGCTGGTACCAATGTGCACAATGACAACTGGCTGTTCTCCCTCCCTTTTTATAATGTCCTGCACCCGCTCCGAGACATCCTTGATCCTTGCACCAGGGAGGCAACATACCATTCTGGAGTCTTGGTTGCGGCCACAGAAACGCCTATCTATTCCCCTCACAATTGAATCCCCTATACTATCACTCTTTTTCCTGCCCTCCTGTGCAACAGAGCCAGCCATGGTGCCATGAACTTGGCAGCTGCTGCCCTCCCCTGATGAGTCATCCCCCTCAGCAGCAGTCAAAGCAGTGCATCTGTTTTGCAGGGGGATGACCACAGGGGAACCCTGCACTACCTTCCTTGTATAGGTGCAGGGAGCTCTTACTGCAGTTGTATGGGGCCTTGATGAGGCCTCTCCTGGAATATTGTGTTCAGTTTTGGTCTCCTAATCTGAGGAAGGACATTCTTGCTATTGAGGGAGTGCAGCGAAGGTTCACCAGACTGATTCCCGGGATGGCTGGACTGACATATGAGGAGAGATTGGATCGACTGGGTCTTTATTCACTGGAGTTTAGAAGAATGAGAGGGGATCTCATAGAAACACATAAAATTCTGACAGAACTGGACAGGTTAGAATGTTCCCGATGTTGGGGAAGTCCAGAACCAGGGATCATAGTCTAAGGATAAGGGGAAGCCATTTAGGACCGAGATGAGTAGAAACGACTTCACTCAGAGAGTTGTGAACCTGTGGAATTCTCTACCGCAGAGAGTTGTTGATGCCAATTTGTTAGATACATTTAAGAGGGAGTTAAATATGACCCTTACGGCTAAAGGGATCAAGGGGTATGGAGAGAAAGCAGGAAAGGGGTATTGAGGTGAATGATCAGCCATGATCTTATTGAATGGCGGTGCAGGCTCGAAGGGCCGAATGGCCTACTCCTGCACCTATTTTCTATGTTTCTAAGTTTCTATGCACCTGTGCTATCCAGCTCAACCATTCCCTGTGGTCGCGGGTTCCACATTCCAACCACTCTCTGGGTAAAGAAATTTTGCCTAAATTTTGGGGGGATTTATTAGTGATTATCTTATATTTATGATCCCTAGTTTTGGACTCCCCAACGTCGAATTAGTCTAGATTCTAAAGACGGATAATGACGCATCACAAATTCAAGAATCACATCCAAAACCTGGAAGCATTTTGTGGTCCCAGAAACCAATGTGTGCTGAGGAGATCAATGTCAACACAGTACTCAAAAAATTATTAAGTCACTTGAAAATTGTCAGTCCTAGGGGTCAAAATTCCCTTGATAAGGCCGTCGGTTAACGTCGGCAATGGGCGGCTAACAGGCAGCAAAATCCTACCGTCGCCGGTGAGGGTCGTCCAGGCCTCCGTGGAAATCGATTTGGTTGTTGGCGGAGGCGCCAGGAGGTAACGCTGTGCCCGCTAACCCCCCCACCCACGTTGGTGACGTCATCCGGTGCGCAATGCCCCCGTGGTGTCGCTGTCGTGGTATTGTGTTTGTACGGTGGCCTCACCGGCAGGCGCAAAAGTTGGCGGGAACATTGGTAGAAGTGTGGGTGTCGGTCAGAGACATTTTCGTTTTTTTGCAGCTGGCATGCCGGCAGCCTCCCGTTGGGAAATTGAGTCGGTCTCCTGAGCTCTTGCCCCATTGGCGCCCGAGGGTGAGTGCCCATCGGTACCCCTTTTAGCGCTGCTCTCTCGTCTTTGGGAGCCAAATCTGAATTTGGCACTTTGAGGCCGCACCGAACGCCGGCCGCTCAAATCAGCAGAAATACAATCATATGCTTACCTCCAATCTCTCAATTTCTATTTATTTTTTTGGGACTGCTCATGAATTCTAAGTGAAAGGACTGTCTGTAGCCATGAGCGTGGCCGAGCAGAGAGATTGAAATGGTGGTGAGAGGAAATAGAATGTTTTATCAATCATTCTGAGGGACAAAAGAAGCTGCAAGGGGTCATTGATAAGATGGTGGAAGGGACAAAAAAGTGGCAGATGGAATTCAGTGTCAGCATATGAGAGGTGGTTCATTTTGGTTGAAAGAAAAATGGTAATAATTTTACTTTGAATCGGGTGGGTGGAGGGAGGCAGGATAATGTGGAAACGCTACAGGGGGTTCATTAAGACATTAAAAGTAGAATCTAAAGTGGATAAAGAAAGTACATGGAATACCGGGATTTACAGCAAGAGGCAAAGTGTCAGGCTCGAGTTTGGTGAAACCTAATTTCCACCCAATTACCATCCAAAGGAGCGCTAAGATCCTGACTGTACTTTGGGTGGAAGTTCCAAGAAAAAATGTGGGAAAGATCGCCTGGCGGCAAAAATGGGCCTTGCACGCCGATTCTGGGCGGCAGCGGGCGGTAGCTCCCATTCTGGGCGGCAAATGCGATCCTCGGCAAAGTACCGCCAAGGTTAGGGTCATGCCCAGGGAGCGGGGTTGGTGGGGGGGAGAACTGATATAATAAAAAGTTTTCAAACCAATAAAAAAAAAACACCAGAAATCCTTCAGGGGACCCCATCCACCTAAATCCCTGCAAAAAGAAACGAAGAAAACAAGTGCATTAACCTTTTCTTGCAGGTCTTCATACTTACTGTCCAGGTAAGACCTGCCTCCTTGCGGTGACGGGTGATCTCTTCTGCTGCTGCAGCGGAGGACCGCCCAGACCAATCTGGGGAGGGAATGGGCGGGAGGACTTTTCTGGGCCAGCGCACGGTCCCCAGCGGTCTTCTCTCCCTGCCGGTGTCAGGACGTGATCAAACGCGCTCGGAGGGGAGAGCGGCAAGAAGACACGGAGAGCGCCGATAAAACTCAGCGGCAGCTGGCGGTAAGTCTACCAAACTCGGGCTCATAGAACACAAGAATTGCGAGATAATGATGAAACTATATAAAAATTTAATAAGATCACAATTAGAGTACTGTGTGCTGTTTTGGGCTCCGCACGGTAGGAGGAATGTTTTTTTTAACTTCATTCGCGGGATGTGGGCGTCGCTGGCAAGGCCGGCATTTATTGCCCATCCCTAATTGCCCCTTGAGAAGGTGGTGGTGAGCCGCCTTCTTGAACCGCTGCAGTCTGCGTGGTGAAGATGCCCCTAAAAGTTGTTGAGGCAATGAATTTACGAAGATGCTGCCTTTTTTTGAGGTAATATAATGCTGTACCTGTTGTGGGCCGCCCCGACCTGTGTGAGGACACCACTGCAGGTCGGGGCTATAAATAGAGCTGGAGCGCTAGGCCCTGGAACATCGTGGGTGAAGGTGCAGCGAATGAGGGTACGGGGCCCAGAAGAGCCGAGGGCCCAGGGGCAGCGCGGACCAGCCCACACTGCGATATGTGTGCGCACTAGGTCCGTGCAGCAGAGCAGGTTTCCAGTCGTCCTGGTTCAACCCTTGCCACTGGATAAAGGCCTAGCTCTGTCGAGCCCGTGTGGTGGCTAATGTGCAACAGTCACCACATGTTAAAAACATCCACACACAGGCATCTTCCACCCCTTCGATTGGAGTTCAGAACTGGAACATCGAGTCCTTCATTGAAACATCTGTGAACTCTCGTGGGAGCAAGTCATCCTCGTTCGAGGGACCGCCTATGATGATAAATACAAAGAAATACTTGGTAAAAGGGTGAGTGTTTTCAGGAGAATAAAGATTATGTGATTCTTTATTTCTTTTGCAAGGGATCCGATTCAGGGTCAATGGGGTCTTCTGAAGGATTTCTGGTGTTTAATGGAGGTGATGGAAACAGTGACTGAGGGGTCAAAACACGGTGCACAGAAATAATTAAATGTTAAAGATTTAAGACAAAGAACCTTTTCTATAGATAGGGCAGGAGGTTTGTGGAATGTTAATGATTGAAGCAAAGACCATGGCCCTGAAATTGTGGCCTCTCCGGGTGTGTACGATGGTGTTGCATGCACCCGAAGAGGCCTCGCAAGTTCCAGGTTTAGGTGTGCACTGCATGTGTGCCTAAACCCGGCACTTGCGATCTGTCATCGCGCGCCTCCCCGGGAGAAGGACCTTTACGGGTGGAGATTTGGGCTATTTGCCCAACTCCTGCCCAATGAATGTCCTTCAAACTCTTACGCCTGGTAAGACGAAGGCCTGCTTTTACAAGCGTAAGAGTTTTAAAGGATAGTAAAATTAAGTTTTATCACTAATTTTTATCGTAAAAACCCTGTCCATTAAGATACGTTTATTTTTAACCCTATTAAAACATTTTAAAAATATTTTCAAAAAATTATTTATTTTCCTAAAACATTTAATTTAATTCCATTTCAATTAATTTTAAATATGTGAGGTTTGGTTTTTATTTATTGTGTTCTGTTTCTGTGTTTTGGGGAATTCTCATCGATTATATCTAACCTTCAGGGTTGCTGACCAAGGGCTGTGCGTTTCTTTGTCGGCCAACGCAGTCACGATGGGCCGAAATGGCCTCCTTCTGCGTTGTACGTTTCTATGTTTCTATGACAGTAACGGGAGCCCGTACAAATTGAACTCACCATCACTATCAATGAGAATACTCCATTGTGATTGGTGGTCCAGGCCCATGTGACCCTGGGATGCCCATACGATCCTGGGATGCGTGGGCCTCTGCGCTGGGCTGCGCATCTAGGCCTCGGGGCGCAGGTGGTCGTTCCTTCGGGACCACCGGGTACTTTTGCAAAAAAAAATTGCAGTCGGAGACACCCGCCAATGGGAAGCCTCCGACCACAATTTTTGGTCCCATATCAACTTTTAAGATCAGATGGTTGAACATAAGAACATAAGAAATAGGAGCAGGAGTAGGCCATTTGGTCCATCGAACTTGCTCGAGGAAAGTTGAATAAAGGATTAGGGGAACAGCGAGCACGTAGAATAAGGATGACTGCTCTTGTGTAGCATAAACACCCACACAGATTGGTTGAGTTAATGGTTTGTTTCTGTGTTGTAATTCTATGTCGTTCGAGGCAGAGAGAATAGAAAGGTGGAAAGGTAGAGATGTGTTTAGCAATCAGTCGAAACTTTGGAAAGTCCTTGTGGAATGTAATAGTGAGAGTAGTTAGCTGTGTCTCAGTTGGTAATACTCTCTGAGTCAGAAGGTCGCAGGTTCAAGTCCCACTCCAGGGACTTGAGCAAAATAACTCTAAGCTGACACTTCAGTACAGTGCTGAGGTGCCGTCTTCCAGATGAGGCGTTAAACTGAGGCCCTGTATGTCCTCTCAGGTGGATGTAAACAATCCCATGGCACTATTTCTCCCTGGAGTCCTGGCCAATATTTATTCCTCAACCAATATCACTAATACACATTATCTGGTCGTTGTCACACTGCTGTTCATGTGAGAAAATTGGCTGCTGCCTTGCCTACATTAAATCAGTGACTACACTTCAAAAGTACTTAATTGGCTGTAAGGTGTTGTGGGCCATCCTGATGTTGTAAAAGGTGCCATGTGCATGTAAGGCTTTCTTTCTAACTACAAGAGGTGTCCATTGTGCCACAGAAGGAGATCAGAGAACACCCACCAGCTTTTATTAATCAATTGCATACTGGAATGTTATTATACCAGTCGCTGCTCAGAATGACCCGTCTCTTCTTAATGATGAAAATGTGCTTTCCAGAGCCTTGACTCAGCTGAGATTCTGTGATTGTAATCATTAATAGTGATTATATTAGAGACAGTTTTTCATAGTTGAATGAAAATTGCCTCAGTTGTAATATTGCTAATCTGCACCATCAAGCATATGTAATAACAATACTGGCAGCTCATTCCTTGTGCATAGCTGGACCCTGAACTTGACTCAGTGATAGGCTGACCACATGTCCCCATTTTCTGGGGATAGTCCCTGGATTAGGTACTATGACCCTGGAGAAAGATAAAGAAGGACTTCCATTTATATAGCGCCTTTCATGACCACCGGATGTCCCAAAGCGCTTTGCAGCCAATGAAGTACTTTTGGAGTGTCGTCACTGCTGCAATGTTGGCAATGTGCACAGCAAGCTCCCACAAACTGCAACGTGATAATCACCTGATCATCTGTTTTAGTCTTGTTGATGGAGGAATAAATATTGGCCAGGACACCAGGAGAATCTCTCCTGTGAAATAGTGCCATGGGATCTTTTACGACCACCTGAAAAAGAGAAAACAGGCCTCAGTTTAATGTCGCATCTGAAAGGCAGCACCTCTGATAGCACAGCACTCCCTTAGCACTACACTGGAGTTTCAGCCTGGATTTTTGCACTCAAGTCTCTAGAGCGGGACTTGAACCCACAACCTTCTGGACTCAGAAGCGAGGGTTCCTACTAGCTGAGCCACAGCTGACACACACACCCTTGGAAATATCTCCAGTTCAGGAAACACAGCCCCGAGTACAGCTGTATTCATTGATTCGTTGGTCAGTCGGAGGTCGGAATAGAAAATTGGACAGGGTGTTTAATGGACGGCCAATACGATGCTGCCCATTTTACGCTGAAGTTAAGTGTTTGGGCACACCTGTGAAGAATAGATAGTTGGCTTAGGTAGCGGCAGGGGATCGCCACCAACAGCACTGGAGGAGTTACCACCTTCATGGCAAGAAGAGGGGAAATCGAGGGGGAATTAAAATGCTGCTGAACAAGAAGTGTGATTGCACGAGAGAGTACAGAGGAGATTTACCAGGATGTTGCCTGGACTGGAGAATTTTAGCTATGAGGAAACAATGGATAGGCTGGGGTTGTTTTCTATGGAACAGAGGAGGCTGAGGGGAGATTGAATTGAGGTGTGTAAAATTATGAGGGGCCCGGATAGAGTGGATAGGAAGGACCTTTTCCACTTAGTAGTGGGGTCAATTACCTGGGGGCAAAGATGTGAAGTAGTTGGTAGAAGGATTAGAGGGGAGTAGCAGACACATTTTTTCACCCAGAGAGTGGTGGTGCACTGGAACTCACTGCCTGAAAGGGTGGTAGAGGTAGAAACCCTCATCACATTTAAAAAGTACTTAGATGTGCACTTAACGAGCCGAGACATGCGGGGCTATGGACCAAGTGCTGGAAGGTGGGATTAGGCTGGGTAGCTCTTTTTCGACCGGCACAGACATCCCCCTGCCATATTAGTTGAACTCCTCCCAAACAGCACCAGCAAACACTTCCCCTAGGACGTTGGTTCCGGTCCTGCCCAGGTGCAGGCCACCAAATAATAGTAGTGAGGTTGGGGACAGTATCAAACAAGAAATAAGGAATGTGTGCAAAAATGTACAGCAGTAATCATGGGTGACTTTAATCTACATATTGGTTGTGCGAACCTAACTGGTAGCAATGCGGTGGAGGAGGATTTCCTGGAGTGTGTTAGGGATGGTTTTCAAGACCAATATATTGAGGAACCAACCAGAGAGCTGGCCATCCCAGACTGGGTGATGTGTAATGAGAATGGACTAATTAGCAATCTTGTTGTGCGAGGCCCCTTGGGGAGAGTGACCATAATATGGTAGAATTCTTTATTAAGATGGAGAGTGACAAAGTTAATTCAGAAACTAGGGTTCTGAACTTAAGGAAAGGTAACTTTGATGGTATGAGGTGCGAATTGGCTAGATTAGACTGGCAAATGATACTTAAAGGGTTGACGGTGGATAGGCAATGGCAAACCTTTAAAGATCATATGGATGAACTTCAGCAATTGTACATCCCTCTCTGGAGTAAATATAAAACGGGGAAGGTGGCTCTACCGTGGCTAACAAGGGAAATTAAGGATAGTGTTAAATCTAAGGAAGAGGCATATAAATTAGCCAGAAAAAGTAGCAAGCCGGAGGACTGGGAGAAATTTAGAATACAGCCGGGGAGGACAAAGGGTTTAATTAAGAGGGGGAAAATAGAGTACGAGAGGAAGCTTGCCGGAAACATAAAAACTGACTGCAAAAGCTTCTATAAATATGTGAAGAGAAAAAGATTAGTGAAGACAAACGTAGGTCTCTTGCAGTCAGATTCCGGTGAATTTATAATGGGGAACAAAGAAATGGCAGACCAATTGAACAAGTACTTTGGTTCTGTCTTCACAAAGGAAGACACAAATAACCTTCCCGATGTACGAGGGGACTGAGGGTCTAGTGAGAAGGAGGAACTGAAGGATATCCTTATCAGGTGGGAAATTGTGTTAGGAAAATTGACGGGATTGAAGGTCGATAAATCCCCGGGGCCTGATAGTCTACATCCCAAAGTACTTAAGGAAGTGGCCCTAGAAATAGTGGATGCATTGGTGATAATTTTGCAACAGTCTATCGACTCTGGATCAGTTCCTATAGACTGGAGGGTTGCTAATATAACACCACTTTTTAAAAAAGGAGGGAGAGAGAAAATGTGTAATTATAGACCGGTTAGCCTGACATCAGTAGTGGGGAAAATGTTGGAATCGATCATCAAGGATGAAATAGCTGCACATTTGGAAAGCAGTCGTAGGATTGGTCCAAGTCAGCATGGATTTATGAAGGGAAAATCATGCTTGACAAATCTTCTGGAATTTTTTGAGGATGTAACTAGTTGGACAGGGGAGAATCAGTGGATGTGCTGTATTTGGACTTTCAAAAGGCTTTTGACAAGGTCCCACACAAGAGATTGGTGTGCAAAATCAAAGCACATGGTATTGGGGGTAATGTACTGATATGGATAGAGAACTGGTTGGCAGACAGGAAGCAGGGAGTCGGGATTAACAGGTCCTTTTCAGAATGGCAGGCAGTGACTAGTGGAGTGCCGCAGGGCTCAGTGCTGGGACCCGAGCTCTTTACAATCTATATTAATGATTTGGATGATGGAATTGAGTGTAATATCTCCAAGTTTGCAGATGACACTAAACTGGGTGGCGTTTGAGCTGTGAGGAGGACGCTAAGAGGCTGCAGGGTGATTTGGACAGGTTAGGCAAGTGGGCAAATACATGGCAGATGCAGTATAATGTGGATAAATGTGAGGTTATCCACTTTGGGGGCAAAAACACGAAGGCAGAACATTATCTGAATGGCGGCAGATTAGGAAAAGGGGAGGTGCAACGAGACCTGGGTGTCATGATTCATCAGTCATTGAAGGTTGGCATACAAGTACAGCAGGCGGTGAAGAAGGCAAATGGTATGTTGGCTTTCATAGCTAGGGGATTTGAGTTTAGGAGCAGGGAGGTCTTACTGCAGTTGTACAGGGTCTGGTGAGGCCCCACCTGGAATATTGTGTTCAGTTTTGGTCTCCTAACCTGAGGAAGGACATTCTTGCTATTGAGGGAGTGCAGCAGAGGTTCACCAGACTGATTCCTGGGATGGCAGGACTGACATATGAGGACAGACTATATCGACTGGGCCTGTATTCACTGGAGTTTAGAAGGATGAGAGGGGAATCTCATCGAAACATATAAAATTGTGACGGGACTGGACAGGTTAGATGCGGGAAGAATGTTCCTGATGTTGGGGAAGTCCAGAACCAGGGGACATAGTCTTAGGATAAGGGATAAGCCAGTTAGGACTGAGATGAGGAGGAACTTCTTCACTCAGAGAGTTGTTAACCTGTGGAATTCCCTACCGCAGAGAGTTGTTGATGCCAGTTCATTGGATATATTCAAGAGGGAGTTAGATATGGCCCTTGCGGCTAAAGGGATCAAGGGGTACTGAAGGAATGATCAGCCATGATCTTATTGAATGGTGGTGCAGGCTCGAAGGGCCGGATGGCCTACTCCTGCACCTATTTCCTATGTTTCTATGTTTCTATGATCATCATCACAGGTAGTCCCTCGAAATCGAGGAAGACTTGCTTCCACTCTAA
Source organism: Pristiophorus japonicus (assembly GCF_044704955.1). Classification (NCBI taxonomy): domain Eukaryota; kingdom Metazoa; phylum Chordata; class Chondrichthyes; family Pristiophoridae; genus Pristiophorus; species Pristiophorus japonicus. The sequence goes on from NC_091989.1 coordinate 183,229,387, forward strand.
AAGTGAGTTCTTAGATGACTGAACAGTTCAATGCAGGAATTACAGGTGGTTGAAGGAAAGGGTGGGTGGGGTGTCTAGTTTGCCGCACGTTCCTTCCGCTGCCTGCTCATGCTATCGGCAACGAGACTCGAGGTGCTCTGCACTCTCCCAGATGCTTCTCTCTCCACTTAGGGCAGTCTTTAGCCATGGACTTCCAGGTGTTGGTGGGGATGTTGCACTTTATCAAGGAGGCTTTGAGATGTACAAATCTGAAGCAAAGAGCCCATGAAGCAAGTACATTACAGTGACCAATGTTCCCCTTAAGCTGTGCGGCTGTACATCTGTCTTGAAGTCCCGAGCAGCCGGTGAGCCGACATCCCAATGCAAAAAAAACGTGCATGCCCAGGTGTAAATGGTCTTCACGTCCCGTTAAATGGGCCATGCAGTGCAACAGAAAATTAAGGGGAACATTGTCTGTGACTATTGTTGGTGACCTTTGCCAAACAATAACTTGACGGTATTTGGCAAAAGAACTAGAGGTGAGATGAGGAGAAAAAAAATTCACGCAGCGAGTTATTCTGATCTGGAATGCGCTGCCTGAAAGAGCGATGGAAGCAAATTCAGTGGTAACTTTCATAAGGGGATTGTTTATGGCAGAGGAGCGGCGAGAATTCGTGGCAGAAGTGCGGTGAATGAAGGTACGGGGCCCAGAAGAGCCGAGGGCCCAGGGGCAGCACGGGTCAGCCCACAATGCGATATGTGTGCACACTAGGTCCGTGCAGCAGAGCAGGTCTCCAGTCATCCTGGTTAATCCTTGCCACTGGATAAAGGCCTCGCTCTGTCAAGCCCGTGTGGTGGCTGATGTGCAACGGTCACCACACGTTAAAAAAATCCTCGCACAGGCATCTTCCACCCCCTCAATTGGAGTTCAGGACTGGAACATCAGGTCCTTCATCGAAACACCTGTGAACTCGTGGAAGCAAGTCATCATCGTTCGAGGGACCGCCTATGATGATGATGGACAAATATTTGAAGGGAAATAAAATTGCAGGGCTATGAGGAAAGAGCAGGGGGGAGTGGAACTAATTGGAGAGCTCTTTCAAAGAGCCAGCACAGGCACGATGGGTCAAATAGCCTACTTCTGTGCTGTATCATTCTATGATTCTACATCACACTGGGGGTCCTTGTGCATGAAACTCTTTTAGAATCCCAAAAAGTTAGTTTGCAGGTGCAGCAGGTAATCAGGAAGATGAATGGAATGTTGTCCTTCATTGCGAGAGGGATGGAGTACAAAAGCAGGGAGGTCCTGCTGCAACTGTACAGGGTATTGGTGAGGCCGCACCTGGAGTACTGCGTGCAGTTTTGGTCACCTTACTTAAGGAAGGATATACTAGCCTTGGAGGGGGTACAGAGACGATTCACTAGGCTGATTCCGGAGATGAGGGGGTTACCTTATGATGATAGATTGAGCAGACTGGGTCTTTACTCGTTGGATTTCAGAAGGATGAGGGGTGATCTTATAGAAACATTTAAAATAATGAAAGGGATAGACAAGATAGAGGCGGAGAGGTTGTTTCCACTGGTCGGGGAGACTAGAACTAGGGGGCACAGCCTCAAAATACGGGGGAGCCAATTTAAAACCAAATTGAGAAGGAATTTCTTCTCCCAGATGGTTGTGAATCTGTGGAATTCTCTGCCCAAGGAAGCAGTTGAGGCTAGCTCATTGAATGTATTCAAATCACAGATAGATAGATTTTTAACCAATAAGGGAAATAAGGGTTATGGGGAGCGGGCGGGTAAGTGGAGCTGAGTCCACGGCCAGATCGAGCAGGCTCGAGGGGCTAGATGGCCTACTCCTGTTCCTAATTCTTATGTTCTTATTTTGTTCTTATGTTCTAAATCTAGGCAGATATCACAGTATAGTACCGAGGGATTGCTGCATTGTTGGTACCGCTGTCTTTCAGATGAGATGTTAAATGGAGGCCCCGTCTGTCTGTTCAACTGGACGTTAAAGATCTCACATCAATATTTGGAGAAGAACAAGGTAATTCTGCTAGTGATTGATTTCGGACTTGTCAATATGGACTATTAATAGCTGTTTCTCAGGAAGACTAAAGGACCACAGCTTGACCAAAGTCAGAGTCCGTGATGGTCTCTGCTCATTGTCCAGGGTGTGGGGAGAGAAAAGTTGTGTCAACGAGACTGAATGGAATCTTTGGTAAGCTACACAACGAGGACTTGTAAACAATGCCTGAGGAACTGATAGCAAATTCTTTAGTGTTAGAACGGAACACAAACAATATTTGGTATTATGTTGAGCAGCAAACTTGAAGGAAAACATAAAACACCCGGGTGGAGAAATTCGGTTGTCTAGCGCCACCATTAGCGCCAGAGGGTCTGCTAAACACCTCCGGCCCAAACCCCGCGCTGTCAGCGTGTGCCGCTAACTTCAGTGAAGGTTTTGCGGCGGCACTATCAGGTTGCGCTGCGCTCGCTAGCCCCGCCCACTGGGTGACGTCACTGAGTGTGCAACGTCCCAGTAATTGTGCATTTACAAAATTAACTCTGGCGCAGAGACCGGTGGGGAAAGCAGTCGGTCCGGCGACGATCTCGGGGCGATATTGTCCGTAGTGCAAGGTAAGGACTGAAATTTCACTTTTGCAACTTCTATTTTTTTGTTGCAGGAGTGAGGAAGTGTGGGTGAGGTTTGTGGAATTTTTCACCAGGATTTCTTTTCATCTTTTCAGAAGGCCTCCTGCACTATCGCTCCATTAGTGCCCGAAGAGGAGTGTGGAACGCTTCTCTTCGTGCTCCACTCTCCTCTTGGGGCTATACAACTGAATATTGCACTTTGAGGCGGTAGATATCACCCGGTGCTAAAGATAGCGCCGTGACGACATCAGTGCCTCAAAACGGGCAACACTGAATTTCTAGCCCCCTCCCCCATTCTGCAAGAATCTTCAGGAGTTCCAAAGGCGACGTCGCAACAAGACGGCATAGGAGAGGAATGTTCTTGTTCTCCCAAGACAAAGGTCTTGATCAGTGCTTTGCTCCAGCGGGTTGCACTCACTAGATAGATTGTGCAAGAAGCTTCTACACACTTTCTGGTAAAAAAAACAGTTATTTCTGTATGTCAAATATAATCCTTGAAAGTTCGAAAGTGTCTCGCTTGAACCTTGACCTTCAGTATTCTGAACAAGAGAGAGGAGAAGCCCTAGTCGCAGTCAACATTTGTCCTTCAGCCAACACCAGCAAAAGTAGACTAGCTGGTCTAAGATAGATAAGTTCCCGTTAACCAAAGATATTAAAGGACATGGGGCAAAGGCGGATTGATGGAGTTAGGTCACAGATCTGCCATGATCTCATTGAATGGTGGAACAGACTCGCGGGGCTGAATGGCCTCCTCCTGTTCTATGTTCCACCTCACCTCATTGCTCTTTGTGGGACCTTGCTGTGAGCAAATTGGCAGCTGCATTTGCCTGCATAACAGCAACAACAACAACTGATATTTATATTGCGGCTTTAACGTAGTGAAACGTCTCAAGGCACTTCCCAGGAGTGTTATGAGACAAAAAATTTGATACTGAGCCATATAAGGAAAAATTAGGGCAGATGACCAAAAAGCTTGGTCAAAGAGGAAAGTTTTAGGGTGGTCTTGAAGGAGGAAAGAGGTGGAGAGGCAGAGAGGATTAGGCAGGGAATACCAGAGCTTGGGGGCCGAGGCAACAGAAGGCATGGCCACCAATAGTTGAGCAATTAAATAACAACAGTGATAACACTTCAAAAGCGACTCTTTGGCTGTGAAGCATACTGTAACAGACTGAGGATGGGACAAGTGCGATGTAAATGAAAAATCTTCCTTTAAAAAATGACTTTCCACTTGGAAACAAAAACAGCGTCTTTGAACCAACCAATATCTAGTTGCAAGCAATTCAATGTGACCAAGTTATCCATTCCAGCCCAGACACAGAATCTTTCCCAGGGAAACAAGCTTTGCTATTGACTCACAGCAGGGATTCCAAAAGAAAGAAAGACTTGCATTTCTATAGCATCTTTCACAACCACCGGGCGTCTCAAAATGCTTTACAGCCAATTAAGTACATTTGAAGTGCAGTCACTGTTGTAACGTGGGAAACGCAGCAGCCAATTTAAGCTCAGCAAGCTCCCACATACAGCAATGTGATCATTGTTATATACGTAAACCTGTAAATACCATGTCTAACCACCAGAGGGCTTATCCCCTGAAGTCCCAAGGGATCCTGCAATCCCTTGGGAGCACCTGTATATAAGGAGGCCTCACAGGCTGGAGAGGCTCTCTGAGATCTGTAATAAAGGACTGCGGTCACACCTTACTTTGAGCTTGCAGTATCTGGTCTAACTCTTTTTTCAAGACATAACAATAATGACCAGAAAATCTGTTTTTGTTATGTTGAGTGAGGGATAAATATTGGCCAGAACACTGAGAATAACTCCCCTGCTCTTCTTTGAAATAGTGATATAGGATCTTTTACGTCCACGTGAGAGAGCAGAAAGGGCCTCGGTTTAATATCTCATCCAAAAGACAGCACCTCCTCAGCACTGCACTGGGAGTGCCAGTTGAGATTTTTCAGCTCAAGTTGCTGGAGTGGGAATTGAACCACAACTTTCTGATACAGAAGCAAGAGTGCAACCCACTGAGCCATAGCTGCAATTCCAGTCTACAGCGCGTTAAATTTTGACTGAAAGACCAATCGTACTTATTTGACAGCTATACAAAGAACCACCGATAGAATTCTCTTCTTTCCTTTGTCTGTTCTTTAATGCCTGAAGCCTTCAGAATAATTTCATTGAGCGATGCCCTATGAATTTCTTCACCGTCTCTTCTTTGCTTAGAAGTAGATTGTGAAAATCGAATGGGGCTAATGTGGAATTCAGTGAAGTCTGTCTTACTGATGAATAGCCGCCTCACTTAAGCAACCAGCTTTTTTTCCATGTGGAATAAAGAGCATTTCCTTCGAGTTAATTAAACGGGAACCTCACCTGAATTAGGCATCTGTCTGATAACAGAAATGAAAGATCAGCATTACAGGTGAATGGAAACTGTGGTCAGATGTTGTAGCCGCTGCTTAGCACGCTCGCGACTGGCTTCCCCCGCGGCTCAGTGGATTCAGACAGTGAATACCTCAGCCGTAAGGTCCCAGGCTCTATCTCTGATTTTGCAGTAGCACACCAACCTCTGAGTCAGGAAGTTGTGGGTTCAAGTCCCACCCCAGAGACTCGAGCACATCATCAAGGCAGACACTCCTGGTACCCATCATCATGGGCAGTCCCTTGGAATCGAGGTAGACTTACTTCCACTCTGAACCTGAGTTCTTCGGTGGCTGTTCAGAACAATTCAATAACCTCAGTCTTTGTCACAGGTGGGACTGGTTTGCCGCACGCTCCTTCCGCTGCCTGAGCTTGATTTCTGCATGCTCTCGACGACGAGACTCGAGGTGTTCAGCGCCCTCCCGGATGCTGAGGGAGCACTGCACTGTCGGAGGTGCTGTCTTTCAGATGAGATATTAAACCGAGGCCCCATCCACGCTCTCAGGTAGACCTAAAAGATCCCACGGTACTATTTCGAAGAAGAGCAGGGGATTTGTCCCCAGTGTCCAGGGCAATATTTATCCCTCAACCTCGTCACTGAAAAATAAATGACCCAGTCATTATTTTAGGGCTGTTTTGCTGAGGACCTTTCCTATGTTACAACAGTGACTACAATTCAAAATGATTTATTTGGCTCCAAATCACTTTGGGATGTCTTGAGGTCATGAAAGGAGTATATAAATGCAAATTTGTTCTTCATTGCCGAGTTAAAAAAGAAAAAAAAGACTTGCATTTATAAAGCGCCTTTCATGACCTAAGGACGTCTCAGGGCACTTTACAGCCAATGAAGTACTTTTGAAGTGTAGTCACTGTTGCAATGTGGGAAACACAACAACCAATTTGCGCACAGCAAGCTCCCACAAATAGCAATGTGATAAAGACCAGATAATCCGTTTTAATGATGTTCATTGAGGGAAAAACATAGGCCCAGAACACCGGGGAAACTATCCCTGCTCTTCTTCGAAATAGTACCATGAGATCTTTTACATCCACCTGAGAGGGCAGACGGGGCCTTGGTTTAACATCTTATCTAAAAGATGACACCTCCAACAATGCAGCGCTCCCTCAGCACTGCACTGGAGTGTCAGCTTAGGTTTTTGTGTTCAAGTCTCTGGAGTGGGATTTGAAACAACAATGTTCTGACTTAGAAGCAAGGGTGCTGCCCACTGAGCCACAGCTGACACCAGTTGAGGCCACAGTAGGAATGGGACTTAGCTCTATTGGAGTTGGGCAGGTAAATTAGGTAAGTTTCTCACTCCGAAGATGCAAAGTTTATATATGTGGAGCTCAAGTAACTAGAGATGGGTAATAAACGCCGGCCTAGCCAGCAATACCCATAGCCTGAGAATGAATTATTTTTAAGGTTTGCACTGGGGTGAGGTAGCAGAGGGTGATTGGCCTCAAAGGAAGTGTACTCCAAAAAGGAGAGCAGGTTGGGAAAGAAAAATTGGTGTGCAAAAAAAAGATGGAGGAAATCGTTTTTAAAAAAATCAAAGCAAACATCTAATGCACTCTCAAAGGGCCCAAGTTTCGGCCTCAGTTGCTTCTGATTTTTTGGAGCAACTGGTGTAGAACGGAGTATCTTATAAATTCAAATTCTCGGCATTTAGTTTGCTCCAGTTCCAGTCAGTTAGAACAGTTTCACTTTGGAACAGAATTTTTTTTCAAAAGGGGGCGTGTCTGGCCACTTACACCTGTTTTCAAAGTTTAGGCAGTGAAAACTTACTCCAAACTAACTTAGAATGGAGTAAGTGAAGATTTTTGTACGTTCGAAAAAACCTTGTCTACACTTTAGAGAATCAGGCGTAGGTTACAAATCAGACGTAGGGAATTGGGGGGGGGGGGGGTTTAAAGGGAAGTTTACAAACATTAAACACTTCAGTTTTACAAATAAAGAGCCAACATCAATAATAAATGATAAAAACATCAATAAATCAATCAATAAACCAATCAAAAAAAATTAATAAGAAAAACTTTTTTTTAAACCAATAAATAAAACATTTTCTACTTACCGACTGCAGCACCGGGAGCCCTCCAACAGCGTGCTGGGACAGCCCCCTAGTGTGTCTCTGTCAGTGTCTGTGTTTCTGACAGTGAGGGGAGGGGGGTAGAGGGAGAGAGGGGGGGAAGGGGGAGGGGACGGAAGGGGGAGGGATGGAGATGGAGGGAAAGGGGAGGGATGGGGGAGAAGGGGGAGGGGGGAGGGAAGGGGGACAAGGGGGAGGGGGGAGAGAAGGGGGGGAGAGAAGGGGGGGAGGAGAAGGGGGGGAGGAGAAGGGGAAGGGGGGTCGAAAGGAGAAGGGGGGGAAAAGAGAAGAGGTGGGGGAAAGGCTGAATGGCCCGTGCCCGGCCGGGCCCAAGACTTTGGGCAGGGCCCATCCCCAGCACCAGATTTACAGGTAGGTGGTGTTGGGTCGGGTCGGGTCCGGGATCTGGGGTCAGGTGCGCGGGGTCGGGTCGGGGGGGCGGAGGGAGGTCGGTTCGGTTCAGGTCGGAGGGGAGGGAGGGAGGGAGAGGGAGGTCAGGTCGGGTGGTGGAGTGCGGGTTGGCTTGGGTCGGGTCGGGTCCGGTCCGGGTGGGGGGGGCGGGGCGGCGTCGGGAGCGCGGGTCGGGTCGGGGCGGGGTGGTGAAAGGGAGGTCGGTTCGGTTCAGGTCGGGGGGGAGGGAGGGAGGGAGGGAGAGGGAGGTCAGGTCGGGTGGTGGAGTGCGGGTTGGCTTGGGTCGGGTCGGGTCCGGTCCGGGTGGGGGGGGCGGGGGGGTCGGGAGCGCGGGTCGGGTCGGGGCGGGGTGGTGAAAGGGAGGTCGGTTCGGTTCGGGTCGGGGGGGAGGGAGGGAGGGAGAGGGAGGTCAGGTCGGGTGGGGGGAGCGCAGGTCGGTGTCGGGGTCGGGTCCAGTCAGGGGGGGTGGGAAGCGGGAGTCGAGTCGGGTCGGGAGGAAGCAGGAGCTGGGCGTGGGAGGCAGCCTTATGCACGCAACCCCAGTGAGGCCATTCGGCTTCGGCCCCCTCCCACACAGTTTTGGGCGCCTGGAGCTACTGCACATGCGTGCCCACTGGGAGAGCAGGGACCTAGCACCGCCCCCAACTGCTCATACTACGCCGCGCCCGACTCCAGAGGACCAGGAGGGAGCCGGAGTACCTGTAAGTTTTTTTTAGGCGCACTTTGTGGCGCGAAAAATGGGCGTCCAGGTCGGGGCTGCGCCGTTCTAGGCGCAGCCCGAAACTTGGGCCCATAGTGTTGCTGCCTTTAGCATCGAGATTTCAGACAGTCACTCCACTGGGCTCAACAACCTGCCCATCTCTCCTGAATGTACGGTTCCACAGGTCCTGTAACAAAATTGCTATTCCCCAAGTCTGAACATCCAGCGGACAAACAATCGCTTACCCCGCCCCCCCCCCCCCCGTCACCAGCCAATCACGAGCAGTTGTTCGGGTGCAGGGGGCGGGGGGGATGCGGAGGAGGGGGGTCACTGAATGGTGCTCATTTCAGGAATCCCGGTAAGTGGGATTAGACTGGATTACCTCTTGTTGGCTGGCTCAGATACGAGGGTAAATACTGCAAGGCATCGAATACAGCCAGGGTTATCTCCTGGACCAGCTTTGATCGCCTGGATGGGTCGGAGAGGAATTTTTCCATATTTTTTCCCCCAATTGGCCAGGGTTTTTATCTGTGTTTTGCCTTTCCCAGGAGATCACATGGTGTATTTGGCTTTAGAGAAGGTCCCACACAAGAGTTTGTGTGTAAAATTAAAGCACGTGGTATTGGGGGTAATGTACTGATGTGGATAGAGAACTGGTTGGCAGACAGGAAGCAGAGAGTCGGGATAAACGGGTCCTTTTCAGAACGGCAGGCAGTGACTAGTGGGGTGCCGCAGGGTTCAGTGCTGGGACCCCAGCTATTTACAATATACATCAATGATTTAGATGAAGGAATTGAGTGTAATATCTCCAAGTTTGCAGATGACACTAAGCTGGGTGGCGGTGTGAGCTGTGAGGAGGATGCTAAGAGGCTGCAGGGTGACTTGGACAGGTTAGGTGAGTGGGCAAGTGCATGGCAGATGCAGTATAATGTGGATAAATGTGAGCTTATCCACTTTGGTGGCAAAAACACAAAGGCAGAATATTATCTGAATGGCGGCAGATTAGGAAAAAGGGAGGTGCAACGAGACCTGGGTATCATGATACATCAGTCATTGAAAGTTGGCATGCAGGTACAGCAGGTGGTGAAGAAGGCAAATGGTATGTTGACCTTCATAGCTAAGCGATTTGAGTGTAGGAGCAGGGAGATCTTACTGCAGTTGTACAGGGCCTTGGTGAGACCTCACCTGGAATAGTGTGTTCAGATTTGGTCTCCTAATCTGAGTAAGGACATTCTTGCTATTGAGGGAGTGCAGCGAAGCTTCACCAGACTGATTCCCGGAATGGCAGGACTGACATATGAGGACAGACTGGATCGTCTGGGTCTGTATTCACTGGAGTTTAGAAGGATGAGAGGGGATCTCATAGAAACATATAAAATTCTGACGGGACTGGACAGGTTCGATGCAGGAAGAATGTTCCCGATGTTGGGGAAGTCCAGAACCAGGGGACGCAGTCGAAGGATAAGGGGTACGCCATTTAGGACCGAGATGAGGAGAAACTTCTTCACTCAGAGAGTTGTTAACCTGTGGAATTCTCTACCGCAGAGAGTTGTTGATGCCAGTTCATTGGATATATTCAAGAGGGAGTTAGATATGGCCCTTACACCTAAAGGGATCAAGGGGTATGGAAAGCAGGAAAGGGGTACTGAGGTGAATGATTAGCCATGATCTTACTGAATGCTGGTGCAGGCTCAAAGGTCCGAATGGCCTACTCCTGCACCTATTTTCTATGTTTCTATTTTCCTATTCTCCGGTTGGGGTGGAGTGTAGAATGTTTCGGTGCAAGGGTTGTCGCATTTGTGTGGAGTGGACTGGCTGGGCTAGGTGCTCTTTACCTTTCCGCCATTGATCATTGTTCATAGGTTTATATGTAACCTTCAAGGCTGCTGACCGAGTGCCATGCGGCTCTTTGTTGGCCAGCATGGACACGATGGGCCGAAATGGCCTCCTTCTGTGCTGTAGATTTCTATATTTCTATGTTTCATTGTTCACCTCACCAGTCCACTCCCCTCATTGAAACATACAAAATTCTTGCAGGGCTTGACAGGATAGATTCAGGGAGGATGTTTCCCCGGGCTGGGGAGTCTAGAACCAGGGGTCACAGTCTCAGAAAAAGGGGTCGGCCATTTAGGGCTGAGATGAGGAGAAATTTCTTCACTCAGAGGGTGGTGAATCTTTGGAATTCTCTACCCCAGAGGGCTATGGAGGCTCAGAATTTTGGTATATTCAAGACGACGTTCGATAGATTTTTGGATATTAAGGCATATAGGGATAGTGCAGGCAAGTGGAGTTGAGGTAGAAGTTCAGCCATGATCTTATTGAATGGCAGAGTAGGTTTGAGGGGCCAAATAGCCTACTCCTGCCCCTATTTCTTATGTTCTGATGTTTTCTCTAATGCAGCATGGACCTTGGGAAGTGAGCTGCTCATTAAAGTGATCCCGTCCCACTGCAGAGAGGGCGAGGAACCGGAACTGCTGTGTGGTCATTTTTTTTGTTGGGTTGGGACTCAAACCCATGCAATGCCATGGCCATGTTGTGATGCAGCTTACACCATCATACCAAGTTACGATAAGAGAGGAATAAATATTTTGCCAATCCTTTTTTAATTAAAGTGGCGTCCCTTTAAACATCTGATTGCTTTGAGGTCTGAACCTGACTACTACACAAGGGTTCAACGTGATAGATTGTGCAAAAAAAAATCATTACTAATCTTAAGGCTCATACGATTTGGAGGTATGGTTCAATTTTTACAGAAAAAATTGAAAAATGTTGAAAGGAAAAATCAATGCATATATTTGCAGCAGAATATTACTGCATGCAGAACACTAAATTAAAACAGGTCCCTTTAGAGGACAGAGTCGATGGTAGGTACCGAATATTCCAATTCGTGCAAGTGCCAATCTCATTTAAACAGTTTCTGGTAAAGTACTTTTAAAGGGGTTTGGTCAGAAGTGTGTTAAATTGCTGTCTTTTGATCTCTAAAACCAGAATCCCAGCTATACAGCACAGCAACAGGCCATTCGGCACAACCAATCCATGCCGGCGTTTATGCTCCACTCGAGCCTCCTCCCGTCTTTCCTCATCTAAATCTATCAGCATAACCCTCTATTCCCTTCTCCCTCATATGCTTGTCTAGCCTTCTATTAAATGCATTGATACTATTCGCCTCAACCATTCCCTGTGGTAGCGAGTTCTACATTCTCAACACTCTCTGGATAAAGACGTTTCTTCTGAAGATGAAGTCAAACTCAAACAATGGCAGTAAGTTGAGGAAATAAACCATAAATCAAGAGCGAATACCATCACACCTGTTCGCCACCAATTTAGTAGCTCAGGCAAGTTTCCACCAACACTTTCTTCTACCACCACTCAACCGTAGTTTAAAAGTTTCCGTATATAAATGAGCCTTGCACTATCTCCTCCTTATTGATACTTTTAGAGTATTTCAATAGTATCTAATGCCTGACCTTTCTCCAATGCTTTACAGGATTTTCAAACCTAAAACTTATCATCCAACCAGTACTTCTTGAATTACCTGTTCTCTTATCTTGGTAATCTTGGTGCTATCCAATATTATGGCCCTCAGCTTTTCAATGAGGCTTCTCAAAAAGGTAGAGAAGGGAAAAGCCTCTACTCACGGATCGGGGGGGCTCGATGGCACGATGAGCGAAGGTACTGACCCTTTGGGGACCAGATTGGACTTTTATTTAAAGTTTCTCAATGGCTTGGCAATTAAAGTTGTCATTAAATTGAAGAAATATAATTTATTTGGCAAAAACATCACTTGGTTTTTTAACAAAAGGAAATTAATGCTTCAACAAAAACAACTTGTATTTATATAGCATCTTTAACTTAGTGAAACGTCCCAAGGTGCTTCACAGGAGAATTATGAGGGATTTTTTTTTACTCTGAACCACATAAGGAGAAATTAGGGCCAATTGGTCAAAGAGGTAGGTTTTAAAGAGCGCCTTGAAGGAAGAAACATAGAAACATAGAAACATAGACAATAGGTGCAGGAGTAGGCCATTCGGCCCTTCAAGCCTGCACCACCATTCAATAAGATCATGGCTGATCATTCCCTCAGTACCCCTTTCCTGCTTTCTCTCCATACCACTTGATCCCTTTAGCCGTAAGTAACTCCCTCTTGAATATATCCAATGAACTGGCATCAACAACTCTCTGCGGTAGGGAATTCCACGGTTAACAACTCTCTGAGTGAAGAAGTTTCTCCTCATCTCAGTCCTAAATGGCTTACCCCTTATCCTTAGACTGTGTCCCCTGGTTCTGGGCTTCCCCAACATCGGGAACATTCTTCCTGCATCTAACCTGAGAGGTAGCAAGGCGGAAAGATTTAGAAAAGGAATTCCAGAGTTTAGGGCCCAGGCAACAGAAGGTACGGCCACCAATGGTTGAACGATTATAATCAGGGATGCTCAAGACGGCAGAATTAGAAGAGCACAGACATCTCGGGGGGGGGGGGTTGTAGGGCTGAAGGAAATCACAGAGACAGGGAGTGGGGGACGAGGCCATGGAGTGATTTGAAAACAAGGATGAGAATTTTGAAATCGAGCCATTGCCTAACCGGGAACCAATGTAGGTTAGCGAGCACAGGGGTGATGGGTGGAGTGGGACTTTGTGCGAGTTAGGACGTAGGAAAGAGATGCATATTGAGGTACTACTTTAGGGGTGTGGGGGTGGACTTTGCAAAGGGAGGAGCAACAAGAAAGCAAGTTAAAGAATGCACGGCAGCAGGGAAATGGAGAAAAATATTAATGGTAGACAGGGACGAATGAAGACCAACAATGGTGAGACTTCCAAAGTTTGGGTCAATTTGTTTTCCAACATGCTAATGACAGAAAGTCACTTGAGGTGTATAGAGGATGAGCAAATCATAGGTTGAATTGAAGAATTAATTCTCTCAACTCATCTCATCGGCAGTCCCTTGAATCGAGGATGACTTTCTTCCACGTCAAAAAGTTAACAGGTGTTTCAGTGATGGACCTAAAATTCCAGGTCCTAACTACATAGTGTAGGGTGGAAGATGCCTGTGCGTGGATTTTTTTAACGTGTGGTGACCGTTGCACACCAGCCACCACACGGGCTTGACAGAGCCAGGTCTTGGGCCAGTAGCAAGGATTAACCAAGACGACTGGAGACCAGCTCTGCTGTACGGACCTAGTGTGCACACATAGCACAGTGTGGGCTGGCCCGTGACATCAAGGTGGTGACAATATTTAAATTGGAATATCAAAAATTAGGAACTTGAATCATATTATCAATGAAAAATATACCACAGGTTGAGGCCATTCGGCCTATCATGCCTGTGCCGGCTCAATTAATCCCACTCCGCCTGCTCTTTCCCCATAGCCCGATCATTTTTTTTCTTTCAAGTATTTATCCAACTCCCTGTTGAAAGTTACTATTGAATCTGGTTCCGCCATCCTTTCAGCCAGCACATGCCGGATCACAACAACTCGCTGGGTAAAAAACTCAACCAAGATGTTTTAACCAGAGTCATTTTAACATTGTGGGCTAGAATTTGCCCATATAAGAATATCACTGTTTTTTGACGATATTCGCAATTAATGACTTTTTTTCCCGCCGAAATAACACCAAAAAAATAAGCGGCTGAAATTTGCCAAACATTTTGTAACATTTGGCGAAGGCTTTAAAAAAGTGCCGTTTTTAACGACAGAAATGAACATTTGTGCGATTAAAAAAAATGCCTGTTCTGCGCCTGTGCGGGGCTTGAAGTATGGAGAACTCTCCTGGAACTTTACACCCCCTTTAAAGATGGCCGATTCAGACCTGGAAATGTGCTGCGCATGCGTGGGTGCACCCGTCATGTGAAAAACGGGTGAAAATGTTTTGTTTTTTCCCCGCGCATGCGCAGAATGGAAATGCAGCATGATTAGGGAAGGAAGAGTCCTAGAAAGTTTACCCAAGATGCAAATGAGGCCCTGGTCGGCGCTGCAGAGAGAACATGGGGCCGGATTGGGAAGAAGATAAGAGGGAAACTGCACCCATCTGCAATGGTGGAAGTGAGGAAAAGCGTGGCCAAGCAGTTTCCTCTGCCGACTCCGGCATGGAGACCCAGCACCAGTGCAGGAAGAGGTGGTAGACATTTGCGGGACAGCCAGAGTAATATTTTTATTCATGCTCTCCAATTACTTAAATTGTAAATGTGACACATCTTAGTATCGCTAGGCTTCTGATCGTCACACATTATAAAGACTACGCTTTTTGGGCACTGCACTTTGATGTTTTCGTCATGAACAACGTGCAAGTAAAGGGACATTTAACAGATCACTTAATTAAATGCACACAGTATGGTATAAGTGCTTTGATGACTATCTGCGTTTGCCACAACAGCAGAAGGCCCCTCTCTTAAACATTTCTATTGTCATCTTTGCAGAAAAAGTTGTCCCATAACTGGCGAAAGCAGTGGAAAACTGGTGGCAGTCCGGCAACACTGGTCCCACTCACTCATCTGGGAAGTCGTGTAGCAGGTCTGATTGGTGCTTCTCAGAGACCGACTACCCGTGCGGATGCTGTGCCCGCGTTCGAGAGTGACAGTAAGTCCTGCAAAATCCACGGTCTGGGTTGGCTCAATGTTAAGTACTGTGTGGGCTCGGCTTCGGTTTATGCAATGTCCTTCAAATGAGCCTGCGCTATGTGAGCCGACTCATGTCACCATGTCCCCTCCCCTGCTGCTAACCAGTCATCTCTTCTTGTATATTTTGCAGATGATTCAGGAACATCCAATTATGGAGAAGACCCTGCCAGCTTGCCCGAAGCGGCATTGGAGGACACCGACCTCAGCCATCCTGACGAACCTCACAGGAGGAGGAGGAGGAAGAGAAGGAGGAAGAGGAGGAGGAGGAACAAATGGATACAGTGGGGGGGGGGGGGGGTTGTTGTTGAGTGTGGAGGAGGGCGCGCAGGCACAACGGCCTTCACCTGCAGCCAGAAGTACGGAGGGGGACCGGGACATTCCCCAGTTACTCAACATCCCAGCTGGTGGGTCCCAGCGGGTTGCAGCAAAGCACAACCAGGGCAGCGGCAGGCCGTCTGCCGTCTGTGCGGAGGCTGCGTTGGCAAGACCGCACTGCCGAAATGCAGGCTGAACGGGAAGTAGTAGATTTGATGGGAATGGCTGGAGAGCGTCCAGCTTACCAAATCGCTCCTCGAGGCCATGGGTGGGATCGCGGGAAGCATCGCAGCACAATCTGCTGACATTAGGGAGGGCATGTTGGGAAGCATTGCAGTACTATGTACAGACATTAGGGAGGGCATGTCGCAGATAGTGACTGCAACGCGCAACAACACCGAGGCTGTCAATGCCACTCCAATCCCCAGACCAACCTTACCAGTCAGTGTTCAGGCTGAGCAACAGGATGAACAGTCCAAAGCCGGGACTTCCACAGCCCCAGCTTCTCGAAGGCCTCCATTGCCGTCTCCTTTGTCTGTCCCCCAACAAGCACAGCGCCCTTTCCGCAATACTAATAAAAACAGCTTGGTTTCACCGGGACTAGGGGTAAGCCCATGGTTACGGGCAAGACTAATGCCAGGGGCAAGAGGGGGCGGGGAGGGGGGGCGCGGGGGGCAGAGGTGGCTGCAGCTGAAGTTTGTTTGCTTCTGTGCTTGTTGTTCCCCTGTTCTTTTGTTCTTCTTTTGTTAATCGTGGTTGTTTGCTCTATTGTTATTTAAGTGACGTTAATTTAAAAGTTTCATATAATACCATTTTTTTAAATTAAAGTTAAGAAAGTTGCTTTTAAGTACAAGTGCACAAATGCTTAATAAATTTCAAATTATTTTTTCATCTAAACCAAACTTATGCAGTGTCTCATTCTCAGTGTCCTTAAATGTCCTTAAAAACGAAGTAAAAACTCACAAAAAGCTCAATCTGTCAAACTCAGCCTTCCCTCCAATAGCTTTAATTCACTGAACTGTAGCTCCGTTTTTCACGATGGTGCCGTTACTGATGATTCCGATCCGACTCGACCAGGTAAGACAAGCTTTTTTTGTGCAGTGTTTATCACAGTCCTTAAAAATGTCGTTATTGGCCAAATTCACAAAAACAGCGATATCGTTATTTTCGATGCTGAGTGACATCACAAAAACGGCTTTGAAAAAAGGCGTTTGTTATTTTTTAACGGTGGCGTTATGCCACTGGTCAAACTAGCAAAATCTCGTTAAATTTTCAACGCCAAAAAAACAGTTGCAACGCAAAAAAATACCGTTAAAACGTGCCTAAACCCGTTTATTTTAAGCAAATGTCATTCAGAAAGTCTAGGCTCATTCGTCTTGTGTGCCTGGGAAGTTTATGTAGATAAAGTGAATGTAATGACAATGAATTTCCAGTTCAATAAAAGGCAAATGGGATTTATGGGCCCAGGCCTCGTGGTCGATAATGACATGTAGTAAAATTTGTGAGAGTTTATATAGATAATGGTAGCTTGGCAGCCACAAATTCCGAGACACGTCTTTCCTACCTGAATTATCTCTTCCATAATGATTGATGGCGGTGCATTGCTGTGTTGTGATTGGTCAGATTGCCAGAAGTGGCATCCCATTGGATTAATTTATGCTGCACAAGGTTCATCTAAGTCAGGTGATCGAACATCCCAGCAGGCGATTAAGAGTTTTAAAGAGGTTTTGAAGAATTTTAGGACGTTTGGAAAGAGAACAAAAAGACAGAAAAAAACCAATGAAAGGGAATTGGAAAAAATGGAATCAATGCATTATTGGAACTGACTCAAACATTCAACACTCCAGTGCCGCTATTGTGACATAAAAGAGGTTCTATTTTTGTAATTGAAAATCTGCATTAAAGACTAATGTTTCTTTGCTCTCTGCCAAGAACATGCTGCAACCTTGGAAATTAAGTGTTATTATTGTAATGTTGGGTTAGCTATTCTCATCAAGTTTATTACTGAGCTTATATTGATTTAGATTCTGTTTATTTACATCGAATATCAGTTACCTTTATTGCAATCACAAGCATCGAAACCTATCATAGTGCTAATTATAGTGTTCCAGATATATTTAAAGAAAAGAAAGAAATTGCATTTATTTAGCACCTTTCCTGACCGCAGGATGTCCCAAGGAGCCAAGTAACTGTTGTAATGTGTGAAACACGGCAGCCAGTTTGTGCACAGGAAGCTCCCACAAGCAGCAATGTGATAATGACTGGATAATCTGTTCTTAGTGATGTTGATTGAGGGATCAATATTGGGCAGGGACACCAGGGTAAACACCCCTGCCCTTCTTTGAACTAGTGCCATGGGATCTTTTATGTCCATCTAAGAGGTCAGGCAGGGTCTCGGTTTGACGTCTCATCCGCAGACGGCACCTCCCACAGTGCAGCACTCCCTCAGCATTGCACTGGAGTGTCAGCCGGGATTTATGTGCTCAATTCTCTGGAGTGTGACTTGATCCTATTACCTCTAACTCAGAAAGAAAGACTTGCATTTATATAGCACCTTTCGTGACATTCCAAAGCGCTTTACAGCAAATGAATTACTTTTGAAGTGTATTCACTGTTATAATGTAGGAAACGCAGCAGCCAATTTGTGCACAGTAAGCTCCCACAAACAGCAATGTGATAATGACCAGATAATCTGTTCTTAGTGCTGTTGATTGAGGGATAAATACTGGCCCAGGACACCTTCATTGAAATAGTGCCATCGGATCATTTACATCCACCTGAGAAAGCAGACAGTTTAATGTCTCTTCTGAAAAGTAGCACTTCCACCACTGGGAGTGTTAGCCTAAATTTTATGCTCAAGTTCCTGGAGTGGAGATTGAACCCATAGCCTTCTGTCTCAAAGGCAAGTGTGCTACCCACTGAGCCACAGCTAGCACCTTTTGTGGTATGTAAATTAAACATTAGATTATTCACTCTAGTTCTGCATTATACTCACGTACTGACTGAGGGAGGCAATTTGTTTAATTTATGTAGGATAGGTCGCTCCAGAACTAAACAGCATCACATGTAAAAACCTAGACATAAACAGTAAAACCCAATTCAATTATTCTTACTTCTATTTGGGCATCATCTGGAATTTTCCCTTTAATTATTCCTAGTCGGGAAGGAAATGTTTCAACGGTAGCCCTTTTTAAAAAAATAAAGAAACCTTGGGAAGTTATGGTAAATGTATATAAAGCACGAGTTCTGCCCCAGCTGGAGTATTGTGTGAAGGCTTTGTAGAGGGTATAGAAGTGCTTTAATAGAATGGTCCCAGGGATGAGGGAATACAGTTACGTGGATAGACTGGAGAAGCTGGGGTTGCTCTCCTTGGAGGAAGAGAGGGCTAAGAGAAGATTTGATAGATTTAAAATCGTAAAGGGTTTAGATAGAGTAAATAAAGAGAAACTGGTTCCAAGGGCTGAAGGGTCTATAAGATAAAAATTTGGCATTAGGGGTACCAGCGGGACAAGGGATAAAGTGCTGGTTCCTGCACCGACCCATAAGGAGGTAAAAGGCCTCTCTTCGGCCTTGTACATTCCAGTACCAAGGTTCCAGAAGTTATTAATTCAATAATATTCCGACAGGATACGATGTGAGAACCTAAACAGACATTGATAAGACCTTGCGAAGAGGCTTGAGGCACACTCATGGGCATCAAGGAGAATCAACAAATTCTGACCTAATGAAGTCATTCTAGTCACGGCCTAAGGTGGTCACGAGGGTCTTGGCCTGTCAATCTGAAATAGTACTGATAAGGTAGTCCAATTAGAAAAGTAGTACTGATAAGATAGTCCAATTAGAGATCTAGGGCGGTCTTACCAGGGAACGGAGGGGTTTTTGAAATGTATAAAAGTTGTATGATTGTGCTGTTCGGAGAGCATCTCCACTCACAGGCGGCTGTAATGAGAGGTGTTCCCGAACGTTCTCAATTAAAGATCGTTATACCTTGCCATCCGTCTCTTTCTGCCAACTCCGAGAACTGCTACGCGGGTTGGGGCGAGCGTCGACCCTCTGTATCAGGGGGCCCGCTCATGGGAGGAGAAGCCTTCCCATTTTCCCTCACAGTCGATACTGAGAGGGCACAGATTCAAGTTGATTGGCAAAAGAACCAAAGGCGACATGAGAAAAAACATTTTTACACCTCGTGTGATTTAGAATTTGGAATGCACTGATAGGGTGTTGGAGGCAGATTCAATCGTATCCTTCAAGAGGGAATTGGATTAATTCTTGAAGAAGAAAAATTTGCAGGGATATGGGGAATGAGCGGTGCGAGTGGGACTAACTGGATTGCTTTTCAAAAGAGCTGGCACAGACTCGATGGGCCGAATGGCTTCCTTCTGTGCTGCACTATTCTATGATTCTATGGTAAAAGATAAAGGCAACAAGGCTGAAAAGATTAGGAGAGAAGGCAATTTAAATGGGAACTGGGTGAGACAAGCTTGGGTCTTTACAAACCTGTAGGAGGAAGAGAAGAATGAGGAAAATGAGGAGTGCCCCAGTCTTTTGAACAAATTGGAGTAGAAGATGATGAGATCTCTTGATTTTAACACAGTGAGGATTTGGGGAGGACGAGTGTGTAAGATAAAATAATGGGATAACTCCCACTGTCCCGCTCACCCATCATCCCTGTGCTCGCTGACCTACATTGGCTCCCAATCCAGCAACGCCTCAATTCAAAAATTCTCATCCTTATTTTCAAATCCCATCTTGGTTGGCCTCACCCACTCCCTATCTCTGTAACCTCCTCCAACCCTTCAGCCATCCAAGAACTCTGTGCTCCTCCAATTCTGCCTCCTGCGCATTCCTGATTTTAATCGCTCCACTATTGGCGGCCGTGTCTTCGGCTGCCTGGGCCCCCAAGCTCTAGAATTCCCTCCCTGAACCTCTCTGCCTCTCCAAGTCTTGGTCCTCCTTTAAGACGCTCCTTAAAATCTACCTCCTGTCACCTGTCCTAATATCTCCTTATGTGGCTCAGCGTTAAAATTTGTTTGATAATCGCTCCTGCGAAGCGCCTTGGGAAGTTTTACTGCATTAAAGGTGCTATATAAATGCAAGTTGCTGTCGGGAGGGAAATTGAGAGTGTCAATGATCACAGTACCATAGAGAAGATATAGAAAGCCAACAAAGTTTGTGTTGGAGGGAGTTTGAAGGCCGCTAGGAAGGAAGGAATGCCGATCAGAGGTCGGGTATGTTTTCACCTTGACGAATTCCAATCCCGAAAAGCCCTTCTTTCTGTAACACTGCTGGCCAGCCAATGCCACGGAGCAGCTAGTCCCAACCAATCAGAGGCTTTAACCGCACAACAAATGGAGACTTAATCTGCAATATTTATAAAAATATATTTCACAAAGTAGGAAACAATACAGGGGGTTCCTCTGATGTACAATACACGGAGTAAAGTAATTGAAACATACAAGTAAATAGCGTTAAAGCAACGTATAAAATTAATAAGGGCTCTTTTTTGTGTGCGTAAAACTATTGTAATATACAATATCTACTCTGAAATGTAATATTTCCCATTTAAAATTGGCAATGCACGTAGCTGTCAGTGCTGTTGTCGTCAAGTCTGTGTGCAAGAGCTATCGTGCATAGCCAAAGTACATTGTCCAAAAAGCCACAAAATGAAGCGGTAAATCTCTATACCTGTATATATACATAACAAAAAAACATCTTTTAAACCATTTTCATTTTTTTTTTGTTCAAATTACACAGTGAAGCACAATGAGCACATGTTTGACACCGGTACTGTACTGTGTAATGAGCATGTATCTAAAGGTTCGGGATTTAAATATTCACATGATCTCAGTTCCATTCCAGCTCCTGTACTTGGCTCACTTGGCCATTGGTCAATAGGCCTGCGCAGGCAAGCACTGTACACCACCCAAAATGGTCACCTCGCCATTCACTTCCAATCATCTGGTCTTCTGGCATTGAGAGCGCCTCAGGTATTTTATCGATATTTAAACTTGGCATGGATTTTTTTTCCCAAAAAAGATTTACAATTTTTTTTGTTGTACCCTTGAGTCCCCTACCTGAGTGGTTGATTGCCTCTGCCACCCTTAACTGCCGTCTACTTTTAGACGCACACTTTTGACTGGAATGGACATGGAGCATGGGCATATTGTGAAGCCGAAGGGCACTCTGTTCGAGTACACTGTGTCTACTTGTGTGGCCACCAATCACAAAGAAACACTCGATTACACCTCAGCTAATATTACTGCAGGGGGAAGGAGCTGGTGTTGGTTTCGAAGCTTTATGATGTCCTGCCACAGCTGTCTCCTTCATTCCCTTTGGTTACTTTCACCAGTCCCGCTATGAAGACATTGTTATTGCTTCACTTTGGCTTGGCAAGATGTTGGTCTGCAATCTGAGAAAAGCCACAGTCTATGAAACCGTGTAGGAAGCACTGTATGATCCCAGCGTGTCCTCCGCTTGAACGATAGTCTATACAAGAACCAGGAAACCAAAACCTGCCTAAAAAATCCACATAATCCACACTCCACAAGAGTAAAACACTCAGACAATCTGCAATATTTTTTTTGGTTCAATATTACAATGAGCTGGACTTCAAGGATGATAGGAGCTAATGTTGACTGCATCTAAAAGATTGGCCAGCTTATCCATTGTTAATGATTGGCAACCCTATAATTATACATCACTGCCCATTAAAATGGTGGGCTAATGTTAATTCCAAGTTGAAGTCAAGTCTCTCGGTCACTCTCGCCAACTGCGTACATATCCCCAAGTTTTTTAAACCGTGGGCCCCACTCCTTGAGGTAGTCAAAGTTTTGCTCTGAATCTGTCGACGTTGTTTCTAGTGAGCTCAGCGATCCAGCTATTGATCCCCTTCCTTCGTAGCCATAGATCTGGATGGAATCGTAGGGAGGGGCGGTCGGGTCGATGTCGGCATCGTGAAGCCTTACGTTGATAAACTCATCCACGTCAACTCCGTTGGGGACAGGTGGTAGGCCTTGCCTGGGTACGTACTGCAGGTCAGGTTTGATGTCCTTCCGTGGCAGGAATCCATTGAAACCATCAGGGTTTTGCAAAGTGGCGATATCAAAGGCTTCTGTGTCTTCTTCCCCACCGCCTTCATCATCATAGCGAATGATGTTTTCCCGCACATCTTCGTCGTCCTTGATAATAAGAGGTTCGTTCTTGTGCCTTCTTAAAGTTACAAAGAGCACCACAATAACTGTGAACAAAACAGAACGCAGAAATTAATCCCGGACTGTCGCTCACCAACCCAATCTTGTTTTTCCTTTGTTTCGATTCTGTAAGATTTTGTAAAAGTTTGCTTAACGTTGACCAAATTTTATGTACCGACATGCCTCGCGAGGCCAACCGCACTTGCTGCTGAAAAAATGTGAAATAAAACTGCTGAAGGCTGTGAGCTATTTCTCACACAGACAAGGGAGAAAGAACAAATGGTTGTAGCTGGAGGGCATTAATCGCAGATAAAGTGAAAGCAGACCTTCAGATCTTTAGAGATTTGCAGACAGGGGGGCCGAAATTGAGGGTCTCAGAAGACGTTTTACTGCCCATTTGCGACGGCCATGTGGCAGAATCCCATGGTAGCCGCTTTGTGGTCAACTGGCCGCCCTGCCCAAATTCAGCTCAGGGATTTTCTGCCTTTCCCCATTTCCACCCCGCTGCTGCCAACCGCCACAAGCGAGTCATAAAAGTGCTCACTGCCGCTATCCCTCACCTCCATTTTTTTCCTGACCTAAATTCAGCAAAACAAAATCGATGCCCTGCCACGTGGTGCCCCCGACAGCCTTTTATGCCAGTGCACCTTGTCCCCTCTCTCTCGGCCCTGGCATTGCGGCGGAAGTTAAAGGCGAGGGCCGAATGCCGCGGTCGCCATGTCATTTTTATTTTGCCGGCCGACTTCCATGTCGGCCGGACTATTACGCCGGGCCACCAACAGTCAGCCTGGTACCACCCCCCTCTCGGGTGCCAGGCCGCTGGCCCGGCCAAAACCCTCCCTGGTGGCCCAATGGGTCCAAGTTAAGAAATGCCCCATTCTCTCACCTTTAACAGAGGGGAGAGAGCGCGGTGACGCACCACGCGCTGTGACTTCACCACCGCTCCACCGCTGATTGTCAGCGGCGGAGTCCCGGTCCCAAACCAAATTCAGCCCCTCAGCCTGCCTTTCCTTCAATCTCCCAACCCCACTATGACCGACTTCAAGTCCGACGTTAAACAAACTTCAGAGCCCTGAAAATGGAATGGAAGGTCGTCTCATCGATCCCAGCGGTAAAACCAGGTAAATATCATAGGTCCGACAGCTTTCTGGCACGCTTGAATTTTGGCCCCATGAAGTTTCCAATTTTGGGGCCCACTCACTGGCTGTCTAGTTGATTGATAAGGAGAAACATAGAAACATAGAAACATAGAAATTAGGTGCAGGAGTAGGCCATTCGGCCCTTCGAGCCTGCACCGCCATTCAATGAGTTCATGGCTGAACATGCAACTTCAGAACCCCATCCCTGCTTTCTCGCCATACCCCTTGAACCCCCTAGTAGTAAGGACTACATCTAACTCCTTTTTGAATATATTTAGTGAATTGGCCTCAACAACTTTCTGTGGTAAAGAATTCCACAGGTTCACCACTCTCTGGGTGAAGACGTTTCTCCTCATCTCGGTCCTAAATGGTTTATCCCTTATCCTTAGACTGTGACCCTAGTTCTGGACTTCCCCAACATTGGGAACATTCTTCCTGCATCGAACCTGTCTAAACCCGTCAGAATTTTAAATGTTTCTATGAGATCCTCTCTCATTCTTCTGAACTCCAGTGAATACAAGCCCAGTTGATCCAGTCTTTCTTGATATGTCAGTCCTGCCATCCCGGGAAGAAGAAGAGAAGAACTACGGCCATTACCTCTACTGAATGGGGTACACACACACTTACTCCTACTGAATGGGGTGCGTACACACTAAGGGACTGCCCAGTTTTGGGGGTATAAAAAGAGCTGCGAAAAGACACTCGGAACCTCCAAACTCAGAGGCGAGAGTGCTGCCCACTGACCCACAGCTGACACCTCTATATACTGCGGTTAGAATCTATGTATGGCACGCTACAAACCCATACATACCCAGGAGGAGGATAATGCAGGCTAGTATTGCAATTAAAGCCCCCATGCTTAACCCGATGGGCAGCACGAAAGCTTCCACGTTGCAGGACTGTACGCTACCATCTGCGCTGCAGCCACAGACCCGGATGGTGAGCGTGTTGGTGCTGCTCATGGGTGGGCTCCCGCTGTCCGAGATTATGATGGGTAAGAAGTACACATCCTGTTTCTGCCGGCTGAATCCACTGTGTCTCGCCAGGATACTGACAGAGTTATCTAGAGAAAGAAAGCAAAACGAACGTCAAAACCCTGGGCCGTGATGGATTTCCACACCTATTGGTATTTTTAGCCAGTCCGGTAACTGGTTTGTATAAAAACCCATGAAAATCCTTAACAACAAATTGCATTTACATATCGCCTTTAACAGAGCAAAAACGACCCAAGGAGTGTTATCAGACAAAACTTGACACCGAGCCACATAAGAAGATATTAATTAGGATGGTGACCAAAAGAGATAGGTCCAAGGAACATCTTCAAGGAGGAGACAGAGCTGGAAAAATTTACAACAACAACAACCTGTATTTATATAGTGCCTTTAACATAGTGAAGTGGCGCTTCACAGGAGTGTTAAGAGATTTTTTTTAATTTGTCACTGAGCCGCATAAGTAGAAATTAGCGCACGTGACCAAAAAGCTTTTTGACCAAGCTTCTGGTCACCTGCGCTAACTTCTACTTAAAAGGAGAGAGAGGTGGAGGGGTTCAGGGAGGGAATTCCAGAGCGTAGGGCCCAGGTAGCTGAGGGTGACATGAATCACTACCTTCAGAAGACGAAGGTCTGGGCGAAAACGGAGACGGGGCGGGAAATTTACCGCCCAATTAAAATTAGCGATTCATTGTTTAACTTTCGTCATTTGGGCCTTGCGCAAGGGAGGCTTTGAACTACTTTCGGGTCACAAAAAACGGGAACCTGGCCAACTTTAGTGAGAGGCCAGGAGTGCTGCAAGAGAGGCCTTGGGAGGGGAGGAAAAAAAATCATTCAAAAAAAAACATTGCCAACACCTTATCTCACAAATCGCTGCAAAAATATATTAAAAAAATCAAAGCTTTAACTCACCTTTTTGAGCGGTTTATCCAGCTCACCACTGCCGCTGGTTGTACCTGGCGGTCAGCGTGGGGCGCGGCGAACGGTTCGGGTGAGTCTCCAAACTCGCAGGTGTCGCACACTCGGCGCAGCTCTCCCCGGCCGTGCTTCTAACCCAACCGCCGCCGCAAAAACCGAGCCGAGGATCGCGACCGGGCGAGAAACAGCTGACCGCCCCAATTTTTCCGCCGCAGAGGGTCAAAACCCGGCGAAAGCCCCCGGTCACAAACCACCCCCCCCCCCCAAAAAAAATCCAGCCCGAAGTATGGAAAGTAAATTCATACAACAAACAGATTCCTATTGTTTTATCAGATCTGATTTTGCCAGGAGCCTACAGCTGCAGACAGAATATGATAATCCACGTCACATTCCCTTTTGTCGAACGTTTGATTTCTTTATCAGTAAAACTGATTAGAGGGTGACTAGATTAACAACGAAGTCACCCGATAAAACAATTCTTTCAGCTGGGTTTTGTGAAAAAAAAATCCAATTTGTGTGTTGTCAGGCAGCCAACAACCGGCGTACAATTGAGTATCTTAAAGGAGATTGGAGGTTCTCCACTCTAACTGCTGTGACAGACTCCCCAGGGAGATTTCCAACATTTAAACGTGCCCTTGACGCAGATCCCCACTCACCCATAAAATAATTTTTTCCAAACCTGTAGCTTTTCTTTCGGAGTGAAATATTGTAAAATTAAAATGCAGGGGCCGATGAGCTTTTCGTTTGTCTTGACTCGAAGCCAAGCATGCGGAACAAGTTGCAAATCATCTCACCGTCGCAATCACGCCACAATTTACACCCACCACTGCCTAATTGGAAATTATACTCTGGATGGGCAAGGGTCCAGGGGACTGGCGTGGGGTCAGAGGGATTGATAGATGCATCATGCTCGCCCCATGGCAAGGTTGAAGAATTGCCAATTCTTGGTTGGGAGTTTTTGCCCGCATTGTTAATGTCGTTGTGCAGTAAATTCTGAGCTGGACAGTCTTAAGGACACTGGAATTTGTGAAGAAGGACACAGGAGTACAATTCGTCTGGGAAGATCTGGGCAACAGTGAATCAGCAGCTTTGTTTTGCACTCGGCTGGGTTTTCATTTCCAAAAGGCTGCCGATTTGCTATCGCCTGATTGTGCTCTCCCGCTCAAAGCAAATTTCACTCCCGACAAATCTACGCCTTTCTGAAAGATCAAAGAAGGAATTGCATTTACATTGCACCTTTCACAACTTCAGGATGTTTCAAGGCACTTTACAGCCTTAGAAACGTAGTCACTGTTGTAATGTGGGACATGCGGCAGCCAATTTGTGCACAGCAAGCTCCCACAAACAGCAATGTGATAATGACCAAATAGATTATTCGGTCACCATCGCATTGCTGTTTGTGGGAGATGCTGTGCACAAATTGGCTGCTGCATTTTGTTACATTGATTGAAGGATAAATATTGGTGAAGGACACCAGGGATAACTCCCCGACTCTTCTTCAAAATAGTACCCTAGGATATTTTACATTCACCTGAGAGAGCAGACGAGGCCTCGGTTTAACGTCTCAGTTCCACCTGCTCACTTACTCACATATTCTCAACCTCCTCTCTCTCTAGATTACATCTAATTATCTCTTGACCCACTTATACCGTCTGCTTCATTGCCCTTCCCTGGTAAATTCTTCAACAACTCTATTAGCCTTTGTATGAAAATATTCTCTCTGACTACACTTCTTCCTCCTACATACTTATTTTTTATCTCGTGTCCCCTGAGATTTGAACCATATAACCACAATGAAGAATTTCCCCGGATCCACCCTTGTCAATTTGTTTGGAAGCTTTTATTCTGCAACCTTGAAGTCTCCTTTTGTGCAAAGGGAACATCCTTAACTTTTACTCATATCTTAAATGCTTGCTATCTAGTCATCTGCGTTGCTCACCTCTGTATCCTCTCAAGGGTAATCGGAAGGGTTAGACAGACAAGTATTTCATCCTATTGATTTGGGTTGGAGACATGCCTACTTCCGATAGATCCAAGGATGATGTGTTAAGGTGGTTAGAATGTGGAACTCACCATCCACAATGAGTCGTTAAAGGAAAAAGCATACATGCATTTAAGGGGAAGATGGATAAACACATGGCAGAGAAAGGAATAGAGCGATATGTTGATAGGGTGAGATGAAGAGGGGTGGGAGAAGGCTCGTGTGGAGCATAAACACCGGCACGGACCTATTGGGTCGCATGGCCTGTTTCTGGGCTGTACATTCCATGTAATTCTATGTAACCTGCTTTACCACCCAGTCCCCGATTCCTAGTTTTATTTCTTGTACCAAAGACTCTCGTTGTACATCAATGCAATGTTATCAAGTAGGATTATACATGTTTCTAAACAAGTAATAATATTTGTGGATACTCATGAAATTCTCCAATATGAGAGATGGCAGACAATGTACACTCTACTGATGGTGTTGATTGTTGAAGCTATTCGAAAAATGCATTGCTGGCCTGTATAAAACTTAATAGGAGGTGTAATTGGTCTTTGACAATGGCACACAGTGGCTGAGATGCTGTGGGATGGAGTCGAGGACACTTGAGTCAAAGGCAGAGTAGTTGTCCATGAGGGTCCTGACACTCCAGGTCCAAAACTTCGTGTTGAAGGGTGGCAAATGCCTGAGTGAGCTCTTTTAATGTGGGGTGGCCGTGCACACTGGCTACCACACGGGCTTGGCGACGCAATGGGTGATAATAAATCGACAGCCCATCTTACACCATGCCTGACTTTCTTTTCTATTAACTTTCGACAAACCCTTGACCCATTCATCCTCCACAATTATAGGATTCTCACCTCCAACCTCCCTTTCCTCTCTGACATCCTTGCACATGTCGCCCTCTTTCAGCTCATTGCCAGCCCCTCCAAGCAACACCCCCCCCCCCCCCACCCCACCACCACCTTCTCAGAGCATCAAAGCAGCCCTTGCTACCCTTTGCCTTCTCCCTACTCATCCTCCATGACCTATCTGCAGCGTTTGCTATTGATAGCCGTGC
This sequence comes from Pristiophorus japonicus, assembly GCF_044704955.1. Classification (NCBI taxonomy): domain Eukaryota; kingdom Metazoa; phylum Chordata; class Chondrichthyes; family Pristiophoridae; genus Pristiophorus; species Pristiophorus japonicus. The sequence continues at coordinate 183,257,842 of NC_091989.1, forward strand.
CATCCTCCTCCAATGTTTCTCCTCTATTATCAACGTCTGTGGGACTTTTATTTTCATTAGTTCCTGGGATGTGGGCGTCGCTGGCAAGGCCAGCATTTATTGCCCGTCCCTAATTGCCCTTTGAAAAGGTGGTGGTGAGCCGCCTTCTTGACAACTGAGTGTCTCGCTGGGCCATTTCAGAGGGCAATTCAGAGTCAGCCACATTGCTGTGGGTCTGGAGTCACATATAGGCCAGACAGGGTAAGGACAAAAAAAACTGATTATCTGGTCATTATCACATTGATGTTTGTGGGAGCTGGCTGTGCGCAAATTGGCTGCTGCATTTTCCACATTACAACAGTGACTACACTCCATAAAGTACTCCATTGTCTGTAAAGTGCTTTGACGTCCGGTGGTCGTGAAAGGCGCTATATAAATCCAAGTTTTGCTTTTCTTTCTTTTAAGGGCAGCAGATTTCCTTCCCTAAAGGCCATTAGTGAACCAGATGGGTTTTTATGATAATCCGGTAATTTCATGGTCACCATTACTGATACTTGCTTTTTATTCAAGATTTTTTATTTAATTAACAGAATTTAAATTCCCCAGCTGCCGTGGTGGGATTTAAACTCGCGTCTCCGGATTATTACTCCAGGCCCCTGGATTACTCGCCCAGTAACATAACCATTATGCTGCTGTACCATTGCACTATTTCTACCGATCCAAATGCACCAAGTACATCACCACCAAGTTTTATCCTCCCTGCCCTGCACCCTTACCTTTGAAGTCCCTCAAACATCTATGCTTGATTGTCTTCTCGTCCTTATTTACATGCTGCCCCTTGGCAACATCATCCACAAGCATGGAGTGAGCCTTCATATCTTTACTGATGATACCCAGCTCTATCTCGTCACCATGTCTCTTGTGCCCCCGTTAGGCTGCTACCTGGCCATCAGGCTGCTGGTCCGGCATCAAGTCGTGGATGAGGTACAGTTTCCGTCATTTCAACAACAGGAAGGGCCAAAGCCATCGTTCTTTTGGCCCACCGCAAACTCCGCTCTCTTCTCGTTGACGCCAGCCTGGCGATTCTCTCAGACCATTTACAGTTTGGGCATCCTGCTCAAACAAGGACGGAGCTTTAAACCCCTAACTGCATTCATCACTTATTTCCACTTCTGCACCCGAGAAAATTTACCTTACAGCAGGAGGCCATTCGGCAGCGTAATGTACGCACCTGGAGGAACAGTCCTGTGCAATAAGTTTTTTAAGTCGGTTCACGTGCTCCCAGGCCGCCTGTAATTTCTGCGGTCTAGAGGAATCCGTGTTCCAGGTCTATGTTTTATGGGCGAGGTTGCAGCCCCTCTTCCAGTATCTGAAGGGGCTGCTCCTCAAATTCTGGTTGCACTTCAGTTCCATGTTCCTGATCTTTGGGCACCCTGTGCAGAGGGGAGCGGGCAGGTTGGAAGGCCTCCTCATAGGACTGCTCCTGGGCATGGCCAAGGGGGCCATCAGCCGGTCCAGGTAGTGAGCGGTCGCGGGGGTCGTTCAGCTGGACTGCCTGCCTCTCTTCCACGGTTACATCCGAGCCAGGGTGTCCCTGGAGATGGAGCACACGGTGTCCACCAGTATGCTTGCTGCCTTCCGCGAGAGGTGGGCACTGGAGGGACTGTGGTGTATCATCACCCCCAGGAACAGAATTTTAATTTGATTGACAAAGTTCCCAGTTAATTTCTAAATTTGTGGGTTCGAGTGCTCTCACCAAAAGGGGGCACTAGATTTAAAATTATATATAAAATAGTGGTCAAGCTATCACATTGGGAGTGGCTTAGCCAGGCGCATGATGTGCACAAAACTCAATAAAACCCCAGTCAGTTGGGTCTAGGTCATCCACGATGAGGTATGCAGTTGTGAGCCTAGTGGATGAACCGATAATGTGTAGTGTGATTGTTAAACCTTTGTTAATAAACCAACTAGTTCTTCATAGCAATGTGTTGCTATGAATTCTTCAGCAAGAACCCATGAAGCAAATACATTACAGGCACATTGCGTCTCTGCCAGCTCTTTATTAGAGCAAGCAAAACCAATCCCACTGCTCCACTGTTCTTGCATATCCCTGTACCTTTCTCGGTTTCAAATATTTACTCAATTTATTCACTTAAAAGATGTAACAGTCTGTACCTCAACCAGTCCCTGCGGCAGAGCATTCCACGATCCAACAACCCTCTGCATAAAGGTATTGCTCTTTACCTCTCTCGGTGACGTCCCTCATGACTGGCTCCCCAACCAGAGGAAATAGCCTTTCCCTAGTTACTCTTATCAAAACCCTTATCATTTTACAAACCTCTATTCAATGTCCTGCTACACCCTGGTAGCCTGGGTTTAATATCTCATCTGAAAGTCGACACCTCTGACAGTGCAGCACTCCCTTCAGTTCTGTATTGAAGTGTCAGCCTAGATTATGTACTCAGGTATCTGGAGCGGGGTTGAAACCTATGACCTTCTGACTCAGAAGCGAGAGCAGTACCCACTGAGCCGAGGCTGACCTCGACACCAAAATTAGCGGATTGGGTGAAGCCCGGGGTGAATACCTGGGGCGTGATTTTCGGTTGTCTAACACCTCAGTTAGCGGCCAGAGGGGGTGTTAATGGGAACGTAAGAGGGTACCGACCGAGAGAGCAGCGTTTAGCGCCCCGCCCGAAAATTCATTAGAGGCTCACCGGGGGCGCAAACCGTTCGTGCCCGGCTGCTGACGATCGCGCCGATCCTGCCGTACTCCCGGTGCAACGCCCATGCTTGCGCCCTGGTCCGTAAATTCAGTTCGGCCGCCTCATTGAGCGCCCGCCAGGAACAACGTCTGGAAAAACAGCGGGTCCAGGTTTGCGGAGTTGTTAACTGGCGGCTACGTAAAGGGATGAGGAAGCGCTTCCCTCGGCGGTCACAGTCAGTGCAACGTTTACACGCAGCACGGTGCGTGAGACTCCCAGTTTGCAGCGGCAGACAGAAATTCGAGTTCAGCTTGAGATAAAGTGATTTTGAAAACTTTAATGGGTGCATTGCTATGCCGCGCGGTTAAGACTCGGCTTTTCCCGAGTCTTAAACTCTGATTGAATCGGAGTTCGTCGCATGCGCAATGACTCGGTTAAATTTCGTGCCGGCATTTTTGTTAGCGCCCCCCCCCCGCCCCCCCCACTCTGGTGTGCAACGGCTGATTTACCACCCCTGTCAGCTCTTCGACCGATTTGGCTGAATTTCTGGGCAGAGGGTGTAAACTTTTTCAAGGCGCTAAAATTACTACTCCGCCTGGGTTACCGCCCGAATTTCTCCCCCCTGGACTTTGTCTCATTGTTTATATGTTCGATACACTCTCTTTCTCACTGTTTCTAGTTCTCTGTCTCTGTCTCGTTTTCTCGCTGCATGTTGTTCCCTCACGGTCTCACGCTGTGTGGTGCTCCATCAATCTGTCTCCCAATCTATCTATCTGTAGCTCATTTCCTGCTCCCTCAGTCTGATTGTCACTCGTTCTCTCTGTCACTTTCCCACACAGTACAATCCTTCGCTCTTTTCATTTTCACATTATTTTGACAAGCATTGTCTACTTTTTTACAGCAAAAGCCTCTCCCAAAGGTGATGATAATTGGTTAATTAGAGTAATTAAAACATTGAAACACCTCAGCTATGAAGTTGTTCTTTCACTGATTGTGCAGAACTGGGTCTCGAGTGCCTCTCCCAAGCGGCCCCTCTTCCTCTGTTAACCTCGAAAGTGGGTGTTGATGGACTATTTCACCTTGAGTGGCATTAGGAACAGAGGAACAGGAATAGACCAGTCAGCCCATCAACCCTGCTCAATGAGATCTTGGCTGATCTGTATCTTGACTGCATCTCCCACTTTGGTTCTGTAATCCTGAATACCCTTACCACCAAAAACCTAGCAATCTCAGTTTTGAAATTTGCAATTAACCCCCAGCCTCAAGAGCTTTTTGGGGGAGGGAGTTCCATTTTTCCACTATCCTTTGTAGTGGAAGAATTGCTTCCTGATATCACCCCTGAATGGCCTAGCTCTAATTTTATGGTTGCGCCCACTTGTTCTGGACTCCTGCAACAGTGGAAATAGTTTATCTCGATCTACCCGATCAACTCCTTTAATCATCGTAAACACCTCAATTAGATCACTTTCAATCTTCGATGGCATACAAGCCTCATCTGTGCAACCTGTCCTCATAATTTAACCCTTTTAGCCCCGGTATCATAGAAACATAGAAAATAGATGCAGGAGTAGGCCATTCGGCCCTTCGAGCCTGCACCACTATTCAATAAGATCATGGCTGATCATGCAACTTCAGTACCCCATTCCTGCTTTCTCTCCATACCCTTTGATCCCTTTAGCCATAAGGGCCATATCTAACTCCCTCTTGAATATATCTAACGAACTGGCCTCAACAACTCTCTGCGGCAGGAAATTCCACAGGTTCATAATTCTCTGAGTGAAGAAGTTTCTCCTGATCTCGGTCCTAAATGGCCTACCCCTTATCCTTAGACTGTGACCCCTGGTTCTGGACTCCCCCAACATCAGGAACATTCTTCCTGCATCTAACTTGTCCAATCCCATCAGAATTTTATATGTTTCTATGAGATCCCCTCTCATTCTTCTAAATTCCATTGAATATAAGCCTAGTTGATCCAGTCTTTCTTCATATGTCAGTCCTGCCATCCCGGGAATCAGTCTGGTGAACCTTCGCTGCACTCCCTCAATAGCAAGAATGTCCTTCCTCAGATTGGGAGACCAAAACATTACACAATATTCAAGGTGTGGCCTCACCAAGGCCCTGTACAACTGCAGTAAGGCCTTTCTGCTCCTATACTCAAATCCTCTCGCTATGAAGGCCAACATGCCATTCGCCTTCTTCACCGCCTGCTGTACCTGTATGCAGTGCAGATTCATCCCAGTGAATCTATGCTGCTCCCCTCCAAGGTCAATATATCCTCCCTGAGGTGCCGTGCCCTGAATGGAATGCAATGCTCTCAATGGGATCTAACAAGGCCTGTATTCACTAAAGTTTAGAAGAATGAGAGGGGATCTCATTGAAACGTATAAAATTCTGACTGGGTTGGACAGACTGGATGCGGGGAGGATGTTTCCCCCGGGCTGGGAAGTCTAGAACAAGGGGTCACAGTCTCAGGATACGGGGTAGGAAATTCAGGACCGAGATGAGGAGACATTTTTTCACTCAGTGGGTGGTGAACCTGTGGAACTCTCTACTACAGAAGGCTGTGGAGGCCAAGTCACTCAATATATTTCAGAAGGAGATAGATTTGTAGACACAAAAGGCATCAAGGGTTATGGGGAAAAAGCAGGAATATGGTGTTGAGATAGAGGATCAACCATGATCATATTGAATGGCGGTGCAGACTCGAAGGGCCGAATGGCCTACTACTGCTCCTATTTTCTATGTTTCTATGTATTTGAGATACAGAACCTCCACCTGTTCGTATTCAGCAAGGAATCCTGCTCCTGTTCACTCCCTTTCCCTCCTACTGGAAAAAAGTTAGAGCGTAGATGCGAGGGAAAGATTAGGTTCAGCTGTGACATTACACCTCTTCCTCTCCCCCCACCATTTGTCTGGGTACGGCAGCATAGTGGATATCTTACTGGGCAAGTAATCCAGAGCCCTGGACCAATGATCCAGAGACATAAGTTCAAATCCCACCACGGAAGCTGGTGAATTTGAATTCGGTTAAGTAAATAAATCTGGAATTTAAAAAAAAGCTAGTATCAGTAATGGTGACCGTGTAATTGTGATTGTTGTTAAAACACATCTGGTTCACTAATATCCTTTAGGGATATAAATCTTCTGTCCTTAGCCAGTCTGGTCTGTATAAAAATATAAGAAATAAGAGCAGGCCAGTTGGTCCCTCGAGCCTGCTCCACCATTTAATAAGATCATGGCTGATCTGATCTTGGGCTCAGCTCCATATGTGACTCCAGACCCACAGTGATGTGGTTGACTCTTAACAGCCCTCTGAAATGGCCAATCAAGCCACTCAGTTAAGGGCAATTAGGGATGGGCAATAAATGCTGGCTTTGCCAACGATGCCCACATCACATGAATAAATAAAATAAAAAGGTCAAACTGCCTGCTAACACGCAATGTCTGTGGCTCGCACAAGAGAGGCCACTTGGGTGAGATGTAGAAAGTTGTCAAGGTCTGTGGGTAGTTGCCCCAGCAAGGAGCCAGTGGGGTAGATCTTCAACTGGCCGGCTAGGCATGAAGGGGGAGAACATCGGAAGAGAAATTCAAAGAGCTCAAAGCACTCGGTTGTAACAGTGATGTTCAGAATATATCCACAGGGCTGTATTGCTGTGACCTTGTGACCTTTGTTGTGACCTTGGTCTCTTTATTCAGACTCCAGAGTGGAGAAGCAGAATGGTGAGTCACCTTTTATACCTGCTTGCCCCAGGGTGCACAGGTGATTTTTAGGTCTCCCACTGGTGTGCCCCCTAGTGGCAAGACTTACATTTTGATGAGGTTTACATACATACATAACAGTAACATGAGTCCAAAAGCAGATAAAGAGGTAGTGACGATTTCTTCCCCCTTTTGCCAACAACCCAATCACTTCTATATGGTTGGGTTTCACCTCTCTGCTTAGGTCAGTGTTGGTTTAGCACTGTCATTTCCTTCCCTTGCTATTATGGAAGTTGAATATATTTAAAAAAAAACAAAATTACATTTCATAGAATCACAGGAATTTACAGCACGGAAGGAGGCCATTTCGGCCCATCGTGTCCGCACCAGCTGACCAAGAGCTATCCAGCCTAATCCCACTTTCTAGCTCTTGGTCCGTAGCCCTGTAGGTTATGGCACTTTAAGTGCACATCCGTTTATTTTTTAAATGTGGTGAGGGTTTCTGCCTCTACCACCCTTTCAGGCAGTGAGTTCCTCATATCTCCTCTAAACCTCCCCCCAATTACTTTAAATCTATGTCCCCTGGTTGTTGACCACTATGCCAAGGGAAATAGGTCCTTCCTATCCACTCTATCCAGGCCCCTCATAATTTTATACACCTCAATCAGGTCTCCCCTCAGCCTCCTCTGTTCCAAAGAAAATAGACCCAGCGTCTCCAATCTTTCCTCATAGACACAATTCTCCAGTCCAGGCAACATTCTTGTAAATCTCCTCTGCACCCTTTCCAGTGCAATCACATCTTTCCTGTAACGTGGTGACCAGAACTGCACACAGTACTCCAGCTGCAGCCTCAGCATTTGTTTTATACAGTTCAAGCATAACCTCCCTGCTCTTGTATTCCATGCCTCGACTAATAAAGGCAAGTATTCCATATGCCTTCTTAATCACCTTATCGACCTGGCCTGCTACCTTTAGGGATCTGTGGACCTGCACTCCAAGGTCTCTTTGTTCCTCTACACTTTTAAGTATCGTACCATTCAATTTGTATTCCCTAGACTTACTTCCCTTGCCAATTGCATTACTTCACACTTATCTGGATTGAATGCCATTTGCCACTGTTCTATCCCCCTGAGCAGTACATTGATATCCTCCTGTAGCTTTCTTCTTCATTATCAACCACACAGCCTATTTCCACAATTGCTGGTAATTTTTAAAAAATAGCAATTTGTAGTAAGAGGCAATTTGTGTTGACAATTCACTCGTTGAACAGTGCTGGAAATATAGAAGCAGGTTGAGCTATTTGATGATTATTTAACTTGTAGATATGAGAATGACTCAGCCAGCACCTGTGCCCTTAATGTACAGGCAGATGGGTGGGAGGGGAATACAAGGCAGAAAACACAATTGAAGGTTAGGGATTATATATACAAAACACTGAGTTCTGCTCTAGCAGGTTATAACATCTGATTCCTATCTTTTTTTGTTTACTGTGCCTTGTCACTCCTTCCTGCCCATCTGTTGTTCTGTGTTGATGGCAGAAGTGTCGAGGCACAAATGAGTGTTCCTCTCCCCTTCAATGCTTTCAGTAACAAGAGCTTGCATTTCTACAGCACATTTCAAGACCTCAGAATTTCCCAAAGTGCTTTACAGCCAATGAAGTACTTTCTGAAGTGTAGTCACTATTGTAATGTAGGAAACGTGGTGGCCCATTTGCACACAGCAAGCTCCCACAAGCAGCAATGTGATAATGACCAGATAATCTGTTTATCGTGAAGTTGGTTGAGTGTATAAATATTGGCCAGGACACTGGGGAGAACTGCCCTGCTCTTCTTCAAAATAGTGCCACGGGATCTTTTATGCCCACCTGAGAGGGCAGACAGGGCCTCGGTTTGAGGTCTCCTCTGAAAGACGGCATCTCCGACAGTGCAGCACTCCCTCAGCACTGCACTGGGTGTGTCAGCCGAGATTATCTGCTCAATTCCCTTGAACCCACAACCTTGTGACTCAGAGGCGACAGTGCTTCCCACTGATCCACGACTTAAAGTGAAGAGCTTTCTCAGATGTAGGAGTCGTATCTAAGACTGGAATTAACCTGGGACTGTCTTCCAGGTTTAAATTCACTCAGGATAGTACTTTTTTTCTCCATACTCCCACACAGAATTTATAGAGGAGGAAAAAGAAAACTCTTGCTGGAAATTGTGCTACCAAGGGGCTGCCTCTCTCATGTTCCTACTAATTGATAACCCACCCATAGATCATTAAAAAATGATGAATTGGTTATTCCTCCTATGAGAATATTGAGAGGGAGGGACTCGCTAATGCACAGGGAACAATGATGCCATCTCTTTCCCCTTCAAATCACTGTGTAATTACATGTGTACGCTTAGGAGGGCGATTGCTAATAGCCATTAATTAAAAACATGCCGTTCATAATTATGCAATTTGCCAAGCTAACTCATCCATTTTCATTGTTCTTTCAATAAGTATATAAACAAAATCTGAAGCTCCGGTACATATGCCAGCACAGATTTTATATCGCTGCGCTTCTAATAGCTCAGCCCTGTGCACTCAAAGTCCACTGAGAACAGCTCGAAGTGGTTCAGGGCACCGGGAGCATGTTCATGGGATTGAAGTGTTTCCTCACTTCTAATTGTGGGTTGGAAGTTGCGAAAAAGAAACCTGAGGCTCGGAGATAGTCAGAGGGCACTTGAGAATGGGAGCTGGTGACAGGAAACTTGAGGACAAGAACATCAGAAATAGGAGCAGGAGTAGGCCATAGATTTAATACGATCCTGGCTGATCCGACCATGGACTGAGATCCACTTCCCTGTCCGCTCCCCATAACCGCTTAATCCCTTATCAGTTAACAAGCTGTCTATCTCTGTCTTAAATATATTCAATGTCCTGGCTTCCACAGCTCTCTGAGGCAGCGAATTCCACAGATCCACAACCCTTTGAGAGAAGAAATTTCTCCTCATCTCAGTTTTAAATGGGCAGCCCCTTATTCTAAGATTATGCCCTCTAGTTCTAGTCTCCCCTATCAGTGGAAACATCCTCTCTGCAGCTACCTTGTCAAGCCCCCTCATAATCTTATATGTTTCGATAAGATCACCTCTCATTCTTCTGAATTCTAATGAGTAGAGGCCCAACCTACTCAACCTTTCCTCATAAGTCAAACCCCTCATCCCCGGAATTAACCTAGTGAACCCTCTCTGAACTGCTTCCAAAGCAAGTATATCCTTTCGTAAATATGGAAACCAAAACTGCACGCAGTGTTCCAGGTGTGGCCTCACCAATACCTTATATAGCTGTGGTAAGACTTCCCTACTTTTATACTCCATCCCCTTTGCAATAAAGGCCAAGATACCATTGGCCTTCCTGGTCAATTGCTGTACCTGCATACTATCCTTTTGTGTACCCCCAGGTCCCGCTGTACTGCGGCATTTTGCTATCTTTCTCCATTTAAATAATAACTTGCTCTTTGATTTTTTTCTGCCAAAGTGCATGACCTCACACTTTCCAACATTATACTTCATCTGCCAAATTTTTGCCCACTCACTTAGCCTGTCTGTGTCCTTTTGCAGATTTTTTGTGTCCTCCTCACACATTGCTTTTCCTCCCATCTTTGTATCGTCAGCAAACTAGGCTCGTTATACTCAGTCCCTTCTTCCAAGTCATTAATATAGATTGTAAATAGTTGGGGTCCCAGCACTGATCCCTGCGGCACCCCACTAGTTACTGGTTGCCAACCAGAGAATGAACCATTTATCCCAACTCTCTGTTTTCTGTTAGCTAGCCAATACTCTATCCATGCTAATAAATTACCCCCAACCCCATGAACCTTTATCTTGTGCAGTAACCTTTTATGTGGTACCTTGTCAATTGCTTTCTGGAAGTCCAAATACACCACATCCACTGGTTCCCCTCTATCCACCCTGTTCGTTACATCCTCAAAGAACTCCAGCAAATTTGTCAAACATGACTTCCCCTTCATAAAACCATGCTGACTCTGCCCGACCGAATTTTGCTTTTCCAAATGCCCTGCTACTGCTTCTTTAATAATGGATTCCAACATTTTCCCAACCACAGATGTTAGGCTAACTAGTCAACAGTTTCCTGCTTTTTGTCTGCCTCCTTTTTTAAATAGGGGCGTTACATTTGCAGTTTTCCAATCTGCTGGGACCTCCCCAGAATCCACGGAATTTTAGTAAATTACAACCAATGCATCCACAATCCCTGCCGCTACTTCTCCAGAATCAACCTAGTGAACCTTCTCTGAACTGCCTCCAAAGCAAGTATATCCTTTCGTAAATATGGAAACCAAAACTGCACGCAGTATTCCAGGTGTGGCCTCACCAATACCCTGTACAACTGTAGCAAGATGGGAGCTGGTGACAGGATGGGAGGTAGTCACATCCAACTTGAGGATATGAGCTTGTAACAGGAAACTTGAGATGGGGCGATTGTGAGCTCAGATCCCAGAGGTGAAAGGCAAATGATCACCCGTTCACCCATCCCTTTTGGTTTAACACGTCTCTGTGGTTCTCTTATTCGTGTCACTTTAGGGAAAACAACACATTCCCGAGTCTGCTGTGTTCACGGGTCCTCATTGGGGGTGGGGGTTTGTGAAATTGCCTCCTTTTATGTCTGGATATTTGCCTGCTTGACTTGCTTTTCGACAGCAACCCATTGTTTCCTCTCTTCATTTCCCCCCTGTCAATTTTGATTTTCCGGCTCTTTAAATCCGTCTTTCTGAAAATGTTAATTTGCTCAATGCCTCTGCTTGCACTTCCCTTATTATTGCAGCCAAAATCCATCCTTCTGGATCTGTCATTTGCCCTTTTGTGCGCTTTATATCTCTGTTCATCTTCTTTCCCTTTCAATTCTAAATCTCTTTCCATCCTCTTTAATTTATTCTTTGACTTTCAGCATGGAAGGAGCTCACTGAATACATAATTTTTGGGTTGACTTGTTTAATAATTAGTCATCTTCACAGTACTATTTATAGGATCTGGTAAGAACTAGTCTATTGGGACCAGTGAACAATTCAGCAGAAGAGTCTTGCCACAGTACTTTTAGTTTAATTGTGCTTCTTTTACAAAACCTATTTGAATAGCTTGTAACTTATAGCACAGCAACTTAATGAACTAATTCAGCGAGTGATCCACAATATGGTTTTCCGTAGTACAATTTAGCGTGAAGTAATATCCGACTGGGGACACCAATGATCGATTTAGATCAAGATCAATTGGGAAGAATGGATCTTGAAGTTATACCTCCTCTTGAAACTGCCCAAAGCAAAAAAAAAAAATAAATGAGCAAATATTTGAAAACAGGAACATTTTAAGGATTTTTGAGTTCGGGTAGCAGGAATGGGAGACAGCCATCATAAGTGCGACGGAACAACTGGCCTCCTTCTAAGCTGTAAAATTCTATGGAGTCATCTGGCAGAATGGATTTCCCGCCCGTTGCAGAATCTGTCCAGTTTTCATCCCATGTAGCTGTATTTACATTTGAGTAAGTTGATTGACAATTGATCATCACACTACTACTCTAACATTTCTACTCTAACTCTATTCTCACTCTAACTGTGCGTTATCACATTGGTGTAGTGGCCCATGCACCTCTATTAGTCTTTCTTTCCTCTTACAATCTTCAAGCACTGCGACACACTAAATCACTCATTTTTAACTTGCCCTGCCTGCTATTCGTTTCCTGAAATAAGAATCTGAGTCATAGAAACATAGAAACATAGAAAATAGGTGCAGGAGTAGGCCATTTGGCCATTCGAGCCGGCACCATCATTCAATAAGATCATGGCTGATCATTCACCTCAGTACCCCTTTCCTGCTTTCTCTCCATACCCCTTGATCCCTTTAGCCGTAAGGGCCACATCTAACTCCCTCTTGAATATATCCAATGAACTGGCATCAACAGCTCTCTGCGGTAGGGATTTCCACAGGTTAACAACTCTCTGAGTGAAGATGTTTCTCCTCATTTCAGTCCTAAATGGCTTACCCCTTATCCTTAGACTGTGTTCCCTGGTTCTGCACTTCCCCAACATCAGGAACATTCTTCCTGCATCTAACCTGTCCAGCCCCATCAGAATTTTATATGTTTCTGAGATTCACTCTAGTCCTTCTAAACTTCCATGAATACAGACCCAGTCGATCTAATCTCTCCTCATATGTCAGTCCAGCCATCCCAGGAATCAGTCTGGTGAACCTTCTCTGCACTCCCTCAATAGCAAGAATGCCTTCCTCAGATTAGGAGACCAAAACTGAACACAATATTCCAGGTGAGACCTCACCAATGTCCTGTACAACAGCAGTAAGACCTCCCTGCTCCCTACTCAAATCCCCTAGCTATGAAGGTCAACATACCATTTGCCTTCTTCACCACCTGCTGTACCTGCATGCCAACGTTCAATGACTGATGTACCATGACACCCAGGCCTCATTGCACCTCCCCTTTTCCTAACCTGCCGCCATTCAGATAATATTCTGCCTTTGTGTTTTTCCCCCAAAGTGGATAACCTCACATTTATCCACATTATACTGCATCTGCCATGCATTTACCCACTCACCTAACCTGTCCAAGTCAACTTGCAGCCTCTTAGCGTCCTCCTCACAGCTCACACCGCCACCCAGTTCAGTGTCATCTGCAAACTTGGAGATATTACACTCAATTCCTTCATCTAACTCATTAATGTATATTGTAAATAGCTGGGATCCCAGCACTGAGCCCTGCGGCACCTCACTAGTCACTGCCTGCCATTCTGAAAATGACCCATTTATCCTGACTCTCTGCTTCCTGTCTGCCAACCAGTTCCCTATCTACATCAGTACATTACCCCCAATACCATGTGCTTTAATTTTGCACACTAATCTCTTGTTTCCTTCATCTTGGTGTCTCAACTTTAAAAAAAAATGTGGCTTTTAATCAAATTTTTTACTATTGGTTCCTGGGATGTAGGCATCTCTGGAAAGGTCAGCATTTATTGTCCATCCGTAAATGTCCTTGAGAAGGTGGTGATGAGCCTCTGCAGTGTGTGTGGTGAAGGTGCTCCCACAGTGCCGATAGGGAGAGGTTTCCAGGATTTTGACCCAGTGACGATGAAGGAACAGCCGATATTTTTTCAAGTCAGGATGGTGTGTGACTTGGAGAGGAACTTGGAGGCGATAGTGTTCCCATGCGCCTGCTGCCCTTGTCCTTCCAGGTGGTAGAAGTCGTGGGTTTGGGAGGTTTTGCCAAAGAAGCCTTGGCGAGTTGATGCAGTGCATCTTTTAGATGGTACACACTGCAGGCACGGTGCGTTGGTGGTGGGGGGAGTGAATGTTGAAGGTGGTGGATGGGGTGCCAATCAAGCGGGCTGCTCTGTCCTGGATGGTTTCAAGCTTCTTGAGTGTTGTTGGAGCTGCACTCGTCCAGAGTGCAGATCCAACATTTTGCAAACCCAACTTTTATGCATAAACAGGAAAATCTGAGAAAACTTGCATTTATATAACACTTTCAATGACCTCAGGTCATTCCAAAGCACGTTTACCGCCAATGAAATTCTTTTGAAGTATAGTCACTGTTGTAATGTAGGAAATGTGGCAGCCACTTTTTGCACAGCAAGCTCCCACCACCAGCACTGTGACCATGACCAGATAATCTGTTTTTTAATTATGCTGATGAGGGATATATATTAGTCAGGACACTAGGGATAACTCCGCTGCTCTCCTTTAAAAGAGTCATGGGATCTTTTACATCCACCTTAGAGAGCACACAGGGCCTTCGTTTAACGTGTTGCCTGATAGACGGCATCTCCGACAGTGCAGCACTCCCTCAACACTGCACTGGAGTATCAGTCTAGATTTTTGAGGTCAAGTGGGTGAAATTGCCTATTTTTAGAGGCCCGATAGCGCCTCCGAAGTTTGCTAACGGGATGGAGGATACTTTTCACCCGGGGGGGTCGGGTGCTACCGGCTCCCGGGAAATCGCCCGGGAGTTTGTGGAGGCTCTGCCATGGCAGGAGCCCCATGGTTCGGCGTCTTGGGCACTCGCACGACACGGCCCCTCACCGCCCCGTGCCAGCCCCACACCGCCCCGCGGGGGAAATTGCCCTGCAGCCCGTCAGGCTGGCGTGAGCGGATGTCAGCGCCAGCCCCGGGGGTCACGAAGCTGGCCGACACCCGCTCTCGGGGCGCTACTTAAAGGGGAGTTCGCCAGCTCCCCCTCGCCGCCACTTTATCTGGATTGCTGACTCTCCGGTCGGCTCCTGGATGGCGGCCCTAGCGTGGTCCGGGCCGCCAGCGTGCAGCCTGGCACTCCGTTTTGGGCACCGGATTGTCGGCCCGGTCCTTCGCTGCCCTGGAGGCCATCAGAGGCCATGTAGAGTGCGCAGCGGCCCTCCCCTTTAAACAATGGGGAGGGGCATTGAAGTGCGTCAGTGCTACGTGGAGCATCCGGGTAGCGCTTCACTCACCGCCCCAGTCGCGCCCGGGACCCGCCCCTAAAGGAAGTGGACTGCGCGAGATTGCACTCCACTTCCTTTGAGGGGTGGCAAGCCTAATTCTGCAGCAGGGGGCGGGACTTTTACACCTGGCCCTAACTGGTTACTGCCCCCAGTTGGGGTGCAGAGCAATTTGGCCCCCCAAGTCTCTGGAGCGGGAGTTGAACCCACAGGCAAAAGAGCTGCCCAATGAGCCACAGCTAACACTTAGGGAGGGGAACTAGATGATGTTCGTTAATTAGGAATCTATCCTTTCACCTCTAGACTTAGGTTCAGATCCATGGCATTGCAGATGACACTAAGCTGGGTGGCGGTGTGAGCTGCGAGGAGGATGCTAAGAGGTTGCAGGGTGACTTGGACAGGTTAGGTGAGTGGGCAAATGTATGGCAGATACAGTATAATGTGAATAAATTTTTTTTCCACCAAAGTGGATAACCTCACATTTATTCACATTATACTGTATCCGCCATGCATTTGCCCACTCACCTAACCTGTCCAAGTCACCCCGCAGCCTCTTAGCATCCTCCTCACAGCTCACACCGCCACCCAGCTCAGTGTCATCTGCAATGCCATGGATCTAAAGGCAGATTATTATCTGATTAGTGACAAATTAGTAAATGAGGAGGTGCAACTAGAACTGGGTGTCATAGTACATCAGTCATTGAAGTTTGGCATGCAGGTACAGCAGGCGGTAAAGAAAGCAAATGGCATGCTGGCCTTCATAGCGAGAGGATTTGAGTAGAGGAGCAGGGAGGTCTTACTGCAGTTGTACAGAGCCTTGGTGAGACCACACCTTGAGTATTTTGTGCAGTTTTGGTCTCCGAATCTGAGGAAGGACATTCTTGCTATTGAGGGAGTACAGCGAAGGTTCACCAGGATGGCAGGACTGACATATGAGGAAAGACTGGATCGGCTAGGCTTATACTCACTGGAATTCAGAAGAATGAGAGGGGATTGCATAGAAACATATAAAATTCTGACGGGATTGGACAGGTTAGATGCAGGAAGAATGTTCCCGATGTTGGGGAAGTCCAGAACCAGGGGACACAGTCTAAGGGTAATGGGTAAGACATTTCGAATCGAGATGAGGAGAAACTTTTTCACCCAGAGAATTGTGAAGCTGTGGAATTCTCTACCACAGAAAGTTGCTGATGCCAGTTCGTTGGATATATTCAGGAGGGAGTTAGATGTGGCCCTTATGGCTAAAGGGATCAAGGGGTATGGAGAGAAGGCGGGAGTAGGGTACTGAAGTTGCATGATCAGCTATGATCATATTGAATGGTGGTGCAGGCTCAAAGGACCGAATGGCCTGCTCCTGCACCTATTTTCTATGTTTCTATGTTTCTATACTAAAGGGTGAACCTCTCCATGATGGCCGAAGTGAAGTGACCTGCAGCTGGCTTTCTAAAGTGCCTATCGTAGTAATACACTAATTTGTACTAAATTTGGCAATCTGATCTGGAGACATCACAGAGGAGCAGTGACTTCTAAGTTTGGATCTTGGCATGACATCTTGGGGCTGTGTAAAGGGAACTTTAGTCTGTCGCTAATCCATGCTATATCTTCTTGGGTATGTTTGATGCTGACAGATGTTTAAAGAAGAAGCATTGCTTAGAATAGAGGTCTCACTTGAGGGGAACAAGTATTCACAAAGCCCTCCAAGCTGATTGCTACCACACAGGGACACTGAACTCCAGATTAGCCGAGCAGATTTTCAACCCCAGTCTCAAATGACATTGACAACGGCCGACTATTCCATCGCACTCCTGGCCGGTCTCCCACCTTACACCCTCCATAAACTTGAGCTCATCCAAAACTCAGCTGCCCATATACTAACTCACACCAAGTCCCATTCACACTTCACCCCCTGTGCTCGTTGACCTACAATGACTCCCAGTCCAGCAACACATCAATTTTATTATTCTCATCCTTGTTTACAAATCCCTCCATGGCCTCACCCCTCCCTATTTCTGCAACCTCTTCCAGTCCTATAATCATCCGCGTTTTCTGCTCTCCTCCAATTCTGGCTCCTTGTGCATCCTCGATTTTAACCACTCCACTATTGGTGGCCGTGCCTTAAGCTGCAGAGGCCCTGAGCTCTGAAATTCCCTCCCTGAACCTCGCCTCTCTCACCACCTTTAAAACCTACCTCTTTGACCAAGCATCTGTCCTAACATCTCCTTATGTGGCTCGTTGTCAAATTTTGTTTCGCAATACTCCTGTGAAGCGCTTTGGAGCATTTTAACTACATTAATGACGTTATATCAATACTTATATAAGTGACAGCTGTGGCTCAGTGGGTAGCACGCTCGCGTCTGGCTCCAAACGTCGTGGGCTCAAGTCCCACTCCAGGAACTTGAGCACAGAAATCTAGGCTGACACTCCAGTGCAGTGCTGAGGGAGAACTGCACTGTCGGAGGTGCCATTTTTCCGATGAGATAATAAAACTAAGGCCCCGTCTGCCCGCTCGGGTGGATGTAAAAGATCCCATGGCACAATTTGGAAGAAGAGCAGGGGAGTTATCCCCGGTGCCCTGACCAATATTTATCCCTCAATCAGCATAACAAAAACAGATTATCTGGTCATTATCACACTGCTGTTTGTGGGAGCTTGCTGTGTACAAGTTGACTGCTGCATTTCCCACATTACAACAGTGACTCCACTCCAAAAGTAGTTCATTGGCTGTAAAGTGCTTTGAGACGTCCGGTGGTTGTGAAAGGCACTATATAAATGCAAGTTTTTCTCTGCTTATTTTCAAGTTGTTGTTGTTGGATCAGCCACCCATTCCATCAGCGTTGTGGCTGTCTTGTTAAAAGCACTATATAAATGCAAGATGTTGTTGTTGGATTTATTCTTTCATAGTCCATCACCCTTATTGAAATCGGTGCAGCTGCTCGCTACAACACAGGAGCACCGAACTCCAGATTAGCAGAGCAGATTTTCAACCCCGGTCTCAAATGACATTGACGACGGGCGACTATTCCAATTCCAACATGCAGCCGATCTGACCGAGCGACACATTTATGGGCAACAGGAGGAATAAGACCAAAACAAAACTACTCACGCATTCTTGCTTGAATGATCTCTAAACGGCTGCTCTCTGTCAGAGTGGCAATTACCCTCGGAACGGATAATCTTCCAGCTAATTACTGCGGGCTGTAATTAAGCACGATCCAAGCAGCCCTGATTGCTCGCTGGCCTGCCTGCAGTGCCATCAGCATTCGAGGGCAGGATCAGAGGATCAGACCACACGTCGATGCGCTCGGCCCCTCACTTACCTTCGTTGTTCTTGATCGTGAAGTTGGGGTTCTTGGATACCTCTGGGGCCAGGCTGTAGAAGAAGTACTGTCCGGTCTTTGGGTCATCTTTGTCAATGGCACTGACCGTCTGAATGACCTGTTCATAATGAGATCACCAGTAAAGGTCAGCATGCACAGTAAAATATAAACACAAATAAACACCTCAAGTCGCTGGTGAAATACCACCAACGATGTCTCCGCAAGATCCTGCAAATTCCCTGGGAGGACAGACGTTGGCGTCCTCAATCAAGCCAACATCCCCAGCATCGAAGCACTGACCACACTTCATCAGCTGCACTGGGCAGGCCACATTGTTCACATGCCCAACACAAGACTCCCAAAGCAAGCGCTCTACTCGCAACTCCGACACGGCAAGCGAGCCCCAGGTGGGCAGAGGAAATGCTTCAAGGACACCCTCAAATCCTCCTTGATAAAGTGCAACATCCCCACTGACATCTGGGAGTCCCTGGCCAAACACCGCCCCAAGTGGAGGAAGAGCATCCGGGAGGGCGCTGAGCACCACGAGAGCATGCAGGAAACAAACGCAGGCAGCAGAAGGAGCGTACGGCAAACCAGACTCCCCACCCACCCCTTTCCTCCAACCACTGTCTGTCCCACTTGTGACAGAGACTGTAATTCCCATATTGGATTGTACAGTCACCTGAGATCTGACTTTTGGAGTAGAAGCAAGGATTTTGAGGGACTGCCTATGATGGTGATGGTTCACAGGACTCAATAAAACCCCAGCCAGTTGGGTTTGGGGGATCTATGATGAGGCAGGTGGTTGTGAACCTGATGGATGAACTGGTAATGTGTAGTGTGATTGTTAAACCTTTGCTAATAAACCAACTAGTTCTTAATAGCAATGTGTTGCCATGAATTCGTAAGCAAAGAACCCATGAAGCAAATACATTACACTTTCCAATCTTTCCAGAAGGCAATGACTCAGGTCGGGGTATAGTTTCAGGGGGACTGATAGCCCTCCAGTACCTTGCGGTAGTGTCTGTAAATCACACGGCAGGCTCAACAGGGAGTGTCGGCAAGTCATTCCCATGCCGTGTCCATCACAGTTCAGCCCTGCAGGACCTCATCTCATCCACCGAGATGCAATTTTCCAGGTCACTGGATGTTGGTTAGGAACCCGGGATGGCTTTTCCTCCCCGGTCGATAGATACCAAGGACAATTTCACTGCTGCCCCTGCAGTGGTTATGTTGCTAGGCCAGTAATCCAGTATGCCTAAACTATGAATCCGAGAGAATATGAGTTCAAATCCCACCATGAGCTGACTGAAAATTTGAATTCAGGTTAAAAAAAAATAATTCTGGCCATGAAGCTGTCGGATTGTCATTAAAAAAAAACAAAGTCCTTTTAATGTCCTTTAGGGAAGGAAACCTGCTGTCCTTAACTTCTCTGGGCCGATATGCGACTTCCCACACCAGCTTGACAAACTCTTAACTTCCGTTTGAGGTCCCTGACCTACATTGGCTTCCGGTTAAGCAACACCTCGATTTCAAAATTCTCATCCTTATTTTCAAATCCCTCCATGGCCTCGCCCCTCCCTATCTCTGTAATCTTCTTCAGCTCCACAACCCCCCCGAGATGTCTGCGCTCCTCTAATTCTGCCCTCCTGAGCATCCCTGATTATAATCGTTCAACCATTGGTGGCCGTGCCTTCTGTTGCCTGGGCCCCAAGCTCTGGAACTCCCTACCTAAACATCCCTGCCTCTCTACCTCTCTTTCCTCCTTGAAGATACTCCTTAATACCTACTGAGATTTTGGTCACCTGCACTAATTTCTACTTATGTGGCTCCGTGTCATTTTTAGCGCATAATACTCACGTGAAGCGCCTTGCGAAGTTTCACTAGGTTAAAGGCGCTATATAAATTCAAGTTGTTGTTGTTGTTGAGGTGTTCCCCATCTAGCAATAGGGTCGCCAAATCTCCACGATCGTCCTGGGGTCTTCAGGAATTCAAAGATTAATCTCCTGGCACTGAGGAGACCAACCCCGGGAGAAAAATAATCGGAACATTAAAAACACCAAATCCTTTCAACATGGTTCTTTATTAGTTGTAGAATGTTGGTGTTGGGAAATAAAAGGCTGTTTGCCGGATAGTCATAAATCAGTAGATGGAGGAACAAAGGCTGGAATTTTCCCATTTAAAAACTAAAGAGTTGGGTTTGGAGCTGTGGGGACAGTTAAAGTATTAAAGGTGGGATTCCTGAGCTGATACTGCTCTCAACTCGCCCACTTCTGCTTTTAATGGAGGCAGGATGGGGGTGAGTGCTGGGGAGTGGGGTGACCAATCCACTCCCAGGGGGTCGGTACTTCAACTTAGCTATTGTAACAAAGAGGATGGAGTATAAAAGCAGGGACGTCTTGCTACAGTCATACAGGGTATTGACTGGAATACTGCGTGCAGTTTTGGTTTCCATATTTACGAAAGGATATACTTGCTTTGGAGGCAGTTCAGAGAAGGTTCACTCGATTGATTCCAGAGATGAGGGGGTTGACTTATGAGGAAAGGTTGAGTCGGTTGGGCCTCTACTCACTGGAGTTCAGAAGAATGAGAGGTGATCTTATCGAAACCTATAAGATTCTGAGGGGGTTTGACAAGGTGGATGCAGAGAGGATGTTTCCACTGACGGGGTAGACTAGAATTAGAGGGCATGATCTTAGAATAAGGGGCCGCCCATTTAAAACAGAGATGAAAAGGAATTTCTTCTCTCAGAGAGTTGTAAATCTGTGAAATTCGCTGCCTCAGAGAGCTGTGGAAGCTGGGTCATTGAATAAATTTAAGACAGAGATAGACAGTTTCTTAACCGATAAGGGGATAAGGGGTTATGGGGAGTGGGCGGGGAAGTGAAGCTGAGCCCATGATCAGATCAGCCATGATTGTATTAAATGGCAGAGCAGGCTCGAGGGGCCGTATGACCTGCTCCTGCTCCTATTTCTTATGTTCTTATGTTCTTATGTAACTTAGATATTGTATCGAGGCTGGAAGTCTCTTATTCTCTATCCATTTTGAATTGAAGTGCCTGAGGACAAGCTTTCACACAATTTGCGAAACATGGTGGTTAAACAGAGACGGGAACTGCTGCATGCATGAGGTAAGTGGCTTTATACCCACCTCCTGGACCCAGGGTCCCTACCCTACCCACCTTCCCTAGTTAATGGTCACTAATGTCTGTTAGGGAAGAAAATCTGCTGTCTTTACCCGGTCTGACTTATATGTGACCGCAGGCCCCCATCATCATCATAGGCAGTCCCTCGAAATCGAGGAAGACTTGCTCCCACGCTAAAAGTGAGTTCTTAGGTGGCTGAACAGTCCAACATGGGAATTACAGTCTCTGTCACAGGTGGGACAGACAGTGGTTGGGGAGTCTGGTTTGCCGCACGCTCCTTCTGCTGCCCGAGCTTGTTTTCTGCACGCTCTCGGCGACGAGACCCGAGATGCTCAGCGCCCTCCCGGATGCACTTCCTCCACTTGGGGCGGTCTTGGGCCAGGGATTCCCAGGTGTCAGCAGGAATATTGCACTTTATCAAGGAGGCTTTGAGGGTGCCCTTGAAACGTTTCCTCTGCCTGCCTGGGGCTCGCTTGCTGTGTAGGAGTTCCGAGTAGAGCGCTTGCTTTGGGAGTCTTGTGTCGGGCAAGCGGACAACATGGCCCGCCCAATGGATCTGGTGGAGTGTGATCCGTGCTTCGATGGAGACCCACAGCAATGTGGTTGACTCATAACTGTCCTGTGGATGAATAAACAAAAAAACACAAGCCATTGAACGACGGCACTGAAGTACCCACCTGCCCCGATTTTCCACTTTCACACAGGTATGCTTCAGATTGTGAGGCAAGTTCGGGCGCATTGTCATTCACATCGAGAACCTTGATGGCCACAAGCACTCGGGACACTTGGCTGTGATTCCCTGCAAGGGGGGGAAATAAATAAGGGATAGGAGGTTAAAACATCAGACATTGAGCTCCTAAAATGAATACACATTTATCAAAAACTCTTCATTTCCTGTGTTTCTTTTTTCCTCTGCACATTTTCTGGACACTTCTCAGTGAACGTAACTGTTGCAAAAGTTTGCAATTCAATTCCTCCTTTCAGAGGAGGAGAAAACTGAATGAAGAAAATAAATTAGAACTGTAGTTGTTCCTGCATCCCGCAGGTTTCTATAATCCAAACTTGGTGTCACATAACCATTACTTTTCAATTGACTTTGTCTCTTCTCCAACTCTTTCAGCCCTTATTTTTTGGTTACAGCACAGAAGGAGGCCACTCGGCCCGTCGAGCCCATGCCAGCTCTCTTCAAGAGCACTTGAGCCCCTCCCCCTAACCTTTCACCATAGCCCTGCAAATTGATTTCCTTCAGGTACTTATCCAATTCCCTTTTGAAGGATACTATTCAATCTGCCTCCACCGCCCTTTCCGGCAGTGCATTCCAGATCCTAATCACTCGCTGCGTAAAAAAGATTTCCCTCTCGTCGCCTTTGGTTCTTCTGCCAATCACCTTATATCTGCGTCCTCTGGTTCTCAACACTTCCGCCAATGGGAACAGTTTCTCTCTATCTACTCTGTCCAGACCCCTCATGATTTTGAACACCTCGATCAAATCTCCTCTCAACCTTCTCTGCTCCAAGGAGAACAACCCCAGTTTCTCTCCACGTATCTGAGGTCCCTCATCCCTGGACCCATTCTCGTAAAACTTTCCTGGACCATCACTGAGGCCTTCATATCCTTCCTAACAGCGGTGCCCAGAATTGGATACAATACTCTAGCTGAGGCCGAACCAGTGTTTTACAAAGGTTCATCATAAATTTCTTGCTTTTGTACTCTATTTTGTACTTCACCTAGGAACAGTGTTAGGTCCTTTAGCCCCTCAAGCATCTTCCACGATACAATTAGATCATGACTAATCTGTACCACAACTCCATTTACCCACCTTTGTTCCATAATCTCTTGATACCCTTGCTTAAAAAAAAAACCTGCCGATCTCAGTCTTGAAAGTTTCAATTGTCCCCAAGCATTTTGGGGGAAGAGAGTTCCATATTTCCACTACCTTCTATGTGGAAAAACTACTTCCCAATTTCCATTCTGAATGGGCAAGCTCTAATTTTAAGGTTATGCCCCCTGCTTGTTGTGGATTCCCACACCAGGGTAAATAGTTTCTCTGTATCTACCCTATCGAAATCCTTAATTATTAACACCTCAAATAGTTCACCCCTCAACCTCACCTAACAACTTGCCAAGGCTTCTTCAGCAGCACCTCCCAAACCCGCGACCTCTACCACCTAGAAGGCCAAGGGCAGCAGGCGCATGGGAACAGCATCACCTCCAAGTTCCCCTCCAAGTCATACATCATCCTGACTTGGGAGTACATCGGCTGTTTCTTCATCGGCGCCAGGTCAAAATCCCGGAATTCCCTCTTGAACAGCACTGTGGGAGTACCTTCACCACACGGACTGCAGCGGTTCAAGAAGGCAGCTCACCGCCATCTTCTCGAGGGCAATTAGAGGATGGGCAATAAATGCCAGTGATGCCTACATCCCATGAACGAATGAAAAGAAAACCTTCTAAACATAAGGGAATACCAAACTGTTTATGTAACCGGTCCTCATAATTTAACCCTTTAAGCCCTGGTATCATTCTGCTGAATCTGCGCTGTACCCACTCCAAGGCCAATATCTCCTTCCCGCTATAGAAACACAAAATGCTGGAAATGTCAGCAGGTCAGGCGGCATCTGTGGAGAGAGAAACAGAGTTAGCGTTTCGGGTCGGTGACCCTTCGGCAGAACCGGAAAATCTTGAGATGTAACAGATTCTTAAGGAAGTGCAGGGGCACTGAAAAGGGGAGGGGAGGAAAGAACACTTTGGCAGAAAAAAATCAAAGAGCAAGTTATTAGTTAAATGAAGAAAGATTGCAAAGTGCTGCAGTACAACTGGACCTGGGATATTTGTGCATGAAACACAAAAGGATAGTATGCAGGTACAGCAAGTGATCAGGAAGGCCAATGGAATCTTGGCCTTTATTGCAAAGGGGATGGAGTATAAAAGCAGGGAAGTCCTGTTACAGTTATACAGGGTATTGGTGAGGCCACACCTGGAGTACTGCGTGCAGTTTTGGTTTCCATATTTACGAAAGGATATACTTGCTTTAGCGGCAGTTCAGAGAAGGCTCACTAGGTTGATTCCGGAGATGAGGGGGTTGACTTATGAGGAAAGAATGAGTAGGTTGGGCCTCTACTCATTGGAATTCAGAAGAATGAGAGGTGATCTTATCGAAATATACAAGATTATGAAGGGGCTTGACAAGGTGGATGCAGAGAGGATGTTTCCATTGATGGGGCAGACTAGAACTAGAGGGCATGATCTTAGAATAAGGGGCTACCCATTGAAAACAGTGAGGAGAAATTTCTTCTCTGAGGGTCGTAAATCTGTGGAATTCGTTGCCTCAGAGAGCTGTGGAAGCTGGGACATTGAATAAATTTAAAACAGAAATAAACGGTTTCTTAAATGATAAGGGGATAAGGGGTTATGGAGAGTGGGCGGGGAAGTGGAGCTGAGTCCATGATCAGATCAGCCATGATCTTATTGAATGGCAGAGCAGGCTCGAGGGGCCGTATGGCCGACTCCTGCTCCTATTTATTATGTTCTTATGTTGACAAAAGGGAAGGTCTGTGATAGGGTGGAAGGCAGAGGAGATTTAAGAGACAAAAGGGTTGATGAGAAAAAATGAGATGATAATGGCACAAGTTAAGAAACAAAAGATGCATCTAGATAGGATGTGAATGGCAGAATCATCATCAGGAATAATCTTCCCGATGTTTGGCTTCTGAAATTTAAAAAATACATCTAACAAAATGCGAATTTCAACAGGTTTTGCTTGAGGTATGTTCCCTCTGGCGCATTAAATTTTTCTTTACAAATAATTTTCCACTCATTAAAATGCTAAAATGCCGCTTCATAAATATATGAAGTGTTAAGATCAATATTGAACACACCAAATAGCAAATAATAGCTACATTTATTGTGTGGGGGAAGAAAGCATTGAGAGAAATTGATGTAAATCCCGCCAAATGATCTGGCAAATATTTCTCTTCAATCTGAAATGCAAACATTAATTTGGAATCCTGTCTAATTGTTCATTTAAACAGGCTGAAGGAAATAAATTATTTCTCGCTCGCTTGAAAGCTCGCCTGGTAAGTGCGCTATGTTGTATTATATTAAGCCATGCGGACACAGCAGGTTTGCAAGTTCAATCTCTGGTCTCCGCTGAGCAGGGTGGGCTCGACTGGATCAGAATTTGATGGCATTATGATTGGACCCACTGTCCCTGCATACAGTTTTGGTCTCCTTATTTAAGGAGGGATTCATTCATTCAAAGGTAGTGCCTCAGAATTGAGGAAGATTTGCTTCCACTCTAAAAATGAGTCCTCAGGTGGCTGAACAGTCCAATATGAGAGCCACAGTCCCTGTCACAGGTGGGACAGATAGTCGTTGAGGGAAAGGGTGGGTGGGAGTGTTTGCCGCATGCTCTTTCCGCTGCCTGCGCTTGATTTCTGCATGCTCCCTTGCTTGCATTGGATGCAGTTCAGAGAAGGTTTACGAAGTTGATTCCTGAGATGACGAAAATTGAGCGGGTTGGGCCTATACTCATTGGAGTTTAGAAGAATGAGAGGTGATCTTATTGAAAAGTATAAGATTCTGAGGGGGCGTGACAGGGTTGATGCAGAGAGGATGCTTCCCCTCGTGGGGCAATCAAGAACTAGAGGGCATAGTTTCAGAATAAGGGGTCGCCCATTTAAGATGGAGATGAGGAGAAATTTCTTCTCAGAGTGTGGTGAATCTTTGGAAATCTCTACCCCAGAGAGCTGTGGAGAGCTGTGTCATTGAATATGTTTAAGGTGGAGACAGGCAATAAGGGAGTCAAGGGTTAGGGGGAGCGGGCAGGGAAGTGAAGTTGAGGCCAAGATGAGTCAGCCATGATCTTATTAAATGGCGGAGCAGGCTTGAGGGGCCAAGTGGCCTACTCCTGCTCCTATTTCTTATGTTCTTATGTTCTTAGGCAAAGGAGTTGATAAACACCCAGTATTTTTGTTAGCTGGTAGGATTTCAATAGAGTAAATAAAGATAAATTGTTTCCAATGGCTTAAGGTTCGAAAACCAGAGGACACTTTTAAGGTGATTGCAAAAGGACCAGAGGTGACATGAGGAAATAGTTTTTTAAGCAGCGAGTGGTTAAGATCTAGAATACGCTGCCTGATAGGGTGGTGGATACAGATTCAATAGTAGCCTTCAAATGGGAACTGGATAAATATTTGCAGGGGAAGCAATTGCAGGGATATGGGGAAAGAGCGGGGAGGGTGGGACTGACTGGATTGATCTTCAAAAGAGACTTGACGGGCCGAATAGCTTCCTTCTGTGCTGTACCATTCTATGATTCCCACTCCTGATCACTAACCAATGGAAATGTGCGTTGTGCAGACATCCCAAGCAGACCTCAGCTCCAGGTGCAAATTAGACAGCAAGAGAAGAGGCAAAGAATGAGCTTGATGGACATAAAATAAATACACACACATGCGAGACAGTGAATGAGGTCAGAGAGCGACAGAAGGCAAAAGAGAGAAGAAAAAGAAAGACTTGCATTTCTACAGTGCCTTTCACAACCTCAGGATGTCCCAAAGTGCTTTACGGCCAATGAGGTACTTTTTGACCTGTAGTCACTGATGTAGGAAAAATGGCAGGCAATTTGTGCACAGCCAGCTCACACAAACAGCAATGTGATAATGACCAGATAATGTGTTTTTAGTGACATTGATTGAGGGATAAATATTAGCCAGGACACTGGGGATAACTCCCCAGCTCTTCTGCGAAATATCGCCATGGGATCTTTTGCATCTACCTGAGAGAGCAGACGGGGCCTCGGTTTAACGTCTCATCTGAAAGATGGCACCTCTGACAGTGCAGCACTCCCTCAGCACTGCACTGGGAGTGTCAGCTGGGATTTATGTGCTCAAGTCTCTGGAGCAGGACTTGCACCCACAACCTTCAGACTCAGAGGCAAGAGTGCGACCCACTGAGCCATTGCTGACGAGAGCAGGAAACGAGCTCCTGGAGATAAAGGAGCACGGAATGCGTTGACAGAAAATGCACTTTAAGGAAGGGTACCTGTTGTCCTTTCCCGATCTGGGCCTATATGTGACTCCAATCCCACACCAGCATGGCTGACTCTTAACTGCCCTTTGAAGTAGCCTAGCAAGCCACCTAGTTGTCACATTCATTACGTGGAATTAAGTGGTTCAAGAAGGCGGCTCACCACCACCTTCTCAGGGCCACTAGGGATGGGCAATAAATGCCGGTCTTGCCACATCCGGAAGCTGAATAAATAAAATTGATGAGCAGCAGTGAAGAAGTTAATAGAGAAATTGAAAGGCGAGCAATGAGTTCACAGAGAGTTCTTTTTAAATTCAAAAAAACTCTCAGAAGGTGGGCATCACTGGCATTTATTGCCTATCCTTAGTTTTAGTAAAGGGGTGGGGTTGGGCCTAACTTTTCAACCACTGGTAGCACTTTGATGCAACATAAGAACATAAGAAATAGGAACAGGAGTCGGCCATTCGGCCCCTCAAACCTGCTCCGCCATTCAATAAGATCTTTACTGCTCTTCTGCCTCAACTCCACTTTCCTGCACT
Source organism: Pristiophorus japonicus (assembly GCF_044704955.1). Lineage (NCBI taxonomy): Eukaryota > Metazoa > Chordata > Chondrichthyes > Pristiophoridae > Pristiophorus > Pristiophorus japonicus. Next base: position 183,285,711 of record NC_091989.1, read on the forward strand.
AGCCCCATATCCCTTGATTCCTTTAATATCCAAAAATCTATCGATCTCTGTCTTGAATATGCTCAACAACTGAACTTCCACAGCCCTCTGGGGTAGAGAATTCCAAAGATTCACCACCCTCTGAGTGAAGAAGTTTCTCCTCATCTCAGTCCTAAATGGCCGACCCCTTATGCTGAGTCTGTGACCCCTGGTTCTTGACACCCCAGCCAGAGGAAACATCCTCCCTGCATCTATCCTGGGTAGCTTGCTAGGCCACTTCAAACAAGAGTTAAGAGTCAAACGCGCTGGTGTGGGACTGGAGTCACATATAGGGCCAGATCAAGCTAAGGACGGCAGGAGGATGCATTGGTAGTCATTTTCCAACATTCTATAGACTCTGGTTCGGTTCCTATGGATGGGAGGGTAGCTAATGTAACCCGACTTTTTAAAAAAGGAGGGAGAGAGAAAACAGGGAATTATAGACCGGTTACCTGACATCGGTAGTAAGGAAAATGTTGGAATCAATTATTAAAGATGTAATAGCAACGCATTTGAAAGCAGTGACAGGATCGGTCCAAGTCGGCATAGATTTAGAAAGGGAAATCATGCTTGACAAATCTTCTAGAATTTTTTGAGGATGTAACTAGCAGAGTGGATAAGGGAGAACCAGTGGATGTGGTGTACTTGGACTTTCAAAAGGCTTTTGACAAGGTCCCACACAAGAGATTGGTGTGCAAAATTAAGGCACATGGTATTGGGGGTAATGTATTGACGTGGATTGAGAACTGGTTGGCAGACAGGAAGCAAAGAGTGGGAATAAATGGGTCCTTTTCAGAATGGCAGGCAGTGAGTAGTGGGGTGCCACAGGGTTCAGTGCTGGGACCCCAGCTATTTACAATATACATTAATGATTTGGACGAAGGAATTGAGTGTAATATCTCCAAGTTTGCAGATGACACAGAGCTGGGTGGCAGTGTGAGCTGTGAGGAGGATGCTAGGAGGCTGCAGGGGGACTTGGACAGGTTAGGTGAATGGGCAAATGCATGGCAGATGCAGTATAATGTGGATAAATATGAGGTTATCCACTTTGGTTGAAAAAACAGGAAGGCAGATTATTATCTGAATGGTGAGAGATTAGGAAAAGGGGAGGTGCAATGAGACCTGGGTATCATAGTACATCAGTCATTGAAGGTAGGCATGCAGGTACAGCAGGCAGTAAAGAAGGCAAATGGCATGCTAGCCTTCATAGCGAGGGGACTTGAGTATAGGAGCAGGAAGGTCTTACTGCAGTTGTACAAGGCCTTGTTGAGACCACACCTTGAGTATTGAGTGCAGTTTTGGTCTCCTAATCTGAGGAAGGACATTCTTGCTATGGAGGGAGTGCAGCGAAGGTTCACCAGACTGATTCCCGGGCTGGTAGGACTGACATATGAAGAAAGACTGGACCGACTAGGCTTATATTCATTGAAATTTAGAAAGATGAGAGGGGACCTCATAGAAACATATAAAATTCTGACGGGATTGGACAGGTTAGATGCAGGAAGAATGTTCCCGATGTTGGGGAAGTCCAGAACCAGTGGTCACAGTCTAAGGATAACGTGCAAGCCATTTAGGAGCGAGATGAGGATAAACTTCTTCACTCAGAGAATTGTGAATCTGTGGAATTCTCTACCACAGAAAGTTGTTGAGGCCAGTTCGTTAGATATACTCAAAAGGGAGGTAGATGTGGTCCTTAGTAAAGGGATCAAGAGGTATGGAGAGAAAGCAGGAATGGGGTACTGAAGTTGCATGACCAGCCATGATCATATTGAATGGTGGTGCAGGCTCAAAGGGCCGAATGGCCTGTTCCTGCACCTATTTTCTATGTTTCTATGTTTCCTTTCCTAAAGCATGTTAGTTTTACAACAATCCAAACAGCTCCATGGTCACTTTTACGTATACCAGCTTGTTATTGCTAGTGTTTTGTTTTGGACTGAATGCAATTTCTCAAGCTCCCACTGTAGCATTTGTTCAGGTATCCAGGATTATTTGCCCTTCAACATAACCACAGCACTACCAAACACCGGAATGACAATGCCTGAGCTCGCAGAAATTGAAAAGCCTGGGAATGTGCTTGTATAAATTGAAGGGCTGCAAATTAACTCAGAGATTGAGGGTCAGGCTTACAGAGCAAGAGAAAGGTTTGGAAGCAGAGTGAATAAGCTAGGAGAGAGTTTACAATTACAACTCACTGCCCACAGATTGCAGGAAGAGAAAGGGCTTAATATATCCCAAATTCTCACGACATGAAGTCATTAATTATTCACTAGTCGATCTCCCTCAGTGCTGCACTTGGGGATTCAAGACCAAACGCAGTTGTTGTTTTTTTTCTTCCCACTCTTCGCTTGGAGAATAATCTGAAGTGGTGGGAGCGGTGAGGGAAATCCTTATTAGTCGGGAAATTGTGTTGGGGAAATTGATGGGATTGAAGGCCGATAAATCCCCAGGGCCTAATTGACTGCATCCCAGAGTACTTAAGGAGGTGGCCTTGGAAATAGTGGATGCATTGACAGTCATTTTCCAACATTCCGTTGACTCTGGATCAGTTCCTATAGAGTGGAGGGTAGCCAATGTAACCCCACTTTTTAAAAAAGGAGGGAGAGAGAAAACAGGGAATTATAGACCGGTCAGCCTGACATCGGTAGTGGGTAAAATGATGGAATCAATTATTAAGGATGTCATAGCAGTGCATTTGGAAAGCGGTGACATGATAGGTCCAAGTCAGCATGGATTTGTGAAAGGGAAATCATGCTTGACAAATCTTCTGGAATTTTTTGAGGATGTTTCCAGTAGAGTGGACAAGGGAGAACCAGTTGATGTGGTATATTTGGACTTTCAGAAGGCGTTCGACAAGGTCCCACACAAGAGATTGATGTGCAAAGTTAGAGCACATGGGATTGGGGGTAGTGTGCTGACATGGATTGAGAACTGGTTGTCAGACAGGAAGCAAAGAGTAGGAGTAAATGGGGACTTTTCAGAATGGCAGGCAGTGACTAGTGGGGTACCGCAAGGTTCTGTGCTGGGGCCCCAGCTGTTTACACTGTACATTAATGATTTAGATGACGGGATTAAATGTAGTATCTCCAAATTTGCGGATGACACTAAGTTGGATGGCAGTGTGAGCTGCGAGGAGGATGCTGTGAGGCTGCAGAGCGACTTGGATAGATTAGGTGAGTGGGCAAATGCATGGCAGATGAAGTATAATGTGGATAAATGTGAGGTTATCCACTTTGGTGGTAAAAACAGAGAGACAGACTATTATCTGAATGGTGACAGATTAGGAAAAGGGGAGGTGCAAAGAGACCTGGGTGTCGTGGTACATCAGTCATTGAAGGTTGGCATGCAGGTGCAGCAGGCGGTTAAGAAAGCAAATGGCATGTTGGCCTTCATAGCAAGGTGATTTGAGTACAGGGGCAGGGAGGTGTTGCTACAGTTGTACAGGGCATTGGTGAGGCCACACCTGGAGTATTGTGTACAGTTTTGGTCTCCTAACCTGAGGAAGGACATTCTTGCTATTGAGGGAGTGCAACGAAGGTTCACCAGACTGATTCCCGGGATGGCGGGACTGACCTATCAAGAAAGACTGGATCAACTGGGCTTGTATTCACTGGAGTTCAGAAGAATGAGAGGGGACCTCATAGAAACATTTAAAATTCTGACGGGGCTAGACAGGTTAGATGCAGGAAGAATGTTCCCAATGTTGGGGAAATCCAGAACCAGAGGTCACAGTCTAAGGATAAAGGGTAAGCCATTTAGGACCGAGATGCGGAGGAACTTCTTTACCCAGAGAGTGGTGAACCTGTGGAATTCTCTACCACAGAAAGTTGTTGAGGCCAATTCACTAAATATATTCAAAAAGGAGTTAGATGAGGTCCTTACTACTAGGGGGATCAAGGGGTATGGCGAGAAAGCAGGAATGGGGTACTGAAGTTGAATGTTCAGCCATGAACTCATTGAATGGCGGTGCAGGCTAGAAGGGCCGAATGGCCTACTCCTGCACCTATTTTCTATGTTTCTATGTTTCTATGATCCATGGGCTGATTTACTGTGTGACAGATGTGAACGTTCCTTCCATGGCCATCTTTATACCAGTCGACAGGACGTATACAGTGGGAGATTTTTTATGGGCTCTAAAACACATACGATGAGAGGGGATGGGACAGGCACTCATTCTCACCAAATAAGAACATTTAAGTAGATTTTTAAAATTAGATAAGGCTAATGAGAGGGATGACAGTGCAGCTCAGTCCCATGGAGTGCACATCGTGTGGCATGTGGGAAGTCCTGGACGCTTCGTGCAGCCTAGACAACCATGTGTGCAGGAGGTGTCTCCAGCTTCAACTGCTCGAGCGCCGCGTTTCAGAGCTGGAGCAGCGGGTGGAGTCAATACTGTGCATCCGCGTGGATAGCACGTTTCAGGAGGTGGTCACCTCACAGCTTAAAGGCGTGCAGGTGGAGGGGAACTGGGTGTCCACCAGATGTAATAAGTGTGCTAGGCAGGTAGTTCAGGAGTACCCCGGTGAGTCTATCTCGCTTTCAAACCGATATTCACTTCTGAGGATCGGTCAGGAAGATGGTGCCTCTGAGGAGTGCAGCCAGAGCTAATTCCAAGGCACCACGGGTAGCTCAGCTGCACAGCGGGGGAAGGACGCAGAACGAAAGAGTCCTCGTGATAGGGGATTCTATAGTTAGGAGAATAGACAGTCATTTCTGCGGCCGTAGACGTGACTCCCGAATGGTTTTGTGCCTCCCTGGTGCCAGGGTCAAGGATGTCACAGAGCGGTCGGAGGGCATCCTGTAGGGGGGGGAGGGTAAACATCTAGAGGTCATGGTCCATATCGGGACCAACGACGACATAGGTAAAATGATGGATGAGGTCCTTCAGGAAGAATTCAGGGAACTAGGAAGAAAAATAAAGGGTAGGACCTCAAAGGTGGTAATCTCCGGGTTACTACCGGTGCCACGCGCTAATGAGTATAAGAATAGAAGGATAGAGAGGATGAACACGTGGCTGGAAAGTTGGTGTAGGAGGGAGGGCTTTAAATTCTTGAGGCATTGGGACTGCTTCGGGGGAGATGGGACCTGTACAAATCGGATGGGTTGCACCTCAACAGCGTCGGGACCAATATCCTCGCGGGGAGTTTTGCTAGTGCTGTTGGGGAGAGTTTAAACTCGCTTGGCAGGGGGATGGGAACCTGAGAATGAATTCAAAAGTGAAGGAAGTAAAGCAGAAGTTGGATAGCAAGAATCTAGAAAGTGAATCTGTAAGACAGAGGAAACAGGGCTTAGTATGTAGTAAGCAAGGAGGTCTTCCTCTGCTGAATGGTTTTACTTTAATGTAAGGAATATAGCGAATAAGGCGGATGAGCTAAGAGCACAGGTAGACACTTGGGAGTATGACATTATAGCCATTACAGAAACTTGGCTGAAAGAGGGGCAGGTTTGGCAGATCATTATTCCTGGCTACAGGATTTTTAGACAAGATAGAGAGGGGGGGGGGGTAAAAAGTGGTGGGGGGGGGAGAGAGGGGGTAGGTTGCGATACTGATTAAAGAAACTATTACAGCGGTGAGGAGGGATGATATGTTAGAGCGATCATCAACTGAGGCCATATGGGTCGAATTGAAAAATAAAAAAGGGGCGATCACACTGCTGGGAGTGTAGTATAGATCCCCAAACAGTGGGAGGGAGACAGAGGAGCAAATATGTAGGCAAATTGCTATGAAGTCTAAAAACCATAGGGTAGTAATAGTAGAGGATTTTAACTATCCAAATATTGACTGGGACAAATTTAGTGTTGAGGGTGTAGAGGGTGCAGAATTCTTGAAATGCATTTAAGAGAACTTTTTTAGTCAGTATGTAGCAAGACCAATATGAGAGGGGGCGGTCTTGGATTTAGTTTTGGAGAATGAAGCTGGGCAGATTGAAGGGGTATTAGTGGGGGAGCACTTGGGTGCCAGTGACCATAATTCAGTCAGATTTAAGTTGGTTATGGATAAGGACAAGAATAGGCCTTAAATAAAAGTTCCAAATTGGGGAAAAGCTAATTTTGCTAAGTTAATGAGTGATTTGGCCATAGTGGACTGGCAACAGCTACTTGTGGGTAAATCAGTTCGGAACAGTGGGAGGCATTCAAGGAGGAGATCCAGAAGGTTCAGGCCAAATATGTGCCCTTAAAGAAAAAGGCCGGGAAAAATAATTCTAGAGTCCCCTGGATGTCTTGGGACTTACAAGGGAGGACTAAGAAAAAAAGGGACACTTATGTCACATATCAACAGCTAAGTACTTTCGAATATTTAGAGGAATTTAGAAAATTAAGAGGCAAAATTAAAAAGGATATTAGGAATGCTAAGAGAGAGCACAAGAAATTCTTGGCCAGTAAAATTAAGGAAAACCCTAAGATGTTTTATAAATATATTAAGAGTAAGAGGGTAACTAAAGAAAGAGAAGGGCCTATTGGAGACCATGAGGGTAATCTTTGTGTGGAGGCGGAAGATTCTTAACGAATACTTTGCATCTGTTTTCACAAAGGAAAGGGGTGATGCAGATAATGTTATAGAGGAGGAGTATGATATTCTGGATGAAATAGGTATAGTGAGAGAGGAAGTATTAAGGTATTTAGCAGCTTTGGAAGTAGGTAAGTCCCCAGGCCCGGATTAAATGCATCCCAGCCTGTTGAGTGAAGTAAAAGAGGAAATAGCAGAAGCCTTAACCATCATTTTCCAGTCCTCTTTGGATCTGGGCATGGTGCCGGAAGATTGGAGGACTGCTAATGTAGTTACCCTTGTTTAAGAAGGGAAAAAGGGATAGGCTGAGTTATTACAGGCCTGTCAGCCTAACCTCAGTGGTGGGAAAATTATTGGAAAAAATCCTGAAAGACAGGATAAATCTACATTTGGAGAGGCAAGGATTAATTAGGGGCAACCAGCATGGATTTGTTAAGGGAAGGTCGTGTTTGACTAACCTGATTGAATTTTTTAAGGAGGTAACCAAGAGGGTTGATGAGGGTAGTGCATACGATGTAGTGTATATGGACTTTAGCAAGGCTTTTGATAAGGTCCCGCATGGTAGACTGGTTATGAAGGTTAAAGCCCACGGGATCCAGGGCAAAGTGGCAAGTTGGATCCAAAATTGGCTTTGAGGTAGGAAGCAAAGGGTAATGATTGATGGATGCTTTTGTAACTGGAAGGATGTTTCCAGTGGGGTTCTGCAGGGCTCAGTACTGGGTCCCTTGCTTCTTGTGGTATGTATCAACGATTTAGATTTGAATATAGGGAGTATGATTAAGAAGTTTGCAGATGAGACTAAAATTGGCTGTGTAGTTGATAATGAAGAGGAAAGTCATGGACTGCAGGAGGATATCAATCTACTGGTCAGGTGGGCAGAACAGTGGTAAATGGAATTTAATTCAGGGAAGTGTGAGGTGATGCACTTTGGGAGGGCTAATAAGGGAAGGGTATACACATTAAGTGGTAGGCCACTTAATAGTGTAGATGGACAAAGGGACCTTGGAGTGCTTGTCCACAAATCCCTGAAAGCAGCAGGTCAAGTGAATAAGGTGGTTAAGAAGGCATACGGAATGCTTGCGTTTATTGGCCAAGGCATAGGATATAAGATCAGGGAGGTTATGCTTAAATTGTATATACTTTGGTTAGGCCAAAGCTGGAGTACTGCGTGCAGTTCTGGTTACCGTATTATAGGAAAGACATGATTGCACTAGAGAGGGTGCAGAGGAGATTTACTAGAATGCTGCCTGGAATGGAGAATCTTAGTTATGAGGACTGATTGAATAGGCTGGGTTTGTTCTCATTGTAACAGAGGAGGTTGAGAGAAGACCTCATCGAGGTGTACAAAATATTGAAGGACCTGGACATAGTGGATAGTAAGGGTCTATTTCCATTGGTGGAGGGGTCTATTATGAGGGGGCATAGTTTTAAGGTGGTTGGTGGAAGGCTTAGAGGGGATTTGAGGGGGGCTTCTTTATGCAGAGGGTTGTGGGGATCTGAAACTCGCTTCCTGGAATAGTGGTAGATGCAGAAACCCTCACCACTTTTAAGAGATGTTTGGATGGGCACTTAATGTGCCATAACCTGCAGGGTTACGGACTTAAAGCTGGTAATTAGGATTAGATTGGATGACCTTTTGTTGGATGGTGCAGATATAATGGTAAGTACTGCAGGGAATAGAATACGGCCAGGGTGATCTCCTGGACTAGTTTTGATCACCTGGATGGGGTCGGAGAGAAATTTTCACAGATTTTTTTTCTCCCTAAATTGACCTGGGTTTTTTATCTGGTTTTTGCCTTTCCCAGGAGATCACATGGCTCCGGTTGGGGTGGTGTGTAGATGTTTGTAGTATAAGGGGTGTCGCAGTTGTGTGGGGCGGACTGGTTGGGCGGGGTGCTCTTTGCCTTTCCGTCATTGTTCATAGGTTTATATTTAACCTTTAGGGCTGCTGACCAAGGGCCGTGTGGCTCTGTGTCGGCCGGCGTGGACACGATGGGCCGGAATGACCTCCTTCTGCTCTGTAAATTTCTATCTTTCTATGTTTATAAGAAATAGGAGCAGGAGTAGGCCAAATGCCCCCTCGATCCTGCTCCGCCGTTCACTAAGATCATGGCTGATCTTCAACCTCAACTCCACTTTCCCGCCCGATCCCCCTATTCCCTTCGAGTCCAAACATCTATCAATCTCTGGGGCAGACAATTCCAAAGATGCACAATCCTCTGAGTGAAGAAATGTCTCTTCATCTCAGTCCTAAATGGCCGACCCCTTATCCTGAGACTTTGCTCCCGAGTAGGCCAAGGCAAACAGCCTCTCAGCATCTAATAATCTGCTTCTCCTGATGGATAGCAACCCAGAATTCAGAGTCGGAGCCCCAGTCTCCACTAAACAGATCTCTCTGGAGCCGAAGTGCAAACACTTCATCTTCTGACTCCCGAGGCCAGAACACGATCACTAGTTCAAAGGCCTGCTCCTATTTAATGGGTGAAGTGGGGTTAGAGGACAGGAAGTAATTGGATCTGAGTAGGCAAACATATTTCAGTGGCCATGTTAAAGTTATATAGTCTGCCCTGATTATTATACTCCCATAATAACTTTGTATACCCATATTTAAAATAGAAAATGTCCCTGTAAACTGGTCCGACTGTAATTGCCTTCGTCCAGCAGTTGAGGTGCTGCAGTGTGACAAATATACACAGGTATTTCCATTATACATGTAGACAGAGAATCTAATAATGTGAAACATTGACAGGCCGTTCATGCTGACTTGAGTTTTTAAAATATATATATATATATATATATATATGCATATATTTTAAATGTAATGTTGTTCCATCACTATCCATGACCTCCTCTCCTGCCCTGCATCTATTCCACCCCCATCGACCATGACACCTGCCCCTGCCCTGCATCTATTCCACTCCCATCCATTTTTGACTCCATGAAAGGTCACCACCATAACATCATAGAATAGTTACAGCACAGAAGGAGGCCATTCTGCCCGTCGAGCCCGTGCCGGCTCTCTGCAACAGCACTTTAGCTCATCCCACTCACCCGCCCTTTCCCCGTAGCCCTGCACATTTTTTTTCCTTCAGGTACTTATCCGACTCCCTTTTGAAAGCCACGATTGAGTCTGCCTCCGCCACCCTCTCAGGCAATGCATTCCAGATCCTAACCACTCGCTGCGTCATAAAAGGTTTTTCCCCGTGTCGCCTTTGGCTCTTCTGACAACTGCCTTAAATCTGTGTCCTCTGGTTCTCGACCCTTCCATCGACAGGAACAGTTTCTCTCTGTCTACTCTGTCCAGACCCCTCATAATTTTGAACACCTCTCCTCTCACTCTTCTCTGCTTGAAACATAAGGTGCTACCAACCTATTCGGCCAAGCGGATACATACTGGTTTCTGTGGCGATAATGGTGATGTTGTGCCAAACATCAGTCTCTCTGTCCAAAGGTTTTGCCAGGGTTATTTTGCCATCATCAGCATTGATGTTGAACAATCTTTCGAGGTCGGTGTGCCGATCAATTGAATACCTACAAGACAGAAATCTTCAGTAATCATCCCCGGTAAAACACACATAGTCACAACAGAATGGCGGGGTATAATTTTTACTTTTGGCATTAATATAAAACGGTTGATGCACCTTGCCCACTCATCCCTTCCATAAAAAGCAATTGAAAGGAAAATCAGGTAAAGTATAATCCAATCTCCCCAGTTTGGCACTCGAAAGAAAGACTTGCATTTAAATAGCACCTTTCACGACTACATGGATGTCCCAAAGCGCTTTTCAGCCAATTGTGCTTTTGAAGAGTAGTAACTGTTGTAATAAGAACATAAGAACATAAGAATTAGGAGCAGGAGTAGGCCATTCGGCCCCTCGAGCCTCCTCTGCTTTTCAATGAGATCGTGGCTGATCTTCGTCCTCAACTCCACTTCCCTGCACTGTCCCCATATTCCTCGATTCCCTTAATATCCAAAAATCTATCAATCTCTGTCTTGAATATAGTCAAAGACTGAGCCTCCACAGCACCCTCGGATAGAAAATTCCAAAGATTCACCCTCTGAATGAAGAAGTTTCTCCTCATCTCAGTCCTAAATGGCCGACCCCTTATTCTGAGACAGTGACCCCTGGTTCTAGATTCCCCAGCCAGAGGAAACATCTTCCCTGCATCTACCTTGTCTAGCCCTGTAAAAATGTTGTATGTTTCAATGAGATCACCTCTCATTCTTCTAAACTCTCTAGAATAAAGGCCTAGTCTACTCAATTTCCCCTCATAGGACAATTCCCCCCATCCCAGGAATCAGTCTGGTGAACCTTTTTTGTACTCCCTTTATGACAAGTATATCCTTCCTTGGTAAGGAGACCAAAATTGCACACAATACTCCAGGTGCGGTCTCACCAGGGCCCTGTATAATTGCAATAAGATATCTTTACTCTTGTACTCAAATCCTCTTGTGATAAAGGCCAACATACCATTTGCTTTCCTAATTGCTTGCTGTATCTGCATGTTAACTTTCAGTGATTCATGTACAAGGACACCCAGGTCCCTCTGAACACCAACATTTCCCAATCTCTCACTGTTTAATAAATACTCTGCTTTTCTATTTTTCATACCAAAGTGGATAACTTCACATTTCTCCTCATTATATTCCATTTGCTATGTTCTTGCCCACTCACTTAGCCTGTCTATATCCCCTTGAAGCCTCTTTGCATCCTCTTCACAACTTACATTCCCACCTAGCTTTGTATCATCAGCAAACTGGGATATATTACATTTGGTTCCCTCATCCAAATCATTGATATAGATTGTGAATAGCTAAGGTCCAAGCACTGATCCTTGCGGCAACCTATTAGTTACAGCCTGTCAACCCGAAAATGACCCATTTATTCCAAATCTCTGTTTTCTGTCCATTAACCAATCCTCAATTCATGCTAGTATATTACTCCCAATCCCATGAACCCTAATTTTTTTTAATAACCTCTCATATGGCACCTTATCGAATGCCTTTTGAAAATCCAAATAGACCACATCCACTGGCCCCCCCTTATCTATTCTACAGTTACAACTCAAAAATAATCATTAACAGATTTGTTAAACGTGATTTCCCTTTCATAAATCCACGTTGACTCTACCCAATCCTATTATTCTTTTCCAAATGCCCTGTTACCATGTCCTTAATAGTAGATTCTAGCATTTTCCCTATGACCGCTGTCAGGCTAACTGGTTCTGTAGTTCCCCGTTTTCTCTCTCCTTCCTTTCTTGCAGGACACGCGGCAGCCAATTTGCGCGCACTAAGCACCCACAAACAGCAATGTGATGACGACCAGATAATCTGTTTCAGCGGTGTTGATTTAGGGATAAATATTGGCCAGGACACTAGGGATAACTCACCTGGTTTTCTTCGAAATAGTGGCCGTGGGATCTTTTAGGTCCACCTGAGAGAGCAGATGGGGCCTCGGTATAACATCTCATCCGAAAGACGGCACCTCTGACGGAGCAGCACTCCCGAAGCACTGCACTGGGGAGTTGCCAGCCTGGATTTTGTGCTCTCGTCTCCAGAGTGGGACATAACCTCCTGATGCAGTCGCAATATTGCTACTCACTGAGCCACAGCTGACACACTGTCATCAAGGGTTGAAATCACCCCCAACAAGGTTCGCACGAACCCTTCAAGGACTGATTGCTTATTTCAATTCACAACAAGGAGCTGGCGGAGCTCAACACGTGAATGGATGAGTGATTGACAGCGGCCTTAGAAGAGCCACATATACCACCAAGTGTTGATTGCTACTCAAGTGCATCTTACGACAGAGTGACAGCCACCTCGATACCTGCGGTTAACATCTTTCAAAGCTCCTTCAAAGCTCAGCGTGCTGGAAGAATAATTTTGTTTTAAATTAGGCCATGATAGTTTTGTGTGAGATGTAGGTATGATCAGAGAGAAGATGGAAAAGACAAATACTTTGAAATAAGTACAGTACATCATTTGTATAAACAAGAGAGATTGTCAGTCCTTATTCATGCTGTTAGGAAGTGCTTGGATTTTCTATTTACGGAGGAGATACTTGGTGGCTGTATAAGGGACAATTCTCTCACATCTGCATGTATTTTGCTCCTCGAACCACAGCCTTGGTTGAAGCCAACAATGGGAGAAATGTAAGAACGTAAGTCTTCCTAATCCCCGTACTGCGTTATTCTCACAACGATCTTTCAGCTGTTGCTTTTTACATTTGGAGTTCCATTGTAGTGGTGCCATCTCTGGTTGGAGATATTTGCCCTGAAATTGTGGTCGGAGGCTTCCCACGGGCGGGTACCTCCGACCTGAAAAATGTCTATGAATTTACCAGGCGGTTCAGGAGATTCTGAGACTCCCAGTCCCCCAGAGACGCAAGCGCTTCGCACACATCCCTAGGATCACATGGGCCCAACCAATCAAAATAGGGCTATTCCCATTCATACTTGTGGTGAGTTTCGTATGTCATCATCATCATAGGCGGTCCCTCGAAACGAGGAAGTCTTGCTTACACGCCAAAAAAGAATAAGTTCGCAGGTGTTCCAATGAGTGACCTAACGTTCCAGGTCCTGAACTACATGTTGAAGGGTGGAAGATGTCTGTGCGTGGATTTTTTCAACGTGGGGTGGCCGTTGCACACCAGCCACCACACGGGCTTGACAGAGCTCGGTCTTCGTCCAGTGGCAAGGATTAACCAAGACGACTGGAGACCAGCTCTGCTGCACGGACCTAGTGCGCGCACATATCGCAGTGTGGGCTGGCCCCGTGCTGCCCCTGGGCCCTGAACTCACGCCTCCCCTGGGCCCCTGATCACATCCCTCCACAGTCTCTCGCCGCTCCTTCACCCTGACCTCGCCGCTCCTGCCCACGCTCCAATAACCGACCTGGGCCTTGATGACGTCACTCTTCGCTGCCGTCGCAGCTCGTGCTGTTCCCTGAAGTTGCATTCCTCCACGCTACTCCTGGGCCTCCGCTCGCAGCTCCCACACCCCCCCCCCCCCACCCCACGGCCCTGACCCACCGCCGGTGCTTCCCCGCAGGTCGGGGAAAGATGTAAACATGGGTAAAACGCAAGCATAAGCTATCGTCTGTGTTCCATATGTATGAGAATGGAAATACCCCCCAAAACACACAAACACTTAAAATACATTTTCAAAAAACATCAAATATTTAAAATTAATCAAAATAGAATTTAGTTAATAAATTTCAAACAAAAAATTTATTTTTGAAAGATAAATTTACATATTTTAAAGTGTCAACAAATAAAATTACCGATTTAACAGGATTTTAACTGTTTAACTTGTTGAAAAAAATGTATTGTTCTGTTCTTTAAAAGTCTTATGCTGATAAAAGCAGGCCTATCACCTGCTTTTACCAGTCTTAAGAATTTCCACGGACATTCGCTAGGGAGTAGTAGCCCAACTCTCTGCCCGCGGGGGTCCTTTACTTGTGGAGGCATGCGATCCGCCAAGAGGGTTCTTGAGAGAACGCAAGTTCCGAGTTTGGCCGCATGCGATTCGTATACTTAAACCCAGAACTAGTGGGACCCCGACAGGAGCGGGCGCACCTTGTACGCACCCGTAGGGGCGACGGGTTTCAGGGATTTAACTGGAGCTTTCATCACATGACCATCTGCCTCCCACCACGGTGCCCCTCCCCCCACACACCCACCCGCCATTGGTCGTCCGACACGTCCATCCTCATGGGGCCCCGCCTTCCCACAGCCAATCGTAAAGCGAACAGACTCTTCATTACCCAACTGGATAATTCTAGACTGTCTGTCAAACAGACTTTTTTTCCAATGTCCGATATTTTTATGACATAAGTATCCAAAGAAAATTAAAAAGAAAGACTTTATTTATTGTTCCTCTGATTTTTCTCTCCGAGGTTTTGCTGACAGCATTTCCTGGAGGTTTAATTCCTCGACACTCCGGGGCAATCCTTCCCCCAACCTCCGCTAAACCCATTGCCCACGCAAGGTAGTTCTGTTCGACATCACTGGAGGCAGAAACAGCACCAGCAGCTAAAGCAATATACCAAGAGTTTTGGCAGGCGTGAGACTTTAAAGCTTAAAATAACGAAAGACTTACATTTAATAGCGCCTTTCACAATCACCGCACTTCCCAAATTTTCAACCAATAAAGGACTTTTTAAGTTAATCACTGTTAGGAAACACGGCAGTCAATTGTGCACAGCAAGCTCCCACAAACAGCAATGTGATAATAACCAGATAAACTGTTTTTAATGATGTTGATTGAGGGATAAATACTGGCTAGGATACCATGGAGAACTCCCCTGCTCTTCTTCAAAATAGTATCATGGGATACTTAGGATCATGGGATCATGCAGATGGATCACTTTGCCCCAGGCCCAACAAAAAATGTAGGAAAAAATATATAAAGCCTCCCAAATCGGCTGAATAGACTAGGCAATGAGAGGAAAAGCAAGACCGAGGAATATAGATTCACTTGTTTATACCTATATACAGAAGTCCCTATATACACTAATGTACCTATATACAGAAGTCCCTATATACACTAATGTAGCTATATACAGAAGTACCTATGCACAATAATGTACCTCCATACAGAACAGAATATGTTTTATTTCACATGTTATTGAGAGAAATTTGCATATATGTATAGGAATCTAGTATTGCAATGTTACCAGAACCAGAATATATACCTACTTGATACAGAATACATGCTTTCATTGTTGAATATACTGGCATATGTTTTCATACTCAGAATCAGAATCATATACGTAATGTAATGATCATGAACAAACATAATTATAGGCCCATTTGGATCACTTTGCCCCAGGCCCATTAGGCCCTTAATCCGGCCCTGTGTGCGTGTGTATGTTTGTATGTGTGAGTGTGTGCGTGTGAGTGCGTGCGTGCGTGTGCACGTGTGAGTGTGTGCGCAGGCCAAGCACTTGTGTGTGTGTGAGTGTGAGTATGAGTGTGTGTGTATGTGAGTGTGAGTATGAGTGTGTGTGTGTGGGAGTGTGTGAGTTTATGTGTGCGAGTGTGTGCGAGTGTATGTGTGTGTGTGCCTGTGCACACAGTCACGTCATGGACATTCAGTAAAGTCAGGATTGGCTGTGATTTCCCTGTGGGTCAAACAGCCTGCTGGGGGTCACGCACAGATAACAGTCATTTGGACTAGGCATTGGCGGATGCCCAGCGCTGTAGAATCATATCCCAACAAGGGACCTTCACCTTCAGGAGAGGAGAGCAGGCGAGAGATATTGACAGAGAAAATCAACAAGAATTTATTTTTAATCCATGCACACCACCTCAATGTGAAATGAACTGCTCATTGTTTGAATAACACTTGAATGAAGTGTGTTATTTGTCTCTACCCCATCTCAAAACGGTTCTAAATTTTAATTGGGTTTTACAGTTAGATTGGATATCTCAACTGTGCAGTTGAAAATTATAAAATGACTGCTTTAAACATGGCTCTGCTATAAACTACATGGCAAAATCAGAGTCACGGCAATATAGCACTCCACACTCTCCTGTTATTTGAAGTACGATTTGCTGTACCATGTATAAATCAATTGAATGAATAGATAAATCAAACAGGTGCAGGCTGTGTGCAGCACAGGTTATATAAAGGGCATATCCCTCACTGAACTAAAACAAAGAGAGAATTGCATTTATATAGCTCCTTTTGCACACTCGGGATGCTCCAAAGCACTTTGCAGCCAATGAAACTTGATAGATTGCAAGTTCCGGGTTTTCGCGTGCGCGCATCACATGCGGAAACCCGGAACATGCGGGGCACTTACGGCCATGCACGCACTGCGTACGCATTCGCAAGTCCAGGAGGAACCAGGCCAATATATTTTCTTAGTGATCGTGGTCGAGGAATAAATACTGTCCCAGGACACTGAGTAGAATTCTCCTGTTCTTCTTAGAAATAGTGGCCGTGGGATTTTTTTACATCCACCTGAGGGGCAGACAAGGGCCTCGGTTTAACGTCTCATCCAAAAAACGAATTCTTGGTCCGTGAGGTTTCTAATTAGGGACAGTCTTGAGCCGTGTGACAATTGTTCATGAGCAAGGATCGAGACTCCCCCTAATTAATTTAATGTAGGACCTTTTCAGCCAGCAGACAGCTCTCCACCTGATGTGACTGAAATCACTGGCTTGTGTGGCGGAATCGAGCCAAAGACCAGCATTCTTGAGGGTGTCTGGAACTGCAGCCAATGTTCCCGCTGATTTTTTTATGGGGTGCGTCGCTTCATAACGGGCTGCGCAAACCCATTTACATTTTCGCACATAGGTGGTCGTTCCATTGAAATCAGCGCAAGCCATCTCAATGGGAAATGTCATAGAATCAGAGAATGATTACAGCAGAGGAGGAGGCCATTCGGCCCGTCGAGTTTGTGCCTGCTCTCTGCAAGAGCACTTCAGCTGGTCCCACTCCCCCACCCTTTTCCAATAGCCATGCAAATGTTTTTCTTTCAAGTACTTATCTAACTCTCTTTTGAAAGCCACAATTGAGTCTGCCTCCACTGCCCTTTCAGGCAGCGCGTTCCAGATCCTAACCACTCGCTGCGTAAAAATGTTTTTTCTCATGTTGCCTTTGGTTGTTTTGCCAATCACTTTAAATCTGTGTCCTCTGGTTCTCAACCCTTCCGCCAATGGGAACAGTTTCTCTCTATCTACTCTGTCCAGACCCCTCATGATTTTGAAGACCTCTATCAAATCTCCTCTCAATCTTCTCAGCTCTAAAGAGAACAACCCCAGCTTCTCCAGTCTGTCCACGTAGCTGAAGTCCCTCGTGTAAAGTCCTGTCCCTGCAGTACAGACTCACACGAGGCACATAGGCACATGCTGAAGTCAAGGTCACCTTTATTACACAGCTCTCGAATGCCACACTTGCATGAGACCTGTCCTTATATACCTGTCTAGGACAGGTATCCAGTGTCTCCTGCAAGTGCACCTCTGGTGGTAAGGTAAGCTTATGGTTACAGGTCACCTCTAGTTACAGTCATGTATAACATGGTAAGATACAGTTATGTACAGTAGTGTGAGATACATGACATCACCCTCCCCCAAGGTCTTATTCTCTTTATAGGTTCAGTCTCTCAGGTGGTCTACCCTCTTGCGTGGAGTGTCTTAGTTGTGGTTCAGTTGTTTGCCTTGGTGCCCGTTTTTCTTTCGGTGTGATTGCTGGTATCTCGCCTGGGCTGTCTGTTTCGTTCAGTATGATTGTTGGTGTCTGGGCTGTCTGTTGGGATTGTTCTTTCCTCAGGTTGTTCCCTCTGTCTGTCCACCAGGTGTGGTGTGAGTTCCACATTGTAGTCTGCCTCTGGTTCCGCAGTGTTGTTGGTAAATCTACTTTTGACTTGGTCGACATGCCTCCGGCAGGTTTGGCCATTATCCATTTGTACTACCAGTAGCCTGTTTCCTTCCTTGCCTGTTACTGTCCCTGCAAGCCATTTAGGACCCCTGCCATTGTTTAGCACAAAGACTTTGTCCCCTATCTCATTCCAATTCCTCCTCGAATTTCGGTCTTGGTACTCAGTTAGCTTACGGCGCTTTGCCTCAACGATTTCATGCATGTCTGGGAGGAATAATGAGAGCCTTGTCTTTAAGGTCCATTTCATCAATAGTTGTGCGGCGGGAACCCTAGTCAATGAATGCGGACGAGATCTGTATGCCAGCAGCAGTCGCGACAGGCGGCCCTGCAGCATGGGATCTTGGATTTTGAGCATGTCTTGTTTAATGATCTGCACTGCTCGCTCCGCCTGGCTGTTGGAGGCCGGCTTGAATGGTGCCATCTTAACGTGATTTATGCCGTGGTCACTCATAAAATCTTGGAATTCTGTGCTGGTGAAGCACGGACCATTATTACTGACCAATATGTCAGGAATGCCATGCGTTGCGAACATGGTTCCAAGGCTCTCCACAGTGGTGGAGGTGGTGCTCGAGTTTAAAATGGTGCATTCGATCCACTTAGAAAATGCATCTACAACTACGAGGAACATTTTTCCCATGAATGGGCCCGCATAGTCTACGTGCACCCACGACCACGGTTTGGTGAGCCAGGGCCAGGGGCTCAGGGGGGCCTCTCTGGGGGCATTACTGGGTTGGGCACAAATGGTGCACCGTCGGACGCAGAGCTCCAAGTCCGCGTCGATGCCAGGCCACCAGACATGAGATCTGGCTATGGTCTTCATGAGAACAATCCCCAGGTGCTTGCGGTGGAGTTCCCGGACAAATGCCTCTCTGCCTTGCAGAGGCATAACTACTTGGTTGCCCCACATCAGGCAGTCTGCTTGTAGTGACAGCTCATGCATGCGCCTATGGAAAGGTTTGATCTCCTCGGGGCAGGCATCGCGAGCCTCTGCCCAGTCACCAGTTAAGACACATCTTTTTACCAGGGATAACTTGGGGTCGCTGGTCGTCCAGGCTCTGATTTGGCGAGCCATCATGGGCGAACCTGTGGACTCAAAGGCATTGGTTGCCATGACTATCTCACAGTCCTGTTCGTCAGACCCTTCCGTGGTCGCCAGGGGTAGCCTGCTAAACGTGTTGGCACAGTTGTCTGTGCCTGATCTGTGCCTTATGGTATAGTCGTAAGACGCCAGCATGAGTGCCCACCATTGAATGCGCGCCGAGGCTTTGGCGTTTATTACCTTGCTCTCGGATAGTAGGGACATGAGGGGCTTGTGTTCGGTTTCTAACACGAACTTGGCCCCGAAAAGGTATTGGTGCATCTTTTTGACACCGTACACGCACACGAGCGCCTCGTTCTCCACCATTCCGTACCCGCGTTCCGCCCACGAAAGTGACCTGGAGGTATAAGCTATGGTTTGTAATTTACTCGCACTATTGATATGTTGTAAAACGCACCCGACCCTGTACGCTGACACATCACATGTAAGAACTAGCTTTTTACCTGGGTCAAAGAAAGCCAAAACACTGTTGGAACACAGAAGGTTGCGTGCCTTATTGAAGGCACATTCCTGGGTGTTCCCCCAAAACCAATCACACCCCTTTTTGAGTAGCACATGGAGAGGCTCCAGCAGCGTGCTTAAGTTCTGCATAAAGTTCCCAAAGTAATTGAGTAGCCCGAGAAAGGCGCGCAGTTCTGAGACATTCCGGGGCCTGGGTGCCAGGCGAATTGCTTCTGTTTTGGACTCTGTTGGGCGGATTCCATCAGCGGCAATCCTTCTGCCCAAAAATTCAACCTCGGGTGCGAGAAACAGGCACTTGGATTTCTTGACTGGTAGGCCTACCCGAACCAGCCGCTTTAGTACTTCCTCCAGAGTGCGGAGATGGGAGTCGGTGTCCCTGCCCGTGATAAGTATGTCGTCTTGAAATACAACCGTCCCCAGGATGGACTTGAGCAGATTCTCCATGTTGCGCTGGAATATAGCAACTGCCGACCTGATGCCGAATGGGCATCGATTGTACATGAAAAGGCCTCGATGGTGGTGAGTAGCTTAGACTTGTCAGTCAATTCTTGCGTCATATACGCCGATGTGAGATCTAGTTTTGAGAAAAGTTTTCTTCCAGCCAATATGGCAAATAAGTCCTCCGCTCTGGGCAGCGGGTATTGGTCCTGTAGGGAGACTCTGTTTATGGTAGATTTGTAGTCCCCACAGATTCGTACGGATCCATCAGGCTTCATGACTGGGACGATGGGATTTGCCCAGTCGTTAAATTCCATGGGTGAGCTAATGCCTTCCCGCAGAAGCCTGTCCAGTTCATGTTCAATCTTTTCCCTCATCACATAGGGCACAGCTCTAGCCTTGTGATGGACCGGTCTAGCATTCCGTGTGATGTAGATTTTGACTTTGGCCCCTTTGAAGGTGCCCGCACCTGGCTGAAAGAGATGTTCAAATCGACTTAGAACTGTTGAGCAGGAGGTCCGTTCCTCTGACGACATGGCATGGACATCATCCCATTTCCAGTTTAGTTTTGTCAGCCAGCTTCTCCCCAGCAGTGCTGGGAGATCTCCGGGGACAATCCACAGGGGAAGTCGGTTCACTGACCCTTTGTGTGTGACAGAGAGCATGGCGCTGCCGAGGACTGGGATGATTTCTTTGGTATAGGTCCTTAGTTTGGTGTCGACCCTTGTGAGTATTGGTCTGTCTCTTTTGTGCGGCAACAGCTGTTCAAATTGTTGAGCGCTCATGAGAGATTGACTCACTCCTGTGTCCAGCTCCATGTTGACGGGTATCCCGTTGAGTAGGACCCTCATCATTATTGGAGGCGTCTTGTTGTAAGAGCAGTGGCCATTGATCGTGTTGACCCGCAGTACCTCAGTGTCCCGGGTACTGTCCACACCGTCTTCTGGTCCGCTTTCCAACCCGATTCATATACCAGCCGAGCTGCTGTTTTTCTGCACATGCGGGCCAGATGCCCTGTATAGTCGCAGTTTCTGCAAACAGCATGCTGAAATTGACACCCCCTTGATGAGTGCCTTTCCCCACATCTCCAGCACAGACCGCTTCCATTGTTTCCAAAGGATGAGCTGCATCTGGCTGATCTCTCTTGAGCTTCTCTCAGTTTGTAGTTGATTGCTCGCATTGTGGGTTGATGAGGTGTGAACGGCCGTTCACGTGGCCCTTGATGGCTTCTGGCACCACTACCTGCTGTTGAGGGCCTGCTCTCCTGCCTTTGTCTGTGTGTGGGGGTAGCGGCTTGTTTCATGCTGTGAACCCCTTGTTCCGATGTTTCGTTAGTTGTCGTACCCGCAGTGTAGATCAACCTCGTTTCTTCCTGTCCTGTCAAGAATGTCTGTGCAACCAGTGCTGCTGCCTCTAGGGTCACGTTCTTGGTCTCTATGAGCTTTCGGAATATGCCTGCATGGCCTATTCCTTCAATGAAAAAAGTCTCTCAGTACTTCTCTCCTTAGTTCATCGGAAAACTCACATAAGCTAGCCAACCTCCGAAGTTCCGCCACGAAGTCGGGTATGCTCTGGCCCACACAGCGTCTGTAGTTGTAGAACCTGTGTCTGGCCATGTGTAGACTGCTCGCTGTCTTCAAGTGGTCTCTTACCAGTGTGCTCAACTCTTGAAATGACTTGCTTGCTGGTTTCTCGGGTGCCAGCAGTCCTTCATTAAGGTGTATGTTTTCGAGCCACAGCTGGTCAAGAGATGGGCTCTTCTCTTGTCTGCCTTATCGTCGCCTAACCAGTCTTTGGTTATGAAGCTTTGCTGGAGCCTTTCTATAAAGTCCTCCCAATTATCGCAGCATTGTATTTTTCATCAGAGCCATTGGTCGCCATCTGTGGATTCTGTAATCCCGTAACTCGTCGCCACTGTAAAGTCCTGTCCCTACAGTACAGACTCACACGAGGCACATGCTGAAGTCAAGGTCACTCAGGACCTGCACCTTTATTACACAGCTCTCGAATGCCACACTTGCCTGAGACCTGTCCTTATATACCTGTCGAGGAGAGGTATCCAGAGTCTCCTGCAAGTGCACCCCTGGTGGTCAGGTAAGCTTGTTGTTACAGGTCATCTCTAGTTACAGTCATGTATAACATGGTAAGATACAGTTATGTACAGTGTGCGATACATGACATTTCATCCCTGGAACCATTCTGGTAAATCTTTTCTGCACCCTCGCTAAGGCCTTCACATCCTCCCTAAAGTGCACTGCCCAACATTGGATACAATAGTCCAGTTGAGGCCAGACCAGTATTTTATACAGGTTCATCATAATTTCCATGCTTTTGTATTCTAATCATGAAGACCAGGACCCTCTCATCATTATAGGCGGTCCCTCGAAACGAGGATGACTTGCTTCCCCTCCACAAAGGGATGTGTTCACACGTATTTCAATGAAGGACCTTATATTCCAGGCCCAGAACTACATCCTGAAGGGTGGAAGATGCCAGTGCGTGGATTTTTTTAACATGTGGTGGTCGTTGCACACCAGCCACCACACGGGCTTGACAGAGCTAGGCCTTGGTCCAATGGCAAGGATTACCCAAGACGACTGGAGACCAGCTCTGCTGCACGGACCTAATGCACACACATATCGCAGTGTGGGCTGGCCCGTGCTGCCTCTGGGCCCTCTCCTCTTCTGGGCCCCGAACTCGCGCCTCTCCTGGGCCCCGATCACGTCGCTCTACAATCTCTCGCTGCTCCTTCACCCCGACCTCGCCACTCCTGCTGTAGCTGCCCACGCTCCAATCACCGACCTGGAACTTGACGTCCCTCTTCGCTGCCGTCGCCCTCCTGCACCAGCTCGCGCTGTACTCTACCACAAGCATCAATCCGTTCTTTCACCCAGGATCCCCTAAACTTTTTGTAACCGCTTTCTCAACCTGCCCTGCCACCTTCAACGATTTGTGCACCGTTGCTTGTCACTGCTTGAATAGCTGGTGAGCAGCCTGAGCAGAGCCTTGCAGATAGCTGCATTGGTCAGAGAGGTCCTGCGCCTGCCACTCACCAGAGCTTACAGTGTAGATACCGTGCATGCGCAGATATGTGAATGGGCTGTGCATTGGGGGAGTTAGTCCGGGCAGGAGCCAGCACCGCTCATGGGAGCCACGGACTGCAGCTCTCAAGGAAGTAAAAATAACGAGTAACGTGGGTTGGAAACCTGTACTAACAAGCTCAATAATCTGGGATGCGTTCATGGTCACATAGCAATCACAGCTGGTTATTTATACTTCTCAAAGGTTTGACTGTGCAAATAAGCTCTTCAAACAGTTCTGTCGGCTTCAATTGTAATGATAGAAACAGCTTTAAAGTATCTTGTCCCCTTTCCATCAGTCGCTGAGTGGTTTGGTGAAGTTACTGAATATATTTAAGGTGGAGATAGACATATTTTTGAATGATAAGGGAATCAAGGATTATGAGCAGCGTGCAGGGAAGTGGAGTTGAGGCCAAGATCAGATCAGCCATGATCTTACTGAATGGCGGAGCAGGCTCGAGGGGCCAAATAGCCGACTCCTGCTGCTATTTCTTATGTTCTTATGTTCTTACCGCCTTCACCCACTTGTGAACCAATGCAGCCCCGGTTAACCACTTCCTACCACTGGCACTTATGAAGGGACACAGATTGGGGCCCTGGGACTCCATGCTGATGCATACACTTGCATATTGAATGCATTGGAGTCTCTCTCACAACAGAGGGCAAAAATACTGCCGCAAACTTTCTTTTCTTATTCATTCACCGGATGTGGGCATCGCTGGCAAGACCGGCATTTATTGCCCATCCCTAATTGCCTCTGAGAAGGTGGTGGTGAGCCGCCTTCTTGAACCGCTGCTCTCCATACTTGATTTGTAGCGGTTTGGTACAACTGAGTGTCTCGCTGGGCCATTGTAGAGGGCAGTTAAAAGTCAACCACATTGCTGTGGGTCTGGAGTCACATATAGGTCAGACCGGGTAAGGGCGGTAGATTTCCTAAAGGACATCAGTGAACCAGATGGGTTTTTACAATGATTCGGTAGTTTCGCGGTTACCATTGCTAGCTTTTTATTCCAGATTTATTTAATTAACTGAATTTAAATTCCCAGCTGCCGTGGTTGAATTTGAATGCATGCCTCCAGATCATTAGCCCTGATCTCTGGATTACTAGTCCAATAACGTAACCACTATGCTACCATACCCCATGCTCACAATTATGCAAGGGGTTGGACACAGGAAAATGGATGGGTTCTGAAAGGGACGACACTGATGAGCAGGAATACTGTATCATAGAGTGATGTGGCACAGAATGAGGCCATTTGGCCCCTCGTGCCAGTGGTGGCACTACTTTCATGCTAAACAGATGAGAGGAAAATCTAAGCCATGAACTTTAATCTTACGTGTCTCATCTTTGAGTGCTGTCATCGAGCAAGGATCTGGGAGAGCAGCCTTTTAAAAATTGATATATCTTTCAATCTTCTGGTCAGACCCCATCTGGATACACCATTCAGTTCTGGACAGTGCACCTCAGGAAGAATATATTGGCCTTGGAGGGGAGCAGCGCAGATTCACCAGAATTATATCGGGGTTAGAAGGGGTAAATTATGAGGACATGCTGCATAGAGCAGGCTTGTATTCTCGTGAATAAAAATGAAGGGGCGATCTAAGTGAGATGTTTAAGATGATTAAATGAGTTGATGGGGTAGATAGAGGGAAACTATTTCCACTGGCAGGGGGGATTCCAGAACAAGGGGGCCGAACCAAATTAGAGCCAGGTCGTTCAGGGGTGATGTCAGGATGCACTTCTTCACACAAAGGACAGTGGGAATCTGGAATTCTCTCCCCCAAAAAGCAGCTGAGGCCAGGGAGGCAGGGGGGCGGGGAATGGGGCGATTGAAAATTTCAAAACTGAAATTGATAAATTTTTGTCAGGCATGGATAATACGGGTTACGGAACTAAGGCTAATGGAGTTAAGACAGAGATCAGCCGGGATCGAATTGAAGGGCGGAACAGGCTCGATGGGCTGAATGGCCTCCTCCTGTTCCGATGTTACTAACTCTGGTCAGGCCTCAGTCATTGGCCAAGTGGTTAAGTGTCTTATGGAGTAGAAGGTCGTACATTTGATCCCTGCTCTGTGTTGATTTGTTTGTCCCACTTTGGGCCAACAGCCGAGGCGGTATTATAGCTCTCACTGAGCGTGCCTGGGAGAAATTAGATCAGCTGCCCGTCATTTTCCAGTGAGGGTAAGGTTGCCTATGGGGTTAGGGTAATGGACTAGCAACCCAGAAGTCGTGAGTTCAAATCCAGGTATGGCCACAATAGCTGCTGGAATGTTGTAAACCTGGTTCACTAATGTACTTCAGAGAAAGGGAATGTGCTGCCCTTCCCTGGTCTGGCCTACATGTGATTGAATCAATGCCCTCAATAGAGAATGGTAATAAATTCTGCATTGCCAGTATAGCCCACCTTCCAAAAACCATTTACAAAAATTGTATTGTGAGGATGTTGGGAGTTTTGGCCCATCTGTCATTGTTCAATAACCTGGTGACACTCAGTGTCAAGGTTCATAGGTGCTTGGCACAGGGAACCATCCCAGCAAGGGGTCAATTACACAGTTGAATGGCTTTATTTTTTATTCGTTCCTGGGATGTGGACGTCGCTGGCAAGGCCAGCATTCATTGCCCATCCCTATTGCGGAGGTGGTGCTGAGCCACCTTCTTGAACCGCTGCAGTCCGCGAGGTGATAGATTCCCACAGTCCCGTTGAGGAGGGAGTTCTAGGATTTTGAGCCATGAAGGAACAGCCAATATATTTCCAAGTCAGAATGGTGTGTGACTTGGGAGGTGATGGTGTTGCCATGCGCCTGTTGCCCTTGTCCTTCTAGGTGGTAGAGGTCACGGGTTTGGGAGCACCAAAGATTCCTGACCACATTCACGCAGGTACTTGAGGGTAACTGGGACCCGGGGGAACTTGTACCCTCAGCAAAGGATTCCTTTTTTTTCATTTGTTCATGGAATGTGGGCGGCGGCACTGGCAAGGCCAGTATTTATTGCCCATGAGAAGGTGATGGTGAGTAACCTTCTTGAACTGCAGAGGGCAGTGAAGAGGAAACCACATTGCTGTGGGTCTGGAGTCACATATCAGCCAGACCAGGTAAGGGCGGCAGATTTCCTTCCCTGATGAGCGTTAGTAAACCAGATGTGGTTTTTACAACAACCCGGTAGTTTCATGGTCACCATTACCGACGCTTGCTTTTTAATTCCAGATTTATTTAATGATCTGAATTAAAATTGCCATGGTGGGATTTGAACTCGCTTCTCTGGATCATTAGCCGCTGGATTACTAGTCCAGTAACATAACCACTATGCTACCGAACCGTACCGTGCCTGCGGGCAGAACAAAGACGTGTGGGTGAAAAAAACACAATGCAATAATACCAAGCGTGAGCTTTCATACCTGACAGGGCTAATGACGACATCGGGGTCGCGAGCCATCACTTGTCCAATGACGGAGCCCACGGCTGCATTCTCCCTCACTTCCAAGTAATAGGCAGGCGACGAGAAGACGGGCGGCTCGTCAGCATCCTCCACTGTGATCTTCACGGCTGCCGTGTCTTTGAAGGGTCCCTTGCTGATGTAGCGTGGATCAATATGTGCATTACCTGCCTCCACTTTCAGGGTATAGGATCTCTTGCTCTCAAAGTCCAGGGGCTGTTGGAAGTGACAGAGATGAATGCTTTTTCACTAATGACTTCAAACGGCAAGAGCACAAATGAATTAAACGCTGATGGATTGACGTTATCGGGTATTAGTACATCTGCAGCAAGCTCACCAGAGCTGGTCCCTAAGTATTAATCCTCTAAAATATTCAGGTAGCAAACCGACGACTGTTTATTTAGCATCATGTTTGGAGGGTAAGGGAATTGCTTACGGTGCTGTTAACTTTTTTGTTCCAGCATTAAAGCGTTCAAGGTCTTTTTTTCTTTTCCACCCATGCCTTCTCCAAGATAAAGGCATTAAAATTTTAACAGTCATTACATCTGTGGGGGAGCCAGTCTGACTATTTCTTCATTGTTGAAGATGTGCAGGAGAGGAGAGCTCCTTTCTCCCAGCAGCCCCTCTGAGGCTGCACGTACAGCACTGTGCTGTCAAGGCACACCAGCGTCTCAGGCCGGAGTTGGTGGTGCTGGAGTCAATCGCGCAGGGATTAATTTAAGCCCTGCACCTCCGCAGGCTTTGCCGTCATTATACGTTGCGTGGTGCACAAGCTTTCGGGGAAATAAAAGGCTTGCATTTGTATAGCACCTTTCACGACCACCGGACGTCTCAAAGCGCTTTACGGCCAATGAAGTACTTTTGAAGTGTAGTCACTGTTATAATGTGGGAAACACAGCAGCCAATTTGCGCACAGCAAGCTCCCACAAGCTGCAATGTGATAATGATCGGATAATCTGTTTTAGTGATGTTGTAAGAACATAAGAAATAAGAGCAGGAGTCGGCCATTTGGCCCCTCGAGCCTGCTCCACCATTCAATAAGATCATGGCTGATCTGATCATGGACTCAGCTCCATTTCCCTGCCCGCTCCCCATAACCCGTCACTCCCTTATCGCTCCAAAATCTGTCTATCTCCGCCTTAAATATATTCAATGACCCAGCCTCCACAGCTCTCTGAGGCAGAGAATTCCATAGATTTACAACCCTCTGAGAGAAGAAATTTCTCCTCACCTCAGTTTTAAATGGGCAGCCCTTTATTCTAAGACTAAATCCCCGAGCTTCAGTTTCCCCAATGAGTGTTGATTTAGTGATAACTCCCCTTCTTTGAAATAGTGCCATGGGTTCTTTTACGTTCACCTGAGAAGGTAGACTGGGCCTCAGTCATCGGAAAGACAGCACAGCACTCGGAGTGTCAGCCTGGATTTTTGTGCTCAAGTCTCCTGGAGTGGGATTTGAACCCACAACCTTCTGACTCAGAGGCGTGGGTGCTGCCCACTGAGCCACGGCTGACATTTTTCCCCTCACGGGGAAATCGTTCCCTCCCTGCTTCTTGTGTACTAATAAGAAGAGCAAAGACATGATCTAAGGGAGGAATTATGTGAGGGAACTGGATTACCAGCAGTAGAGCTACAGTCAGGAGAATGGAGCTCTGGCCAGTAGGGCTTAAAATGAACTCCATAATGCCCACTGCTGTTATGGTGCAATAGATGGAAAAACATTTTGTGACATATTCCTGTTCTTTGCTACCCGTATAAGAACATAACAGCATAAGAAATAGGAGCAGGAGTTGGCCATATGCCACCTCGAGCCTGCTCCGCCATTCAATAAGATCATGGCTGATGTTCTACTTCAACTCCACTTTCCCGTTTGATCCCCATAATCCTTTGATCACTTAGTGTCCAAAAATCTAGCGATTTCAGTGTTGAATACACTCATTGACTGAGCACCCAGAGCGCTCTGGGGTAGAGAATTCCAAAGGTTTAAAACCTTCTGAGTGAAGAGATTTCATAGAAACATAGAAACATAGAAAATAGGTGCAGGAGTAGGTCATTCGGCCCTTCGAGCCTGCACCACCATTCAATAAGATCACGGCTGATCATTCCCTCAGTACCCCTTTCCTGCTTTCTCTCCATACCCCTTGATCCCTTTAGCCGTAAGGGCCATATCTAACTCCCTCTTGAATATATCCAATGAATTAGCATCAACAACTCTCTGCGGCAGGGAATTCCACAGGTTAATAACTCTCTGAATGAAGAAGTTTCTCCTCATCTCGATCCTAAATAGCCTACCCCTCATCCTAAGACTGGGTCCCCTGGTTCTGGCCTTCCCCAACATCAGGAACATTCTTCCCGCATCTAACCTGTCCAGTCCCGTCAGAATCTTGTAAGTTTCTATGAGATCCCCTCTCATCCTTCTAAACTCCAATGTATAAAGGCCCAGTTGATCCAGTAGGGGTACTGAAGTTTCATGTTCAGCCATGAACTCATTGAATGGCGGTGCAGGCTAGAAGGGCCGAATGGCCTGCTCCTGCACCTATTTTCTATGTTTCTATGTCTCTCCCCCATCTCAGTCCTAAATGGCCAACCATTTATCCTGAGACTGTTCTAGACTCTCCAGCGAGGAGAAACATTCTCCCTGCTTGTACCCTGTCAAGCCGTGTATGAATATTATACGCTTCAATGAGATCACCTCTCATTCTTCTAAACTCCAGAGAATATAGGCCAAGTCAGCTCAATCTGCAGAATGTGGGTGGGAAATCCT
This sequence comes from Pristiophorus japonicus, assembly GCF_044704955.1. Lineage (NCBI taxonomy): Eukaryota > Metazoa > Chordata > Chondrichthyes > Pristiophoridae > Pristiophorus > Pristiophorus japonicus. The sequence goes on from NC_091989.1 coordinate 183,314,897, forward strand.
GGATGTGTGGGTGGCAGAGAGCTGGCACAACATCAAACCCGTTTTTCCAATGCTTATGCCTATCTGTTGGCATGGCTCCATAGAGTGGCAACACATGGGCACTGACTGAAAGAGTTATGGAGCTAGGTAGTGTGAGGGAACTGGTTGAATATCAATAGGCATACAAGGGCGTTGATTTTTGGCTCGAGGTGCGGTCAGCGGACGAGTGGCCCCTGCCCTTGTAACTGCCGTGTGGCACGAGCCAGTGTGAAGCTCGGGCCACATTTACACATAGCTGCTGAGGTGGGGGCACCGAACGTGCTCCCCATTGCAGCTCACCGACTGTGGGAGACAGAGTGACCTCTCCATCGTTGTCCTGGAGTCTCCAGCAATAAAAGGTTAATGGCCTTTGGGACACTGCTGTGAGCAACACACCGGAGGAAAATCAGAGGCACATTAAACAACAAGTGTTTTTCTTTTCCCCTCAATTTCTTTGAAGACTTCTGTTTAACCGCGATAAAGATATTGGGGAGGGGCAATAAGCGCTATCTGACCGCCCGCAGGAATCTGGGAGCTCGGCGGGCGGGAGCTCAGTTACGCCACTCGGCCGTCCGCTGACGTCAGCGGGCGATTCCCGGCGGCTCTCCCCTCCCGCCCGCTCCAGCCCGCCCTGAAAGTGGCACTGGGCGGGTCTTCAGGAGGAATGTCGGCGGGAGTGGGCGGCAGTCAGCGGCAGCGGGCGGTGAGTGATGAATTTCGGCCCCATAGAATCATAGAAAGGTTACAGCACAGAAGGAGGTCATTCGGCCCGTCGAGCCCGTGCCGGCTCTCTGCAAGAGCACCTCAGCCAGTCCCACTCCCCCGCCCTTCCCCTGTAGCCCTGCAATTTTTTTTCTTCGTTATCCAATTCCCTCTTGAGTCTGCCTCCACCATCCTTCCAGGCAGTTCATTCCAGATCCTAACCACTCGCTGTGTAAAAGTTTTTCCTTGTGTCGCCTTTGTTTCTTCTGCCAACCACCTTAAATCTGTGTCCTCTGGTTCTCGACCCCTCCGCCAATGAGAACAGTTTCTCCTTATCTACTCTGTCCATTTTGAACACCTCTATTAAATCTCCTCTCAACCTTTCGCTGCTCCAAGCAGAACAACCCCAGCTTCTCCAGTCTATCCACGTATCTAAAGTCTCTCATAGAATCATAGAATCATTGAAGTTTGCAGCACGGAAGGAGGCCATTTCGGCCCATTGTGTCCGCGCCGGCTGACAAAGAGCCACCCAGCCAATCCCACTTTCCAGCTCTAGGTCCGTAGCCCTGTAGGTTACGACACTTCAAGTGCACATCCAAGTACTTTTTAAATGTGGTGAGGGTTTCTGCCTCTACCACCCTTTCAGGCAGTGAGTTCCAGACGCCCACAACCCTCTATGTGAAGAAATTACCCCTCAAATCCCCTCTAAACCTTCTACAAATTACTTTAAATTTATGCCCCCTGGTTGTTGACCCCTCTGCTAAGGGAAATAGGCCCTTTCCATCCACTATATCTAGGCGCCTCATAATGATATCATGTTGTACACCTCAATGAGGTCTCCCCTCAGCCTTCTCTGTTCCAAGGAAAACAAAACCAGCCTATCCAATCTGTCCTCATAGCTAAGATTCCCCACTCCCAGCAAAATCCTCGTAAATCTCTGTACCATCTCCAGTGCAATCACGTCCTTCCTGTAATGTGGTGACCAGAACTGCACGCAGTACTCCAGCTGTGGCCAAACCAGTGTTTTATACAGTTGAAGCATAATCCCTGCTCTTGTATTCTATGCATTGGTTAATAAAGGACAGCATTCCGTATGCCTTCTTAAATACCTTAACTACCTGGCCTGCTAACTTCAGGGATCTGTGGATATGCACTCCCAGGTCCCTTTGTTCCTCTACACTTCTCAGTGTCCTACCACTTAATGTATACTTCCTTTCCTTGTTAGCCCTCCTCAAATGCATTACCTCACACTTCGCTGGATTAAATTCCATTTGCCACTGTTCTGCCCACCTGACCAGTACATTGATATCTTCCTGCAGTTTACAACTTCCTTCTTCATTATCAACCACACAGCCTATTTTTGTATCATCTGCAAAATTCTTAATCATACCCCCTACATTCAAGTATTGATGTATACCACAAAAAGCAAGGACCGAGTACTGAGCCCTGCGGAACCCCACTGGAAACAGCCTTCCAGTCACAAAAACACCCATCAACCATTACCCTTTGCTTCCTGCCTTTGAGCCAATTTTGGATCCAACTTGCCACTTTACCCTGGATCCCATGGGCTTTTACTTTTGTGACCAGTCTGCCATGTGGGACCTTATCAAAAGCTTTGCTAAAATCCATATACACTACATCATACGCACTGCCCTCATCGACCATCCTGGTTACCTCCTCGAAAAATGCAATCAAGTTAGTCAGACACGACCTTCCCTTAACAAATCTGTGCTGACTATCCCTGATTGATCCATGTCTTTCTAAATGTAGATTTATCCTGTCCTTCAGGAATTTTGCCAATAATTTTCCCACCACTGAGTTTAGGCTGACTGGCCTGTAATTACTCAGACTATACCTTTCTCCCTTCTTAAACAAAGGTATCACATTCGCAGTTCTCCAGTCCTCTGGCACCACACCTGAAGCCAGAGAGAATTGGAAAATGATGGCCCAAGGCTTTGCGATTTCCTCTTTTGCTTCACTTAACAGCCTGGGATACATTTCAAAGCTTCTATACCCCTAATACCTTCTCTCTCACTATATTTATTTCATCGAATATTTCACACCCCTCCTATTTAGCAGTGTCTGCATCGCCCCTCTCGTTTGTGAAAGTATTCATTAAGAACCTTACTCGCATCCTCTGCCTCCACACACAGATTACCCTCATGGTCTCTAATCGACCCTCCCCTTTCTTTAGTTATCCTCTTGCTCTTAATATATTTATAAAACATCTTTGGGTTTTCCTTGATGTTACTTGCCAAGAATTTTTCATGCTCTCTCTTTGCTTTCCTAATATCCCTTTTGATTTCACCCTTGGTTTTTCTATAGTCCTCGAGAAACTCTGATGTATTTAGCCCTCGGAATCTGTCATAAGCTTCCCTTTTTTTCTTTGTCCTACCCTGTATGTCCCTGGACAACCAGAGGGTTCGAGATTTATTAGTCCAACACTTTTTCTTTAAGGGCATATATTTGGCCTGGACCCTGCTGATCTCCTCCTTGAAAGCCTCCCACCCCTCTGACACTGATTTACCTTCGAGTAGCTGTTTCTAGTCCACTATGGCCAAATCACCTCTCAGCTTAGCAAAATTGGCTTTTCCTTAATTTAGAACTGTTATTCCTGGTCTAACCTTGTCCTTTTCCATAACTACCTTAAATTTAATTGGAATTATTCTCGTAAATCTTTTCTGCACCCTCTCTAAGACCTTCACATCCTTCCTAAAGTGCGGTGTCCAGAATTGGACACAATACTCCAGTTGAGGCCGAACCAGTGTTTTACAAAAGTTCATCTTAACCCTAGTGGCGGAAGACAGGAGTTTTTGTTTTGTGGGCTCTAGAGGAGCACTCTGCTCCTTTTAACCTCAACAATTAAACATGTCCTGGGCCTCCAGAGGTCCCTTCAAGGATCGCTGGTTAGGTCTCCCAAGCTCTGGTGAAAATGTGCGCAGTGTGTAATGAGCATGCTCTGTCCATTTGTGCCTCAAAATTGCGATCAAGTTCTTACGTATGTCCGAGGACCTCAATTCACATATTACAAGTGGCCTCCCGTCCAAAACAGGCAAGCGCCGCAGCCGCCCATCTCAGGACCCCTATCCAAGATGGCGGCGGTAGTGCACCATGGTAACTGGGTGGTGTGAGTGTAAATGAGTCCTTATAGTCTGTGCGACATTGAGAGAGTTACGGGGCGCAAAGGTGCGAGAGAACTGGATGAACTACAGCAGAGATGCAGTCTGCATCGCAGGCACTGACTGAGAGAGTCGCGGAGATTTGATAGTGTGAGAGAACGGGATTGACAAACAGACACAGCTGGAAGTGAGTTACTGCTGTGCTAATGACAGGATAACTACTGGTAATAATCCAACCCCCTCACACTGACAGGCTTTCTTGCCTTGTTAATGCCCTTGGTACTTGAAGCAAACCAAAATATTCAGAATAGGCTAACAAGCTGGCAGACAAACACAAACGATCTCAAATATATTAATTGTTTTACAGACGCAAAGTACTGCGGATGCTGGAATCTGAAATACAAACAGAACTAATTCAGCAGGTCAGGCAGCATCTGTGGAGAGAGAAACAGAGTTAACGTTTCAGGTCGATGGTCCTTCGTCAGAGCTGGGAAAAGTTAGAGTTGTAACAGGCTTTTAAGCCAGTGTAGGGCAGGGAAACGGGGGAGGGGAGGAAGGACCAAAAGGGAAGGTCTGTGATAGGGTGGAAGACAGAAGAGATTAAATGACAAAAGGGATGATGGTGCGAGGCAAAAGGAGATGGTTACGGGACAAGTTAAGATACAAAAGATGAATCTGGACAGGGTGTAAATGGAGATGGCAGAATCATCAACAGCTGATGTGGGAAAGAGAAGAAAATAGAAAAAAAGAAAAAAAATAGGGGCAGAGGTTATGGTCTGAAATTGTTGAACTCGATGTTGAGTCCAGAAGGTTGTAAAGTGCCTAAACGAAAGATGAGGTGCTGTTCCTTGAGCTTACGTTGAGCTTCATTGGAACAGTGTAGGAGGCCGAGAACGGAGAGGTCAGAATGGGAGTGCAGAGTGCGGAGAATTAAAGTGACAGGCGGCCGGAAGCTCGGGGTCACGCTTACGGAATGAACAGAGGTGTTCCACAAAGCGGTCACCCAATCTGCGTTTGGTCTCCCCAATGTAGAGGAGACCACATCGTGAGCGGCCAATACAGTATACTAAATTGAAAGAAATACAAGTAAATCGCGGTTTCACCTGGAAGAAATATTTGGGACCCTGGATAGTGGGAAGGGAGGAGGTAAAAGGACAGGTGTTGCATCTCCTGCGCTTGCACGGGAAGGTGCCACGGGAAGGGGAGGGGTGCTGGGGGTGACTGGGCAATGGACCAGGGTGTCGAGGAGGGAGAGGTCCCTTTGGAATGCTGAGAGGGGAGGGCAGGGGAAGATGTGTTTGGTGGTGGCCTCACGCTGGAGGTGGTGGAAATGGCGGAGGATGATCCGTTGACCGTGGAGGCTGCTGGGGTGAAAGGTGAGGACAAGGGGAACCCTGTCATGGTTCTAGGCGGGAGGGGAAGGGGTGAGACAGAAGTGCAGGAAATAGAACGGACACGGTCGAGGACCATGTCAACCATGATGGAGGGGAATTCTCGGTTGAGGAAAAAAGACCTATGGAAGGTGGCATCGTCAGAACAAGATGCGACGGAGACGGAGAAACTGAGAGAATGGAATGGAGTCCTTACAGGATGCGAGGTGGGAATAAGTGTTGACCAGGTAGCTGTGGGAATCATTGGGCCTGTAGTGAATGTTTGTCAATAGCCTATACCCAGAAATGGAGACAGAGAGGTCGAGGAAGGGAAGGGAAGAGTCGGAGATGGACTATGTGTAGGTGAGCGAAGGGTGGAAATTGGAAGCAAAGTGACTGGAATTTTCTAGTTCAGGGCGAGAGCAGGAAACAGCACCTCCCAGATCTCTAACTTTTTCCAGTTGTGACGAAGGGTCCTGAAATGTTAACTCTGTTTCTCTCGCCACTGAAGCTACCTGACCCGCTGAGTTTTTCCGGCATTTTCTGTTTTTATTATATTAATGGTTTTGATATTGTGCCTCCCACTTTAAAAACAGTCCCAAAATGAGAATTCTACTTCACGAGGGCTCCTGATTCTAAGACATCTTCTTAGAAAGGGGACTTGCTGGTTAGACTTCCTCTTGAAGAAGAGTCCTGATGGTGATTCACTCTTTAAGAAGGGTCATGATGGAGAGACTCCCTTTTTCAGAACGTGCCTTGGTGAGATTCTCTTTTAGTATTTTCTTTTATTTTGTTTTTTCCTTTAACTGATCTTTGCAAAAGACAAGTGATCAATTGAAACCTGACAAGTGTCCAGCTAGTTAGAGATCTCACAAAAATGAAACGTGCAGGTTGAAAACTGAGAAAAATGTCTTTTTTTTCATGCTGATGAGCTCATTACTGTGATTAATGATCACATTTTTTGTCTGAAGCTTAATGACCTCATCAGGTCCTTTGGGGAAAGGTCCCTCACAGGATGGGCGAGTGTTGCAGCCACTCATGAGCGCAATGCATCACTTGTAAATTGAGAGATTAAAGTGGTATTATTGTCAAAATCTCCTACAGAAATAGAGGTGATTATGGTATGCATCAGGAACAACAGCAGCAAAATTGCTTTCTCAATCACAGTAAAATGAAAGACTTGCATTTCTATAGTGCCTTTCATGACCACCAGACGTCTCAAAGCGCTTTACAGCCAATGAAGTACTTTTGAAGTGCAGTCACTATTGTAATGTGGGAAACGTGGCAGCCAATTTGCGCACAGCAAGCTCCCACGAACAGCAATGTGATAATGACCCAGAGAATGTTTTTTTTGTTATGTTGATTGAGGGATAAATATTGGTCCCAGGACACCGGGGATAACTCCCTGTTTATCTTCAAAATAATTTTGCATCCAGGACAGACGGGGCCTCGGTTTAGCGTCTCATCTGAAAGACGGCACACCCGACAGTGCAACGCTCCCTCAGCACTGCACTGGGAGTATCAGCCTGGAGATATGTGCTCAAGTCCCCAGAGTGGGATTTGAACCCACAACCTTCTGACTCAGAAGTGAGTGTGCTGCCCACCGAGCCACAGCTGACACTGTGATGGGCTGAATGACCTCCTTCTGTTCTGTGTAATTCTATAATTCTATGATTCTTTCCCCTGTATAAAAGTCATGCAAACTCTTGGTAACAACACTGAATTGTCATGGTAGAGGCACTGCTATTGGGCATGGTGTCTCTAAGCTAGGAAAACTAATGGGGAAACAATTCAGCCAGAATCCCTACTCCTCTGATCACTGCCTGAAAGGGTGGTGGGAACAGATTAAATAATAATATTCAGAAGAGAATTGGATAAATGCTTGAAATGAAAACATTTTACAGGGCTATAGGGAAAGAGCAGGTTAGTGGGATTAATTGGATAGCTCTCCCAAAGAGCCAGCACAATGGGCCGAATGGGCTGAATGGCTTCATTCCACAGATATGATGGGCTGAATGGCCTCCTTCTGTTCTGTGTAAGTCTATGATTTTACGATTCTAACCCTACTAGAAAGCTCATGCTTGGATGGATCAGCTGTGATGCCGCCTCCATGGTATAATAGTCTGCCAAAAGTCACCGTCTTGGCTCACTGATGTTCAATGGTGACTTGACTAAAATATTGAGGGGTGCTTGTTACCCATGGGACTGAACCCCAGTAACAGCAAGAGCAGTTTCACAAGGGGAGGATCCTAATTTATGGGAAGAAGAGGTGGGGGGAGAGGGGGGGAAGGGGTTGAACCTTAATGTCATCCACTTTTAAATATTCACCCTTTCAATTCCACATCCATCTCCCTGTTAATACACGGGGCAGCAGAGCATTTTCGGAATGGAGAGAACGCACCAAGCTTACTTTTCTAAGAGTGACGATGCCCTCCTGGGTCTGGGAGTCCGTCGTGATCTCAAACACGCCCATTCCGTCTCCGTCGATAATTTCGTATAACGACCTGGCGTTCTGTCCCACATCCCGGTCGTTGGCCTTGACCCTTCCTGCAACATCTCCGACTGACATGTCCTCGAGCACGGACAGGTGGTAGAGACCTTGAAGGAAACCAAGAGGATCAGTGCTTGATAAAAGGGGGAGGAATAGAGTGGGGGGAGGGGGGGGGACATTATACATTGAAGCTGACGTCACATCATTCACAAGCAACGTTTTTTTCACCCGACCTCCCGTAAGCAAAAGGATTTGTTTCCATCTATTTCAATCAAATTGACACATTAGCCTATCTAAATATCTATAACTAGCAGGGAATACTGATCAGGCTGGGACTCTGTGCTCTATGAAAGAGAAGGCTGGGAGGAGACCTGATGGAGGTCTTTAAAATGATGAAAGGGTTTAATAGGATAGACATAGAGGACATGTTTGCATTTGTTGGGGAAAAAGAAAAAGAAAGACTTGCATTTATATAGCGCCTTTTTACAACCACCAGACATCCCAAAGTGCCTTGCAGCCAGTGAGGTAACTTTAGAGTGCAGTCATTGTTGTAATGTAGGAAAATCGGCAGCCAATTTGCACACAGCAAGCTCCCACAAACTGCAGTGTGATAATGACCAGATTGAAGAGTAACTATTGGCCAGAACAGCAGGGATAACTCCTATGTTCTTCTTTGAAATAGTGCCAGGGGATCTTTTACGTCCACCTGAGAGAGCAGACGGGACTTCGGTTTAACGTCTCATCTGAAAGACGGCACCTCTGACAGTTCAGCATTCCCTCAGCATTGTACTGGAGTGTCAGCCGAGATTTTTGTGCTCAAGTCAAACATTTCTGACTCATAGGCGAGAGTGCTACCCACTGAGCCACAGCTGACCTGGGAGACCAAAACTAGGAGCCATAAATATAAGATAGTCATTAATAAATCCAATAAGGAATTCAGGAACAGCTTCTTTACCCAGAGAGTGGTTAGAACGTGGAACTCGCTACTACAGGGAATAGTTGGGGTGAATAGCATAGATGCATTTAAGAGGGAAGCTGGCTGAGTACATGAGGAAGAAAGGACCAGTAGGATATGTTGATAGGATGAGATGAAATAGGGTAGGTGGCTCGTGTAATGTATGTACTTGTGAGTATGCTCACAGGTTTGTAAAGCTGTTGCACTGCTCCTCAAATTCTGGTTGCACTTCAGTCCCACACTCCTGATCTTTGGGCACCCTGTGCGGAGGGGAGCGGTTAGGTCGGAGGGACTCCTCGTAGGACTGCTCCTGGGCCGGTCCAGGCAGCGGGCGGTCGAGGGGATCATTCAGCCCGACTGCCTGCCTCTCTTCCACGGCTACATCCGAGCCAGAGTGTCCCTGGAGATGGAGCACGCGGTGTTCATTGCTACGCTCGCGGCCTTCCGCGAGAGGTGGGCGCCGGAGGGACTGGAGTGCATCATCACCCCCGGCAACCAAAGTTTAATTTAATTTTATATGTTTTAAAGTTTAATTTGTTTTATTGCTGGGTTTTAGTGTCCCCCTCCCATTTTAGCCAGGTGGCACTTGTATAAATTGTGGTTTTAGTGCCCACAAAACCCCCCCAAAAAAAACAAAAAAACAAAAAAAACCCACAAAAACACAAACTGTTTGGAGTGTTCCCCCCTCCCCCTTTAATTAGGGGGCACTTGATTTAATGTTTATTTTTGTTTTGCAACAAAAGAGTTGTAGAGCTGTTGCACTACTCCTCAAATTCTGGTTGCACTTTAGTCCCACACTCCTGATCTTTGGGCACCCTGTGCGGAGGGAAGCGAGCAGGTCCGAGAGCCTCCTCGTAGGATTGCTTCTGGGCGCAGACAAGGGTGCCATCAGCCGGTCCAGGCAGCGGGCGGTCGAGTGGGTCGTTCAGCCCGACTGCCCGCCTCTCTTCCGCGGTTACATCCGAGCCAGGGTGTCCCTGGAGATCGAGCACACAGTGTCCAGCGGTACGCTCACGGCCTTCCGCGAGAGGTGGGCACTGGAGGGACTGGAGTGCATCATCACTCCCGGCAACCAAATTTTAATTTGATCCAATAATGTAAAAAGTTTAATTGGCTTAATTAGTTGGTTTAATTAGTTGGTTTTAGTGCCCCTTTTAAGGGGGGCACTTGATTTATAGTTTTCATTTAAAATAGTGTAGAGCTGTTGCATCGTGAGTGGCTTAGCCAGTCATGTGATGTTCACAAGACTCAATAAAACCCCAGTCAGTTGGGTCTAGGTCATCCATGATGAGGTATGCAGTTGTGCGCCTGGTGGATGAACTGGTTATGTGTAGTGTGATTGTTAAACCTTTGTTAATAAACCAACTAGTTCTTTATAGCAATGTGTTACAATGAATTGTTAAGCAAAGAACCCATGAAGCAAATAAATTAAAGCTCGTGTGGGGCATAAACACCGGCATAGACCAGTTGGGGGGAGTGGCCTGTTTCTGTGCTATTATTTCTATGTCATCCTATGTAAATGATGTTGTAATTTCGACTGAACATTAACACAACAAAGCAATACTGTACGGTATTTTTGTTAGCGCTGCACAGTCAATTGTGCAGTGAGGACAAAAGGTCACCTCAGACTTCAACTCCCCAGTGCATTTGCCATCCATGATTTAGAGCATACCACTACAATCTTAGCAATTCCAAAGGGCAGAATTTAACTCCTCAACCCCAATGCTCAAGCGACAGATTCCCTGAACGCAAGGGGCCAAGCTGACTGCAGTTGGCTAAAAGATTTTTTGTTTTGATTTTTTAGGCGGTCAAAGCTACTGGCCTGGCCTAGACCACATGCGGCCATGGTGGTAGCTGGTAGCATTCATCTCACTGTGCCCACTGACCGGCATCGCAATATCGATCTCAGAGAGATCCTGCTCCTGAACCCACCTCGGTCGTCATTAAGGGGTAAAGGTTACACCAGAAAAAAAGCCGGAACTGGTTCACCCCCATTTATATAAGAACATAAGAACTTAAGAAATAAGAGCAGGAGTAGGCCATTTGGCCCTTTGAGTCAGCTCCGCCATTCAATAAGATCATGGTTGATCTGATCTTGGCCTCAACTTCACTTCCCTGCCTGCTCCCCATAATCCTTGACTCCCCTATAGTTCAAAAATCTGTCTTGAATATATTCAATGACCCAGCCTCCGCAGCTCTCTGGGGCAGAGAATACCAAAGATTCACGACCTTCTGAGAGAAAAAATTCCTTCCCCTCTCTATTTTAAATGGGCGACCCCTTATTCTGAAACAATACCCCCCTAGTTCTAGATTCCCCCACGAGGGGAAACATCCTCTCTGCAATTATCCTGTCCAGCCCCCAGGGTTGAACCTGGGATTCATGCAGGAAGACCAGCCAATTCTTGGCCGGAAACCAATGCATGTTTCCCCATCCCCACAACCCCACCGCCCAGCATCAACCCCCCCCAACACCCTGAAGAATTTCAGGCCCTGAGGGTTTGGCTTCGTCATTGGGCAACTCTAGCTACCCCTAGTCACATTCATGTCGAGAACTACTAGCTGAGCCTTTGCTCCCTCGTGCTGTTCCTGCTCAGAAGCCAACATCTTGAAGTTGTTGATATTGGACCTCCATGATGTCCTGTTTTTGCGATACAATGATGAATTTAATAACACTCCACAAATCGAGGAGGTCGTAGCCAAGATTTTTCGCTCAGCCTTATATTGGAGTACCGCCCGGTGTTAGAAATCTGGTCTTCCTTTCCCGTCGCCAACACACACAGCAGCTCCCAATGTCCAATGAACAGGTCAAAGTTAACAGGGTGAAACAGTCAGCTTATTGAAGACTTTGTTCTTTACTAATCACATTTTTTTTTAAACCCTCAAAGCAGAGTCATATACAACTTTCATAAAACTACCACTTCCCAGTGATCCAACAAATCTAGTCAAATAACTCCAGGGATCCGGGACATCAAGATCATATTTCATCACGATTTATTTTATTTATTCACCTCCTTCCATTCCCGTCCACTCTCAAAGCACTGACCCATACTGGGGGTATACTGTATGCCTATTACCCTCCGGTACTTCAAGCAAATGACCACCCTTCACGTATGAGCAGAGGGGAGTACGGTGCTGTAGTGGTTATGGTACTGTAGTGCTTGTTACTGGACTAGTAGTCCAGATTGCAGAACATGAATTCAAAACCCACCAGGGCAGCTTGAGAATTACATAGAATATACAGCACAGAAACAGGCCATTCGGCCCAACCAGTCCATGCTCCACTCGATCCTCCACCCATCTTTTCTCATCTAAATCTATCAGCATAACCCTCTACTCCTTTCTCCCTCATGGACTTGTCTAGCCTCCCCTTAAATACTATTTGCTTCCACATTCTCACCATTCTCTGGGTAAAGAAGTTTCTCCTGAATTCCCCATTGGATTTCTTGGTGACTATCTTATATTGATGGTTTCTAGTTTTGCTCTTCCCCACAAGTGGAAACACTCTCTCTACCCGATCAAACCTCTTCACCATTTACAAAAACAGTTCATCCCTCAGCCTTCTCCTTTCTAGAGAAAAGAACCCCATCCTGTTCAGTCATTTCTGATAGTTATAACCTCTGAGTTCTCAGTATCATTCTTCTAAATCTTGTTTGCACCTTCTCCAGTGCTTCTATATCCTTTTTGTAATATGGAGACCAGAACTGTTCACAGTACTCCAAGTGTGGTATCACACTGGTTCTCTCCAGGTTTAACATAGATTCTCTGCTTTTCAATTATATCCTTCTATAAATAAACCCCAGTGCTTAGATTGGTTTTCTTTATGGCCTTATTAACCTACGCTGCTCTTTATAGTGATTTGTGTATCTGCACCCCGAGATCCCTTTGGTCCTCAACGCCATTTAGATTTTTATTATCCAAGCAGTATGTGGCCTACTGATTGTTCCTACATTCTTCCCGATGAGCTGCAGCGAGGAGCCTACTTTGCGCAGGCAGCTTGCCGAGGACGTGTTAAGCAAGGCCCAAGCCTCAAAATGGCACAAGCCTCACGCCGGCAGATATAGGTGGGCCAATTGTGGGACTTCCCAACCATTTCAGGCTGAAGTTGAAGATCACCTCCCTTACCACTAATAACATCGAAAGCTCCTCGCCCAACTGCTGTTGGAATCCCTTTGCCATTCTTTTCCCCTCCTGCCCTCCTTGGTTCTCACTGTCCCACCCACCATTGCCCTGGCGAGAAGAGGTCGTGACCTTGCTCCTGCACCTGTGCCAATGGTCCTCTTTGAGACATAGAAACATTGAAAATAGGTGCAGGAGTAGGCCATTCGGCCCTCGAGCCTGCACCACCATTCAATAAGATCATGGCTGATCATTCACCTCAGTACCCTTTTCCTGCTTTTTCCTCATAGCCCTTGATCCCTTTAGCTGTAAGGGCCATATCTAACTCCCTCTTGAATATATCCAATGAACTGGCATCAACAACTCTCTGCAGTAGGGAATTCCACAGATTAACAACTTTCTGAATGAAGAAGTTTCTCTTCATCTCGGTCCTAAATGGCTTACCCCTTATCCTTAAACTGTGTCCTCTGGTTCTGGACTTCCCCAACATCGGGAACATTCTTCCTGCATCTAACCTGTCCAGTCCCATCAAAATTTTATATGTTTCCATGAGATCCCCTCTCATCCTTCTAAACTCCAGTGAATACAGGCCCAGTCGATCCAGTCTCTCCTCATATTTCAGTCCTGCCATTCCGGGAATCAGTCCGGTGAACCTTCGCTGCACTCTTGCTTAGATGTACCGAAAAGTGCCCTCGGTTGGCTGACACAATGATTGCCTGAACTCATCAGCCCACTCTCCGTTAGGCACCTCTTCTCGATAGCCACACACTCAACACAATAACTTGCAATCATATAGCCCCGTTAACGCAGTTAACCATCTCAAGGCGCTTCGCAGGATTGTAGTTAGATATAATTTGACACCGAAACACATGAGGAAATATTCAGACAGGTGACCAAAGGCTTGGTCAAAGAGGTAGGTTTTAATGAAGCATCTTAAAGGAGGAGAGAGACGCGGAGAGGTTTAGGGAGGGAATTCCAGAGCTTGGGGCCCAGACAGCGGAAGGCACGGCCACCGATGATGGAGCGCCAAAAATTGGGGATGCGCAAGAAGTCAGAATTGGAGGAATACAGAAATCTCGGAGGGTTGTAGGATTCAAGGTCGTTACTGAGATAAGAAGGTGCGAGGAGGCCATGGAGGGATTTGAACATGAGGACGAGAGTTTTAAATTGGAGTCAATGTTGTTCAGTGAGCACAGGGATGATGGGTGAACGTGACTTGGTGCCTGTTCAATCATCATAGGCAATCCCTCAGAATCGAGGACTATTTGCTTCCACTCTTAAAATGAGTCCCTAGGTGGCTGAACAGTTCAATACAAGAACCACAGTCTCTGTCACAGGTGGGACAGATAGTCATTGAAGGAAAGGGAGGGTGGGACTGGTTTGCCGCACGGTCTTTCCGTTGCCTGTGCTTGATTTCTGCACGCTCTCGGCGACGAGACTCGAGGTGCTTAGCGCCCTCCTGGATGCACTTCCTCCACTTAGGGCAGTCTTTGGCCAGGGACTCCCAGATGTCAGTGGGGTTGTTGCATTTTATCAGGGAGGCTTTGAGGGTGCCAGTTAGAATACTTCCAGCAGAATTTGGGATGAGCTCAAGTTTGCAGAGGGTGGGAGGTGGGAGTCCAGCAAGTGGCATGTTGGAATAGTCAAGTCTAAATGTAACATAGGCATGGGTGAGGGTTTCACCAGCAGATGAGCTGAGGCACGGGCAGAGATCAACAGTGCGAGGTGGAAACAGGTCGCCTTGGTGAGGGAGAGTGTTATGTATTTAACCCCTTGCAACTGTATCACATTACCACCAGAGGGCCTACCTGTGGGAGTCCCAAGGGATCCCAGCATCCCTTGGGAGCATGGTATATAAGTAGGCAACTCACGAGGTACCTGCACTCTGGAGTCTTATTAAAGGAGCTAAAGTCACACTTGCTCATTGTTCACAGTACTCACTTTCATCCTTTATTATGAACACATTAATTGGCGACAAGGTAACGAACAACTGCGCGTAAATACAAAGAATAGTTGGTATCCTGGAGAAGTTCTCAGAAAGGGACGATTGGGAGGCCTTCGAGGAGAGACTTGACAAATACTTTGTGGCCAACGAGCTGGAAGGGGACGAGAACGCTGCCAAACGAAGGGTGATCCTCCTTACTGTCTGTGGGGCAACAACCTATGGCCTCATGAAGAATCTTCTAGCTCCGGTGAAATCAACAGCTAAATCCTGTGAAGAATTGTGTACGCTGGGAGCACCTAAATCCTAAGGAAAGCGTTTTGATGGCAAGATATCGGTTCTACATGTGTCAACGATCGGAGGGCATGGAAGTGGCGAGTTATGTCACCGAACTAAGGTGCCTCGCAGGACATTACGAATTTGAGGGATTCCTGGAACAAATACTTAGAGACTTTTTTGTACTGAGCATTGGCCATGAGGGAATCCTTCGCAAACTGTTGACTGTTGAAACTCCGAATCTGAACAAAGCCATAACGATAGCCCAGGCATTTATGTCCACGCGACAACACCAAGCAGATTTTGCAGAACAAAGAAGTTTCGGCCAATACTGTGCACAGAGTAACATCGTTTTCAGGCAGGAATATACATGGCAGAACGTACATGTCGGCTGCTGCTGCACGACCTCAGATGACCCAGTGAGGCAGTTAACATCTTGTTGGCGTTGTGGAGGTGATCATCGGCCCCATCAATGCCGCTTCTTGCACTATGCGTGCAACGGCTGCAGAACAATGGGACACCACCAGCGAGTGTGCAGGTGAGCTGCAAACCCTGCAAACCACCACGTTGCAGAGGAAGATCGATCCACTGTGGATCAGGCTGAATTGGAGACTCGTACCGAGGAGGCAGAAGTCTACGCGGTATGCACATTCACCACGAAATGTCCACCAATAATGTTGAAAGTTGAACTGAATGGAATTCCAGTATCTATGGAACTGGACACGGGTGCAAGTCAGTCCATAATGAGTAAAAAGGCCTTTGACAGGCTGTGATGCAACAAGGCACACAGGCCCAAGCTCAGCCCCATTCACATATAACTGAGGACTTACACAAGGAACTAACCCCTGTAATTGGCAGTGCAAAAGTCAAAGTTTCCTATGATGGAGCAGTGCATGAACTCCCGCTGTGGATTGTGCCAGGGGATGGCCCCATATGGTTTGGCAGAAGCTGGTTGGAAAAAATCCGCTGGAACTGGGACGACATCCGAGAGCTTTCGTCCGTCGACGACATCTCATGTGCTCAGGTTCTGAGCAAGTTTCCATCGTTGTTCGAGCCAGGAATTGGAAGCTTCTCGGGGGTGAAAATGAAGATCCATTTGGTTCCCGGTACGTGACCCATCCATCACAAGGCTCGGGCGGTACCATACATGATGCGTGAGAAAGTGGAACTTGAGCTGGACAGGCTGCAGCGAGAAGGCATCATCGCACCGGTGGAATTCAATGAGTGGGCCAATCCTATTGTCCCAGTACTGAAAGAGGACAGCACGGTCAGAATTTGTGGGGACTATAAAGTAACGATTAACCGTTTTTCGCTGCAGGATCAGTACCCGCTATCCAAGGCAGACGACCTATTCGCAACCCTGGCTGAAGGGAAGACGTTCATCAAGTTGGACCTGACCTCGGCCTACATGACGCAGGAGCTGGAGGAGTCTTCGAAAGGCCTCACCGGCATCAATACACACAAAGGTCTGCTCATCTATAACAGATGCCCATTCGGGATTCGGTCGGCCGCGCCAATCTTCCAATGGAACTCGGAGAGCCTGCTAAAGTCAGTTCCTCGCACCGTGGTTTTCCAGGAAGACGTACTGGTTACAGGTTGGGACACCATTGAGCACTTGAAGGATCTGGAAGAGGTTCTTAGTCGGTTGGATCCCGTGGGACTCAGGTTGAAATGCGCAAGGGAGATGACTGGGTACGGCGGAATGCATAAGAGGCTGCCTTTGAGAAAAGCAGGAATCTGTTGTGTTCAAATAAACTGCTTGTCTTGGATAACCCTTGTAAATGATTAGTGCTAGCTTGCGATGCGTCGTCATACGGGGTCGGGTGTGTGTTACAACAGGCTAACGAATCGGGGATTTTGCAACCGGTCGCTTATGTGTCCAGGAGTTTGTCCAAGGCTGAAAGGGCCGACAGCCTGATTGAAAAAGAGGTTCTGGCATGCGTTTATTGGGTAAAAAAAAATGCACCAGTACTTGTTTGGCCTCAAGTTTGAGCTTGAAACTGACCACAAGCTACTCATATCGCTGTTCTCTGAGGGCAAAGGGATTAACACCAAAGCCTCTGCCCGCATCCAAAGATGGACGCTCACGCTGTTGGCATGCAACCATGTAATCTGCCACAGACCGGGCACAGAGAACTGTGCTGATGCTCTCAGTCGCCTACCATTGCCCACCGCAGGGGTGGAAATGGCACAGCCTGCGAACTTGCTCATGGTAATGGCGGCATTCGAAAACGAAAAGTCACTCAATTCGGCCCGCCAGATTAGGACCTGGACCAGCCAGGATTCTTTACTGTACTAGATAATAAAACTGTGTCCTCCATGGGAGCTAGTCCAGCGTCCCAGCGGAGATGCAGGAGGCGATTAAGCCATTCCACAGGTGCAAAGACAAAATGTCCTTGCAGGCGGACTGCCTGTTGTGGGGTAATCGCGTGGTCTTGCCCAAGAAAGAGCAAGCATCTTACAGCACCCATCCAGGCATAGTAATGATGAAAGCCATAGACAGATCCCATGTGTGGTGGCCCGGCATCGATTCAGATTTAGAGTCATGAGTGCGCCAGTGCAACACTTGCTCTCAGCTGAGCAATGCACCCAGAGAGGCACCGCTAAGTTTGTGGTCGTGGCCCTCCAAACTGTGGTCGTGGATCCACGTGGACTTTGCGGGCCTATTTCTAGGCAAAATGTTCTTGATTGTCGTGGATGCTTACTCAAAATGGATTGAATGCACAATAATGCCTGTAAGCCCATCCACGGCCACCATTGAGAGCCTTCGAGCCATGTTTGCCACGCACGGCCTGCCTGATGTCCTAGTCAGCGACAATGGGCCGTGTTTCACCAGTGCTGAATTTAAGGAATTCATGACCCGCAATGGGATCAAGCACGTCACATCTGCCCCGTTCAAGCCTGCATCCAACGGCCAGGCAGAACGGGCGGCCCAAACCATCAAACAAAGCATGAAACGCATGTCGAAAGGCTCCCTGCAGACCACACTATCCTGAATGCGGCTCATCTGCTGCACCAATCCCCACTCACTTACCGGGGTCCCCCAGCCGAGCTGCTCATGAAAAGCGCGCTCAAAACAAGGCTCTCTCTTGTCTACCCTGATCTCCATGATCACTTGGAGGGCAGGCAGCATCAACAAAGTATGTACCATGACCGCGCAAATCTGTTAAGCGATATTGAGGTCAATGATCCTGTGTTTGTACTCAATTATGGACATGGTCCCAAATGGCTCACTGGCATGGTCATAGCCAAAGAAGGGAGTAGGGTGTTTTTCATGACAAATTGGCCAATGGACTAACATGCAGAAAACATTTGGACCAAATCAAATTGCGGTTCACCAACAGCTACGAACAACCCGAAGAAGACACCACCAACTTTGACCCTCCAACACATACACAAGTGGCAACCGACATCATGGTTGACCACGAAGCCGAACTCACCATCCCCAGCAGCCCAGCAAGGCCAGCTGTCCAGCAGCCCAGTGAAGAACTAACCAACTCACCCACACCCGCATTTGTACCGAGACGATCGACAAGGGAGCAAAAAGCCCCAGGTCGTCTCACCTTCTAAATAAGTGTACTATTAACTTTACGAGGGAGAGATGTTATGTATTTAACCCCTTGCAACCTGTATCACACCACCACCAGAGGGCCTACCTTTGGGAGTCCCAAAGGATCCCAGCATCCCATAGGAGTACGGTATATAAGCAGGTCACCCACGAGGTACCTGCACTCTGGAGTCTTATTAAAGGAGCTAAGGTCACACTTGCTCATTGTTCACAGTACTCAGTTTCATCCTTTATTGTGAACGCATTAGAGAGGATATGGGATCGAAAGTTAGGCTCCTGATCTGCAGTGCACTGTCTGTACTGTTGCAAGTGCTGACCCATACCTCCTAATTCTGCATGGACAGCAGCCTCATTCACTATCCCATTAATAACACGTTGAAAGGGCGAAGGTTGAGACAAGCAAAAAGTTAAACAGAACAGTGCCAAAGAGGCGGGCACCGGCACTATCCAGGAAGGAAGCCAAATGACTTTGCTTTGTGCACTTACTGGAAATCAATGAAGATTGTTAAGCCAAGAAAAGCTGACGCTCGTCTCATGAAGGAATTTGTCAGTCTGAGGATGTCAACGTTGGGAGCTCCCACACTATTAGGCTTTGGAGGAATAAAAAAGACAGCCGCTCCCCAATGCCTAACGAGTAGAAAATGTACTCCGCACCGATGTTCCTGATAAGGTGCGTGCACAGTAATCTGAAAGGTTCCACGCAGGCCACTTCATGGCTTTCAGTTGTCAGTTGTGGCTCAGTGGGTCGCACACTCACCTCTGAGTCAGCTGGTCGTGGGTTCAAGTCCCACTCCAGGGACTAGAGCGCAAAAATCTAGCCTGACACTCCAGTGCCCTGCTCAGGGAGTGCTGCACTGTCGGAGGTGCCGTCTATCAGATGAGATATTAAACTGAGGTCCCGTCTGCTCTCTCAAGTGGATGTAAAAGATCCCATGGCAGTATTTCGAAGAAAAGCAGGGGAATTATCCCTGGTGTCCTGGTCAATATCGATTCCTCAATCACCACAACAAAAAAAACTGATTATTTGGTCATTATCACATTGCTGTTTGTGGGAGCTTGCTGTGCATAAATTGGCTACCGCGTTTCCCACATTACAACAGTGATGACACTCAAAAGTACTCCTCCTCCTATTTCTTATGTTCTTATATACTTCCAAGTGTGACTTGGAGGGGACTGTGGAGGTGGTGGTGTTCCCATGCAACTGTTTCCCTTGTCTTTCTCGGTTGTAGAGGTCGCGGGTTTGGGAGGTGCTTCCGAAGAAGCCTTGGCGAGTTGCTGCAGTGCATCTTGTAGATGGTACACAGTGTGCCGGCGTTGGAGGGAGTGAATGTTGAAGGAGGTAGATGGTGTCGAGCTTCTTGAGTGTTGTTGAATCTGCACTCATCCTAGCAAGCGGAGAGTATTCCATCACACTCCTGACTTGTGTGATGAAGATGATGGAAAGTCTTTGGGGAGTCAGGAGGTGAGACACTCACCGCAGAATACCCACCACCCTAACCTGTTCTTGTTGCCACAGTATATATGTGGCTGGTCCAGTTAAGTTTCTGGTCAATGGTGACCCCAGGATGTTGATGGTTGGGGATTCAGCGATGGTAATGCTGTTGAATATCAAGGGAAGGTGGTTAGACTCTCTCCTGTTGGAGATGGTCATTGCCTGGAACTTATGTGGTGCAAATGTTACTTGCCACTTATCAGCCCAAGCCTGAATGTCATCCATGTCTTGCTGCATGTGGGAATGGACCGCTCCATTATCTGAGGAGTTGCAAATGGAACTGAACACTGTGCAGTCATCAGCGAACATCCCCACTTCTGACCTTATGATGGAGGGAAGGTCATTGATAAAGCAGCTGAAGATGGTTGGGGCTAGGATACAACTCTCAGGAACTCCTGCAGCGATGTCTTGGTGCTGTGATGATTGACCTCCAACCACCACAACCATCTTCCTTTGTGCTAGGTGTGATTCCAGTCAGTGGAGAGTTTTCCCGCTGATTCCCATTGACTTCAGTTTTACTCAGGCTCCTTGATGCCACACTCGTCCAAGTGCTGCCTTGATGTCAAGGGCAGCCACACTCACCTCACGTCTGGAATGCAGCTCTTTTGGTCATATTTGGACCAAGGCTGTAATGAGGACATAAAAGGCGCTATATAAATGCAATTTCTTTCTTTTTGACAGTGATGCCTCCATAGCTGAATACACACCCGTTCCCTAGGCTCGAACAAAACGGATAGCCAAATGAGCGCGGTATTAGAAGGCTGGTGACAACCACAAGTCAGTGTCTTTGGGAAAGAATACTGGAAATGAAAAGGGAATTGATCCAATTGTTCACTGCTTTTTGAAAGAAATTATGAAAGTTGTAACCATAGTGATGTAGGGCCGGAGTGAGGAATAACTCTGGGTTGGTGTTCGGTCGGCTTTCAACTCATCATTGTTAATTAAAGCTTTCAGCAAATCTTTCTGTGCCTGTTTGAGACTCCCTGTTGAGACAAAGGATCCTTAAAGAATGAATTTATTACCTCCAATAAAAATAAAGCAATCTCCAACAGTGAGAAGGAAAATTTCCCCATGTACCATTAGAGCTAAATTGAATCTCTGTTAGTTAATGTGAGCACAGAATTTTTACTTTCTACCTGGCCCAAAACTTTTAGTCTAAAAGTTGCAGCAGGCTACTTAATTTCAGGTAACTGTTGGCTGCATGAACTATCAAGCAGCATGTTGCTGGACAAAAAAAATTGAGAAGACTTATTGAAGGCCAAGGCCTGAGTGCAGAACCCCCACTAAACTGGAAAGAGTATGAAAGGAGAAGACATGAATCGGGAAGTAGTGGTTAAGGGACACCAAGCTTGAGGTGATTGTAGCAGAAAGGAGAGGTTGAGAGAGTTAAGGACATTTATGGGCTGGGGAACAAATGAGTTTAGAGTTGGAGATGGTGTGATGAGCCTTGATTTCAGTGCACTGAGTTACTTTGGATGACTTGGCAGAAGGAGCAATGGATGATCTCCCAGAAGGCCATGGGATTAAAGGGACAGTGGCAGTGGGAATACAAAGTTGTCAAAGGATAAGAAATCAGAGATTAGCGGTGAACGGATAGCTCTACCCAAGAGCCAGCACAGGCATTATTGGGTCCAATGGCGACTTTCTGTGCCGTATCAGTCTATGAGTCAGGAGTGTGATGGAATACTCTCCACGTGCCTGGATGAGTGCAGCTCCAACAACACCCAAGAAGTTCGATACCATCCAGGACAAAGCAGCCCGCTTGATTGGTACTTCATCCAACCACCTTCAACATTCACTCCCTCCACCACCGACGCACCGTGGCTGCAGTGTGTACCATCTACAAGATGCACTGCAGCAAAATCAATTGCCAAGGCTTCTTCGGCAGCACCTGCCAAACTTCGACCTCTACCGCCTACAAGGACAAGGGCAGCAGGCGCACGGGAGCACCATCGCCTGCAAGTTCCCTTCGCTTGTTGGAGATGGTCATTGCCTGGCACTTGTGCAGCACCAATGTTACTTGCCACTTATCAGCCTATGCCTGAATACCGTCCAGGCCTTGCTGCATGCAGGCATGGACTGCTTCATTATCTGAGGAGTTGTGAATGTCGCTGAATACTGTACAATCATCAGCAAATATCACCACTTCTGACCTTATGATGGAGGGAAGGTCATTGGTGAAGCAGCTGAAGATGGTTGGGCCTAGGATATGGCCCTGAGGAACCCCTGCAACGATGTCTTGTGGCCGGGATGATTAACCTCCAACCATTACAACCATCTTCCTTTGTGCGAGGCATGACTCCAACCAGTGGAGAAATTTCCCCCTGATTCCCATTGACTCCAATTTTACTAGGGCTGTATCCTCTGGAAGTTAGAAGGTTCAGCAGTGATTTGATTAACGTTTTCAAGATATTAAGGGGAACTGATAGGGTAGATAGAGAGAAACTATTTTCGCTGGTTGGGGATTCTAGGACTAGAGGGCATAGTCGAAAAATTAAAGCCAGACCTTTCAGGAGTTAAGTTAGGATACACTTCTTCACACAAAGGATGGTAGAAGTTTGGAACTCTCTTCCACAAATGGCAATTGATGCTGGATTAATTGTTAATTTAAAATCTCAGATTGATAGATTTTTGTTAACCAAAGATATTAAGGAATATGGTGTTAGGTCGCCGATCAGCCATAAACTCATTGGGCCCAAGTTTCCACAAGAAAAAAAACGGGCGCCCCTCGGAGCTGGGCGCCCGTTTTTCGCGCCTAAAACGGCGCCTAAAAAAATCCTCGGTAGTCTGCACCTACTTACAGGTCCTCTGGCCCTTGGCGCAGCCAGCACGAGCTGTGGGGGGCGGAGCCAGGTCCCGGCGCTGAAAACAGTGCCGGGACCTCTGCACATGCGCGCTACAGTCGGCACGCAAGTGCAGTAGCTCCAGGCGCCGAACTGTGTGGGAGGGGCCCGAAGCACGCAGCCCCTAGCTCTGGCCCAATGGCCTCACTGGGGCCCCTCCCACGGCCAGCTCCTGCTCCCCGCCTGACCAGACCCGACACCCGCTCCCCCCCGCCGACCAGATCCGACCCGACACCCGCTCCCCCCCCCCCGACGACCGGAGACCCGCTCCCCCGACCCGAGACCCGACACCCGCTCCCCCCCCCTCCGCCCCCCCCGACTGACCCGACCCGCGCTCCTGTTCCCTGACCCGACGCCCCCCTCTCTCTCTCCCTCCCCTCTCTCTCTCTCTCTCTCCCTCTCCCCCTCCTCTCTCTCTCTCTCCCTCCCTCTCTCCCTTCTCTCTCTCTCTCTCTCCCTCCCTCTCCCCCTCCTCTCTCTCTCTCTCCCTCTCCCTTCCTCTCCCCCTCCTGTCTCTCTCTCTCTCCCTCTCCCCCTCCTCTCTCTCTCTCTCTCCCTCCCTCTCCCCCTCCTCTCTCTCTCTCTCCCTCCCTCCCTCTCCCCCTCCTCTCTCTCTCTCCCTCCCTCTCCCCCTCCCCTCTCTCTCTCTCCCCCTCCTCTCTCTCTCTCCCTCCCCCCCTCCCCTCTCTCTCTCCCTCCCCTCCCTCCCCCCTCCCCCCTCCCCCTCTCTCCCTCTCTCCCCCTCTCTCCCTTTCTCCCTCCCTCCCCCTCTCTCCCTCTCTCCCTCCCTCCCTCTCTCTCCCTCTCTCTCTCTCTCCCCCCCTCCCACTCAGCGGCACGAACGGCTGCAGAATTCTCCCTGGCTGAAGCACTTTCATACAGGCAGGAAGATGGTTTATTTAATCTTTTCGTGGCTTATAAATGTTTATTCAGGTTGGATTTATTTGTATAATATTTGTAGAAGTATAAATAAGGATTTATTGTCGAATTTAATGAGTTCCCTTCCCCCCCCGCCTCTCCCCCACCTCGTTCTGGACGCCTAATTTGTAACCTGCGCCTGGTTTTTTAATGTGTACAACAGGTTTTTTCAGTTCTACAAAAATCTTCACTGGCTCCATTCTACTTTAGTTTGGAGTACATTTTCACTGTGGAAACTTTCAAATCAGGCATCAGTGGCCGGACACGCCCCCTTTTGAAGAAAAAATTCTGTTCTAAACTAGAACTGTTCTACCTGACTAGAACTGCAGAAAAAAAAATGTGGAGAATTGCGATTTCTAAAATAGTCCGTTCTCCACCAGTTGCTCCTAAAAATCAGGCGCGAATCATGTGGAAACTTGGGCCCATTGAATGGCGGAACAGGCTCAAGGGACTCAACATTCCTCCTCCTGTTCTTGTGTTCCTATGATTGGTACTGTTACAGAATAGAATCATACAACAATGCAGACCAGAACAACACCATTTGGCCCATCGTGTCTGTGCCGGCTCTTTAGTAGAGCTATCCAATTAGTTCCACTGCCCTGCTCTTTCCCCATAGCCCTGTAATCTTTTTCCCGTCAAGCATTTAGCCTCTTTTGAATGCGGAGGAGAGGAGAGTAGAGTAGAGGGGAAGCGAGGGTAGGAAAGTAGAGGGGAGAAGGAGAGGAGAGGTGATTTGAGGAGAGGAGAGGAGCGGAAAAGTGGGAGGAGAGAAGAGGTGAGAAGAGGAATGGACAGGGGAGGAGGAGGATGTAGTGAGGCGAGGAAAGGAGGGGAAGGAACGAGAGGGGAGGAGGGGAGCGAAATGGAGAGGAGAGGACGTGCGAGGTAGGGGGAGAGGAGGGGAAATTGCAAGTATGACTTGTGGCAGAAAGTTTTGAAGCAATGTGGGTTAATAATTGTTAATTCAACTCTAAGGTCAGGCTCTGGAGTGATGAAGTAAAGCCAGCACTGCAGCAGTGGAATTGAGGGTAATCCTCTGCCTAAACTCTGACCTGTAGTTCACTGGCCTGTTCTGTCCCCTTTCTGGGCATCTATCCATTGTTGCTTAATTAAATATTTTACAGCCTCAGATAATGTTTGGTGACCTTGCACTGTTGTAATGTAGAGTGCGATGGGAATAACACACACAAACTTCATAATGCTGCATGGAGCTTCTCGAGTCGGCCACGTAATGCAGCTGAAGGATTGTCAATATATATTAAAATCCGGCAGCAACTGAATATGATCTCGAACATCCGTTTGCTTTTTTTCTGTTTCTCCCCTCAAAATATTAATGTTTCTCGAGTGAGTGTTACTGACATCAGTCACACCGTGTAACACAAAAGTTCCAGAACCTGACCTTAAAAGTTAAATTAACAGTTATAAAATCACATTGTTTCAAAATTTGTTGCCTCATGTCAAACTCCTCTCCCTCTTCTGTTCTCTCCTCTCTCCTTTTCTCCTCTCCTCCTCTCCCCTCCACTCACCTCTTTTCTACTCTCCTCTACTCCTCCTTCCTCTCCTTCTCTCTCCCTCCTCTCTCCCTCCTCTCCTTCTTTCCTATTATCTCCTCTCCTCTCTTCTCCCCTCCTCATTCCCCTCCTCTCCTCCTTTCTCCTCTCCCCTCTTCTACATTCCTTTTCCTCTCTCCTTTCCCCACCTCTCTCCCCTCTTCTACTCACCTCTACTCCTCTCTCCTCTACTTTCCGCTCCTCTCCCTTCCTCCTGATACGTCCTTACTATACAGTATAAATGCACACGAGGCCCATGCTTGAGAGAAGGTCAGTCTGTGACCTGTCCTTTATTCCTTAGCACTCAAGTGATGAAGGTGGGTGGAGCTTCCCCTTTTATACCTGAAGGTCCAGGTTAGGAGTGTCTCCCACCTCATGGTCATTGTTCTCACAGTGTACAACTTAGGTCAGATTATACATGGGTTACAATGCTGGTTGAATACATGACATCACCTCCCCCCCCAAAGTCTTATTGGGATCACAGGTTGAGTCTCTCTGGTGGTTTACGCTCCCTTGTAGAGCGCCTGAGTTGGGGCTCCGATTGTTGGGCGCTGGCCTGAGTGTCTGCTGTTTGCGGTGCCTCAGGCCTGTGCGGACTGCCCACAGTGACTGGGCTCTCCTCCCTTTGGCTCCGGTGTTCGGTCACCTGTGGTGGAGTGAACTCTATATCGTGTTCTTCCTCTGCTTCTTCTATGGGGTTGCTGAACCTCCTTTTTGTTTGATCCACGTGTTTGCGACAGATTTGTCCATTGGTAAGTTTAACTACCAGAATCTTATTTCCCTCTTTGGCAACCACAGTGCCTGTGAGCCATTTGGGCCCTGCAGTGTAGTTGAGGACAAAAACAGGGTCATTTCATCAATACATCGCGCCCTCGCATTCCTGTCATGGTAGTCATATTGTGGCTGGCGCCTGCTCTTGACAATTTCTTTCATGGTGGGGTGTATAAGGGATAGCCGGGTTTTGAGCATCCTTTTCATTAGCAACTCTGCGGGTGAGCGAGTGTGGTCGGGATCTATAGGCCAAAAGGAGGCATGATAAGTGGGTTTGTAGGGAACCCCCTTGGATTCTGAGCATTCCCTGTTTGATTATCTGCACTGCTCGATCTGCCTGGCCGTTTGAGGCCGGCTTGAACGGTGCCGTTCTAACATGGTTAATTCCATTGCCTGCCATGAAGTCCTGGAATTCAGGACTTGTGAAGCACGGGCCATTGTCGCTGACCAAGACGTCCGGTAGACCGTGGGCGGTGAACATTGCCCGTAGACTTTCTACCGTGGCAGAGGCTGTGCTTGAATTTAAAATGTCACACTCGATCCATTTGGAGTAGGCATCTACTGCAACCAAAAACATTTTTCCCATGAAAGGACCTGTGTAGTCCACATGGATGCGTGACCAAGGCTTGGCGGGCCATGGCCAGGGGCTAAGGGGGGCTTCCCTGGGTGTATTGCCCAGCTGGGCACACGTGTTGCACCTGCGAACACAAAGTTCCAGATCTGCGTCTATCCCTGGCCACCAAACGTGTGACCTGGCAATTGCCTTCATCATGACAATGCCCGGGTGCTCACTGTGGAGTTCTCTGATGACCACCTCTCTGCCCATCTGGGGCATGACTACACGGTTTCCCCACAGTAGATAATCGGCCTGAATCGAGAGTTCATCCCTGCGCCTGTGAAATGGTTTAAATTCCTCAGGGCATGCCCTGTACGTGGCTGCCCAGTCCCCATTCAGGACACATTTCTTGACTAGAGACAATAGCGGGTCTCTATTTGTCCAGACTTTAATCTGACGGGCTGTCACGGGTGAGCCTTCGCTTCCGAAAGCTTCAACAGCCATGACCATCTCAGCAGCATGCTCGGTAGCCCCCTCAGTGGTGGCTAGTGGGAGCCTGCTGAGTGCATCGGCGCAGTTTTCGGTGCCCAGTCTGTGCCGAATTGTATAGTCATAGGTGGCTAACGTGAGTGCCCATCTCTGTATGCGGGCTGATGCGTTTGCATTTATGGCTTTGTTGTCAGCCAAAAGGGACGTTAGGGGTTTGTGATCTGTCTCCAGCTCAAATTTCCTGCAAAACAGGTACTGGTGCATTTTCTTTACTGCATATTCACATGCGAGTGCCTCCTTTTCTACCATCCCGTAACCCCTTTCTGCCTGGAACAGACCCCTGGAGGCATAAGCTACCGGCTGTAACTGACCCTTGACATTGACATGCTGCAACACACACCCGACACCATAGGATGACGCATCGCACGTTAACACAAGTTTCTTACATGGGTTGTATAGCATTAACGGAGTGCTTGAACATAACAAATTGCGTGCTCTATTAAAAGTCCTTTCCTGGCTGTTCCCCAGACCCATTCGCGACCTTTGCGTAGGAGCACGTGTAGCGGCTCTAGCAGCATGCTCAATTTGGGAAGAAAGTTACCAAAATAGTTCAGGAGCCCCAGGAACGAATGCAGCTCCGTCGTGTTACGGGGTCTGGGTGCTCTCTGGATCGCTTCCGTCTTGGACGCAGTAGGGCTGATCCCGTCTGCTGCTACCCTCATCCCCAGGAATTCTACCTCTGGAGCTAGGAAGACGCACTTCGCCTTTTTCAGTCGCAGCCTTACCCGGTCCAGTCTGCGTAGCACCTCCTCCAGGTTGTGGAGGTGTTCTTTAGTATCATAACCCGTGATGAGGATGTCGTCCTGAAAAACCACCGTCCCTGGAATCGACTTGAGGAGGCTTTCCATATTTCGTTGGAAGATCACGGTGGCCGAGCGAATCCCGAACGGACATCTGTTGTACTCAAACAACCCCTTATGTGTCATGATGGTGGTCAGCTTCTTCGACTCACTCGCCAGCTCCTGGGTCATGTAAGCTGAGGTCAGATCCAATTTTGAAAAAAGTTTGCCACCAGATAGCGTCGCAAAGAGGTCCTCCGCTCTCGGTAGTGGGTACTGGTCTTGGAGTGACACACGATTGATGGTGGCCTTGTAATCACCACATATCCTGACCAACCCATCCGCCTTGAGCACCGGCACAATCGGGCTCGCCCAGTCACTAAATTCGACTAGCGAGATGATGCCTTCCCTCAGCAGGCGGTCCAATTCGCCTTCTATCTTTTCCCGCATCACGTACGGCACCGCTCTGGCCTTGTGATGTACTGGCCTGGTGTCAGGGTTTATGTGAATCACTACCTTGGCCCCCATGAAAGTGCCGATGCCAGGTTGAAATAATGAGTCAAATTTGTCCAGGATCTGTGAGCATGAAACTCGCTCCACAGAGGAAATTGCATTGACATCGCCCCATTTCCAGTTCATGACAGCAAGCCAACTCCTCCCCAGTAGTGCGGGACCATCCCCTGGGACAATCCAGAGTGGCAAACTGTTCTCTGAATCTTTGTGGGTCACGACTACCGTGGCGCTGCCTAGCACCAGAATGATCTGCTTTGTGTAAGTCCGTAGCTGTGCGTCAATCGGCGATAATTTTGGCCTCCTGGCTTTGGACGCCCACAACTTTTCGAACTGTTTGATACCCATCAGGGACTGGCTGGCACCTGTGTCTAACTCCATTGATACTGGGATGCCATTGAGGAGCACTTTCATCATTATCGGTGGCGTCCTGGTGTATGAACTATATACGTGCTCCACATGAACTCGCTGAACTTCAGCTTCCAGCGATTTCCCCCAGTGTTCACTTCTGCAATTTCTGCAGGTATTTTGCTCATCTCTGCAAACTCCAGCTGAGTGTGTGCCTCCACGCCTCCAACATGAGCTGTTGTTTGAAACAAAAGGTCCCTTGCCAGTCGATCGTCCCTGACTGCCCCGTGACTGTCCTTGAATGCGCCATTAATGGAT
The DNA here is from genome assembly GCF_044704955.1 of Pristiophorus japonicus. NCBI lineage: Eukaryota > Metazoa > Chordata > Chondrichthyes > Pristiophoridae > Pristiophorus > Pristiophorus japonicus. The sequence continues at coordinate 183,344,088 of NC_091989.1, forward strand.
GTTGATGGCCCCATTACTGGCCGCATTGTCCCTTGCAATGGCATGAATCGCCGTTCTGTTTGCCATTGTCTCTGTCGAACTCCCCCTCTGGGTTCGACTACATGTTGGGGCATGCCCGATTGCCCTTGTCTGCCTGGAGAACTGTGTGCTGCTTTAACAATGTTGAATCTCTGTCCCAACTATTTCTTAACACAGTACCTCTTGTCTGTTCTGCTGGTGGCCATGCTCGCGTGGTTTAAATCCCAGTTTCTCGTCGCCATTGTTACGTCCTTACTATACAGTATAAATGCACACGAGGCCCATGCTTGAGAGAAGGTCAGTCTGTGACCTGTCCTTTACTCCTTAGCACTCAAGTGATGAAGGTGGGTGGAGCTTCCCCTTTTATACCTGAAGGTCCAGGTTAGGAGTGTCTCCCACCTAGTGGTCAGTGTTCTCACAGTGTACAACTTAGGTCAGATTATACATGGGTTACATTGCTGGTTGAATACATGACACCTCCCTCATCTCCTCTTCTTTCCTATCATCTCTCCTCTCCTCCTCCTTTCCTATATTTTCCTCGCTATTCATCTCCTCCCCTCTCTTCCTCTCCTCAAGGTGCTGCCATCTAGTATCTCAGCCCACTGCCCATTCCTCATGTGTGAGGCTCGACAATGAATGTCAATGTGGTTGGGAGGGCATCACAGCTATCGCCGATCCTGTATGCCACTGAAGTCCACACATGCTCTTGACAACGATGGTCATTGAACAGCACTCAGGCTAAACTTCCCCCTACCCAGGCCAATGGCACTAAAGTTCATGGTAAAAGCCTCAGAAACACTCATCTGCACTGACCAACTCCATGTGATATATATGGTTCAGATCTGGAGACCAACTCGATCAGTCATGTTTTAACAGAGGTTTAGCATGAATAATGCATGAATGAAGTGACCTTAGAAAGTTTATGTGACTATTTATTTTAACTAAGGCTCTGGGAGTTATTTGTTGTTTTCCGCCGCGTGATTAGATAAGAATTGAGCCTTGTGTCAATGACTGCTTTCTCCCATTAAGCAATGGCAGCAAAAAAACTCCCCCAATGTCTCAATGAGTTAAACTAGTTAGTAACTGATTTCACAAATACAGGCAAAGGCTCCGGAACCCATTCCTGGTTAGCCGAATTCAACTCGGGTGGCCTGAAAGGTCTGGCCCATTGATGGGGCTTCGGTTTAACATAGAATCATAGGATCACAGAAATTTACAGCACAGATGAAGGCCATTTTGGCCTATCGTATCCGTGCCAACCATCTCTCACAAAAGATGCCGATTCTGTGAGTGCAGCAATCCCTTAGTATTTCACTAGATTTTTGTGTTCAAGTCTCTGGAACAGGCCTTGAACCTACACCAATGTTCTGACCCAGAAGCAAGAGTGCTAACCACTGAACCACACTTGGAAGAACTGCGATATACAGAATGGATTCCTTATAGCGGAGCCCACAGTACAACCTGAAGGATCAAACCTTCCTCACAAACACTGGACAACCATCAACCGCCTCAGAACCGGTCATGGTCGATGCTGCCATCTTCTCCATCGGTGGAAGATTAAAGCATCCCCATCATGTGACTGTGGGGCTCCTAATCAGACCCTGGAGCACATCATCGAGCACTGCCCTCAGAGGGAATTCGCAGGCAGCCTACAAGATATCCACGCTGCTACACCTGGATATCCAACTTAGATATTGACATTTGATTTGCTTAGCTACTATCGTACCAAGGAAGAAGACTGAGCCACAGCTATTACTTTAAAGCATCTTTGGATGTTTTTCTACGTTAAAGGTGTTGTCTGAACGCAACGGGTGGAATTTTAAGGTTGGTTTTATATCAGGAAAGGCAGGTTGGAGAGGCGGAGAGGTTTAGGGAAGGAATTACAGAATGTGGGACCTGGGCAGCGGAAGACACCACCACCAATGTTGGGGAAAAAGGAAAGAGGGAATGCACAAGAGGCCAGAGTCAAGAAGGACTGAGAGATTGTGCAGAAGAGGCAGTTGTAGGGCTATAAGAACAGAAGAATTAGGAGCAGGAGTAGGCTATTTGCCCCCCGAGCCTGCTCCGCCATTCAATAAGATCATGGCTGATCTGATCTTGGCCTCAACTCCACTTCCCTGCCCGCTCCCCATAACCTTGACTCCTCTATCATTCAAAAATCTGTCTATCTCCACCTGGAGGAGGGATGGGAAGAGTGAGATCATGGAAGGATTTAAATACAAGGATGACAATTTTAAACTTGCGGCTTTGGTGTGTCAGGAGCTAATGTCAGGCAGTGAGGCCAAGGTTTATGGGCGAGCGGGAATTGGTGCACAATAGAATACAGTAACACATTCTTGCTCAGGGCCATGGACAAGACAGGGATATCTGCTTCAGAGCTTCACTCTTTTCAATGCTGAGGGTTGAGCAGGAGGGCAACTAGCGTAGCCTTCAGCGCCTCCCTGTGGGAGGGAGGAGGGAAGTTCAGAGGGAGGTTCATGCCTGGTGCTTTCTGGAGGCTGGTGACAGTGGTTTGGCACTAGCCTGGAGGTATATTCTCAGACCCGGGTATCAGGTCAGGCAGTCATGTGGAGAATCATAGATTCATATAGCACAGAAAGACCAGTTGGCCCATCAGGCCGATGCCGGCTCTATGAAAGAGCAATCCAATTAATCCCACTTTCCAAGCTCTTTGCCCATAGCCCTGAAAACGTCTCCTTCCAAACAGTCACCTGTGGCTCAGTGAGGTAGCACTCTCACCTCTGAGTCAGAAGGTTGTGGGTTCAGATCCCACTCCAGGACTTAAGCACATAAATCAGGGCTGACATTTTAGTGCAGTGCTGAGGGACTGTTGCACTGTTGGAGGTGCCATCTTTCGGATGAGACGTTAAACTGAGGTCCTGCCTGTTCTCACAGGTGGATAAAAGCTCCCATGATACTATTTTGAAGAGGAACACTGGAGTTATCCCTGGTGTCCTGGCCAATATTTATCCCTCAATCAACATAACAAGAAAACACAGGTTATCTGGTCATTGTTATATTGCTGTTTGTGGGAGAGACCGTACCCAACGAGACATACCATTGGCTGCTGCATTTCCCACATTGCAACAGTGACTACACTCCAAAAGTACTTCATTGACTGTAAAGCACTTTGAGATGTCCGGTGGTCGTGAAAGGCGCTATAGAAATGCAAGTCTTTCTTTAGTGCCATGGGGTCTTTTACATTCACCTGAAATGGCAGACAGGTTTAATGCCTCATCCGAAAACAAAAGAAAGGATGAAAACAAATAATTGGACATACAATTGACAAAAGAATCTTTGGGACAAGCTGACATCTGACACCAGCGGTTGTCCTATGTAAACAACAACAACGTGCATTTATATAGCCCCTTTAATGTAGTAAAACATCTCAAGGCGCTTCACAGGAGCGTTATAAAACAAAATTTGACACCGAGCCACATAAGAGGATATTCGGGCAGACGACCAAAAGCTTGATCAAAGAGGTAGGTTTTAAGGAGCGTCTTGAAGGAGGATAGAGAGGTAGGGAGTCGGAGAGGTTTTGGGAGTGAATTTAGAGCTTAGGGCCTCTAAGCAGTTGAAGGCACGGCCACCAATGGTGGAGCGATTGAAATTGGGGATGCGTAATAGGCCAGAATTAGAGGAGCGCAGACATCTTGGGGGTGTTGTGGATCGGAGGAGGTTACCGAGATAGGGAGGGGCGTGGCCATGGGGAGATTCAAGCAGATAATGAGAGGCGGGGGGTGGGTGGGAGAGGATGATAATAGGAGTGCAGACAGAGGCGGCTCGGTGAGAAGGTACGTAGAGCATACACCAATCGCAATCACATTCATTGCAGAGAATATTTTGCCTTTGGAGAAAAGGCATTGAGCCGTGTCAGAGTGTGCAGATGGAAGCTGTGCGGGTGAGCGCTCAAGTGAAGCTTATATAACGTAAACCTGTTCCATGGTTTTTATTTAATAACCTGTATGCCTTCAATATATAATAAAAACACAGGATCGTACATGTGGTTTACAATCGGAGCACGTGATGCCACTTACTCTGGGTAAACTTGGGCGGATTGTCATTGACGTCAGTCAATGTGATGGTAGCCGTTGTTGTCCCGGAGAGACCGCCCATGTGGCCTCCCATATCCTTTGCTTGTATCACCACGAGGTATTCCTCTCTCGCTTCCCGATCCATGTTCGGAAGGGCGGTCCTTATAATTCCTGGTGCACACAAAATGAGAATGTGTTTTTTTTTTAAAAAACAGATGTGAAACATGAAAGGAAAAACGTGAAAGGTTAAACCCGCTTTTATAATCCGATTGACGACTCCTATTTTTATTAAAATCTCTTTTTCTGTGAAAATGTATTTTTGGAACAGGAATATGGATTCACTCATGTGCATTGCCATTCAAGTGAGAGAGCCAGGGGAAATTTAATCTACCAGTACTGCTGTCTGGTCTTCTAAAACCATGACACTCAAGGGATCTTTAATATGCTCAGGGTTGACTTATCCTGATCCTGATTTTCAGTGTCCTTTCCTTGAGGACACTGCTCCTTTGGAAAACAGTTCAATAACTGAAGAGCCAGCACTTTCTCTTTCTCCTCCTTTTACCTTGTACGCTTTGAATCACAGCAGCCAAGTACATGCCCAGCTAAGTTAATTAAACGTCTACCTGAGAGAGGGGCAACTCTCCATTCAGAGTTCAAATCCAGCCCAGAGTGATGGGATGAAAGCTGCTGATTGCTGAAGGCTTAGTATGGAAATGAGTTTTTTGAGCTCCGTCTCAGCTCGGCTTCCAGTGCGTCACTTGCTGCATTCCAGCAAGTCGGAAAGGTCACACGAGGTGCTGGGTGCAGGAGGTGGAGGTGTCACGCTGGTGCGGGAGGAGTTGAGGCAGTGCATTGAGGTAAAGTAAGGGAACGCCTGACCCATCCCGCAACCCACACTGGATCTCATCTCAGCCACACAAATTGGACAATAAAATCCATTGCGGAGCATTGTTTTGAACAGGGAATCATCTGAATGGGGCAGTGTCAGCTGTGGCTCAGTGGGTAGCACTCTCGCCTCTGATGTCAGAAGGTCGTGGCTTCAAGCCCCACTCCAGAGCACAATACCTCAGCTGACACTCCCAGTGCAACACTGAGGGAGTGCTGCAATGTCGGAGGTGCCGTCTTTCAGAAGAGATGCTAAACCGAGGCCCCGTTTGCTCTCTCAAGACGTACAAGAACCCATGCCACTATTTCGAAGACTGACTCATATTTATCCCTCAACCAACATTGCTAAAATATGTTCCTGCCCCAAATGCCAACCCACCCCACTCGGATAATAGCAGCTTTCTGCCCCAGGCCCCCTGGGATTTCAGGGCCTTATCTTCTCAATTCATTTCTCATTTGTCATGCTCCATCCTGCAAAATTAATTCTGCGGTCATTATCTCATTACTGGTGGGACCTTGCTGAGCGCAAATTAGCTGCTGCATTTCTGACCTTACAACAACCACTACACTTCAAAAAAAGCAGTTCATTGTCTGTAAAGTGCTTTGGGATAACTTGAGGTCATAAAAAGCGCACTGTATAAATAAATAAATACTTTCTAAAGAAAGCTGTTCCAAAATAAAATGAAGGTCTTCCCTTGCCTTACTGACGGCAGTGACTCTTGCTGGTGTAAAAGTTCACTTGCGCCTGCAGAACTGGGGTGCCTTGACCACGTGGCCATTTTTCACTAGCGAGCTTAGTAAGCTATGCCCATGTGCCGTGGTGGGCAGAATGGGAGTGGGATTAGCATCCAAGTTGGGCCCAATATGACTCTCACCTAACGTCCATGCAACTCGCAACTTGCAGCCTGGACATTATGGTCGAAACTTCCTTTCCATCCATCAGATGTACTTCCTTCATTGTCAATGTTCCACGCCCCCACCTCACTGGCAATTTCTCAAAGGATGGCAAAATGGGTAGAGACCAGAGTCCCAATCCAAATGCCCCCCCCTCCCAACTCAAACGCCTCCCCCTCCCACCCCAAATGCCCCCCTTCCACCCAAAAAGCCCCCCCTTCCCCCCTCCCTTCCACATTCAATGAATGGCAGAGTTCTGCCCCAGGGCCCATGGGATGTCAGGGCCTTATCCTCTCATTAATTTCTCCCTTCTCATAATCCGTCTTGCAAAAATTAATTCTTGTAGCTTCTGCGAGCACAGGTCGTCGCTGGATTTGCGGCTCTGTCTCACATCCTACTGTGAGAAGCATGGGACTATTCCAGGATGTGTGCTGCATGGCAGGAGGAGAGACCATACCCATCGAGACACACCATGGGGTGATGAAGAACAGCCAACTATCTCATTAGTGCCAATAGTGCCATGCGGACAAGGTGGGCCGAAATGGTCTCCTTCCATGCTGTAAATTTCTATGATTCTATGATACTAGTTAAACCTTTCATTATAAAGGACAATCAACATCTTAAGGTTCACGGATTTGAACTCCAGCATTGATGCTGACTGTCATGTAATGGTTATGTTTCCTGTCATGATCAATTGTCTACAACTCTTTTAAATATGGCAATTGCCAAATTGAATTTAACCATCTGCCCCTTTGTTAAATGGGCACAACCACGAACACCTGTAAATTAACCCAAAAAAAACACATTTAAAGGAGCCTTATAAAATCAAATTAAAATTTGGTTGCCGGGGGTAATGATGCATTCCAGTTCCTCTGGTGCCCACCTCTCGCGGAAGGCCGCGATCGTACCGGTGGACACCACGTGCTCCATCTCCAGGGACACCCTGGCCTGGACGTAAGCACGGAAGAGAGGCAGGCAGTCGAGCTGAACGACCCCTTCGACCGCCCGCTCCCTGGACTGGTTGATGGCCACCTTGTCAAGGCCCAGGAGCAGTCCCACGAGGAGGCCCTCGGACCTGCCCGCTCCCCTCCGCACAGGATGCCCAAAGATCAGGAGCGTGCAAAGAAGTGCAGCCAGAAATCGAGGAGCAGCCCCTTCAAATAATGGAAGAGGGGCTGCAAGCTGCAAATTGTCTACGGGAAGGCTGGGGCGAGGAACAAATTGACTTACAGGGGGGTGCTTGGAGCCCTATCTAAATGCCCTCTGGATTGTTTCATTAAGACAGGATTGCTTTCTTATCAGTACTGCTTTTAGTAATTACTCTGAATCATATCATACAATTACAATGAAGGGCACCTTCGGGTACAATGTAGATATGGCACCAAGTGTTCCCTCTTTGAGTCTGAAATCAAGAGGAATCTTTCCTGTGAGGTGAGGCTATCTGAGAAAACGATGCACTTTAAGGGTTAAATAATTTATAAGCTTAAGCAGCGATACATTAAGCGAAGTAGATTATGGTACCTATGTTTGGTATTGTCTGCTGAAACGGAGATTCTACTTAATTTAAGCGATTCATTTCTTCTGGGATTGGAAGGCAAATCATGACCTCTTCTGAAATGTCTTGGCACTGGAATTATGCAACGCCGAGGATTTTTGATGACACCAAATTGTACATCTATTAGTGAGAATGAGCTGGTAATTCATTCAGCGCTATCACACAATAGCAGTTTTGCATTCGTAGAGTTTTTTTTTGCAGGGCTATATTTTTTTCGGTGTATCTACAAAATGATTTATTTATAACAATACTTACTAGAGATTACAAAATGCAGCACATTCTTCTTTTAATGATGTGCGTGTAAGCACCAGTTGATCGTGCGGCTGTTAAAGGTAGAGGGTTGACTGGGTCGTTCAGAGTGTCGGCTCCCAGGCTCAAATCCCAGCCCGCGCTACGCCAGCTGATCTCAACTGGGCGAAGTTAGGGGGCAAGAGAGGGAGAGGTAAATCAGCCGCGGCTCCCTCTCGCATTGCCATCCTGTGACCAGCCCCACTGCTGAAAAACACTTGTGTCGTAGCCTTCAAAGCTACATGCAATGTATGCACCTGTGAGTCATCATCACCCCCGGCAACCAAATTTTAATTTGATTTATTTAACGCCCAAAGTATAATTTGTTTATTTGTCAATTAGTGCCCCTTTAATAAGGGGTCGCTTGAATTAATATTACACCAAAATAGTTGTCGAGCTGTTGTATTGTGAGTGGCTTAGCCAGTCACGTGATTTTCACAAGGCTCAATAAAACCCCAGACAGTTGGGTTCAGGGGATCCATGATGAGGCAGCTGGCTGTGAGCCTGGTGGATGAACTGGTAATGTGTAGTGTGATTGTTGAACCTTTGCTAATAAACCAACTGGTTCTTAATGGCAATGTGTGGCGATGAATTCTTAAGCAAAGAACCCATGAAGCAAGTACATTATACTACAACTCCGCAATGCCGCGCTCCCCATAGGGAGTCGGGTTGGAGAGGAGCTCAGGCGGGAGATAGCGTGACAACGCCGTCGCTCAGATTCCTCACCCCCGCGTTGCCCTCCGTGCCTAGCTCTATGCTGGGGGCGCGGGGGATTGGTGAATTTATCCTCAAGTGAGGAGGGCAGGAATGGACCTCAGCTGTGGTGCGCCCATGGATAAATAGCCTGGTAACATTCACTGTCTGGTCTTATACATGAGGCATGGCCACTTAAACAAAGCACCAAAGAATGACTGGCGTCTTGGCAATGCTATGCGAGGACAGTGCTGTCCATAGGTGTGGCTACCACCAATGTTCTCTTTAAGCCATGCGCGCAGCGCTCTAGGGGTCCCGCGTAGCCGTTGAGCCAAGTTTTACATTGAAAAAGTAACAGGCATGCGCAGGCATTTGAATGGGCCGCGCAGCCCGTTAAAGAGGCCGCAGGGCCCCAGAAAATGTATAGGGAATACTGACTACCACATGCATTCATTCTAGTGGAAAACACCTCACATAACTGTACTTTGCATGTGTTTATTTACTTAAAAAAACATCTACCGCCATTCAGTAACCAAGGAAGTAAAGCACTCTCACACTTTTCTTCTCGTCTTATACCTCATACGATTCTGAGGGGGATCGACAGGGTAGATGCTGAGAGGATGTTTCCCCGGGCTGGAGAGTAAAGAACTAGGGGGCACAGTCTCAGGATAAGGGGTCGGCCATTTAAGACTTAGATGAGGAGGAATTTCATCACTCAGAGGGTTGTGAATCTTTGAAGTTCTCCGCCCAAGAGGCCTGTGGATGCTCAGTCGTTGATTACATTCAAGGCTGAGATAGATAGACTTTTGGACTCTAGGGGAATCAAGGGATATGGGGATCAGGCTGGAAAATAGAGTTAAAGTTGAAGATCAGCCATGACCTTATTGAATGGCAGAGCAGGCTTGAAGGTCCGAATGGCCTACTCCTGCTCCAAATTGTTATGGGTCTTACCACCTTGCAAAAAAAAAACGTGCAAATAGGTTAGAGTTCATATGCACATTTCATGCAGATATGAGACCACATGACCAACGACGATGTACATTACTCATTTATTTACCAATCAGAAATGCAATTAGCCACTTCTGACTTCCCAATTGGCCACATGTGACTTGACGTTTTAAACACCACTGAACTAGCAGATGCTTCCAGGATAGACAAAGTGAGAGAAAAAAATATATATATACAGCACACCATGTAACTACTGTCACTACCACGGACATTATACAGGTGTGGTACTAAAGAGTTAGCCGTGCCTCGGTCGTAGCAAGCTCGCTTCTGAGTCAGAACGGGATTGAGTACATAATCCAGGCTCACCCTCCAGTGCAGTGCTGAGGGAATGCGGCAGTGTTGGAGGTGACGTCTCTCGGATGAGACGTTAAACTGATGAATGGAAAAGATCTCATGGTATTATTTGAAAAAGAACAGGGGGGTTTCTACCTGGTGTCCCGGGCAATATTTATCCCTCAACCAACTTATAAAATAGACCACCTGCTCATTATCATGAAGCTGTTTGTGGGAGCTTGCTGTGCGTAAATTGGTTGCTGCATTTGCTACATTACAGCACTGACTACACTTTGAAAGTACTTCACTGGCTGTAAAGTGATTTGGGATTCCTGAGGATAAGAAAGGCGCTATATAAATGCACGTTTTTTTCATTTCACGAGGCATACACATAGTACAAGAGATTGTGTAATGGTATGGTTGCAATGCCATTCAGGCCTTCTACACCATTGACTCTTTGGGGTGGGGGGTGAATTTTCTCAGGGCTTTTCCCATGGTGGGGGGGAAGGGGGGACTCCCTTTACCCATGTAACGGAGTTTCTGATAAACATCTGGCGAATTTAGGGCAGTGAAGTCGGAGAACCCCCGAGGAATTTCAAGCCCTATGTCTCGGACCAATATTGCATTCAATGTCTTGCTTGCCTGAGGGAAACTCTGAGGAAGAGTGATGGGGCGGCCCGCACAAGAGGAGGTTCTGATTTCAGTCGTGTCGCTGTGGGCAGTTGCGAAGAGGAGCCCAGGGGCCTTCACAACAGGAAGAGGAGAAGAACGAAAAACTGCAGGAGCAAGAGCTGTGAGGAAGCCTGTGTAACCCTTCCTCCTGAACACCATTTCCTAAAGCTAGTAAAAGAGTGGGAACAGCATCAAATCCCCGCTCAGCCAACATACCACGGCTGGAGGCTATGACTCATCATCATCATCATTATAGGCGGTCCCTCGAAACAAGGATGAATTGCTTCCATGCCAAGAAAGGATGAGTTCACAGGTGTTTCGAATGAAGAACCCGAACTACATCCTGAAGGGTGGAAGATGCCTGTGCGTGGATTTTTTTAACGTGGGGTGGCCGTTGCACACCAGCCACCACACGGGCTTGACAGAGCTGGGTCTTGGTCCCGTGGCAAGGACTACCCAAGATGAATGGAGACCAGCTCTGCTGCACAGGTCTAGTGCGCACACATATCGCACAGTGTGGGCTGGCCCCTGCTGCCCCTGTGCCCCTGGCCCCGAACTCACGCCACTCCTGGGCCTTGATCACATCCCTCTACCGTCTCTCGTCGCTCCTTCGCCCCGACCTCGCAGCTCCTCCTGTATCAGCCCACGCTCCAATCACCGACCTGGATCTTGATGATGTCACTCTTCGCTGCCGTCGCCCTCCTGCGCCAGCTCGCACTGCTCCCTGAAGTGGGATACCTCCACGCTGCTCCTGGGCCTCCACTCGCTGCTCTTTTTATGCCCCCAACCTGCCGCTGGTGTCGGGGCCCCCACATTGCTATGAATAGTGGCCTGGGGGCTCCTCATTCACTTGGGACCCAAGAAACAATGAAAGACTTGCATTTATATAGCGCCTTTCCTGACCACCAGACATCTCAAAGCACTTTATAGCCAATTAAGTACTGTTGTAATGTGGGAAACGCAGCAGCCAACTTGCGCACAGCAAGCTCCCACAAACAACAATGTGATAATGACCAGATAATCTGTTTCTTGTTATGTTGATTGAGGGATAAATATTGGCCAGGACACCGGGGATAACTGCCCTGTTCTTGTTCGAAATAGTGCCATGGGATCTTGTACGTCCACCTGAGAGGCAGACGGGGCCTCGGTTTAACATCTCATCCATAAGACTTCAACTCCGACAGTGCAGCACTCCCTCAGCACTGCATTGGGAGTGTCAGCCTAGATTTTTGTGCTCAAGTGCCGAGAATGGGACTTGACCCCACAACCTTCCGACTCAGAGGTGAGAGTGCTACTCACTGAGCCACAGCTGAAAGAAAGATAGATCAGAGTATTTTCTAAATGACGAGAGGCTCGGAAATGTGGAGAAGCAGAGTGATAAGAACATAAGAAATAGGAGCAGCAGTAGGCCATTCGGCCCCTCGAACCTGCTCCGTCACTCAATGAGATCATGGCTGATCTTCTACCTCAACTCCACTTTCCTGCAGTATCCCCATATCCCTTGATTCCCTTAATATCTCAAAGATCTATCGATCTCAGTCTTGAATATACTCAACGACTGAGATTGTGGGATCCAAGTACAGAAATCACTCAAAGCTAATGGACAAGTACGAAAATAATTGAAAAGGCTAATGGGATGTTGGTCTTTAGCTAAAGGGGACTGGAATACAAAGGCCTGGAAGTTATGCTACAGTTATATAAAGTGCTAGCTTGATCCCATTTAAACAAATGCATTCAGTACTGGGCACCACTCCTCAGGAAGGATATATTGGCCTTGGAGGGGGTGCAGCACAGTTTCACTAGGGTGATACCGGGGATAAAAGGGTTAAATTATGAGTTCAGTTTGCACAGACAAGGCTTGTATTCCATTGAGTGTAACAGATAAGGGGGTGACCTAATTGACATTAGCGTCCTCGACCAGGCCAACATCCCCAGCATCGAAACACTGACCACACTTGATCAGCTCCGCTGGGCAGGCCACATTGTCCGCATGCCAGACACGAGACTCCCAAAGCAAGCGCTCTACTCGGAACTCCTTCACGGCAAATAAGCCAAAGGTGGGCAGAGGAAATGTTACAGGGACACCCTCAAAAACTCCCTGATAAAGTGCGACATCCCCACTGACACCTGGGAGACCCTGGCCAAAGACCGCCCCAAGTGGAGGAAGTGCATCCGGGAGGGCGCTGAGCACCTCGAGTCTCAACACCGAGAGCGTGCAGAAATCAAGCGCAGGCAGCGGAAGGAGCGTGCGGCAAACCAGTCCCACCCACCCTTTCCCTCAACCACTATCTGTCCCACCTGTGACAGGGACGGTGGCTCTCGTATTGGACTGTTCAGCCACCTAACGACTCATTTTAAGAGTGGAAGCAAGTCTTCCTCGATTCCGAGGGACTGCCTATGATGATGATTATGATATAATTGAGGTGTTAAAGATAATTAAAGGAATTGATAGGACAGATAGGGCACTGTGGGAATACCTTCACCACACGGACTGCAGCGGTTCAAGAAGGCGTCTCACCACCACCTTCTCAAGAGCAATTAGGGATGGCCAATAAATGTTGGGCTTACCAGCGACACCCATATTCTATGAACGAATAATTTTAAAAAAATAGAGAAAAATTATTTCCTTCAGTGGCATAGTCCAGAAGAAGGGGGCATAACCTTGAAATTAGAACTAGGCGGTTCAGGGGTTATGTCAGGAAGCACTTCTTCACACAAAGGGTCGTGGGAATCTGGAACTCTCTCCCCCAAAAAGCTGTTGAGGCTGAGGATCAATTGTAAATTTCAAGATTGAGATTGATAGATTTTATGTTAGGCAAGGGTATTAAGGGCTACAGAACCAAGGCGGGTAGATGGAGTTAGATGCAAATCAGCCGTGATCTAATTGAATGGCAGAACTGGCTTGAGGGGCTGAATGGCCTCCTCCTGTTCCTGTGTTTCTCTGTAAATCTGCTGAGCCTATCAAGGGAAGATGAACTTTAAATGACCCTCAGGACATTTAATGAGTCAGCTTGACCTGTTTTTAAATATTGGCTTTTCTGTGGCAATGATCTTGGAGCTTAGCCAGCTTACAGCATGCATGGGTAGTTGCTGGGGCTGTGAGCTAGATGGAAATCAATCATCAACAACTACTGGATTCTACTACTGATTGCAACCTCATTTCCTGGACGATGATTATCTAGACAGAAAGCAATGAACATTCCCTGGAACAGTATACCAGCAACGGTCAAAGCTTCCAGAGAGAGTCAACTGAGACAAAACAAAAGAAAAAAAAGACTTGCATTTATACAGCGCCTTTTATGACCTCATGTGTCAGACCCTCGCCTCTGAGTCAGAAGATTGTGGGTTCAAGTCCCACTCCAGAGGCTTGAGAACTAAAATCTAGGCTGGCACTCCCAGTGTAGTACTGAGGGAGTGCTGCACTGTCAGAGGTGCCGTCTTTTGGATGAGGCATTAAACCAAGGCTCCGTCTGTTCTCTCAGTGGGACATATAAGACCTCGTGGCACTATTTATCCCCTGATGTTCTAGCTAATATTTATTCCTCAGTCAATATCACTAAAACAGGTTATCTGGTCATTATCGCATTGCTGTTTGTGGGAGCTTGCTGTGCACAAATTGGTGCTGCGTTTTCTACATTACAACACTGACTACACTTCAAGCAGTACTTCATTTGCTTGAAAGCACTTTGGGACGTCCGGTGGTCGTGCAAGATGCTATATAAATGCAAGTCTTTCTTTCTTTCAAATGCTTACATCCAAAGAAGTATTTTTGAAGTGTTGTCACTGTTGAAATGTAGGAAATGTGGTGGCCAATATGCCCAGAAACAGCATTAATAAATAAATGACCATATCCTCTTGTTTTAGGGAAGAGATAAATATTGGGCAGGAAGCCGGGGATAACTCCCCTGCTCTTCTTCAAATAGTGCCGAAGCATCTTTTACATCCTCCTGAAAATGCTGACAGGGCTTAACTTCACAGGGACTGAGGGATAAATATTGAGCAGAACAACAAGGGATAAATAGTGCCATGAGATCTTTTACGTCGCACTGAGACAGGGCCTCGGTTTAACGCCTCACCCAAAAGACGGCACCTGCGATAGTGCAGCACTCCTTCAGTAACTACACTGAATTGTCAGCCAAGATTACATGCCCCAGTCTCTGGAACCCACGACCTTCTGCCCACTGAGCCAAGGCTCAGACCTAAATCTGTAGGCTAGGTGCAGTCGTTTTGGGATGCCAGGAATTCTAAGAAGCCCTGAAGTTCCATCTGGGGGCACCCCGTCCTACATTTTTCAAGGAGACTTGAGCAAAGTTGTGCATTTGGGATGCAGACCAATCAAATTTGAGTCGTCAAAGGGATGTCAGTTATGTAGAGAGACTAGGGAAACCAAGATTGTTCTCCTTAGAGCAGAGAAGGTTAAGAGGAGAGTTAATAGAGGGGTTGAGACTTATGAGGAATTTGGATAGAGTGGATAGAAACATAGAAACATAGAAAATAGGTGCAGCAGTAGGCCGTTTGGCCCTTCGAGCCTGCACCACCATTCAATAAGATCATGGCTGATCATTCACCTCAGTACCCCTTTCCTGCTTTCTCTCCATACCCCTTGATCCCTTTAGCCATAAGGGCTATATCCAACTCCCTCTTTGAATATATCCAACGAACTTGCCTCAACAACTCTCTCGGAAGAGAATTCCACAGGTTAACAACTCTCTGAGTGAAAAAGTTTCTCGTCATCTCAGTCCGATATGGCTTACCCCTTATCCTTAGACTGTGTCCCCTGGTTCTGGACTTCCCCAACATCGGGAACATTCTTCCCGCATCTAACTTGTCCAGTCCCGTCAGAATTTTACATGTTTCCATGAGATCTCCTCTCATCCTTCTAAACTCCAGTGAATACAGGCCCAGTCGATCCAGCCTCTCCTCATATGTCAGTCCTGCCATCCCAGGAATCAGTCTGGTGAACCTTCGCTGCACTCCCCGAATAGGGAGAAATGTTGTTCAACAGTGGGTGAGTCCCTAACCAAAGGATTTGGTTAATAATTGGCAAAAGAAACAGAGGTGAGGTGAGGAGAAATGTTTTATGCAGTGAGTTGTTATGATCTGCAATGTACTGTCTGAAAGGGCGGTGGAAGCAGATTTAAGAATAACTTTCAAAAGGAAATTGGATAAATACTTGAAAATGAAAACATTTGCTGGGCTATGGGGGAAGAGCAGAGGGGAGTGCGACTAATTGGATCGCTCTTTCAAAGAGCCAGCACAGGCAAGAATGGGCCAAATGGTCTCCTTCTGTGCTATACGATTCTGATAAAACACTCTCATCTCTCTCTCTCTCTCATCCTTTCACAAGCTGACGGGCCCATTGTGCATTTCCAGCAATTTTCAGATTTTTTTTTTGTCTTTTTCCTTTTGTTCCCGCTTGTCAGGCAAACGAGATCTTTCTCGTATCCTGCCCGGCCATGTGGGAGAGGTCCACGGTCTGACTTCATCCACTCGAGTGCCGTTAGCTTGTGAAATTTCACAGCGAATCCCAAGTCAGTGGAAATTTGCAGTGAAGAAACAAAAGACGTAAGTCAACCGAGGGGGCAGAGGGACGTTAACAGATCCTTCAGGCAGGGAAGGAGATGAAAGCAGTCAGAGTGTGGACTTAAATCAATGAAGTGGGTTAAATGAGCAAAGGAGCCTTTTCTTATTTCATCATTGTTATGTCTCGACTTGACTATTCCAACGCCCTCCTGGCTAACCTCCCACATTCTAACTTCTGCAAACTTGAGATCATCCAAAAGTCGGCTGCCTGTGTCCTAACTTGCACCGTCCCATTCACCCACCATCATCATCATAGGCGGTCCCTCGAAACGAGGATGACTTGCTTCCACGCTGAAAAGGGATGAGTTCACAGGTGTTTCAATGAATATTCCGGATCCCAAACTATATCTTGAAGGGTGGAAGATGCCTGTGGGTGGATTTTTTTTAACGTGTGGTGGCCGTTGCACACCAGCCACCACACGGGCTTGACAGAGCTAGGTCTTGATCCAGTGGCAAGGATTAACCAAGACAACTGGAGACTTGCTCTGCTGCACGGACCTAGTGTGCACACATATCTCAGTGTGGGCTGGCCCGTGCTGCCCCTGGGCCCTCGCCTCTTCTGGGCCCCGAACTCATGCCTCCCCTGGGCCTCGATCACATCCCTCTATGAACTCTCGCCGCTCCTTCGCCCTGACCTCGCTGCTCCTGCTGTACCTGCCCGCACTGCAGTCAGCCGTCGCCCTCCGCCAGCAGCACGCACTGCTCCCTCTAACGGTCCTGGCCTGCTGTAATGGCCCCATCACCCCTGTGCTCGCTGACCTGGTTAGATGCAGGAAGAATGTTCCCCATGTTGTGGAAGTCCAGAACCAGGGGTCACAGTCTAAGGATAAGGGGTAAGCCATTTAGGACCGAGATGAGGAGAAACTTCTTCACCCAGAGAGTGGTGAACCTGTGGAATTCTCTACCACAGAAAGTTGTTCAGGCCAATTCACTAAATATATTCAAAAAAGAGTTAGATGAAGTCCTTACTACTCGGGGGATCAAGGGGTATGGCGAGAAAGCAGGAATGGGGTACTGAAGTTGCATGTTCAGCCATGAACTCATTGAATTGCGGTGCAGGCTAGAAGGGCCGAATGGCCTACTCCTGCACCTATTTTCTATGTTTCTATGTTTCTATGACCTACACTGGATCCCGGTAAAGCAACACCTCGATTTTAAGATTTTCATCCTTGTTTTCAAATCCCTCCATGGCCTCGGCACTCCTGCTCTCTGTAATCTCCTCCAGACTCTCAAACCTCCGAGATATCTGCACTTCTCTAATTCTGGCTTCTTGAGCATCCCTGATTTTAATCACTCCACCATTGGCGGCCGTGCCTTCTGTTGCCAGGCCTTAAGCTCTGGAACTGCCTGCCTAAACCTCTCTGCCTCTCTACCTCTCTTTCCAACTTTAAGACGCTCCTAAAAACCTACCTCTTTTTCTATCCTAATATCTCCTTGAGTAGCTCGGTGTCAAATTTTGATTGATAACGCTCCTGTGAAGCGCCTTGGGATGTTTTACTGTGTTAAAGGCGCTATATAAATACAAGTTGTTGTTGTTTTTATCTACTCCAGTGGTATCTTCACGACAAACAATATCAGAAGTGATTCTATTGATTAAATATCTCCTCGGGGATTGTTAGATGAACAGAAACTGAACGAACTAGAATTTATAAAGCACCTTTCTCAACCTCAGGTTGTCCCAAAATGCTTTATAGACAATGATGTGTAGTCACTGTTGTAATGTTTGGAAAGGAATTGCCAATTTACGCACAGCAAGCTCCCGCAAATAGCAATATGAACACTCCATTAAAATCACTTAAAATCGATTATCTGGCCGTGATGTTTGAGGGATATGTGTTGGCCAGGACAGTGGGGAGATCTCCCCTGCTAGTCCTTGAAATAAGTCCACCTGTGATGGCAGACGGGACTTTGCTTTAACATCAAAGACAGCACCTCCAACAGTGCAGCACTCCGTCAGCACTGTGCTGGGAGTGTTAGGATAGGTTTTTGTGCTCAAGTTTCTCGAGTGGGACTTGAACCCACAACATCTATGATGATTCACATTTAACTTTGGCACTAGCTGGTTAGGTTTTAATTTAACTTAAATTCCTGTCTTGCTGTCCATATCTCCTCCTCCCCCGCCGCCACTCCTGTGGGATATCTTGTCAGTGTTTCGAGATAAATGGTTGCAAATTTTAAAAAAAAGAAAAAAACACAAAATGCTGGAATAGCTCAGCATCAGAACCTAAAAGAAAGGCAGAATAACATTCTTTGTCAGAACTTGGACCCGTTATCTGGCTGGAGGAACCCCCTGTATTGGACAAAGGGTGGGGTGAGGGCTGGATAGATGGCAATGGCACACAACGTCTAATGACTTTCACAGCGCTGAGGGAGTGCTGCACCGTCAGGCACTGTCTTTTGGATGAGACATTAAACTGAGGCCCAGTCTGCACTTTGAGATGGATGCAGAAGATCTCAAGACACTATTCAAAGAAATTCAGGGAAGTTCTCTCCGGTGTCCTGGCCAATATTAATCCCTCAAAAACATTGGGAAAACAGATTATCCCATTGCTTGCTGTGCGCAAAATGGCTGCTGCATTTCCCTACATTACAGTGACGAGACTTCAAAGATGTTTCATTGGCATTTCTCTCCTTCCTTCCTTCCTTCCTCCTTTTCTTTATTTTCTTTCGAAAAAGCAGCGGGTGAGTTTAATTGGCTGGCCATTTCTGAGGAGGGGCCCCAGCCAATACATTAACCTGTCTTTCAGAAGCTGACACTTCCTGTTTCTATTTACAACAACACAACAACTTGTATTTGCATAGTGCTTTTAACATAGTGAAACATCCCAAGGCGCAGGTGACCAAAAGCTTGGTCAAAGAGGTAAGTTTTAAGTTGTGTCTTGAAGGAGGAAAGAGAGGTAGAGAGGCGGAGAAGCTTAGGTAGGGAGTTCCAGAGCTTGGGGCCTTGGCAATGGTTCAGCGATTATAATCAGGGATACTCAAGAAGGCAGAATTAGAGAGGCGCAGACATCTCGGGGGTTGTGGGGTTGGAGGAGATTACAGTGATAGGGAGGGATGAGGCTATGGAGGAATGTGAAAACAAGGATGAGAATTGGTTAACCGGGAGCCAATGTAGGTCAGCGAACACAGGGTTGTCATGTATTCAACTATCATTGTAACCCATGTATAAGCTGACCTAAGTTGTACACCTTGAGAACATTGACCACAAGGGGCGAATTTGTAGCGACGAGAAACTGGGATTTAAATCACGCGAGCATGGCCACTAGCAGCACAGAAGAGAGGTACTGCGTTGGTGATGATTGGGATGACTATATTGAGAGACTACAGCAAAGATTTGTCACTAGGAATGGTTGGGACAGGATTCGGCCGACAAACGCAGGGCTCATCTCCAGATGGTTTATGGATCCAGAACGTACTCCCTGATGAAGGACCTTCTAGCGCCAGAGAAGCCGGCGGACAAGATGTTCGAAGAGCTCAGTAAGTTGATTGGGGAACACCATAAACCGGCGAGCAGCATGCACATGGCTAGACACCGGTTTTACACGCACCGGCGGCGAGAAGGGTAAAGTGTTCGAGACTTTGTGGCAGACCTCCGGCGACTGGCGAGCCGATGTAAGTTCCCAGATGCATGTAGAGCGGAGATGCTGCGAGACTTTTTTATTGAGGGCATCGGGCACGCTGGGGTTTTCAGGAAACTGATTGAGACCAAAGACTTGACCTTGGAAGCGGTGGCTCTGATAGCCCAGACATGTACCTCAGGGGAGGAAGAGACCAGGGTGATGTATGACAAAAATCTTGGCTCAAATGCGGCAAACAACCAGGGAGTCAACATTGTTAACGCGGCACACAGTTCTCTAGGCAGACAACGCCAATCAGACATGCCCCAGCATGAAGTCGAACTGAAAGGGGGAATTCAACAGAGACAATGGCTAGCTGAACGACGATTTATACCATCGCAATGGACAATGCGGCCAGTAATGGGGCCATCAACACCTGTTAATGGTGCGCTTAAAGACAGTTACAGAGGCAGTCAGAGACGATCGACTGGTAATGGATCTTTTGTTTCCAACAACGGCATTCCAGCTTATGCTGGAAGTGTGGAGGCAAACACCCAGCCAGAGCTTGCAGGTATCAGCAATATAACTACAGAAACTGCAACGTCAGCGGTCACTTGGCGCGTATGTGCAGGAAGCCTGCAGCCAGGTTGATATACGAGGAGGATGGGCCCGATGTAAGCCCCACGAGGTCATTGTGGGGGAAATCGCTGGAAGCTGAAGCTCAGCGAGTTCACGTGGAGCACATATACAGTTCATACACCAGGACGCCACCGATAATGATGAAAGTGTTCCTCAACAGCATCCTAGGATTAATGGAGCTGGACACGGGGGCCAGCCAGCCAGTCCCTGATGAGTATCAAACAGTTCGAAAGGTTGTGGGTGTCCAAGGCCAGGACGCCAAAATTAATGCCGATTGACGCACAGCTATGGACATATACAAAAAAGATCATTCCGGTGCTAGGCAGCGCCACGGTAGTCGTGACCCACAAAGATTCAGAGAACAGGTTGCTATTCTGGATTGTCCCGGGGGACGGACCCGCACTACTGGGGAGTAGTTGGCTTGCTGTTATGAACTGGAAATGGGGCGATGTCAATGCAATTTCTTCTGTGGAGCGAGTATCATGCTCACAGTTCCTGGACAAATTTGACTCATTATTTCAACCCGGCATCGGCACTTTCATGGGGGCCAAGGTAGTGATTCACATAAATCCGGACGCCAGGCCAGAGCGTTGCTGTACGTGATGTGGGAAAAGATAGAAGGCGAATTGGACCGCCTGCTGAGGGAAGGCATCATCTCGCCAGTTGAATTCAGTGACTGGGCGAGCCCGACCATTCCGGTGCTCAAGGCGGATGAGTCGGTCAGGATATGTGGCGATTACAAGGCCACCATCAATCGGGTGTCACTCCAAGACCAGTACCCGCTACCGAGAGCGGAGGACCTCTTTGCGATGCTATCCGGTGGCAAACTTTTTTCAAACTTGGATCTGACCTCAGCTTATATGACCCAGGAGCTGGCGAGTGAGTCGAAGAAGCTGACCACAATCACAACACACAAGGGGTTATTTGAGTATAACAGATGTCCGTTCGGGATTCGTTCGGCCGCCGCGATTTTTCAGCGAATTATGGAAAGCCTCCTCAAGTCAATTCCAAGGACGGTAGTTTTTCAGGACGACATCCTCATCACGGGTCGCGATACTGAAGAACACCTCCACAACCTGGAGGAGGTGCAACGCAGACTGGACCGGGTAGGGCTGCGACTGAAAAAGGCAAAGTGCGTCTTCTTAGCTCCAGAGGTAGAATTCCTGAGGGGGAGGGTAGCAGCAGATGGGATCAGACCGACTGTGTCCAAAATGGAAGCGATCCAGAGAGCACCCAGACCCCGTAACACGATGGAGCTGTGTTCATTCCTGGGGCTCCTGAACTACTTTGGTAACTTTCTTCCCAAATTGAGCACGCTGTTCGAGCCGCTACACGTGCTCCTACGCAAAGTTCGCGATTGGGTCTGGGGGACAGCCAGGAAGGGGCTTTTAATAGAGCACGCAATTTGTTATGCACCAACAAACTGTTAACGTTGTATGACCCATGTAAGAAACTTGTTATAACGTGCGATGCGTCATCCGATGGGGTCGGGTGTGTGTTGCAGCATGTAAATGCCAATGGTCAGTTACAGCCAGTAGCTTATGCCTCCAGAAGTCTGTCCCAGGCAGAAAGGGGCTACGGGATGGTAGAAAAGGAAGCGCTAGCATGTTTATATGCAGTAAAAAAATGCACCAGTACCTATTTGGCAGGAAATTTGAGCTGGAGGCAGATCACAAACCCCTAACGTCCCTTTTGGCCGACAACAAGGCCATAAATGCGAATGCATCGGCCCGCATACAGAGGTGGGCACTCATGTTAGCCGCCTATGACTACACAATTTGGCATAGACCGGGCACTGAAAACTGCGCCGATGCACTCAGCAGGCTCCCACTAGCCCCCACTGAGGGGGCAACTGAGCATGATGCTGAGATGGTCATGGCTGTTGAAGCTTTCGAAAGCGAAGGCTCAGCTGTGACAGCCCGTCAGACTAAAGTCTGGACAAATAAAGACCCGCTACTGTCTTTCGTCAAGAAATGTGTCCTGAATGGGGACTGGGCAGTCACATATGGGGCATGCCCTGAGGAATTTAAACTGTTTCATAGGCGCAAGGATGAACTCTCGATTCAGGGCGATTGCCTACTGTGGGGAAACCGAGTAATCATGCCCCAGATGGGCAGAGAGGTGTTTATCAGAGAACTTCACAATGAGCACCCGGGCATTGTCATGATGAAGGCAATTGCCAGGTCACACGTTTGGTGGCCAGGGATAGATGCAGATCTGGAACTTTGTGTTCGCAGGTGCAACACGTGTGCTCAGCTGGGCAATGCGCCCAGGGAAGCCCCCCTTAGCCCCTGGTCCTGGCCCGCCAAGCCATGGTCACGCATCCATGTGGACTACACAGGTCCTTTCATGGGAAAAATGTTTTTGGTTGTTGTAGACGCATACTCCAAATGGATTGAGTATTCCATTTTAAATTCAAGCACATCCTCTGCCACGGTAGAAAGTCTACGGGCAATGTTCGCCGCCCACGGTCTACCGGACTTCATGGCAGGCAATGGAATCAACCATGTCAGAATGGCATCGTTCAAGCCGGCCTCAAACGGCCAGGCGGAACGAGCATTGCAGATAATCAAACAGGGGATGCTCAGAATCCAAGGGGGTTCCCTATCACGCCTCCTGTTGGCCAATAGATCCCGACCACACTCACTCACAGGGGTTCCACCCGCAGAGCTGCTAATGAAAAAGATGCTCAAAACCAGGTTATCCCTTATACACCCTACTATGAAAGAAATTGTCAGTCACAATGTGACTACCATGACAGGAATGCGAGGGTGCGATGTATTGATGTCAATGACCCTGTTTTTGTCCTTAATTACGCTGCAGGGCCCAAATGGCTTGCAGGCACTGTGATTGCCAAAGAGGGAAATAGGATTCTGGTAGTTAAACTTACCAATGGACAAATCTGCTGCAAACACGTGGATCAAACTAAAAGGAGGTTCAGCAACCCCATAGAAGAAGCAGAGGAAGAACACGATGTAGAGTTTACTTCATCACAGGTGACCGAACACCGGAACCAAAGGGAGGAGAGCCCAGTCACTGTGGGCAGTCCGGACAGGCCTGTGGCACCACAAACAGCAGACACTCAGGCCAGCGCCCAACAACCGGAGCCCCAACTCAGACGCTCTACAAGGGAGCGTAAACCACCAGAGAGACTCAACCTGTGATCCCAATAAGACTTTGGGGGAGAGGTGATGTCATGTATTCAACTATCATTGTAACCCATGTATAAGCAGACGTAAGTTGTACACCTTGAGATCATTGACCACAAGGGGCAAACTTTGGGGAGACACTCCAAATCTGGACTTTCAGGTATAAAAGGGGAAGCTCCACCCACATTCATCACTTGAGGTCTTGGTAATAAAGGTAACTGGTCACAGAGTGACCTTCTCTCAAGTATGGGCCTCGTGTGCATTTATACTGTATAGTAAGGACCTATCAGTGGTAGAGGGATGTGATCGGGGCCCAGAAGAGACGAGAGTTCGGTGCCCAGAAGAAGTGAGGGCCCAGCGATATGTATGTGCACTAGGTCCATGCAGCAAAGCTGGTCTCCAGTCGTCTTGGTTAGTCCTTGCCACTGGAACAAGGCCTAGCTCTGTCAAGCCCGTGTGGTGGCTGGTGTGAAACGGTCACCACACGGTAAAAAAATCCACACACAGGCATCTTCCACCCTTCAGGATGTAGTTGAGGATCTGGAATATTATGTCCTTCATTAGAAACATAGAAACATAGAAAATAGGTGCAGGAGTAGGCCATTCAACCCTTCGAGCCTGCACTACCATTCAATAAGATCATGGCTGATCATTCCCTCAGTACCCCTTTCCTGCTTTCTCTCCATACCACTTGATCCCTTTAGCCATAAGGGCCATATCTAACTCCCTCTTGAATATATCCAATGAACTGGCATCAACAACTCTCTGCGGTAGGGAATTCCACAGGTTAACAACTCTCTGAGTGAAGAAGTTTCTCCTCATCTCATTCCTAAATGGCCTACCCCTTATCCAAAACTGTGGCCCCTGGTTCTGGACTTCCCCATCATCGGGACATTCTTTCCGTATCTAACCTGTCCAGTCCTGTCAGAATCTTATAATTTTCTATGAGATCCCCTTTCATCCTTCTAAACTCCAGTGTATAAAGGCCCAGTATAAAGGCCCAGTTGATCCAGTCTCTCCTCATATGTCAGTCCCGCCATCCCAGGAATCAGTCTGGTGAAGCACCTGTGAACTTTTTGGCATGGAAACAAGTCACCCTCGACTCGAGGGACTGCCCATGATGATGATGATGGGTGAGCGGGACTTGGTGCGAGTTAGGACACGGGCAGCGGTGTACTCAATGCCATTGAGCCATTTAGCCTTTTAGAACATTGCTTACGTTCTTCCAGCTGTGTTGCAGACCTTGGGGTTTGCACTCAAAGAGTTAAATTGCACCTGCGTCCCAAAACCTACTGAATCTTTCCAACTAAGTCAGACTCTCAGTCATTGGCTATGTGCACCAAAGCTCCTGGGGAAAGATAAAAGGCTGTCTTCAAAAAGATGGAACTTAAACAGAAAACATCGTAAACACCCAGCATGCAGTAGAGAGAAAAGACCGGCTACTGTCAAGAATGGAGCTCCTCAGAACTGAAGGCTGAAATTTAGGCAAAAGTTTTAACCTGGAGTACTGCGTACAGTTTTGGTTTCCTTATTTAAGGAGGGATAAACTTGCATTGGAAGCAGTTCAGAGAAGGTTCACGAAGTTGATTCCTGAGATGAAGTGGTTGTCTTATGAGGAAAGAGGAAGGTCCTATACTCATTGGAGTTTAGAAGAATAAAAGGTGATCTTATTGAAACATATGAGATTCTGAGTGGGTTTGATGGAGTAGATGCTGAGAGGATGTTTCCCCTCGTGGGGGAATCTAGAACTGGGGGCAGAGTTTCAGAATAAAGGGGTCGCATATTTAAGACGGCGATGAGGAGGAATTTCTCCTCTCAGAGGGTCGTGAATCTTTGGAATTCTCTATCACAGAGAGCTGTGGAGGCTGGATCATTGAATATATTCAAGGCTGACATTGGCAGATTTTTGAATGATAAGGGAAGCAAGGATTATGGGGAACGGGCAGGGAAGTGGAGTTGAGTCCATGATCAAATCATCCATGATCATATTGAATGGTGGAGCAAGCTCGAGGAGCAGGGTGGCCTACTCCTGCTTCTATTTCTTATGTTTTTATGTTCATGGGAACATTGTAACAGGAGAAATTTTCAGAAGATGCTGTTTCTTGCTGGAAGAATAAAAGCATTTGAAGAATATTGAATGGAACTTGCCAAAGGTTTGAGTAAAACTGTTGGAGTTACAAGAAACCTGAACTGAAGGTACGGGGGATTGAAATTATTGATGGAGAAGTGACAAAGAAAACATATTTGAGATACAAACAGAGACCAGAGTATAGATCCAAACCTCTGGGAGGGGCAGATGGAAGACTTTGGTGCCTTTTGGCCATAAAGAGAATCAAACACAAGCAAGAGGGTGACATGATCATAGCGTCATAGGAGCAGGAGTAGGCCATTCAGCCCCTCTAGCCTGCTCCTCCATTCAGTTAGATCATGGCTGATCTGCACCTCAACTCCACCGAACCACCTTTGCTCCATATCCCTTGATACACTTACCCAACAAAATATGGCGATCTCAGTCTTTTAAGCGGCAATTGATCCAGCATCCACTGCCTTCGGGGGAAGATCATTTCTGACTTCTACCGCCCTTTGTGTTAATACTTGCTTTGTGATTACCCTCCTAAATGGCCAAGCTCTAATTTTAAGAGTGTGTTCCTTGATCAGAGTAAATAGTTTCTCAGTACCCCGTACTTCACACCCCGTTTTCGTGCAGGGATGATGGGTGCTCATAGAGAAGTCATCACAGGCAGTCCCTCGGAATCAAGGAAGACTTGCTTCCACTCTAAAAGTGAGTTCTCAGGTAACTGTACAGTCCAATACGGGAATTACAGTCTCTGTCACAGGTGGGACAGACAGTGGTTGAGGGAAAGGGTGGGTGGGACAGGTTTGCCGCACGCTCCTTCGGCTGCCTGCACTTGTTTTCTGCATGCTCTCGGCGATGAGACTCGAGGTGCTCAGCGCCCTCCCGGATGCACTTCCTCCATTTAGGAGGTTTTTGTCCAGGGATTCCCAGGTGTTGGTAGGGCTGTTGCATTTTACAAAGGAGGCTTTGAGGGTGTCCTTGGGCTCGCTGGTCGTGTAGGAGTTCTGAGTCGAACACTTGCTTTGGGAGTCTTGTGTCAGGCATGCGAATAATGTGGCCCGCGCAACGGAGCTGGTTGAGTGTGGTCAGTGCTTCGATGCTGGGGATGTTGGCCTGATCGAGGACGCTCACGTTGGTGTGTCTGTCCTCCCACAGGATTTGCAGGATCTTGTGCAGACATCATTGGTGGTATTTCTCCAGCAATTTGAGGTGTCTACTGTATATGGTCCACGTCTCTGAGCCATACAGGAGGGCGGGTATCACTACAGACCTGTACACCATGAACTGGGTGCCAGATTTGAGGGCCTGACCTTTGAACACTCTTTTCCTCAGGCGGCCGAAGGCTGCGCTGGCACACTGGAGGCGGTGTTGAATCTCGTCGTCAAGTCTGCCCTGCCTTGCAAGTAGGCGTTAGGCCTTGCACATAGCCACCCTTCCCCCTCAGATTGGAGAGACGAAGAGCAGCGAGCAGCTAGTTGATGGAGGACCCAAAAAGGCAGTTCCCACAAGGAACTTTGGGTCTGTTTTTGGACAGCAGCCAGAAGATCTGTAGCCAGCAGCCATTACAACAACGACTGCAGCAGCAACATCTTGTATTTATAAAACGCCTTTAATGTAGAGCAATGTTCAAGGCACTTCAGGGGATCAATTATCAGGCAAAAAATTGACACGGAGCCAAAGAAGGAGACATCAGGACAGGCGGATGAAGTGTCTGCTTTGAGTTCCGCCCTCATTATCATGCACCAGGTCACTGCTGACGGCTAGATTTATAGAATCATAGACTGATACAGCACAGAAGGAGGCCATTCGACCCATCGTGCCTGTGCCAGCTCTCTGAACGAGGTATTCAAATAGTCCCACTCCCTCTGCTCTTTCCCCATAGCCCTGCAAGTCTTCTCCACTTGTGGGAAAGGTGGCCTAGTGGTTATATTATTGGAATAGTATTCCTGAGGCCTATACTAATGACCTAGAGACATGAGTTCAAATCCCACCATGGCAGCTGGGGAATTTAAATTCAGTTAATTAAATAAATCTGGAATAAAAAGCTAGTATCAGTAATGGTGACCATGAAACCACTGGATTGTCACAACAACCCAACTGGTTCACTAATACACTTTAGGAAAGGAAACCTTCTGTCCATACCTGGCATGGCCTATTATGTGACTCCAGATCCATACCCGTCCTGATATGGCCCAACAAGCCGCTCAGGTGTCAAGAAGGCAGCTCACCACCACCTTCTCAAGGGATGGACAATAAATGCTGGCTTTGCCAGTGACGCCCACATCCCATGAATGAATTAAAAATATACATTTTTCCATTTCCCTTTTGAAGGTTACCACTGAACCTGCTTCCTCGGCCCTTTCAGATAGTGCGTTCCAGATCATAACAACTGCACAATAATGTGAACCCCCAAATACAGGTGAGGTTCAGGACAGGTGAGGCAGAGAGGGAGCTGGAAAATCTGGCCCATCCCACAAGAAGAGCTGAGCGCACAGAACCCTTGCAGCTAACTGTGGCATTTAGATCAATGTCTAGGGTCTTCTCATATCATTGCCTTGCTCGTGCCTTGGCATTAAACACATATTATAATCCATTTACTCCCTGTTAAATCCACTCACTGTCAAGTCTACTCCATATTAAATTGAGAATTGCTTGACTGCTTCAGACAGAAGCTTTGCAATACCCAATTTAACAGCGAGTAGGTGGATCTTTTCCATGTTGTTTCGTTTCCTACATCAACAACATTTACATACCAATTTGTATTTATTATTGGCCAGTTTGCACCCTGCCTTTCCGAAGGTGCTGGTGGACGCTGGAATCGATTCCAGACACCTGCAGTCAACCAACAACGTTCCTGGTGTCCTGACCAATGTCTACCAACATCTAAAAAACAGATTATCTGGTCACTATCACATTGCTGGCTGTGGGAGCTTGCTGTGTACAAATTGGCTGCTGCGTTTCCCACATTACAACAGTGCCTGCCTTTTCAAAGCAGTCTTTCATTTGCTGTGAAGCGGCTTGGGATGTCCTGAGGTCATGGAAGGCTCTGCAGAAATTCAAGTTCTTTCTTTTCAAAAGTCCATTTTTCGAATGGCAGGCCAGCAATTGCTTGGAGCCTAACTGTTTCATAAGAACATAAGAAATAGGAGCAGGAGTAAGCCATATGGCCCCTTGAGCCTGCTCCGCCATTTAATATGATCATGTCTGATCCGATCATGGACTCAGGTCCACTTCCCTGCCCAGTCCCCATAACCCCTTAATCCATTATCAGTTAAGAAGCTGTCTATCTCTGTCTTAAATTTATACAAAGCAGGGCTAGACAGTTACTCAACAGTTTTACTGCCTTCCTTCTCCCACACACACCGGCGAATTTCCAGGGAATCCTCTGGGCCAACATAATGGGAGAGGAGACGTGGCTGAAAGGCAGCCTGGCCCTTTTAACCTGTGCTTTTTAACCTGGGGAGCAATGTGTTACCCAGGCTAGCAAAAGGAGAGGAAAATATCGAGCAGATTTTCTTCTCTTGCATTTGGCCGTAAATAATCAATTCGGCGCAGTGACGCGGGGAGTTGGGCCGGAAAGATACCGGCCCTGTTGAGGAGGCTGTCTGATTTGCCACCCGTTATTTTTTCATGGTGTGCGCCTCGCTGCTAAGGTCCACATTTATTGCTCAGCCTTAGTTGCCCTTGAGAAAGTGGTGGTGATCCGTCTTCTTGCACCGCTGCAATCTGTGTCTTGAAGGTGCTCCCACAGTGCTGTCACTGGGGGGAGTTCCAAGATTTTGACCCAGCGACGACGAAGGAACGGCGATATATTTCCAACTCAGGATGATGTGTAACTTGGAGGTGGTGGTGCGTCTGCTGTTCTTCTAGGTGGTGGAGGTTGTGAGTTTGAGAGGTACATCAGGGGGTAAGGGCACCATGACAGGCATACGACCCGTGCTCAACAGATGTTCCTCTCTGCGCTCTGCCCAGATGACTATTTGCATCAAGTTCCAAATAGGGAAATCTGCCCCTAACCTTTCATTCAAACGGTGTGTGGATTTGTTGCTTATGCTAAAATGGATGGCTTGGGCCCACAGCTTAGAACCTGTTCCACCTGTGAAAGGGTCTGTAGCTCTCGTATTGGGCTGTTCAGCCACCAAAGAGCTCACTTCAGGAGTGGAAGCAAGTCTTCCTCGATTCCGAGGGACTGCCTATGATGATGAGAACCTGTCGGGTCTTGAGGACAAAGTCAAAATGGAGCGATTTTAACCCAATCCACCCGAGTTGAAAAACCAGAGTGTTTATTGACAGCATTGTGCCAGACAGTGTCAGCCATGGCTTGGTGGGTAGCACTCTTGTCTCTGAGTCTGTAGGTTCAAGTCCCGCTCCAGCACGTAAATCTAGGCTGACACTCCAGTGCAGTGTTGAGGGAGTGCTGTCTTTCGGTTGATCGGTGAAACCGAGATTCTGTCTGCTCTCTCAGGTGGACGTAAAAGATCCCATGGCACTATTTTGAAGAAGAGCAGGGGAGATATCCCCGGTATCCTGGCCAATATTTATCCCTCAATCAAGAAAACAAAAACAGATGATCTGGTCATTATCACATTGCTGCTTGTGGGAGCTTGCTGTGCGCAAATTGGCTGCCGCATTTCCCACAATATAACAGTGACAACACTACAATAGTAGTTCAACGGCTGTAAAGTGCTTTGCGATGTCCGGTGGTCGTGAAAGGCGCTCTCGAAATAGAAACATAGAAACATAGAAAATAGGTGCAGGAGTAGGCCATTCAGCCCTTCAAGCCTGCACCGCCATTCAATGAGTTCATGGCTGAACATGCAACTTCAGTACCCCATTCCTGCAAATCTTTCTTCCTTTTATCAATGAGTTGGAGGCAGGGCTCACAGCAAGCGATCTATTTTGTGCCAAACTCCAATGTGAGTTGATAACCTGCCCTGCCCACCCATTGGAATGCAGTGTCTCCTTGCAATGGTCACCTGACGGGTTTCATTCCCTCTGTGCACTATTTCTGGAGCCCTGCTTCACATGCTGACATAAATTCCCTCCTGAGGTTTTTAACCCCTTTTGAAAACCGCTTTTCAAATTAAGGGCGTAATGATTACGGTGAAACAGCACGGAGAGAAATCAAAGCGGGCACATTAAAATAGCATTAAAGTTAGCACAGGGAGGGAATTAGAACCACTGGTGTCCTCGTGAGCCGGTGACTGACCGGTCTGTGAATAAAAGGCTTCATTATCACAAATCATTCATAGAATTTCAACGTACCAAAAGCGGTTCCTTGTTAATCATGTTATATAGAATTTCTGGTCTATCCAACCCATTTAATGCATTCCCTCAACTGTTCAGGTTCTATACT
The DNA here is from genome assembly GCF_044704955.1 of Pristiophorus japonicus. NCBI lineage: Eukaryota > Metazoa > Chordata > Chondrichthyes > Pristiophoridae > Pristiophorus > Pristiophorus japonicus. Next base: position 183,374,769 of record NC_091989.1, read on the forward strand.
CAGACTGCCAATGTCATTAATCCATGGCTTACTGTTGCACACATGAAAAAAAACCATGAAAACCTTCCTAGACCTCCAGGGATCGCAGTTATGGCCAAATCCAGAGGTAAAAAGACAGTGATCAATGCCACTGCACTTTCTGCTCCCTTGACAACACCTTCCCTCAGTTTATAAAAACTCCGTAAGAAATTTTGGCTCGTGTGCATTCATCATTGGCATTGGAAAATCTACTACACAGCTGCTTAATACTTAGGTGTTGATCTAGGCTTGACAGGGTAGATGCAGAGAGGATGTTTCCCCTCGTAAGGGAAGCTAGAACTAGGGGGCATAGTTTCAGAATAAGGGGTCGCCCATTGAAAATGGAGATGAGGAATTTCTTCTCTCAGAGGGTCGTGAACCTTTGGAATTCTCAGCTCCAGAGAGCTGTGGAGGCTGGGTCATTGAATATATTTAAGGTGGAGGTAGACAGATTTTTGAATGATAAGGGAGTCAAGGGTTATGAGGAGCGGGCAGGGAAACCAAGATCAGATCAGCCATGATCTTATTGAATGGCGGAGCAGGCTCGTGGGGCCAAATGGCCGACTCTTGCTCCTATTTCTTATGTTCTGATGTAGGTCCAACACCTGGAAGCATTTTCCCCTCAAGGACAATGAATGAAAAGGGTCAAGTTATGAGGAGGGGTTGAGTAAACTTAGTTCCGATTTGGCACTCCCTTGAGTTTGGAAAGCTGAGTGGTGATCTAATCGAGGTCTTGAAATTGTTAAACGGATTTGATAGGGTAGATACAGAGAAACTATTTTCTTTGATGAGAGAAATTCAGAACATGGGGGCATAACCATAAAATTAGAATTAACTCCTTCAGGAGTGAAATAAGGAAGCATATTTTTACATAAAGGGTAGTATAAATCTGGAACTATTTCCCAAAAAGCTGGGACAATTTACATTTTCAAGATCGATAGATTTTTGTTGGGTAAGGGTATCAAAGGATACGGAGCAATGGCGGGTAAATGGAGTTGAGGTACAGATCAGCCGCGATCTAATTGAATGGCAGAGTAGGTTTGAGGGGCTGAATGGCCTCCTCCTGTTCCTATCTTCATTTCACTCTCTTGCGTGTGCGTGATTCTCCTGTTCATTTTCCAGAAGGCATGTTGGCAAGAGCTCCATAGACCTCTTTCCCAGAGGTTTGGATCAATACCTTTGTCTTTGTTTCCATTTTAGTTGTATCTCAAATAGGTTTTTCTTTGAATCGTTCAATAATTTCAACCCCATGCCACCGAGACAATAAATTATTTCAGTTCAGGTTTCTTCTTGTTCCAACAGTTTTACTCAATCCTTTGGCAAGTTCCCTTCAATCTTCTTCAAATCTTCTTCAAATGCCTTTATTTTTCCAGCAGGAAATAGCATCTTCTGAAAATGGCTTGAGGCCAACTGTGGAAAGTGTGACCCCAAAGTCCCATTGAAACACTAAGCTGGTGATATCTTTCTGAACGAATCTTAAGACACAGTATTTGGCTGCCAATGAAATGTTAAGTTTTCTTAGGCTAACTCAATGAAACATTAAAATCTTATCCCAGCATGATTGCAGCTCATGATGTTATCTTGGCATTCCGCATTCAGTTAAACTCATTAAGCTAATAGGTGCTCATTGGTACTTCAAAATAGAAACATAGAAAATAGATGCAGGAGTAGGCCATTGGGCTCTTCAAGCCTGCACCACCATTCAATAAGATCATGGCTAATTATTCCTTCAGTATCCCTTTCCTGCTTTCTCTCCATACCCCTTGATCCACTTAGCCGTAAGGGCCATACCTAACTCCCTCTTGAATATATCCAATGAACTGGCATCAATGACTCTCTGCGGCAGGGAATTCCATAGGTTAATAACTCTCTGAGTGAAGAAGTTTCTCCTCATCTCAGTGCTAAATGGCCTACCTCTTATCCTAAGCCTATGTCACCTGGTTTTGGACTTCCCCAACATCGGGAACATTCTCCCCGCATCTAACCCAATGCGTATAAGGTGGCCAAGGTTAGTGGGAAACTAGAAGATTGGGAAAATTTTAAAAGACAGCAAAGAATGACTAAGAAAGCAATAAAGAAAGGAAAGATAGATTACGAAGGTAAACTTGCGCAAAACAGAAAAACAGATCTTAAAAGCTTTTACCGATATATAAAACGGAAAAGAGTGACTAAAGTAAATGTTGGTCCCTTAGAAGATGAGAAGGGGGATTTAATAATGGGAAATGTGGAAATGGCTGAGACCTTAAACAATTATTTTGCTTCGGTCTTCACAGTGGAAGACACAAAAACCATGTCAAAAATTGCTGGTCACAGGAATGTGGGAAGGGAGGACCTTGAGACAATCACTATCACTAGGGGGGTAGTGCTGGACAGGCTAATGGGACTCAAGGTAGACAAGTCCCCTGGTCCTGATGAAATGCATCCCAAAGTATTAAAAGAGATGGTGGAAGTAAGAGCAGATGCATTCGTTATAATCTACCAAAACTCTCTGGACTCTGGGGAGGTACCAGCGGATTGTAAAGCAGCTAATGTAACGCCTCTGTTTAAAAAAGGGGGCAGACAAATGGCAGGTAACGAGAGGCCAGTTAGTTTAACATCTGAAGTGGGGAAAATGTTTGAAACTATCATTAAGGAAGAAATAGCGGGACATCAAGATAGGAATAGTGCAATCAAGCAGACGCAACATGGATTCATGAAGGAGAAATCATGTTTAACTAATTTACTGGAATTCTTTGAGGATATAACGAGCATAGTGGATAGAGGTGTACCGATGGATGTGGTATATTTAGATTTTCAAAAGGCATTCGATAAGGTGCCACACAAAAGGTTACTGCTGAAGATAAAGGTACGCGGAGTCAGAGGAAATGTATTAGCATGGATCGAGAATTGGCTGGCGAACAGAAAGCAGAGAGTCAGGATAAATGGGTCCTTTTCGGGTTGGAAATCGGTGGTTAGTGGTGTGCCACAGGGATCGGTGCTGGGACCACAACTGTTTACAATATACATAGATGGCCTGGAAGAGGGGACAGAGTGTAGTATAACAAAATTTGCAGATGACACAAAGATTAGTGGGAAAGCGGGTTGTGTAGAGGGCACAAAGAGGCTGCAAAGAGATTTAGATAGGTTAAGCGAATGGGCTAAGGTTTGGCAGATGGAATACAATGTTGGAAAGTGTGAGGTCATCCACCTTGGGAAAAAAAACAGTAAAAGGGAATATTATTTGAATGGGGAGAAATTACAACATGCTGCAGTGCAGAGGGACCTGGGGGTCCTTGTGCATGAAACTCTTTTGAGTTTACCTGCGAAAACATAAAACATGTATCCGTGCCACCCGACCTGGATGACACACACAAGACATTTACAAGGCCCTTTTTTGTTTTTTTGGGGTTTTTTTTTTTGTGGTTTTTTTTTGGGCACTAAAATCAAATTTTTCCTTTTTTCCAGTGCCCCCTATAAAAGGAGAGGGGGGCACTAAAAGCACCGGCAATTAAAACAAATTAAACTTAAAAAAACGTAAAATCAAATTAAAATTTGGTTGCCGGGCGTGATGATGCACTCCAGTCCCTCCGGTGCCCACCTCTCGCGGAAGGCCACGAGCGTACCGGTGGACACCGCGTGCTCCATCTCCAAGGACACCCTGGACCGGATGTAAGAGCGGAAGAGAGGCAGGCAGTCAGGTTGAACGACCCCCTCGACCGCCCGCTGCCTGGACCGGCTGATGGCACCCTTGGCCGTGCCCAGGAGCAGTCCTACGAGGAGGCCTTCGGACCTACCCGCTCCCCTCCGCACAGGGTGCCCAAAGATCAGGAGAGTGGGACTGAAGTGCAGCCAGAATTTCAGGAGCAGCCCCTTCAAATAGTGGAACAGGGGCTGCAACCTTGTGCATTCAATAAAAACATGGAACACGGACTCCTCCAGACCGCAGAAATTGCAGGCGGCCTGGGAGTCCGTGAACCGGCTTAAAAATTTATTGCACGGCACTGCTCCGTGCACCACCCTCCAGGCCAAGTCCCCGATGAATAGTGGGAGGACCCCTGCGTAGAGTGCCCTCCATCAGGGACCCCCGCCTCCTCCGGACGGCAAGATGGTACGCCATGGCGTGTCCGGACGGCCGGCGAGGATGGCAAAGTTGAGGGTGTGCAGGAGCAGCCCGTACAGGAAACCCCTCCGCGCGGAACTGAAAGGCACGGAGGGGATTTCCCCGAGGCGGCTCAAGTTGTGAGGCGCCGGCCCCCGAGGGAGGTCCTTGTGCATGAATCCCAAAAAATTAGTTTGCAGGTGCAGCAGGTAATCAGGAAGGCGAATGGAATGTTGGCCTTCATTGCGAGAGGGATGGAGTACAAAAGCAGGGAGGTCCTGCTGCAACTGTAGAGGGTATTGGTGAGGCCGCACCTAGAGTACTGCGTGCAGTTTTGGTCACCGTACTTAAGGAAGGATATACTAGCTTTGGAGGGGGTACAGAGACGATTCACTAGGCTGATTCCGGAGATGAGGGGGTTACCTTATGATTATAGATTGAGTAGACTGGGTCTTTACTCGTTGGTGTTCAGAAGGATGAGGGTGATCTTATAGAAACATTTAAAATAATGAAAGGGATAGACAAAATAGAGGCAGAGAGGTTGTTTCCACTGGTCGGGGAGACTAGAATTGTGGGCACAGCCTCAAAATACGGGGGAGCCAATTTAAAACCGAGTTGAGAAGGAATTTCTTCTCCCAGAGGGTTGTGAATCTGTGGAATTCTCTGCCCAAGGAAGCAGTTGACGCGAGCTCATTGAATGTATTCAAGTCACAGATAGATAGTTTTTAACCAATAAGGGAATAAAGGGTTACGGGGAGTGGGCGGGCAAGTGGAGCTGAGTCCACGATCAGATCAGCCATGATCTTGTTGAATGGCGGAGCAGGCTCGAGGGGCTAGATGGTCTACTCCTGTTCCGAATTCTTATGTTCTTATGTTCTTATGTAACCTGTCCGGTCCCGTCAGAATCTTACACGTTTCTACGAGATTCCCTCTCATCCTTCTAACCTCCAGTGGATAAAGGCCCAGTTGATCCAGTCTCTCCTCAGATGACAGTCCAGCCATCCCGGGAATCAGCTGATGAACCTTCGATGCACTCCCTCAATAGCAAGAACGTCTTTCCTCAGATTAGGAGGCCAAAACTGAACACAATATTCCAGGTGAGGCCTCACTAAGGCCCTGTACAACTGCAGTAAGACCTCCCTGCTCCTATATTCAAATCCCCTAGCTATGAAGGCCAACATACCATTTGCCTTCTTCACCGCCTGCTGTACCTGTATGCCCATTTTCAGTGACTGATGAACCATGACACCCAGGTCGCGTTGCACCTCCCCTTTTCCTAATCTGCCACCATTCAGATAATATTCTGCCTTTGTGTTTTTGCCCCCAAAATGGATAACCTCACATTTATCCACATTATACTGCATCTGCCATGCATTTGCTCACTCACCTAACCTGTCCAAGTCACCCTGCAGCCTCTTAGCGTTCTCCTCACAGCTCACACTGCCACCCAGTTTAGTGTCATCAGCAAACTCGGAGATATTACACTCAATTCCTTCATCTAAATCATTAATGTATATTGTAAAGAGCTGGGGTCCCAGCACTGAGCCCTGCGGCACTCCACTAGTCGCTGTCTGTCATTCTGAAAAGGACCCGTTTATCCCGACTCTCTGCTTCCTGTCTGCCAACTAGTTCTCTATCCACATCAGTCCATTACCCCCAATACCATGTGCTTTGATTTTGCACACCAATCTCTTGTGCGGAACCGTGTCAAAAGCCTTTGAAAGTCTAAATACACCACATCCACTGGTTCTCCCTTGTCCACTCTGCTGGTTACATCCTCAAAAATTTCCAGAAGATTCGTTAAGCATGATTTCCCTTTCATAAATCCATGCTGACTTGGTCTGATCCTGCCACTGCTTTCCAAATGCGCTGCTATTTCATCCTTAATGATTGATTCCAACAATTTCCCCACTACTGATGTCAGGCTAACCGGTCTATAATTACCCGTTTTCTCTCTCCCTCCGTTTTTAAAAAGTAGTGTTACATTAGCTACCCTTCAGTCCATAGGAACTGATCCAGAGTCGATAGACTGTTGGAAAATGATCACCAATGCATCCACTATTTCTGGGGCCACTTCCTTACGTACTCTGGGATGCAGACGATCAGGCCCCAGGGATTTATCGACCTTCAATCCCATGAATTTCTCTGACATAATTTCCCACCTAATAAGGATATCCTTCAGTTCCTCCTTCTCTCTAGACCCACTGTCCCCTAGTACATTCGGAAGGTTATTTGTGTCTTCCTTCATGAAGACAGAACCGAAGTATTTGTTCAATTGGTCTGCCATTTCTTTGTTCCCCATTATAAATTCACCTGAATCCGACTGCACGGGACCTACGTTTGTCTTCACTAATCTTTTTCTCTTCACCTATTAATAGAAGCTTTTGCAGTCAGTTTTTTTGTTCCCTGCAAGCTTCCTCTCGTACTCTATTTTCCCCCTCTTAATTAAACCCTTCGTCCTCCTCTGTTGAATTCTAAATTTCTCCCAGTCCTCAGGTTTGCTGCTTTTTCTAACCAATTTATATGTCTCTTCCTTGGCTTTAACACTATCCTTAATTTCCCTTGTTAGCCACGGTTGAGTCACCTTCCCCATTTTACAAGGATGTACAATTGCTGAAGTTCATCCATGTGATCTTTAACTGTTTGCCATTGCTTATCCACCGTCAACTCTTTAAGTATCCTTTGCCAGTCTATTCTAGCCAATTCATACCTCATACCGTCGAAGTTACCTTTCCTTAAGTTCAGGACTCTAGTTTCCGAATTAACTGTGTCACTCTCCATCTTAATAAAGAATTCTACCATATTATGGTCACTCTTCCCCAAGGGGCCTCGCACAACAAGATTGCTAATTAGTCCCTTCTCATTACACATCACCCAGTCCAGGATGGCCAGCTCTCCAGTTGGTTCCTCGACATATTGGTCTGGAAAACCATCCCTAATACACTCCAGGAAATCCTCCTCCACCGCATTGCTAGCAGTTTGGTTCGCCCAATCAATATGTAGATTAAAGTCGCCCATGATAACTGCTGTACCTTTATTGCACACATCCCTGTAAGAAGAGACAGAGCAGTTGGAGATGCATAGGTGCATTTAAGGAGAAGCTAGATAAGCACATGAGGGAGAAAGGGATAGAATTGCAGGACTATGGGTAAAGGGCAGGGGAGTGGGGCTAGCTGAGAGTTGGCACGGGTTCTACGCGATGAATGGCCTTCTTCCATGCTGTAACCATTCTATGATTCTAAGCATATGTTGATAGGGTGAGATGAAGAGGTGTGGGAAGAGGCTCGGCTGGAGCACAAACACCTGCACGGACCTGTTGGGCTGAATGGCCTGTTTCTGTGCTGTAAATACTTTGTAATACTTTGTAATTTAGACAGATCCTTTTTTCCCCGGCAAAAGGATAGTTCTCCACACCAACTGGATGATGCAGCTGACTTCTGGATCTTCCTTCCAACTCATCTACACTCTGCAGTCGAACAAGGAGTACTGTATTTAATTTGCGTTTCCATGGTTACTAGACATTAACAAGAAATGAATACCACCACATTGCGATCAATAAAATAACAGGACGAACTCATGAACTCTTTCTGCTCCTCTTTTCAATATTTTCCTTGTCTATTATAAACTTCTGAAACATCCTGTAACCTTGCCAACCCTTTGAATAGGAGATATCATAAATATCTATCTTTCCTCTTATGAGGGTCTCCAAGTTGAAATCGAAGACAAAACAAATTTGAGCCCTGACCTTCTGAATAACAGCCCACTGCTTCTCCATCACTCGAAGAATAGATTTTGTTAATAAACTTTTTGAACCAGCAGTTTATTCAAGTGACACCAATATGATGGTATGATTGTGGCCATATAACACATCAGCAGTGTCAAGCACAAGGGTTACAGATCAAAAGCTTGAATGATTCATGTGTTGGAGGTTATCTCACCTATAATGTAAGTTTCAAAGTTACCCCTTTTCAAAGAATAAAGGCAACACTTTTCACGTCAAATTTCCTGACTGTAGGCGTTGATGGTTTTCTGAGGGATGCGCAGAGCTGCCCTACATTGCCTTACCCAAGCAAACATCCTTCATGTCCTTGCCAATAAATGTAGGCAGGCTGCTCAATTATGCACTGCACCACAACAAAGTCAGATCTCAGCTTCACAATGCACTTTCTTGCAAAGGTCATTGGGTTATTTAATCGTTGCACCATCGGTGGACCGTGCCTTCAGCTGCCTGGAGCCTAAGCTCTGGAATTCCCTCCATGAACCTCGCCGCCTCGCTACCTCTCTCTCCTCCTTTAAGACGCTCCTTAAAACCTACCTCTTTGACAAAGCTTTTTGGTCATCTGTCCTGATATCCCCTTCTGCGGCTTGGTGTCAAATGTTATTTGAGAATGCTCCTCTGTTAAAGCTGCCATATAAGTGCAAGTTCTATGGGCCCAAGTTTTGGGCCGCGCCTAGAACGGCGCAGCCCCGACCTGGACGCCCGTATTTCGCGCCACAATGTGCGCCTAAAAAAAACTTACAGATTCTCCGGCTCCCTGCTGGTCCTCTGGAGTCGGGCGCGGCGCAGCACGAGCTGTAGGGGGCGGAGCTAGGTCCCTGCGCTGAAAACAGTGCCGGGACCTCTGCATATGCGCGCTACAGTGGGGCTGCGTGCATAAGGCTGCCTCCCACACCCGGCTCCTGCTTCCTCCCGACCCGACTCGACTCCCACTTCCCCCCCGCTCCTGGACCGGACCCAACCCGCCCTCCCCCCCGCCCCCCCCCCCACGGATCGGACCCGACCCAACCTGACCTCCCTCCCCCTGCCCGACCCGAACCGAACCGACCCTACCCGCGCTCCCTCCCTTCCCCCCCCCCCGACCCGACCCGACCTCCCTCCTCCACCCGCCGATCCAACCCGTGCTCCCGACCGCCCCCCCACCCCCCTGGACCCGACCCGACCTCCCTACGCCCCGACTCCGACCCGCGCTCCCCCCGACACGACCCCGCGCTCCCGACCCTGGACCCCGGACCCGACCCGACCCAACGCCACCTATCTGTAAATCTGGTGCTGGGGACGGGTCTTGCCCGAAGTTTTGCGGGCCCGGCCCGTTCAGCCTCCCCCCCCTTCTCCTTCCCCCACCTTCTCCTTCCCCCCCCTTCCCCTTTCCCCCACCTTCTCCTTCCCCCACCTTCTCCTTCCCCCCTTCTCCTTTCCCCCTTCTCCTTCCCCCCCCTTCTCCTTTCCTCCCCCTTCTCCTTCCCCTCCCTTCTCTTTCCCCTCCCTTCTCTTTCCCCTTCTCCTCTCCCCCCTTCCCCTTCTCCTCTCCCCCCTTCCCCTTCTCCTCTCCCCACCCTTCCCCTTCTCCTCTCCCCCCCCTTCCCCTTCTCCTCTCCCCCCCTCTCCCCCCCTTCCCCTTCTCCTCTCCCCCCTTCCCCTTCTCCTCCCCCCCTTCCCCTTCTCCTTCACCTTCTCCTTCCCCATCTCCTCTCCCCCCACTTCCCCTTCTCCTCTCCCCCCCTTCCCCTTCTCCTCTCCCCCCCTTCCCCTTCCCCTTCTCCTCTCCCCACCTTTCCCCTTCTCCTCTCCCCCCCCTTCTCCTCTCCCCCCTTCCCCTTCTCCTCTCCCCCCTTTCCCCCCTTCCCCTTCTCCTCTCCCCGCTTCCCCTTCTCCTCCCCCCTTCCCCTTCTCCTTCACTTTCTCCTTCCCCATCTCCTCTCCCCCCTTCCCCTTCTCCTCTCCCCCCTTCCCCTTCTCCTCCCCCCTTCTCCCTCCTCCCCCCATTCCCCTTCTCCTCCTCCCCCCTTCCCCTTCTCCTCCTCCCCCCTTCCCCTTCTCCTCCTCCCCCCTTCCCCTTATCCTCCTCCCTCCCTCCCCTTCCCCTTCCCCTTCTCCTCCTCCCCTTCCCCTTTTCCTCCCCCCTTCTCTCCCCCTTCTCCCCCATCCCTCCCCTTCCCTTCCTCCCCTCCCCATGCCCCCCTCCCTTCTCTCCTCCTGCCCCCCTCCCCCTCCTTCCTTTGCCCCCCCCCCTCCTCCCCCTCCCCTTGCTGTCAGAAACACAGACACTGACAGACAGAGAATGAGAGACACAGACAGACAGAGAGATAGAGACACTGACAGAGACACACTGGGGGGGGGGCATCCCAGCATGCTGTTGGAGGGCTCCCGGTGCTGCAGTCGGTAAGTAGAAAATGTTTTATTTATTGATTTTTTTAAAATTATTTCTTATTAATATTTTTGATTGATTTATTGGTTGATTTATTGATGTTTTTATCATTTATTATTGATGACGGCTCTTTATTTGTAAAACTGAAGTGTTTAATGTTTGTAAACTTCCCTTTAAACCCCCCCACCCACCATTCCCTACGCCTGATTTTCTAAAGTGTAGACAAGGTTTTTTCGAGCGTACAAAAATCTTCACTTACTCCATTCTAAGTTAGTTTGGAGTAAGTTTTCACTGCCGAAACTTTGAAAACAGGTATAAGTGGCCGGACACGCCCCCTTTTGGAAAAAAAATTCTGTTCCAAAGTGAAACTGTTCTAACTGACTAGAACTGGAGCAAACTAAATGCCGAGAATTTGAATTTCTAAGATACTCCGTTCTACACCAGTTGCTCCAAAAAATCAGGAGCAACTGAGGCCGAAACCTGGGACCTAAGTGTTGCTAATGTTGATACTAGTGAGCACGGGTGTGTTCCGCAAGGCCATCAGGGATCTCCGTTGGTTACGCTCTGACAAGTGGAGGATTGAGAAAAGATGAACATTCTACAAGACATTTACATTAATACGTAATGCTGCTTTTTTTATTGCATTTGCACAAACAATGATTGGATTTACAATGACGCTTATATTTGCCTGGTGGTGTGTTGATGGTGTGAGATAGAATTAAGACTAGCAGTCACAATATTTAGGTGTCGAAATTGGGTCCCGCCGTTTTTGAGGCGGTGTTACCGCCTGAGTTCTGATTTTACCGCCGGGCGTTAGGTGCAGGCTCCAACGGCCAAATTCAGTTTTTACGGCCAAAGATGAGGGAGCAGCGCTAAAAGGTGGCGTTGCACACTCCTCCTCAGGCGGGAGCTCAGGAGGGCGACTGAATTTCCCCACGGGGAAGCTGTCGACATACTCGCTGAAAAACGGGACGCAACAGGGAAAAAAGAAACAAACCTCAAACTTGTCTGACCCACACACAAACTTCCCCATTGTTAGAACCAAAGAAAAAATGAATAAATAAATAAAGAAAATAACTCACCTTGCTCTCAGGCCGATTCCGCCCGAGTTCCGCTGTTCAACCACCACTTTTTTCAGGCTGTATGGCCGCCTGCCAGTATGACAGCCGTACAAATCAAATATCGCGATAGAGGTACCAAGGAGACGTTTCACATGCACTGACGTCATGGTTTCACATGCACTGACGTCATGGTTTCCGTGGCATTAGCCGGCGGGACGTCATTTTTTAACGCCCTTAAAAAATGATCACCCGAATATCGCGTCAGGCGTAAACAGCACCCGGCGCCACTCCCACCTGCCTAACTCCCAGTTAACACCTAACACCGGCGTTATCAACAGCTGAATTTCGAGCTCTTAGATAGGCCATCGACCTTAAACTCATTCCATCGAATACGTGGTTTAGCGTTGAACACCAACTGCCCAGCAACTACTAATGCTCCGCTGTGGCAAGGTTGTCCTCAAATAGAATGGAAATCTACAACCAAGCAGTGCATTTTTTTCATGTTTCATTTGAAACTATTATTTCTGTCGGCCATTGTCTAAGTGCTCGATTCCGGCGGTGCCAAGGAGGTGCAGTGAAGAAATATCTCGGCTGCAGGATTTACAAGCACGCCATAATGCCTTTCCTCACACAAGCGAGGAAAGGCATTGTGGCACGCTTGTAAATCCTATCAGGTCTGCATAGAAGGAAAACAATTGCCTTAATCTTAACAGCAACACGTATCTTCTTTTCAGAGAGAGTTAAAAAAAAAGGAGGGGGAAAATGAGTCAACAAATTGGAGTGAATGGTTTGCTTTGCTATTGGTATAATCTCTCGCGAGCAGCTGCTGGAACAGCTCCTCTCCAACTATATGGAGAAAAATCACCTGAAGGGAAGAGAATGAATAACGCTTTGCAAGATTTTCAACATATGTGCAGAATGTTGGCTGACCTAAATACTTGTGCAGTGCCTGTTCCTCTAATTAACCCAAGAAGGAGATATGGGGTTGCCCCAGTGTTATCAAACCGTTTGCCCCCTCAGGTGGACATAAAAGAGCCCATGCCACTATTTCGAAGAAGAGCAGGGGAGTTCTTCCCGGTGTCCGATATTTATCCCTCAATCAACATTACAAAAACAATTTATCTGATCATTATCACATTGCTGTTTGTGGGAGCTTGCTGTGTAGAACTTGGCTGCCGCATTTCCCACGTTTATCACGACACTCCAAAAGTACTTCATTGGCTGTAAAGCGCGTGGAGACGTCCGGTGATCATGAAAGGCGCTATATAAATGTAAATCTGTCTTTCTTTTTTCTTTGACGACCAAAACAAAGGAGCCCCCTTTCTAGAGGAACACAACTAATAAAGACACAAACGATTGAAAATGAACATAGGAAACTTAAATGGTGATGTTATTTCCAGTGTCCATTCCTTGCAGTGCCCACCGGACGCCCAAGGCTTCGAACGTACTGGCGGACACCGTGTGTTGCTTCTCCAAGGCCACCTGGGGAGCGGACAAAACCAGCAGGGAGCCCAAGTGAAACTCCCTCCTCTCCCTTCCCACGGGCCCCGACTAGCCTGGACCTGTAGATGCCCATCTTGGCCAGGCCCAGGAGCAGACCCAGGAGGGAGGTCCTCCAAAAAGCCCTTCCACACTGGCTGGCCAAAGGTCAGGAAGCGCGGGACTGAAATGAATTCTGCGGCTCTCGAATATCCTTGGCGGTCTCGCATCCAAGCACTAACCCAAGGCCTTTAACCTGCTTGTCATCCGAGATCAAGCAAACTAGATCGCACGCCACCTGAGCACTGTGAGGTTCGGACTCTATGTGGTATGTGTTCAGGCACAAAAGAACTCGGCTGATTTTACTCATCCACAGGACGGGGAGAATTTGAGATTTGGTAATGATCACCTACCAGTGTGTGGCTCGATGGAAAAATATGGCTGCCCTTCCAGGATGCTGTATACCAGTTTTGCGCTGTTCCCATAAACTGGATCATCAGCGTCAGTCGCTGTTAGCCCCATGACAGAAGTGCCTATTGGAATGTAAAAAGACAAGAACTTTTAGCAACAGAAAGACATGAGGCTCAACAATCCTGTCTCTCTTCCATAAACTGCCTGCGCCGTCCCATCTTCCCGCCATATCCCTTACATCCATCAATCCCGTTCTCTCGCTGCAAACGCACCTAATTACCTCTTGAAATAATCAAAGAACAACAGGAAATGCTGGAAACACTCAGCGGGGTCAGGCAGCAACCCATATGGGGTCAGAGAGGATAGCGAAAACAAGGCAAAGGGTGAGATGTGCAAGGAGGGATGGGGGTTAGAGGAATGTGATAGGGAAGAAGGATGGAGCGGGACGTTGGTATGTCAAAGAGTTTGAAGGTTGCGATCCTTGACACCTGAAAGTGTTATGTATGCATGTTAATGTATGTACTGTAACATTAGACCACTGAATGTACCTTCACACTGTATACACGAGACCTGTACCACCAGCGGGTGCTGCTTCTGGAGACCTAAGGGTCACCTGTACACTGCAGGTAACCCGGTATAAAAGGGAGCTCGCCTCTTGGTGTCCTCACTCTAGGAGCTGCAATGAAGGACTAAGGTCACTACAGTTCAAGTACTGCACCCTTACCTCGTGGAGTCGTTATTAGAGTGCTTGCATATACAACAAAAAGGAGGGCATTTTTTTTTTTGTTAAGGCGTCAGTGCTGCCTAACCTGCTGAGTATTTCCAGCATTTTCTGTTTCCATTTAAGATTTCCAGCATCCGCAGTTGTTTGCTTTTTAATTATTTCTTGAACCTATTTGTCCAGATTATTTTTTTTGCTGGGATTTGGGCACCGCTTGGAAAACCCAACATTTAATGCCCATCCCTAATTGTCCTTCAGCAGGTGGTGGTGAGCCAGTTTCTTGACAACTGAGTGTCTCGCTGGGCCATTTCAGAGGGCAGTTAAGAGTCAACCACATTGCTGTGGGTCTGGAGTCACATATCGGCCAGATAGCAAAAGGACGGCAGATTTCCTTCCCAAAGGGACATTAGTGAACCAGGTGAGTTTTTACGACAATCCGGTAGTTTCATGGTCACCATTACTGATACTAGCTTTTTATTCCAGATTTATTTAATTAACTGTATTTAAATTCCCCAGCTGCCAAAGTGGGATTTGAATGCTTGTCTTCCAATTATTAAACCGGGTCTCTGGGATTCATCATCATCATATCCATACTAATCCAGTAACATAACCACCATGGTACCATTCCTGTGAAATTAACGGGCTTACCGGGGGACTTTATTCCAAACTTTGGTTTTCTATCAGATCAAAAAGTTTTGCTTGACTTCCCTTTTTACTTCTGCTTTGCTAAGTTTTAGAAGCAGCAACGCAAGTCAGCAAAGCAATTAAAAATGCTTAAAGAGCACTGGGATTTATTTCTAAGAGTATCGAATTCAAAAGTAGTGGAATTATACTAAACTTGCACAGCGCTGCAGTTAGGCTGCACTTGGAGTACTGTGCACAGTTCTCGCTGCCCCACTATACAAAGGACACAGAAGCACTGGAGAAAGTGCAAAAAAGATTTACAAGGATGGTACCAGCACTGAGAGTTTACCGCTATCGAGAAAGGTTGAACCGGTTAGGGCTTTTTACTTTAGAAAAGAGAAGTCCCAGAGAAAACCTGATAGCGGTCTTTAAAATTATGAGTGGGTTGGAAAAGATAGATGTGGAGAGAATGCTTCCACTTGTGGGAGAATCTAAAATTACAAGCCATAAATACAGGATGGTTACGAATAAATCCAGTAGGGAAATAAGGAGACATTTCATTACTCACAGAATAATAACAACTTGTATTTATGTAGCCTTTAAGATAGTGAAAGGTCCCGAGGAGCTTCACAGGATTATTACGAGATTAGATATTTGACACCAAGAGACATAAGGACAAATTAGGGCGTGTGACCAAAAGCTTGGTCAAAGCGATAGGTTTTAAGGAGCGTCTTGAAGGAGGAAAGAGAGGCAGAAATGTTTAGGGAGGGAGTTCCAGAGCTTGGGGCCCAGGCAACAGAAGGCACGGCCACCGATGGTTGAGCGATTATAATCAGGGATGCTCAAGAGGGCAGACATCTCGAGGGTTGTGGGGTTGACGGAGATTACAGGGATAGGGAGGGGCGAGGCCATGGAGGGATTTGAAAACAAGGACGAAAAAGGTTAGAATGTGAAACTCGCTACCACGGGAAGTGGTTGAGGTAAATAGCTTAGATTCTTTCAAAGGAAACTAGAGAAGCACATGAGAGCAAAGGGAATAGAAAGATATGCTGATAGGCTGAGGTGAGGTAGATGGCATGGGACGAGACTCGCGTGGAGCATAAACTTGTTGGGCCAAATGGCCTCTTTCTGTGCTGTGTATTCTACATAATTCCACATCATTCCTCCCCTGGTATTTGAACACATTTCCACAGAGAACAATTTTCCTGGATTAGCTTTGTCAGTTCCTGTTATATTGAAACCTTCAATTCAAACCCTCCCACAAATCTCCTCTATTTAAATGAGAACTCTGAGGCCTAAGCGTGAGATGTTTCAGGGTTCAATAACTTCCACCACCTGTGGCTGATCTTTCTCTTGTCTTTTTTCAATGAACTTTACGTTGATCAATTGTCTCAGCCCCAGCCTTGGAAGAACAACCCCTTACTGCCATATTGGGCCAGAATTTACTGTCGATATAACGATGCGACCAACGGCACTCACCACAGAAAGTTAGGGCTGGTCCATTTCAGTCTAAGTACCCATTTTAATGGTGTGATAAGCCTCAATGACTGAGATGACCCAAACTCATGTCAGAAAGGACCCTTGCACTCAAAAGTTCCTATTTATTTTTGCCCGACAGCATGTCCCCCTTCTTCCCCCACTCTTGTTTTCCATTCCTCCCGCCACTGTTCCCCAGTCATCAAGATCCATGGCGCGGCCCTGGACAACGTGGACCATTTTCTATACCTCGGGGGCCTATTATCAGCAAGGGCAGACATCGACGACAAGGTTCCACACAACCCCCGGTGCAAGAGCGCAGCCTTTGGCCGCTTGAGGAAGAGAGTGTTCGAAGGCCAGGCTCTCAAATCAGGCACCAAGCTTATGGTCTGCAGGGTTGTCGTGACACCCGCCCTCCTGTATGGTTCAGAGACGTGGACCATGTACAGTAGACACCTCAAATCGCTGGAGAAATACCACCAACGATGTCTCCGCAAGATCCTGCAAATCCTCTGGGAGGACAGACGCACCAACGTTAGTGTCCTCGATCAGGCCAACATCCCCAGCATCGAAGCACTGACAACACTCTGTTGGGTGGGCCACATTGTTCACATGCCTGACACAAGACTCCCAAAGCAAGCGCTCTGCTCGGAACTCCTACACGGCAAGCAAGCCCCAGGTGTGCAAAAGAAATGTTTCAAGGAAACCCTTAAAGCCTCCCTGGTAAAATGCAATATCCCCACCGACACCTGGGAGTCCCTGTCCAAAGACCGCCCTAAGTGGAGGAAGAGCATCCGGGGAGGGTGCTGAGCATCTCGAGTCTCATCGCCGAGAGCACGCAGAAAGCAAGCGCAAGCAGCGGAAGGAGCGTGCGGCACACCAGACTCCCCACCCACCCTTTCCTTCAACGACTGTCTGTCCCGCCTGTGACAGTGACTGTAATTCCCGTGATGGACTATTCGGTCACCTGAGAACTCACTTTTAGAGTGGAAGCAAGTCTTCCTCGATTTCGAGGGACTGCCTCTGGTGAATATGCTTACAAACAGCTCACAGGAACATATATCTTCCACCTACAGAGCTGGTGCCAAATGGAAAGACAGTGTAACCAAGCCTACAGATTGAGATGGAACGCTAACGGTTCCACGAAGTGCACTCGAAGCAACAAGATCAGCCGGGAATTGCAGAATGAGGCACGCGAAGCTCAGCCTCAGGACCAAAAGCGAACAACCATTCAGATCCAACACTGGCAATTACGTCAATTGTTCAGGTACTGGGCAGCTTGCCACTGTCACAATGCATTTGTGCGACTGCAGAATGAGTAGTCAATGAATATATTCCTGCACTGGGGATTCAATGGAAGTCACGGCAATGGCAACGAGAAAATACAGTTAAATAATTTCTGATGAGCTTTAAAAATCCTTCTGCAGCATATTAATCCCTCACACCTTCACTGTCAGCAACTCTTCGCAACCGGAGTGTGCAGCCCCAATAGTTGTGGCTTTTGCAGAAGAGTCGCTAATTGGGGCCGAGTCTTGGCCTGAAGCGAAAGCCGCCTGAGGGCTCTGTTGGAGGCAGAGCCTCTGCTCACGGAGCTCATTGCCGTAGGTGGGAGTGGGGCTGAGGTTGGGCAGGGACTCCTCACGCTGGACGTTCCCATTTCCCTGGCCTTCGAAAGGACGGGGGGGGGGGGGTGTAGCGTCACGCGTGGTTTCGGGCACTCGAAGGGCCGCAGTGTGACCTCTCGACTCCTGGAGCCAGCAACCTCTGCCGCAATCTGTAGCCTGTAGGAAACAGCCAACGCCCTTGATGCACTCTGGCGGAGCAGGCATCAGCCAGTGCCAGTAAAATTAGAGAACGTTCCCCTGACCCTGTCAAAGTTGGCAAGGTCAGCAACGAGCATCCTGGGTAGTTGCATCCCAACACCTACGCCAGTAGGTGCCATCTCGGCTAGATTGTTAATCCACTGGAGCTGGATTCCCCGGTCCTTTGCGCTCCGGGTCTCGCCCCAGAGCGGTGTGAAAGGCGGCGTTCAGGTCTCCCGCGCCCCGCCGCGATCCTTTGGTCCCGTTTTGCGGCGGCGCTGAGCGGCACCGCCGGGAAGAGCTGCGCCGGGCGTGCAACGCCTCTCGGTGCGACGCCGGCAGGAGTTTGGACTTTTGCTCGATCCGTCCGTCCGGAAGTGCGCTCGCAATGCCCCCTGGGAAATCAGTGCGGTCCGGCATAGCCGGCGGTGAGTGAGGTAAAGTATTCCGAAGGTCAGTGAGTGTTTGTTCTTTTTGTGTTTGTGTGATTTGTGTTGTGATGGCACGAGCAATGATTCGGGGATGTTTTTGTGTTTTTTTTTAAGGTTCTCACCCCTCACCCCCCCCCCCCCCCAGCCTCTCTCAGAGCGCACACGTCCCGGCACTTTAGTTTGCGAGTTTCCCGTCCTTGCGCCACGAACAGCGTCCAACGCCTCCCTTCGCGCTGCCCCCTGACGCACGGCCCAGATGCCCAAACTTCCTGACCAAAGCCAAACTATTCCCGGCCACTAACTTTCCCGCCCCGCCTCCGTTGTCCCCCCGAAAACCGAAAAGCTTAAAGTCTAGCTCTGTATCTCTACTGATGTTAATCTAGCTCCTTGTATTGTCAGGCTCAGTAACTCCTCCCAGCTAGTGCTTCGTGTCAATGGCATAAGCTCTACAAGATATATTTAGCCCACTCATTTATTGACTGGCGAAGTAACCCTTCCCAACCCGCACCCTGTGTTACTGACCGTACCTCGATTGATATTAATCTAGGTCTCTCACACTATCAGTAACTCATCCCAGCAACTTTCCCAATGATACACTAAGGGCGTAAAAGGAGATAAATTACTAACAGTTGTGCTGTGTACTATGCTTAGAGTTGGGGGTGATTTGATTAGGTTTATAAGATGAGGAAGGGATACTGTGTACAAAGTTTGTTTCAACTAAGTAGGTTAGGGAGGACCAGGGGTGACAATGTCAAGTTATGTCGAAGTAGGTTAGATGTCAGGAGGTCGTCCTTTTCCCCAGAGAAATGGTGACCTGCGGAAATGGCTGTCAGCTTGTGCGGTGAACACTGATTCATTGAATTACTCCAAGTGAGAGCTAGGCCTATTACTGGCTGGTGCGGAGATCACCTTATGTAAGAGGTCACTGCTGTATGACATTAATAAGAGCCAGAGTGATCTCTTTGGACAAGTCTCAATCACATAAGGGGGTCGTAGAGACGTTTTCCAGTTATTTTTTCTCCCTTAATTGGCCTGGGGTTTTCATCTCTTCCAGGAGATCAGCATCACCATAGGCAGGTTGGAATCGAGGAAGACTTGCTTCCACTCTTAAAATGCGTCATTCGATGGCTGAACAGTCCAATACGAGAACCATAGTCTCTGTCACAGGTTGAGGGAAGGGGTGGGTGGGACAGATTTGTCGCACACTTTTTCCGCTGCCTGCACTTGATTTCTGCATGCTCTCGGCGATGAGACTCGAGGTGCTCAGCGCCCTCCCGGATGCACTTCCTCTACTTAGGGCGGTCTTTAGCCAGGTACTCCAAGGTGTCGGTGGGGATGTTGCATTTTATCAGGGAGGCTTTGAGGGTGTCCTTGTAACGTTTCCTCTGACCACCTTTGGCTCCTTTGCCGTGAAGGGATCACATGGCTTCCGGGTGGGGTGGGGAGTTTATATATCATGATGCACAAGGCATGCCAGTTGTGTGGGACAGGCGGGATGGGCCAGAGGATCTTTATCTGTCCCTCATATGTTTGTATATTTATTTGAAACTGACCCCATATTATTTCATCTTTCATGATTCCCTTCTTCCCTCTCCCACCATTAATTGAGGTGTATAACATTATGGGAGCCTGGATAGAGTGAATAGGAAGGACCTATTTCCCTTCATCATCATAGGCAGTCCCTCGAACCGAGGATGACTTGCTTCCACGTCAAAAAGTTCACAGGTGTTTCAATGATGGACCTAATATTCCAGGTCCCGAACTAAATCTTGAAGGGTGGAAGATGCCTGTGCTTGGAGTTTTTTTTAAACGTGCGGTGACCGTTGCACACCAGCCACCACATGGGCTTGACAGAGCTAGGTCTTGGTCCAGTAGCAAGGATTAACCAAGACAACTGGAGACCTGCTCTGCTGCACGGACCTCGTGTAAGACCTAGGACCTACAGTCTCTATTTCCCTTAGCAGAGGGGTCAATAACTAGGGGATGTAGATTTAAAGTAATTGGTAGGAGGTTTGGAGGGGAGTTGAGGAGAACTTCTTTCACCCAGAGGGTGGTGGGGGTCTGGAACTCACTGCCTGAAATGGTTGTAGAGGCAGAAACCCTCACCACATTTAAAAAGTACTTGGATGTACACTTGAAGCATGGCTACGGACAAAGAGCTGGAAAGTGGGATTAGGCTGGATAGCTCTTTGTCGGCCGGCGCGGACATGATGGGCCGAATGGCTTCCTTCTGTGCTGTAAACTTCCACGATTCCACGATTTTCTTTTCTTCCTTGGTTGCGGACAGCAGGCAGGGCATTGGAATACACCACTGTGTGAGCAGTCTTCGGGAGGTGCGAGTTTGAGATGACGCGCTTGCACTTGCGTGAAGGACACTCAATCCAACGGGACCAGATGTGAGTTTGGCAGAAGTCACCCAACTGAGACAATTAAGGAGTAGTAGTGCAACTCAAGGACAGAAACATGCCGCCAATCGAAGCCCAGTATCACATTTAAGTCAAGTGCCCCAGAAATTGGGCTCCCTGCCATTGTTGTTGCACATTTAGGTTCAAGCAGACTGAGTAATTAATTAATAGACTACTGCATTAGCAACCCCATGGAAACCAAACCGGCAGCCCAACCCCGTTGGGAAATGACTATTATCTCTGTTTTAACTGAGGTGTACAATTCTCCTCGACCGAGGCTCCCTCTGCCCCTCTGCCTTCTATAAAAGATCCCATGGCACTATCGTGAAGAAGAGGAGAGTTCACCTCGGTGTCCTGGCCAATATTTATCCCTCGACCAACATCACAAAAAAAAACAGATTATCTGGTTGTGCATTGCTTTTTGCGGGAGCTTGCTGAGTGTAAATTAACTGTTGCGTTTCCTACATTACAACAGTGACTACACTTCAAAAGTACTGCACTAGCTGTTAAGAGCTTTGGGACATCCTGAGGTACGTAAAAGGTGCTATAAAGATGCAAGTTCTTTCTCTTTTTACCAACCAGGCAGTGAAGCCAATACCCCACTATCTTCAGCTATTTGTTTTCCATTGAAATACCTAGCTGAAAAACACAAAGCCAGTCGTGTCGAATTCAGCTGCCCAGGCCCAAAGATTTGGCATTCCCTCCTAAACCTCTCTGCCTCTCTCCCTCTCTCTGGCCTCCTTTAAGAACATAAGAGTTAGCAGCAGGAGGAGGCCATACGGCCCCTCGAGCCTGCTCCGCCATTCACTAAGATCATGGTTGATCTTCGACCTCAACTCTACTTTCCCGCCTGATCTCCATATCCCTTTATTCCTTTAGAGTCCAAAAATCTATATATCTCAGCCTTAAATATATTCAGAGACTCAGCATCCACCCTCCTTAAAACCTACCTCTTCACCTGTCTGAAAATCCTCTTAAGTGGCTGTGTAATATTCTGTTTGTCAACACTCTTTGGGATGTTTTACTCTGATAAAGGTGCTATATAAATGCAAGGTATTGTTGCTGTTGGAGGCCACCAAGCTTGAATACAATAGGAGGGACGATAAGGCTAGGTAAGGCCAACATTGAGTTATAAAAGCCAGTAAGATTGCCAGAGGAATGAAATACTGAGGGCTAACTTGTTAAAAAATAATAATGGTAACACTGTAATTGGCCAACACATGCCAGATTCTTTCTCACCAAACGCCGACTTTAGAATTTTAGTTGCTTCATCCGCATGTTTCTCTTTAACGACTCATCTCACTGTTGCTGCTGCTATCTATCATTGAGATTTAAAACTCCAGCTGGTTCCTAGCTAACAACCCTGTAGAATTTCATTTTTTGTTATGAACAGGCACAGCTTCTGTTGAGCACAGCACCTGACATCACTAAAGCGCGCCAAGTCATTCAATATATCAGAGTTCAGCTCCTTCCAGTCAATGTTCCTTCCTGTGCATTGTGTACTGGTATCAACACACTGAAGGGAAATTCACACATCAGCACATGTACATTAATGCACAAACATAATTGGTGTTTAATACTCTAAACTCTTCGTCTGTCATCACTACATCATTTCTCCCTTTGTTGAAATGAAGGCTCCACACATTATGAAGAAAGAACTTAGAAATATAGAAACACAGAAATTAGATGCAGAAGCAGGCCATTCGGCCCTTCGAGCCTGCACCACCATTCAATAAAATCATGGCTGATCATTCAACCTCAGTACCCCTTTCCTGCTTTCTCTCCATACCCCTTGATCCCTTTGGCCGAAAGGGCCACATCTAACTCCCTTTTGAATATATCTAATGAATTGGCTTCAATAACTTTCTGTGGTAGAGAATTCCACAGGTTAACCACTCTCTGAGTGAAGAAGTTTCTCCTCATCTCGGTCCTAAATGGCTTACCCCTTATTCTTAGACTGTGACCCCTGGTTCTGGACCTCCCCAGCAACGGGAACATTCTTCCTGCCTCTAACCTGTCCAATCCCGTCAGAATTTTATATGTTTCTATGAGATCCCCTCTCATTCTTCTAAACTCCAGTGGATACAAGCCCAGTTGATCCAGCCTCTCCTTATATGTCAGTCCCGCCATCCCGGGAATCAGTCTGGTGAATCTTCGCTGTACTCCCTTAATAGCAAGAATGTCCTTCCTCAGATTAGGAGATCAAAACTGAACACAACATTCCAGGTGTGGCCTCATCAAAGCTCTGTACAACTGCAGTAAGACCTCCCTGCTCCTATACTCAAATCCTCTAGCTATGAAGGCCAACATGCCATTTGCCTTCCTTACCGCCTGCTGTATCTGCATGCCAACCTTCAATGGCTGATGTACCATGACACCCAGGTCTCTTTGCACCTCCCCTTTTCCTAATCTGACACCATTCAGATAATATTCTGTCTTCCTGTTTTTGCCACCAAAGTGGATAACCTCACATTTATCCACATTATACTGCATCTGCCATGCATTTGCCCACTCACCTAACCTGTCCAAGTCACCCTGCAGCTTCTTCACAGTTCACACTGCCACCCAGCTTAGTGTCATCTGCAAACTTGGAGATATTACATTCAATTCCTTCATCTAAATCATTGATGTATATTGTAAATAGCTGGAGTCCCAGCACTGAGCCCTGCGGCACCCCACTAGTCACTGCCTGCCATTCTGAAAAGGACCTGTTTATTCCGATTCTCTGCTTCCTGTATGCCAACCAATTCTCTATCCACGTCAATACATTACCCCCAATACCATGTGCTTTAATTTTGCACACTCGTCTTTTGTGTGGGACCTTGTCAAAAGCCTTTTGAAAGTCCAAATACACCACATCTACTGGTTCTCCCTTGTCCACTCTAATAGTTACATCCTCAAAAAATTCCAGAAGATTGGTCAAGCATGATTTCCCTTTCTTAAATCCACGCTGACTAGGACCGATCCTGACACTGCTTTCCAAATGCGCTGCTATTTCATCTTTAATAATTGATTCCAACATTTTCCCCACCACCGATGTCAGGCTAACCGGTCTATAATTCTCTGTTTTCTCTCTCCCTCCTTTTTTAAAAAGTGGTGTTACATTAGCTACCCTCCAGTCCATAGGAACTGATCCAGGGTCAATAGAAATATAGCGTCAATATTTATATTGCGCCTTTCATGACCTCAGGACGCCCAGAGCGCTTTACAGCCAATGAAGTACTTTTTGAAGTGCAGTCACTGTTGTAATGTTAGAGACGTGGCCGCCAATTTCCGTTGGGACATCCTGAGGTCGTGAAAGGGCTATATAAATGTTGGTCATAATCCCACCATTCACACCCTATCTCGACTAATGTTTTTCTAACTCCTGGCATTAGCATTTGAATTTCGGCCCATCATCCCTTTTGTCTCTCTAATCTCTCCTGTCTTCCATCCGATCACAGACCTTCCCTTTTGTTCTTTACTCCCCTCCCCCTTTCAATGCTTGTTAAGAATCTGTTCTTTCCAAACACACTCCAATCCTGACGAAAGGTCATCGACCCAAAACGTTAACTCTGCTTCCTCTACACAGATGCTGCCTGACCCGCTGAGATTTCCAGCTTTGTCTGTTTTTATTCCAGATTCCAGCATCTGCAGTATTTTGCTTTTGTGTATAAATGTAAGTTCTTTCCTTACTGATCTTTAATTTTATGCCATACATTTATTGCCCACGCACACTTAAGAGTGCACAACAAGTTGTTGAGACAAAAATCTTAACCTTGAATTTAAGTTAAATTTATCACAAATATCTTTCAGCAAAATTCAGGAAAACTGTGTGAAGGTGTGGATTCAGCTCTTGACTCAAAGGCTAAAGGCTGCTCCTTAAAAGAAAGAAAGGCGCCTTTCATGACCTCCGTATGTCCTAAAGCGCCTTACAGCCAATGAAGTACCTTTGAAGCTTGGTCACTGTTGTAATTGGCGGCAGCCAATTTGTGCACAGCAAGCTCCCACAAACATTATAATGAACATCTCTCTGTTTTCAGTCCGTTAACCAACATGATAATGACCTGATAATCTGCTTTATGATGTTGCTTGTGGGATAAATATTGGTCAGGGCACCTGCTCTTCTTAGAAATAGTGCCATGGGATCTGTTACGCCAACCTGAGAGAGCAGACAGGGCCTCGGTTTAAAGTCTCATCCGAAAGACGAACGACAGCTCCTCTGACAGTGCAGAACTCCCTCACTATGTGCTCCAATCTCTGGAGCTGACCAAATGTGCATTGCCTTCTCATTCACTGCAATGTTTGCCAACTCTGGTTGCATGTATTCCTGGAGGTTTCCTCACATGGCCTCCTGTCTCGAACATCCCCACCCCAGTGCGACAGGCGTTCCCTTACCCCCCATCTCCAATAGAGAATGGAAAAAAGAAACACACCATTTTTTGATGCTATCCCGGTGATTTTCCTCCCACGTTGCCTGTAGCAGTGTCCAGGAGAATCGTCTTTGTTGCCCTGGAAACTCCAGGGCAATCCTGGAGGGTTGGTAACCCGAGTCACCGCTGGCTCATTCAGCTTCAGCAAGATAGACAAGCAATTGAAGAATAAAATCCTGCGAGTTGCAGTGTGAAATATTAGGGTTGGTTTTTGCTCCCACTCCTGCCTGGGCACTGTGGAGATGGGCAGGTCCCAAAGTATGCTTTTCCGGTCCAGGGACTTGAATATGGTGAGCCTGGCCATTAATATGGCTCCCTTGCAACCAAGCAGTGGGAATCAGTCATGTGGGGGGCGGGAGGGCGGGGGCGGGGTGCAAGGGGTTTGGAAACAGGCATTAGAATCAGAGTCCTAGAAAAATTACGCCTCAGAAGGAGGCCATTCGGCCCATCATGTCCGTGCCGGTCGAAAAAGAGCTATCCAGCCTAATCCCAATTTCCAGCTCGCGGTCTGTAGCCCTGTAGGTTATGGCACTTCAAGTGCATATCCAAGTACTTTTTAAATGTGGTGAGGGTTTCTGCCTCTACAATCCTTTCAGGCAGTGAGTTCCAGACCCCCACCGCACTCTGGGTGAAAAAATGTTTCCTCATCTCCCTTCAATCCTTCTACCAACTATTTTAAATCTATGCCCTCTGGTTATTGACCCCTCTGCTAAGGGAAATAGTCCACTCTATGTGGCCCCTCATAATTTTATACACCTCAATTAAATCTCCCCTCAGCCTCCTCCAAGGAAAACAACCCCAGCCTATCCAATCTTTCCTCATAGCTAAAGTTTTTCAGTCCTGGCAACATCCTTGTAAATCTCCTCTGCACCCTTTCCAGTGAATTCATATCCTTCCTCTAATGTGGTGACCAGAACTGCACGCAGTATTCCAGCTGCGGCCTAACTAGTGTTGTATACAGTTGAAGCATAACTTCCCTGCTCTTGCATTCTATGCCTTGGCTAAGCAGTGTTCTGGCTGCTGTTCGGGAACAGACCTTCAGGCCCAGAGACCAAAAGGCCATTCCAACAAGAAGGTCACACGCCTGTTGGGCCTTCTTCGACTTGCTGTGTACAGGACTACCCACAGGTGACAGGAGGGTTTGAGAGGGGTACAGGCACAGAGGCCGGACCAGCAACCTCTTTAATTTCACCCCCCCCCCCCCCCACACCCCGGCCCCCACCAACTGCCCCTCCCCCACTGCATCTAGACATCCTTCCAAAGGCAGGAAAGTGAGATCTGAGGCCTTGCAACGGTCCCTCCCAACTCATTTCCGCGATAACACTTATCCAATTAATCTCGAAACCCTCAGGCGGCACCCTTGAAATCCTGAGGTAATGTAAAGGAGGCAGAGACAGCCACATTGCCTCTCCGCCCTCCTTCTTCCTGCCTTTTGTGTTCAAGGAATAAGCATTTCCTCGCTAACTGAAAAAAACAACTTGCATTTATATAGAACCTTTAATGTAGTGTCAGCTGTGGCTCAGTGGGTAGCACACTCGACTCTGAGTCAGAAGGTCGTGGGTTCAAGTCTCTACTCCAGAGACATGAGTACAAAATAAATCTAGGCTGACGCCCCAGTGCAGTCTGGGGGAGTGTCGCACTGTCAGAGATGCTGTCTTTCGGATGAGATGTTAAACCGAGGCCCTGTCTGCTCTCTCAGGTGGAATTAAAAGATCCCATGGCACTATCTTGAAGTTGATGTTGGGTGTGAGTTAGAGTACAAGTTGGTGTTGGGTGTGAGTTAGGACACAAGTTGGTGTTGGGTGTGAGTTAGAGCACAAGTTGGTGTTGGGTGTGAGTTAGAGCACAAGTTGGTGTTGGGTGTGAGTTAGGGCACGAGTTGGTGTTGGGTGTGAGTTAGAGGACAAGTTGGTGTTGGGTGTGAGTTAGGACACAAGTTGGTGTTGGGTGTGAGTTAGAGCACAAGTTGGTGTTGGGTGTGAGTTAGAGCACAAGTTGGTGTTGGGTGTGAGTTAGGACACGAGTTGGCGTTGGGTGTGAGTTAGGACACGAGTTGGTGTTGGGTGTGAGTTAGGGCACAAGTTGGTGTTGGGTGTGAGTTAGGGCACAAGTTGGTGTTGGGTGTGAGTTAGGACACGAGTTGGTGTTGGGTGTGAGTTAGAGCACAAGTTGGTGTTGGGTGTGAGTTAGGGCACAAGTTGGTGTTGGGTGTGAGTTAGGGCACAAGTTGGTGTTGGGTGTGAGTTAGAGCACAAGTTGGTGTTGGGTGTGAGTTAGAGCACAAGTTGGTGTTGGGTGTGAGTTAGAGCACAAGTTGGTGTTGGGTGTGAGTTAGGACACGAGTTGGTGTTGGGTGTGAGTTAGAGCACGAGTTGGTGTTGGGTGTGAGTTAGGACAGGAGTTGGTGTTGGGTGTGAGTTAGGACAGGAATTGGTGTTGGGTGTGAATTAGGACACGAGTTGGTGTTGGGTGTGAGTTAGGACATGAGTTGGTGTTGGGTGTGAGTTAGAGCACAAGTTGGTGTTGGGTGTGAGTTAGGACATGAGTTGGTGTTGGGTGTGAGTTAGGGCATGAGTTGGTGTTGGGTGTGAGTTAGGGCATGAGTTGGTGTTGGGTGTGAGTTTGGGCATGAGTTGGTGTTGGGTGTGAGTTAGGGCATGAGTTGGTGTTGGGTGTGAGTTAGGACACGAGTTGGTGTTGGGTGTGAGTTAGGGCATGAGTTGGTGTTGGGTGTGAGTTAGGGCATGAGTTGGTGTTGGGTGTGAGTTAGGACATGAGTTGGTGTTGGGTGTGAGTTAGGGCATGAGTTGGTGTTGGGTGTGAGTTAGGACATGAGTTGGTGTTGGGTGTGAGTTAGGACACGAGTTGGTGTTGGGTGTGAGTTAGGACATGAGTTGGTGTTGGGTGTGAGTTAGGACACGAGTTGGTGTTGGGTGTGAGTTAGGACATGAGTTGGTGTTGGGTGTGAGTTAGAGCACAAGTTGGTGTTGGGTGTGAGTTAGAGCACAAGTTGGTGTTGGGTGTGAGTTAGGGCATGAGTTGGTGTTGGGTGTGAGTTAGGACATGAGTTGGTGTTGGGTGTGAGTTAGGGCATGAGTTGGTGTTGGGTGTGAGTTAGGGCATGAGTTGGTGTTGGGTGTGAGTTAGGACATGGGCAGCAGAGTTTTGGATGAGCTCATGTTTATGGAGGGTGGGAGGTGGGAGGCCAGCCAGGAGAGGGTTGGAAGAGTCAAACCTAAAGGTAGCAAAAGTACAGATAACCGTTAGAAAGCCGACCTGATTGTGTTTTAGCCATGTAAGGCTGGATTACCGATCCTTTACACTCTGGGTTTCGCCCCGGAGTGGCGTGAAGGGCAGCGTTCAGGTCTCCTGCGCCCCGTCGTGATCCTCGTGTCCCGTTTTGCCTGAGACCATCCCCAGCACCACCGGGAAGAGCTGCGCCGGGCGTGCAGCGCCTTTCGGTGCGACACTGGCAGGAGTTTGGACTTTTGCCTGACCCGTCCGCCCGGAAGTTCGCCCGCAATGACCCCTGGGAAATCAGTGCGGTCCGGCATAGCCGGCGGTGAGTGAGGTAAAGTACTCCGAAGGTCAGTGAGTGTTTGTTCCTTGAATGTTTTTCGCGAATTGTGTTGTGGTGGTGTGGGCAATGTTTTGGGATTGTTTCTATGTTTTTTTTTTAAGGTTTCCCCCCCACCCCCCCGCCCCCAAGGCCTCTCTCAGAGCGCACACGCCCGGCACTTTACTGTGTGAGTTTCCCATTTTTTCATCAAGAAAAGTGTACAACGCCTCCCTTTGCCCTGCACACCCTGACACGGGGAACAGATGGCGAGAATTCCTTACCAAAGCACAGACTATTCCCGGACGGTAACTTTCCCGCCCGGCCTCCGTTTTCGCCCCGAAAACAGAGCAGCCTAAAATCCAGCCCCATGACGTGTGCATATGAGAAAAGACGACTGCCAATTCTTTTATGCGTTACCTTTCACACGTGTGTTACCTTCACAGCTCTGAAACAGTAGGTTCAGGGTCTCAGGGGCTGGCTGCGTGTCAGATCTGTCAACTTCTTTTGGGGATATGTGTTGTCAACCTTTGTCTGCCCTACCAGACGAACCATCTCACAACACTGAAGAATCCAACCGTAGGCAGAAAAAAACCAAAGCATTACTCCAGCGTCAGCCCAGCTTCTGCGCTTCTCTTCATCATCATCTTCATAGACGGTCCCTCAAAGCAAGGATGACTTGCTTCCACACCAAAAAAGGATGAGTTCACAGGTGTTTCAATGAAGGACCTAATATTACAGATCTTGAACTACATCCTGAAGGGTGGAAGATGCCTGTGCATAGATTTTTTTAACGTGGGGTGGCCGTTGCACACCAGCCACCATATGGGCTTGACAGAGCTAGGTCTTGGTCCAGTGGCAAGGATTACCCAAGACGACTGGAGACCAGCTCTGCTGCATGGACGGAGCGCGTACACATAGCGCAGTGCGGGCTGGCCCATGCTGCCCCTCGGGCCTCAGCTTTTCTGGGCCCCAGACTCACGCCTCTCCTGGGCCCCGTCTCGTCACAGACTGGTGAGGAATAGCAGCAAACTTCTGTCACAGACAACGGTGTATGTGTCTTTGGCTTGAATCAGAGAATGATACAGAATTTACAGTATGGAAACAGGCCATTTGGCCCAACTGGTCTATCTTAGTGCTTACGCTCCACACCAGCCTCTCCACATCCCGCCTAAACCAACTGCTGGATTGCATATAAAAAAATGCTAGTCGTCTCCGAGGTGATCTATCATGCGTGCTGCTGCACGAGAGCAATGGCTACGAAGCCAGGTCACTGATTGCAGTGCGGGCAGGCACAGAAGGAGGAGCATGGATGTGAGGAAGGAGTGGCAAGAGTTTGTAGAGGGAAGTGACCAGGACCCAGGAGAGGCGAGAGTGACTATCATATCAATACTGTTGTAGTCGAGGCTAATCTCTTTCATCTCCCCTATGCATCAGAAAAGGTCAGCCTCTCATTCTTATTCCTTCTTATGACTTGGAGTTCAGCCTCTGTATGTGCGCAGACGCAGGCGTCGTCCACGTACTGTAGCTCGACGACAGAGGTTGGGGTGGTCTTGGACCTGGCCTGGAGGCGGCGAAGGTTAAACAGCTTCCCACTGGTTCTGTAGTTTAGTTCCACTCCAGCTTGTTGACGGTGAGGTGGAACATGGCAGCAAGGAAGATTGAGAAGAGGGTTGTGGCGATGACGCAGCCCTGTTTGACCCCGGTCCGGATGTGGATTGGGTCTGTGATGGATCTGTTGGTAAGAATCACGGCCTGCTTGACATTGTGGAGCAGGCGGAGGATGGTGACGAACTTTTGGTGGCATCCGAAACGGAGGAGAATGCTCCATAGACCCTCGCGGTTGGCAGTGTCAAAGGCCTTTGTAAGGTCGAAAAAGGCCATGTATAAGGTCTGATGCTGTTCCCATGCATTTTTCCTGCAGTTGTCGCGCTGCAAAGATCATGTCTGTTGTGCCCCATAGGGGACTTCGGGAGGAACTCCTCAGCCACAGGGAGAAGATAGTTGAGGAGGACTCTCGTGACGACCTTCCCAGTGGCTGATAGCAGGGAGATTCCTCTGTAGTTGCCGCAGTCGGACTTGTCCCCTTTTTTAATGATGGTCATGATTACTGCATCTTGGACATCTCCCGGCATGCTCTGCTCCTCCAGGTGAGAGAGATGAGGTCATGTATCCATGCCAACAGTGCCTCTCCGCCATACTTCAGTGCCTCAGTGGGGATTCCATCCGCTCCCGCAGCCTTGTTGCTCTTAAGCTGTCTTAATGGCTTTTTCTGCCTCGGGCATTGCTGGGGTTTTACTGAGGTCATGGCAGGTCGCATGCTGCGGGATGGAGTCAAGAATACTCGAGTCAAAGGCAGAGTCTCGATTGAGGAGATCTTCGAAGTGCTCCTTCCAGCGGGCCCTCCAAGTAATAGTCAATGTATTTACTGAGACGTACGAAAGCATGGGTCTTATGCTAAATATCTATAAGACAAAGGTCCTCCACCAACCTGTCCCTGCCACACAGCACTGCTCCCCAATCATCAAGATCCACGGTGCGGCCCTGGACAACGTGGACCATTTCCCATACCTCGGGAGCCTCCTATCAACAAGAGCAGACATTGACGACGAGATTCATCACTGCTTCCAGTGCGCCAGTGCAGCCATCGGCCGCCTGAGGAAAAGAGTGTTTGTAGACCAGGCCCTCAAATCTGCCACCAAGCTCATGGGATACAAGGCTGTAGTAACACCCACCTTCCTGTATGGCTCAGAGACATGGACCATGTACAGCAGACATCTCAAGTCGCTGGAGAAATACCACCAAGATACTGCAAATCCCCTGGGAGGACAGACACACCAACATTAGCGTCCTCGACCAGGCCAACATCCCCAGCATTGAAGCACTGACCACACTTGATCAGCTCCGCTGGACAGGCCACACTGTTTGCATGCCAGACACGAGACTCCCAAAGCAAGCGCTCTACTCGGAGCTCCTTCATGGCAAACGAGCCAAAGGTGGGCAGGGGAAACGTTACAAGGACACCCCCGGCCAAAGACTGCCCTAAGTGGAGGAAGTGCATCCGGGAGGGCACTGAGCACCTCGAGTCTCATCGCCGAGAGCATGCAGAAACCAATCGCAGGCAGCGGAAAGAGCGTGCGGCAAACCAGTCCCACCCACCCTTTCCTTCAATGACTATCTGTCCCACCTGTGACAGGGTCTGTGGGTCTCGTATTGGACTGTTCAGCCACCAAAGAACTCATGTTTAGAGTGAAAGCAAGACTTCTTTGATTCCGAGGGACTGCCTATTATGATTCCTGCTTAGCTCCACATTATGCTGAAACTATCTCACCTACTCCTGCTCTAACTTGTTCTTACCCAGGATCTCAAAACTCATCGACCCTTGGTGTGACACAGCTTGCTCACTTGCTGTATGTGCATGGCATCTGCATCATGGTCACATGTCTCTCACATGACTCTCTTTCTCGCCTGCGTTTGCCACTGGTGGCCGTGCCTTCTGTTGCCTAGGCCCCAAGCTCCGGAACTCCCTGCCTAATCTTCTCCGCCCCTCTCCCTCTCTTTCCTCCTTCAAGACGCTCCTTAACCTCGGTGTCATACTTGACCCTGAAATGAGCTTCTGACCACATAGCCACAGCATAACTCAGACCTCCCATTTCCACCTCCGTAACATTGCCCATCTCTGCCCTTGCCTCAGCTCATCCGCTGCTGAAGTCTTCATCCATGCCTTTGTTACCTCTAGACTTGACTATTCCAACGCACTCCTGGCTGGCCTCCCACATACGTAAACTAGAGGTGATGCAAAACTCGGCTGCCCGTGTCCTAATTCGCACCAATCCCGTTCACCCATCACCCCTGTGCTCGCTGACCTACATTGACTTCTGGTTAAGCAATGCCTCGATTTCAAAATTCTTATCCTTATTTTCAAATCCCTCCATGGCCTTTCCCCTCTGTAATCTCCTCCGGCCCCACAACCCCCCAAGATGTCTGGACTCCTCTAATTGTGCCCTCCTGAGCATCCCTGATTATAATCACTCAACCATTGGTGGCCGTGCCTTCTGTTGCCTCGGCCCCAAGCTCTGAAACTCTCCGCCTAAACATCTCCGTTTCTCGACCTCTATTTCCTCCTTCAACGCTCCTTAAAACCTACCTCTTTGAACAAACCTTTGATCACCTGCCCTTATTTTTCCTTATGTGGCTTGGTGTCAATTGTTTTGACTTATAACACTCCTGTGAAGCGCCTTGGAATGTTTCACTATGTTAAAGGCGCTATATAAATACAAGTTGTTGTTGTTGCGCAGGTTGGGCTGCAGACTCACGAAGCTTCGCATTGGGTCCTGCGACTTGTAACATAAGAACATAAGAATATAAGAAATAGGAGCAGGAGTGAGCCATTCGGCCCCTCGATCCTGCTCCGCCATTCAATGAGATCATGGCTGATCTGAAGGTTAGAAGATGCCTGTGCGTGAGTTCTTTTAATGTGGGATGGCCGTTGCACACCAGCCACCATTCGGGCTTGACAGAGCTAGGTCTTGGTCCAGTGGCAAGGATTACCCAAGATGCCTGGAGACTTACTCTGCTGCACGGACCTAGTGCACACACATATCGCAGTGTGGGCTGGCCCCTGCTGTCCCTGCTGCCCCTGGGCCCCTGGCCCCGAACTCGCACCTCTCCTGGGCCCCTTAATATCGCTGTTTTGAATATACTCAAACCTTGAACCACCACAGCCAACTGGGGTAGAGAATTTAGTTGACGAAACATTGATATTTTCTTTAAACGCCTGGCTTCGACTACTCTTTGAAGAGGTATGGACTCACTCGCTAGGTTCCTTTCCTCCTGCACTCTTCAGGCTGTTGACACCCAAGCTTGATCACCATCTTCCCATTAGCCTCATCATTTTAATAAGATGGACATAAGAACATAAGAAATAGGAGCAGGAGTCAGTCATTTAGCCCCTCGAGCCTGGTCCGCCAAACAATACGATCATGGCTGATCTGATCATGGACTCAGCTCCACTTCCCTGCCTGCTCCCCAAAACCCCTTATCCCCTTGTTGTTTAAGATACTGTCTATTTCTGTCTTAAATTTATTCAATGACCCAGCTTCCACAGCTTTCTGAGGCAGTGAATTCCATAGATTTACAATCCTTTGAGAGAAGAAATTTTGCCTCATCTCTGTTTTAAATGGGCGGCCCCTTATTTTAAGATCATGCCCTCTAGTTCTAGTCTCCCCATCAGTGGAAACATCCTCTCTGCATCCACCTTGTCAAGCCCCCTCATAATCTTATACGTTTCGATAAGATCACCTCTCATTCTTCTGAATTCCAATGAGTAGAGGCCCAACCTACTTAACCTTTCCTCATAAGTCAACCCCCTCATTCCCGGAATCAACCCAGTGAACCTTCTCTGAACTGCCTCCAAAGCAAGTATATCCTTTCGTAAATATGTAAACCGAAACTGCACGCAGTATTCCAGGTGTGGCCTCAACAATACCCTGTATAACTGTAGCAAGACTTCCCTGCTTTTATACTCCATCCCCTTTGCAATAAAGGCCAAGATTCC
The DNA here is from genome assembly GCF_044704955.1 of Pristiophorus japonicus. NCBI lineage: Eukaryota > Metazoa > Chordata > Chondrichthyes > Pristiophoridae > Pristiophorus > Pristiophorus japonicus. The sequence goes on from NC_091989.1 coordinate 183,408,946, forward strand.
ATTGGCCTTCCTGATCACTTCACTTTTCCTTTGATTCTTTCAGCTTTGATGTCGAGCTCTGCAGGAATTGACCCCTTCCGCCTTGGTTTCTAATTAAAACCAAAGCGAAAGTGCCTCAGTGATAAGAGGAAGCACGGTTGAAGAAGGAAAATTAAAATGAGCCCATGAATCTGCGTGCTCCATTGTCAACGTATCCTTAACACTGCACTTCAGAGCAAGTTAATAGAAGCGTGGATGGATAAAGTGAGAGATGTATGCACTGGAGTGTGGTGACCTCAATGCTGTTGATTCCATTTAATGAGCGTGTGATGAGAAGGGACATTCCTTCATTTGGGAAATTTTCCGCAAATGTCAATTAAATCCCAGTGTCTTGAAGGTAGCAGTGGTGGGTTTTGCTTACTGGGGATGATCTGATATAGGGGATCATTTCAATACCAACAGGAATGGACAAAAATAGTCATATTAGTTCATGCTACATTATCTGTAGTCGAACATTACCTTGTACATTGCAAATGTTAAATTAACCCACTTAGGTAGATCAAAGTGACCCCACCATCTTACAATTCGTGCCTCTGGATATGGACTAATAACTCAAAATAGAACAGCAGATCCTATACTGCAGCATCTTCCAAAGCTATTGAACTCACATTTATGCCACTCTGGAAGCAATATGTTCTAGGTTGGTTCATTCTGTACTGCAGATTTATAGCGAGCTTCGCACACTATTTATCAAGTTCTGTATTTTAAAATTCTCATCCTTGTTTTCAAATAACTCCATGACAATGCCTTTCCTTATCTGCAGAACGTACTCCAGCCCCACAACCCTCTGAGATTGCTGCGCTCCTCCAATTCTGGCCTCTTGCGAACCACCGATTTCCATCGCTCCACCATTAGCGGCCGTGCCTTCAGCTCCCTGGGCCCTAAACTCTGGAATTCTCTCCCGAAAATTCTCTGCCTCTCTCTCTCTCTCCTCCTTTAAGGTGCTCCTTAAAACCTACCTCTGTGGCCAAGCTTCTGATCACCTGTCACAATATCTCCTTATGTGACTCAGTGTCAAACCTTGTTTTGATAATCGCTCCTGTGAAGCACCTTGGGACGTTTTACTACTTAATTGTGCTATATAAATGCAAGTTGTTGCTATTGTTTAGATTCACGGTAAGCCCTATTCTATAAATACTTCTTTCACCAAATACGTAGCTCTATACGTTGTAGGTTCCTGGCTGGCTTTGCTGTCTGTAGTGTTTAGCCTTCACCCTGTGTAGTAGGTTTTTAGCTGCATCTGAATTCTATAAAACTAATTAAGTGAGAACATGTTCTTGGCACGGAGCCTTGCTTAAAAAGAGAGTGTTAGGGGTACAGCCTTTGCTGACTTTGCCGTGATATATTCTTGATTAACTCAATATCCTGCAAATTCTCCAGGTTGAATGCTTACATTCTTACCCTTAGCCCTATCAGCCATGGCTCAGTGGGTAGCACTATTTCTTTTGAGTCAGAAGGCTGTGGGTTCAAATCTCACTCAAGTGTCTTCAGCACGTAAATCGAGGTTAATACTCCAGTGCAGTGCTGAGCGAGTGCTACACTGTCAGAGTTGCAGTCTCTCGGATGAGATGTTAAACTGAGGCCCCATCTACTCTCTCAAGTGGATGTGAAAGGTCCCATGCGCTATTTTGAAGAAGAGTAGGGGAGTTATCCCCGATATTCTGGCCAATATCTATCCCTCAATCAACATAACATTACTGTTTGTGAGAGTTTGCTGTGTGCAAATTGGCTGCCGCATTTCCTACATTACAACAGTGACTACACTTCCAAAATACTTTATTGGCTGTAAAGCGCTTTGAGACATCGGGTGGTCGTGAAAGGCGCTATATAAATCCAAGACTTTCTTTCTTTTAGCCTCACGCCGCTTAGAAATGCTTCAGGTACAATGAGTTACTGTGATGTGCAGTCGCTGTTCCAAGGTGGCAGCTATTTTGTGTACAGCAAGATCCCACAAACTGCAACGAGATGAATAACCCTATTTGCTGAGGGTGTTACATGCGGGAGGAATACTGGCCATGAGACTGTCTGTCTATTGGAATAGTGGGATTCTTTAACATTATTGCAAACAAGGCCTTGGTTTAACATCTCTTCAGAGGGACAGATCCTCTGAAGGTGCAGCAATCATTCTCAGTACAGCACTGGGCACATTCAGACAATCTGAGAAATTGTACATTTATGAAATAATGCTTACATAAGATCTAGGAGCAGGAGTAGGCCATTCGGCCCCTCGAGCCTGCTCCGCCATTCAATGAGATTATGGCTGATCTTCTACCTCAACTCCACTTTCCTGCCCTGTCCCCATATCCCTTAATATTCAAAAATCTATCGATCTCTGTCTTGAATGTACTCAAAGACTGAGCCTCCACAGCCCTCAGGCGAAGAGAATTACCAAGATTCACCACCCTCTGAGTAAGAAGTTTCTCCTCATCTCAGTCCTAAATGGCCGACCCCTTATTCTGAGACTGTGACCCCTGAGACTGGACTCCCCATCCTCCCTGCATCTACCATATCAAGCCTTATAAAAATGTTGAGATCACCTCTCATTCTTCTAAACTCTAGAGAATATAGACCGAGTCTACTCAATCTCTCCTCATAGGACAATCGCCCCATCCCAGGAATCAGTCTGGTGAACCTTCATTGCACTCCCTCTTTGGCACGTATAGCCTTCCTTAGGTAAGGAGACCAAAACTGTACACAATACTCCAGGTGCAGGTTGACTGTGCAAATAATTTTACTCTCACATGGTATCAGATTGTTGGCCATTTCTGTGATGTTCGATGTTACATGGCTGGGGTGATGGGGTGGAGTGGGGGTGAATTATCTCAGGACTTCTCCCACTCTACTACCGTGACTTCAGAAAAGGTTAGGCAGAAAGCCCATTTATGGACATAAATTAGGGTCTCTATCAAACTTCCGCTGATCAGCAGCGGCAGAACAGAAGGTCCCGAGGAAATTCACCACCATATTGGCCAGTGGCTTCGTAAAAGGAAGATGGTCATCTATTTAAAGCATCTCATCACATCCCTCGAAAGCATCTCAATGTGCTTCACATCAGGGGATTACCTTGATGTTTTATCTCTGGAATTGCACAAGACTTTCAGGAGTGGGCAGGGAGGCAACTGGAAGGAAAACAATGAAAGAAAAGAACAACTTGCATTTGTATATCGTTTTCTATGACCTCAGATCATCAGTGGCGTGGTTCGAAGTGTAGTTACTGTTGTCATCATCATAGGCAGTTGCTCGAAGCGAGGATTACTTGCTTCCACGCCGAAAAGGGATAGGTTCACAGGTGTTTCAATGAAGGACTTAATATTCCGGACCCCGAACTACATCCTGAAGGGTGGAAGATGCCTGTGCGTGGATTTTTTTAACGTGGGGTGGCCGTTGCACACCAGCCACCACACGGGCTTAACAGAGCTAGGTCTTGGTGCAGTGGCAAGGATTAACCAAGACGACTGGAGACCAGCTCTGCTGCACGGAGCTAGTGCGCATGCACATATCGCACAGTGTGGGCTGGCCCGTGCTGCCCCTGGGCCCTCGCCTCTGCTGGGCCCCGAACTCTCGCCTCTCCTGGGCCCCGATCACATCCCTCTACGAACTCCTGCCGCTCCTTCGCCCCGACCTCGCCGCTCCTGCTGTACCTGCCCGCACCGCAGTTAGCCTTCGCCCTGCTGCAGCAGCACGCGCTGCTCCCTGCAGTGGTATGGCGCCGCACACTGCTCCCTCCAATGGCCCCGGCCTGCTGATGGTCTTGCAGACCGGGACCGCGCCGATTTCCGGGCCGGTTTTAATGTAAGAAACGCAGCTGCCATTTTGCACACAGCAAGTTCACACAAACAACATTTACATGAGTTGCGAGCTAATCTCATTTTGATTACGTGATTAATGTTGAGCAGGAAGTTTTCTCCGTTCTTCTTTGACTGGTGCCAAGGGATCTTTTACGTTTACCTAAACTCAGCGACCACTATCTTGGGTTACCCAAAGGTCAACAGCTTCAACAATGGTGCATGTTAAATGGAAGCTCAGTTTTGCTTCTGTGCTCAAGTCCCAGCATGGGGCTTCAAGCCACCAGACGCCCAGGTGAGAGTACTACCAAAGCCATGTTAACAATACTGGTGAGGTGTTGTTTGGGTGTTCAGTTTTTGATCACGAGCCCCTCTATTCACATTTCAGCCATGGCTCAGTGGGTAGCACTCTCAGTCGGAAGGTCGTGGGTTCCAGTCCCACTCCAGAGACTTGAGCACAAAAGTCTCGGCTGACACTCCAGTGCAGTACTGCACTGTCGGAGGTGCCGTCTTTCGGATGAGACGTTAAACCGAGGCCCCGTCTGCTCTCTGAGGTGGATGTAAAAGATCCCATGGCACAATTTTGATGAAGAGCAGGGGAGTTAACCCCGGTGTCCTGGCCAATATGTATCCCTCAACCAACATCTAAAATAGATTATTTGGTCTTTATCACGTTGCTGTTTGTGGGAGCTAGCTGTGCGCAAATTGGTGGCTGCATTTCCGAAATCACAAGAGTGACTGCACTTAAAAAAGTACATCATTGGCTGAGAAGCGCTTTGGGAGGTCATGAAAGGTGCTGGAGAAATACAAGTTCTTTCTTATATTTGCACTGGAGAACTTTGCGAACTCGATTCAGATTCGTGCAGAGTGTGCTTTAACATTTTAATGAGGTACTCAGACAAAGGGTTAAAGGCAACCGTGTGAGGCTGCAGCAAGGTTGAAAAGAAAAGAAGGGATGAGGTAAATCAAGAAATAATAATTGCACGACACCTTGCTTAGATTTTAAATGGCTGCAGATGTCTACTGGCACCGATGGTTTAGCGAGTTAATCAAGTCAGTAGCTATATCATGAAGAAGGAGAGGTCTTGGGTTCAATCCTCTGTTTGTGCTGAGTTAACTGATCTCAGTCAGGCCAGCGGGGGCTCAACAGGCCACAGTTGCTGTTCCTGAATGCTATTCTGTGAGTCTTGCTGGAATTGCGTGCATACAGATGGTGAGGTCTTGGCGTCAATAACCTTGCTGACTTGCATCGGCTGCTGATCCGCTCCCCATGCCCGCCCCCCTCCCCCCCCCCGCAACCCCCCGCTCTCCGCCCAACATCTCCAATTTAAAGTTCTCACTCTCGTGGCACTTGCCTGAGCTGGGCTGCCTCTGTCATCAGAAAGCACGACGCACTTTGGCCCCAGTGAACCACTGTCAAAGGCCATGGTGGGGTGTGGGGGGGGGGGCAGGGGGGAATCTCCAGGCACAATGGGCTGGATTTTAGGCCTTTAGGGTTTTGGTGTTGATATCGCCTGGAAAAAGTGAGCCTCAGTCAGTAAAATTGGGCAGCAGGGCCCTGAGTGTGGGGCGGAGCGCTGAGGGGGGCGATGCGCACCTCTCTTAGGGCGCTAGGCCGGCTGAGCGTGCGAAAATCCCGAGCTAAACAGCCGGCCTCGGGAGCTCTCTGAGAGAGTCCTGGGCACAAAACGAAACCTGAAAAAGAAACCATTCCCAATACATATCGCACGCCACCACAACATAAATCTATTATTAAAAAAAGAAAAACCGATCACACTCACCTGAGGTGGACATTACTTCCCTCACTGCGGCCACGACAGCTCGGACCGCCCGCTTTCACAGGCGGTCCCAGCAGGGGGCGCTGCAGGGCGCTACGGGTCGGGCGGGAGTCAAAAGTCGAGCCGGTGTCGCAAACAGGGGCGTTGCACAGCGGCTCGCCTCTTCCTGGCGGTAACACTCCGCGCCACGTCGAAACCGGCCCCAAATGTCCCGGCGGGGTGCTGGAAGCTGGCTGCCCGCCCGGAACAGCTCACCACCGCCATTGCCGCCCCTCTGGGGTGAAAACAGAGGCAGACATCACCGGAAAATCCAGCCTCATATCCCCCTCCTCTCCCTGTTCCTCCCCCGCAATCCCTTCCTCCCCAATCTAGCTGGGCCACGCTCAAGGAAAATGGGAGCAGCTCTCATTGGGCCGCTGAGCTTAGGACACGCTGGCTGCTGAAGGAAATCAGCAAGAATGAAGGGAAAGGCAGTGCGGGGGAAGATGAAATACAATCCACCGTGTTCTTTTACAGAGTTAGAATAGCTTTTGCTGTTTAACAGCAGTGTACCAGCACATAAGGTGATACGGAGGTCGCCTTTCAGTTTGAACTTGCTGACACGTGCATCTATTTTCAGAACTGTTCAGGACCCCGATATGATATCTTCAGGATTGTTTGGTGTGTTGCTGTCAGTACACGAAAACAGCTTTAGATGCAACACTATCCATGTAGGCAGACATCAGTTGGGGAAAATTAATGACAAAGTGCATTGCTCTCCTGCCTCAGGTGTAGAAACTCCTCTCTAAGTTGCACCAATGCACAAGAAACGTTGACAAAGTCAGTACTATTCCTCTAAAGAGATGCATTCAAGCAGGAGCGAGATACGTACATGAGGGTATAAGGAATAAAGGGACATGTTGATAGGGTGAGGTGAAGTAAATAGAGTGGGAAGAGGCTCATGTGGAGTCTAAACACAGGCATAGACCTCTTGGGGCACATGGCCTTATATAGGTTTACATAGGATAGATGGCACAGAAACAGGCCATTCGGCCCAACCAGTCCATGCCGGCGTTTATCCTCCACTTGAGCCTCTTCCCGTCTTTCCTCATCTAAATCTATCAGCATAACCCTCTATTCTCTTCTCCCTCATATGCTTGTCGAGCCTCCCTTTAAATGCATCGATACTATTCGCTTCAACCACTCCCTGTGGTAGCGGGTTCCACATTCTCACCACTCTCTGGGTAAAGAAGTTTCTTCTGAATTCCCCATTGGATTTCTTGGTGACGATCTTATATTGATGGCCTCTAGTTATGCTCTTCCCCACAAGTGGAAACATTCTCTCTGTGTCCACTCTATCAAAACCTTTCATAATGTTAAAGACCTCTATTAGCTCACCCCTCAGCCTTCATTTTTCAAGAGAAAAGAGACCCAGCCTATTTCTGTATTGTAAATTCTATGTCTACATAATCTGCAAGTAAGATGCTGGCCATGATTAGAATGTAATTATTATAAAAAAGGCATTGACAAAGAATTGGCCATTGGGTCCATCAAGCCTATTCTTTCCACATCCCATGTACCATCTACCCATCATGGAACCTATCTTATCCATTCAACTTTTTAACAGCCCCGATGATGGGGGGGGGGGATAAGCCTGTTTGCATTTAAATGCAAGTTGTTGTAGTGACGACAGCAATACACAGAATACTCTTGGTGAGATTCACAGAAAACAGCCCGTGCTAATTTGCATAATATTACATTTCATTTTAACATGGCACTGCAACTCATGCTTATTTCCGATTAGATCTTCTTCAGCTGGTGTTATGTCTGTGTTGAATTACAGTTCCAGACTTGGCAATTGGGTTCCCCGCCCAACCTCCCATGCTCCAAAGTGTTCATGTTTGCCCACTCGGATTTACGTTAAAATGGGCATAAGACCATTCAAAGAAGTGCAAGGGACGTTGTCCCGATGCCCGAGCCAATATTTATTCCTCAACCAAGACAAACAAAAACATATTATCTGATCATTTAACCCATTGGATCTTGCTGTGTACACATTGGCTGCTGCATTTCCTACCTTACAGCAGGGACTGAAGACACTTCAAAAGTTCTTCCTTGACTGTGAAGCACTTTGGGAAATCCTCAGGTCATGAAAGGCGCTACATAAGCTAGGTCCTTTGCCAAAATAATGCCATGGGATCTTTTCAGAGCATAAGAATGTCAGAAATAGGAGCAGGAGTTGGCCATTTGACCCCACGAGCCTGCCCCGCCATTCAATAAGATCATGGCTGATCGGATCCTGGTCTCAACTCCACTTCCCCGCCTGCTCCTCATAATCCTTGGCTCCCCTAAAGTTCAAGAATCTGTCTATCTCAGCCTTGAATATATTCAATGACTCAGCCACCACAGCTCTCTGGGGTAGAGAATTCCAAAGATTCACGACCCTCTGAGAGAAGAAATTCATCCTTATCTCAGTTCTAAATGGGTGGCCCCTTATTCTAAATCTCTGACCCCGAGTTCTAGATTCCCCCACGAGCGGAAACATCCTCTCAGCATCTACCCTGTTGAGCCTCCTCAGAATTTTATATGTTTCAATAAGATCACCTCTCATTCTTCTACACTCCAATGAGTATAGGCCCAACCTGCTCAACCTTTCCTCACAAGCCAACCCATTCATCCCATGAATCAACCTCGTGAACCTTCTCTGAACAGCCTCCAATGCAAGTATATCCCTTCTAAATAAGAAAATCAAAACTGTACGCAGTACTCCAGGTGTGGCCCTGTACAGTTGTAGCAAGACTTCCCTACATTTAAACTCCATCGCTCTTGCAATAGAGGCCAATATTCCATTTGCCTTCCTGATTATTTGCTGTACCTGCATACTAACTTTTTGTGTTTCATGCACAAGTACACTCAGATCCCACTGTACAACGGCATTCTGCCATCTCTCTCCATTTAAATAATATTTTGTTTTTCTATTCTTCCTACCAAAGTGGATAACCTCACATTTTCCCACATTATACTCTATCTGCCAAATATTTGCCCACTCACTTCATCTATCAATATCCCTTTGCAGATTTGTTGTGTCCTACTCACAATTTGCTTTCCCACCCATCTTTGTATCATCAGCAAATTTGGCTACATTACACTCAGTCCCTTCATCCAAGTCATTAATATAGATTATAAATAGTTGAGGCCCAGCACTGATTCCTGTGGCTCCCCATTAGCAACCGGAAAATGACCCATTTATCCCGGTGCTCTGTTTTCGGTTAGCCAATCCTCTGAGAGGGCAGATGGGGCCCCGACTTAATGGGGTCAAAATTGCCCCCCCCCCCGCCCGAAATGGGGCGCACGCAATCCTTTTTGAGTGTTTTCACCGCCGTGGTGGTTGAGGTCGCCTCTTGAGCGAAATTCCGCTCTTTGTTGTTTTTTTTAATTCGGATCCTAATGGGGGCGGTGATGACATAAGAGGGGCGGAAGTTGGTGGCAGTGCAGAATGGCCATCGCAATGACATCATCACGGTGCTGCGTTACCATGGCTCTCCCCTTCACTTGATCGGGTGAGCTTGCGTGGTCTTTAAACTTTGGTCCACTGGGCCACCAGGGAGGGTTTCGGCTGGGCCAGCAGCCTGGCACCCAAGAGGGAGTGCCAGGCTGCCTATTGGCGGCCCGACCGAACCTGGAGGCATAATTGCCAGGCCGACCTGGCAGTCGGCATAAAAAAAAAAACAATAGCGGCAGCGGGAGCTGCACCTCTACTGCAGACGGCCACAACCTCACTGGACCACCGAAAAAAAGCTTGTTTTGGCACCGCCGGGCGGACGGAAGGCTTTCACCGTCGGGAGACCACTGTAATGATGCACTTAGCACGGATCGGCAGCAGCGGAGCGGTTGGGGGGAGCAGGAAACGGGGCACCGCCGGGATGATCTGGGAGGGCAATCTTGATAATGGCAGCCATTACGTGAAAAGTCGGTGGCCATTGCACTATGCAGCGTGGCCGACGCTTTCCGGTGTTAAGAGGCCTTAAGGAAAGGGGCAATTTCGGCCCCAATGTCTCATCCGAAAGAAGGCTCTTCCGACAGTGCAGCACTCCCTCAGCTCTGCACTGAAGTGTCAGCCTAGATTTTTATGCTCAAGTCTCTGGGGTGGGAATTGAACCCTCAAACTTCTGACTGAGAGGTAAGCGTGTTACCCACTGGGCCACGGCAGTCAAACAGGTAATCAGCAGAGTGGCTGAGCGAGTGGGTGAGCTAGAAGATTCAAGTGCTTCTTTTCTGAAGTGTGCAAACATATTTCTTTGTACATCACACAGGTAACGAAGCACGGCATAATTGTGGTACGTCAGACAAAAAATAAAGTCATTTTTCTTGAGCCTGGTGTCTGTTGGCTCCGATTGAATGCCGGTGGGGTGCTGCTAGGCTTGTGAAGCTGGGAGGCTAGATTAAGTAATGTGTGTGAGATTCCCTCATCGTCCTAGCTACTTTCAGCTCAGCTGCCATGGAATACAGCTTGGAGATGTTTGCCAACAAGAAATGTAACTTGCCTCTTGGCTATAATCTCATTACAGCAGAGTCCTGATGGTATGATCTAGGTTCAGCCTCTTAATGCATAATGCCTGCGAGCGCATTCACAGTGGCGGCTAACTCCACTTGTCGTCAAGGCTGTTTGCACTGTTCCCCAAATGGTAAAGCTATCTTGATATTGAGACACTCTCATACATGGTGAGAGGGTCCGTGAGAGCGGTCATCAAACAAAAACCCTCGCTGTGACCTCTGCACATCGCTCTCTGCTGTATACTTTACCTGTTGTGTAGCTGAGTCCAGGACCTCAAAGCTGACAACAAGCTCATGGTCGACAGGGCTGTAGTAATACCCGCCCTCCTGTATGCCTCAGAGACATGGACCATGTACAGTAGACACCTCAAGATATACCACCAACGATGTCTCCGCAAGATCCTACAAATTCCCTGGAAGGACAGAAGCACCAACATTAGCGTCCTCGACCAGGCCAACATCCCCAGCATTGAAGCACTGATTGCACGTGAGCAGCTCCGCTGGGCGGGCCACGTTGTCCGCATGCCAGATACGAGACTCCCAAAGCAAGCGCTCTACTCGGAACTCCTTCACGGCAAACCAGCCAAAGGTGGGCAGAGGAAACATTACAAGGACACCCTCAAAGCCTCCCTGATAAAGTGCAACATCCCCACCGACACCTGGGAGTCCCCGGCCAAAGACCACCCTAAGTGGAGGAAGCGCATCCGGGAGGGTGCTGAGCACCTTGAGTCTCATCGCCGAGAGCATGCAGAAACCAAGCGCAGGCAGCGGAAGGAGCGTGCGGCCAAGTAGTCCCACCCTCCCTTTCCCTCAGTGACTATCTGTCCCACCTGTGACAGGGACTGTGGCTCTCATATTGGACTGTTCAGCCACCTAAGGATTCATTTTAAGAGTGGAAGCAAGTCTTCCTCGATTCCGAAGGACTGCCTATGATGACAATGATGTGTAGCTGAATGTTATGATTTTGGACCTGTGCTCTTTGGTGACAGCAGGTCATTCCACCCTGTGTTCAGCCAAGCCCAATCTTACCTCTGCCCGACGTCTACATCGGTACATGACCCAGGCATGGTCATTGTTGGTGAACAAGAGTAGTCGCTATGGAGGATTCTCCCCTCACTAGCCCAAGGATGTTTAAGCTAATTGTCTCACCTCCAACCACAACCTCAGTGGGCTGAGCTCAGTCAAAGCAGGCCAGCAGTGGTAAAGGAGAGAAAGGCTGTGGAAAATATGCTAGTACTGCAGCTGTACAAATCCCAGGTAGATCACACCTGTGAGCATTTCTGGACAGCACACCTTAGGAAGGATATATTGGCCTTGGAGGGAGTGCAGCGTAGGTTTACCAGAATGATACCCGGACTCCGAGGGTTAAATTACGAGGAGAGATTACACAAATTAGGATTGTATTCCCTAGAATTCAAAAGATTAAGGGGTGGTTTGATTGGCGTTTTCAAGCTTTTAAGGCGATCAGATAAGGTCGTTAGAGAGAAACTATTTTCACTGGTTGGGGAATCTAGGACTAGGGGGCATAGTCTAAAAATTAGAGCCTGACTTTTCAGGAGTGAAGTTAGGAAACACTTCTACACACAAAGGGTGGTAGAGGTTTGGAACTCTCATTCGCAAACAGCAATTGGTGCTGGGTCAATCGTTAATTGTATTGAATTTGCTTCATGGATTCTTTGCTTAAGAATTCACAGCTACATATTTGCTATAAGGAACTAGCTAGTTTATTAGCAAAGGTTTAACAATCAAACTGAACCGAACCAGTTCATCCACCAGGCTCACAACTGCATGCCTCATCGTGGAGTACCTGAACTCAATTAACTGGAGTTTTATTGAGTCTTGTGAACATCATGTGGCTGGCTAAGCTACTCACAGTGCAACAGCTCCACAACTATTTTTGATGTAACTTTAAATCAAGTGCCCCCTTTTGTAAGGGCACAAAAATCCACAAATTGACTAATAAACTTTAAAGGGATCCTTGACAAATCAAATTAAACTAAAACTTTGTTCCCTGTTGAAATGATGCACTCCAGTCCCACTGGTGCCTACCTCTCGCGGAAGGCTGTGAGCGTACTGGTGGACATCGTGTGCTCCATCTCCAGGGAGGCAGGTAGTCGGGCTGAATGACCCCCTCGACCGCCCACTGCCTGGACCGGTTAATGGCCACCTTGGCCAGGCCCAGGAGCAGTCCTACGAGAAGGCCCTCCAACATGCGCAACAGCTCCACAAACCTGTGAGCATGCTGCAGGTGCATACATTATACTAAATTTAAATCGGAGATTGATAGCTTTTTGTTAACCAAAGGTATTAAGGGATATGGGCCAAAGGCAGGAATGTGGAGTTAGGTCACCGATCAGCCATGATCTCATTGAATGGCGGAACAGGCTCGAGGGGCTGAACGGCCTACAGCTGTTCCACTGCCCCTATGTGGGGAGCACAGTTAAAACCAGACTTTGACTTTAAAACAAATCCTTTAACAGTAGCCAAGAAACTGATACTGAAAATCTCGACACGCGAGCACTTGTTTTGAAACTGGATATTTGCCCCCTGAAGCTATCAACGTTTTATTATTAGTCTGGATCAATGGAAGCACCAATTGACTGGACTATATTCACCACAACCTCAGCTACAAAATGCAGCATATTCATAGTCTCCTTGGAACTAATAGTGTTTGATATAATAAAGAAGCAGCCAAAATGCTTTTCAAGGGAGCAAGGCCCTTTCTCATTCCCCATCACCATAAATATTGGTCTGGGCTTTGTGTGTTACACATTCACAAACCTACAAGGGTTTGCAGCGAACAATGTATCCTGTGAAAGGGTAGAAATTTAATTAAATATTGACTATTTAATGATTTTAATTTGTTCACACATCCACCAGTCACATAAAAGTCACAGAGAATGTGTTGTTAGGGGGCCGCCCTTTCTGAGGGTTCTGTTCCAACCATCCTCTCTCCTGTTTTCTTTGCCAATAAATTCCTCTGTGATTTTGGTTGTGGAGTATCATAGATTAAATATTTCATAGCGACTGTAGTGAAACAAGAGCAACATGCGTTGGGTCATTTTTATTTGTACTACATTGGGAACAACTGTCAAGGGTCCTTCCGCGAGAAGTGGGCATCGGACGGACTGGAGTGCATCATCACCCCCGGCAACCAAATTTTAATTTGACCACAGTATTTCAAAAGTTTAATTTGTTAATTTGTCAGTTTTAGTGCCCCTTTAACGTTTTACATTAAATAAGAACATAAGAACCTAAGAATTAGGAGCAGGAGTAGGCCATCTAGCCCCTCGAGCCTGCTCCGCCATTCAACAAGATCATGGCTAATCTGGCCATAGACTCAGCTCCACTTATCCGCCCGCTCCCCATAACCCTTAATTCCCTTATTGGTTAAAAATCTATCTATCTGTGACTTGAATACATTCAATGAGATAGCCTCAACTGCTTCCTTGGGCAGAGAATTCCACAGATTCACAACCCTCTGGGAGAAGAAATTCCTTCTCAACTCGGTTTTAAATTGGCTCCCCCGTATTTTGAGGCTGTGCCCCCTAGTTCTAGTCTCCCCGACCAGTGGAAACAACCTCTCTGCCTCTATCTTGTCTATCCCTTTCATTATTTTAAATGTTTCTATAAGATCAACCCTCATCCTTCTGAATTCCAACGAGTAAAGACCCAGTCTACTCAATCTGGTAACCCCCTCATCTCCAGAATCAGCATAGTGAATCGTCTCTGTACCCACTCCAAAGCCAGTATATCCTTCCTTAAGAAAGGTGACCAAAACTGCACGCAGTACTCCAGGACCTCACCAATACCCTATACAGTTGCAGCAGGACCTCCCTGCTTTTGTACTCCATCCCTCTCGCAATGAAGGCCAACATTCCATTCGCCTTCCTGATTACCTGCTGCACCTACAAACTAACTTTTTGGGATTCATGCACAAGGACCCCCCGGTCCCTCTGCACTGCAGCATGTTGTAATTTCTCCCCATTCAAATAATATTCCCTTTTACTGTTTTTTTTCCCCAAGGTGGATAACCTCACATTTTCCGACATTGTATTCCATCTGCCAAACCTTAGCCCAATCGCTTAACCTATCTAAATCTCTTTGCAGCCTCTGTGTCCGCTACACAACCCACTTTCCCACTAATCTTTGTGTCATCTGCAAATTTTGTTACACTACACCCTGTCCCCTCTTCCAGGTCATCTATGTATATAGTTGTAAAGGCCAGCAGAGAGAGAGAGAGAAGGTGTAGCGAAGAGAAGGGGTAGAGGGAGGGAGAGGAAATTGGAGGGGTGAGTGAGGGGAAGAGGGTTTGAGAAAGAAAGACGCAAAGAGAGAGAGGGGGAAAAAAAATGAGATTGGGGAATTATACAGCTTCCATCTATCGAGCGCTGTTAATGTAGCAAAATGTCACGGAGAGCTTCACGGGGAGCATTATCAGACAAACAAGTTGCCACCGAGCCAACGAAGGAGACCTGAGGACAGGTGAGTTCACAGAGGTAGGTTTTAAGGCGTGTCTTAAAGGTGGAGAGAGAGGTGGAGTGGTTTAGGGAGGGAATTCCAGAGCTTGGAGGCTAGACGGCTGAAGGCACGGCCGCCAATGGTGGAGCAAAGAAAGAGGAAATGAAAGAAAGAGAGTCAGAGAAAAAAAGCATGGAAGTGAGAAAGAGGGATAAAGACAGTGAGGGGAAGAGAAAGAGATTTGCAGTAATTTATTGCAGCTCATGCGCGCAAGATCATCTTCTTGCTGCACTGCTGGAAGGCTTTGACAAAGAGCTGTGGGTTGCAATGTCAGTAAACACTTTTTAAAAGCGGAAATCCACAAGCTGAAATGTCTGCCTGCGATCATTTTAGCGAAAGATTAGAAATGATTTTTAAAATATTATTTCAGCTCCCAGTGGTCTGAATAACATGAGCGAAATTACAGTCAATATTTACAGCCAGAGGACATCTCCGAGTCCAGGGCTCTGCTGGCAGGAGAGAGTCTGAGCGGATAATTAAAACAGTGAAGAGCCTGCGAGTGTTACACAGCCAACTCCACAGCAAAAGGCAATGTGATTATTTACAGCCTTAAAGGAGCCATGCGCTCGATTAAACAAGTCCTTTGGTGGGAGAAATGTGGTCACAGCAGAACTCATTGGGGTCACGATCATTTTCACGTAAAGAAGCGCTTGCTTAATTAAAAAAAACACCTTAGGCCGAAAATAACGTGTGCATGCACCTGAAGAGGCCTCGCAAATGCCGGCTCTCAGAGCGCGATGTACACGCACCAAAAACCGGCTTTTGTGGTCTGTCAAAATCAGATTGCGCGCATCCCCGCAGTAAGGACATCCGTGGGGCAAAGATTGGGCAATTTGCCCAACTTTAGCCCAGCGAATGTCCTTCAAACTCTTAGGCCTGTGTAAGAGATATAAAACATAGAAAAATTTAATTTAATCACTCATTTTTATATTAAAAACCCTGTCCATTAAGGTAATTTTATTTTTAACCCTATTAAAGCATATTAAAAAAAATTAAAAAATATATATTTTTTTCTAAAATATTTAATTACATTCATTTTCAATTAATTTTAAATATGTGAGTTGTTTTTTTTAATTTATTGTGTTGTGTTTCTTATTTCTGGGGGTATTCTCATTGAGTCCGTGCAGAGCTCCCATTATTATCAATGAGAATACTAGACAGTGATTGGTGGTCCAGGCCCACGTGATCCCAGGATACACACATGTGCCTGTCGTACATGTTCCCGTATGCTGCACAGCGAATGAAGGCCTCCAACCGCAATCCCATGTTCCTCCGGGACCACCAGGTAATTGCGTGAAAAAATTTCGGGTGGGAGGCGTTCATCCAATGGAAGCCTCCGACCGCAATTTTCCCCCCATTATAAATGATTTTTCAGATTGTGTCTTAGTGTGGGTCAGGAAGGCGAGTGAGTCAAAGTGTGACTGTGTTTCCCTCTCTCAGGCCGAGGTTAAATGGTCTGGAAACGTAAGTTCAAATCCCACCAAGGCAGCTGGGAAATTTAGATTCAGTTAATTAAATTAATCTGGAATAAAAAAACGACTGTCAGTAATGGTGATCATGAAACTATCGGATTGGTGTAAAAACCCAACTGGTTCACTCATGTCCTTTAGGGAAGGAAATCTGCCGTCCTTACTCAGTCTGGTCTATATGTGACTCCAGACCCACTACAAAGTAGTTGACTTTTAAATGGCCCAGCAAGCCACTCTGTTAAGGACAATTAGGTTAGGGACGGGCAATTAATACTGGCCTTGCCAGCGACGCCCACATCCCGGGAATGAATAAAGAAACAAGAAATCTCCTGTGCTGCCCTGTACATTATGCCACAGTCCTTTCAAGAAATAATCATAGAAATTAATAGCACGGAAGGAGGCCATTCGGCCCATCTGTGCCGGCCAGCAAAGAGCTATCCAGCTTTGTACACTTTCCAGCTCTTGATCCGTAGCCTTGTAGGTTACAGCACTTTAACTGTATATCCAAGCACTTTTATAAATGTGGTGAGGGTTTCTGCCTCTATCATCCTTTCAGGCAGTGTGTTCCAGACCCCCACCAACCTCTGGGTGAAAACATTTCCCCTCAAATCCCCTCGAAAACTCCTACCAATTACTTTAAATCTATGCCCCCTGGTTGTTGACCCCTCTTCTAACGAAAGTAGGTCCTTCCTATCCACCCTATATGGGCCCCTCTTAATTTTATGCAATGTTTATCACGATCTAAGGATGTTCCAAAGCACTTCACAGCCTGTGAACTGCTTTTAAAGTGTAGTTACTGTTGTAATGTTGGAAATGCAGCAGCCAATTTAGGCATAGCAAGCTCCCACACACTGCAATGCGATAGTCACCAGATCATCTGTTTTAGTGATAGTTGAGGATAAATATTGGCCCCAGGACACCGGAGATAACTCTGCTGCTCTTCTTCGAAATAGTACAGATAGGGTCATGGATTACCGTCTCATCTGAAGGATGCCATCTCCCACAGTGCAATACATTTCTTGATAAGATAAAGCTTGTGGCTGCTGCTATGAACCTATTCTTTTGATGGCTAAACATTTGATCCAAAGAAAAAGACAGATCAGAACTCAAACTTCACATTGAGCTGTCATTAAATATTTGCTACAGAATAAATGTCCCCATCCTCTGCAACATGTTTGCGTGAAAGAAGGTTGCTTCTGAAGAAACTGGGCATGCCCAGTGCAATTACACCATCCCTTTAACACAACAACAACTTGTATTTATATAGTGCATTTAATGTAGTTAACCATCTCAGGGCGCCTCACAGGAACGATTATCAAACAACATTTCACACCGAACCACATAAGGAGTTCGTAGGACCGGTAACCAAAAGCTTTCTCAAAGAGGTAAGTTTTAAGGTGAGTCTTAAAGGAGGAGGGAGAAGTAGAGAGGCGGAGAGGTTTACGGGGGGCATAGGGCCCTGGCAGCTGAAGGCATGGCCACCAGTATTGGAGCAATGGAAATCAGGAATGGGCAATAGGCTAGAATTGGAGGAGAGCAGAGATCTCGGAACGTTGTGGGGCTGGAGGAGGTTACAGAGATAGGGAGGGGAGCGAGGCCTGGGGGGGGGATTTGAAAACAAGGATGGGAGAATTTTAAAATCGAACTATTGCCGGACCGGGAGCCAGTATAGATCAGCGAGCACAAGGGGGTGGTGATGGGTGAGCGGGACTTGGTGCGTGTTCGGACACGGGAGCAGCGTATTTTTTTGGGATGAGCTCAAGTTTACGGAGGGTTTAATTTAAAGAACGAAAGGAAGAAAAAATAAAAACCAGAGTTGCTTTTGACTGGCCGGACATGAACTGGAGAAGTGTGCTTACGCTTACCGACGGAGGACATCTCTGGCACTGACGCGTGGTAAGGTTCGTCTGGAAATTCTGGTGCATTGTCATTGATGTCCTGAACCTTGATGATGAACTCAGAGGGGGGCTCCAGAGGGTTATCGGTCTCCCGGTCCATGGCCTGTGCGGTCAGTGTATATTCAGCCTTTTCCTCACGATCAAGTCGCTTCATAGCGTGAATGTCCCCTGTCTTGTCGTTGATCACAAAGATAGTACCAGCACCCTCTCCCGACAAGATGTACTTGATATTTCTAGTTGCCGGGTCAAGGTCTGTGTGCAACTAGAAAGGGAAGTGGAGAATAAGTGTTAAAAGATAGTTATTTTCCGAATAAAAGACTTGCATTTATATAGTGTCTTTCACGACTACCGGACATCTCAAAGCGCTTTTCAGCCAATTAAGTACTTTGAGTGTAGCCACAGTTGTAATGAGGGAAACGCAGCAGCCAATTTGCACACAGCAAGCTCCCACAAACAGTAACGTGATAATGACCAGAGTGTAAAGTCCTGTCCCCTCAGTACAGATTCACACGAGGCATGTAGTGAAGTCAAGGTCACCCTGGACCTGCACCTTTATTTCACAGCTCTGGAAAGCTGCACTTGCCTGAGACCTGTCCTTATAGACCTGTCTCTTGCAAGTGCACCCCTGGTGGTAAGGTATGCTGGTGGTTACAGGTCATATCTTATTACAGTCATGTATAGCATGTTAGGATACCGTTATATATAATAATGTAAGATACATGACACAGATAATCTGTTTTATTTTTGTTATGTTGATTGAGGGATAAATACTGGCCAGGATACCAGGGATAACACCCCAGCTCTTCTTCAAAATGGTGACATAGGAGCTTTTATGCCCACCCGAGACAGCAGACAGGGCCTTGTTTAACGCTTCAGCTGAAAGGCAGCACCTCTGACAGTGCAGGACTCCCTCAGCTTCACATTGGAGTGTCAGCCTAGAAATTTTGTGTTCAAGTCCCTGAAGGTGGGACTTGAACCCACAAACCTTCAGACTCAGAGGCGAGATTGCGACCCACTGAGCCACAGCTGACATATACGGATAGCATTTCCTTCCTCCCTTCCTTACACTGTTTCCGACACTAAAGTGATTGATTCTGCTGGGGAAGCCGTGCTCTGCGTCCGATGGCACTCAGTCCCATCCTGGTTAAGGCAGTGGGACAACGGCACATGTAATACCGTTCTCGAGATGTGGACGGTGCTGGCAAGGCCGGCATTTGTTGCCCAGCACCAGTTACCCTTGAGCAGGTTGTGGTGGACCTTCTTCTTCAACCGATGGGTATTCGAAGGGATTTGGGGGGCCTTGTCCATGATTCACAGAAAATTAACATACGGGTGCAGCAAGCAATTAGGGAGACAAATAGTGTGTTGGCCTTTTTTGCAAAGAGGTTGGAGTATAAGAGTAAGGAAGTCTTACTGCAATTATATAGGGCTTTGGTAAGACCATACCTTGAGTACTGTGCACAGTTTTGGTCTCCTTTTCTAAGTATTACTTGCTTTAGAGGGGGCGTAACAAAGGTTCACTAGATTGATTCCAGGGATGAGAGAGTTGTCCTATGATGAGATATTGAGTAGACCAGACCTATATTCTTTGGAGTTTAGAGGAATGAGAGGTGATCTTATTACAATGTATAGAATTCTTAGAGGGGCTGGGGAGTCTAGTCCTAGGGGGCATAGTCTCAGGATAAGGGGCCAGGCATTTAGGACTGAGATGAGGAGAAACTACTTCACTCAGAGGGTTGTGAATCTTTTTTGGAATTTTCTACCCCAGAGACCTGTGGATGCTGAATCGTTGAGTATATTCAAGACTGCGATAGACAGAGTTTTGGGCACTAATGGAATCAAGGAATATGGGGATTGGGCAGGAAAGTGGAGAGGTAGATCTTTTTGAATTGCGGAACAGGCTCAAGGGGACATATGATCTACTCCTGCTCCTAGTTCTTATGTTCTTATTTCAGAAGCTTTCATTTTCAGTGTTTCATGATGGTAACTCCTAAATTGCCAGACTTATTGAATTCATCTTCACAACTGGACTTGCTGAGATTTGAACTCGAGGGTTGCTAACCCCTTACCTTACTCACGGGGCTACTCGATAGAGAAATAAACTCGAACTGTGATACAAACTGTTCTATTTACAAGAGCAGTTAGAAGATGAGATAGCTTAAAACTCTGAGCTGCCCATTACTGACTGAATAACTGGCAAGGCCAGCATTTATTGCCTATCTCTGACAGTATGGCACTCCCTCAGTACTGCCCCAGAGTGTCAGCCCAGATGTGTGGCTCAAGCCTCCTGGAGTGGCATGTGAACCCAAGAAAGAAAGAAGGAACGAATGAATGAAAGAAAAAAAATTGCATTTATATAGCGCCTTTCATGACCTCAGGACACTCAAAGTGCTTTACAGTCAATGAAGTACTTTTAAAGTGTAGTCACTGTTGTAATGTAGGAAAAGTGGCAGCCAATTATGCACAGCAAGCTCCCACAAACAGCACTGACAACATATCTGTTTTTGGTGTGCTAATTGAGGGATAAATATTGGCCAGATCCCTGGGGATAACTCCCCTGCTCTTCTTCAAAATAATGCCATGGGATCTTTTATGTGCCCTTTAGAGGGCTGATGGGACCTTGATTGAACATCTCAACCGAAAACAGCCAAGCCAACAGTGCAGTGCTCCCTCAGCACTACACTGGGAGTATCAGCCTAGATTTATGTGCTTAAATCTCTGGAGTGGGATTTGAACCCACAACCTTCTGACTCAAGGCAAAAGCATGCTACCCACTGAGCCACAGCCATAAGAGGTAAGACTTTTGTGGTATAGCAGTGCTGAAAGGAGGGATTATTTAGCTAATCAACATTCCGCGACAGTCTCAGATACTTCGATCTCAGATAATTGGAGCTGGACCTGTATTAATCGAGAGCTGTTCCCTATTTCGCACTGATGCTTCATCTCCATTCAGTTTCAGAAGCTCATGTTCTGTTGCATGACTGTGATATTACCAGCCTCCAATCTGTCTGTCCTTCAGTTAAGAGAGAGATTGCCAACAAATGAGTGCCAATTGTGTCAATTTTGAGAGCATATTGATCATGCGGCTATCTCGGCATGCTGAGAATTACACTGAGATGCTTCAAGCCTAGTTTTTTCAAGGCTCTGAACTACTATCAGAAAGAGTAGACGTGTTTTAAAATCAATTTTCTTCCTTCCTACCCTGCTGTTTCAGATGTACATTTATCTTCTGTGCTAGCAGAGGAATGACAGGGGACCATTATCCCCTCCATTAGTGTTTGATTTTAACCCAGATACCAGAAGTGAGCGGACAGCAGTGGCACCCACTGCTACCAAAGATCTGAGGGTTTTAGTTTAATTCATTCACGGGATGTAGCGAGGCTGGCATTTATTGGCCATTCCTCATTGCCTTGGCGAAAGCGGGGGTGGAGCTTCTCCTTGATGGTGGCAGTGCTCCTACAATGCCAGTCCTTCTCTTCATTTCATCTGGGGATCTCTCAGTTCCCAGCCACAGTGAAGAGGAGAATGGGGAGGAGGAAACCAATGGCTAGCCAGACTACGTGCCAGCTGTGGCTCAGTGGGCAGCACTCTCTCTCACCTTCTGAATCATGAAGGTTGTCAGTTCAAGCCCCACTCCAGGGACCTGTAGCACAAAAATTCTAGGCTGACACTCCAGTGCAGTGCTGAGGGACTGTCGGAGGCGCTGTATTTCGGATGAGATGCTAAACCGAGCTCCCACCGGCTCTCTCAAGTGGATGTAAAAGATCCCATGGCACTATTTTGAAGGAGAGCAGGGGAGTATCCCCGATATCCTGGCCACTATTTATCCCTCAATCAACATAACAAAAAAAAGATTATCTACTCATTATCACATTGCTATTTGTGGGAGCTTGCTATGTGCAAATTAGCTGCCGTGTTTCCTATATTATAATACTGAATATACACCAAAAAGTACTTCATTAGCTGTAAAGCACTTTGAGATGTCCGGTGGTCATGAAAGGCGCTATATAAATGCAAGTCTTTCTTTATAAATTATGAGGAGAGATTACACAAATTAGGGTTGTATTCCCTAGAATTTAAAAGGTTAAGTGATGACTTGATCGATGTTTTCAAGATATTAAGGAGAACTGATAGGGTGAAGAAAGAAAAACTATTTCTGTTGGCTGGGGACTCTAGGACAAGGTGACGTGGTCTAAAAATTAAAGCCAGACCTTCCAGGAGTGAAATTAGGAAACACTTCTACACACAAAGGGCAGTAGAAGTTTGGAACTCTCTTCTGTAAACAGCAATTGATGCTGGGTCAATTGTTAATTTTAAAACTGAGATTGATAAATTTTCGTTAACCAATGATATTAAGGGATATGGGTCAAAGGCAGGTATATGGAGTTAAGTCACAGATCAGTCATGATCTCATTGAATGGCAGAACTGGCTCGAGGGGCTGACTGGCCTCTTCCAGTCCTTATGTTTCTTACGCATTAGGTGTCCACTCCTATTGTATGATCTGGAATTTCTGGGTATCCCCAAGCTGACATTACTGTAGCTTTACCTGGAGTCGCTGCAAACCCAGCTTGGCAATGCTTTAATCCCTATCACTATCCTGCGACTCCACCCGTGGGAAGCCCATATAGTCAGCTCCATACCCCCACGTTGTTCATTCCGGGATGTGTGCATCACTGGCAATGCTTGCATTTATCATCCATCACTGTTGACACAAGAGAGGTTTGCTAGGCTGCTTTAGGAAGCAGTCAAGAGTTGCCCACGTTGGTGTGGGACTGGAGCCAGATATAGGCCCAGACCGGGTGAGGTCAGCAGCTTTCCTTCCCTGAACGATGTCAGCGAACAATTTGGGTTTTCACAACAATCCAACAGCATCCCGAACTATTGAGGGCCCAATGAGTGGAGGTGAGGAAGCTGAGCTCAGTCTTGGCTAGATTGTTGAGGAGGGAGGCGGGGGTTTGTGATAAATATCATGGGGGGATATTATGCTATGTGATTAGCCGAACTGCTCTTGCAGAGAGCTGGCACGGGCTTGATGGGCTGAATGGCCTCCTTCTGTGCTGTAACCACTCTATGGGCCAAAGTTTGCCCAGGAGTTGCTCTGTTTTTTTTGGAGCAACTAGATTTTTTTGGAGTAACTTAAAAATCGCAATTCTGCCCATTTAATTTGCTCCAGTGTAAGTGAGTTACTTAGGTTTTCTTTAGTTTAGTTTTTTTTTCAAAAGGAGGCGTTACCAGCCACTTACGCCTGTCTTGGCCATTTAAGCAAGTTTAGACAGCTAAAAGTTACTCCAAACTAACTTAGGCCAGCGTATGTGGCCACTTGTGGCTGCACAGAAAAACCTTGCGGTGAGTTAAGAAATCAGCGCAGGTAGCCAGAGATAGGGGGGTGGGGAAGGGAAGTGAGAGGACCTGGAAAGCACTAAACACCTTCATAACAACATTAAAGAAGCATAAGTACATTTAAAGCACCCAGCACTAAACAAAGCGCAAAAATAACAAATAAAAAACACAAGGAAGCTGAGAGGATTTGCACCTAGCACCAAGACTTACAAAGCACTAAACAAAGCACAAAAAGTAAAAAGCAATTAATTAACAAATACAAAATAGAAGGAACCCTGCACCTAAAGCACCAAGACCAAAGTTACAAGCAATCAATCAATAACAAATAAAAACAAAGTAACCTTGTCCAAACTACTCCTACACAATCCCTTTCAGTACCTACAATAGCATTCTTTTGCTGGCTCCTACTTTATTCTAACCAATGGCATATAAATACTCAGCACAATGTATAGACCAAGTGCAGTGCACTTACTCCATCCATTGTGTGGCCTTGTGAACATTGCCAGCATGATTTGCCTCAATGCTTCCTATTTGTCTTAGACATTGGACACCTAACCTAACCCAATCTACTTCTTCTAAACTGATTGCCTTGTGGCAAACATCAGCATACTAACCAGCTGCAGGGTTTCACTGACAACCTGCTGGGGTTCTGGTTCTCTCATACTGCCTTTTACTGGTGTGGCTGGATAAGGCAGCGGGCCGTCGATGAGGGAGCCCATTCGGCTAGGGCTAGGGGCGCGTGCTTCGGGCCCCTCCCACACAGCCTGCAGAGCACACGCAGAGATTGTGGGAGTGAGGAGCTACTGCGCATGCGCGCACAAAAAACTCTAGTGCACATGTGCAGAGGTCCCGGTGCTGTTTTCAGTGCCGGGACCTGGCTCCGCTCCCCCCCCCACTGCTTGTGCTGCACCATGCCAAGGCCTGCGACGTTCCAAGGAGTGGGAAGAATACCGAGTTAAGTTTTCGGCGCCGTTTTAACCGGAGGGACAAACTTGGGCTCTATGAGTGAGGTTCCCAAAGAAACCTGGCTGGAGTGGTCCAATGGCCAGGAACGTAGCTGTCAGTACCAACACAAGGCCCCGGCAGGGATACTGAAAGTACCCAATCATTTGGAACGATCAAGTAATGGTGAAGCATAAACGCACTGCAGCAACTTGAGAAGGATTCTTCAACAGCACCTCCTAAACCGCGACCTCTACCACCTAGAAGGACAAGGGTAGCAGGCGCATGGGAACACCACCACCTCCAAGTTCCCCTCCAAGTCACACACCATCCTGGCTTGGAAATATATCGGTCGTTCCTTCATCGTCGCTGGGTCAAAATCCTGGAATTCCCTCCCTAACAGCACTGTGGGACCACCTTCACCACACGGACTGCAGCGGTTCAAGAAGGTGGCTCACCACCACCTTCTCAAGGGGCAAGTGTGGACGGGCAATAAATGCCGGCCTTACCAGCGATGCCCACATACCGTGAATGGAAAAAAAGTGCTATCACAAAACAGTTAACAAATAAAGAATAAAAGAAAGAACTTGCATTTATAGAGTACTTCTGGACATCTAAAAGCTCTTTAAAGCCAATGATGTACTACTGAAGTGTAGTCACTGTTGTAATGCAGTAAACGCGGCAGCTAATTTACGCACAGCAAGGCCCCACAAACTAAAATGTGGTAAAGGACCAGATAATCTGATTTTTTTTGGTGATGATGGTTGAAAGACAAATATTGGCCAGGACACTGGCCAGAATGCTCTTCTTCAAAATAGTGCCGCAGCATCCTTTACGTCCAACTGAGAGAGCAGTCGGGGCCTTGGTTTAATGTTTCAGGTGGTTCCTCCGACAGTGCAGCACTCCCTTGGTACTGCACTGGGCCCGAGAGTCAGCCTGGATTTTGAGCTGAAGTCTCTGGTGTGTACATATATTTGAAAGAAAACAATGATATCGATTGATGAGAGGAGTCGGCAATCAATTGTCTCAGCACCAGCTTCCCTGCTTATTCCATGTCTGTTGAATCCGAATAAACCCTAAAATAATAATAAGCATGTTGCCATGCAGTTTTATGCGTTGATTAAGATTTCATTTGGACCAAGAATTCAATAAAGTCACATCTAAGAACAACCAACTGGAAAATCCGTGAATTAACCATGAATTTAACAACTCAGCAGAAAAATAAATAGAAAGCACCGGGCAAAACAAATTGGCCCAGAAATTGTGGTCGGAGGCTTCCCGCGGGCGGATACTGCCAATCGCCATAATTTCTACGAAAGTACCTGGCGTTCCCGGAGGGGTTCAGAGACTTGCGTTCCTGGGGCTCTACGCGAAGGCCAGCATAGGCGCCCACGTATGTCAGGAGCGTATGGTCACTTAAAGTGCAATAACCTGTAGGGTTACGGACCTCGAGCTGGTAATTGGGATTAGACTGGATGACCTTTTGTTGGACACCGCAGATATAATGGTAAGTACTGCAGGGAATAGAATACGGCCAGGGTGATCTCCTGGACTAGTTTCGATCGCCCGGATGGGTCAGAGAGGAATTTTCCCAGATTTCTTCTCCCTAAATTGGCCTGGGTTTTTATCTGGTTTTTGCCTCTCCCAGGAGATCCCATGGCTGCATCCCATTGGGGTGAAGTGTAGAATGCTTCAGTATAAGGGGTGTCGCAGTTGTGTGAGGCAGACTGGTTGGGCTGGGTGCTCTTTGCCTTTCCGTCATTGTTCATAAGTTTATATGTAACCTTCAGGGCTGCTGACCGAGGGTTGTGTGGCTCTTTGTCGGCTGGCGCGGACACGATGGGCCGGAATGGCCTCCTTCTGCACTGTAAATTTCTATGTTTCTATCACGTGGGCTAGCCAAACCTATCAGAGTTGGGAGATCCTCATTCATACTTATGTTATTTCCGTATGTACACAGTTGCCATAAGTATGAATGGGAATACCCCCAACAACACACAAACATTGAAAATAATTTTTTTAACACATTACATATTTAAAATTAATTAAAGTGCAATTTAATTAAATATTTTATAAAAAATTAATTTTTTAAAAACATTTTTTATATGTTTTAACAGGGCTATACATAAACTTACCTTAATGGACAGGGTTTTTAATGTATAAATGTATAAATGTAAATGTATAAATGAGTGACAACATTTTATTTTTCTATTTCTTAAAACTCTCACACTGGTTAAAGCCGGCTTTTACCAGTGTAAGATTTTGAAGGACATTCGCTGGGCAGCCCAACTCTCTGCCCGTGGAGGCCCTTTTCCTTCGCTTCAGTGCGATCTGTCAAGAGATTTTTTGACTGATCGCAAGTGCCGGGTTTGCATCTCTAAATTTAAACCCGGAACTTGCAGGGACCCCGCGGGTGCATGCGCACTTCCTACGTGCCCATGGGGAGCGCGGTTTCATGCCCATTATTCCACACAAAAGGCGGTTGTTCTTGCACGATGCTCTTCTGTACTTCAGTCAAAAGCGGCAATGGACTGCCTGTAGAAGATGGAGAAACAGGAATCTTTTACACCTGGATCAGAGATTTGTATGCAAGCATTAAGCCTAGACCAGGA
The DNA here is from genome assembly GCF_044704955.1 of Pristiophorus japonicus. Taxonomy (NCBI): domain Eukaryota; kingdom Metazoa; phylum Chordata; class Chondrichthyes; family Pristiophoridae; genus Pristiophorus; species Pristiophorus japonicus. The sequence goes on from NC_091989.1 coordinate 183,435,864, forward strand.
ATGTCATGTGGTGGCAATGTATGGGAAATAGTTTGATGTGATGCTGTGAGCGTGAATGGGAAAGGGGTTTGGTCCACTGGAATTCTATAAGGTGGGAGACAATGGAAATAGGTTTGGTCCATTGGATTTCAATAAATGTAGGAGTCAATGGGAAAGGGTTTGATCGATTGGATTTCTTTAAATGTGGGAGTCAATCGAAAGGTCCATTGAATTGTATAAGTTGGGAGTGAATCGGAAGGGATTTTTCCATTAGAATTCTATAAGGTGGGACTGAATGGAAAGTGGTTTGTCCATTGGAATCCTTCAGAATTATTTATTGAGAAAGGTAGGTCAGGAATCATAGTCACAGACACCACCGAGATTGAAAAGAATAGAAGAGTATTGTGTCCAATTCTAGGCACCACACTTTAGGAAGGATGTGAAGGCCTTAGAGATGGTGCAAGTAAGATTTGAAAGAATGGTTTGAAGGATGAGGAACTTCAGTTACGTGGATAGACTGGAGGAGCTGGGGTTGTTCTCCTTAGAGCAGAGAAGGTTGAGAGGCGATCTGATAGAGGTGTTCAAAATCATAAGGGGTCTGGGCAGAGTAGATAGGGAGAAACTGTTCCAATTGGCAGAAGGGTCAAGAACCAGAGGATACAGATTGACAGAAAAACCAAAGGCGACATGAGGAAAAACATTTTTACGCAGCGAGTGGTTAGGATCTGGAATGCACGGCCTGAAAGGGTGGTGGAGGCAGACTCAATCGTGGCTTTCAAAAGAGAATTGGATAAATAACTAAGCAAAAAACAATACAGTACTATTGGGAAAGGGTGGGGGGAGTGGGACTAACTGAGGTGCTCTTGCAGAGAGCTGGCACACGCTCGATGGGCCGAATGGCCTCCTTCTGTGCTGTAACCATTCTCTGACTCTATGAATCTATGATCAGGGAGCAGTGATTAGATGAAAGCATGCCTGGATTTTAAAAGCTGGTATAATGTAAAAGGACAGAAAGATGAAGGAAGCTGAAGAGTTCCATATTTTTGAGATTATAGGAAGATTATTTTTAGTCAGGTGACTGACACATAACAAAAAGGTAGCGTTGCATTTATACAGTGCCTGCCATGGCAACCGGACATTCCAACATGCTATACAGCCAATGAAGTACTTTTTGAAGTGTAGTCACTCTTGTAATTTAGGAAATATGGCAGCCAATTTGTGCACAGCAAGCTCCCACAAACAGCAACGTGTTAATGACAGACAATCTGTTTTAGTGAAGTTGATTGAGCGACAAATATCAGCCAGGACACCAGAGACAATTTCCTATGCTCTTCTTCAAAAGAGTGGCAGGTGATCTTTTAGAGCAAACAAGTACTTAGTTTAACATCTCATCTGAAGGATGGCACCTCTGACAGTGCAGCCTCCCCTCAGCACTGCACTGGAGCATCAGCCTAGATTCGTCTGTTCATGTTTCTGGAGTGGGACTTAAACCAGCAAACTCTGACTCAGAGGCATGAGTGCTACCCACTGAGCCACTCATAAAAGCCCAGCAATATTCTAAAAGCTATTCAAGCCGATTTACTAACAGATCGACATAAACAATGCTTCCTTTGCCTGATCTGGAATACACACGTCCAAAAGGGAAAGACTTAGCCATGCTCAGGTTGGCTGAATCAACGTTTTGGCATGCCAAAGTGTACATATGAGTACATAGGAGTTTACACACCTAAACAGTGCAGACCACAAGTAAACCACCCCTGTATCTCCAGCTAGGACCACCTCACCCACTGGCTGGTAGCAGGATTGACTAGATCTGAGTGTAAAATACATCAAGCCCCCATCAAAAGGTCTACCCTTACAGATGCTATCATGAATTAGGCTGGCTGGTCAAATATCTGTCTCTCTAGAGTACCTTGGAGCTAACTGGCTCAAATAGTTTGGCTTACCAATCCGGTCCCAGAGGATCAATTTGTTTCCAATCTTCCATTATCAGGGGTGTTTTCTTGGTCCCAATGATTCTCTGCCCTGAAACCTGAACGAGATCAGTTTGGACGCACATTTTCTATGCCACAAGCTTCTCCCTTATTGGGACTTTGCTGCAATTAAGTCAGACGAGAAAGACCAGAGCAGCAAAATTGTCCCCTTTTATAATCCCATTATCGCCTCCGGAGGGCACTAATGGGGCGCAATGGCATTTTCGCCTGTGGAGGGGGGCGCGCTACTGCCTCCCGGGAAATTGCCCCAGAGTTTTGGCGGGCCAGCGTGCAATCAGTGATGACATCATCACAGAGCGCGCCGTCTCCTCACCGCCCCGTGCCGACCCCCTTAAAGCCTTGCGGGGGAAATGGCCCCACGACCCGGGAGGCTGGTCCGGGAGGCTGCCAATGACATCTGCCGCCGGGGTGCCCCTTAAAGGAGAGGCCTTTAGCGTCCTGGGTCACCAAATTTATTTGTTGGCCGATTCTTGGGTCGTCCCGACAATTGCGGCCCTCGCGTCGACCGGGCAGCCATTATGCAGCCCGGTACTCCGTTATGGGTGCCAACGGGCTGTTGGCCCCGTCGATCGCCTCCCTGGTGGCCCAGTGGCAGCCACCAAAGGGCCATACAGAGTGTGCAGTGGCTCCCCGCTTTAATGGAAGGGTAGGGGAGCTGTAGCGCTACCGGCCCGTGAGCACACCTCAAAGGACGCGGAGCCACAGAGACAGCGCTCTGCTTCCTTTAATAAGAACATAAGAACATAAGAGATAGAAGCAGGAGTAGGCCATATGGCTCCTCGAGCCTGTTCCACCATTTAATACAATCGTGGCTGATCCGATCATGGACTTAGATCCACTTCCCTGCCTGCTCCCCATAACCTCTTAATCTCTTATCAGTTAAGAAGCTGTCTATCTCTGTCTTAAATTTATTCAATATCCCAGCTTCCACAGCTCTCTGAGGCAGCGAATTCCACAGATTTACAACCCCATGTGAGAAGAAATTTCTCCTCATCTCAGTTTTAAATGCGCGGCCCCTTATTCTAAGATCATGCCCACTAGTTCTAGTCTCCCCTATCAGTGGAAGCATCCTCTCTGCATCCACCTTGTCAAGCCCACTCATAATCTTATACGTTTCAATAAGATCACCTCTCATTCTTCTGAATTCCAATGAGTAGAGGCCCAACCTACTTAACCTTTCCTCATAAGTCAACCCCCTCATCTCCGGAATCAACCTAGTGAACCTTCTCTGAACTGCCTCCAAAGCAAGTATATCCTTTCTAAATATGGAAACCAAAACTGCATGCAGTACTCCAGGTGTGGCCTCACCAATTCCTTGTATAAGTGTAGAATGACGTCCCTGCTTTTATATCCATCCCTTTTGCGTAAGGCCCCTTCCACGTCAGGGGCGCGATATCTGCAAATCCCGGCCATAGAAGGTTACTGCCCCCAATGGAGGGGAGGGAAAGTGCAATTTCTAACCACAGAACTCCATTTGTCCCTTCTCAGTAGGGTCCTAAAGTAAAGTTGGTCATCGCCAACATCACTAAAACAAATAATCTGTTCACAGTTTGTGGGAGCTTGCTCTGTGCAAATTGGCTGCCTCATTTCTTACATTACCACAGAGACTCCAAAGTACTTCATTGGTTGTGAAGTGCTTTAGGACATCCTGAGGTCAAGAAAGACGCTATATAAATTCTTTCTTTCATTCGGAAAACAATAAGTTAGAGTATGAAACAGCACAATAAACCTGTTATGGCTTCTTCTGGTACTTTTAGAAGATTGAATTACCGCTTGTGATGCAGCATAGAGTGAATCAAAAGGCCATTCTTATTTATTCATTATTTTCATCTTAACCTCATTGTGAAAGCATATGCCCACATAAACTAGGGGAGAAAACAAAATTATCACAGAGTAATTTTATTAAAAGCGGTCTCATATATATTCAGTCATCCATGTTGATAGAAGTAATACTGGCTGTTGATGAAAAATGATTAAATGGTATTAATACCTATTGATTTGAACCGTGGGTGAAATAGAATGGCTCAACTGCTGATAACCTTTGGCATTAATCACCTGGTGTCAGCTTCAGGAATCAGTCAGAAAATATCACAAACCATGTGTCTCCATGCTAAGCCTCCCGGCTTCCCACACAGTATTAGCTGCAATGCTTCATCGATACAATCCCATCCCATGAACACAATATACCAGAACAAACCCCGCTGGAATACACTGAAATATCCCACTCACCGTAACACCCTGCAATTTACCACACCCTTCACCGTAACACACTAAGATATCTCACCCCTCACCATAACACTGTAATTTAAGAACATAAGAACATAAGAAATAGAGCAGGAATAGGGCATTTGGCCCCTCGAGCCTGCTCCGCCATTTAATAAGATCGTGGCTGATCTGATCATGGACTCAGCTCCACTTCCCTGCCCGCTCCCCATAACTCTTTATTCCCATCACTCAAAAATTTGTCTATCGCCGCCTTAAATATATTCAATGACCCAGCCTCCACAGTTCTTTGGGGCAGAGAATTCCATAGATTTACAACCCTCTGAGAGAAGAAATTCCTCCTCATCTAGTTTTAAATAGGCGTCCCCTTATTCTGAGACTATATCCCCTAGTTTTAGTTTCCCCATGAGTGGAAATATCCTCTCTGCATCCACCTTGTCGAGCCCCCTCATTATCTTATATGTTTCAATAAGATCACCCCTCATTCTTCTGACCTCTAATGGGTAGAGACCCAAACTACTCAACCTATCTTCATAAGTCAATCCCCTTATCTCCAGAATCGACCTAGTGAACCTTCTCTGAACAGCCTCCAATGCAAGTATACCCTTCCTTAAATACAGAGACCAAAACTGTACGCAGTACTCTAGATGTGGCCTCACCAATACCCTGTACAGTTGTAGCAGGACATCTCTGCTTTTATACTCTATCCCCCTTGCAATAAAGGACAACATTCCATTTGCCTTCCTGATTATTTGCTTTACCTGCATACTAACTATTTGGGTAGAACCTCCACTTTTGTGCTCATTGCCCAAAAAATGGGCGTTATTTCGGGCGTGGGCATTAAAAAAGGGTTTTCAGATCAACGGCTTCTCGCCCATTCTCAAAACACCTAGTTTACATTTTTGAAAATAGGCGTTGCCGCGAGCGATACCAAATGGGTGGCAGTGTTTAATTTTTTTGACCTTTTGCCGTAAAGTGTGGCTGTCCTAAGCAACAGCATGGCAACGCTCGATTCCCGCAATTCAGGAGGTCAAGGGTCATCATGACATGCGCAGAAGAGGAGACAGAGAGAGGGAGTTCAGAGGCACTGAAAGCTTGTGTGTCTGTGATGTGTGCTTGTCTGGCTGTTGTGGGAGGAAGGACGGAGATTCACCAGCAGCAAAAAGCCTACTAAGCACCAAGAACATATTTGTCCAACAAATCAGAAATAACATGGAAGGGATGGTGGAGGCCCTGGAGCTGGTAGCCAGGAACACTGGTGGCAGAGGGCTCCCAGTGGTCCCGGAGCACTGCACTGCACCCCAAGGTGACGTACCCCCATTGCCAACCACACATGAGAACATCTTGCTTATGGATCGGAACATGTTCCCACCTCGGGACCGTCCTCTCCCGTATCCGTCCAAGCAACGCTTTGGCCGTCACGCAACACCACCCCCCCCCCCTCCCCCCCCCGGCAATGAAGCATCGCCTGAGGAGCTCCTCAACTAGGCGGCTTGGAGTCAGGAGGGGAAGGGGAAAGGGCAGAGGTGGGGAGGAGAAGCTGGGGCGGGGGGGGGGGAGGGGGGAAGGGTTGTTTTGTACAGAAATACTGATGATTTCAGACAAACATTCGGTTTAAATGTTTTTTATTTAACAAAACCTTGTTGCGCATTGGCTCAGATAGCTGCACTGTTACCCGCTGGTGATTTCTTAACATCAAAGGGTATAATCACACTTAACTTCAATCAACTTAAACTTTAACTGTCACCAAGATGATGCCCACCATTGATGTACACCCAGCAGTGTTTCAGCGTTGTAAATAACACCAATGTTCTTTTAGGCAAAGCAATCATCGATGAGCTCCTGACATGAGGCTCTTGCAGCTATCATGCCACCATGGGCCCTTTCATATGGTCTACAGGGGGGCGGGGGCATGGCTTCAGTGTCTGGGCCGATGTCAGCGACCGCCTCCTTATCCTCCTCTTCCTCTCTCTGGTGAGGTGGACTGTCAGAGTCATCAGGCAATTCCTGTCCCCTTCTGATAGCCAAGTTGTGCATCATGGAGCAGACCACCAGGGATTGAGCTACCTGCTCAGGGTGGTATTCAAGCTCGTCTCCTGTGTGGACCAGGCATCTAAAGCACTGCTTCAGCACTCCAATGTTTTTTTCCATGATATTGCGAGTGGCTCTGTGGCGCTCGTTGTATCGTCTCTCGGCCTCGGTTTAGTTGTCATGCAGGGAGGTCATCAGCCAGGTGGCGAGGCCATATCCTTTATCACCAAGCATCCAGCATTGACCTTGTGGCTCATTGTTAAACAAGTCAGATACAGTGCTCTGACGCAGGATATGAGCATTCACTGCCAGCATAATTTGCTGGTGGTCAACAACCAGTTGGACATTCAGGGAGTGGAATCCCTTGCAGTTCCTGAAAACCTCACTATTCTGAAAAGGTGCCCGCATCGCGATGTGCGTACAGTCTATTTCTCCCTGCACCTTGGGGAAGTTTGCAATTCTGGAGAATCCTTGAGCACTCTCATTCTGTGCCTCCCTGGTCATAGGGAAGTTGATCAAGTCCCTCCTGCGTGCATACAGGGCTTCATTGACCTGTCTAATGCAGCAATGTGTGGCATGCTGAGAAAGTCCGCAAATCTCGCCAGCTGTGGCCTGAAAAGAACCCAAGGCATAGAACGATGGTGCCACAGGACTTTGACCTCGATGGACAGTGCAGTACGGATGATGCTGGCAGGCTGCAGATCTGCCCTTATCAGCTGGCATACCTCAGTGATAACCTCTTTGTGGGAGCGCAGTCTCCGAAGGCAGATGGTGTCGGGCAAGTCGAGGTCAGAATGCTTCTCCTTGTACTTGCGGGGGGTGTAACGTCTGGTCCTCCTCATTTGTCTGTCACTTCTTACATTGGGCACATAATGCAGTGCAGCGTTCCTTCGGCGATGTTGAGTCTGCTGCATGTATTTGGTCACCAAGAGAGGATGAGAAAGGACAAGCCCCATTGCAGTAGCTCTCTGTTTTCCACCGATTGGTCACAAACAAGGAATGTCCCGACGAACACAACTCTTCAATTCCAATCGGTCACAGTGTGGTCACGATGTTTTTAAGAGATGTTCACATCAACCTGCAGAGTACATCCGAACTCCACCGAGGTTGTAGCAAAGCAGCCTTTTAAAGGGTGTGACATGTGATCGAGAACATGGCGTCCATACGCTGTGATTTGTTCCGGTTAGTTCCACTTTTTGTGGGCGGTTTTTTGGGCGAGTGATATTCTGGGCGATATGTGCGCGAGGTGGTGAAATTGATAATGGGCGATCTCCATGGCCGATAGTTTGGATAAATATGCTCTTTACGATAAAAAACAGTGGGCGGGCGTTAATATAAATCTCGCCGTTAATTCCATGCGGAAAGTAACGCTGGGTGATATTATAGCCGTTGAATCCGCCGATTCTGCAGATTCCGCCCAAAAACAGTGGGCGGCCGGTAATATTTTTTCTTGGTGTTAAGCACATGGGGAAAGTAACACTCAGCGATAAGTTTCCGAAAAATGCCCAGCAGTTTCCATTTAGTGCCAAAGTGGGCGATATATGGGCGTTATACGTCATTTCAGCGGTAAAATGGGCGTTAAGTGGCCGTTAAGCATGCAAGAAAAGTGGAGGTTCTAGCCCTTTGTGTTTCATGCACAAGGACCCCCAGGTCCCTCTGTATTGTAGCACTTTGCAATTTTTCTCCATTTAAATTATAATTTGCTTTTCTATTTTTTCTGCCAAAATGGATAACCTCACATTTTCCCACATTATAATCCATCTGCCAAATTTTTGCCCACTCACTTCGCCTGTCTATATCCCTTTGCAGATTTTTTGCATCCTCCTCACAATTTGCTTTTCCACCCATCTTTGTATCCTCAGCAAACTTGGCGACTTTATACTTGATCCCTTCATCCAAGTCGTTAATATAGATTGTACATAGTTGAGGCCCCAGCACCGATCCCTGCGGCACCCCACTAGTTACTGTTTGCCAACCGGAAAATGACCCATTTATCCTGACTCTCTGTTTTCTGTTAGTTAGCCAATCCTCTATCCATGCTAATATATTACCCCCAATCCTGTGAATTTTATCTTGTGCAGTAACCTTTTATGTAGCACCTTATTGAATGCCTTCTGGAAATCCAAAGGCACCACATCCACTGGTTCGTCCTTATCCATCCTGCCCATTACATCCTCAAAAAGTCCAGCAAATTTGTCAAACATGATTTCCCTTTCATAAAACCATGCTGGCTCTGCTTGATTGAATTATGCTTTTCCAAATGTCCCGCTACTGCTTCCGTAATAATGGACTCGAGCATTTTTCCCAACGACAGATGTTAGGCTAACAAGTTTATAGTTTCCTGCTTTCTATCTGCCTCCTTTTTTAAATATATGTCACTCCTCACCGTAATACCCTGTAATTTACCAACCCCTCAATGTAACACACTGTAATATATCTCACTCCTGACCATAACACCTTGTCACCTTGTAATATATCTCACTCCTCACCATAACACCTTGTAATATATCTCACCCCTCACCATAATACTCTATAATTTACTGCACCCTTCACCATAACACACAATAATATATCTCATCCACCACTGTAACACTCTGTAATATACCACACCCCAAAATTTTTCAAAATTATAAAATGTTTAGATAGTTTTCTTTTTCTTTATTCGTCATGCAATGTAGGCATTACTGGCGAGGCTGGCATTTATTGCCCATCCCTAATTGCCCCTTGAGAAGGTGGTGGTGAGCCGCCTTCTTGAACCGCTGCAGTCCGTGTGGTGAAGGTGTTCTCACAATGCTGTTAGGGAGGGAGTTCCAGGATTTTGACCCAGCGACGATGAAGGAACGTCCGATATATTTCCAAGTCAGGATGGTGTGTGACTTGGAGGGAAACTTGGAGGTGGTGGTGTTCCCATGCGCCTGCTGCCCTTGTCCTTCTAGGTGATATACAGAGTCGATAAGGAGAAACTGTTTCTAGTGGCAGGATGGTTGATAACCAGAAGACACTGATTTAAAATAACTGGCAAAAGAACCAGGGGGAGATGAGGAGAAACATTTTTCCACGGCGAGTTGTTGTGATCTGCAATGTACTGCCTGAAAGAGCAGTGGAAGCAGATTCAATAGTAACCTTCAAAAGGCAATTGGATACATACTTGATAAAGAAAAATTGCAGGGCTATGGGGAAAGAGCAGGGGAGTGTGGGACTAATTGGATCGCTCTTTCAAAGAGCCGGTACAGGCACAATGGACTGAATGGCCCCTTTCTGTGCTGTATGATTATATGTCTCGAGCTTCCTTGCTCCAATGCTCCATCTCACCCTCAGTAAGCTCCCCACTGTAGTGGAGGTAATCTACAGAGCAAACGGGAAACTGTTCAAACTCCGTCGCCTCCAGTCCAGATCCAAGGTCATCTCATCCTCTATCACTGAATTACAGTATGTAGATGACGCTTGCATCTGTGTACACTTGGAGGTCCAACTCCAAACCATCATCAACACTTTCACCGAAGCGTACGAGAGCATGGACTTTACACTAAACATCTGTAAGACAAAGGTCCTCTACCAACCTACCCTCGCCATGCAACACTGTCCCCCCAGTTATCAAAATCCACGACGAGGCCTTGGACAACGTGGACCATTTTCCATACCTCGGGAGCCTACTGTCAACAAGGGCTAACATCTATGACAAAGTCCAACACCACCTTCAGTATGGCAGTGCAACCTTCGGTCCCCTGACAAAGACAGTGTTTGAAGACCAGGACCTCAAACCCAGCACCAATCTCATGGTCTAGGATCAGTAGTGATAACTGCCCTCCTATATGCTTCAGAGACATGGACTATGTACAGCAGGCACCTCAAAGCACTGGAGAAGTAGCACCAGTGCTGCCTACGCAAGATCCTGAAAATCCATCGGCAGGATAGGCGCACCAACGTCAATGTCCTTGCTCAGGCCAACATCCCCAGCATCGAAGCACTGACCACACTTGATCAGCTCCGATGGTTGGGCCACATCGTGCGCATGCCCGATACGAGACTCCCAAAACAAGCGCTCTACTCAGACCTCCGACATGGCCAGCGAATCCCAGGTGGGCAGAAGAAACGCTTCAAGGACACCCTCAAAGCCTCCTAGAAAAAGTCCAACATCCCCACCGACACCTGGGAATCCCTGGCCCAAGACCACTCAAAGTGGAGGAGAAGCATCTGGGAAGGCACCGAACACCTCGAGTCTCTTCGCCGGGAGCACGCGGAAGCCGAGCGCAAACAGCGGAAGGAGCGCACGACAACCCAAGCACCCCACCCACCCGTCCCTCCAACCACTGTCTGCCCCACCTGTGATAGAGATTGAAGGTCCCGCATTGGACTCTTCAGTCACCGGGGATTGCCTAAGAAGAGAAGAAATTGATTCTATAAACACCCTGCGATGCAATGCACACGACTACACCTTATATTATTACATCTCTAGAACTTCTGCTAACACTTCGTAACAAATCCTTCACCCTGTAATGGACCTCAGCTCTTGCTGTAACATTCTCCACCATAGCTCACTACTTGCGACAACCCTTTCCTATGCTTCACACCTCTCCATATGAGAGACTTCACTTTTCACTCTAACTGAATCTGACCCCTCACCCCTTCAATGAAGACCACCCACTCACTTTAACACATTGAGGTACCACATTCCTCAAAGAAACATTTTCTAAATTGCCACACACGTTTGCAAGACGTCTCTGACATCCTTGCCACTAAAACAAGACCGAGCTCTGTCAAGCCCGTGTGGTGGCTGGTGTGCAACGGCCACCACATGTTAAAAAAATCCACACACAGGCATCTTCCACCCTTCAGGATGTAGTTCACGACCTGGAATGTCAGGTCCTTCATTGAAATACCTGTGGACTCGTCCCTTTTTGATGTGGAAGCAAGTCATCCTCGATACGAGGGACCGCCTAAGAAGAAGAAGTTGGTTGCACTCTGATCCCGAATCCCCTAACGAGAATGATGCATTTAAGGGGAGGCTAGACCAGCATATGAAGGAGAAGGGAATAGAGGGGTAAGCAGATAGATTTAGTTGAGGAAAGACGGGAGGAGGCTCGAGTGGAGCATAACTGCCAGCATGGACTGGTTGGGCCGAATGGCCTGTTTCTGTGCCGTATATCTTATGTAATTCTATGTAATCCGATGAGAATGGTCACACAGTGGTCACATTAGTGGACTAGTAATCCAAAGGTATAAGAACATAAGAACATAAGAAATAGGAGCAGGAGTAGCCCATATGGCCCCTCGAGCCTGCTCTGCCATTCAATACGATCATGGCTGAGCTGATCATGGACTCAGCTCCACTTCCCCGCCCGCTCCCCATAACACCTTATCCCCTTATCATTTAAGAAACTGTCTATTTCTGTCTTAAATTTATTCAGTGTCCCAGCTTCCTCAGCTCTCTGAGGCAACGAATTCCACAGATTAATAACCCTCTGAGAGAAGAAATTTCTCCTTATCTCAGTTTTAAATGGGCGGCCCATTATTCTAAGATCATGCACTCTAGTTCTAGTCTCCCCCATCAGTGGAAACATCCTCTCTGCATCCACCTTGTCAAGCCCCCTCATAATCTTATACGTTTCGATAAGATCACCTCTCATTCTTCTGAATTCCAATGAGTAAAGGCCCAAACTACTCAACCTTTCCTCATAAGTAAACCCCCTCATCCCTGGAATCAACCTAATGAACCTTCTCTGAACTGCCTCCAAAGCAAGTATATCCTTTCGTAAATATGGAAACCAAAACTGTACGCAGTATTCCAGGTGTGGCCTCACCAATACCCTGCATAGCTGTAGCAAGACTTCACTGCATTTATACTCCATCCCCTTTCCAACAAAGGCCAAGATTCCATTGCCTTCTTGATCACTTGCTGTACCTGCATACTATTCTTTTGTGTTTCATGCACAAGTACCCCCAGGTCCTGCTGTACTGCGGCACTTTGCAATCTTTCTCAATTTAAATAATAACTTGCTCTTTGATTTTTTTTCTGCCAAAGTGCATGACCTCACACTTTCCAACATTATACTCCATCTGTTAAATTTTTGCCCACTCACTTAGTCTGTCGATGTCCTTTTGCAGATTTTTTTGTGTCCTCCTCACACATTGGCTAGTAATTCAGAGGCCTATCACGGCTAGTAATCCTACCACGGTAGCTGGGAAATTTAAATCCAGTTCATTAAATTAATCTGGAATGTAAAGCTGGTATCAGTATTGAAAATAATCAGTGACCATGAAACTAGCGGATTATCGTAAAAACCCAGCTGGTTCACTAATGTCCTTTAGGGAAGGAAATCTGCCGCCCTTACCCGGTCTGGCCGATATGTGACCCCAGACCCACAGCAATGTGGTTGACTCTTAACTGCCTTCTGAAATGGTCTAGCAAGCCACTCAACGAACAACGGTTCAAGAAGGCGGCTCACCACCACCTTCTCGAGGGCAATTAGGGATGGGCAATAAATGCTGGCCTTGCCATCAAAAATCAGTAGACCGTAGGATCAAATCCTGCTCCAGGACTGAGACTGACTGTTTGATTACTGAGGAGCGCTGCATTGTTTTCCTGCTGATGGGACATTAAATCAAGGCCTGACCCAGCGGTCAAGACGGATGTTAAAGATCCAAGGGCACCCTTAGAAGAAGTGCAGGAAGATCTCCAGGTATCTTGACCAACATTACTGCCTCAACTCACACAGCCGGAAGTAGTTTAACTAGTCACTGCTGTAACAGAGACATTGCTGGCACAAGGTGGTTGCCACGGGCACCTATATAAAAACAGTGACTGCACATTAAAGGAATTCATTGGGCAGAAGATGCTTTGCACTGTTTCTGAGAGATGTGATCGACAGTCTATAAATGCAAGTTTCTTATTTTTCACTGACACATATATTTCTCGCATGGTAACCATCTCTGACACACCATAGTTTATGACGTTTACGTGTCTTCACGAATAAAAAACTATAAGGGGGAAATAGAAACAAAGATACAGGTATATTTGTCAATTCAGTGCAAGAATCATTTATATGAATCTCTCTCAGAGGAACAGATTGGCTATCGTCACTCATCCCAGTCAAAGTTTACATCGCGTAGCACTTTTAGTGTAGGAAAACATCCCAAGCCACTTCATAGAAGCATCATAAAGGGGATTGGTGAGGCCACACCTGGAATACTGCGTACAGTTTTGGTTTCCATATTTATGAAAGGATATACTTGCTGTGGAGGCTGTTCAGATAAGGGTCACTCGGTTGATTCTGGAGATGAGGGGACTTATTAGGAAAGGTTGAGTAGGTTGGGCCTCTACTCATTGAAATTCAGAAGAATGAGAGGTGATAGTTAGATATAGTCCTTACTACTAGGGGGATCAAGGGGTACGGCAAGAAAGCAGGAATGGGGTACTGAGGTTGCATGTTCAGCCATGAACTCATTGAATGGCGGTGCAGGCTCGAAGGGCCGAATGGCCTACTCCTGCACCTATTTTCTATGTTTCTATGTGATCTTATTGAAACGTATAAGATGATGAAGGGGGTTTGACAAGATGGATGCAGAGAGGATGTTTCCACTGATAGGGGAGACTAGAATTAGGGGGCATAATCTTAGAATAAGGGGCCACCCATTTAAAACTGAGATGAGGAGGAATTTCTTCTCTCAGAGGGCTGTAAATTGTGGAATTTGCTGCCTCAGAGAGCTGTGGAAGTTGGATCATTGAATAAATTTAATAGATAGACAGTTTCTTATCCGATAAGGGATTATAGGGAGTGGGAAGGGAGGTGGACCTGAGTCCATGATCAGATCGGCCATGATCGTATTAAATGGCGGAGCAGTCTCGATGGGCCGGATGGCCTACTCCTGCTCCTATTTCTTATGTTCTTATGTTAACAAACAGCATTTGACACCGAGCCACATAAGAGGATATGAGGGCAGTGGTCAAAGGGGTAGGTTTTAGGGAGCGTCTTAAAGGAGGAAAGAGAGATAGAAGCGGAGAGGTTTAGAGAGGGAATTCCAGACTTAGGGCCCAGGCAGCTGAAGACACGGCCGCCAATGGTGGAACGATTAAAATCAGGGATGCACAAAAGTTACAAATTGGAGGAGCGCAGAGATCTCAGCGGGTTGAAGGGCTGGAGGAGTTTATAGTGATAGGGAGAGGCAAAACTAAGGAGGAGATTTCAAAACAAGGATGAGAATGTTTAAATTAAGGTTTTGCCAGACCGGGAGCCAATGTAGGTCGGCGAGCACAGGGTGGGGTGATGGGTGAGCGGGACTTGGTGCGAGTTGGGATGTGGGGCAGCCGAGTTTTGGCTGAGCTCAAGTTTACGGAGGGTGCGAGGTGGGAGGCCAGCCAGGAGAGCGTTGGAATAGTCGGGCCTGAAATGTGTTGGATGGCGTGTTCGATCCAGGCTTTCCTGAAACTGTTGTCGAGCTGCTTGGCTGTGTTCCCGGAGGGATCGCCTCGGGATCTAATGCTTTGCATCCACTATCATGAAAATGGAGTAAACAGCGGGATATTGTGACAAATGTTTACAAATTCTATATTATGGCTTTGAATGTCACATTAGGAGGCCTGAAAAAAGTGCTGATGGGAGGATACATCTGTTCCAATTATTAAAAAAAATCAAAATTTGCATTTATATGTTGCCATGGAACATCTCTGTGAAATATGTCTCAAAGCACAGCATATGAATTACTTTTTTTTTAAAAGGGCAGTTGTTATGCAGGCAATGAACAAATTGTGCACAGCTAGGTCCAACAATCAGCTGTGAGACCTGTTTTAGTGATGTCAGTTCAGAAATAAATATTGGTCAGGGCACGAAGAGAACGCCCCTGTTCTTCTTCGAATTGTAACGTGAGATCTTTTATATCAACCTGAGAGGGCAGACGGGACCTCGGTTTGACGTCAAATCCGGGAGACGGCACCTCCGACAGTGCTTCACTCCCTTAAAAAGGTAGTCAGGGACATTGCAGTGTGTGTGTCAGCCGAGATTATGCTCTCAAGATGCTGGGGAGGGACGTGAACCCACGAACCTATGTGCCGGATTAGCGCTGGCGCTAACTCTTATCGCCTGGGCCTCGAGCACCTCGCGGATCATGATGTCATAAAGTGCAGCAGCACCCCGTTCGCGCTCCGGATGTGAAATTGCCTCCTGCCCCCTGCTGGGCATCAGCAACGGCAGAAAGAGGAGGTTTTGTCATCTCGGCTGGCCGCTTGGGGAGAGTTAATTAAAGGGAATGGTTTTCAGGTCGGTCAAATTTTATTATGTGCACCAGCTTGGTGCCTGTTCAAAGTTTTCGCTATTTCACTGCTACTAGATGTCCAAGGCCTCCACTTTGTGGGAGTGTTTGTGGCTGTAATGACAGTCACGTAGGTCGCCTTACAACGTAGAACTGCCGAGAAGCAGGTTGTGCAACATAATTGGCCCTTCCCTTTAAGCGAGGGAACCAGCCTCTGATGCCGTTTGCAATGCGCTCCACATTATTTGCCGCTCTGCCTCTACGGCCCCGCTCTCGGACTTTAGCACCCGAAGAGAATTGCTTGGCGCTTAACTCTTGCTGAATTTCCCAGCAGGAGAGAATCATTAGCATTCAAAAGTTACTGTGGGCGCTACGGAATTTCTAGCCCAGAGTGTACACACCATGTGTCTAAACATCTCAATAGTTTTGTTTGGAGATGAACAAGCCGTTTGCTTCCTGTGCATATTGGACAATCCGCCTGCCCAACACAAAATGGCAGTCAGGAACATTACAATGGAGTGAACCAAAATATAAAACAACATAAAAATATAAGTGGTGAATCGTTCATCCAACCTGGTTCTGATACTTCTTCAGTGCCACAACAGGTTGTTTAAACCTGGATTGCCCTGGAATTTCCAGGAATAAAAGACTAACCTCCAGGACACTGCTGTGAGCAAAACCCAGGAGAAAGATCATAGGGGCAATAAAAAAATTGTTGTTTTTCTTTGAACACTTCTGTTTACTAGTTATCAAAAATATTGAACGCTGGGGAAACAAGGCTGTTTGACTGACAGTCAAGAATCACCCAATTGGATAACAAAGAGCCTATTTAATTTCCAATTGGCTGTGGGTTAGCGGTGCGTGATGAAAAAGGACATGTTGAGTGACCGATGGTGGGAATGAGGGAATGGGAGGTTCGAGGCATGAGGTCAAATGAAAAAAGCTCCGGGAATGGGTCCAAAGAGAATTGTCAACCCTACTGGTTGGTGGAGCTGGCCGGAGTCCTGGGGCCTTTAGGAAGACCATTCTCATGGCCATTGACAAATGGAAACCCACGGACAGTTCTGCTGGAAGAGAGCTGTTTACCTACACTCATAGAAATTTACAGTATGGAAGGAGGCCATTCAGCCCATCGTGTCCATGCCGGCCGACAAAGAGCTATCCAGCCTAATCCCACTTTCCATCTCTTGGTCTGTAGCCCTGCAGGTTACGGCACTTCAAGTGCACACCCAAGTACTTTTTAAATGTGGTGAGGGTTTTTGCCTCTACCACCCTTTCAGGCAGTGAGTTCCAGACCCCCACCACCCTCTGGGTGAAAAAATTTCCGCTAGAATCCCCTCTAAACCTCCAACCAATTACTTTAAATCTAAGCCCCCTGGTTGTTGACCCCTCTGCTGAGGGAAATAGGTCCTTCCTATTCACTCTATCTAGGCCCCACATAATTTTATACATCACCCGCAAAACTTGATTTCCCTTGCTATTATGTGCTTTGTGACTTTTCATTCGATTGCTAAGGCGTGTTGGAAGGTCTTGGCCCCAGTGTGATCAGGAAAAAAATGAGATAGTGCCTCAATGATTTGACGATGTACAGGTAACACACTGACTCCATTTCAAATCTCTGGAGAAAACTTATATTAAACGGGGAATAGAGATAGCGCACAAAGAAAGGGGCTGTTTTCCTGTTTCATTTTTTAAATAGCGTTGAAAAGTAGTCTCCAGGTGCACGTTTCAGGGGGTGGTAATTGCAAAGGGCCTGATACCTAACTAAGCTGCAATAACAGAATAACCAGGAGGGTAGTCTTAATTCTTCAGCTTCATTCCAACATATTAAAGAGTTATTGAAATATCAACAGAAAATGTTGGAAATATGCAGCAGGTCTGTCAGCATCTGAAAGGAACAAGGAAGATCGCCTGACAACTGTAACGGAGGAAGGACATTTGATCCATTATATCTCATCCTCCTGGAAAGATCTGTAATTCTCCCCCATCGCAACATAAAATTGTTCTTTCACTGGAGTTTAGAAGGATGAGAAGAGATCTCATAGAAACGTATAAAATTCTGATGGGATTGGATAGGTTAGATGCAGGAAGAATGTTCCCGATGTTGGGGAAGTCCAGAACCAGGGGACATAGTCTACGGATAAGGGGTAAGCCATTTAGGACCGAGATGAGGAGAAACTTCTTCACTCAGAGAGTTGTTAACCTGTGGAATTCTCTACCACAGAGAGTTGTTGATGCCAGTTTGTTGGATATATTCAAGAGGGAGTTAGATATGGCCCTTACGGCTAACGGGATCAAGGGGTATGGAGAGAAAGCAGGAAAGGGGTACTGAGGTGAATGATCAGCCATGATCTTATAGAATGGTGCTGCAGGCTCGAAGGGCCGAATGGCCTACTCCTGCACCTATTTTCTATGTTTCTATGTTTCTATGTTTCAATGGTTCCAAAGATGTTCAACTCCATTATCTTGGCGAGGCTGGGTTTTGTCTTCTTTGGAACAGGAGGCTGAGGGGAGACTTATTTGCGGCGTATAAAATTATGAGGGGCCTGGATAGAGCGGAGAGGAAGGATCCATTTCTCAACAGTGCTGAGGGAGCGCTGCACTGTCGGAGGTGCCATCTTTCGGATGAGACATTAAACCGGGGCCTCTCAGGTTAATGTAAAATATCCCATGGCCACTATTTCGAAGACGAGCAGAGGAGTTATCCCCGGTGTCTTGGGGGCCAATATTTATCCCTCAATCAACATCACTAAAACAGATTATCTGGTCATTATCACATTGCTGTTTGTGGGAATTTGCTGTGTGCAAATTGGCTACATTGTAACAGTGACTACACTCCAAGAGTACTTAATTGGCTGTAAAGCGCTTTGAGATATCCAGTGGTTGTGAAAGGCGCTATTTAAGTGCAATTCTTGCTTTCATTCTTTCTTTAGCAGACAGATCAATAACCAGGGGTAAAAATTTAAAGTAATTGGTAGAAGGATTAGAGGGACGTTGAGAAGAATTTCTTTTCACCCAGAGGGTGTGGTGGGGGTCTGGAACTCACTGCGTGAAAGAGTGGTAGAGGCAGAAACCCTCAACACATTTAAAAAGTACTTGAATATGCACTTGAAGAGCCGTAACCCACAGGGCTACGGACCAAGAGCTGGAAAGTGGGAGTAGACTGGATCGCTCTGTTCGGCCAGCACACTTTTGTGCCATAAATTTCTATGATTCTATCTGACTTCGAGACAGATGCATCGGAGGAGTGATAATATTTAAAGTGAGATTCTTCTCCAGAATCAATTCTGATGAATGGGCCTTTCCCAGAATATTAACCCATATTTTGCCTACCAGACGCTGATGGATCTGCTTGCTGTGCACCATTCATTTGAGATGAAGTGGCAATACAGAATGTCTAATTTAATGATATTAAGCGCTTTGGCTGTTAATAACACTGCTGCAAGTTATGAGCTGGCCACTGCCAACATAGCTCCATGGGTTGCATTGTCACCTCTGAGTCAGTCCTTTGGATGAGAAGAAACCATGATATTGTTTCAAGAAATGTAAGGGGGCTTTCTGGTGGGAGAAGCATAACAAATATTCCTTCATCAACCAAAGCTGCCAGAAAAAACAAAGCACAGTTTCCCTGGCCATTCATCTCATTGCTATTTATGGGATCCTGTCATGCATTAAATGGCTGCTGTGCCTCTCTATAATAGTAAGTCATTGCATTTCAAAGTAATTTGATTGTATGTGATGTGCTTTGAGATGTAATTCACAAGCGCATCATTGAAAGTCTTTCTTTCACTTTTTCAATGCATTTGTCGTATCTTGACCGCCCTCTCCTTCTTTTAAATCAGTCAGACAGAACACACGTGATAGCTCAGTGAGTTTCTGCAGTGAGGAAACTGGGCCATTGAATGTTCCAGGCTAGTTTATGCTGAGTCGCCTGGACTCAGTTGGGATGGCGGTAGGGGCAACACGAGTAGAAAATTGCCCAGGGTCCTTGCATTAATATATCGCCTTTTATGACCACTGGATGTCTCAAAGCACTTTACAGCCAATGAAGTACTTTTGGAGAGTAGTCACTGTTGTAATGTCGTTATTTCACTGGACTAGTAATCCAGAGGCCTGGTCTAATGATTTGGGAACCTGAGTTCAAATCCCACTATGGCAGCTGGGGAATTTAAATTCAGTTAATAAATAAAATAATAGATAAATCTGGAATAAAAAGCTAGTATCGGTAATGGTTACCATGATTGTCATAAAAACCCATCTGGTTCACTAATGTCCTTGAGGGAAGGAAATCCTCCGTCCTTACCTATATGTGACTCCAGACCCACAGCAAGATGATTGATGTTAACTGCCCTCTGAAATAATGGCTCACCACCTCCTTCTCCAAGGCAATTAGGGATGAGCAAAAAATAACAACTATCCAAATTATGCCCCTGATGGAAGTGTAAGTTTGTAAAGGCTGGGCAAGGGCTCTACTCTAATGCCCTATATAGCCTTGCCGACATCACACTGTCAACACTGAACCAACTGGGTGAGGCACCCAGTGCCCATGGAACCATAGCCCAGCCTTCATTGGCGGGAAGTTCGGGAGAGAAAATGGTGAGAAGACAAAAAAAGTACAAGAGAAGAATGACAGAAGTTGTCATGGACAGTGTCCCTTTATACCTGGGAAAGGACAGAGGTGTCACTTTACTTGCAGTCATCACACGTACTAACGACATAATGACTATTGAAATGCAGTGACATTTTTCAACAGACAAATCTGGGGGAATATTTTGCAAATGCGATCCTTCTGTCATGAGATATATGTTCAAGAGCTGAAGGACGTTAGCACTGGGAAATACTTCCACTTCTTTTTTTCATTCATGGAATTTAGGCGTCACTGGCAAAGTCAGCATTTATTGCCCGTCCCTAATTGCCCCTTGAGAAGGTGGTGGTGAGCCGCTTTCTTGGACAGCTGCAGTCCCGTGTGGTGAAGGTGCTCCCACAATGCTGTTAGGGAGGGAGTTCCAGGATTTTGACCCAGCGGCGATGAAGGAACGGCCGATACATTTCCAAGTCGGGATGATGTGTGACTTGGAGGGGAGCTTGCAGGTGGTGGTGTTCCCATGCGCCTGCTGCCCTCGTCCTTCCAGGTGGTAGAGGTCGCGGGTTTGGCCTTTGCTGTCGAAGAAGCCTTGGCGAGTTGCTGCAGTGCATCTTGTAGATGGTACACACTGCAGCCACGGTGCGCCGGTGGTGGAGGGAGTAATTGTTTAAGGTGGTGGCTCGGGCACCAGTCAGTGTTGCCTCTTATTTTTTTAGGGGTCACTGGAGATTATTCCCCATGATTCCCATTGACTTCAATTTTACTTGCTCAAATGCTGCATCACCTCACCTCCCGGATTTGCACAACCTTGCACCAAATTCGTCATTTATTTCTAAGCTCAGGTGGTAGCACTCTTGACGGTGGCTTAGAAGGTGGTGGGATTGAGTCCCATACCTGGGCTTGTGCACCTAACTCAGGCTGACATGTCCTCAGGACACCGCAAAGCTCTTTAAAGCCAATTAAGTACTTTTGAAGCGTAGTTACTGCTGTAATGAAAGAAACAGACAGCCAATTTGCGCAGAGCAAGATTCCACAAACAGCAATGTGATAATGACCAGATAATCCATTTTAGTGATGGCGGTGGAGCGACAAATATTGGTCAGGACACCGGGGAGAACTCCTCTGCTCTTCTTTAAAAAAGTGCCATGGCATCTTTTATGTCCATCCAAGAGGGCCTTAGTTTAACATAGGAGCATAGGAACAGGAGGAGGCCATTCAGCTCCTCGAGCCTGTTCCGCCATTCAATGACATTATGGCGGATCTGTGATCTTACTTCATATACCCGCCTTTGGCCCATATCCCTTAATACCTTTGGTTACCAGAAAACTATCAATCTTCGATTTAAAATGAACAATTGACCCAGCATCAGTTGCTGTTTGCAGAAAAGGGTTACAAACTCCTTCCACCTTTGTAATTTCACTCCTGAAAGGTCTGGCTCTAATTTTTAGACTATGCCCCCTAGTTCTAGAATCCCCAACCAGCGAAAATAGTTTCCCTCTATCTACCCTCTCTGTCCCCCTTACTATCCTGAAAACTACAATCAGACCACCCCTTAACCTTCTAAATTCTCGGGAATACAATTTGTGTAATCTCTCCTCGTAACATAACCCTTGGAGTCTGGGTATCATTTATCATCTGGGTATCCAAGGCCAACATCATCCTAAAGGTGGCTGGCATCTTCTGACAGTGCAGCGCAGGTAAATTTTAAAATAAAAAATATCCAGCAACAATTTACGACCTGTAGGAGTGAGACTCCACTGTTTTATTTGTTCCCTTTCTGGGCCGGAGAGATTGATTGGCGTTGCAGGCACATACATTTCCTTATTATAAAAGGTACTTACACTGTTACCGTCAGTACTGCACTGGAGTATCAGCCTAGATTTTGTGCTCAGATCCCTGGAGTGGGATTTGAACCCACAGCCAGTTGACTCAGAAGCAGGAGCCAAGCTGACACTGCACAATGTGCTCTTATATCCACCAGACTGTGAAGAATTTCATTCCCACCAGTTCGGACTAGATATGAACCCAGGACACTTGGGAAAAGAACAGTGTCCCAATGCATTTTTTTATTAAATAAAGACAGTGCCCCCTTTGACATTTTTTCTTTACATTTGTTGATTTTTTTTCCCCCTCCTCCTGAGGGAATATTGCTGCTTAAACAGTGAGTGCTGAATGCATCATCGGAAGAACTGGCAGCAAAGAGTTCGAGTGGGTGTGGGAGCTGAATCAACATCAGTCGATGTGCAGTCATCAGCTTTCAGACGTCTTATTATTTCCACTGTACGTGATAATTCAGTTCCCTTTCATCACTGGCACTTTTCAAACCGCGTGCCACAATAACATTGTCAAGATTAAGGCAGAAGGAGAGGCGAGGACAAAGAGTTGAATTCCACACGCTTATTTGGGGAGCCTCGTCTCTCGTTCCCTCACCCTTCTGGGCAGTAGACAAGAAAACGTTTCTGCGATGACAGATGATCCATCTGATGAAACATCTGATGGTCCAACTGTCACCTCTGGTCTCCAACGTCTTTCCCTCTTTCCTTTCTTGTGACTGTCATATCTTATCAACACTATCATCGGCATTGTGCCTCTGCGCTTTCTTCTTTTGTTGCTGCCGTACTCCAACTGCACTGTGTTCCTCCTTCCTCCTTTCTCACTGTGTTGAAACAACATCTCATTGTGCTGCCTCCTACTCAAACGCATTGTCTGAGAGGAACCCAATAGTGTGTAACTCCTCACCTGCCTGATTCTCCCCTTAGTCCCACCAGCTTTAAACCCAAGCATTCATGTCACTTCCAGACTTCCTCTCATCTCTTCTGCAGCCTTGACGGTGTCCCGTACGTTGACCCTTTCACCGTGTTGTCTCAATCAGCATTAGCTCTCGCCCAGCTTGGGCACTGCCATATAAGCCTCGCGGCTTCTCCAAAGCACTGACTCACATAATATTGACAGGAGCCATTCTGAAATGCATGATGTTCGATTCCCCTCTTGCATCTCCTCCGTCTTCCCACCCGTTTATGGCACAGAATTTGCTGGAGTGGGGCACTCACAGCTGTGGCCCAATGGGTAGCACCCTCGCCACTGGGCCAGAAGGTTGTGGGTTCAAGTCCCACTCCAGGGACTGGAGCACATAAATCTAGGCTGACACTCCCAGTGCAGTGCTGAGGGAGTGCTGCACTGTCGAAGGTGCCGTTGTTCAGATGAGGTGTTAAACCGAGGCCCCGTCTACCCTCTCAGGTGGATGTAAAAAATCCCATCGCACTATTTCAAAGAGGAGCAGGGGAGTTATCCACAGTGTCCTGGCCAATGTTTATCCCTCAATCAATATACCAAAACAGATTATTTGGTCATTATCACATTGCTGTTTGTGGGAGCTTGCTGTGTGCAAATTGGCTGCTGCGTTTCCCATATTACAACAGTGACGATATTTCCAAAATACTTCATTGGCTGTAAAGTGCTTTGAGGCATCTGGTGGTTGTGAAAGGCGCTATATAAATGCAAGTCTTTCTTGGTTAGACTTTTTCCCTCACCCTTCAGCTCGAATATAACTTGCTGGACGTGTGAGCTGATAATGGCGCGGGGGGAGGAGGGAAGGGGGCATATGGGACCTCAGTGAACGACGGGTCCAATAGTTATCTCTTTAACCAATGAGATTATAGGATTGAAAAAAGACAGAGGAATGATGGAGAATGAAATCGGGTGAATTAGAGCCAAATCAAGTACAGAAAGGGAAATAAAGAGAGGGGGAGATACATTGGATTAAGAATGAGAGAGAGAAAACAGCCAGAAAGGAAAAGTAGGAACTAAAAAAAAAATTATTTTGAAAATATCCAACAATAATTTACTACCTGTAGTAATGAGATTCCACAGCCCTCGAGGAAGGCTCAGATTTTGAGTATATTCTGTTATCTCAGTGTCCACTCGTTTTCCGCAGTATGCGATAGAAGTGTAAGATATTGTAAGTAGTAGGGATGAGGTGCACAAGCTTGGATTTTAGAAGCCTGCAGATCATAGGAGGAAGGACAGACCAATGGAGGTAAGGAGTTTCAGAGTTGGGAGATCCTGGGAAAGAATGAGAGAATAGAAAAGGAAAGAACTTGCATTTATATAGCACCTTTCATAACCTCAGGACGTCCCAAAGTGCTTTCCAGCCAATTAAGTACTTTTGAAGTGTAATCACTGCTGTAATGTAGGAAACGCGGCAGCCAATTTGCGCACAGCAAGCTCCCACATACAGCAATGCGATAATGATCAGATCAGCTGTTTCACTGATGTTAGTTGAGGAATAAATATTGGCCAGGACACTGGGGAGAACTCCCTTTCTCTTCTTCGACATGAGACCACAGTTTAACATCTTATCTGAATGACGGCACCTGCGACACAGCATTCCATCAGTACTACACAGGGACATCAGGCTTAGATTTTGCACTCAAGTCCCGGGAGCGAGGTGACATTCTGACTCAGGGGCAAGAGTGCTGTCCATTGAGCCACAGCTGACACAGGAGATACATAACGAGGATGCAGAAAGTGGAGAATGTATCAAGACTGCGTAGGAGAACATAAGAACTGAAGAAATAGGAGCAGGAGTAGGTCATGCAGCCCCTCGAGCCTGCTCCGCCATTCAATGTGATCATGGCTGATCTGATCCTGGGCTCAACTCCACTTCCCTTCCCTTAACCTTCGAAAAAATAAATAAAGGGTGAAGCATTATTACAAATCTTGTATATTGCAAATTTTAAATTGTCGGGTTAGAAATAATAAAACCTTTGCCTGCAAACAGTGCAAATCGGCATGTAGAAATCAGTCCGGAAATTCTCCAGAAAGAAAAGATGGAGGAGGGTTCTAATCTTGCCATAAGCAATTCATCAGACTCAAATAAAAAACAGATATTATGTGTAAATCATTGACGCTGAGTGACGTATCAAAGCAAGCTCTGACAGACCAAAGAATTAAGAAATATCTGAGTCGTACTTTATATGCGCTTGTCAAAACTTAGCCTCTGTGTGAATTATTGTGAAAAGCTGGGTTCAACATAGTTTAGTTCTCGTCTTGCTTTACTGCGCACCTCTCACCAGTGACATTTGGAAAATTGCTGGGATCCTTCACAAAGCACTGCTGAATTCTGCTCACACATAAGGAAGATCAGGCCCTATAGTATCGTGAAGTGCAGCAATCCTATCTGACTAATCTCCTCCTTGGAGACACCTAATTGTGTTGCGGAAAATATCACTCCAGTCACACATGAAGGAGATCGTCAATCAAGGAAAGGTCTATTTTTTTTTCGTCGAGCGTCGCTACTCACCACTGCCTTTGCCTCCTTTGTGACCGTGCAGAATACCTTTAGTGAAATAAAGCCGAGGCTGACCTGATACCTGCACTGCATCCTTCACTCAGAAGCAGGCTGCAGCAGTTGATATAGGATGGTCGTGTCACAAGAATAGCAGAGACGAAGAACCACTGTGGCTGGAGTTGTGAGATTAAACATGGAGTGCACGAGTTTAAAATTGATAAGCTCATGAAGACCTGGCTAGCCTAGAATTATCTTTTCTTTAAGACGGAGCTCCATCAGCGCTATTCATTCCGTCCTCAAGAGACATTCCTCTTGGAATGCCCATTCCAGAAGAGATACCTGCTTCCGCGTTCTTACAGACTCGCAATCTCCAAATTTGACTTTGCATTGTGTGAGGTGAAGGATAACAATGCTGAGTGATGAACCATAGGTCTTGTGGAAAAGAGCAAGACGAAGGCTGTCGATATAAGACAGTCACCAAGAATTCAAACAGGAAATTCAGAAAAAACGTCTTTACCCCGAGAGTGGTGAGAATGTGGACTTGCATTTAAATAGCGCCTTTTCTGATCTCAGGATATCCCAAAGCACTTTACGGCCAATGAAGTACTTTGGAAGTGTAGTCACTGTTGTAATGTAGGAAACACGGCAGCCAATTTGCACACAGCAAGCTCCCACAAACAGCAATGTGATCAGATCATCTGTATTTTTGTTGTGTAGATTGAGGGATAAATATTGGCCCTAGGACACCGGGGGTAACTCCCCTGCTCTTCTTCAAAATAGTGCCTTTTACATCCACTTGAGAGAGCAGACGGAGCGAGTTCGGTTTAACGCCTCATCCAAAGACGGGGAGCAGTTAAAGTGAATAGCATAGCTGTATTCAAGGGGAAGCTGGGAGAAAGGAATAGAAAGATGGGGAAGGATAAGATGATGGTGGCATGGACTGGTTGGGCCGAATGGCCTGTTTCTGTGCCGTATATCCTATGTATATAAAAATGTCTGCATCAAACCACTCCAACATCTTAATCTGACAGACGTCATCCTGAAGGAGAATTTTCCTATTTTATTGCTATAGTTTCTATCCCTTGCTACCAGCGCCTCCACTGCACAATATATTTGCTTTTCCGACTCCCAAAGCATGCCTATAAATAGTTGCTTTGTGCCTTTCTGAATTTGATTCCGGTGTGGTGGACAGAGCTCTGTCCTATTGCTGTGTTTGTAGTGGACAGAGCTCCTTCCTGGTGTGCAGCACAGCAATCTACAATCTGAGTTGCCCTTCTCAATGCACTGTAATTGGATTGGCAGCTGTGGAGACATAGTTTGACCAATACACTTCAGAATTACAGGATGTCCTCTCACTGCTATTACTGGTGTCACTGGAGGTATAAAGACCCTGCCAAGTCAGATATTATTTTGTATTTAGCATCATTTAGAGCTCACTCTGCCTTCATCCATCATCATGGTCCCTCAGTAGTTAAACAACAAAGTAATATTTATCTTCTTTCTCTTCAATATTCTCCCCTCCTTTCCTAAAGGTGATGATTTGTTTCCCTGAATTTATCACCCAACCCTCCATTATTTCCATTCAATTCTCTGGTACCTCACCCAGTTCTTCATCACTTCACCCAACCCCTGGTATTGCAAAGTATGACAAAGTATTAGCAGCACAGAAATGGGCCATTCAGCCCAACAGACCATGCCAGTGCAAATGCTCCACATGAGCCTCTTCCCATTCTTCTGTCTGCTATGCTCAATGGGCCGCACCCTCTCATCTGAGTCAGAAGTTGTGGGTTCAAGTCCCACTCCAGCAACTTGAGCACAAAAAACTAGGCTGACACTCCCAGGGCAGTGCTGAGGGAGTGCTGCACTGTCGGAGGTGCCGTCTTTTGGATGAGACGTTAAAGCGAGGCCCTGTCTGCTCTCTCAAGTGGACATCAAAGATCCCATGGCACTATTTTGAAGAAGAGCAGGGGAGTTAACCCCGATGTCCTGGCCAATATTTATCCCTCAATCAAAATAACAAAAAAACATTATCTGGTCATTATCCCATTGCTGTTTGTGGGTGCTTGCTTGTGCGCAAATTGGCTGCCACACCTCCCACATTACAATAGTGACTACACTCCAAAAGTACTTTGTTGGCTGTAAAGCACTTTGAGACATCTGGTGGTCGTGAATGGCGCTATATAAATGCTCTATGCGGAGCTCCTTCCCGGCAAACGAGCCAAAGGTAGGTAGCGGAAACGTTACAAGGACACCCTCAAGGCCTCCCTGATAAAGTGCGACATCACCACTGACATCTGGGAGTCCTTGGCCGAAGATCGCCCTAAGTGGAGGAAGTGCATCCGGGAGGGTGTTGAGCTCTTCGAAACTCAACGGCGAGAGGCGCAGGCAGCGGAAGGAACGTGCGGGAAACCAGTCCCACCCACCCTTTCCCTCGGCAAATATATGTCCCACCTGTGACAGAGTCTGTGGCTCTCGTATTGGACTGTTCGGCCATCAGAGAACTCATTTTAAGAGTAGAAGCAAGTCTTCCTCGATTCCGAGGGATTGCTGATGATGTTGATGATATAAATCCGAGTCTTTCTTTCTTTCTTTATCTCACCTCATCAATATATCCTTGTATTTCTTTCTCCCTCGTGTGCTTATTTAGCTTCCCCTTGATGCTACACTATTCGCCTCAACTACTCCCTATGGCAGCGAGTTCCAAGTTCTAACCACTCTCTGCGTAAAGAAGTTTCTCCTGAATTCCCTATCTGGGGTGTGTCACCCGTTACTTTATTACTTGATTCGAGTGTCTATACAGCTGCCTCAGCTGAGATCTACAACCTAATGAAACCTTGGACCTGCCTGGTGTACATGTCTCAGTTGGACAGAGCATCGATCAGCCGAGAGTTTGGGGCATCGTGCCAAGATGGTGGCCCTAGATCAGAACGCTTTATGCCACAACATACACATTTATTGCTTCTGTGAAAATTGCAAAAAGCATCACTTATATCACAAGCATGGGAATAAACTTTGAGGTGATAAATTCTCATTCTCACGTACACTTGCTAAATAAGATGGATGCAGTGACTGCTGTGATCACCCTGTCAGATGAAAACACTCTTTTACACCCCAGCGGGATATGACATTCATTACATGGTACGGCAGTGTAACCGCCCCTTCCCAACTGTTGCCAGAAAGCTGCTCTACTCAGTCGGTTAACATCAATACAACTGCCCACTGAAAGTGGTAAAGGGCATTTATTTTCATCTTTAAAAGTTGTCATCAAATTCGGCAACATACCCCAAAAAAATACATTTTGAAATGACTGGTAAGCCTCCCTGTTCTTTATTAATCATTAATGTTTTCCGGCACTGCCGAAATCGGCAAACTTTGTTTACCTTCTCGGCTAAAAGAAGCCACCTCCTGACAGTTGAACACTCCATTTGTCCAGTGTCGGCTGAGATTATACGCTCAGTTCTTAAGGGTTCAACCCAAAATCTTCCGATCTAGAGGCAACGGCACTACCAAACT
Organism: Pristiophorus japonicus; assembly: GCF_044704955.1. Classification (NCBI taxonomy): domain Eukaryota; kingdom Metazoa; phylum Chordata; class Chondrichthyes; family Pristiophoridae; genus Pristiophorus; species Pristiophorus japonicus. Next base: position 183,464,725 of record NC_091989.1, read on the forward strand.
GACATTGCTAGACAAGCTAATGATGAACAAAAGCCCAGTTTTAAAGTCACGACAACCTGCAAGCAGTCTATAACCAGGAAGACAAGGATTTATAGGAACAGGGGATATCCAACAGTCTCACTAAGCCCAGCTCTTTTTTGATAGATCAATGTCATTTACCCACCTTCCTATTACATCTCTCAATAAAGTGTCAGCTGTGGCTCAGTGGCTAGCACTCTCGCCTCTGAGTCAAGTCCCACTCCAGAGACTTGAGCACATAAATTGAGGCTGACACCCCCAGTGCCCTGCTGGGGGAGCGCTGCACTGTCCGAGATGCCGTTCTTTCAGATAAGACGATAACCTGCTCTCTCAAGTGGACGTAAAAGATCCCATGGCACTATTTCGAAGAAGAGCAGGGGAGTTATCCCCGATGTCCTATTTATCCCTCAATCAACAAAAACAGATTATCTGCTCATTATCACATTGCTGTTTGTGGGAGCTTGCTGTGCGCAAATTGACTGCCGCTTTTCCCACATTACAACAGTGACTATACTCCAAAAGAACCGAATTGGCTGTAAAGCGCTTTGAGACGTCTGGTGGTCGTGAAAGGCGCTATATAAATGCAAGTCGTTCTTTCTTTCAATTCCTTCGCTCTCCAGATACACATCTCTTGAACCCACTTATACTGTCCTGTACACCAATGTTTTTGCCTGATAAGTTATTCCTGGGATGAGAGGATTGTCCTGGAAGGAGAGTTTGAGTAGAATACGCCTATATTCTCTGAAGTTTAGAGGAATGAGAGGTGATCTCATTGAAACATATAAAATTCTTAGCGGGCTTGACAGGGTGGATGCTGAGCAGCTGGAGAGTTTAGAACAAGGGGCAGCAAGGTCTTCCCATGCCGTGAGCATCACGGTTGAGCCCTGCTGTGACCTCCCCTCATTCACCAATGCGCAGTCTTCCATTCACTGGATGGCGATTAGGATCCGGGATGGCTTTTCCTCACCCCAGCCAATGGACACCAAGGACAGTTTTACTACCCTCCCGCTGAAATTGGCACTTGGCAGTGCAGTATGTTGCTGGGCGAGTAATCCAGAGGCCTGGGCTATTAATACCAGAGAATGCGAGCTCATAATCCCACCATAAATTGTTCAAGAATTAGAACTTGGCTGTTTCCCCTGGCTGGAGAATCTAGAACCAGGGGTCACAGTCTCAGGATAAGGAGTCGGCCAGTTAGAAACATAGAAACATGGAAACATAGAAAACAGGTGCAGGAGTAGGCCATTCGGCCCTTTAAGCCTGTACCACCATTCAATATGATCATGGCTGATCATGCAACTTCAGTACCCCATTCCTGCTTTCTCACCATACCCTTTGATCCCTTTAGCCGTAAGGGCCACATCTAACTCCCTTTTGAATATATCTAATGAACTGGCCTCAACAAATTTCTGTGGTAGAGAATTCCTCAGGTTCACAAATCCCTGAGTGAAGAAGTTTCTCCTCATCTCGGTCCTAAATGGCTTACCCCTTATCCTCGGTTTTAGGACTGAGATGAGGAGAATTTTCTTCACTCAGAGGGTGGTGAATCTTTGCAATCCTCTACTCCAGAGGGCTGTGGATGCTCAGTCATTGAGTATATTCAAGACAAAGATCGATAGATTTTTGGACATGAATGGAATCAAGGGATATGGGGATCGGGCGGGAAAGTGGAGTTGAGGTAGAAACCTAGCAAGGTCTTATTAGAAACATAGAAACATGGAAAATAGATGCAAGAGTAGGCCATTCGGCCCTTCAAGCCTGCACCACTATTCGATAAGATCACGACTGAGCATTCCCTCAGTACCCCTTTCCTGCTTCATCTCCATACCCCTTGATCGCCTTAGTCATAAGGGCCATATATAACTCCCTCTTGAATATATCCAATGAACTGGCATCAACAACTCTCTGCGGCAGAGAATTCCACAGGTTAACAAATCTCTGAGTGATGAAGTTTCTCCTCATCTCAGTCCTAAATGGCCTACCCCTTATCCGAAGACTGTGTCCCCTGGTTCTGGACTTCCCCAACATCGGGAACAATCTACCTGCATCTAACCTGTCCCGTCCCGTCAGAATCTTGTATGTTTCTATGGGATCCCCTCTCATCTTTCTAAACTCCGATGTATAAAGGCCCAGTTGATCCAGTCTCTCCTCATATGTCAGTCCAGCCATCCTGGGAACCAGTCTGGTGAACCTTCGCTGCATTCCCTCAATAGCAAGAACATCCTTCCTCAGATTAGGAGACCATAACTGAACACAATATTCCAGGTGAGGCCTCAACAAGGCCCTGTACAACTGCAGTAAGACCTCCCTGCTCCTATACTCAAATCCCCAAGCTATGAAGGCCAACATACCATTTGCCTTCTTTATCGCCTGCTGTACCTGTATGCCAAATTTCATTAACTGAAGAACCATGACACCCAGGTCTCATTGCATCCCCCCTTTTCCGAATCTGCCACCATTCAGATAATATTCTGTCTTCACGTTTTTGCCTCCAAAGTGGATAACCTCACAATCATCCACATTATACTGCATCTGCCGTGCATTTGCCCACTCACCTAACCTGTCTAAATCACCCTGCAGCCTCTTAGCATCCTCCTCATAGCTCACACCGCCACCAGTTCAGTGTCATCTGCAAACTTGGAGATATTACACTCAATTCCTTCATCCAAATCATTGATGTATATTGTAAATAGCTGGGGTCCCAGCACTGAGCCCTGTGGCACCCCACTAGTCACTGCCTGCCATTCGGAAAAGGACACGTTTATCCCGACTCTCTGCTTCCTGTCTGCCAACCAGTTCTCTATCCACGTCAGTATATTACCCCCAATACCATGCGCTTTGATTTTGCACGCCAATCTCTTGTGCGGGACCTTGTCAAAAGCCTTTTGAAAGTCCAAATACACCACATCCACTGGTTCTCCTTTGTCCACTCTGCTAGTTACATCCTCAAAAAATTACATAAGATTTGTCAAGCATGATTTCCCCTTCATAAATCCATGCTGACTTGGACCGATCCTGTCACTGCTTTCCAAATGCGCTGCTATTTCATCCTTAATAATTGATTCTAACATTTTCCCCACCACTGATGTCAGGCTATTGAATGGTGGAGCAAGCTCGAGGGGCCGAATGGCTGACTCCTGCTCCTAATTCTTATACATTCTTATTCCAGAGCTCGATTATTCTTTGAATGAAAAGTCCTGCCTGGTTTTCTGTCATACTCCTAATTTACCTGGACAAAACTACCCAGCCCCAGATTCCCATCACTTGATAATACTCAACAGAGCTAATATAGGAATAATTCACCAAATGTCACCTCCACTTCTTTCGAAATGTTTCTACCTCTGTCACTGGGGGAACGACACATCTTAAGAACCAGAATATTTCTGTATTCTGTAAGATCTATTTTTTATGCCCGTAAGAAGATCTGGAGAACAAAAGCAATTCAAAACCATAATCCCACTCTACCGAGAGTCCATATACGATTGCTATTTTTATAATTTTATCATTGTTAGTGTCAGCTGTAGCTCAGTGCCGACTGAGTCAGAAGGTTGTGGGTTCATGGAAACATAGAAACATAGAAAATAGGTGCAGGAGTAGGCCATTCGGCCCTTCAAGCCTGCACCACCATTCAATAAGATCATGGCTGATCATTCACCTCAGTACCCCTTTCCTGCTTTCTCTCCATACCCCTTGATCCCTTTAGCCGTAACTCCCTCTTGAATATATCCAATGAACTGGCATCAACAACTCTCTGCAGCAGGAAATTCCACAGGTTAACAACTCTCTGAGTGAAGAAGTTTCTCCTCATCTCAGTCCTAATGGTTTACCCCTTTTCCTTAGACTGTGTCCCCTGGTTCTGGACTTCGCCAACATTGGGAATATTCTTCCTGTATCAAACCTGTCCAGTCCCGTCAGAATTTTATATGTTTCTATGAGAGCCCCTCTCATCCTTCTAAACTCCAGTGAATAAAGGCCCAGTCGATCCAGTCTCTCCTCATATGTCAGTCCAGCCATCCCGGGAATCAGTCTGGTGAACCTTTGCTGCACTCCCTCAATAGCAAGAACATCCTTCCTCAGATTAGGAGACCAAAACTGAACACAATATTCCAGGTGAGGCTTCACCATGGCCCTGTACAACTGCAGTAAGACCTCCCTGCTCCTATACTCAAAACCCCGAACTATGAAGGCCAACATACCATTTGCCTTTTTCACTGCCTGTTGTACCTGCATGCCAATCTTCAATGACTGTTGAACCATGACATCCAGGTCTCATTACATCTCCCCTTTTCCTAATCTGCAACCATTCAAATAATATTCTGTCTTCTTGTTTTTGCCCCCAAAGTGGATAACCTCACATTTATCCACATTATACTGCATCTGCCATGCATTTGCCCACTCACCTAACCTGTCCAAGTCACCCTGCAGCCTTTTAGCACCCTCCTCACAGCTCACACTTCCACCCAGTTTAGTGTCATCTGCAAACTTGGAAATATTACACTCAATTCCTTCATCTAAATCATTAATGTATATTGTAAATAGCTGGGGTCCCAGCACTGAGCCCTGCGCACCCCACTAGTCACTGCCTGCCATTCTGAAAAGGACCGCTTTATCCCGACTCTCTGCTTCCTGTCTGCCAACCAATTGTCTATCCACGTCAGTACATTACCCCCAATACCATGCGCTTTGATTTTGCACATCAATCTCTTGTGTGGGACCTTGTCAAAAGCCTTTTGAAAGTCCAAATACACCACATCCACTGGTTCTCCCTTGTCCACTCTACTAGTTACATCCTCAAAAAATTCTAGAAGATTTGTCAAGCATGAGTTCTCTTTCATAAATTCATGTTGACTTGGACCGATCCTGTCACTGCTTTCCAAATGCGCTGTTATTTCATCTTTAATAATTGATTCCAACATTTTCTCCACTACTAATGTCAGGCTAACTGGTCTATAATTACCCGTTTTCTCTCTGCTTCCTTTTTTAAAAAGTGGTGTTACATTAGCTACCCTCCAGTCCACAGGAACTGATCCAGAGTCGATAGACTGTTGGAAAATGATCACCAATGCATCCACTATCCTAGGGCCACTCCCTTAAGTACTCTGGGATGCAGACCATCAGGACCCGGGGATTTATCAGCCTTCAATCCCATCAATTTCCCAACACAATTTCCCACCTAATAAGGATATCCTTCAGTTTCTCCTTCTCACTGGACCCTCCGGAAGGTTATTTGTGTCTTCCTTCGTGAAGACAGAACCAAAGTACTTGTTCAATTGGTCTGCCATTTCTTTGTTCCCCATTATAAATTCACCTGAATCTGACTGCAAGGGACCTACGTTGGTCTTCACTAATCTTTTTCTCTTCACATATCTATCGAAGCTTTTGCAGTCAGTTTTTATGTTCCCGACTCTATTGTCCCTCTTCTAATTAAACCCTTTGTCCTCCTCTGCTGAATTCTAAATTTCTCCCACTCGAGACACTTGAGCACAAAAAGTCTAGGCTGACACTCCCAGTGCGGTACTGAGGGAGTGCTGCACTGTCGGAGGTGACGTCTTTTTGATGAGACGTTAAACTGAGGTCTCGTCTGCTCCCTCGAGTGGTTGCAAAAGATCCCAGAGCCTCCCTCCCATGTGAATGTAAAAGGTCACATGACACCATGTTGAAGAAGAGCACGGGGTTTATCCCTGGTGTCCTGTCAATATTTATCCCTCAATCAACATCACGAAAACAGATTATCTGGTGATAATCACGTTGGTGGTTATGGGAGCTTGCTTTGTGTAAAATTGGCTGCCGCATTTCCTACATTACAACAGTGACGACACTTCAGAAAAAGCTGTAAAGCGCTTTGAGATGTCCGGTGGCCATGAAAGGTGTTATTTAAATGCAAGTCTTTCTTCAACAGGGGTCGATCTTCAATGCCAGTTTTACGTCTGGGCAGCCAGTTGAAAATCTTTCCCCAAATTCCTTCCTGTCATTCCCCAGAAGATGAAATCAAGCAGAACTGTTTATTTCATCCTCAACCCCTTTCCTCAACAGCTATGTATACATCTGTGCTCCTCAAATTCTGCCCTCTTGAGTATCCCTGATTATAACTGCTCAACCATCGGTGGCCGTGCCTTCTGTTGCCTGGGCCCCAAGCTCTGGAACTCCCTCCCTGAACCTCCCCGACTCTCTACCTCTCTTTCCTCCTTCAAGACGTTCCTTAAAACCTACCTCTTTGACCAAGCCTGCCATAATTTCTCCTTATATGGCTCGGTGTCAAATTTATTTGTTTTGTCTGATAACACTGCTGTGAAGCACCTTGTGACGTTTTACTACGTTAAAGGCACTATATAAATAAAAGTTGTTGTTGTTGTTTTAGAGGTGCATGTTAACTGAATCTTCTCTGGGAATCTGTTCGCTAACCCTTGGAGGGGAGAGAATAAAGAAAAATCTTCTGCTCCCCAGCCTTGCTTGTGGCTTGTGAATTCTGTGGTGGGATTCACTAACCCTGTGCTGAGTTTTCAAGTTAATTAGCTCGCCTACTTCAATAATTTGCTGTCATTGTTTTAAAGACAAGTACCATAGTTCTTCTGCGAGTGAAAATATGTTTCATTGTTCAAGTCATTGTTGATAATATAGTTCTCTCAAAATCGGAATAATTCTGGTCTGTCATTTCTTTCTTTAAGTTTAGATGACGCACGTAGTTTTATGTAAATGACTGTGTCAGCAAAACATGCATTTCAAGGTTAATAAAAAGAAAGAAAAAAAGAAAGAAAGAAAGACTTGCATTTATATAGCGCCTTTCACGACCACCGGACATCTCAAAGCGCTTTACAGCCAATGAAGTATTTTTGGAGTGTCGTCACTGTTGTAATGTTGAAATCACAGCAGCCAATTTGCGCACAGCAAGCTCCCACAAACAGCAATATGATAATGACCAGATAATCTGTTTTTGTGATGTTGATTGAGGGATAACTATTGGTCAGGACACTGGTGATAACTCCCCTGCTCTTCTTTAAAATACTGTAGTGCAATGGGATCTTTTACGTCCACCTGAGAGAGCAGACGTTTAGTTTAACGTCTCATCGGAAAGACGGCACTCCCGATAGTGCAGCACTCCCTCAGTACTGCACTGGGAGTGTCAGCCTAGATTTATCTGCTCAAGTCCCTGGAGTGGGACTTGAACCCACAACCTTCTGATTCAGAGGCGAGTGTGCTACCCACTGATCCCCTCATCTTATTGGAAAGATAATGGCGAGTTCACGCCACACGCCGTTATTAATGTACAACTTGGCCGGCAAGTTCAGGTGATGAAGAGATACACTGTGGGTTGGAAATCAACATAACTTGCTGGACAATTTGTGCCTTTTGCCTCGTATAAATGGCACTTTGCCTTCAACCGCCCCGTTATTATCAAACACTTGCTGGGGTTGCACATTAAATGCCACAGAAACTTAGAGCTGGTACATAACATCATATGTACCCTTTAAAGATGTGATAATTGTTAATAGAAACATAGAAACATGGAAAATAGGTGCAGGAGTAGGCCATTCAGCCCTTTGAGCCTGCACTGCCATTCAATGAGTTCATGGCTGAACATGCAACTTCAGTACCCCCTTCCTGCTTTCTCGCCATACCCCTTGATCCCCCTAGTAGTAAGGACTACATCTAACTCATTTTTGAATATATTTAGTGAATTGGCCTCAACAACTTTCTGTGGTAGAGAATTCCACAGGTTCACCACTCTCTGGGTGAAGAAGTTTCTCCTCATCTCGATCGTAAATGGCTTACCCCTTATCGTTAGACTGTGACCCCTGGTTCTGGACTTCCCCAACATTGGGAACATTCTTCCAGCATCTAACCTGTCCAAACCCGTCAGAATTTTAAACGTTTCTATGCGATCCCAATTACTTTAAATCTATGCCCCCTGGTTGATGACCCCCCAGCTATAGGAAACAGGTCCTTCCTATCCATTCTATCCAGGCCCCTCACAATTGTATACATCTCAATCAGGTCTCCCCTCAGCCTCCTCTGTTCCAAAGAAAACAACCCCAGCCTACCCACTATTGCCTCGAGATTTCCTGTGTTTAGATGTAAAGTAAATTAATTTTAGGAACATACCCTGCCGACGAGAATAGGTTCGGGACCAGAAAATTCTTCCAGCACAAACATTTGATTCCAGACCCAGCCCCTCTTGGCACGATTGAGAGCTCCTGCTTCGCCGCTCAGCCCATCGAGAGCCAAGACACCTCCGTCCTGTAAACTCTGCGGAGGGTCCAGCGGGATCGACTGCACGAAGGGAAGCACGCTAATCCATATCAGTACCAACCGAGTCCGGATATCCATCAGCATCGTTCCCAGTCTCTCAGGCATTATCCCATCGATCTCTCCGGGGGTTTGATGGGGTTGGGGGTTGGGGGGCGGGGGTGGGGGGGATGATGGCAAGACACCAAAGCACTCCTCAGAAAGTGTTCCTGATTACTGTGGTCCTTTGCGGTTGAAAGTCACCAAGTTTGTCATGTGGTAAATTGGGCTTGTTTGGGCAGTTCCTTTGCTGTGTTGATAGGATACCGAGTGTGAGGAAGAGAGGTGCCTTTAATCTATCAGATGAGTTCATCGGCTTGCTCATTCAAGAGAACGTTCTGGAAACATAATAAGAGAGAGTCATTAGATTGCTTGCTTGTCACTGTAACATAACTTTTACCATTTCACATTTTAAGGGGCATTTAATCATCGAATCACAGAAGGAGGCCATTCAGACTCTAAATCAGAAGGTTTGGGTTTAAGTCCCACTCCAGAGACTAGAGCACGAAAACCTAGGCTGACACTCTCGTGCAGTGCTGAGGGAGAGCCGCACTGTCGAAGGTGCCGTCTTTCAGTTGAGACATTAAACCGAAGCCCCGTCTGCCCTCTCAGGTGGACGTAAAAGATCCCAAACCACTATTTCGAAGAAGAGCTGAGGAGTTTTCCTCGGTGTCCTAACCAATAATTATCCCTCAACAACCGCCACTAAAACAAAAATAAGATGATCTGGTCATTATCATATTAATGTTTGTGGGAGCTTGCTGTGTGCAAATTGGCTGCTGTGTTTCCTACGTTAAAAATACAGCGACTACACTTCAAAAAGTACTTCATTGATTGTAAAACGCTTTGGGATCTCCGGTGGTCGTGAAAGGCGCTATATAAATGCAAGTCTTTCTTTTTTTTAACTTTCCTTAAGTTCACTGGTGCTCAGGATATGATCTGGTAATGTAACATTTCCATAAATTGAGATTTCTGCAAGAAAACTTCTTTGCATATAAAGTGATTAAATATATGCTTTCATTAAAAGGATTAAGAAATTCTCCTTCATTGCAAGGGTAAAGGCAATCAATATAAGTATAGATTCTCAGCCCACGCACTACATTTCAGGTCAGCTATTTAGTTTCTTTCTAGCAGCGTTGCATTGATTCTAAAATGTAGTCTCCAGCTGTAAGACCTTAAACATTTATCATGGAACTTCTGAGCAGAGGTACAGGGACAGTAAGATTTGCTTGGCAGATCAGGACTTTCATTGCAGCAAGGAGCAGGCCCTGAAGAACTGCCAAAAGAAAATGGGGTAGAATTTAAGAACATGGAATCAGTAAAGTCAACTCAGGTTCAAATAGGATGCCGAGGTTGTGAATAGTCTGGTTCAGCCGAGACAGTGGCCAGGTCGGGGTCTAAACTCAGTGGTTTAGTGAACGAAGATTGTGGTGGGGTCGAAAGATGCAGGGATGGATTTTCAGCTTGCTGCTGCTTCTGTTTTTGCCCCAGAGGAGGGGTAACGGCGGTGGGAAGTAGTTCCGGGCGGCCGGCCAGCTTCCAGCTCCTCGCTGGGACATTCGGTGCTGAGTTTTCGGGGGCGCGGAGCAGTACCGCCCGGGAGAGGCGAGCCAGTGTGCAACGCCCCCTGGTTGCAACACCGGCTCAAAATTTGTTTCGCGTGCGGCCCATAGTGCCCCGCAGCGCCCCCTAGTGGGACCGCCTGGGAAAGCGGGCGGTCCCGGCTGCAGCGCCCCTCAGCGCCCCCTAGTGGGACTGCCTGGGAAAGCAGGCGGTCCTCACTGTAGCGACCACAGTGAGGGAAGGAATGTCGACCTGAGGTAAGTATGGTTGTTTTTAATTTTTACTATTTTTGCGATTCATGTTGATGCGGCGTCAGCAAAGTATTGGGAATGTTTTTGGTGGGTTTTTTTTCTGAATTTTTTTTTCAACGGAATCCTCTCTCAGGGCGCTCCGAGGCTGGCTGTTTAGCTCGGGATTTTCAGTTGCTCAGCCGGCCTAGTGCCCTGAGAGAAGTGTGGAATGCCTCCCTTATCGCTCCGCCCCACACTCGGGGCCTAGCTGGCGAATTTTGCGGCTGGAGACGCAAACCATTTCCCGGCGCAAAAGTTACCGCCCCGCCCGGGTTAACGCCGCAACACAGGCGCAATCGAATTTCCACCCCCTTTGTCTTTTAAGAGACAGCTTACATGTAGCTGAGAGTTCGTAGGATTTGTGTTCTAGAACTATGGTGTGTGAGTGGCCCTTCCTGTCTGTACTAATCCAGTGGCCTTATGATTACTCAGAGCCTGCTGCTAACAGATCAAACCTACTGCTTGCACCACAATATTTTAATCTGTGTGATGCATCATAGCCTTTTAAAAGAAAGCTTTTTTTATTTGACATTTCAATCTATCGTTACTATTTCTGTAATAGGTTTATATGGCAATAATTTGGGGAAAGGACTGTGGCACCCATTTTAATCAATGTTCACGAGTGGATTAGGCCCGATGGACGACTGCAGCTTCCACTTTCAAACCGAAATCCGAGAAGTTGTTGCCATGTTAAAACCCAAGGCAACAAGACCCCATTAATTTAATGAGTCCACATGAGCTCGTTAGATATCTTGGTGCAACGAGACCTGGGTGTCATGGTACATCAGTCATTGAAAGTTGGTATGCAGGTACAGCAGGCGGTGAAAAAGGCATGTTGGCCTTCATAGCTAGGGGATTTGAGTATAGCAGCAGGGAGGTCTTACTGCAGTTGTACAGGGCCTTGGTGAGGCCTCACCTGGAATATTGTGTTCAGTTTTGGTCTCCTATTCTGAGGAAGGACGTTCTTGCTATTGAGGGAGTGCAGCGAAGGTTCACCAGACTGATTCCCAGGATAGCAGGACTGACATATGAGGAGAGACTGGATCGACTGGGCCTGAATTCACTGGAATTTAGAAGGATGAGAGGAGATCTCATAGAAACATATAAAATTCTGACAGGGCTGGACAGGTTAGATGCGGGTAGATTGTTCCCGATGTTGGGGAAGTCCAGAACCAGGGGACACAGTCTAAGGATAAGGGGTAAGCCATTTAGGACTGAGATGAGGAGAAACTTCTTCACTCAGAGAGTTGTTAACCTGTGGAATTCTCTACTGCAGAGAGTTGTTGATGCCACTTCATTGGATATATTCAAGAGGGAGTTAGATGTGGCCCTTACGGCTAAAGGGATCAAGGGGTATGGAGAAAAAGCAGGAAAGGGGTACTGAGAGAGTGATCAGCCATGATCTTATTGAATGGTGGTGCAGGCTCGAAGGGCTGAATGGCCTACTCCTGCACCTACTTTCTATGTTTCTATGTTTCTGTGATCTGTGGCAGTCTGCTGAGGGTGGTTATCAGAACAAGACATTGGATGAGCCGTATATAGAGCAGCTGATCATAGCTCTCGGAAGCATCTCAAAGCACTGCACACGCGCTGGGGGAAAGTTTAATCTAATCCACTCGTCAGGAATCTGATGGGATCGGGTGCAACACTGGCTTTACACCACTCCCTTGGTACTACACTGGAAAGCTAGCCTAGATTTTTGTGCTCAGGTGGGGAAAAAGCAGGAGGGAGTGCGACTAATTGAACAGCTCATTCAAAGAGCCGGCACGTGCACGATGGGCCGAATGGCCTCCTTCTGTGCTAAGAGCGAATACAGACTAGCCATTCCATCTCTTTCCCATCGGGGCCTGTATTTTAACGAGAGAGGATTGTTGCACTATCCTGGTAAGGTAGTGTCTCATTGAGTGTCCGTTGCTGAGCCGGACTGCATTGTGATATAGAGCTCGGTAAGTAATGACCAGTCCTGATACACAGAGTAAGCAGCCTGGGAGACTGTTGTGAGAAAGTAACTGACAATGTTGGCCTATTATCTCCTAATGTGACCCAGTATAACACAGCCGTTATTTAGCTTCTAAAACCTTGTGGGAGACTGTCCATCTGTGAAAAACACCTGATGCGATAGATGGATCTCATTGTGTTTTAACCCTCATTTTGATATCTTCTGATAAAGGTTAAAGAGAATTGAGTGAAGATGCGAGGCAATCTATGTACCTCATGATTAGAAAAATAGTCAGCTCGCTACTGTGCTTCTACAGATTACTTTGGGGGAACACGGGGGTGGGAGAGGGGTGGTTTCATTAACCTTCACTCTGCTGAATAACCAGTGTACAAGAACCCATTGGATGCAGTAACCAGTACTTTAGTGCTCACCCTTCTGAATGAATAGAGGTTTAGAGACACCAAATATTCTGACTACCAGTCCCTGCATGCACAAGTTCCAACAACAACAACAACTTGTATTTATATGGCGCCTTTAACGGTAGTGAAATGCCCCAAATCCCAAGGCACTTCACAGGAACGAAATCAGACAAAATTTGACACCAAGCCACATAAGGAGATATTCGGACAGGTGACTGAAAGCTTGGTCAAAGAGCTAGGTTTTAAGGAACTGCCTTAAAGGAGGAGAGAGAGGTAAAGTGGCGGAGAGGTTTAGGGAGGGAGTTCTAGAGCTTTGGGCCCAAGCAGCTGAAGGCACGGCCACCAATGCTAACTGCAACAAAAGGAATTGGAAACCATCTCTGCAAAGATTGGGATAAGAATTCTGCTTATCACCATGTGCAACATTGTAAGTAGCCTTGTGAAGATCTCCTCTGCTCATTACTTCAGTTGTAGCTATGAATATATTCTACAATTACACGTACCGTTTACTAGGAAATCTTTCCAAAGGCCTTTATTGTGCCATCAGATGCAGAGAATATTTATCCCACTGTTAGCAGCTGTACTCATGCACTCAGTGTGTTTCTGAGTGTACATTAGCTCGCTGAATGGAATCTACTCAAAGCCATTTTCTTTCTTAGGGCAATGACTTCAGTCTCATTCAGTAGTTCATTTCCTAAATCAATGTAGCACAGAAGTGAGATTGTGCAAAACACATGCTTAATTTAATGACCACCGCCTCACATCTAATTGTGCAACTGCTGGTGTGATACTCGGAGCAACAGGAACGCGGGAGGCTTGACAATGCCACAGAGATATTGGCTTGTCAATCTACACGCCATTAACAGCAGCCCTTCTATGGAAACAAGCGTTGAGTAGTAACATGCTAAACACAATGAACGATGAAATAAGTTTCACGCAGTGAAACTACCCAGCATGATATATATTTGAAAAAGAAACATTTTCTGCTCCACGGGGAAAGAGCAGGGGAGTGGGACTAATTGGATCGCTCTTTCAAAGAGTCAGCAGAGGCACGATGGACCGAATGGCCTCCTTCTGTGCTGTATGATTCTATGATTGGTTGTGGGTTCAAGTCCCACCCCAGAGACCTGAGCACAAAATCTAGGTTGACACACCAGTGCAGTACTGAGGGAGGTGCTATCTTTCCAATGAAACGTTAAACCGAGATTCCCTCTCTCAATCTATTCTCTCAGGTGGCTGTAAAAGATCCCATGGCCACTATTTCAAAGAAAAGCAGGGGAATTCTCCCCGGTGTCCTGGTCAATATTTATCCCTCAACCAGCAAGTTCGTATGTTCCCATAGCACTACCAGAAATAGATTAGTTGGTCGTTTATCTCATTTTTGCAGGACATTGCTTTGCGCCTATTGGCTGCTGCATTTCCTACATTACAACAGTGACCATACCTCGAAAAGTGCTTCATTGGCTATAAAGGGCTGTGGGATGTCCTGAGGTCATGAAAGGCGCTATGGAAATGCAAATTCTTTCTAATTCCAATGTATAAACAGTAACAAATTTCAGTTTCTGCACTTTAAATAGGTACTTTCTTCAAGCAAATATATACACTTCTTTTTCTTGAATGAACCTCTGAGCTGCCCGGGATGATTTATTTGGTGAATCCATTGACCAGTACGGAACTCAGCCACAGACCAGGAAGGTCCCTGTGCTGATCATGTGTCTTCTGCTGGAAAGTGTCCATGTCTGTGTTCCCTAGAGTTTAGAAGAATGAGAGGTGATCTGATTGAAACATAAAATTCTTAAAGGGCTTGGCAGGGTTGATGCTGAGAAGATGTTTCCTCTGGCTGGGGAGCCTAGAACACGGGGTCACAGTCTCAGAATAAGGGGTCGGCCAATGAGGACTGAGATGAGGAGAATTTTCTTCTCTCAGAGGGTTGTGAAACTTTGGAATTCTCTATCCCAGAGTTTTGGATGCTCAGTCATTGAGTATATTCAGGACAGAGATCAATAAATATTTGGGAATTAAGGGATATGGGGATAGTGCGGGAAGGTGGAGTTGAGGTAGAAGATCAGCCATTATATTGTTGAATGGCAGAGCAGGCTTGAAGAACCAAATGGCCTACTCCTGCTCCAATTGCTTATGTTCTTATGTTCATGACATAATTTTGTTAGGTAAGGGTATCAAGGGAAATGGATCGAAGGCAGCTGAATGGAGATGAGGTGCAGATCAGCCATGATCTAATTAAATGCCGCAACAGGCTGGAGGGGCCAAATGACCTCCTCCTGTATATCGATGTTCAGTGAGGACATGGTCACTCGTTTGGCTGTGATGGCCCCCATGGTTAAACAGCCTGCTGATGTTCAGTGCCCAGACTCGCGCAGTTTATTCAGCTGGTCCTGGCTCAATGGGAGAACCATACCCTTCACCAGTGTAGCCCTATCCTTGACCTGTGATTCCCATCCAGCAGTGAACCATTGTTGAATATTGCCTATGAATGAGAATAAATATTTCGGGCAGGGACTGGAGCACGCCCATCACCCACGGAACTGCACTGCAGCACCAGTCAGAGCCTTCAAGAGACAAAGGGATGAGTAAAAAGGTCGAGTCTCTTTTTCAACTGAGTTTTAGACACAATAAATTGGGTTCCTGCTATAGGCTGCTGTGAAGGGACATATCCGTGTTACCGGATAATCTACAGAAGAATGGATTCAGAAAGAAACCTATTTGCTCACAGGTACACACATACTATAGCAGAGGAAGATACTTAAATTGTCACTTACTGGCTGGCAACTAGGAACATTCTTGGGGATTTGCCGAAAGTAACTTTTCATTTAGCCTCCCCTCCCACCCTCGAGACAAACTCTTATCATTTAAATGTAAAAGCAAGAGTTAACGGGATTTTTGAGTCTCTATAGTCGGAGGAGTAGATGCACAGAATCTCCTGCGTTGTATGACAATTCTCATCTTCGGAATAATCCCTTTTATTTATTGCTAATTGAAATGACAAAAGATATATATATATATTTAAATCACAATTTAATCAGAGTGCGACTAATTCCATTTCTTTCTCGTTAGTTGCTGACTGCTTTCCTCGGAAGGGAGAAGGCAGTAAACTATGTCACACCTCTGACGGAGTTCTGGCTCTCGCTGGCTACATAATGAAATGTGCCTCTATTCGCATGTTTGCATTGTGTGAAAGTCAAGTGGTTATTGATATAAGCTGGCCAGACGGGATTTTATTTTTTACCGCCCTTTTTATGCTGTTGGTGGTTCGGGAATATTCTTTAATTCTAATACCCTGTGCAGGCATTAAGTACATCCAGGGCAGGAAAGAGCATGGTTAGATACCGAATAAAGGTCCCTTTACTCTGTCCAAACTCCCTGCCTCGACCCGCAACCTTATCCTTTCCCTGTAATGATTCATCAAATGTCAGATGTGGTAGTCGAATCAATATTTTAGTCGTCAAAGTGAGACTGAGAATGTCTCCTTGTGGTTAAACAGGGGAAGTGGTTGCAGGCAGGGAGGGGTGAGGCCCATACTGACCCATCAATTCGTTCCCTGGAGAGGAAGTCGGCTAATAGTGGACACACCTCCCATCAAGGCCCTTAAAAGAGGACCTTAATTAAGCCGTTAGTAATGAGCCAGTCACTGGAGAATGTCACTGGATTCCGACATCTGCCACATTAAACTGGTGGGCATGGCACAAGCTGTTCTGAGTAAGTCCTTCCACCATGCTAATTCGCACAAGTTCTCGTTCACCCAGCACCCCCTGTGCTCGCTGACCTCCTTAGCTCTCAATCCAGCAAAGCCTCAAATTTAAAATTCTCATCCTTGTGTACAAATCCTTCCATTGGCCTCGCCCCTCCCTATCTCTGTAACCTCCTCCAGCCCCACAACCCCCCGAGGTCTCTGCACTCCTCCATTTCTGGCCTCTTGAGCATCCCCAATTTTCATTGCTCCACCGTTGGCGGTCGTGCCTTCAGCTGCCTGGGCCCTAAGCTCTGGAATTCTCTCCCCAAACCTCTCCGGTACCCTACCGCTCCATCCTGCTTTAAGACTCTGCTTGAAAACGACCTCTGTGACCAAGCCTTTGGTCACCTGTTCAAAGATCTGCTTATGTGGCTCGGTGTCAATGTTTTTCTGATAATCACTTCCATGAAGCGCCTTGGGACGTTTTACTGAATTAATGCTGCTATAGAAATACAAATTGTTGGCATTGAGGGCAGATGCCCATCACACAGCCGACAAGGAAACCCTGAGATTTGGAGCTAAAGCATATGAACGGGAGGCTAGGTATAAGAGCAAGTGGTCATCTATTCAGGGCTTCATTCCTACCTGCTGCTGAAGCGCTGCCTTTTCCAAGCGGTGGAAAATTTGACTCGGGCAGTAGTGCTAAACTGTCAAAAGCAAATTGGCAGCCCCAACTTTGCACCTCTTTTCCAATGTTAGGATTTAGCCGAGAATGAAATTTTCAGGTTAATATAACACCTGGAGTAGTGACTAGTCAGTTCACTGAAGGTCGTGGCAATTATCTGCACTTCCACCAGGCATGTTTTGCCTAATCTTGAAATTATTGTATTAATTCGTGTCTGAACGTACATGCATGACTGGAGCTGCAATGCAGAAAATAGGATTTTTATCTTTGACATTTCTCAACTCCAATTATCTCTGACCAGAGGTCACCGACTTGTAACGTTAACTCTGTTTCTCTCTCCACAGATGCTGTCTGACTCGCTGAGTGCTTCCAGTATTTTCTGTTTTTATTTCAGATTTCCAGCATCCACAATATTTCGCTTTTTCCACTTATCTACCTTCTCACCATATCACTCAATCCATTTTTCTCCAGAAACACACAGAGGGAAGGGTAATTTTATTAAGTGAAATTTATGAAGTTATGATGAACCTGGTCCGGCCTCAACTGGAGTATTGTGGCCAATTCTGGGCACCGCAGTTTAGGAAAGATGTGAAGGCCTTAGAGACGGTGCAGAAAGGAATTACGGGAATGGTTCCAGGGATGAGGGACTTCAGTTATGTGGAGAAGCTGGGGTTGTTCTCCTTAGAGCAGAGAAGATTGAGAGGAGATTTGAAAGCTGTTCAAAATCTGGACGGAATAGATAAAGAGAAACTGTTCCCATTGGCTGAAGGGTTGGTGAACCAGAGGACACAGATTTAAGGTGATTGGCAAAAGAACCAAAGGCGACATGAGAAAAAACGTTTTACGCAGCGAGTGGTTAGGATCTGGAATGCACGGTCTGAAAGGGTGGTGGAGGCAGATTCAATCATGGTTTTCGAAAGGGAGTTGGATAAGTACTTGAAAGAAAGAAATTTGCAGGGCTATGGGGAAAGGGAGGGGGAGTGGGAATGGCTGAAGTGCTCTTGCAGAGAGCTGACACAGGCTCGACGGGCCGAATCACCTTCTTCCATGCTGTAACCGTTCGGTGATTCTATGAAATCACCTTCCCATTGGGTGAAGCTTCCCGATCAATATTGTCAAACTACTTATGTTTTTGCCTCTAATCTATTTAAACTATTCACTTCGATGACCTCTCCTTGTTACTTACCCCATACAGGAGGATGTTTAGAGTCGGAAGGGAAGTTCAGCCCACAGTGTCTGTGTTGGCTCTTTGACCGAGCTGTGCAATTAATCTCGCTCCTCCTGCTCTTCCCCATAGTCCTGCAATTTCTTTTCTCCATTTTCAGTTTGCATAAAGTTCCCTTTTGAAAGGCACGATTGAATCTGCTTCCACCATCCTTACAGGCAGTGCAGTCCAGATCGTAATAACCCACTGCGTTAAAAAATATATATATTGCCTCATCCCCCCGCTGGTTCTTTTGGCAATTATTTTACATTTTCTTAATCTTGAAAATTTCTGATAGGTTGTGCGAAAATTTGCAGCCATTTGAAGAGCAATATACCCAACTTCTTTCACCTTTCCTCGTTACTTAAATTCCTGCTACCTGAGCTCATCTTTGTTGCTCCCCTCTCAAGGACAATGGCATCATTCCTCTGATGAGGTGACCAGAATACTAAGCTCAAAATGAGGGTGTTTGATCAACATGCTCTATGTTAAACTGGTACTGTTAATCACGCACCTGCCCCGGGTTAGAAAGCTGTCGATTCAAAGCCGGTATCAGAATGAATACATAACGTAGGCTTACAATCCAGCACAGTACTGAGGGAGTGCTGCATTATCACAGGTTAACATCTTTCAGCTGACATGCTAAACTAAGGTTCTGCACGGCGACTTAAGCGAACGTTAAATATCCCAGTATTCACAGGGAAATCCTAGTGATGTGCTGTTCAACATTCTTGCCTCAACCAACATGTTTTAAAAAAGAGATTAAGTAATCATTCATCTCATTGCTGTTTGTGTAATGTGCTTTACGACATCTTGAGATGATAAGGTGCTATCAAATACAAGAATTATTGTACGTAAGCCCCTTTTATTTTGGACACCATTCCTTTTTAAACTGTATTTTAACAAAATCTAACACGTACATTTTTTGTAATCTGGCTGAAAATGAATTTCAGCCAGTGATTGCAACATTTGTAAGATAGCTCGATATATACCGACCGGTTTATCTCCCATTAATTACCGGTGGCGGTGATTACATCGCAATTATCAATCCCTCAGTGATGACAACATCACACAATAGCTGTGGAGCATTGCTACGATAGCAGCAGTCTGCAAAAATGGACAGAGAACATGTTTCAATCCCATCCATACTGACTGCTCCACAGAGCTAGTAGCAAATAGTGGGCACACGGAAACAATTTCAAGGCTGCAATCTCATCTCGGGGTTCAGATAATGCTGGCAAACTGTTTCAACTTGGCTCTTGCGATTTAGATTCCTCAATTAGATCCACTCACAATCAATACTAACTATAATTATCCATATTACTCACACAGGACTGTTCTGGTTCAGTAAATAATATGAACAGTAGGTATAATAAATATTAAACCTATGTAAGACATAATGTTGAATTTATTATTCACAGGAACGTTAAACCCTATTCACTCGTACTGTGATATAAAATGTATAATAATGTACAATTTTAGATCATGCATATGCAAATATTATATACCCAGTAACAAAGAGTGTGCTGAATAACACAAACAAAACTATTATAATTATGTAAATCATAGTGTATTATAATATACAAGAATGTTAAATACCAATATTACAAAAACTATACAGTATAAACCATTGTATTATTTTGCAGCTAGATCTATTTACTAGCCTTGATCTAGTGGCATAAAACATACCCCATCGCCCTCTTACACGATGCTGAGCCATACCTTAAATTGCTCTCATGCCCATCTTTTAGTCTCTATCTTACTTTTCCTGAAGATTGAGTCAAATGATACTGAATTGCTCAATTGCAACAAAGCCTTTGAGGGAATGAGGGTTTGGGATGTCTTTGAGGGGAGTAAATGGTGTTCAGGATCTCCAAGCCTGTGCTACCCCCACCCCCGTCCCCATCCCCCTCCCCACCCCCAGCAACACTTTACAATCAGCCCCATCCATCAGGGCATGCAGTCAGGACCTTGGCTCGATATACCATCTGGAGAGTGGCCGGGACCGCTCAGCGATCCCCCCCCCCTCGCCCACCACTTTATCACTGCTCCTTCTATCAATCACGTCATCGATGCACTTGCATTTGCTTACAGCATCATGCCTGTAACCACCAGCTTCCAATGTCGAAAGTGGGAGGAACGCTTTAGATAAGGAGAAATCTCAAATTGTAACTAAAGTATGAAATAGTATGGTGTACGTAAGAGGTAGTAAGATATTTAGGAGCTTTACAGTGGTGATTACTGTTGTGCACAGTTAATTAGGACATATGGGCAGGTTGTCCCAATTTTCAAGGGTATAGATATCCCACTGGGCACGCAAAAGTAGTAACTTTTGCAGGAAAATGGCAGATGTAACATGTGCCCTTCAATGTCCTCTCCCACACTCCCTTCCCCCTACAATAGTCACCTGGACTGAACCATTAAGCAGAGTCCGGGTCCATAGTGGGTAAACGACTTCATGATTCACGCTACTGATTGTGATCCGACGATTTCCGTCTGGACCGTGAGGTGCGGACAAGAAAGGATCGGGTCTCAGCTATGACTGCTCCCATTCCACCATCCTCCCTCCCCTGCGGTGCCCCCCACACACACACACCCTCGCCCGATCAACTATAACCTGCCAGCATTCGCTGTGAAGGCTCACAGCTTGAAGAATGGTCATCATTCGCATTCGGTAGCTGTGGAATCATGGCCCAGTAAGAATCAGTGCCTTTAGGATAGAGAGCAGAAAGAGAGCCTTAGAAACAGAATGCAATGCACAGTCACGTGCATGATATGTCTTTCCTGCCCTCGCTGCTAATCAAAGTAAGCAGATGTGAAACTGCTTCTGGTTTGTCAGATACATTGACATTCCATGTAACAAGCCGTGGTTTGAATGGGTGAATTCTTATATCCCTTACCCTGCCCTCTGCACCACTGCTTGAGATAATGCTTAGCTCTGTCAGGGTTAAAAAAGAGGCACTGGTTACTGCCAGTGTTCCCACTGCCATACCTACCCTGGAATAAAAGCATAATTGAAAAAAAAAGGATTAAAACTACATTCTCTGCACTCTATTATATTTGCCCACTGCTCAGATCTAATATTTAAATTTGCAGTGGCAAAGCTGATAGTTGGATAGTGAAGCCTTTCATTCGTGACAGCTATACAGTGTAGTTGGAACTCCTACATATTTAATTAACGTGGGGTTTAATAGATTCAAATACATTCACTGCTAAATGGGTTTTAGCACACTCTATAATTTTTTGAATCCTGGGTTTTTAGACAGGAACGAGGGGGGAAACTGATAAGATCACATTGTGAATGTATTGGAATGGGATTTTGTGAAGTGTATGTGACCTTGTTTCAGTGTCAGTCACTGCTTCAGCCTCCGAACAGAGCACGATAAAGCTCAGAGTGTATATTGTTGGTGATCTGAAAAGTTTTGTGATATTTATCTCTTTTGAAAACCTCGGCAGCATTTTTTCCCCTCCAAGCTGTTTACTGGTTCGCTAGCCTGTGATCTGAACAGACTACTCCTGATCACCCCCTCCCCCCATCCCCACACACACACTTCTCTCCTCGCTGTCTTTCCGCACCCGCTTAAATATTGCCAAAATCGAATTGCCTTTCGACTACAATCGGACGGTGAGCAATGATTGACCGCCCGCCGCCTTATTTCCGAGATGCTCTGAGCCCTTCCACATTCACTCCTTCAACGGCTGGGCCACATTGCAATCTGTGACTTGTCTATATTTTCACAGCATTAGCCTGGAACTCAACTTTCTGCAACCAGGTATCACATTTATTCGCTATTAATGTTCAACGGATGGGAAACAAATAGAGTAACTTTTGCGCGATGCTCCTAATCATCGCAGCAATGGTGAGGTAAATTGGTGGGGAAAATAGAGGTGTTTGAGCAAAAGCTGTTACTGGTCAGACTTGCTTGGAAACATATTTGAATTATTTGCATGTTTAAAAAAATGATTCGTTTCCATCTTTGTGCTAGATTCCTGATGAAGAGTTTATTCCGCTCAGGAAGCGACCTGAAGATTTCATTTGGTAACTTTCTGGACAAGGGAGGCAGACAAGCCTGCAAAGCCAGACCCCAAAGGGGGACATCTCAGGGGGGAAGGGTCCATGGCCCGCGGGACTGGGAGGCGTGACGGTGAGTGAGGGAGTGAGAGTATGAGTGAGTGATTGAGTGTGTGAGTGAGAGTGTGAATGAGTGAGAGGGTGAGTGAGAGTGTGTGAGTGAGTGAGTGAATGAGTGATCCCTGGATTACTGGATTACTGAGTGAGTGATCCCTGGATTACTAAGTGAGTGATCCCTGGATTACTGAGTGAGCGCGTGATCCCTGGATTACTAGATTACCAAGTGAGTGATCCCTGGATTACTAAATGAGTGAGCGATCCCTGGATTACTGGATTACTGAGTGAGTGATCCCTGGATTACTGAGCGAGCGAGTGACCCCTGGTTACTGGATTACTAAGTGAGTGATCCCTGGATTACTGGATTACTAAGTGAGTGATCCCTGGATTACTAGATTACTAAGTGAATGGTCCCTGGATTGCTGAGTAAGTAATATCTGGATTACGATTACTGAGTGAGTGAGTGATCCCTGGATTACTAGATTACTAAGCGAGGGATCCCTGGATTACTGAGTGAGTGAGCGATCCCTGGATTACTGGATTACTGAGTGATCTCTGGATTACTGAGTGAGTGAGTGATCCCTGGATTACTGGATTACTAAGTGAGTGATCCCTGGATTACTGGGGTGCAAGCAATGAACCCAACATCACCCCGCATTGACTATCGGCGGCTCCCTACGGGCCCCGGACTCCGCTCCTTTTGCTCCGGGATTCAAGGCTGGATGGTGTGGTGTATTACAAAGGGAGATCAGGGAACTTCGTGGGAGCTCGTGTCTGTCTCATTCACTCCTGCCTGAGAGCCCAAACGGCTCGACCTGTAAACCCAAGACATCAAGGATTTCGAGCCGTGTTGAGTCTCCAGTTAATTTGCTCTCAAATAAAAATTACAGGACATTTGCAAAACAAACATCACTTCATTCCAATATACTTGTGCTGAGGGTGATTCTAATCGATCTGCCTTCTCATTCTAAATCCCCGTCTGCTGCTCTCTGCCCCTTGCAGAGGTCAAACTGATATTCACCATCGAAAAACTGGTTTAAGTAAAACGTCCAAACCATGTCCTATCCCACATCAATTTATCAATGATTATAATTGCTGCTAAATATTATTAATTGCCTGAAGGAGCGCCTCAGAAAATAAATAAAAGGTAACCTGGGAACCGCGGCCAGAAGTGCTCAACATGTCGGCGCTGTGATTTTCCTGTACTCTTCACCTTTAAAACATTTATTCACCGAGAAATACAGCGTCCTTTGAGAACTTGAGACAATGTTCTTCCAGAAACAGGTTCGCCGGGAGGATTGGAGGAGCATCTTAAATTCGAATGATGTACAAGGAGACATCTTCTCTCTCCAGAACCCCACACTTTGCTGCCTTCAGATTTATATATATATACTTATGTATATATATATATATATATATATACACACACATTATATATATATATAGTATTTATATATATGTATATTGTACTTATATATACACACATATATATATAGTACTTTTTATATATATATATATGTGTGTGTGTGTTGTACTTATATGCATATATATACTTATATATATAGTACTTATATATGTATTGTACATATATATATATATATATTGTACTTCATTGGCTATAAAGCGCTCTGAGACGTCCGGTGGTCGTGAAATGTTCTCTATAAATGTGTCTTTCTTTCTATATATTTGAAATCAGGAGTATAGATGATCATTGGTACATTGTAGTATATCATCGGATTGCCTAATTCTCCTGATGGCGCCGTTTGAGTGTCCTACCTTTAAACAGTTGAGATGATTTATAGGGAACCCAGATCAAGGGTTTAGCTGTCTACAGATCGGGTTTGCCCCAGGTTGGGTTGTCTGGGATGGTGTAAAGCGTCAGTGTGTGTTTTACCGGTTGAAATATCTCTCTCTCTATATATAATATATAAAGTTAGCTAACTCCATTACCATGACATTCTAGATGCCCTAATGTCATGTGCCTTGGCAGTTCAGGAGAAAGTAACACTTGCATAGGTACATGATGGAGAAGGAAAGTGGATGGTGATGTGGGCGAGAGATCGTTCTACATAGAAGCTGGGCAAAGCGGCGTACCAAAGCGCTCCTCACAGAGTGAAATCCATACTTCAGAGCTGGAATGTCTCCTAGCCCTCCCGCATCGAAGCGCTGGGAATGACAGGAGGGTCCCTCTTGTGATATTATGTCCAACAAAAAAAAATCTAATGAGATTCGCACCAGAGGAATGGAAAACAGAAGGCGTTTGAGCAACTGCCTCGGATGCACCGATTAGCAAACAGATTCGGTCACCAGAACCGGCCACACATTGATGGAATTCACTGCTTCCCATTTACAGGGTGCGAAAAATGCCAAATATTTCCTCTGGCGGACCGTGACTTTAACTTTGAACGAGCCCGGTTAGAAAGGACTTAAACCCCCCTTCCTGTCTTAAAGCTCTCCTTGTCCCCACTATCATTACACAGATTGGGGGGTGAGCTAAGATCGGGATTTACATTCTCTGCACGCAAACTGTCCATATACCCCCCCACACCCCACACACATACACACACAGACAAGACTTTACCTTGTGCACTGGGGCGACCGGTCCGAGAGAATGTCTCTGTATTCGCCGCTCCAGTCCCATCGCAGCGACAAGTGCAAGGAACAGGATTGCTAATGGGAGCAATGCAGCAACCACAGAGGAAGGTGATCCGTTCAGTTACTAGTCAATGATCAGAGCGGGGCTCCTGCTCTTCCTCCCGCCAACACCGAGCACCGTGCAGGTCCTTTCTTTGCGCTAGTGATTCAGACAGAGCGCCACCATCGCTTTCCCCCGAGTGCTGGTCTTCCTCGGGTAGGTGAGACCCAGAGAGCTAGGCATTTCACATCTCATTCCCCCTCCTTCCTCTCTCTCTCCACTCCCTCCTCCTCCTCCTCCTCCTCCCTCCTCCTTGCTTTAAAAAAACACACAAGAGCTGGGCTGTCTTGTCTTGGTCGAAGAAATCCTCGGAATAACTCCACAGTTTATAAAAATGTATGAGCTGAGCAGTGTGTCCTGCTGACACTCCTGAACTGCTGGTGTTCAGTCTCCACAGCGAGGATTCCTCCCCTGACAGCTCTCATTGGCCTGCTGGAGGAGGAAGGTCCGGCTCTCGGTAATTAATGCCAGCTCCTTCATCAAATGTGTGTGTGAGAGAGAGACACACACACCAGCAACTTTGCAATGCAGACAGTGGGCAGTAAGGTCGCTGCGGACTATCGCCCGGAATGTACAGCACCCTCCTGTTGACTATTGCTGCCTCACACACTCACACATTGGACCCCGGACAGATTGTTTAACATACTGCAGTCACACTTGACTCACTGGTTCATTTATGTTTTTGCTGCTGGGGGAGGCTGCTTGAATGGCAGTGTTTCAATGCATTCCGGGGTCCCTGGCACGATTGAGTGGAATTCAAGTTCGCACAGAGCCGGGGCTGGAATTTAATCGCCGAGTGTGTCAGTCGGTGAAATTATCAATGAGATTGAAGCAGGTTTCGCGCCTCACCAGTCACTGCCTTTGCATGTCAAGAGTGAATTCACATCCACTTCATGTGTAGGGCACATCGGATTGTTAATATTATACATGTGCGAGGTTTAAAATCACATCCAATCTTTTGTTTTTAATTAACATTTTGCAGGTTTTTTTGTTGGGACCGCTGATGTGGGGTTGACTGGGATATAATCTTCATTGCATTAAACCAGCATTAATATGCATCCTACATAAAGAAAGAGTGAGCACCGATACCAGAGCGCCTCCACATCACTGTCACACCTGTGCAATGGAAGGCTCACACACTCACACACAGGCACACTCACACACTCAAACACAGGCACACACACACTCACTCAAACACAGGCACACACACACTCAAACACAGGCACACTCACACACTCAAACACAGGCACACTCACACCCACAGGTATGGAGTCACCCACTCCCAGGCATAGCTCTGTCTCTCACTCACTGACACACTCAGGCACAGGGACATTACCATCACAGGCATAGCTCTGTCTCTCACTCACTGACACACTCAGACACAGGGACATTAACACACAATGTCAGCTGTGGCTCAGCGGGTCTTCTGTGTCAGAAGGTGTGGGTTGAAATCCCACTCCAAAGACCCGAGCACAAAATCTCGACTGACCAGTGCAGTGTTGAGGGAGCGAAGCACTGTCGGAAGTGTCATCTTTCAAATGAGACGTTAAATTGAGGCCCCATTTAGCCTTTCAGGTTAATGTTAAAGGTTTTGAAGAAGAGCAGGGGAGTTCTCCCTGATGTCCCGACCATTATTTATCCCTCAACCCAACATCACTAAAGAAAGATAATCTGGTCATTATCACATTGCTGTATGTGAGAGCTTGCTGTGTGCAAATTGGTTGCTGCGTTTCCTACATTACAACAGTGACTCATCTTGAAAAAGTGCTTTATTGGCTGTGAAGTGCCATGAGATGTCCTGAGGTTAGGACATATATAAATGCTATATAAATGCTTTCTTTCCCAATCGAGTTCCCACTAGGCATAACTAAGACAGCTGATTTCCAGCTCTGCGTCATCGCCCGTCTCCGCCCTTGCCTCAGCTCACCCGCTGCTGAGGGATCAAGGGGTATGGCGAGAAAGCAGGAATGGGGTACTGAAGTTGCATGTTCAGCCATGAACTCATTGAATGGCGGTGCAGGCTCGAAGGGCAGAATGGCCTACTCCTGCACCTATTTTTTATGTTTCTATGTTTCGATGAAGCCCTCATCCATGCCTTTGTTACCTCTAGACTTGACTATTCCAATGTTCTCCTGGCTAGCCTCCCACATTCTACCCTACGTAAACTAGAGGTGATCCAAAACTCGGCTGTCACTATCCGAACTCGCACCAAGTCCCGTTCACCCATCATCCCTGTGCTCGCTGACCGTCATTGGCTTGTGGTTAAATAATGCCTCGATTTCAAAATTCTCATCCTTGTTTTCAAATACCTCCATGGCCTCACCCCTCCCTATCTCTGTAAACTCCTCCAGCCCCACAACCCCCCGAGATGTCTGCGCTCCTCTAATTCTGCCCTCTTGAACATCCCTGATTATAATCGCTCAACCATTGGTGGCCGTGCCTTTTGTTGCCTAGGCCCCAAGCTCAGGAACTCCGTGCCTAAACCTCTCCGCCTCTCTACTTCTCTTTTCTCCTTCAAGACACTTATTAAAACCTACCTCTTTGACCAAGCTTTTGGTCATCTTCCCTAATTTCTCCTTATGTGACTCGGTGTCAAATTTTTTTGTCTCATAATACTCCTATGAATAGCCTTGGGACGTTTCAGTACATTAAAGGCGCTATATAAATACATGTTGTCATTGTTTTTTGCAGTGAGTTCGATGAACCTTTGACCTCTGAGAAATAAACTAACCAAAGTCCCTAAAATAAACTTCACTTATGGTCACCAAGCGTGGGAATTTCATCTTGGTTCCTTCAACCCTGAGAATTCCCAATTGTTTTCTGTCTGCCAATCTAGCCATGCACATGCAATTGTGTGCGTTTGAGACTGTGCCTGTGTGGTTATGTAGCTAAGTCCGTGACTGTGTGAGTATATCATTCAATGTGAGAGCGTGCCTATGCAAATTGTATATGCTTGGTGACCACAGTGAGGTTTATTTTAGGGACTAGGTACCTGTGACAGACTGTGAGCTAATCAGTCCCCCAAATATAATGAGAAATGGGATTATCATCTGCACTGCTCTACTATTAAACTTCCCATTTTCCAATATATACATATATTACTTTGTGTTAAGAAACTAAATGCATTCAGACTGAACAAATGTAATGAATCTGGATATATAAGCACTGATATATATATAGTTTAAATTGAAGGACGGTATCCATGAACCCAAACTGATGAAGGCAGTACCCTCACAAAATTAAAAGGGGAGTGTGATTGAAGTCATTCGTGTTATTGTTACATTCAACTCACCTCTGAGTCGTTAAGTTGTGGATTCAAGTCCCACTCCAGAGACCTAACCACAGAAATCTAAGCTGACATTGCAGTGCAGTACTGAGGGAGTGCTGCGCTGTCAGAGGTGCCGTCTTTCAGATTAAACCGAGGCTCCGTCTGCTCTCTTAGGTGGACGGAAAATATTCTATGGCAATATTTCGAAGAAGAGCAGGGGAGTTATCACTGATGTCCTGGTCAATATTTATCCCTCAATCAACATCACTAAAGCAGATTATCTGGTTATTATCACATTGCAGTTTATGGGAGCTTGCTGTGTGCAAATTGGCTATTGCGTTTCCTACATTACAACAGTGACTCTACTTCAAAAATGACTTAATTGGCACTTAAAGCACTTTGGGATGTCGGGTGACCATGAAAGGTGCTATAGAAATGCAAGTCTTCCTTTTTCATCATTTGGGTAGTTAGCAAAGTATCCCAAATTAAACATTGGTTTGTTTATTTCTCAGAGGCCAAACTTGCTGCACAAAAAGTCTGGTAGGAACACATATAGGGAAAGGAAGCAATTAGGTAGCGTCTTTCATAAACTCAGGTCATCGCAAAGCACTTTACAGCCAATGAAGTACTGTTGAAGAGTAGACTCTGTTGTAATGTACGAAATGTGCCAGTCAATTTGCACACAGCAAGCTCCCACAAACAACAATGTATTCATGACCAGGTCATCATTCTTTGTGATTGATTGAGGGATAAATATTGGTCAGAACATCAGGGAGAACTCTGCTGCTCTACTTTGAAACAGTGGATCTTTAATATCAAACTGCGAGGCTAGACGAGGCCTCAGTTTAACATCTCATCCAAAAGACGGCACCTCCGATAGTGCAGCACTCCCTCAATACTGCGCTAGAGTGTCAGCTTGGATTTTATGCTCAAGGCTCTGGAGTGAGGCTTAGAACCCACAACTTTTTGACTCTGAGGTAAGAGCGCTGCCCACTGAGCCACAGCTGTCACAGGGTGCAAAGGCTGCAGGAGATACCAGGAGAGAAGTTCGACAAAGTCCCTCAGAAAAAAAAGCACCAAAAAGGAACTCTTAGAAATATTGCTACTTCACTGCTCAGCTCGGGTGGATTTTCAAAGGTTCTTTACATTGGCTGCACTTAAAGCCAACAATCTATGTGCTTTACAACACAGTCTGAAACTATCCATGTCCTGCATTAAAGTTAGAATCATAGAATGATACAGCACAGAAGGAGGTCATTCAGGTCATCATGTCTGCTCTTTGCTAGAACTATCTATCTTATAGTCTCTTGAACATGCTTAGCTCAAATTAGCTATTTATTTGGGAGATCTCAGACAGCCATGTGGAGCTTAAGATGACATTCCTTCACAGACCCTCTCTCTCAATACAGCTCCCTATACCTCCGAGCTAGAGGGCGCTATACATTATATTGATACCTCCTAGCTAGAGGGTGCTAAACATTATCTCGTTACACCTTTCCTTTCATAAGAAACAAAAATGAATTAAAGTTAGCTTCAATATAAATGGGTAGTTAACCTCTTATGAATACACGTATTAAACAACTACAAGTTTAACAAACAACAACAAAATGCTTGTCTTATTCATTCTTTATCCAAGTGTCCAGTTTCCATGATTTCTTATGCAACGAGATAATGTATAGCGCCCTCTATCTAGGAGGTATTGATATAATGTATAGTGTGCCCTCTATCTAGGAGGTATAGGGAGCTGTATTGAAAGAGATCCGTGACGGAACTTTATCTTAAGCTCCACATGGCTCCTTATACCTCCTAGCTAGAGGGCACCAGGCATTATCTCGTTACACTATCCGACTGGTCTCACTCCCTTGCTCTTTCCCCCATCGTCCTGTTAACTTTCCCTTCAAGTGTTTATCTTGTTATCTTATCTTATTTTTGAAAGTTACTATTGAATCTGCTTCCACCGCCCTTTCAGGCAGTGCATTCCAGATCACAACAACTCTCTGCATTGCCTCTGGTTCTTTTGCCAATCACCTTAAATCTGTGCCCTCTAGTTACCGACACTTCTGCCACTGGAAACAGTTTCTCTTCATTTACTCTATCAAGACCATTTATGATTTTGAACACCTCTATCAAATCTCCTGTTAACCGTCTCTGCTCTAAGTTGTAAATTAATTAATTCAATTTCACCTTCTTCCAGATTTATTTTGCCAGAATTAAACTTACGGTGATACTTTTTAGCTTTCAGTATAGTTGCTAAATAGAATTAGGGTGCCAGGCCTTGGAACATCGTGGGCTGCCCCGACCTGTGTGAGAACACCACCGCAGGTCGAGGCTATAACTAGAGCTGGAGCGCTGGGCCCTGGAACATTGTGGGTGAAGGTGCGGCGAATGACAATACGGGGCCCAGAAGAGCCGAGGGCCCAGGGGCAGCACGGGCCAGCCCACACTGCAATGTGTGTGCGCACTAGGTCTGTGCAGCAGAGCAGGTCTTCCATCGTCCTGGTTAACCCTTGCCATTGGATAAAGGCCGAGCTCTGTTAAGCCCGTGTGGTGGCTGGTTTGCAACGGTCACTACACGTTAAAAAAATTCACGCACAGGCATCTTCCACCCCCTCAACTGGAGTTCAGGACTGGAACATCGGGTCCTTCATTGAAACATCTGTGAACTCTTGTGGAAGCAAGTCATCCTCGTTCGAGGGGCCACCTATGATGATGATGATAAATAGAAATATAATACTTAACTAGAGCGTCTACTGCAATTGGTTTATAGCCATGCACTGGTGATACTGAGTATTGCAATATCCTTGTCTGCTGATCTGTTTTTGCCCCTTGTCTCCCCTTTGAACTCTCCCACCTCTCTTTTATGGTATAACATGCCCTTGCCCAGGTAGCTGGCCTTAAGGCTTAAGTCTAGGTGGTGAGTGTTGGCAGCCTATTCAACTTTGAAGGGGAGGAAGTTTAACATCAGGGCCTAGCCTGACCCTGTCAGAAGGTCGTGGGTTCAAGTCCCACTCCAGGGACTTCAACACAATAATCTAGGCTGACACTCCAGTGCAGTGCTGAGCGAAGTGCTGTACTGTCGGAGGTGCCATCATTTAGATGAGATGTTAAACCGAGGCCCCGTTTGCTCTCTCGGGTGGACGACAAGATCCCATGGCACTATTT
Organism: Pristiophorus japonicus; assembly: GCF_044704955.1. NCBI lineage: Eukaryota > Metazoa > Chordata > Chondrichthyes > Pristiophoridae > Pristiophorus > Pristiophorus japonicus. The sequence goes on from NC_091989.1 coordinate 183,496,068, forward strand.
TGAAGAAGTGAAATGGATACATCCATTCAAAAAAAGATTATCTGGTTACTATCATGTTATTTATGGGAGCTTGCTGTGTGCAAATTGGCAGCTGCATTTCCCACATTACAACAGTGACTACACTTCAAAAATACTTTATTGGCTGTAAAGTGCTTTGGGACGTCCTAAGGTCATGAATGGCGCTATAGAAATACAAATCTTTCTTCCTTTATGTGCAACAAGATTGGTATGAAGGAGATAATCAATATTTTCTCATTTTGGCATTCACCTTCCATTCAAATGCCCCCTGGTTTAAGAGGGGGAGATAGGTTGATGAGATACATTCATAATCTGGCCATAATATCTGGTTTAGCAGCATATGTAACGCTAGATTAGGAAACTGTTATATTTCAAACCGATGGGGTGTAGATTCACTTTACAAATTGTAAAAATCAACATACATTTATGCAGCACCTTTAATATAATGAAACACGGCACTTTCACGACAACTAAATGTCTTTACTCCGAGAGTGGTTAGAATGTGGAACTCATTACCACAGGAAGTGGCTGAGGTAAATAGTATAGATGCTTTCAAAAATAAACTAGACCAGCACATCAGAGAGAGAAGGGGGTAGAAACATACGCTGACAGGCTGAGATGAGGTAGATGGAACGGGAGGAGGCTCGTGTGCATCATAGACTAGTTGGGCCGAATGGCCAGATTCTGTGCTGTATATTCTATGTAATTCTATGTAATATACAACGCCTTGAATGTAATAAAACATTCTAAGGCGCTTCACAGCAGAGTTCTCGGCCAAAATATGACACCGAGCCTCATAAGGAAATATTGGGACAGGTGACCAATATCTTGGTCAAAGAGTTTGACCAGCTCCGCTGGGCGGGCCACATCGCCTGCATGCCCGACACAAGACTCCCAAAGCAAGTGCTCTACTCGGAACTCCTACACGGCAAGCGAGCCCCAGGTGGGGAGAGGAAACACTTCAAGGACACCCTCAAAGCCTCCTTGATAAAGTGCAACATTTCCACTGACACCTGGGAATCCCGAGCCAAAGACCACCCTAAGTGGACGAAGAGCATCCGGGATGGCGAAACAGACCATTCGGCCCAACCAGTCCATGCCGGCGTTTATGCTCCACTCGAGCCTCCTCCCATCCCCCCTCATCTAAATCTATCAGCATAACCCTCTATTCCCTTCTCCCTATTATGCTTGTCTAGCCTCCCCTTAAATGCATCGTTACTATTCGCTTCAACCACTCCCTGTGGCAACGAGTTCCACATTCTCACCGCTCTCTGGGTAAAGAAGTTTCTTCTGAATTCCCTATTGGATTGATTCGTGACAATCTTATATTGATGGCCTCTGGTTATGCTCTTCCCCACAAGTGGAAACATTCTCACTGTATTCACTCTATCAAAACCTTTCATAATTTTAAAGACCTCTATTCTGTCACCACTCAGCCTTCTTTTTTCAAGCGAAAAGAGACCCAGCCTGTTCATTCTTTCCTGATATGTATACCTCGCATTTCTGGCATCATCCTTGCAAATCTTTTCTGCATCCTCTCCAGTGCCTCGATATCCTTTTTATAATATGGTGACCAGAACTGTACGCAGTGCTCTCGGGAGAAGCAGGATGAGGGCTCGTGGAGGAGGTACGCTCACACCACTTCAGTATGACAGCACATGGCGGTATCATACTAGGGGGAACAAGTGCACAGTGGGTCCCTGTGATCCGTTGAGCAGTTTTTAAACTTCCCAGGAGCTGACGAACGACAGCTCACATAGAAACATAGAAACATAGAAAATAGGTGCAGGAGTAGGCCATTCGGCCCTTCGAGTCTGCACCACCATTCAATAAGATCATGGCTGATAATTCACCTCAGTACCCCTTTCCTGCTTTCTCTCCATGCCTCCTGATCCCTTTAGCCCTAAGGGCCATATCTAACTCCCTCTTGAATACATCTAACGAACTGGCCTCAACAACTCTCTGCGGAAGAGAATTCCACAGGTTAACAACTCTCTGAGTGAAGAATTTTCTCCTCATCTCGGTCCGAAATGGCTTACCCCTTATTCTTAGACTGTGACCCCTGGTTCTGGACTCCCCCAACATCGGGAACATTCTTCTTACATCTAACCTGTCCAATCCCGTCAGAATTTTATATGTTTCTCTGAGATCCCCTCTCATTCTTCTAAACTCCAGTGAATACAGGCCCAGTCGATCCAGTCTCTCCTCATATGTCAGTCCTGAATGACAGCTCACATTTATACAGTCTTCTTTCACGTAGGGAGATAGGAGAGGGACACAGTGAGCACCTTGCAAGGGGAAAGGGGAGGTGAATGGAGAATTTAGGAATGTGGAATTGGAGGCATTGGCAAAGAAGAAGGGTTTTGAAGAGTTTTTTTTGGAAGTCAGAAGAGAGGTGGCAAGGTAGGAAGGAGCTGGGTGAAGAGTTGCAGAGAGGTGGTGCTAAGCGACTGAACAAAGTTGCTTCTAATGGTGGAGTGGAGGGGGTGAGAGGCAAGGAGGTCCTATGGGTTCCGTTTTACAGAGATTACAAAGAAGTACAAGATTCACTAACTTAGACTGCTGTAAGCACTCTGGAAAACGCAATGACTAGCTGCTACAATGTTGAAATGGATGAAGTGAGGATATGATCGTTGTAAGTGCACATTATTTGGTGCAGAGTGACGTCCGGTGACAAATTCCCATGAGCTCCTACACTTATTGCAGCCGAGTACTTCAGTTTTTCACAAAATGTTCCAGAGGCAGTGAAATTATAGGCTTCTCAAACAGATTATCTGCTCATTATCCCATTGCTGTTTGTTCGAGCTTGCTGTGCGCAATTTGGCTGCTGCGTTTCCCACATTACAACAGTGACCACTCTTCAAAAGTACTTAATTGGCTGTAAAGCGCTTTGGGGCATCCTGAGGTCATGAAAGATACAAAATCTTTCTTTTATTTCTAAATGGATCTGATTGATTAGAAATCACTGCCATAACCTTGATAAGACATTGCTTATGGCTGCTAATATCACTAAGATTGGTTTCTGAGACTTCACTCCTCTGGTTACTGAATGTGCTGGTGCATACAGGAATGCACATATATAAATGTGTTGAATCAGTTGAGTACTTGTTCAGGCATGACTGGCTGCAAGTGTTTGTGTTTGTGTGCCTGCTGTTTGAATGTGAGTGTGGGTGTCTGTGTGTGTTGTGTGTTAATTCATACATTTGTTTGTATGTGTCCATGTGTGCATGTGTAAGCTCTGGAATTCCCTCCCAAAAACTCTTTGCCTCTCCTCCTTTAAGACGCTCCTTAAAACCCACCTCTTTGACCAAATCTGCCCTAATATCTCCTTGTGTGGCTTGGTATCAAATTTTGTTTTATAACACTCTTTGTGAAGTGCTTTGGAACATTTTACTACATTAAAGGCGGTATATAAATGCAAGTTGTTGTTGAGTGTTGGGGTCAATTAAGTGCCCACTATTAATGTGATTATATGTGCATTTCTGACCGTGATTATGTGTTTGCTTATGTGTGTATGTGTGTGTGTGTGCAGGGGTATCTGTGTGTGTATGTGTGCAGGGGTATCTGTGTGTGTGTGTGTATCTCCAGGGTTATCTGTGTGAGTGTGTGTGTGTGTGTGTGTGTGCAGGGGTATCTGTGTGTGTGTGCGTGTGTGTGTGTGCAGGGGTATCTGTGTGTGTGTGTGTGTGTGTGTGTGCAGGGGTATCTGTGTGTGTGTGTGTTTGCAGGGGCATCTGTGTGTGTGTGTGCAGGAGTATCTCTGTGTGTGTATGTGCAGGGTATATGTGTGTGTGTGTGTGTGTGTGTGTGTGTGTGCAGGGGTCTCTGTGAGTGTGTGTGTGTGTGCAGAGGTATCTGCGTGTGTGTGTGTGTGTGTGTGTGCAGGGGTATCTGTGTGTGTGTATGTATGTGTGCAGGGGTATGTGTGTGTGTGTGTGTGCAGGGGTCTCTGTGAGTGAGTGTGTGTGCAGAGGTATCTGCATGTGTGTCTGTGTGTGTGTGTGCAGGGGTATGTGTGTGTGTGTGTGTGTGCAGGGGTATCTGTGTGTGTGTGTGTGCAGGGGTATCTGTGTGTATGTGTGTGTGTGTGTGCGCAGGGGCATCTGTGTGTGTGTGTGCAGAGGTATCTCTGTGTGTGTGTGTCTGTGTGTGTGTGTGTGTGTGCTGAGGTATCTGTGTGAGTGTGTGTGTTTAGAGGTATCTGTGTGTGTGTGTGTGTGTGTGCAGAGGTATCTGTGTGTGTGTGTGCAGGGGTATCTGTGTGTATGTGTGTGTGTGTGTGTGTGTGTGCTGAGGTATCTGTGTGAGTGTGTGTGTGCAGGGGTATGTGTGTGTGTGTGTGTATGCAGGAGTATCTGTGTGTGTGTGTGTGTGCAGGGGTATTGTGTGTGTGTGTGTGTGTGTGTAGAGGTATCTGTGTGTGTGTGTGTGTGTGTTTGTGCGTGCAGAGGTATCTGTGTGTGTGTGTGTGTGTGCAGAGGTATCTGTGTGTATGTGAGTGTGTGTGTGCAGGGGTATCTGTGTGTGTGTGTGTGTGTGTGCAGGGTTATCTGTATGTGTGTGTGTGTGTGTGTGTGCAGAGGTATGTGTGTGTGTGTGTGTGTGTGCGCAGGGGTATCTGTGTGTGTGTGTGTGTGTGTGTGTGCAGGGGTATCTGTGTGTGTGTGTGTGTGTGTGTGTGTAGGGGTATCTATGTGTGTGTGTGTGTGCAGGGGTATCTGTGTGTGTATGTGTGTGTGTGTGCAGAGGTATCTGTGTGCGTGTGTATGTGTGTGTGTGTGTGTATGTGTGTGCAGGGGTATCTGTGTGTATGTGTGTGTGTGTGTGCAGGGGCATATGTGTGTGTGTGTGTGTGTGTGTGTGTGCGCGCGCAGGGGTATCTGTGTGTATGTGTGTGTATGTCTGTGTGCAGGGGTATCTGTGTTTATGTGTGTGTGTGTGTGTGCAGGGGTATCTGTGTGTGTATGTGTGTGTGTGTGCAGGGTTATCCATGTGTTTAAACAGGAGTAATTTGAGACACGAGATGTGGTAAGTGTTGTGTTTTGAAAGGAACAGGTGGCGTTGGACCAATGGTCCCCAAAGCTCTCCACCATCAGGGTTTCCTACTCTCATGTCTACAGACTAATTGATGGAAATTGTCTAAAATGATTAGTCAACAACTCCATTTGCATTGATAGTGCGACGACCAAGATAGGAGAAGGCAAACTCGAAGGACCTCGATCTTTTGCTGTCAAGTAGTTCCTATGTGCCTAGGTCTATGACTGCCTGTGTGTATGTGTGTGAGTGTTTGTGTATGTGTGTGTGAGAATGTGTGTGTGTGTGTGTGTGTGTGTGTAGGGGTATCTGTGTGTGTGTGTGTGAATGTGTGTGAGTGTTTGTGTGTGTGCGTGTGTGTGTGTGCAGGGGTATCTGTGTGTATGTGTGTGAATGTGTGTGAGTGTTTGTGTGTGTGTGAGTGTGTGTGTGTGACTGTGTGTGTGTGTGTGTGCAGGGGTATCTGTGTGTGTATGTGTGTGTGTGTGTTTGTGTGTGAGTGTGTGTGTGTATGCGCGTGCAGGGATATCTGTGTGTGTGCATGTGCAGGGGTATCTGTGTGTGTGTGTGTGAATGTGTGTGAGTGTGTGTGTATGTTTGTGAGTGTTTGTGTGTATGTTTGAGTGTATTTGAGTGTGTGTGTGTTTGTATGTTTGAGTGTATGCGAGTGCGTGTGTGTGAGAGTGTTGATATGTGTGTGTGTTTGAGTGTGTGCCTGTGTGTGAGTTTGTGTGTGTTTGTGTGTATGTTTGAGTGTGTTTTGAGTGTGTGTGTGTGTGTGTGTGTATTGTGATCGTGTATGGCAGCCGATCTGTTGCGATTGTGTATGTGTATTGTAGCTGTGTGTGTGGGTGTCTGTGCATTGTGGCTGTGTGTATGGGTGTCTGTGTGCTGTGATTAAGATTGTGTATGTTTGCGTGTGAACAAGTGTATATATTAGTGGTTTCACTGGGTAGTACCTTTGCCTCTGAGTCAGAAGGTTGTGGGTTCAAATCCCACTCCAGAGACTCGAGCACACAAAATCTAGCTGAAACTCCAGTGCAGTGCTGAGGAAGTGCTGCACTGTCGGAGGTGCTGTCTTTCAGGCGAGACGTTAAACCGAGGCCCCCTCTGCTCTCTCAGGTGGATGTCAAAGATCCCACAGCGCTATTTTGAAGAAGAGCAGGGGAGTTATCCCCGTTGTCCTGGCCAATATTTATCTCTCAATCAACATAACAAAAACAGATTATCTGGTCATTATCACATTGTTGTGTGTGCGAGTGCGTGTGTGTGAGTGTTGATATGTGAGTGTGTGTTTGTGTGTGAGTTTGTGTGTGTTTGTGTGTATGTTTGAGTGTGTTTTGAGTGTGTGTGTGTGTGTGTATATTGTGATCGTGTATGGCAGCCGATCTGTTGCGATTGTGTATGTGTATTATAGCTGTGTGTGTGGGTGTCTGTGCATTGTGGCTGTGTGTATGGGTGTCTGTGTGCTGTGATTATTGGCTGCCGCGTTTCCGACATTACAACAGTGACTATACTTCAAAAGTATTTAATTGTCTGTAAACAACTTTGGGACACACAAGCTGTGAAAGGTGCTATACAAATGCAAGTCTTTCTTTTTAATAATTATTTTTTCGGCAATCACAATAAAATAGATCCGGCACAAATCTGCCCGCTCCCTGCCTCGTCAGAAGTCACTCCAAGAATCGCACCAAATGTACGGAGCAGGAATTTCAACAAATGGACAGAGAGATGGATGAAGGACAGAATGCCAAATGCCAAGAGAAAACTCAAGGAAAACTGCGGCAATTATAGCAAAGCCGGAAGAGAATTCTGTGAGTTATCTTGAAGTGGATACAAGTATGAAACAAGTGTGGAGGCACTAAGTGAGAGTGCTGACAACTGTTGGAATAAATACAAGGTGCGTGCATGAGTCTGTCCGAGAGCGTTCTACGTCTTCAATTGTTCAGGAATGGAAAACAATGAGCCGGTCGCTTCAATAATAAAACACAGTATTTTTCTACCATACTGTTCACGTCCTGAACGATTCAAACCCCTGCCTCCAGTTTCTGGCATCTCTTTCAGAGTGAGATTCTCAATGTGAGAAAATGAATGCACTGGCAAGAAGCGAGATTAAAATCTAACAGGCTCATTTATCCCAGCTGATATTTTTTTTAAACCATCAGCCCCGATCAAAGAGGCCAGCACAAACGCAATGGAATATGACATGGATTCTGCACAACTTCCACACACACACACACACACACACCGATCCAGTGCAGTTGCTGCAGAAACACGATACAATGGCGCCCCCTTACTGCGACCAGCTCTGTCTCTCTCCAGCTATTTAACATGTGCACTTTGCAAACAAGGAGGTGTTGCACCTGCCTTCCTGCAATCCTTTGCTCATTCCCTCTTCTAATTGTCTTCTTTTATTTTACTTGCTTTTCTCATTCCATTTGTCTCATCCCCTGTGCTGTCCTCTCTCTCTCTAGCTCTCTCCCTCTCTCTTCCCCATATATAAACCTGGAGATTACCCTGTGGGATATCGCCCTGAATGCCTTCCCATCATATTCCTGCCCGCAGCTCACTGTTGTTCTGCGACATCGGTCTGCTTATTCCAAACGGATTAAAAGGAAGACCTTGCATTTATATAGCACCTTTCACGAATGTCCCAAAGCACTTTACAGCCAATGAACTACCTTTGGAGTGTAGTCACTGCTGTAACATGAGAAACGGCGGCAGCCAATTTGCGCACAGCAAGCTCCCACAAACAGCAATGTGACAATGACCAGATAAACTGTTTTAGTGATGTTGATTGAGGGATAAATATTGGCCCAGGACAGAGGGGAGAACTCCCCTGCTCTTGTCCAAAATAGTGCCGTGGGATCTTTGACATCCACCTGAGAGAACAGACTCGGTTTAACGTCTCAGCCAAAAGACGGCACCTCCCACAGTGCAGCGCTCCCCCAATACCACACTGGGAGTGTCAGCCGAGACTTTGCACTCAAGGGGGCCAAATTTCCCAGCATCCCGTTTGGGGGCGGTAACCCAGTCGGGGGGCTGAGGGGGTGACTTCCTGCGCACGGTGCGGAGGTCCCAAATTGTGGTTACTGCCCGTCACAGTAAGTGGAGCGCATTGTCGCGCGCTGCACTCCTTGTTGGGCGGGTTCAGGGGCGCTGCTCGGGTGGGTTTGGCTTCTCCACCGAGCGCCGCTGCATTTCAATACCCCTCTCCTTCCGTTAAAGGGGAGGGCCGCTGCAAACTCTGCAGGCCCTTTGATGGCCTCCACCGGGGCTGCGTGGTGCCGTGGTCTCAGCCCGGCACACAATCGGAGTGTCGGGCTGCACGATGGGGACCCGGCCCACGTGACAGCAGGACGACGGGCGAGTCATCCGGCGCACGGTGCGGCACGGCACAACGGCCCTTCAACCCCCGTCCCGCGAGCGGATGTCGGCCCGGTTCGCGACCCACGAGGCTTGCGCTGACACCGCTCGCGGCAGTCACGCGGGGCGCTGGCCAATTTCTGCCGCGGGGCGCTAAGTGGTTTGCCGTGCATCATCATCATAGACGGTCCCTCAAAACGAGGATGACTTGCTTCCACACCAAAAAATGGATGAGTTCACAGGGGTTTCAAGGAAGAACCCGAACTACATCCTGAAGGGTGGAAGATGCCTGTGAGTGGATTTTTTTAATGCGGGGTGGCCCTTGCACACCAGCCACCACACGGGCTTGACAGAGCTAGGTCTTGGTCCAGTGGCAAGGGTTAACCAAGATGACTGAAGACCTGCTCTGCTGCACGGGCCTAATGCGCACACATATCACAGTGTGGGCTGGCCTGTCTTGTCCGTGGGCTGGCCTGTCTTGTCCCTGGGCTCCTGGCCGCATGAAAATGTCATCGCCGGTTGCGTGGCGGCCCGGGGTGCTACGAACAGGGCGTGACACTACGGTGCTATCACCTTTGATAACTCCCACGTAATTGCGTGGGAGCCGGGAGCAACCCCCCCCAGGAGGCCCCCCCCCCCGCCGCCCCCAAATCCGGGGCAAAAACATTTTCATGCCCCTTTAGTGTCCCCCCCCCTCTCCGGAGGTGCTAACGGGAGGTGCAGAACAGGGCAATTTCAGCCCCCAAGTCTCTGGAGTGGGCCTTGAAACCACAAACCTCCTCACTCAGAGGGACGAGTGCCACCCACTGAGCCACAGCTGACACTGACACGGTGTGCAACTCCAGCATGGTTCAAAACTGGTTTGCAAAATACACACAGGGCTGGGGGATCTGTTCCACACGTGGGCTCATCTTAAATGCTCCTTTCTTCAAGTCAAATGTTTAGGGATGAGCGATTCTTCACTCCCCTCACTCGGACCTGTGAGGAAGCGGCGGGAGCAGCGTCAAGAGAAATCTAAATCCCGGAGTAATGTCACAGGATTTCAGGTAACTGATTGGTTGGTAAAGGTCACACCGGTTTTTTCTCCTTCAAGATAGGGGCCGGGGTTATATAGCTGGTTAGGGTAAAGCAGGAGCTAGCAGAGTAGTACTAGTTAATACCACATTAAATTAGTAACTGTTAACAATATATATTAATAAGTTGAATTAGATACATCTTAGTCTTAAGTTTCTGTATAGTAATTAATAGTTTATTAAATAGAGGCATGGCAGCTCAGTCTTGTGGAATGTACTTCCTGCGCCATGTGGGAAATCCAGGATGCTTCCCGTGTCCTGGACAAACACATATGCAGGAAGCTGTCGTCAGCTGGAGGAACTGTTCAGGAAGATGTTCAGGAAAGATATGGAAGTAAAGATAGGAGATGGTGTAGCAATCTCTCTTATCCCAGATTCCCTTATCCGGCACCACCCCTCGTCCGGCATGATTCTGGCGGCCGGGGGTGCATGCGCAGAAAGCAGCCGACCTCCACCGACACTGGGCCCACTGGGGCCGCTCTGGAACTGGGCCCACTGGGGTCGCACTGACACTGGGCCCACTGGGGTCGCACCGACACTGGGCCCACTGGGGCCGCTCTGGAACTGGGCCCACTGGGGCCGCGCCGACAATTGGCCCATCGGGACCACTCTGACACTGGGCCCACTGGGGCCGCTCTGGAACTGGGCCCACTGGGGTCGCACCGACACTGGGCCCACTGGGGTCGCACCGACACTGGGCCCACTGGGGCCGCACCGACACTGGGCCCACTGGGGCCGCGCCGACACTGGGCCCACTGGGGCCGCACCGACACTGGGCCCACTGGGGCCGCACCGACACTGGGCCCACTGGGGCCGTGCCGACACTTGGCCCATCGGGACTACTCTGACACTGGGCCCACTGGGGGCCGCTCCGACATTCGGCCCACTGGGGCCACGCCAAAACTCGGCCTGCCAACGGGCCACCAATACTTCGCAGTCCGCCGACACGTCAGGCCTGCCCAGTCCGCCTCCCCCCCACCACCCCCTCCACCCCCCACCCCACACCCTCAGGCTGAACTCCCTTTATCTGGCAAAATCCCTTATTTGGCACAGGCCAGGTCCCGAGGTTGCCGGATAAGGGCGGTTCAAGTTAAGGAGAATCTTACAGTGCTGGAGATGGAGGATGTCCTGGAGGGGCCAAGGACAGAATCTAGATGGCTAGAGTTGAGAAATAATAGAGGTGCCACTACACTAGAATCATAGAAGCTTACAGCACGGAAGGAGGCCATTTCGGCCCATTGTGTCCTTGCAGACCCACAAAGAGCTATCCAGCCGAATCCCACTTTCCAGCTCTTGGTCCGTAGCCCTGTAGGTTACGGCACTTTAAGTGCACATCCAAGTATTTTTTAAATGTGCTGAGGCTTTCTGCCTCTACCACCCTTTCAGGTAGTGAGTTCCAGACCCCCTCCACTAGATGTATTCAATAGACCACCAAATAGTGGGAAAGATATGGAGAAGAAACTTTGTAGAGAAATTAGAGAGAGGTGCAAGAACTATCAGGTGCTAATATTGGGAGACTTCAACAATCCTAATATAGACTGCGATTGTAATAGTGAGAGGGGTGAGAATTTCTGAAGTGTGTTCAGGAAAACATTCTTGATCAGTATGTTTCCGGCCCGACGAGGGAGGAGGCATTGCTGGATCTGGTTCTGGGGAGTGAGGCAGGTCAAGTGGAGCAAGTGTCAGTCAGTGAACATTTAGGGAACAGTGAGCATAGTATCATAAGGTTTAGATTAGCTGCAGAAAAGGACAGGGAGCAATCTAGAGTAAACATGTTTAATGGGGGAGGGCCAATTTCAGTGGGATGAGAACAGATCTGGCGTGGGTAAACTGGAATCAAAGATTGGCGGGCAAAACTGTAATGGAACAATGGCCTGGCTTTAAAGAGGAAATCGTTCGGGTACAGTGAGGTACATTCCCACTCGGGGGAAAGGGAGGGCAACTGAAGCCAGAGCTCCCTGGATGACGAAACAGAGAATATGATGAAACAGAAAAAGAACATGTATGACAGATGTCAGGTTACAAATTCATCTGAGGATCAGACTATATATAGAAAGGTCAGAGGAGAAGTGATAAAGTAAATAAGAGGGGCAAAGAGAGGGTATGAGAATAGAATGGCAACCAACATAAAAGATAATTCAAAAGTCTTTGATAGGCATATAAATAGTAACGGGGTAGTAAGAGGAGGGGACCAACCAAAGGCAGAGGGCATGGCAGAGGAGGTAAATGAGTATTTTGCATCTGTCTTCACCAAGGAAGAGGATGCTGCCATTGACATCGTGAAACAGGAGGTAGTGGAGAAACTTGATTGGATACAAATTGATAAAGAAGAGGTATTAGAAAGGCTGGCTGTACTTGGGTAGATAAATCGCCAGGAGCGGGTGGGATGCATCCTTGGATGCTGAGGGAATTGAGGGATGGAAATCGCTGAGGTACTGGCCATAATCTTCCAATCCTCCATAGATACAGGGATGGTGCCAGAGGACTGGGGAATTGCAAATGTTACACCATTGTACAAAAAAGGGTGTATAGATAAACCCAACAACGACAGGCCAGTCAGTTTAACCTCGGTCATGGGGAAGCTTTTAGAAACAGTGATCAGGGGCAAAATTAACAATCACTTGGATAGAAGTGGATTAATTAAGGAAAGCCAGCACGGATTTGTTAAAGGCAAATCGTGTTAAACTAACTTGATCGAGTTTTTTGATGAGGTAACAGAGAGGGTTGATGAGGGTAATGCGGTTGCCGTGGTGTACATGGATTTCCAAAAGGCGTTTGACAAAGTGCCACATAAAGATTGCAAAGTGCTGCAGTACAGCGGGACCTGGGGGTACTTGTGCATGAAACACAAAAGGTTATTATGCAGGTACAGCAATTGATCAGGAAGGCCAATGGAATCTTGACCTTTATTGCAAAGGGGATGGAGTATAAAAGCAGGGAAGTCTTGCTACAGTTGTACAGGGTATTGGTGAGGACACACCTGGAATACTGCGTGCAGTTTTGGTTTCCATATTTACAAAAGGATATACTTGCTTTGGAGGCAGTTCAGAGAAGATTCACAAGGTTGATTCCGGGGATGAGGGGGTTGACTTATGAGGAAAGGTTGAGGAGGTTGGGCCTCTACTCATTGGAATTCAGAAGAATGAGAGGTGATCTTATCAAAACGTATAAGATTATGAGGGGGCTTGACAAGGTGGATGCAGAGAGGATGTTTCCGCTGATAGGGGAGACTTGAACTAGAGGGCATGATCTTAGAATAAGAGGCCGCCCATTTAAAGCTGAGATGAGGAGAAATTTCTTCTCTCAGAGATTTGTGGAATTCACTGCCTCAGAGAGCTGTGGAAGCTGGGACATTGAATAAATTTAAGACAGAAATAGACAGTTTCTTAACCGATAAGGGGATAAGGGGTTATGGGGAGCAGGCAGGGAAGTGGAGCTAAATCCATGATCAGATCAGCCATGATCTTATTAAATGGCGGAGCAGGCCCGAGGGGCTGTATGGCCTACTCCTGCTCCTATTTCTTATGTTCTTATGTTCTTATAATAGGCTTGCCAGCAAAGTTGGAGCCCATAGAATAGAAGGGACAGTGGCAGCATGGATATGAAATTAGCTAAGTGACAGGAAACAGAGAGGAGTGGTGAACGGTTGTTTTTCGGACTGGAGGAAGGTATACAGTGGTGTTCAGGGGTTGGTACTAGGACCACTGCTTTTCTTAATATGTATTCATGATTTGGAGATGGGTGTACAGGGCACAATTTCAGAATTTGCAGATGACACAAAACTTGGATGTATAGTGAGCAGTGAGGAGGAGAGTGACAGGCTTCAGGAAGACATGGACAGGCTGGTGAAATGGGCGGACAAAATTTAACGCAGAGAAGTGCGAAGTGATGGAAAGAATGAGGAGCGGAAATATGAACTAAATGGTACAATCCTAAAGGGGCTGCACAAACAGAAAGATCTGGGGGTATGTGTGCACAAATCGTTGAAGGTGGAAGGGCAGCTTCAGAAAGCAGTTTAAAAAGGCTTACGGGATCCTGGGCTTCATAAATGTGGAAATTATGATGAACCTGTATAAAACACTGGATCGGTCCCAACTGGAGTATTGTGTCCAATTCTGGGCACTGCACTTTAGGAAAGATGTGAAGGCATTAGAGAGGGTGCAGAAAAGATTTAGGAGAATGATCCCAGGAATGAGGACTTCAGTTACGGGGATAGACTGGAGAAGCTGGGGTTGTTCTCCTTGGAGCAGAGAAGACTGAGAGGAAATTTGATAGAGATGTTCAAAATCATGAGAGGTCTGGACTGAGTAATAATAATAATAACTTTTATTTATATAGCGCCTTTAACATAGTAAAACGTCTCAAGGTGCTTCACAACAGTGTTACAAGAAAATACAGATACATTTGTCTCCAAGCCATAAAAGAAGAAATTAAGGCAGATGACCAAAAGCTTGTTTAAAGGGGTAGGTTTTAAGGAGCGTCTTAAAGGAGGGAAGAGAGGTCGAGAACCAGAGGACACAGATTAAAGGTTATTGGCAAAAGAACCAAAGGCGAAGTAAGAAAAAGCATTTTTACGCAGCAAGTGGTGAAGATCTGGAATGCACTGCCTGAAATGGTGGTGGGCTGACTTAAATATATCTTTCAAACTGGAGTTGGATAAAAAAAAAATTGCAGGGCTACGGGGAAAGGAAGGGGAGTGCGACTAGCTGAGAGTTGGCATGGGCTCGACGGGCCGAATGGCCTCCCTCCATGCTGTAACCATTCTATGTGTCTATGAAATGCTCCTTACTTCAAGTCAAATGTTTAGGGCAGAGCGATTCTGCCCTCCTTCATTCCAGATTTCTAACTGTTGGGAGAGAGCACTGCTCTAGCTCGATCGAGACATGCTCACAGCACTCTGCTAAACAGGACAGTGAAAATCCCTCCTTTAAGGCGCTCCTTAACACCTACCTCTTTAAACGAGCATTGTAGAAAATACAATTCTCTGTGACTCAGAGCAATAGCCACAGTGTAAATGAACCCTCAGGAATTGCAACTTTGAAACAAACCTGCCTCAGCACAAGAGATTGTGGCTTTAAACTCTGCTAGCCCGTGTCCTAGCTCGCACCAAGTCCCGTTCAATTATCACCCCCTGCGCTTGCTGCCGGTATCAAAGCTCGCACCGAGTCCCGTTCACCTATCACCCCCTGCGCTCCCTGCCCGTATCCTAGCTCGGACCGAGTCCTGTTCACCCATCACCCCCTGCGCTCGCTGCCCATATCCCAGCTCACACCAAGTCCCGTTCACCCATCACCCCCGGGGCTCACTGCCCCGTGTCCAAGCTCACACCAAGTCCTGCTCACCCATCACCCCCTGCGCTCACTGCCCGTATCCTAGCTCGCAACGAGTCCCGTTCACCCATCACTCCCTGCGCTCCCTGCCCGTATCCGAGCTCGCACCGAGTCCCGTTCACCCATCACCTCCTGCGCTCGCTGCCCATATCCCAGCTCACACCAAGTCCCGTTCACCCATTACCCCCGGGGCTCACTGCCCCATGTTCTAGCTCACACCAAGTCCCACTCACCCATCACCCCACTGCGCTCACTGCCCGTATCCTAGCTTGCAACGAGTCCCGTTCACCCATCATCCCCTGCGCTCACTGATCTATATTGGCTCCCGGTCCGGCAACGCCTCAATTGTAAAATTCTCATCCTCGTTCAAATCCCTCCATGACCTCGCCCCTCCCTATCTCTGTAACTTCATCCAGCCCTACAACCCGCTGAGATAGCTGCGTTCCTCCAATTCTGGACTCTTGCACATCCTCGATTTTCATCGCTGCACCATTGGCGGACGTGGTTTCAGCTGTCTGATCTGTTGGGTCTGTCTTTATTTCCTATCCCCAGAGTATTTTGCTTTTGCCATTTTACGGCAGCTGTAACTCTGGTCGTTGCTGAGTCGCTAGCCCGCAATCTCCACCCAGTTTCTGTAACCGGAGGAACATTACGTGTTGGCGAGCAGAGATGTGGAAGCCCCGGTCATCTTATTTACACTGCGGTATAAGCAAGGTGAACCAGCACCTGCTACGAGCCAGGTACTTAATAGGAAAGGGACATGAATCTATCAAAAACCAGGGGGGTGATGCAGAAAAACTGTTTTATGCGGCGAGTTATTATGATCTGGAGCGCGCTGACTGAAAGGTGAAAGCAGATTCAATAGTAACGTTCAACAGGGAATTGGATAAATACTTGAAAAAGGATAGAAATTGTAATGTATTTGCTTAATGGTTCATTGCTTAAGAATTCATAGCAACACATTGCTATTAAGAACTAATTGGTTTATTAACAAAGGTTTAACAATTACACTTCACATTACCAGTTCATCCACTCGGCTCACAATTGCATACCTCATTGTGGATGCAGTTTTATTGAGTCCTGTGAGCATCACGTGACTGGCTCAGCCACTCACAATGCAACAGTTCCACAAACCCGTGAGCATGCTCAGAAATATTTCAGGGCTATAGGGCAAGAACAGAGGAGCGGGGATAATTGGATAGCTAAGGCAAAGAGCTGGCACAGGCACGGTGGGCTGAAGGGCCTCCTTCTGTGCTGTATGATTCCAGGATTCCTACTTCCTTCTGCATCCGTCCCTGGAAAAAGCTCTCTCCAATCTCTCTTACAACTGCAATTATCAACTCCCAACTGTCCAACCTTTGGCCCTTCTTTTACCATGACATTTCTGCAGCCAGCGATCTGCTCAACCACACCCTCACCACCACCTTTGATACCCTAGTCCCAATAAAACCATTACTCTCTCCCACTCTAGCCGTTCCCCCTGGTACAGCCCTCATCCTCGCTCCCTCACGTCCAAAGGGAGCAGACTTGAACGGATGTGGTGGACAACTGGTTTAGCCATTCACCGCCAGGTCTGGCTCGAACACATTCAGCATTATCGGGTCCTACTCTTGTTTACAAAAACTGTTCATGATTCCAGGATCATTCTGGAATGTAAAGATAACCCCCGGCTACTATTCTCTACTGCTAACCGTCTCCCTAAACCCCTCTCCCCTGTCTCCACCACACTCACCTCCAACAAGTGTGAGGAGCTCATGGGCTTTATCTCAAAGATTGAGACCATCCAATCAGCTGCCTCTGCGACTTCCCTTCCATCCCCTAGCTCACAGGGCCAAACTTCATCTGAGGCTCCCCCCTGCCCGAGCCCTAAACTCGCAACTTTCTCTAGTTTCTCTTTGATCTCCCCTCTTGATCTCTCCACGCTCGTCTTGTCCATGAGACCCACTTCCGACTCCCTTGACCCTATTCCCACTAAATTGCTGAACGCCCAACTTCCTGTTCTAGCTTCCATGTTAGCCGACATTGTTCACGGTTCTTTCTCCTCAGCTACTGTTCTCCTCTCCCTCAAATCTACGGTCATCACTGCACATTACTGTTCTCCTCTCCTGAAATAACCAACCGTTGACCCCACTGTGTTTGCTAGCTACCGCCCCATCTCCAACCTCCCTTTCCTGTCCAAAGTACTTGAACGTGTTGTCACCTCCCAAATCCGCGACCATCTTTCCCTGAATTCCATGTTTGAACCCCTTCAATCTGGTTTTCGCTCCTGCCACAATACCGAAACGGCTCTCATCAAAGTCACAAATGACATCCTTTGTGACTGTGACAAAGGTAACCTATCCCTCCTCATCCCCCTGGACCTGTATGCAGCCTTTGACACAGTTGACCACTTCATCTGTGATATCTTCACAGAGCACAGCACACAGAGCTTCCTAACATGCAGGCTGCTCTCTCGGAACTCTCCGGAAAGAGTCTGTTCTGTTTAATGATTAACTATACAGTTGCAGTACACAATACGTCCACTTCAACAGTGTGGAGCTACAAGCATTACAAGCTTACAGACATTACACTTCTCCCTCCTTAATGAAGAAGCCATCATAGCAAACATCATAAATAACTTTCATTTCTATACATATTTACAAATTTAACTTTACCACTTGTTTTCTGTTTTGAAGAGGATACCTTCACTCTCGAACAGAACCTTCCAAACATGGTTTTGATTTCACACTCATTTGAGGCTCATCCTGAGGAACGTTTTCCTCCATGGAATTTCCTTGATTTCCATTTGCACTCACTCTAACTTCAGGCTCTTTGTTTCCCTGACTCGGACTCAGACTTCATTCTGATTATCTCCTGGATTTGTTTCCAGTACATTGGATTTAGGATTTGCTACTGGTATATCAAAACTATCTGAAAAGTCAGAAATAATTGAATCATTCCCACCTTCAACTCCTTCCATGTCTGTAGGTAAAATATGATCAAATATGGACAAACCTAACCTGTCTATTATCAAACATTTTTATAAATATGTGCGAGGACCACACATCTTCACCACTCTTCCGGGTAACCACTTTAACCATTTATGGTGATGGTTCTTCACTCTCACCTTCTGGTTTAATTTCACTCTTCTCTCTTTTACTCTCCCTTTATCGTGATTCTCTCTTTTTGTCTTAATTGTGTCTCTTCTACAGACTGTGCCAAATTTGGTAGGAACTTCCCATAATAGTTCAAAAGAACCAAGAATGAACAAAGTTCAGCGACATTCCTGGGAGTGGGTGCATTTTTAAATTCATCCAATTTTTCCATGGTTGGATGTAAACCATCTTTGTCTACTCTGTATCCTAAGTACTCCACTGAGTTTTTAAATAACTCACACTTACGAGCAGACACTCGTACTCTGTGCTTCTCTAGCCGTTTGAGAACTTCATTCAAAATTTTATTATGAATTTGCCTATTTGGTGCTGAAATTAGTATGTCATCCAAATAACATACTACCCCTTCAATACCTTGCAAAATCTGGTTCATCACCCCTTGGAATATGGCTGGGGCGGAAGACACTCCATACGATAGCTTATTAAACTGATATAGGCCTAGATGAGTATTTAGAGTCAAATGTGACTTGGACTCCTCATCTAGTTCAAGCTGTAAGTAGGCATTCGTAAGATCCAGTTTTGAGAAGTTCTGACCACCTGTCAGTGTTGTAAACAAATCTTCTATACTAGGCAATGTATCGGGGACATTACCCTCTAGAACCTGTTTTACAGTTACCTTATAATCACCATACAATCTTACTTTACCATCAGACTTAGGTACAACAACAATGGGTGAGGCCCAATTACATTGATCTACCTTACAAATAATGTTCTCAGTCTCTAGTCTTTTGAGTTCTTGCTCAACTTTCTCCTT
The DNA here is from genome assembly GCF_044704955.1 of Pristiophorus japonicus. Classification (NCBI taxonomy): domain Eukaryota; kingdom Metazoa; phylum Chordata; class Chondrichthyes; family Pristiophoridae; genus Pristiophorus; species Pristiophorus japonicus. Next base: position 183,514,795 of record NC_091989.1, read on the forward strand.
GAGTGCATATGGTACAGAACGTGGCTTGTAATAAACCCTTCTGTACCCTGACACTCGCCTTGAAGTCTTGGATCGGACTGCCCGTTTCGCAGAACACCTTCGGATACTGCTTGATAACCTCATCCGTTGATTAAAATCTCACTTTCACACAGAAAATCTTACTCCAATCCAGCTTCAGTGAGCTCAACCAATTTCTTCCTAGTAAAGCAGTCTTATCTCCTTTCACTACTATTAGAGGCAAGTTCTGAAATTAATCCTGATATTTCACCGGTACGGTGATACGGCCTACTACAGGAATTTTCTCTCCCGAGTAGCCTCGCAGCTCTATCTTGGATTTCTCCAGTTGGAAATCACGCAATTTGTCGCGGTACCACACTCACGGACGCACCCGTGTCAATTTCCATTGGTATCTTGAATCCCCCAACATCTATGTGGATTTTGATGCTTTCCGAATCGCTGTCCGTTAACCTCCTGCTCCTGATGACGTGTAACTCTAACATCTCCTCGTCCTGTTGTTGTTCTTCCATGCTATGTAGTCTCTGGATTTCTACTCATAGCTTTGAACGCTGGACTCATAGCTTTAAAAACTGGTTTACCCTTCAGTCGGCATATCTTCGCAAGATGTCCAGCCTTTCTGCAGAAGAAACACTCTGCCTTCATGTATGGACAACTTTGAGCAATGTGTTGTCCCAGGCACCTATAGCACGACTTCGACGCTCTGGCAGAATTTGCAGTTTCTGAGACTTTCGGCCATGGTCGTCTTTTACTCTGAACCTGCAGGTGATTTACCTCGGTTGACTGACGACCGTAATCATTATTTAATTCTCGGGAATATTGTTCAGTCATGCTCATCGACCTCACTGTCTGACAAGCAATCTCAAAAGTTAAGTCATCTGTCGTCAATAACTTCCTTCTGATTGCATCATTTTTCACCCCACAATCAAAACGATCCCGTTATGCGCGGCTTTGAAAGTTTCCAAAATTACAGTGCATCGATAGCTTTTTTAATGCTATGATGTAATCAGCGATACTTTCAGCCGCCTTTTGATTCCGAATCCCGAAACGATAGCTTTCAGAAATTTCTAACTGTTTGGGGTTATAGTGCTGCTCCTGCTTCATTAAAATCTCTTTAAGCATTGTGTCCTTTGGCTCGTCAGGCACAAGCAGATTTACCAGGGTTTCGTATAATGCCGGACCTGCCACTGATAAGAAAATTGCTTTCTTAAGTTCCAACAAAGCCCGGTTCTGGACTGCATTGTCTGGAACTCCGATTATGTTATTTGCAGTGAAATACATTTCTAGCCGATCCACATATGCTTTAAAATGTTCCGGGTTGTGTCTATATTCACCCAAATAGACGATTACACCTGCCATTTTTAATTTCTAGCTGTTCACACCATGTGCTGTTTTTTTACCTCGGATTTTGTAGCTTTTTTCAAAGACAGAAACTTTCAAAGTCTCTCTGTCGACTGGCTGAATCCTTCACCAACAAAATTTAAGCTTTAAACATCCGAAAAATCTCATCCTCGGTCGCCAAATGTGATATCTTCACAGAACACAGCACACACAGCTTCCTAACATGCAGGCTGCTCTCTCAGAACTCTCCGGAAAGCCTGTTCTGTTTAATGATTAACTATACAGTTGCAGTACACAATACGTCCACATCCACAGTATGGAACTACAAGCATTACAAGCTTACAGACATTACACCATCCTCCTGCAATGCTTCTCCACCATCGTCCAGCTGGGTGGGACTGCACTCGCCTGGTTCCATTCTTACCTATCTAATCGTAGCCAGAAAATCTCCAGCAATGGCTTCTCTTCCCACTCCCGCATCGTTACCTCTGGTGTCCCCCAAGGATCTATCCTTGGCCCCCTCTTATTTCTCATCTATATGCTGCCCCTTGGCGATATCATCCAAAAACATGCAGTCAGTTTCCACATGTACGCTGACGACACCCAGCTCTATCTCTCCACCACTTCTCTCCACCCCTCTCTCTCTAAATTGTCAGACTGCTTGTCCGACATCCAGTAGTGGATGAGCAGAAATTTTGTCCAATTAAATATTTGGAAGACCAAAGCCATTGTCTTTGGTCCCCGCCATGAACTGCGTTCCCTAACCACTGACTCCATCCCTCTCCCTAGCATCAATCTGAGGGGGAATAAGACTCTTCACAACTTGGGTGTCATATTTGATCCTGAAATGAGTTTCTGGCCACATATCCACGGCATAACAAAAACCGTCTTTAACCACCTCCGTAACATTGCCCGCCTCTGACCTTGCCTCAGCTCTTCTGCTGCTGAAAACCACATCTAAGTCTTTGTTACCTCCAGACTTGACTACTCCAACTCACTCCTGGCTGGCCTCCCACATTACACACTACATAAACTTAAGGTCATCCAAAACCCGGCAGCCCGTGTCCTAACTCGCACCAAGTCCCTATCACCCATCACCCCTGAGCTCGCTGACCTACATTGGCCCCTGGTTAAACAATGCCTCGATTTCAAAATTCTCATCCTTGTTTGCAAATCCCTCCATGGCCTCACCCCTCCCTAGCTCTGTAATCTATTTCAGCCTCACAACCCCCCGAGTTGTCTGCGCTCCTCAAATTCTGCCTTCTTGGGCATCCCTGATTATAGCCACTCAACTATTGGTGGCCGTGCCTTCTGCTGTCTGGGCCCTAACCTCTGGAATTCCCTCCCTAAACCTCTCCGCCTCGCTACCTCTCTTTCCTCCTTTAAGGCGCTTCTTAAAACCTAACTCTTTAACCAAGCATTTGGTCATCTGCCGTAATTTCTTCTTTTGCGGCTCGATGTCAAATTTATCTGATTTGTCTTCATCATCATCATCATCATCATAGGCAGTCTCAGAATCAAGGAAGACTTGCTTCCACTCTTAAGCTGAGTCCTTAGGTGGCTGAACAGTCCAATACGAGAACCACAATCTCTGTCACAGGTGGAACAGACAGTCGTTGAGGGTAAGGGAGGATGGGACTGGTTTGCCACATGCTCTTTCCGCTGCCTGCGCTTGATTTCTGCATGCTCTTGGCGACGAGACTCGAGGTGCTCAGCGCCTTGCTGGAGACACTTCCTCCACTTGGGGTGGTTTTTGGCCAGGGACTCCCAGGTGTCAGTGGGGATGTCGCACTTTATCAGGGAGGTTTTGAGGGTGTCTGACAATGCTCCTGCGAAGTGCTTTGGGACGTTTTTCTCCGTCAAAGGCACTGTATAAAGACAAGTTGGTGTTTAAATTGTTACCAATACAGCTAAGTATACCCAACAGAGACTTTAGTCGAAGTGTAGATTAATAACATAAATTTGCCGGAATGGACAAAGGACAAATAAGCTGCCTAATACCATTTGTCATGTAGAATATGCCACTTTAATTTGAATTCCTGCCAGTGAACGGCAATTAGCAGAGTCTGGGGTATAACCTTAGACCTGAACACATTATATACATATTCCCAGTGAGTTAGTCGATTGTTACTTGTATATTTTCAAATCCACTGTCTTCATCCAAATAAGCACCATTTCACATCTGAGGGAGGGAGAATTCACTAATGATCCATTTTACTTTAATCGACTGTGTATAAGCACAATTAGCAGTCAGGGAGAATTTAAAATAAGGAAAAGTTCAGCATGGTATGTGATACGTTTTGTGCTATGAAGGCATTCAGGGGTCTGGAAAATTACAATATGGTCCTTGAGGGAAATATCACTGCTGGATTGAAACAGTCGAGACTCATGAATACATTTAATCAGCGAACTGATCGACCCTTGATAGGTCAGAGGTTAAAGGAGTTCCACGTGCACTGCTGACCCAAACCGATCGGGGCCCCACCTTTGATTCTCGGTCCTTGCGGAGTTAACTGATCTCCGTAAAATAAAAGAAAAAGAACTTGGATTTATAGAGCGCCTTTCATGGCCACTGAACGCCTCAAAGCGCTTTACATCCAATGAAGTGTTTTTGGAGTAGTCACTGTTGTAACGTGGGAAACGCGGCAGCCAATTGCACGGCAAGCTCCCACAAATAGCAACGTGATAAAGACCAGATGATCTGGTTTTTTTTGTTATGTTGATGGAGGGATAAATATTGGCTGGTGCACCGGGGATAACTCCCCTGCTCTTCTTCGAAGTAGTGCCGTGGGATCTTTTACATCCACCTGAGAGAGCAGACAGGGCCTCGGTTTAACGTCTCATCTGAAAGGCGGGACCTCCAACAATGCAGCACTTCCTCAGCAATGCACCGGAGAGTCAGCCTAGATTTGTTTGTCAAATAGCTCGATAGTGGCTCGCATCCCCCCAGGGGTTAGAGAGGGTGGGAACCATCAGCTAGAATTCCTGTTATGCAGATGGAAACTCACCCCTAGCCTCGCTTTGAAAGTGCATGTATGTGGACGACAGCCTCCCTCACCCCTGGGGGGATGCGAGCCACTATCGAGCTATTTGACAAACAAATCTAGGCTGACTCTCCAGTGCATTGCTGAGGAAGTGCTGCATTGTTGGAGGTCCCGCCTTTCAGATGAGACGTTAAACTGAGGCCCTGTCTGCTCTCTCAGGTGGATGTAAAAGATCCCACGGCACTATTTCGAAGAAGAGCAGGGGAGTTATCCCCGGTGCACCAGCCAATATTTATCCCTCCATCAACATAACAAAAAAAAACAGGATTTGGGATCATGACTGTGATGCTTTCCATGGTCAAGTAGCCTGCCAGTTCGGCCCGAATAATGTCCCCCCCCTTCACCCCCCCCAACCCCGCCGCCCCCCCCCCCCACCCCGCCCTTGGCCAAGGCGTCAGAAAGTGGTGGAATGACTGTGGAACTGCATCGCAGCACGTTCAGTACAGTAGAGAGAACTAGAGAAAACAGATGATTATCTGGTAGAAAGGAAATTCTTAATATTCCTGCAGCGCACTCTGTGACTCTTTAAGTGCATTACTCACCTTTTATTAATTGAGTGCGTGCTTTACGTCATTGTGAAGTGGGATCAGCTTTGCAGTAACACATTTCGTTCTGTAATAATTGAAGCGAAAGGACTATCAGTTTGAAAAATGGAACTGAAAATACTCAGCAAGTCAGGCAGCATCTGTGGCGAGAGAAACAGAGTTAACGTTTCAGGTCGGTGACCTTTCGTCAGAACTGGAAAAATTTAGAGAGGTCACAGGTTTTCATCAAGGGCAGGGAAAGTGGGGAGGGGCAGAAAGAACAAAAGGTCCTGAGCATCATGTATTTGCTTCATGAGTTCTTCGCTTAAGAATTCACAGCTGCACATTTGCTGTAAAGAACAAGCTGGTTTATTAGCAAAGGTTTAGCAATCAAACTGAACCCGACCAGTTCATAGAAATATAGAAACATAGAAAATAGTTGCAGGAGTAGGCCATTCGGCCATGGCTGATCATGCAACTTCAGTACCCAATTCCTGCCTTCTCTCCATACCTTCTGATCCCTTTAGCCGTAAGGGCCACATCTAACTCTCGGGATCACAACTGCATGCCTCATCGTGGAGAACCTGAACTCAATTAGCTGGGGTTTTATTGAGTCTTGTGAACATCACGTGACTGGCTGAGCATGCTCACGTGTGCATACATTATAATAGGTTTGCGTCCCACTCCATGAGACTTGAGCACCTAATCCAGAGTGACGTTCCCAGTGCAGTACTGAGGGTGTGCTGCACTGTCGGAGGTGCCGTCTTTTGGATGAGATGGTAAACCAAGGCCCTGTCTGCCCTCTCAGGTGGACGTACAAGATCCCTTTGCCCTATTTCAAAGAAAAGCGGCGAGTTATCCCCCGTGTCCTGGGGCCAATAATTATCCCTCAATCAACTTAACAAAAACAGATTATCTGGTTATTATCACAGTTCTGTTTGTGGGAGCTTGCTGTGCCCAAATTGGCTGCTGCGTTTTCCACGTTATAAACAGTGACTACACTTCAAAAGTAATTCATTGGCTGTAAAGTCCTTTGGTCGTGAAAGGAGCTATATAAATGCAAGACCTTTTTTTTTCAAAGAGCTGACACAGGCACGGTGGTCTGCATCTGTGCTGTATCATTCTATGATTCTGACATTTAAAACATTACCCGCTTGTCTACTGGACCATCTTAACATTTAAAATGCAAACAAAGAGCCAACAAGACAATTAGTTTCTCAGCAAAGTTCCCCTGCAATCGGTTAATGTTTGCCGAGCTCTCTTTGGGTGCATTCAACTGTGCACGTGTAAGATTTTGCTTCCTCCTGATTTGACAGCTGTCGCATTAGCTTAGTGCTGCTGTCTCCGGACAGAAAGGCATTAGGAACAACATTTGAGCTCGGCCAGATGTAGTCCTGTTTCTCACAGATGTCTCCTAGGTGCAAAACTGCTCCATTGCATTTTAGCACAATAAGATGCACCGGAGCCCATTGGCAGGAATAATGCAGCAATGGAAAATGCCCTCGTTGGTGCAGAGGATAACGTAATTGCTCTGATATTACAGAAGATGATGAAAGCTAGCAGCAATGTATTTGTTTGTAACCAGCGTCGATTTACAAAAATATACTGGCTTAGAAGTGACTGTGTATGATATTAGCTTGCTTATTGCATTCGTATCAAATTCCTCTGGACTCTATCTTATTTTAAATGGGTTAACTTCTCCAACAAAATAGCCCAGAAAGGAATTTAATATGAACATATTAGCGACCATACAATAGGATTACATGGGCTATACGGCACAGAAACAGACCATTCGGCCCATCCAGTCCATGCCGACGTTTATGCTCCACTCGAGCCTCCTCCCATCTTTCCTCATCTAACTCGATCAGTATAACTCCTATTCCTTTCTCCCCCATATGCTTATCCAGCCTCCCCTTAAATGCATCGATACTATTCGCTTCAACCGCTCCCTGTGATAGCGAGTTCCACATTCTCAACACCCTCTGGGTAAAGAAGTTTTTTCTGAACTCCCTATTGGATTTCTTGGTGACTATCTTATATTGATGGCCTCTAGTTATGCTCTTCCACACAACACTTGCTCTGTATCCACTCTACCAAAACCTTTCATAAGATTAAAGACCTCGAGTAGGTCACCCCTCAGCCTTCTCTTTTCAAGAGAAAAAGAGACCCAGCCTGTTCATCCTTTCCAGATAGGTGTACTCTATTTTTTCTGGTATCATCCTTGTACATCTTCTCTACACCCTCTCTAGTGCCTCTAAGTCCTTTTTATAATTGATGACCAGAATTGCACGCAGTACTCCACTGTGATCTAACCAAGGTTCGATACAAGTTTAGCATAACTTTGCTACTTTTATAAGAACAATAGAACATAAAAAATAGGAGCAGGAGTCAGCCATTTGTCCCCTCGAGCCTGCTCCGCCATTCAAAAGATCATGGCTGATCTGATCCTAAGCTCAGCTCCACTTCCCCACCTGCTCCCCATAACCCTTCACTCCCTTATCACTCAAAAATCTGTCTATCTCTGCCTTAAATATATTCAATGACCCAGCCTCAACAGTCCTCTGGGGAAGGGAATTCCACAGATTTATGACCCTCTGAGAGAAGAAATTCCTTCTCATCTCAGTTCTAAATGGGCGACCCCTTATTCTGAAACTATGCCCCCTAGTTCTAGATTCCCCCATGAGGGGAAACATCCTCTCTGCATCTACCCTGTCAAGCCCCCTCAGCATCTTACATGCTTCAATAAGATCACTCATTCTTCTAAACTCCAATGAGTATAGGCCCAACCTACTCAACCTTTCTTCATAAGTCAACCTTTTCATCTCAGGAATCAACCCCGTGAGCCTTTTTAATTCTATCCTTCCAGAAATAAACTCTAGTTTATGCATTTTTATGGTCTTGTTAACCTGTGTTGCTAATTTTAGTGATTTAATATCGCACAGCGTAATTTCCAATTAATAACCTTCAGCATTATTGTTTTACCTCCATTTGTCTTTATTGACCAATTCGTATCTTTTGTCCGATTCACAGCAGGCCAGTGTGAACGGGAAATAACTGAATGTTTTGGGTAAGGGCCCACCTGCGAGTTGTCCATTGACATTAACTTATCTATTTCCTTCAGGTGCTCTGCGCTTTCAGCATTTTCTGTTGTTATTTCATATCTTGGGCACTTAGTTTGGTTTCGGTCAATCCAATTCTATTTTTTTTTTCATCTTATTCCATTTATTTTTTTCCACTTCTCTGATCCATGCAGCATTATTTCATCTTATCCATTCTTCCTTGACTACATTTCCGTGCCATTTTACTGAGAAATATTTTATTGCCTTGCAAATCCTTTAACTGGTTCCATCCCATTAGTTGACATTACTGTCGCTTTCTCGAGAAAATCTGATGTTTATATTCCGACATGTGACATGTTCTAGTATATTTTGTGGGAGAAATTGGCCTACTCTGCGCTTCCCGTTAGTGCCTCCAGTGGCGGGGGGGGGGGGGGGGAGGGGGCGATGATAGACGCTACAGGCTCTGCGACCGGGAATGTACACCGATGCCCACAAAATGGTGGTGGAGGTTTGCGGCAGCCTGGTGCCATGACACCCTGCTGCGTCCCAGAGATGGTGATGTCATCCGGCCGTGCATCGCCCCGGTAATGTCCCGGACGCGAACTTCGGTTCCGCCCCCTGCAGCATCGCCGGGCGTCAGCACCGGCAGTGCAGAAGGCAACGTGAGGGAGACTGGCCGCCAGGTGAGCGGTATTTCAAGGTAACGCCTTTCGGGCAACTTAAAAATTGGTTTGCAACACTCGAAGTGAGTTTTTTTTTTTCATTTTGCCGTGCCGCGATTGATCAGCCTGCACTTAGAGAGCTCGGGGCCGATCGTCACGGATTGCGGCTTCCGCCAGCGACACGGGACATCGTTCCAAGGCAGAGCCTGCAGCGATGGTCCCAGTGCGGAGCCGGCAGCCATGGTCCCATTGGTGGAGCCTGCAGCGATTGCCCCAGTGCGGAGCCTGCAGCGGTGGCCCCAGTGCGGAGCCTGCAGCGATGGCTCCAGTGCGGAGCCTGCAGCGGTGGCCCCAGTGCGGAGCCTGCAGCGATGGCCCCAGTGCGGAGCCTGCAGCGGTGACCCCAGTGCGGAGCCTGCAGCGGTGGCCCCAGTGCGGAGCCTGCAGCGATGGCCCCAGTGCGGAGCCTGCAGCCGTGGTCCCAGTATGGGGCCAGCAGCGATGGCCTTTCCCTTTAAGGGAGGCAGAGCTGCCGTCGACACTGGGCAACGCCACACCACTAACGCCCCTCTTGCCGGCTTTAGCGCTCCAAGGGAAGAGGTAGCGCTTGATTTAGCGCTCCACCTCCCTCCTGGAGCACTAAACCGAGAGTTCACGTCGGCTTCACTCGTGTAGCGCCCACCGATACATTTGCTTATTGCAACAGTTACTGCCCCAAATGGGGGCGCTCAGCATTTTCTAGCCCTTTGTTATTGCTCTTCCCTGCTTTATTTGTCCTGTCCTTAATTTCATCAGAGACCAGGGCATTGACTGGGAGATGGAAAATATCAGGACCGATGGCTTACAGAAGTGATGGGCACAACAAGACGAGTGGCTGTGGTCGTATTTTAGCTTGCTACCCGGGAGTAAAACTGGAGATGTGGGCCGGCCGCCCATTATAGAAATCGCTGAAAGTTGAGAGGTTTCTCCAATGGCCAGCCGATCCACAACGTTGGTTTTCGGTTGGAGCGGCAAGTTGTAAATCAACCCCGAGAGTAGTATTGTGAGTAATCGAGGGCACTGTCAGCTGTGGCCCTTGTCTCTTAGCCAGAAGGTTGTGGGTTCAAGTCCCACTTCAGAGACTTGAGTGCAAAAATCTCGGCTGACACTCCCAGTGCAGTGCCGAGGGAGTGCTGCACTGTCAGAGGTGCCGTCTTTCAGATGAGATTTTAAATCGAGACCCCACCTGCTCTCTCAGGTGGATGTAAAAGATCCCAAGGAACTATGTTGAAGAAGAGCAGAAGAGTTAACCCAGGTATCTTGCCAATGTTTATCCTTCAATCAGCATCACTAAAAACAGATTATCTGGTCATTATCACATTGTTGTTTGTGGGAGCTTTCTATGCGCAAATTGGCTGCCACGTTTCCTACATTACAGCAGTGACTCCACTCCAGTATCTCATTGGCTGTAAAGCACGTTGGGACGTCCTGATGTCATGAAAGGTGCTATAGAAATGCAAGTCTTTCTTCCCCTTCACTGTATTCATGCGATAAAATAACATGCGCCTTACCTGATCAAGCAGGATTGGTGTGGATTGAGGTCAAAGAACAGGGAAGGGAAGGATCATGCTCCGAGGGAAGGATAGATAGGGAAATGGCGTTACAAATCAGGTCGCAAAAAGACCAGGGGCCGAAATTGCCCCCCCCGCGAAAAGGCCTCTGGCCGCCTGAAAGTGGCGGTCACGGGCGACGTGGAACGGGTGCCGACTCGCCGCGGAGCGGGCGCCATTTTGAAAATTGCCCTTCCTCGGGGGCGGAGCGGTGTAGGGGATCGCTGCACCGTTTCCCGCCAGGGCGGGCACGCGCCGACACCTTACCGACCCTTTACTGACCGTCCCGAAACTGCCCCGCGGGAAATATCCCCTTTGTGGAATTGCCCCGCGGGAGGGGTGCCGCCGGTCGGTGCCCCCTACAGCTTTTTGTGTCGGTGCACTCCTTGTTGTTCCTTGTTGGTCGGCGGTGTGGCTACGCCATTTTATTTTTTACCGGAAGGTCGGCCTGGCAATTATGCGCCCGGGTTTGGCCGGGCCGCCAACGGGCAGCCTGGCAGCTCCTCTTGGGCACCAGGCCGCTGGCCCGGCCGGAACCCTCCCTGGTGGCCCGGTGGGCCTAACTGAAAAATCTGCCGAGCTCGCAGCGGCTCTCCCCTTTAACTGAAGGGACGCGGTGACGCGCCGCGCTGACATCATTAGCGCAGCGCTGGTGAGTGATCGGGGAGGGCACTTCTGCACCTCAGCCATGACTACATCCGTCCGCAATAACCAAAAACATTCAAGTGCTGAATATCGACGGCACCAAGCGCCGCACACGTGCGACGGAGAAAAACTACAAGAGTTCGGGCGGGGGGTAAATTTCTACCCCCAGATGTTATCCAGAGGGGGTTTCGATTGCCCAGATGTTAGCTGAGCTAAAAGCAGAAGAAAAACGAAGGTTCCAGGTTGTTGGGTTGTCGAGGACTGCTCGTTGCCTCAGTTTGTCAACCAACCAATGTGGTCACAAATTCTTCTGAATACAATCTTCAGTGACGAATAAAGTGTACTGGATAATAGAAATAAAATTCGAAAAAACTTGCATTGATATAGCGCCTTGAATGAACTTGGGATGTCCTAAAGTGCTTTACAGCCAATGAATTGCTTTAGAATGTAGTCCCTGTTGTACTGTAGGAGATGCGGCAGCCAATTTGTGCAAAGCAAGCTCCCACACACAGCAATGAGATAAATGATCAAATAATCTGTGTTAGTGTTATTGGTTGAGGGATAATTATTGGCTAGGGCACCGGGAATAATTCCCCTGCTCTTCTTCAAAATAGTGCCATTGGATCTTTTATGTCCACCTGAGGGGCCAGACGGGGCCTCGGTTTAACACCTCATCCGAAAGACAGCACCTCTGACAGTGCAGCACTCCACTGGAGTGTCAGCTTAGATTTAAGTGCTTAAGTCCCTGGAATGGGACTTGAACCCACAACCTTTTTGACTCAGATGCAAATATGCTACCCGCTGAGCCACAGCTGACACTGTGAAAGGCAGACTTGTGTAGGATTGGTGAGAACAATTCAAGTGACACTAAAGGTTTTATTTTTCAATGTTAGAAGTACTTGTATATTGAAACGCGATAGTGGGAAGGTGGAATCCAAGGACAAAGAACTAACTAATTACTTCACACCACTTTATATTCAGGAAGAAGACAGAAAATTGCCTGCATCATATTTCCAGGAATAGCAGAGGAGAAGTTAGACAGTGTGCACTCAATGGAGCAGAAATTCCAACCTCCCGGGTCCGTACTGAGTGTCTATAGACCCGTTTTTCAGCACACAATGCGCATATGGGAAAACCGGCTTTTCCGATCTGTCAAGTTGAATTTCGGGCCCAATATGTTAAAGAATATTCACCGTGGATTTTGGAAAGAACGGTCATATTTAACCAACAAACTGGAATTTCAAAGACTTTCTTGGCATGGTGGACAGAGGGAAAGTATTGATATAAATTCCTTGGATCTTCAGGCAGCTGTTGACAAGGCTTTACCTCTGTGGTTCCACTCCTCCTTCTCAGTCAGACGTCCCAACCACCTTCCTCCCCTCCGCCGTATTCCTGCGCTCACAAAATTCCTCCAATGTGCTAGTGATCCACACCGTTTGTGTTCTCCCAGCTCTGAGCATAAGCTTTGTCTTGATGTGAAGGATTTAGAGAGAGTGCAGGAAAGATTTACAAGAATGGTTCCAGGGATGAGGGACTTCAGTTACTTGGAGAGACTGGAGAAGCTGGGGTTGTTCTCCTTGGCTCCCAGTTTAACAACGCCTCGAGTTCAAAAATTCGCATCCTTGTTTGCAAATCATTCCATGGCCTCGCCCCTCCCTATCTCTGTAATCTTTTTCAGCCTCACCACCCCACGAGCCTCAAATTCTGGCCTCTTGAACATCCCTCATTATAACTGCTCAACCATCGGTGCTGTACCTTCAGCTATTTGGGCCCTTAGCTCTAGAACTCCCTCCCTAAACCTCTCCGCCTCTCTAGCTCTCATTCCTCCATTAAGACGCTCCTTAAAACCTACCTCTTTAAACAAGATTTTGGTCATCTGCCTTAATAATTTGTGACTCGGCATCAAATTTATCTGCTTTGTTTTGTAACACTATTGTGGAGCGCCTTGGGACGTTTTACTACGTTAAAGGGGCTATACAAATAAAAGTTATTATTATTAAGTTATTATTAGAGCAGAGAAGGTTGAGAGGAGATTTGATAGAGGTGTTCAAAATCATGAGGGGTCTGGACAGAGTAGATCGAGAGAAACTGTTCCCATTGGCAGAAGGGTTGAGAACCAGAGGACACAGATTTAAGGTGACTGGCAACAGAACCAAAGGCGACATGAGGAAAACTTTGTTTACGCAGCGAGTGGTTAGGATCTGGAATGCACGGCCTGAAAGGGTGGTGGAGGCAGATTCAATTGTGGCTTTTAAAAAAGGAGTTGGATAAATACCTGAAGGAAAAAAAATTGCAGGGCCACGGGGAAAAGGCAGTGGAGTGGGACTGGCTGAAGTGCTCTTGCAGAGAGCCGGCACAGGTTCGATGGCCGAATGGCCTCGTTCTGAGCTGTAACCATTCATGATTCTACCTAGGTGATTATTGGCTACGAGAAGGAGCCATAGATCGTGACGGAATGTATTGCTTAAAGACAGAGCTTAGCTACGAAAGGAAATGAAATGATGGGGCCACTGTTGATTGGGAATGTGATTATGCAGTTACGGTCAGGAATCTCACCTGTTGATGACCTCGTCCATTGACCCTGCCAGAAGCACCTCGGCCTGTTACATGAGTTGCACTCTATAAATGGTTGTAATTATGATTTGTATTGAAGTGCCGTCAAGATAGAGAAGCCTACCTTCTGTATATTTCTGTGGTGATGGATCCGTTGGTAAGGATCGCGGCCTGCATGTTGTTGTGGAGCAGGCGGAAGATGATGACGAAACAGAGGAGGACGCTCCATAGACCTCCACAGGTGACAGTGTCAAAGACCTTTGGAAGGTCGAAGAAGGCCATGTATAAGGGCTGGTGCTGCTCCCTGCACTTTTCAGGCAGCTGTCGCGCTGTAAAAATCATGTCCGTTGTGCTCCATAGGGGACGAAATCTGCACTGTGACTCCGGGAGAAGCTCCTCAACCACAGGAAGAAGGCGATTGAGGAGGACTCTAGTGATGACTTTCCCAATGGCTGATAACAGGGAGATTCCTCTGTAGTTGTTGCAGTCGGACTTGTCCCCTTTTTTTAAAGATGGTCACCCTCAAAGCCTCCCTGATAAAGTGCAACATTCCCAACTGACACCTGGGAGTCCCTGGCCAAAGACTGCCCTAAGTGGAGGAAGTGCATCTGGGAGGGCGCTGAGCACCTTGAGTCTCGTCGCCGAGAGCGTGCAGAAATCAAGCGCAGGCAGCAGAAAAAGCGTGCGGCAAACCAGACTCCCCACCCACCCTTTCCCTCAATGACTATCTGTCCTACCTGTGACAGAGACTGTGATTCTCGTATTGGACTGTTCAGCCACCTAAGGACTCATTTTAAGAGTGGAAGCAAGTCTTCCTCGATTCTGAGGGACTGCCTATGATGATGATATTTGTGGTATCAGTTGAGGTATTGCGCATCTAATGGGCTGCAATCTGTTATCTTTAAGCAGAGTCACAGTCTGGCATTATGTCAAATTATTACTATCCAGAACTCTGAAGGTCCTTCTCTCCCAAATTAATAATTGGTGTCTACAGATGACACCCTATAAGTTTATTAAAAGACTCATTAGAATATATGTTTTCCTGTCACTGCAGAATGCAAGAAGAAAGCAGACATGCGTCCTAGGGGAATGAACGTTCAGTCCCATGAGAGTTCTTACTAGCATATTTAATTGCATTACTTTCAGCGTGTTCCTGGGAGTATTGCAATAATTACGGCTCAATACCAATTGAGACATCACAATGGAAAGCCCTTCCCTTATATCAGGTTACTTATTGATAATGCTCTATTTCAATTTTACAGGCATGAGACAAAAGATCTGAAATCCAGAGGTGAGGTGAGAGTGACTGACATCAAAGCAGCATTTGACCGAGTGTGACATCAAGGAGCTCTAGTAAAATTAAAGTCAATGATAATCAGGGGGCAATCTCTTCACTGGCTGGAGGACAAAGGAAGATGGTTGTGGTTTTTGGGAGCTACATATCAGCCCCAGGACATCACTGCAGGAGTTCCTCAGGGCAATATCCTAGGCCATCTTCAGCTGCTTCATCAATGACCTTCCCTCCATCATAAGGTCAGAAGTGGGGATGTTCGCTAATGATTGCGCATTGGTGCAGGTCCATTCATAACTCCTCAGATAATGAAGCAGTCCATGCCCGCATGCAGCAAGACCTGGGCGACATTCAGACTTGGCCTGATAAGTGGCAAGTAACATTCATGCCACACAAGTGCCAGGCAATGACTATCTCCAACAATCGAGAGTCTAACCACAGCCCCTTGACATTCAACGGCATTACCAATCCACCACCATCAACATCCTGGAAGTTACAATTCACCAGAAAGTTAATTGGACCAGCCACATAAAAACTGTGGCTACAAGAGCAGGTCAAAGGTTGGGTATTATGTGGTGAATGTCTCACCTCCTGACTCCCCAAAGCCTTTCCACCATCTACAAGGCACAAGTCAGGAGTGTGATGGAATACTCCCCACTTGCCTGGATGAGTGCAGCTCCAACAACACTCAAAAAGCTCGACACCATCCAGGACAAAGCAGCCCACTTGATTGTCACCCAATCCACCATCTTCAACATTCACTCCCTCCACCACCGGCGCACCGTGGCTGCAGTGTGTACCATCTACAAGATGCACTGCAGCAACTCGCCAAGGCTTCTTCGGCAGCACCTCCCAAACACGTGACCTCTACCACCCAAGATGGACAAGGGCAGCAGGCACATGGGAACACCACCATCTCCAAGTTCCTCTCCAAGTTGCACCATTCTGATTTGGAAATATATCACCGTTCCTTCATCGTTACTGGGTCAAAGTCCAGGAGCGCCCTACCTAAACAGCACTGTGGGAGCGCCTTCACGACACGGACTGCAGCAGTTCAAGAAGGCTACCGCCTTCTCAAGGGCATTTAGGGACGGGCAATGAATGCTCATATCCTGTGATCCATTTCATTCACTAAATCATGCTTGGGTATCATTGAGCTACCAACAGGGACTCAGTGGGTAACAGTCTTGGCCCTGAGTCAGAAGGTTGTGGATTCATAGACCCACATCAGCGCCTTGAGCACAAGTTCTAAGCTGACACTCCCAGTGCAGTGCTGAGGGAGTGCTGCACTATCAGATGTGCCACTTTTCAGAAGAGATGTTAAACCAAGGCCCCGTCTGCCCTTGCAGGTGAATTACACTCTTTCAAAGAAGAGCAGAGGTAATATCTCCGGTGTCCTGGCCAATATTTATCCTTCAACCAACATCACTAAAAGAAGCAGACGATCTGGTCATTTTTCTCATTGTTGTCTGTGGGACCTTGCTGTGCACAAATTGGGGTCCTGAGGTTGTGATATCATTCCAAGTTCTTTATTTCTATTCGTTATTCTCGGACTTCAAAACTGTAAGAGTCCTCTCTACATTCAGTCTTTTTTTCCTTTCACAATCCATAAGCTTTCAAACCCCACCTTGAATATTGTGTACAGTTTTGGTCTCCTAATCTGAGGAAGAACATCCTTGCTATTGAGGGAGTGCAGCGAAGGTTCACCAGACTGATTCCCGGGATAGCAGGACTGATATACGAAGAAAGACTGGATCGACTAGGCTTCTCTTCACTGGAATTTAGAAGAATGAGAGGGGATCTCATAGAAGCATATAAAATTCTGATGGGATTGGACAGGTTAGATGCAGGAAGAATGTTCCCAATGTTAGGGAAGTCCAGAACCAGGGGTCACAGTCTAAGGATAAGGGGTAAGCCAGTTAGGAGCGAGATGAGGATAAACTTCTTCACTCAGAGAATTGTGAACCTGTGGAATTCTCCACTACAGAAAGTTGTTGAGGCCAGTTCGTTGGATGTTCAAAAGGGAGTTAGATGTGGCCTCTATGGCTAAAGGGATCAAGGGGTATGGAGAGAAGGCAGGAGTCGGGTACTGAAGTTGCATGATCAGCCATGATCATATTGAATGTTGGTGCAGACTCGAAGGGCCGAATGGCCTACTCCTGCACCTACTTTTTATGTTTCGATGATGACATCACCGAAATCACAGCTTCTTGTATTTTCTTCCTTTCCCTTCCCTTCCCACCTTGGTCCTTCAGCTAAGTTTCTCAGGAATTGAAAAAATATATAAACAAGGAAAGAAAGAAGAACTTCATAACCTCAGGACATCCCAAAGCGCTTTGAAACATAGTCACTGTTGGAATGTAAGAAATGAGGCAGCCAATTTGCGCACAGCAAGGACATACAGACAACAATGAAAGTATCAAATAATCATAGGGTCATAGAAACTTACAGCACGGAAGGAGGCCATTTTGGCCCATCGTGTCCATGCCGGCCGACCAAGAGCTATCCAGCCTAATCCCACTTTCCAGCTCTTGGTCCGTAGTCCTGTAGGTTACGGCACTTTAAGTGCACATCCACATATTTTTTAAATGTGGTGAGGGCTTCTGCCTCTACCACTCTTTCAGGCAGTGAGTTCCAGACCCCCACCACCCTCTGGGTCAAAAAAATTCCCTCAAATCCCCTCTAAACCTCCTCCCAATTACTTTAAATCTATGCCCCCTGGTTGTTGACCCCTCTGCTAAGGGAAATAGGTCCTTCCTATCCACTCTATCTAGGCCCCTCATAATTTTATACCTCTCCATAAGGTCTCCCCTCAGCCTCCTCTCTTCCAAAGAAAATAAACCCAGCCTATCCAATCTTTCCTCATAGCCAAAATTCTCCAGTCCAGGCAACATCCTCGTAAATCTCCTCTGTACCCTCTCCAATGCAATCACATCGTTCCTTTAGTGTGGTGACCAGAACTGCCGCAGTACTCCAGCTGAGGACTAACCAGTGTTTTATACAGTTCAAGCATAACCTCCCTGCTCTTGCATTCAATGGCTCGGCTAATAAAGGCAAATATCACGTATGCCTTCTTAACGAGCTTATCTACCTGGCCTGCTATTTTCAGGGATCTGTGGACTGAGTAATGACCAGATCATCTGCTTTCTTTAGTGATGTTTGGAGCATGTCACAGAGGACTAGGATCTCTGAGTGTGCAACACAGGATCGTAGAATTGGAATAATAACAGGAACTGTTGGGAAATACTCAGCGGGTCGGGCAGCATCTGTGGAGAGAGAAACTGAGTTAACGTTTCAGGAGATTAAATGATTAATGTGATGGTGATGCAAGGCAAAAGGTGGTTGGTAATGGGACAAGTAACGAAACAAAAGATGGGTCCAGATGAGGTGTAATTAGTAACAGCAAAGCCATTACCAGGGGTACAGCAGCACAGTGGTTATGTTACTGGACCAGTAATCCAGAGGCCTGGAAAAATTATCAGAGACATGAGTTTAAATCCCCCCACAGCAACTGGGAAATTTCAATTCAGTTAGTTAAATAAAAATCTGAAATTTACAAAAAGCTAGTAATAGTGACCATAAAACTACTGGATTGTTGTGAAAACCCATCTGCTTTGCTAATGTCCTTTCGGGAAAGAAATCTGCCAGCCTGGCCCATTTGTGACTCCAGACTCACAGCAATGTGGTTGACTCATAACTACCCTCTGAAATGGCAGCTCACCGCCACCTTCTCAAGGGCAATTAGGGATGGGCAATAAATGCAAGCGATGCCCACATCCCATGAACGAATAATTTTTTTAAAAGCCGACAAAAATAGGAGCATTTTTAGAACTGGAGTCTTTTTAAGTAGACAAAATAAAAAAGATCGTAACAGCTAAAGTGTCATCAGATGGTATTAAAATAAAAGCTCAATTAACGCCTTTCCTCCGCTAAGCCATCTCGCAGGCAGTTGTTCCCCAGATGTTTAGACTGCATTGGCAAAGCCTCCAAGGAGCTCTGGAATAGAATGTCTATTAATTTCCCCCTGTACTTGTTGACGGAACGGCCGCCAGGATTAGTCTTTGCAAATATCTTTGGAGTCTTTAGAGTTGGAAAATAAGGGATGCAATTAATCTCGGCCAACTAAAATGCACTGCTCTTCATTAATCTTTCATCGTCAGCGAACAAAGCAATTGAACCAGTGCTGTGCTGTCAGTACCAACACAATACCAGGGGGACACGCATGAGAGGGTATATACTGATTGAGAATTAGAATTCTCACTGCATTAATTTATGCCTCATTACATTTTCTAGTTGAATTTTTAAGAGCGTAGTTTTTTTTTTAAGCAAGAAATTACCTGACATTGAAGCGCTTAACAATGAAAATAATGGTACTCTATTATTTCTTACCCTGTGCGCTCATTATACTGCCTGGGAGAAATAAAATAACCCTCTTCCTTCCTGTCCTGGACGATTCTTGCTGAGCATGCCTGTGGTACCGCGACCATCATCATCATCATTGAACGAGGACAACTTGCCTCCACATGAGTTCACAGATGTTTCAATGAAGGACCCGATGTTCCAGTCCTGAACTCCAGTTGAGGGGGTGGTAGATGACTGTGCGTGGATTTTTTTAACGTGTGGTGACCGTTGCACACCAGCCACCACACGGGCTCGACAGAGCTAGGCCTTTATCCAGTGGCAAGTGTCGGACCAGGATGACTGGAGACCTGCTCTGCTGCACGGACCGAGTGCGCACGCATGTTGCAGTGTGGGCTGGCCCGTGCTGTCTCTGGCCTCTCGCCATGACCACCGAACCCGTCTCATGCCGGATGGCCCGTTGGTACCGTGCAGCCTCCTCTTCCTCATTTATGTGCTGCCCCTCAGCAATATCACGCGAAAAAAAGCACAGCATCAGATTACACCTACACGCTGATGACACCAAGCTCTACCTCACCACCACTCTGATAAATCGTTGAGTAAGTTCAAGGCTCAGATAGTGAGGTTTTTGAGAAGGGAGAAATTCGGATCATTGACGCAAACGCCTTTGCGAGCAGACGTGGTGCTACTAACGACTCTCGCTAAATTCGGTGTGAGTTTAGCGTCGGCGGCAACCCATAGTGCCCCGCTCTGCTGCGCCTGGTGATGCAGTCAGCATCGTGTGCAGCACCCCCGGACTCTAAATTGGGGATTGCCCTCTGAAGCTGCGCCAGGTGATGACAGCGACAGTGCCAGGGGGCGCATATCGGGCGGCCGGCCGTTCGCGGAGCAAAGGTTAAAGGGGAGGGCTTCGGCTGTTCCCCCCCCCCCATAAAGGTCGCTTTTCTTGTGCACCCCATTGCTGCTTTGGATGCGGGGTCGGTGCCACGATCAGTCAGCCCGCCGCTCTGCTTGAGTGCCAGTCTGTTGGCATGGCCCCCCCCACCCCGCTCCCCGGTTGTCCAGATAGGACTCTTCGTTTCCTGCAGAGTGTGCAGCTTGGGCCCTCCCCTTTAATTCAGGGAAGAGTCCCTCTACACGGCCCAGTGCGTAACGCTGCTGAGCCGTACGACCCGCGCCCAAAGCATCCGGCCCGCTATCACACCGTCATCATCATAGGCAGTCCCTCAGAATCGAGGAAGACTTGCTTCCTCTCTAAAAATGAGTCCTTAAGTGACTGAACAGTCCAATACGAGAGCCACAGTCCCTGTCACAGGTGGGACAGATAGTCGCTGGGGGAAAGTGTGGGTGGGACAGGTTTGCCAAACGCGCTTTCCGCTGCCTGCGCTTGATTTCTGCACGCTCTCGGTGACGAGACTCAAGGTGCTCAGCGCCCTCCCGGATGCACGTCCTCCACTTAGGACGGTCTTTGGCCAGGGACTCCCAGGTGTCAGTAGGGATGTTGCACTTTATCAGGGAGGCTTTGAGGGTGTCCGTGTAACGTTTCCACTGCTCCACCTCACACTCAACAAGCTCCCCACTGGAGTGGAACTAAACTACAGAACCAGTGGGAACCTGTTCAACCTTCGCCATCTCCAGGCAAGGTCCAAGACCACCCCAACCTCTGCCGTTGAGCTACAGTATGCTTACACACCAAAAAGGAAGTGGAGCACCTGATTTATTTGCTGCTCTTCCTTTCGGGCGCGGTAACCCCAATTTCTCGTGAGAGGCAAGAGTTCTGCACCCGGAGCAATGTCTCATGTCTTGCCAGTGTTACCGCTCCCAAACGGGTCACACCCGAATCTTTAGCCCTTGGACTATCAGGGGATATGGGGATCGGGCAGGAAATTGGAGTTGATCTTGAAGATCAGCCGTGACCTTATTGGATGTCGGAGCAAGCTCGAGGGACCGAATGGCCTACTCATCTTCCTAATTCTTATGTTCTTATGTTCTCTCTCTTGCGACCCTTGCACTGCATCTGATATGTCACGCTGCTTGACCGACACTTAGTATTGGATGAGCAGAAATTTCTTCCAATTAAAACCCTTGTCTTTAGACCCCGCCACAAACTCCGTTCCCCAGCCATTGAGTTCAGCCCCCTACCTGGCCATTGTCTGAGGCTGCACCAGACTATTTGCAAACTCAGTGCCCTATAGGATCCTGAGTTGAGTTACTGATTCCATGTCTTCTCCATTGCCAATTTCGCCTACTTCTACCTTTGTGATATGATCTGTCTCCATCCCTGCCTCAGCCCATCTGCTGAAACCATCATCCATGCTTTTGGTACATCTAGACTCCACTTTCCAATGATTCCCTAGCTGGCTTTCCATCTTCTACCCCATAAATTTGGCCTCATCCATAATTATGCTCTCCATATCCTGATTTGCACCAAGTCCCATTAACCTATCATCCCTATCTTTCCTGATCTACATTGTCTCCTAGTCCAGCAAAGCCTCATTTTTAAAATTCTCATTCTTCTGTTTAAATCAATCCATGGTCTCGCCCTTCCCTATCTCTACAACCTCCTCCAGCCCTACAACCCTCTGAGATCTGAGCATCCCTCCAAATCTGGCCTCTTGAGCATCCTTGATTTCCTTCGCTCCACCATTGGTGGCCATGCCTTCAGCATTCAAGACCCAAGCTCTGAAATTCCCTCCCTAAACCACTCCTCCTTTAAGACACTCCTTATGACCAAGCTTTTGGTTACCTGTCCTATTAGATCCTTACGTGGCTCGTTGTCAAATCTTGTCTGATAAAGCTCATTTGAAGCACCTTAGGATGTTGTTGTTACTGCCAAACCCAAGAAAACCAGCCCAATAAATATGTAGGTTGAGTGTATTTAAAGATATGGCCATGCTGGTCGGGATTTCAGATCAATAAATCATGATTGCAATCATTAGAAAGTTTTAATACTGTACTGTGTATGCAATAATTGTTAGACTGAGTACTGTTTAACGCCAAGAGGTATAACATTGGCTCTGCTTTATTAAGACCCGAAGTGACTAATAAACAAAATGGCGCCTTTTATACTTGGGCTACACACACGTGCATGCAGCCCAATGACCTCCAACAGTGACGCCATCTAGTGGCGAGTGATCCCAAAAGTACGTCCATGAAAATTTAACTGCAGTAGAGTTTAATCGCCTAAAAGAGTTAGGAGAAGTGTGAGAAGGATGGCTCCAAGCCATTAGGGACTTCAGTTATGAAGTTCAGACTTAACTTATCTTCATTTGACAAAAGGCATGAAGGGAGGCTTGATAAATGTGTTCAGAATAATGAAAGGTGAAGATAAGGCAGAGGTGACCAGAATATTTCACTTTGACAGTGAGCACAGAACTCAAAGACAGGTTTCAAAATCTAATCTAGTAACTAGAAGCTTATAAGAATTTTTTTTCAAACAAGATAGTAGATGTTTGAAAGAATTTCTGTCTTTAAAAAAAGCAGGATCAATACATAAGGACATAAGAAATAGGAGCAGGAGTAGGCCATACGGCCCCTCGAGCCTGCTCCGCCATTTAATATGATCCTGGCTGATCCGATCATGGACTCAGGTCTACTTCCCTGCCCACCCCCGATAACCCCTTATTCCCTTTTGAGGGAATAACCCTTAATACCTGTTTGAGAAAAGGCAGTAAGGGATGTAGAAATATTAATAGATCTGTTTGATTGCTGTGAGGGTTGGGAAATGAGTAGAGAAGTCCTGCCGGAGGGGTTTGTGGTCCATGAATGAGTTGGTCATGCGTGGACTATGGAAGGGCTGAATGGCCTGTTCTCATACTGACCGTTCATATATTCAAAGTTATTTTCTTCAACAGCTGAGAAATCCTCCAGGATTGGCCCGGAGTCGACAGGAATTAAAGATTAATTTTCCAGAGACTAGAAGCGAATAGCTCAGGATAAAGAATATTGGGGAGATTTTTTTTTAAATAGGTTATTTTCTTTCAATACTTCATGTAATACTCAAACAAATATTATAACTGGGAAAAAAAGACTGAATGAAAGTCAAGAATCATCTCATCGGGAAACGAAGACTCAACAACAATAACATTCAATAGGATCATGGCTGATCTTCAACCTCAGCGACACATTCCCGTCCGTTCCCCATATCCCTTGATTCCCCAAGAGCTGATTTTCGTCTTTGCAGATTTCGGGGCGGTAATGGCGGCGGGGCGGTAAAGTTTGCGGCCGGGAACAGTTTGCGCCTCATTCAGCAAAATTGGGCAGCTGGGCCCTGAGTGTGGGGCGGGGCACTCGGGACGGTGTTACACACCTCTCTCGGGGCGTCAGCATGGGAAAATCTTGAGTTAAAGTTCGAGCAGCGTGAGTCCGGGGTGCGTGGAGAGGCCTATAAAGGCCGAACGTCAGAGGAGGAGCGGCAGTTCGAGCAGCGCGAGTCCGGGGTGCGTGGTGAGGCCTATAAAGGCCCAAAGTCGGAGGAGGAGCGGCAGTTCGAGCAGCGCGAGTCCGGGGTGCGTGGTGAGGCCTATAAAGGCCCAAAGTCGGAGGAGAAGCGGCAGTTCGAGCAGCGCGAGTCCGGGGTGCGTGGTGAGGCCTATAAAGGCCCAACTTGTACAGCTCCAGCTGGAAGAAAAAGCAAAAACGAAGTAGAAAGTAATCAAAAGGTGATGTCACAGCCAAAGGGGTAAATGATTGGCTGGTGATTGGTGAGTAGCTTTTCTTTTTCTTTTTTATATCAGTAAGTAAGCCGTTAACATTGTTGTCTTTTTCTTTTTTATATCAGTAAGTAACCTGTCAACATTGTTGTTGCCAAATTAAATGTATCTAAGGGTTAAGTCATGGCAGGAGAGCTCGGTCACGTGATATGCTCCTCCTGTACCATGTGGGAACTCAGGGACACTTCCGGTGTCCCTGACGACTACGTGTGCGGGAAGTATATCCGCCTCCAGCTCCTGACGGACCACGTTGCGGATTTGGAGCTGAGGGTGGATTCACTCTGGAGCATCCACGATGCTGAGAATGACGTGAGTAGCATGTGTAGCGAGTTGGTCTTACCGCAGGTGAAGGGTCCACAACCAGCTAGGGAATGGAAGACCAGCAGGAAGAGCAGAGCAAGGAAGGTAGTGCAGGGGTCCCCTGCGGTCACCCCCTGCAAAACAGATGCACTGCTTTGAGTACTGTTGAGGGGGATGACTCATCAGGGGAGGGCAGCAGCAGCCAAGTTCTTGGCACCGTGGCTGGCTCTGTTGCACAGAAGGGCAGGAAAAAGTGTAGGAGAGCGATAGTGATAGGGGATTCAATTGTAAGGGGAATAGATAGGTGTTTCTGCGGCCGCAACCGAGACTCCAGGATGGTATGTTGCCTCCCTGGTGCAAGGGTCAAGGATGTCTCGGAGTAGGTGCAGGACACTCTGAAAAGGGAGGGAGAACAGCCAGTTGTCGTGGTGCACATTGGTAACAACGACATAGGTAAAAAAAGGGATGAGGTCCTACGAGACGAAATTAAGAAGCTAGGAGCTAAATTAAAAAGTAGGACCTCAAAAGTAGTAATCTCTGGATTGCTACCAGTGCCACATGCTAGTCAGAGTAGGAATTGTAGGATAGCGCAGATGAATATGTGGCTTGAGCAGTGGTGCAGCAGGGAGAGATTCAAATTCCTGGAGCATTGGAACTGGTTCTGGGGGAGGTGGGACCAGTACAAACCGGACGGTCTGCACCTGGGCAGGACCGGAACCAATGTCCCAGTGGGAGTGTTTGCTCGTGCTGTTGGGGAGGAGTTAAACTAATATGGCAGGGGGATGGGAACCAATGCAGGGAGACAGAGGGAAACAAAATGGAGACAGAAGCAAAAGACAGAAAGGAGATGAGTAAAAGTGGAGGGCAGAGAAACCCAAGGCAAAAAACAAAAAAGGTCAATGTACAGCAAAATTCTAAAGGTTCAAAGTGTAATAAAAAGGCAAGCCTGAAAGCTCGGTGCCTCAATGCGAGGAGTATTCTGAACCCAGGAGAGGGCTCTGAGCTAGATAGAGTGGGTGAGAGCGCACTCTATCTGATTTGAATTGATTTGATTTGGGTTGAACAGGACCCCAAGAAAGAATGCAAAAGGCAGGAGGCAACAGAGCAGAGTAGCACTGGGGTAAGTGTAAACCACAAGGTGATAGGAAGGGACAATATGTATGAATATAAAGGGGCTGCAGGAGGGGTCAAAACTAAAAATCATGGTTTAAAAACTAGTATTAAAACACTCTACCTAAACGCACGCAGCATTCGAAATAAAGTAAATGAGTTGACGGCACAAATCATTACAAATGGGTATGATTTGGTGGCCATTACAGAAACGTGGTTGCAGGGTGGCCAAGACTGGGAATTAAACATACAGGGGTATCTGACAATTCAGAAGGATAGACAAGAAGGGAAAGGAGGTGGGGTAGCTCTGTTCATAAAGGATGATATCAGGGCAGTTGTGAGAGATGATATTGGCTCTAATGAACAAAATGTTGAATCATTGTGGGTGGAGATTAGAGATAGTAAGGGGAAAAAGTCACTGCTGGGCGCAGTTTATAGGCCCCCAAATAATAACTTCACGGTGGGGCGGACAATAGTTAAGGGAATAATAGAGGCATGTGAAAAAGGAACGGCAGTAATCATGGGGGATTTTAACCTACATATCGATTGGTCAAATCAAATCGCACAGGGTAGCCTGGAGGAGGAATTCTTAGAATGCATACGGGATTGTTTCTTAGAACAGTATGTTACAGAACCTACAAGGGAGCAAGCTATCTTAGATCTGGTCCTGTGTAATGAGACAGGAATAATAAACGATCTCCTAGTAAAAGATCCTCTCGGAATGAGTGATCACAGTATGGTTGAATTTGTAATACAGATTGAGGGTGAGGAAGTAGTGTCTCAAATGAGCGTACAATGCTTAAACAAAGGGGACTACAGTGGGATGAGGGCAGTGTTATCTAAAGTAGACTGGAAACACAGACTAAACGGTGGCACATTTGAGGAACAGTGGAGAACTTTTAAGAAGCTCTTTCATTGTGCTCAACAAAAATATATTCCAGTGAAAAAGAAGGGTGGTAAGAGAAGGGATAACCAGCCGAGGATAACCAAGGAAATAAAGGAGAATATCAAATTAAAAACCAATGCGTATAAGGTGGCCAAGGTTAGTGGGAAACTAGAAGACTGGGAACATTTTAAACAACAGCAAAGAATGATTAAGAAAGCAATAAAGAAAAGAAAGATAAATTACGAAAGTAAACTTGCGCAAAACATAAAAACAGATGGTAAAAGCTTTTACTGATATATAAAACAGAAAAGAGTGACTAAAGTAAATGTTAGTCCCTTAGAAGATGAGAAGGGGGATTTAATAATGGGAAATGTGGAAATGGCTGAGACCTTAAACAATTATTTTGCTTCGGTCTTCACAGAAACAAAAACCATGCCAAAAATTGCTGGTCACGGGAATGTGGAAAGGGAAGATCTTGAGACAATCACTATCACTAGGGAGGTAGTGCTGGACAGGCTAATGGGACTTAAGGTAGACAAGTCCCCTGGTCCTGATGAAATGAATCCCAGGGTATTAAAAGAGATGGTGGAAGTTATAGCAAATGCATTCGTTATAATCTACGGAAATTCTCTGGACTCTGGGGAGGTACCAGCGGATTGTAAAGCAGCTAATGTAACGCCTCTGTTTAAAAAAGGGGGCAGACAAAAGGCATGTAACTATAGGCCGGTTAGTTTAACATCTGTAATGGGGAAAATGCTTGAAGCTATCATTAAGGAAGAAATAGCGAGACATCGAGATAGGAATAGTGCAATCAAGCAGACGCAACATGGATTCATGAAGGGGAAATCATTTTTAACTCATTTACTGGAATTCTTTGAGGATAAAACGAGCATGGTGAATAGAGGTGTACCGATGGCTGTGGTGTATTTAGTTTTCTAAAAGGCATTCGATAAGGTGCCACACAAAAGGTTACTGCAGAAGATAAAGGTACGCGGAGTCAGAGGAAATGTATTAGCATGGATCGAGAATTGGCTGTCTAACAGAAAGCAGAGAGTCGGGATAAATGGGTCCTTTTCGGGTTGGAAATTGGTGGTTAGTGGTGTGCCACAGGGATCAGTGCTGGGACCACAACTGTTTACAATATACATAGATGACCTGGAAGAGGGGACAGAGTGCAGTGTAACAAAATTTGCAGATGACACAAAGATTAGTGGGAAAGTGGGTTGTGTAGAGGGCACAGAGAGGCTGCAAAGAGATTTAGATAGGTTAAGCGAATGGGCTAAGGTTTGGCAGATGGAATACAATGTCGGAAAATGTGAGGTCATCCACCTTGGGGAAAAAAAACAGTAAAAGGGAATATTATTTGAATGGGGAGAAATTACAACATGCTGCGGTGCAGAGGGACCTGGGGGTCCTTGTGCATGAATCCCAAAAAGTTAGTTGCAGCAGGTAATCAGGAAGGCGAATGGAATGTTGGCCTTCATTGCGAGAGGGATGGAGTACAAAAGCAGGGAAGTCCTGCTGCAACTGTATAGGGTATTGGTAAGGCCGCACCTGGAGTACTGTGTGCAGTTTTTGTCACCTTACTGAAGGAAGGATATACTGGCTTTGGAGGAGGTACAGAGACGATTCACTAGGCTGATTCCGAAGATGAGGGGGTTACCTTATGATAGATTGATTAGACTGGGTCTTTACTTGTTGGAGTTCAGAAGGATGAGGAGTGATCTTATAGAAACATTTAAAATAATGAAAGGGATAGACAAGATAGAGGCAGAGAGGTTGGTTCCACTGGTCGGGAAGACTCGAACTACGGGGCACAGCCTCAAAATACGGGGGAGCCAATTTAAAACTGAGTTGAGAAGGAATTTCTTCTCCCAGAAGGTTGTGAATCTGTTGAATTCTCTGCCCAAGAAAGCAGTTGAGGCTAGCTCATTGAATATATTCAAATCACAGATGGATAGATTGTTAACCAATAAGGGAATTAAGGGTTATGGGGAGCGGGTGGGTAAGTGGAGCTGAGTCCACGGCCAGATCAGCCATGATCTTGTTGAATGGCGGAGCAGGCTCGAGGGGCTAGATGGCCTACTCCTGTTCCTCATTCTTATGTTCTGATGTTCTTAAAGAGCCGGGCCGGAAGCGCTCTGGGAGATACCTGGGGAGAAAACAAAACTCTGAAAAAAAACCGCACAAACATTCCCAATCATCATCACCATAGGCGGTCCCTTGGAATCGAGGAAGACTTGCTTCCATTCTAAAAATGAGTCCTTCAGGGCTGAACAGTCCAATATGAGAACCACCGTCCCTGTCACAGGTGGGACAGACAGTCGTTGAGGGAAGGGGAGGGTGGGACGGGTTTGCCGCACGCTCTTTCCGCTGCCTGCGCTTGATTTCTGCATGCTCTCGGCGATGAGACTCAAGGTGCTCAGCGCCCTCCCGGATGCACTTCCTCCTCATAGCCCACGCCACCAAAACATAAATTGCAAAACACATTAAAAGAAAAAACAATCACACTTACCTTAGGACGGCATTACTTACCTCTCTGTATAGGTCGGACCGCCCGATTTCCCAGGTGCTCACTGCGGGGCGTGCTGCGGGTGGACGGGTTGGGGGCAACTCAAAAAACCACGCCGGTGTCACAACCAGGGGTGTTGCACACCGGCGCAGCTCTTCCTGGCGGTGCTGCTCCGAGCCGCCGCAAAACCAGCCCCGAAAAACCCCACGGGGTGCTGGAGGCTGACAACTCGCCCAGAAGACCTCAACGCCGCCATTATCGACCCCATATGGTGAAAAACAAAACGCAGAAGACAGGAAAATCCGCCTGAAGATTTTGACACCGAGCCACATAAGGAGATATTAGGACAGGTGACCAAAATCTTTGGTCAAAGCTGTAGATTTTTAAGGGGCGTCTTAAAAGAGGAGGGAGAGGTAGAGAGCCAGAGAGGTTTAGGGAGGAAATTCCAGGGCTTAGAGCCCAGGCAGCTGAAGGCACGGCCCGCCGATGGTGGAGCGATGAAAATCGGGGATGCTGAAGAGGCCAGAATTGGAGGAGCGCAGAGACCTTGGGGGGTTGTAGGGCTGGAGGAGTTTGCAGAGACAGGGAGGGGCAAAGCCCTGGAGGGGTTTGTAAACAGTTATGCGAGTCTGCTCGCATTCCCATTGGCTGTGGGGGAAGGCTGTGCAACGTGAAGGTGGACGTGTCAGGCAACCAATGGTGGGAGTGCGGGGGGAGGGAGGTCATGTGATCAAACCTTCTGGAATACATCTGACCAGAGTTGCTAAATCTACTGAGTAACGGTATTGAAAAATTGTCCAGAACCATATGTGCATGATGCACACTCGATTATACTTAAGATGCTGCATCCACTAATTGTACCATGTCCGCTGGCCTGGGACATATTCTACGTCACAGACAAGAAAATGTTGAATTTCTATGCCTTGATTATCTTCTTCTGCCTCTCTACTATTTTCACTCTACTATGGCTGAAGGCACCGACTCTTTCTGACATAGAGTTCATCACCAACTTAAAGAAAATCCTGGTGTTCACATGTCATCCACGGATGTGCGCTTTCTAGAGCTGGGTAGCTATTAAGAACCTGTTCTTACTGGGAAAGAGAAGGTTGAGAGGCGATATTATTTTAGGATTCTAGAGGAACTAGATTACTACAGCAGCGACTGCATTTCAAATGTACTTCATTGTGGGGGTACTGGTGCATGAAGCACAAATGGATAGTATGCAGGTACAGCAAGTGATCAGGAAGGCCAATGGTATCTTGGTCTTTATTGCAAAGGGGATGGAGTATAAAAGCAGGGAAGTCTTGCTACAGTTATACAGGGTATGGGTGAGGCCACACCTGGAATACTGCGTGAAGTTTTGGTTTCCATATTTACGAAAGGATATACTTGCTTTGGAGGCAGTTCAGAGAAGGTTCACTAGGTTGATTCCAGAGATGAGGTGATTGACTTATGAGGAAAGGTCGAGTAGGTTGGGCCTCTACTCATTGGAGTTCAGAAGAATAAGAGGTGATCTTATCAAAACTTTTAAGATTATGAGGGGGCTTGACAGAGTGGATGCAGAGAAAATGTTTCCACTGATAGGGGAGTCTAGAACTAGAGGGCATGATCTTAGAATAAGGGGCCGCCCATTTAAAACTGAGATGAGGAGAAATTTCTTCTCTCAGAGGGTTGTAAATCTGTGGAATTCGCTGCCTCAGAGAGCTGTGGAAGCTGGGGCATTGAATAAATTTCAGACAGAAATAGAGAGTTTCTTAAACAATAAGTTGATAAGGGGTTAAGGGGAGCGGGCGGGGAAGTGGAGCTGAATCCCTGATTGGATCAGCCATGATCGTATTAAATGGTGGAGCAGGCTTGAGGGGCCATATGACCTACTCCTGCTCCTATTTCTTAAGTTCTTATTGGCTGTAGAGTGCTTTAGTACATCCTGAGGTCATTGTAAGGGGTGGTTTGCAGGGGGTCAGCTTTCCCTTCTGACCTTATATGAGCGGTTCCGAATCGCTCCCACACCCTTTGTTCTCGACACTGGAATTATGAAGGGACTGTGAGAGACTTGGACAATCGGTTTCAAGGTCGGAAGCAGGTATGGCTTTATTGTGTTTAAAAAGAAGTAAAAGACACACCTTTAATAACACACACAGACCAATACACACTGAAGGGTACAACACATTGAATAAAGTGTCAAATTACAGCCTGTGGGGAAAAGAATACAGCTTAAACTCTAAATGGGGTAAAGAGGAGAATGCAGATACATTTACACAAGTTATCCCATCCTCCCCCCTCCCAATTCCCCTAACTAACTAAGTTATAGCTCTGTGGGGTTCAGGGACTATGCTCACCAATCCCTTTAGACAGTTGCCGGTGAATTGCGGTTTCGGGGTTCGCTGCACTTGGCCTTCTCGGCGAGCCGTACCCCGGACGGAGGAGAGGACTTCGGACTGCGTAGTCTTCGGTTGGGGTGCGTCCGTTGATGCGCTAAGTTGCGTTTCGGATGTATGGGATAAGTACCCACTTTCTTTGGTTTTAGTTAGTCCTTTTAGGTAATTTCCCACCCGTTGGCCATTCAGAAGTAGATTGCAGAGTGGAAATAACTGTCGATTCTTTGGTTTTTGCTGAGTTGGTTTCGGTTGGTCGTTTCGCTGGTTGTGGTGGCCCGGGTTTGTCAATTTGGTTGCTGACAACCTTCCATTTCGTGGGCCTCGTGCTCAGTCGGTCCTTGATGATTTCTTGTAAGTTCCTTCACAACTTCATTTCTTCACTGTAGAGCAAGCAGGCAGCTTGTCTGTGTCTATGTTCCAGTCTGGGCTCTGCTTCTCTCCTATCTTCTGCTAGTTTCTGTGTTCTGCTAGCATTTCCTTGTAAAACTGGGGGATAGATATATCCCAAAAAAGGCTCCGTTATCTCCCATCAAATCTCTTAGGCTCTGTTTAAACTGTCTGTCCATTGATTTTCAAATGTCTCCTTTGTCAGCAGTAACTCGATTAGGGTGTGAGAATGTGCTATCACTGGGTTTGCATTGTTTTAGGATTGTCCAGTTTCTTGACCATGAT
Source organism: Pristiophorus japonicus (assembly GCF_044704955.1). Lineage (NCBI taxonomy): Eukaryota > Metazoa > Chordata > Chondrichthyes > Pristiophoridae > Pristiophorus > Pristiophorus japonicus. The sequence goes on from NC_091989.1 coordinate 183,546,447, forward strand.
TTCCATTGTGCTTGATTGGGTAATTCAATTATCTCTTAGGGGGTGAATAGCTCCCCCAGACAGTCTGGGATCCTTAATACACAAATTTGGCCCCACCTCCTGCATTTGGTAACTCTTTTTCGCAGCCAAAATGTTGTAGAATCTTAAAATTGATATGCTCCTTCCCATAGATGTTTAGGGGATCTCAAGCTTCTGTAATTTAGGTCCATTTTGAATTCCCTTTCCTATGAGTCCAAACACTGGGGGGGGGGGGGGGCCTCCATGAATGCATCCCCTTTTATCCCCCGCAGGCTTCGTCTGCCCCTTTAAACTCATTTTAAAAGCCCAGAAAGGGATTCTTCTCCTCTGCAGGGGAAAGGTACCTGGAATCTTTGCGAGATATTGGTCAATTCTACATTAATCAAAACATATAAGATTATGAGGGGGCTTGACAGGGTGGATGCAGAGAGAATGCTTCCACTGATGGGGGAGTCTCGAACTAGAGAGCATTATCTTAGAATAAGGGGCCGCCCATTTAAAACTGAGATGAGGAGAAATTTCTTCTCTCAGAGGGTTGTTAATCTGTGGAATGCGCTGCCTCAGAAAGCTGTGGAAGCTGGGACATTGAATAAATTTAAGACAGAAATAGACAGTTTCTTAAATGATAAGTTGATAAGGGGTGCGGGCGGGGAAGTGGAGCTGAGTCCCTGATTGGATCAGCCATGATCGTATTAAATGGCAGAGCAGGCTCGAGGGGCCGTATGACCTACTCCTGCTCCTATTTCTTAAGTTCTTATTGGTTGCAGAGTGCTTTAGTACATCCTGAGGTCATGAAAGGCACTATATAAATGCAAGTCGTTTTGCTTTAGACCACGTAGACCAAGACAAGCTTTCTCACCTTGTCCACAACAGCAGAACCAGAGGACGTGGCCTGCGCTTGAATGGCAGGGGGAGGGTAAATTCAAAACGAATCTGCAGAAACAATATTTCAGTGATCGAGTGGTCAATCGATGGACCAGGTTCCTGAGTGAGCTGGTGCAACATTTATTATTGAATCATTCAAATGCAAATTAGATAGAGTGCTTTCAGAAAATAACATTTCGGGATAGAGTATAGGAGTAATTTGAGACGTGACGTGTGATGAGTGTAGCGAGCTCGGGAGGGACAGGAGACCATGGACCTGTGGTTCCCCAAGCTCTCCACCGCTGGGAATTTCCTCACCTCCTGTCTGGGTCTCTTGTAAACTCATTGATAGAGATTGGTCACTGTGATTGGTCAACAACTCCATTATCGTTAGATTATGATGACTACCAGACGGCATTACCATCGCTGAATCCCCCACCAACAATATCCACCATGGACCAGAAACTGGACCAGCCACATAAATACTGTGGTTACAAGAGCGGCTCAGAGGCTGGGTATTCTGCAGCAAGTGTCACACCTCCTGACTCTCCAAAGCCTTTCCACCATTTACAAGGCACAAATCAAGAGTGTGATGGAATGCTCTCCACTTGGCTGGATGGGTGAAGCTCCAACAACACTCAAGAAACTCGACACCATCCAGGACAAAGCAGCCCGTTTGATTGGCACCCCGTCCACCGCCTTCAACATTCACTCCCTCCACCACCGGCGCACCGTGGTTGCAGTGTGTACCATCTACAAGATGCACTGCAGCAACTCACCAAGGCTTCTTCGGCAGCACCTCCCAAACCCCCGACCTTTACCACCTAGAGGGGCAAGGGCAGCAGGTGCGTGGGAAAACCACTACCTCCACGTTACCCTCCAAGTCACACACCATCCTGACTTGGAAATATATTGGCCGTTCTTTCATCGTTGCTGGGTCAAAATCCTGGAACTCCCTCCCTGACAGCACTGTGGGAGCACCATCACCACAAGGACTGCAGTGGTTCAAGAAGGCAGCTCACCACCACCTTCTCAAAGGCAATTAGGGATGGGCAATAAATGCCGGCCTCGCCAGCGATGCCCACATCCTGAAACAAATTTTTTAAAAGATGCAACATGAACTTTATTCACCCAGCAATTCCTCTGTTCCTCACAGGAACTGATTTGTGAATGGGGTGCTGGTGCCAATTGTAGTAAGCCTTCTCTCGCCCTGGCTAACTCAATAAGGACCAGGGATTAAATCTGGGGCCTTCATATATGACTCAGTTTCACATTTGGCAGCACTGGAATCCACTCTAATTTTATAACAATATTTGCAGGTAATGACCCCTATCTATCACCATATTATAAAAAGGATAGAGGCACTGCAGAGGGTGCAGAGAAGATTTACAAGGATGTTACCAGAAATGCAAGGGTACACATATCAGGAAAGGATGAACAGGCTGGGTCTCTTTTCGCTTGAAAAAAGAAGGTTGAGGGGTGACCTAATAGAGGTCTTTAAAATTCTGAAAGGTTTTGATAGAGTGGGGAAGAGCATAACCAGAGGCCTTCAATATAAGATAGTCACCAAGAAATCATATCGGTAATTCAGAAGAAACTTCTTTACCCAGAGGGTGATGAGAATGTGGAACTCGCTACCACAGGGAGTGGTTGAGGCGAATAGTAGTGGTTGAGGCGAATTTTCGGAGAGGCTAGACAAGCATATGAGGGAGAAGGGAATAGAGGGTTATGGTGATAGATTTAGATGAGGAAAGACGGGAGGAGGCTCGAGTGAAGCATAAACGCCAGCATGGACTGGTTGGACCGAATGGCCTGTTTCTGTGACGCATATCCTGTGTAATCCTCTGTAATTGAAAGTGGCCCCCTGTGACTTTGTGCCCCACGATGGTATCGATGTAACACTTGCAACGCAGAGGGAACCCCAGGTACTGCGATCGCATCTTTAGAAATTATTGAGATTCCCTCGGTTGGCTTGAGATCCTTTAATTGAATAAACTCATTAGCTTGAGAATATTTAAATCGCTTGATTGCTGTTGTTGTGGGAATGTATTGCTCTCCAGGTGAGAGCACATGTTCCAAGCTTCACTCTGCATCAGCACCACTCTTTAGTCCGGGACTGACATGAAGATTGATAATGTTAAATTGGAAGCTTAAAATAAAATTCTCCTGGAATATTATTATTGAAACACCCGGATAAAGAGCAAGATTTTTCAAGTTGAGATAGATCAAGAGATCGTAGCTGAAGAAAGAAAGGGGGCGAAATTCATTATCGGCCCGTTTGGGGGCGTGAACATTCGGGAGGCGTGAGACGTGGAGCCAGGTGAGGAAGTTTCACCCCTTTCACAAAATGATGGTTACCGCCTCCGGCAGGAAGTGGAGCGCTAATTCAAGCACTCCACTTCCTTCTTGGAGCCCCAACGGGGCGCATGCTTCAGCAACACTGCTCACTGGGCCGTGCTGCGCTGTCGCGTCCGAGAGGCCCCTCCCTCACTTGAGGTAGAGGGACCTACCGGGGCCACTATGGAGCAGGGATGCCGTGCGATCAGCCGGGAACCCACGAAGAAACCGGCTCAGGAGCAGCAACAAGAAGGAAAGTTGTTAAACATCATTTTTCACTTGGCCACCTCGCTGTTAACGATCGCCCCAGTAGAGGCCGGTCACCCAGTCCGCACCTCCTGCAGCTGTCGGTGTTTTCGCCCGGCGCTGCCACAGGGGGCGAAGGTGAATTTCGGGGCCGGAGCGCTAATGGGACGATAATAAATTTCACGCAGCGATGACCTCACGATCTCCGGGGATGCTCCCGGGTGATACTCCTCAGCCCTGCCGGTACTAGCACACTGAATTTGCCGAGCGGCGTGAATGCCAGCGCTCGTGACTGCAAACCCTTTAGCGCCCCTGTTCCGACCATCACTAGGGGCACGATCCAACCGAATTTCTCCCCCCTAAATGTTATAAAGGTTGTTGTCTTACCGTAAAACTTCCTTTCTTTAATTTTGCAGTGACTTTTCACATTCTTATGGCTTCATTGTAAGGACGTAAAATTGAAATCACGGTTAATTGCCATCACAATTCTGAGAAAAGCTTCATGTTTAAGTTCTACTTTATAAGCTCTACTAAGAATGGATACTAAAGTCTTAAAGCAATAGTAAGTCGTTTGTACATGCATCTAATCTATGCCTTCAAACAGGTCTATATTTGTGTTTTCTCTGTGCATTAGTCGATAGGTGATGACTCACAAATCTTTGCTTTACAGTGATGCATGTTGTTTGATTAAAGGATTGGTACAGTGGGAATGTATTTCACATCATTAGTGCACAACATTTGGTCTTTTACAGTTTGCTGTCACGGATGAGTGACCCATAAACTTCAGACATTGCAGTGAAAGTTCTTCAGGGAGAGGATGTAAGGTATTTGATAGGAGGGAACTGACTGCTGCATTCTATAAAGAACATCGAGCTTGAAAAATGCTGAAAATGCCTGACGCACTTGCTCGTTACCCCACCTTCCTTAACTATGTTCCTTACATTACAACAGTGACTACATGCCAAAAGTACTTTGTTGGCTGTAAAGTGCTTTGGGATGTCTGATGGTCGTGAAAAGCGCTATACACGCCAACCTCCCAGATCGAGAGTTCCAAAAACTGGAAACATAGAAACATAGAAACACAGAAAATAGGTGCAGGAGTAGGCCATTCGGCCCTTCTAGCCTGCACCGCCATTCAATGAGTTCATGGCTGAACATTCAACTTCAGTACCCCATTCCTGCTTTCTCGCCATACCCCTTGATCCCCCTAGTAGTAAGGACCTCATCTAACTCCTTTTTGAATATATTTAGAATGTTCCAAAATCCGGACATCGCGCAGATCGGAGGGGGGGGTCGTCCGAAATCCGGAAATATGTTTCGAAAACGGATTTTTTTTTTAGAGGAAGCAAAGTAACTCCCCGATGGCTCCAGCATTCTTCTTCTCGGTCGGGTCGGCGCACTGTGTTCTGGGGCTGGCTGCTCCTCTTCTCGCCGCTGCCTCCAGCGTTCCCTTCTCAGTCGGGTCGGCGCACTGTCGGAAAATACAGGTACACGAAAGTCGGCCCAAGGGTTTCTGGATTCGAGACTTCAGATTTCTGTTCTGAAATCCAGAAATTCCCGAACCTCGGACCAGGTATTTCCGGATTCGGGACGTCGGAAATATGTTCCAAAATCCGGAGCTACTCAAAATCCGGAATGACCTCAGTCCCGAGGGTTCCAGATTTGGGAGGTTGCACCTTTATAAATGAAAGTCTTTCTTTTTCACTTTTTTTTTCTCTTTCTCGCTTTCTTTTTCTCGTTCACTTTTTCACTCTCTCTCACTTTCTCTCTCTCTTTCTTTTTTGCTTTCTTTCTTCTCCTAGCTCAAGCACCCTGCTCTATAGACTTTCCTATATCTTGTCTGCCAATTATTTGTCACAGAATCTGGCACGGAATGCAGTAAAGAAATGGAATGGATGGATCGAACTCAAGCGATCAATGCAATGTATCTTAATGCAATGACAGCATGACAGAGATGTGTATAGTTAGCTTGCCGATGCATGTCAGTATGTGTTGCAGTGCAACCGGCCTCCATTTTGAAACTTTGCATGGTCACTTCATAACCACGGATGGGATATTGTGACGGGCAATGCATGGCAGGAGTAGAGAACGAGACAATTTTACCTTACACATCCAGAACATAAGAATTTGGAGCAGGAGTAGGCCATATGGCCCCTCGAGCCTGCTCCGCCTTTTAGTAACATCAGCTCCACTTTCCCGCCCGATCCGCATGTCCTTTGATTCCCCTAGAGTCCAGAAATCTATCAATCTCATCCTTGAATATACTCAATGATTCAGCATCGACAGCGCTTTGGGGTAGAGAATTCCAAAGATTCACAACCCTCTGAGTGAAGAAATTCCTTTTCATCTCAGTCTTAAATGGCCCCTTATTCTGAGACCAAGCTCCTGGGGAAACAACCTCTCAGCTTCTACCCTGTCAATCCCTCTCAGTAACTCATATCTTTCAATCTTCTGAACCCCTGAGATTATAGGCCCAATCTACTCAATCTCTCCTCATAGGACAAGCCTGTCATCCCAAGGATCAATCGAGTGAAGCTTCGTTGGACTGCCTCTAAAGCAAGTCTGTCCTTTTTTCAAGTATTCCATGAGGCACAGTCACAAAACAGGGGTGAAATTGGTCTATGGCCTGCTTGGCGTTACCACCAATTTCACCTCCAGTGACTCCTGCGATGCTGGGCCAAGACTGTGGGAGTGCAATATTTGTAGGTTAGGAATGTGCAGATGCGAGAACCTTTCATGGATAGTTTTTTAAGAACTTGGGATGCTTTACGATATTAAAAGGCGTGCTTTCTCTCTCTCTCTCTCTCTATATATATATATATATATATGTGCTTATATGTGTCTATATATATATATATATATATATGTGTATGTTTATATGTGTCTATATATATATATATATATATGTGTTTATATGTGTCTATATATATATATATATATGTGTATGTTTCTATGTGTCTATATATATATATATATGTGTTTATATGTGTCTATATATATATATATGTGTGTATGTTTATATGTGTCTATATATATATATATGTGTGTATGTTTATATGTGTCTATATATATATATATATATGTGTATGTTTATATATGTCTATATATATATATGTATATGTTTATATGTGTCTATATATAATATATATATATATTTGCCATTGTTTTGTTGATGATGATGGTGGTTAAGCAACTCCTCAATTTTAAAATTGTTTTCAAACCTCTCCATTGCCTCTCCCCTCCCTATCTCTGTAACCTCCGCTAGCCCCACAACCCTTCAAGTTCTCTCCACCTCTCTAACTTTCCTCCTTTGAGACGCTTCTCAAAACGTACCTCTCCGACCACGGTTTTGGTCATCTGCCCTACTATCTCCTTATGTTGGCTCGGTGTCAAATTTTGTTTGATAATTGCCCCTGTGAAGCACTTTGGGATGTTTTACTATGTTAAAAACACTATATAAATGCAAGTTGATGTTTTTGTTGTTGTTAATGAGTAGGTAGTTTTGATTGTACATAGTCTGTGAAAGAATCAGAATTGATGGAGCGAAGGACATTCTCTCACTCCATCTGCCCTCATTTGCCTTCCCAAACCTCACCACCTCTCTACATATCTTCTCTCCTTTAAGGCTAGATTTTTGGCTTTCCTGATTTGGTGGGGGTGTGGGCGTCCCAATATTGCACAAAAAAAGTTTGCACCTTCGACTGGAAATTTTGGCAAAAAATGAGGCTCCTTGATCATGGACGGTACATCAGGCATTAGACAACAGACTTTGTGCGCGCGAGCCGAAAATTGCGGCGGTAAAAGAGGTGCCATTTTGCACGTGCGCAGTCATGTTTTTGTTTTCCCGGGCATGGACGTTATTTCAGGGCGCGGCAGTTTCGTGTTCGCATGTGTAATGAGCCGCCTGACTTCTGGCACTTCTGCAGAGATGGAGTAGCAGCAGGGCAGGAGGCGTGCCAAGCACTTCTCCAAGGAGGCCACTGAGGCTTTAGTCCATGCAGTAGAGAGGAGTTGAACATCACTCCATCTGGCTGGGAGAGCAAGACTGCTGCCAGCTATGTTTAAAAGAATTTAGCGTGAAATTGCCCAGGAGGTATCTGCGGTAGACACAGTTTCCAGAACTGGCACGCAATGTCGCAAAAAGTTCAATGACCTGACCAGAGTCATCAGGGTGAGTACCATTCCCATTTATTTATGCCTGAATCCTTTCAACATGAATGTTACTATGTGAAGTATCTCATGTATATGCCCATTCTCAAAGTCTTGCAGCCTGTGGGGTTGGTTTCACAATGCCTCAGAAACCTCAAGGATGACTTCTCCAGCCATTGGCTCTCAATTAAGGATGCACATACCCTTACATTCCCTAATCATTGAGAACCTTCCTCGCAATACACTCCAGCTCCTGATATGGGTGTCATAAATGTAGGATTACAAAATTCATGGGAACCCCCCCCCCCCCCCAGTGTTTGGACTCATTGGAAAGGAAATTCAATTTGGAACGATCAGCCAGAAAGTTTGGGATCCTAAAATGCACATGGAAGAAACTACGAGTTTTAATCGAATTTGGGATTTTACAAGGCATATTGGGTCCACGTGAAAAGGGCTGAAAACTAACGGATAACTATCCTCCAAAGAAACCAGTTTTTGGGTATTGAAGCTGTCTGGGGTATTGAAGCTAAAGAAATTGTCTGTGGAATTGTGTAAATTCAAAAACCCTTCTCCTCGGGAGACATTAACAGCAACAATCAACCCAAAGGTAGCCAGCCATCACTCTAAGCAGGAAATCCATCCAGCGCGTACTTAATGATAATGGCTCATCCAGCCCGCATGGAAGACCCAGGCCTAGGCAGACATCGCAAATACCAAAACTAATTTTTCCCGATCAAGAAATAAGTTTGACAGATCGCCACATCCGAAACAGGTTACCATTAATGAGCCCACCAAAATATGAAAAAGAAATATCAAGTCCGCCAAAATTAAGAGAAATAATCGGGGCTGATTTGGCGCGCAGATTAGAACGGCTCCAAAAGTATAACGGGGGCCCTGTTTTTAACGAGTTAGAAGAGGGGAAGAAGGGGAAAAGGAAAGGGACCATGGCAGCAGTTTTAACAAGCCTTCCAGAGAGCTTGCTACACAGCCTGCTATGCAGCTCTTCTGAGCATCAACATCCTCAGCCTCGACGACATTCCTGGGCCACACTGCTCTGCTACCGAAGAAGAAGGAAGAACATCATCAAGGCAGAGAAAGCAGTGCCCAGCAACTTTGGACATTGCCATTGTGGCAGCAACTGACCACAGCCAACGTGGTAACATCGAAACCACCGCGATCGATAAACTCCAAGAACAAACCTCCTCACAGGAAACCAAAGATTCGAAAATTTCCACTCTACAATCTGTTCCTCGCTACCAACAGGTGAAACATTACCTAAAGAACTTTAAAACCTGTTGCTGACGGGAGAAAAGTGGGTAGTCACCCCATAAGTCCAGTACGCGCCCAACCGTATCAGCGGACACCACCCAACTAAAGACTATGCAGTAAGAAGTCTTCCACGATGTTTGGGGTACAGCAAGCAGAACCTACAGAGTCCAGCAAACCCCGAAATCGTGAACCACCACCAACTGACAATAAAAGGATTGATGAGCATAATCTCTGTTTGCCCTGGAGTTCAACCTAGTCAGAGTTAGGCATTGGGAGGTGGGAAGTGTATTATTTACTATAACCCCTTTTGAACGTGTGATAAAGTGTTCTTTATTCTAGTGATTGCAGTTTTGACATTGTACTTTCTTGTCCTTAATAAAATCGAAGTTTTTTGCACCAAAACCAGTTGTCTCTTGCACTTTGTCACATCCCCAAATAAATCCAAAGTCTAGAACCCAGGGAGTGGGAGCGATTTGAACCACTCAGAAGGTCAGAAGGGAACCTGACCCCCGAGACCACCCCCGACAAAAGATCACCTCTCTCTCACCTCCTAACAATCGGTCACAAAGCTCATACAACATCAACACAGATTGAAGAAAAGACATTAGAACATCCATACAGTCTTACCTATTGAAGTATGGCAGGCATATGTGGCACCACAGGAGGTGGACCCTGTCTGAACCCTTCCTATTTTTCTCTTTGCAGTCGAAGCACTCCCGCAAACAGGCATGAGCAGCTGTGCACAAGCTGGGGCCCGCCTCAAATCCTAGAATTGACCGATGTCAAGGAATGGGTGTCTGCCCTCATTGGAGTATCAGCTCGGATATTTCCTGGGGGCTGAGATCGCTTTGGGCTTTGGGTAGTGAGGGTATGTAAATGGACTGCGCGACTGATGTGACTTCCGTGGGACGTATTATGAAGTGGCGGGGGACCTTCAAATGTACATGTCCAGTGCCACCTTCCTGGTATCACCCTGCCCGCTCCGCTCCTGCTAACCACACGTCTGTTTTGTTTCTGCTTGCAGAAGAACAGCCGCAATCGCGCCAGGCATAGAGGGAGCCATCAACATCAGGCCATGGGGGAGATGATGAGGCTTGCGTCAAGACTACAGTGCCTGCGCTGCAGAGCCCACCAGTTGGCCTGTCGGAACAAAGCAATCTGGGGACGAGGCCAATTTCCGGGGATTTGAGTCGTCGGAGGCTCCTGGCCCCAGTCGCCTACAGCGACGCAAAGCGAGAGGGGAATCTCGCAGGCCAACGGGTGAGCCGGCAAGTCGGTCTGCCCAACAACAGGCAGACATGGAACTGGGCTTGGTGGAAATGTCCAGGGGAAACACCGTGAGCTCCTGGGTGCATTGGGTCGGATCCCCGAGAGCATCGGCAAGCTTTCTCCGACTGTTGCGGAGGCAGCGTCATGCATTGTCGGTGCAAGTCAGGACTCCAGCGAGGCCATCAGAGCCCACTCACAGAGATGGTGGCCTCCAGCAGCGACAGTGGCGTTCCAGAGTGTGCGGCGTATGCCCTTGATCATGTTGCAGCATCGCTCGAACCGCAGGCACAACTATGCTGCTGTTTGCTGATGTGATGCGGTCGATGGTTAGTGCCATCCCCTCTTGTGTTCCCCACTGTCCAACGGGGAAGAGACGGTGCCGAAGAAGGCCAGCAAGTTGTGGAGGCACATTGTGCTCCGCATGTTGAGGCCCAGCTCCGTCGGAATGTCTGTGGCTCCCAGGAAATGGAAGGCGCTGTCCTTCCTCAGGATGACAGCATTCCGGCTCCCACCACTGACTCCCCAACCGTGCACACGACACAGTACACGCCCCAGCCACCAGTGACTGCTTCTGCCGATGATAAGGTGCAGCAGTCTGCAGCCAGTCCTTCCAGGCACACAGCTGGTCCAGGGTTTCCTCATACGCCGTCTGCACTGACTGCCCCTCTAGCACAGCAGCCCTCAAGCAGCCTTGCTGTAGACACTGAGGCCTCATTGACAACGTTGTCTAGATGGCCGGATGTATTATGAGTACGCATGTAAATAGTTTATTTTCATGAATGCACTTCATTGTTGTTGAGTTACTTGCAGCAGAATGTTGTTTATTGATTGGGTTTTGTTTTGTTGGGGTGGGGGGGGAGGGGGGTGGAGACTATTTCTTATTTTGTTGGATAAAAATGTAACTTTGACCCATTGCCATTGGTGTCGTGTGTATTCTTCCAAAATTCACTGTAGAAGAGCCTTTATGGTGGCACATAACATTGCAAGTCTGAGCTGCATCCCTCAGCTTCCCCATTCAAGCAAACCCGTCCATTGTGAGCTGGCTCTGCCAGTATCTCCACACTGCTTCCCCCGTGGATGGTGTGGGCCTGCCATCAGTGCCTCACCAGGCACCTCGTCCTCGTCCTGCTCCTCCTGAGGTGGGCCTGCCATCAGTGCCTCACCAGGCACCTTGTCCTCCTCCTCCAGTACGGTCCAGGCATTGGAAGGGCTGCCTGTTCAATGACGTTGTGGGTGGCTGCATGGCTGTCATTATAGCGCCGCTCGGCTTCTGTGATGTGGTTGCGGAGTGGGGGGGTGGTGGGGGGGCATGAGCCAGGTGGCTAGACCATATCCTTTGTCCCCGATCAACCAGCCCTGCCCTTCCCTTTGGCGCTGAAACTTTCCTGAGACACCGCTCTCACGCAAGATGAAAGCATCATGTGCGCTCCCTGGATAGCGGGCATTCACTGCGAGGATGCGCTGCGCGTGGTCGCACATGAGCTTGACGTTTAGGGAGTGGTATCCCTTTCGGTTTCGGAATACCTCTGCGTTGTGTAATGGTGCTCGCAAGGCGAGGTGTGTGCAGTCAATGGCTCCTTGATCCCTCAGGATGCCCACAATTCTGCCAAACCCTAAAGCCCTCTCATTCTGACTGCCCCTGCTCACAGGGAACTTTATGAAGTTCATTCTGCAGGCGTACAGAGCCTTTGTTACATGCCGAATGCAGTAAAGTGCAGCACGTAGAGAGATGTTGCATAGGTCTCCTGCTGCTGCCTGGAATGAGCCGGAGGCATAGAAGGCTATCACCACAGTCACCTTCACTGCGACAGGCAGTGCAGTCCTGTTGGTGCTGGTAGGCTGCAGGTCTGCCTGCAGGAAATGGCATTTCTCTGGCAGCACTTCCTTTTGGAAGCACAGCCTTCTGATGCACTGCACCTCAGAGAGCTGGAGGTATGGGCGATGGTCTCTGTAAACCCATGGGGGTAAGGCCTCCTCCCCAGACGTCTTCGATCTCTCCTCAGCCGTGGCCCGACATGGACAAGAGCCCTTCTCCTAGCTTGAAGCTGCCTGCCAATAGCAATCAGGGATGATATGCTGCCAAATTTGTAATGCCCCTATTTAAATCTCTCACTGACCTTGTAAGGAAACTGTAATGGCAGATAAAAGTTCCGCTTGCAAGTTGGAGCTTCAAGCAGCATGCTGTGCACAGCCATTGCAGTCAATGTTAACTGCGATGTCTAATCCTCCAACCTCCATTTAAATACACTGCCCATACCACCTGCTGCACTCTCGGAATGCCAATTTTTCAGACCTTTCCTGGAGCAGGCGTTAAATGAGGCGTAAGGGCCGAATTTTCCGTCCGGGGCACTGGTGCAGCATTGCACGACGATTGACGTCATGATCTCAGTCAAAATGATGGGCGAGGCGTTAAGTTTTTTGCGCCACCGCAAATCAGGAGACGAATTTATCGGCCGGGTGCTAAAACCTGGATGCCTGACGTAATGTCCAAAAACAGCATTTACCGCCTGTCTGGGACACAAACAGAGGCGCAAATGAGACGAAAATCCAGCTTTTTAAGACCAAGTCTTTGGTCGCCTGTCCTAATGTTTCCTTCTTAAGTTCGGTATCAACTTTTGTTCGATTATGCTCCTGTGGCACCCCTTGGCATATTTTATTACGTTAAAGGCGCTATATAAATGCAAGTTGTATTTATTTTCTTTCTCATTTATTCCGATGGAAATTAAAATCAGGCGGGTTCTCAACCGATCTGCAATGCTAGTTTTAATCCTGGTCCGAAAGTTGAAATTCGACCCCGATGAGGGAATTGTTTCCAACTCAGACAAATTAATATTAATATTACAAGGTGGAAACAGTTAAACGTGGAAATTATTTAAGCTGAAATTCAGCAAATTCTGAGGCCGACTTTATATTCGTTGCTGGGGCTCGAGTGTGCAATAACATCTCAGCATCTGCAGTCATTGAAATGAGCTAAAAACTGCTTTCTGTTCCGTTTTTTTAAGGTCATTGTGTTGGCCATTGTGCATTCCTTTAAAAGTAATGTGTCACATCGAATGCAAGTCAGCATGCAATAAAACCAACAGGTAGCTACAAAATATTTTCATTTGAAACCATGCTACTGTGTCGCTGCTTCAAGCCTTTGAGTAAAATCAGACTTAATGAGCAAGACTAATACACAGCATTGCCTCGGAATGTAAATGCAATATTTAGAGGCATTTCTGGAAACCTGTGAGATCGTGGTAGAAGTAAGACTTTAGGTAATAAACACTTTGGCCCCGATATGTACTGGGAGGCGGGGAGGGATTGAGGTGGGGGAGGTGTATTCTTTAAAAATTCATTCTTGGGATGTGTACGTCGCTGGCAAGACCGGCATTTATTGCCCATCTTTAATTGTCCTCAAAGAAGGTGCCTTCTTGAACCACAGAGGGCAGTAAAGAATCAACCGCATTGCTGTGGGTCTGGAGTCACATATAGGCCAGACCGGGGAAAGGCGGCAGATTTCCTTCCCTAAAGGACGTTAGTGAACCAGATTGGGTTTTTACGACAATCTGGTAGATTCATGGTCACTGTTACTGACACTAGCTTTTTATTCCAGATTTATTTAATTTACTAAATTCCCCAGCTGCCGTGGTGGGATTTGAACTCGTGTCTCCAGTAGTTCAGGCCTCTGGATTACTAGTTCAGTAACATAACCACTATTCTACTGTACCATCGAGGCTGGGGAATCAGGGAAAACATTTTTCATCGGACATGCCATTTAATAGTAGGGCCTCGTTTATATTCTTTACCCAGCGAGTGGTGAGAATGTGGAACTGGCTACCACAGGGAGTGGTTGAAGCGAATAGTATCGATGCATTTAAGGGGAGGCTAGACAAGCATATGAGTAAGAAGGGAATAGAGAGTTATGCTGATAGATTTAGATGAGGAGAGACGGGAGGAGGCTCGAGTGGAGTGTAAACCCCGGCATGGACTGGTTGGGCGGAATGGCCTGTTTCTGTGCCGTATATCCGATGTAATCCGATGTCATTTTTCCTCACCATTTCCCGGCCGGCAACCGGCCAGATTGAGAGGCTGGCTGTCTCTCGGTGGGGAATGCCTGCAGCACCAGGCCGCAGCTGGGGAGAGGACAGGAGGCAGGGAGGGAGGAAGGGATCATGGGTTGGGAGTAAGTTGGGTGGGGGGGGAGGGCGGAGAAGTTATCGCAAGGGGTTGGAGGGGGGATGATGAAGATCGAATCACGGGGAGGAAAGAACGTTAGCTTGGGGGCTGGGGGAGCAGATAAGAACATAAGAAAGAGGAGCAGGAGTCGGCCATTCAGCCCCTCAAGCCTGCTGCGCCATTCAATAAGATCCTGGCTGATCTTCGACCTCAACTCCACTTTCCCATCCGATCCCCATATCCCTTGATTCCCCAAGTGCCCATAAATCTATTAATCTTAGCCTTGAATATACTCAACGACTCAGCATCCACGGACCTTTTAGGGTAGAGAATTCCAAAGATTCACAACCCTCCGAGTGAAGAAATTCCTTCTCATCTCAGTCTTACATGGCTGGCCCCTTATCCTGAGTTCAATGAACCCTAGTTCTAGACTCTCCAGCCAGGGGAAGCAACCGCTCAGCATCCACCCTGTCAACCCCCTCAGAATCTTAGTTGTTTCAATGAGATCACCTCTCATTCTTCTAACCTCCAGAGAGTACAGGCCCAATCTACTGATAGGACAACCCTCTCCTGCTCCTCCTGGCCCACAAGCAGTGCTGGAAAGGCTCTACTGGATGAACTATTGGATCCAGCCTTGTCTCCTCGCTTCAGCTGCCAGGTTTCCTGAGCCCTGGGAAATCCGGACCGTAGCCGCAACCTGAAAAGTTAAACCTCAAACTGTCCGAACATTTGAGGCCCACGGCCTCATTAAAATCTTTAAATGAGGAACCCGCCTCTGAAGACATATATAATTCAGGTCATTTAAACGGGAAGCTCGCACGCTGGAGGCAGGGTGGAGTCAGGTTTTCATTTCTGAATTTTTAATCACCCCCTCCCCCCGCACCTATCCACCTCCTGCCTGTCCTAGTGGTTGCTGGTGGGGGCGGGGGGGGGGGGGGGGTAAAATTCACCCTTTTGTCTCTTGGGACTTGCATTCTTATCCTTGAGGGTCCAGAGATGAATTTGTGATAGAGGTTTCCCAAATTGGCAATGTGTCTGTATATTTTTTTTGCTTTTGCCATGAGGTGGGGGTGGGGAGGGAGCAAGGGGGCTAGAAGAACCATGGTGGGGGGGGGGGGCAATCCGGTAATGGGGTGAGTCTGCATAGGGCCTTTTGTCATCTTGAGTACATAAAATAATTCAGCTCTACTACAGATACAGATACCTCCTTGGGTTCACTGATGTCAGGCACTCCGAAAAGTGGACTGAGAATCTTACTTTAAATGGAATGGCTCACACTACCCAATACCGACTTGTACTATGGCCTAATCCAGGGATAGAACAGCAGCACCTCCTTGTGAACTGCACTTGGTACCCGTGCCTTTAACATGTGTATTTCTACAATCTCTCCAAAGTTGGTTGAAGTGGATACTTGGTAGGACAAGACTTGACATGAACGTTCCCCAGCTACTAACTCCACCCCTCTCCCCAACTTCTGTCCGAGGCTGAACCAGACTGGTCGCAACCTTGGTGTCATATTTGACCCTGAAATGAACTTTCGACCACATAATCCGCAGCGTAACTAAGACGACCTATTTCCACCTCCATAACATCGCTCGTCTCCACCCTTGCCTCAGCTCATCTGTTGCTGAAGCCTTCGTCCATTCCTTAAATAAGGAGTACTGTGTGCAGGTTTGGTCTCCTTATTTAAGGAGGATTATACTTGCATTGGAGGCTGTTGTGTATGTATATATCCTGTACACTCAATGTACAGTTACATAAGACCAATGAATGTATCTCGACACTGTATACAATATGCCTGTACCACCAGAGGGTGCAATTGGTGGAGACCTAGAGGTCACCTGCACACCGCAGGTAACCAGGTATAAAAGGGAGCTCACCTTACTGTAACCTCATTCAGGAGCTGCAATAAATGGACTAAGGTCACAACAGTTCAAGTGCAATACCTTACCTCGTGGCGTCATTACTAAAGTGCCTGCAAACACTACAATTGGTGACGAGAATACGAATTCCACGCGAAAAATGGCCAACCTTAGCAACTTTCAACAATTCGCTGATGGAGCAGATTGGGATGCCATTGTGGAAAGGCTAGAACATGACTTCATCGCGAACGACCTGGCTGGAAACACACCCACCTCGCTGGCTGATAAGCGCCGAGCCATCCTGTCAGCAGTTTTGAGCTCACCGTTCCTGGCCTGGTCAGGGACTTGCTAGCCCCAGAGAAGATGACAACGAAAATGTTCGCGGAGCTCGTAACCCTGATACAGGAGCAGCTTAAGCCAAAAGAGAGCATCCTAACAGCCAGACACCGGTTCTAATACACACCAGCGGCCCGAAGGCCAAGAAATCGCAAAATACGCTGCAGACCTGAGACGATTGGTTGCACTGTGTGATTTTGGCGACCACCTCACTGAAGCACTGAGGGACATCTTTGTTATCAGAATCGGCCACGAAGGCCTCCTCCACAGGCTGCTCTCTGCGGACACCACCGTCACCCTGCAGAAAGCAATTAGCGTGAGCCAAGTGTTCATGGCCTCAGCCTGCGATTCCAGAAGGATAATGACTCAACCCCAGGACTCCAACACGGCAAGTACAGTGAACCGAATGGCGCCTTTCAGAGGCAAGACTGTGACCCCGAGCCCCGCAACCCTGAGTCCGCCACAGGGGACCAACCAGCCAGCCCCATGCTGGCGCTGTGGAGGAAATCACAGAGCCTACCAGTGCTGATATAGAGACTATACTTGCAAGGGCTGTAACACTAAAGGCCATCTACAGTGAATGTGTAAAAGAAACTTTACTCACCGAGTCGCTGAAGAGTTGGCCGATCACCCGGGCTCCAGTACTGATGAAGACGAAGAGAGAGTCCCAGGAGGCAGCTCAGCCCCAGGAAGAGGTGGACGGAGCTGTCTACCTCCTCCACCGAGAATTCCACGTTGAAGATAGAAGTCGATATCAACAGTGTTCCAGTCTCAATGGACACAGAGAAACTGGGACAACCCTACCGAACAACCTAAAATGCTAGCAATCCAGGCGAAGCTGCTCACTTACACAGTCTCGGGCTGACCTCAGTGTTAGGCTGACCTCAGGGTCACACTGACCTCAGTCTCGGGCTGACCTCAGGGTCACGCTGACTTCAGTCTCACTCTGACCTCAGTCTTGGGCTGAACTTAGGGTCGCACTGACCTCAGTCTCGCGCTGACCTCAGTCTCAGACTGACCTCACTGTCGCGCTGACTCCTCTGGAGCGACCCTCCAACGAGATGGAGTGTCTGAGACAGCGCTCGGCCTCATTTGAAGGGAGCAAAGGGAAATTCCAGACCGGGGGCAGGCAGGACGTCCTCCCCAGGTGTTAACTGACACAGGCCCAGGTAGTTAGTGCTCCCTGACGGGGCGAGCGGCAATTGCGACCCGTCTTTGTTGAAAGCCTCACTCCGGCGTTAACTTGGAGTTAAAACTGACTGCTCCCCTCTCCAATGCAGCATCCAGCGGCTTAGTTTGATAATGACTCTTGCTGAGGTCAAGTGAATAGGTTTGCTGCCGCAGCAATAAATGGGGATGATCAGAGTAATGTCAAATTTTCTTTGTCTAAGAACTGTATCAGACATTCCGTCTCAAATCTAATCAATAACTGCTAACTATGCAATCCTTTCATGACTAAATTTAGCTCTATAGTAGAAGTTTGTACATATTTGGCCAAGATCGCCCAATGACATAATGGCCTGATATCCCGCAACATGACAGCAATATGCCTTACATAGATGCATACAGCACAGAAGGAGGCCATTTGGCCCATCATGGATGTGCCAGCTCTTTGAAAACCTATCTAATTATTCCCACTACCCTGCTCTTTCTCCATATCCCAGCAAATTTCTCCTTTTCAACTATTTATCCAATTCCCTTGTGAAAGTTACTATTGAATCTGCTTCCGCTGTCCTTTCAGGCAGCGCGTTCCAGGTCACCGCAACTAGCTGCCTGAAACAAATTCTCCTCATCTCCCCCTCAGGTTCTTTTGTTCATTTTTTTCAATTTGGGGCAGGGCATTTCTTGTGACAGCCGTGGCTCAGTGGGCAGCACTCTCGCCTCTGAATCTGAAGGTTGTGACCTCAAGTCCCACTCTAGTGACTTGAGCACGAAAATCTAGACTGACACTCCAGTGCAGCACTGTCTGAGGTGTCACACTGTTGGAGGTGCTGTCTTTAGGCCGAGGCGTTAAATTGAGGCCCCACCTGCCATCTCAGGAGAAGGCAAAAGATCCCATGGCACTATTTTGAAGGCGAGCAGGTGAGTTATCCCTGGTGTCCTGGCCAATATGTATTCCTCGTTCAACGTCACTAAAAAACAGATTATCTGGTTATTGTCACGTTGCTGTTTGTGGGAGCTTGCTGTGCACAAATTGGCTGCCTTGTTTCCTACATTACAGCTATGACCAAGGACGATAACCTCCACTTTTGTACTTAGCGCCCAAAAAGGGGCGTTATTTCCGGCGTGGGCTGTAAAAAAGGGTTCTCAGGTCGCTGGCTTCTCGCCCATTCTCAAAACACCTAGTTTACATTTTTGAAAATGGGTGTTACCGCGAGTGATATCAAATGGACGGTAGCATTAAATTTTTTTGACCTTCTGCCGTAAAGTGTGGCCGTCCTTAGCAACGGCAAGGCAAAGCTTGTTTCCCACGATTCAGGAGGTCAAGGGTCATCATGACATGCGCAGAAGAGGAGACAGAGTGAGAGGGAGCTCAGAGGCACTGAAAGCGTGTGTGGCTGTGGTGTGTGCTTGTTTGGCTGCTGTGGGAGGCACGACAGAGATTCACCAGCAGCAAAAAGCACCAAGAATATAGTTGGCAACGAATTTTTGTCCAACAAATAAGAAGTAACATGGAAGGGATGGAGGAGGCCCTGGAGCTGGTAGCCAGGAACACTGCTGCCACAGGCCTCCCAGTGGTCCCCAAGTGCGGCACTCCACTCCTAGGTTCCGCACCATCACTGCGAACGACAGATGAGAGCAAGGACAATGATCCTGCTTCTGCATCAGAGACTGTTGCCCGCTCGGTAGCCCCCACTCCCATACCCGTGCAACGACCGCATCTGCCTTCATTCACCCCAATGAGGCACCGCCTGAGGAGCTCCTCGGCCAGGCACAGTGGAACGAGGAGGGAAAGGGGTAGCGGTGGGGAGAAGAAGGAGAGGGAGGAAGGAAAGTGAGGTGCATGTGTGCAGGTGATGGTTGTGTTATCTCTCCATCTGGGTGTATGCAATTTATTGCAATGTATGGGGGCTGGGGACCACGCTCCTGCTTTGCCTTTGTATTCTGTGTTGCTGGACATGTTGAACATGTGATTTATGTAAATAGTGGAAAAAGTGGGGTGTGGGCGGGGGTTGGGTGTTATTGGCTGTGATACTTATGATTTCAGACCAATGTTGGTATTAAACTTTTGTTATTGAACATAACCTTGTTGCGCATTGTCTCAGATAGCTAGACCGTTACACACTGGCGATTCCTTACCATGAAAGGGTTAAATACAACTTGACATCAATCAACGTAAACTTTAACTGGCACCAAGGTGATGGGCACCATTGATGTCTGAGCTGCACACACACAGCAGTGTGTCAGCATTGTCACTCACATCAGCGCTCTTTCAGGCAAATCTTTCCGATAATAGCTCCTCATGTAAGAGTGCGATTTAACAAATGCCAGCCACACTGCTGCCGTTCATTCCGGTTAGTTCCACTTTTTGTGGGCGGTATTTTGAGTGAGCGATATTGTGGGCGATATGTGTGCGAGATGGTGAAATTGACGATGGGCGATCTCCATGGCCACTAGTTTGGTTAAATATGCTCCTTACGACAAAAAACATTGGGCGGGCGTTCATAATGAATCTCAGCGTTAATTCCATGCGGAAAG
The DNA here is from genome assembly GCF_044704955.1 of Pristiophorus japonicus. Classification (NCBI taxonomy): domain Eukaryota; kingdom Metazoa; phylum Chordata; class Chondrichthyes; family Pristiophoridae; genus Pristiophorus; species Pristiophorus japonicus. The sequence goes on from NC_091989.1 coordinate 183,566,654, forward strand.
TAACACTGGGCGACATTAGGGCGTTGATTTCACCCATTCTGCTGATTCCGCCCAAAAAAGTGTGCGGGCGGTGATATTTTTTCCTGGTATTAAGCCCATCGGGAAAATAACGCTTGACGATAAGTCTCCTAAAAAAGCCTGTCAGTTTCCATTTTGTGCCAAAATGGGTGATATATGGGTGTTATCCGTCATTTCAGCGATTAAATGGGCGTTAATTGGGCGTTAAGCGCGCAAAACAAGTGGAGGTTCTAGCCTTATATTTCAAAAAGTACTTAATTGGCTGTAAAGCACTTTGGGACATCCTGAGGTCATGAAAGAAAGCTGTATAAATGAAAGTCTTTTATTTAGTTATCAATAGAACTGCGTCAGAGACTGAGTTACTGGTGATCAGCCCCTTGTCTTTTGTAGCCAATCAAACTCCCCCTTTTGAAAGTGCGGCTCCCATATTCAAAGTGAACAGTCGCAGGAAGAAGAAAGTGAATAAATGATAGCTGAAGTTAGAAGACAATCGGACAAGACAGAGTAGGTCTGAACAAAGTAAAATAATAATAGTGCAGAGAGAGAATGGGGAAAGAGAATAATGGGGAAAACCATAACAGGGCAAGCAGACTTAAGATATTTGAAGTCTTTAAATTTCACTCAAAATTGGATTGGATGGGTTTGTTCTCTTTGGAACAGAGGAGGCCGAGGGGAGACCTCATTGAAGTGTATAAAATTTTGAGGGGCCTGGATATAGTGGATAGCAAGAGCCTATGGTGGAGGAGTTGGTGGAAGGTTTAGAGGGGATTTGAGGGGGGGGGTCTTCTTCATGCAGAGGGTTGTGAGGGTCTGGAACTCACTGCCTGGAAAGGTGGTAGAGGCAGAAACCCTCACCACATTTAAAAGGTGCTTGGATGGGCACTTGAAGTGCCGTAACCTGCAGGGTTACCGACCTGGAGCTGGTAAGTGGGATTAGACTGGATAACCTCTTGTTGGCTGGCACAGATACGATGGTAAGTCCTGCAGGGAATCGAATACGGCCAGAGTGATCTCCTAGACCACTTTCGATCACCTGGATGGGTCAGAGAGGAATTTTTCCAGATTTTTTTTCCCCAATTGGCCTGGGTTTTTACCTGTTTTTTGCCTATCCTAGGAGATCGAATGGCTCTGGTTGGGGTGGAGTGTAAAATGGTGTGATGCAGGGGGTGTCGCAGTTGTGTGAGGTGGACTGGTTGGGCCGGATGCTCTTTACCTTTCCGCCATTGTCCATTGTTCATAGGTTTATATGTAACCTTCAGGGCTGATGACCGAGGGCCGTGCGGCTCTTTGTCGGCCGGCGCGGACATGATGGGCCAAAATGGCTTCCATCTGCGCTGTAAATTTCTATGTTTCTATGTTTTTAAAATGATGATTTTATTTATGAAGAGACCAGACCAATAAACATTCAAGCTTCGTCAGAATGGGAAAATGAAAAATTAATAATCGTTTATCGAGAATTGAGGCATCATTTAGAAACATAGAAACATAGAAACATAGAAAATAGGTGCAGGAGTAGGCCATTCTGCCCTTCGAGCCTGCACCGTCATTCAATGAGTTCATGGCTGAACATGCAACTTCAGTACCCCATTCCTGCTTTCTCACCATACCCCTTGATCCCCTGCTTCTGCATTTCTCATTTTTTGGTTTTGAGGAGAAATGCTTGTGTGAAATGTTAATGTGTCTCATCGTTCCACAGATGCTGATTCACAGCCTTCAGCCGATTGGGGACTTTGGTTCCGCCGATGACAGAATACTATTTCTATGGCGTATTTTTTCATGCGTACTTTAGTTGTTTGGTGAATAATATTACCAGAATAAATCGAATTAATGTTTAAGTAGCTTTCTTCTTACAATTGTGATATTTGTTTCACTGTCGTTGAAAACTCGCAAAATGGTCAGCCCCGGGAGAGAGGCACTTGCAGGATGGACAAGTAATGCAAGGGTTAAATGGCGTCAGCCGAGGCACAATGAAAGCACTGTGACCTCTGAGCTGGCAGGTCATGGACTCAAGTCCCACTCCAGAGACTGGAACACAAAGCTCCGCGCTGACACTTCAGTGCAGTACTGAGGGAGTGCTGCACTGTCGGAGGAGCAGTGCTGAGGGAGCACCGCACTGTCGGAGGGGCAGTACTGAGGGAGTGCTGCACTGTCGGAGGAGCAGTGCTGAGGGAGCACCGCACTGTCGGAGGGGCAGTACTGAGGGAGTGCCACACTGTCGGAGGGGCAGTACTGAGGAAGTGCTGCAGTGTCGGAGGGGCAGTACTGAGGGAGTGCCGCACTCTCGGAGGGGCAGTACTGAGGGAGCACCGCACTTTCGGAGGGGCAGTACTGAGGGAGTGCTGCACTGTTGGAGGAGCAGTGCTGAGGGAGTGCTGCACTGTCGGAGGGGCAGTACTGAGGGAGCACCGCACTGTCGGAGGGGCAGTACTGAGGGAGCACCGCACTGTCGGAGGGGCAGTACTGAGGGAATGCCACACTGTCGGAGGGGCAGTACTGAGGGAGCGCTGCACTGTCGGAGGGGCAGTACTGAGGGAGTGCCGCACTCTCGGAGGGGCAGTACTGAGGGAGTGCTGCACTGTCGGAGGGGCAGTACTGAGGGAGCACCGCACTGTCGGAGGGACAGTACTGAGGGAGCGCCACACTGTCGGAGGGGCAGTGCTGAGGGAATGCCACACTGTCGCAGGGGCAGTATTGAGGGAGCGCTGCACTGTCGGAGGATCAGTACTGAGGAAGCGCTGCACTGTCGGGAGGGGCAGTACTGAGGGACTGCTGCACTGTCAGAGGGGAAGTACTGAGGGAGTGCTGTACTGTCGGAGGGGCAGTACTGAGGGAGCGCCGCACTGTCGGAGGGGCAGTGCTGAGGGAGAGCTGTACTGACGGACGGGAAGTACTGAGGGAGCGCTGCACTGTCGGAGGGGCAGTACTGAGGGAGTGCTGTACTGTCGGAGGGGCAGTACTGAGGGAGTGCTGCACTGTCGGAAGGGCAGTACTGAAAGAGGAAGATTCCACAGTGATATTTCAGAGGGAGCAGGAGTGTTCTCCCCAGTATCCTTCAACCGACATTGCTAAAACTCAGCTCCACTTCCCTGCCCGCTCCCCATAACCCTTGACTCCCTTATCGTTCAAAAATCTGTCTTTCTCCACCTTAAATATATTCAATGACCCAGCCTCCACAGCTCTCTCGGGCAGAGAATTCCACAGATTTACAACCCTCTGAGAGAAGAAATTTCTCCTCATTTCCATTTTAAATGGACAGCCCCTTATTCTGAAAAGCGTTCCGTTACCACTCCCTGGAGGGAACCAAGGGATATGGGGATAGTGCAGACAAGTGGAGTTGAGGTCGAAGATCAGCCATGATCTTATTGAATGCTGGAGCAGGCTCGAGGGCCGAATGGCCGACTCCTGCTCCTATTTCTTACAACGGGAGTTGCCACGGAGCCCAATTTCGAGTCATTTATTTAATTGCTGTGTGTGGGTCCTTGCTGTGTGCAAATTGGTTGCTGCATTACAACAGTGCCTGCAGTTCCTTGGCTATAAAGCACTTTGCAGTCCAGTGAAAGGGTTGTCTTAATGAGGAAAGGTTAAGCAGCTTTGTCCTATACTTATTGGAGTTTAGAAGTATGAGAGGTGATCTTATTGAATCATATAAGATTCTGAGCGGGCTTGACAGTATAAATGCAGAGAGGATGTTTCCCCTCGGAGGGGGGAGGGCGTATCGAGAACTCGGGTGCATAGTTTCAGAATAAGGAGTCGTCCATTTAAGGTGGAGATGAGGAGAAATTTCTTCTCTCAGAGGGTTGTAAATCTGTGGCATTCTCTGCCCCAGAGAGCTGTGGAAGCTGAGTCATTGAATATATTTAAGGTGGAGACAGACAGATTTTTGAACGACAGGGGAGTCAAGGGTTATGGGGAGCGCGCGGCGGAAAGTGGAGCTGAGGCCAAGATCAGATCGGCCGTGACCTTATTAAATGGCGGAGCAGGCTCGAGGGGCTGAGGGGCTGACTCTTGCTGCTCCTGTTTCCTAGGAAAGGCTCAATTTAAGTGAAAACTCTGACTTTTTCGAAATGGGAGGCGAGGGAGACAGAGTCCAGGATTTGCCACAAGGCTGAATGCAGAGTTACCTGTTTATATGGATTTAGCTTCACTAACATGTACTGTTGTGTAGCAGAGAGAGCAGGAGGATATTCCAGCACAGTGCTGAGCTCCTGAGGGCTCTCACTGTGCTCTTTGAATTGCAGCAACTCTGTAAACTTCAAGACACGTCTTCACGGAATTCGATTATCTGCTTCCCACTGGTTTTCTTTGACTGGAAATAGCTGAGGTTTCTCTCTGGAAATATAACTGAGGGTTAACTGTGGATTTTCAGGGATTCTTTGTGCTGTTTTGGGGGCCAAGGTTGTATGCTGTAACAAGGACTACACGGTGTTTATAAGATTATAAATCTTTGGTTCCGCTCCCAACCAGCTTACTGCTGCTGTTTCACCAGAGGGCTGCCGACAAATTTCTTGTCTGTCAGCAGTCCTTGCACACAGTAAGGCACGTTAAAGATTGACGTGGGTCAGGTCTATAATACTACCCATTGATCTTCAATTTCTATTCATTTTGATTGCAAAAAGAAAGACTTGCATTTATATAGCACCTTTCACGATCACCGGACGTCTCAAAACGCTTTACAGCCAATGAAGTATTTTTGGAGTATGATGGTTGAGGGATAAATATTGGCCAGGACATCAGGGATAACTCCCTTGCTCCTCTTCGAAATATTGCCATGGGATCTTTTATGTCCCCAAGAGAGCAGACGTCTCTGTTTAACGTCCCATCTGAAAGACGACACCTCCAACAGTGCAGCGCACCCTCGGCACTGCACAAGAGAGTCAGCCGAGATTTTTGTGCTCAAGTCCCTGGAGTGGGATTGAACCCACAACCTTCTGACTCAGAAGAAAGAAAGACTTGCATTTCTACAGAACCTAATACAGGGAACTCTCGATTATCCGGGTCCCTCGGGGATTGGGCTATGCCGGCTAAACGATTTCTCCGTTCGAGCGAGTTGACATTATAAAGTTAAGGCTTCAATGAATGAACACTGTGCAATCAGCTACTCACAGTAACAAGGCAGTTAAGTATGGACATTACCAGCATGCATGCAGGTGGCCTCGAGGAGGAGATTGGCTAGCTCCGGGTTTTGGGAGCGCACCGCCTTCCCGGTCTGAAAGGACTCCGACGTCAGCGGCGGCCGCGAGAGCGCGCGCACACACACAGAATTTTAAATGCTGTTACAACGGTTTCCCGTTGCATCCGTGTGCGGATAATCGAGAGTTGCCTGTAACAACCTGAGGATGTCCCAAAGCTTCTTGCAGCCAATGAAGTATGTTGAAGTGTTACATAGAATTTTACAGCACAGAAACAGATCAGTCAGCCCAAACTGGCATTTATGATCCACTGGATCCTCCTCCCATTCTACTCCATCGCACCCTATCAGGATACCCTTCTATCCCCTTTTTCCTCATGTACTTATTGAGCTTCCCCTTAAATGCATTCTATGATATTCACCTCAACAACTCCCTGTGATAGTGAGTTCCACATTCTCACCACTCTCTGAGTAAAGATTCTCCTGAATTTACTATTGGATTTATTAGTGACTCTCTTATATTTATGGCCCCTAGTTTTGGCCTGCTCCTCAAGTGGAAATATTGACTCTACGTCTATCGTAACAAACCTGCTGTGTTTAGAGTGTCACTAACACACACACAGACCGGAGAGAATCTTCCCAGTGTGTTTCATCATCATAGGCGGTCCCTCGAACTAGGATGACTTGCTTCCACATGAGTTCACAGATGTTTCAATGAAGGACCCGATGTTCCAGTCCTGAACTCCAGTCGAGGGGGTGGAAGATGCCTGTGCGTGGATTGTTTTAACGTGTGGTGACCGTTGCACATCAGCCACTGCACGGGCTTGACAGAGCTAGGCCTTTATCCAATGGCAAGTGTTAACCAGGACGACTGGAGACCTGCTGTGCTGCACGGACCTAGTGGGCACACATATCGCAGTGTGGGCTGGCCCGTGCTGCCCCTGGGCCCTCGGCTCTTCTGGGCCCAAGCTCAATGTCACTAGCACACACACAAACCAGAGAGAATCTTGCCGCTATGTTTCATCATCATCATAGGCAGTCCCTCGGAATCGAGGAAAACTTGCTTCCACTCTTGATATGAGTCCTTAGGTGGCTGTACAGTCCAATAGGAGAACCACAGTCCCTGTCACAGGTGGGACAGATAGTCGTTGAGTGGAAGGGTGGGTGGGACAGGTTTGCCGTATGCTCTTTCCGCTGCCTGCGCTTGTTTTCTGCACGCTCTCGGCGATGAGACTCGAGGTACTCAGCGCCCTCCCGGATGCTCTTCCTACACTTAGGGCAGTCTTTGGCCAGGGACTCCCAGGTGTCAGTGGGGATGTTGCACTTTATCAGGGAGGCATTGAGTGTGCCCCTGTAACATTTCCTCTGCCCGCCTTTGGCTCATTTGCCGTGAAGGAGTTCTGAGTAGAGCGCTTGCTTTGGGAGTCTCGTGTCTGGTATGTGGACAATGGGGCCTGCCCAGCGGAGCTGATCAAGTGTGGTCAGTGCTTCAATGCTGGGGATGTTGGCCTGGTTGAGGATGCTAATGTTGGTGCATCTGTCCTCCCAGGGGATTTGTCGGATCTTGCGGAGGCACCGTTGGTGGTATTTCTCCAGTGACTTGAGGTGTCTACTGTACATGGTCCATATCTGTAAGCCATACAGGAGGGCGGGTATTACTACAGTCCAAGATCACCCCAACCTCTATCATCGAGCTACAGTATGCGGATGACGCCTGCGCCTGCGCACAGACAGAGGCTGAACTCCAGGACATAGTCGACGTATTTACTGAGGCGTACAAAAGCATGGGCCTTATGCTAAACATCCGTAAGACAAAGGTCCTCCACCAGCCTGTTCTCGCCGCACAGCACTGCCCCCCATCATCAAGATCCACGGCGCAGCCCTTGACAATGTGGACCATGTCCCATACCTCGAGAGCCTCTTATCAACAAGAACAGACATTGACGACAAGATTCAACATCGCCTCCAGTGCGCCAGTGCAGCCTTTGGCTGCCTGAGGAAAAGAGTGTTTGAAGACCAGGCCCTCAAAACTGCCGCTGTGTTTACAGTGTCACTAACACACACAGACCAGTGAGAATCTTCCCACTGTGTTTCCAGTGTCACTAACACACACACAGATCGGAGGGTATCTCCCTGGAGAGTTGAGGAAATCTTATCACTGTGTTTATAATGTCATTAACACACAGAAGCCACAGGGAACCTGCTTGCAGTATTTAGTGTCACTAGCACACATGGCGAGCAGAGGGAATCTTGCCACTGTATTTATAATGTCATTAAACACAGAGAGACCACAGGGAACATTCCACCAGCCTCCATTCTGCATCCCTTTATTTACCCAGTTCTTTATGCCAGTTTGGCAGCCTCAGAGTACTTAGGTGGTGAATGGAGCCAGCTGTTTCCTCACCGAAGCCCCTAAAGATCACCTTTGGGATGCGAGGCCAAATGGTTGGTGGGTGTATCTCCCAACCCTGAGTGACTAATGACGGAACAACCTGCCTGAAACTCAACTCCACTCCACTGGCAGCTGCGACTGAGATCATGCTAGTTTTAATGTATTTATTTGTGGGTTCTTCGCTTAAGAATTCATGGCAGCACTTTGCTATTAAGAACTAGTTGGTTTATTAGCAAAGGTTTAACAATCACACTACACAGTACCAGTTCATTCACCAGGCCCACAACCACCTGCTTCATCGTGGATCCCCCGAACCCAACTGGCTGGGGTTTGATTGAGTCTTGTGAACATCAGGTGACTGGCTAAGCCACTCACAACTCAACAGCTCTACAAACCTGTGAGCATACTCACAGGTGCATACATTACACTAGTAACTGCAGGGACTGATGTAAAGGAATTAGATTTGGAACCCGGCACCCAAATTATAATGTGATTTATGTTTTCTCTTCCTCGCTGACACCGAGCCATATAAGAAGATATTAGGACAGATAGAAACATAGAAAATAGGTGCAGGATGACCAAAAGCTTGGTCAAAGAGGTAGATTCTCAGGAGCATCTCAAAGGAGGGGGGAGAGGTAGAGAGGCGGAGAGGTTCAGGGAGGGAATTCCAGAGCTTGGGGCCCAGGCAGCTGAAGGCACGGCTGCCAATGGTGGAGTGCTGAAAATCAGGGATGCGCAAGAGGCCAGAATTGGAAGAGCGCAGAGATCTCGGCGGGTTATGGGGCTGGAGGAGGTGACAGAGATAGGGAGGGGGCAAAGCCATTGAGGGATTTGAAAACAAGGATGAGAATTTTATAATGGAGGTGTTGCCAGACTGCATGGTCGCCAGTTAATCTACAGTAGATATTACACATATTAGGGTTGTATTCCCTAGAATTTAGAAGGTTAAGGTGTGAATTGATCGAAGTTTTCAAGGTATTCATGGCAACTGATCGGGTAGATAGAGAGAAACTATTTCTGCTGGTTAGGGAGTTTGGACTGGGGAGACATAATCTTAAAACTAAAGCCAGACCTTTCAGGAGTGAAATTAGGAAACACTTCTACACACAAAGGGCGGTGGAAGTTTGGAAATCTCTTCCACAAATAGCAATTGATGCTAGATCAATTGTTGATTTTAAATTGGAGTTTGATAGATATTTTGTTCACCAAAGATATTAAAGGATATGGGCACAGACAGGTATATGGAGTTAATTTGCAGTTCAGTCATGATCTCATTGAATGGAGGAACAGTCTTGAGGGGCTGAATGGCCTCTTCCTGTTCCTATGTTCCTATGCAGTACCTTGTCTGTTATTCTCTGGAACACGTGTGAGCTGATATCAGCCGAGATGGCAGTAAAGAAAGGAAGCAGTTGGATTTATATAACAGTTGGATCTAGTGAAGTAGAGCCACTGCTTTAATGAAGGGGACAAGTCTAACTGCGGCAACTACAGAGGAATCTCCCTGTTGTCGGCTACTGGAAAAGTCATCGCTAGAAGCCTCCTCAACCCGTCTTCTTCCTGTGGCTGAGGAGCTCCTCCCGGATTCCATCCACTAAGGGGGACAACGGACATGATCCTCACGGCGCGACAACTGCAAGAGAAATGCAGGAAACAGCACCAACCCTTGTACATGGCCTTCTTTGACCTCACCCAAGGCTTTTGACACTGTTAACCGCGAGATACTATGGAGCGTCCTCCTCCGTTTCGGCTGCCCCCAAAAGTTTGTCACAATCCTCGGCCTGCTCCACGATGACATGCCAGCAGTGATCCTGACCAACGGATCCACCACAGACTCAATCCACGTCGAGACTGGGGTCAAGCAGGGCTGCGTCATCACGCCATCCGTCTTCTCGATCTTCCTCTCTGCAAGGCTCCATCTCGCACTCAACAAGCTCCAGTGGGAACCTGTTCAACCTTCGTTGCCTCCAGGCTACAGCCAAGACCGTCCCATCCTCTGGCATCGAACTACAGTACACGGATGACGCTTGCATCTGCGCACATTCAGAGGCTGAACTCCAAGCCATCGTCAACATCTTCACCGAAGCGTATGAAAGCACGGGCCTTACACTAAACATCCGTAAGACAAAGGTCCTCCACAAACTTGACCTCGCCATATAACACTGCGCCCCCCGTTCATCAAAATCCACGGCGCGACCTTGGACAATGTGGACCACTTTCCATACCTGAGGAGCTGACTATCAGCAAGGGAAGATATCGAGACCGAGGACCAACACCACCTCCAGTGTGTAAGCGCAGCCTGCGGTCGCCTGAGGAAGAGAGTGTTTGAGGATCACGCCCTCAAATCTGGCACCAAGCTTATGGTCTACAGGACTGTAACATAGAAACATAGAAAATAGGTGCAGGAGCAGGCCATTCAGCCCTTCTAGCCTGCACCGCCATTCAATGAGTTCATGGCTGAACATGAAACTTCAGTACCCCCTTCCTGCTTTCTCGCCATAACCCTTGATCCCCCGAGTAGTAAGGACTTCATCTAACTCCCTTTTGAATATATTTAGTGAATTGGCCTCAACTACTTTCTGTGGTAGAGAATTCCACAGGTTCACCACTCTCTGGGTGAAGAAGTTTCTCCTCATCTCGGTCCTAAATGGCTTACCCCTTATCCTCAGACTGTGACCCCTGGTTCTGGACTTCCCCAACATTGGGAACATTCTTCCTGCATCGAACCTGTCTAAACCCGTCAGAATTTTAAACGTTTCTATGAGGTCCCCTCTCATTCTTCTGAACTCCAGTGAATACAAGCCCAGTTGATCCAGTCTTTCTTGATAGGTCAGTCCCGCCATCCCGGGAATCAGTCTGGTGAATCTTCGCTGCACTCCCTCAATAGCAAGAATGTCCTTCCTCAAGTTAGGAGACCAAAACTGTACACAATACTCCAGGTGTGGCCTCACCAAGGCCCTGTACAACTGTAGCAACACCTCCCTGCCCCTGTATTCAAATCCCCTCGCTATGAAGGCCAACATGCCATTTGCTTTCTTAACCGCCTGCTGTACCTGCATGCCAACCTTCAATGACTGATGTACCATGACACCCAGGTCTCGTTGCACCTTCCCTTTTCCTAATCTGTCACCATTCAGATAATAGTCTGTCTCTCTGTTTTTACCACCAAAGTGGATAACCTCACATTTATCCACATTATATTTCATCTGCCATGCATTTGCCCACTCACCTAACCTATCCAAGTCACTCTGCAGCCTAATAGCATCCTCCTCGCAGCTCACACTGTCACCCAACTTAGTGTCATCCGCAAATTTGGAGATACTGCATTTAATCCCCTCGTCTAAATCATTAATGTACAATGTAAACAGCTGGGGCCCCAGCACAGAACCTTGCGGCACCCCACTAGTCACTGCCTGCCATTCTGAAAAGTACCCGTTTACTCCTACTCTTTGCTACCTGTCTGACAACCAGTTCTCAATCCACGTCAGCACACTACCCCCAATCCCATGTACTTTAACTTTGCACATTAATCTCTTGTGTGGGACCTTGTCGAAAGCCTTCTGAAAGTCCAAATATACCACATCAACTGGTTCTCCTTTGTCCACTTTACTGGAAACATCCTCAAAAAATTCCAGAAGATTTGTCAAGCATGATTTCCCTTTCACAAATCCATGCTGACTTGGACCTATCATGTCACCATTTTCCAGATGCACTGCTATGACATCCTTAATAATTGATTCCATCATTTTACCCACTACTGAGGTCAGACTGACCGGTCTATAATTCCCTGTTTTCTCTCTCCCTCCTTTTTTAAAAAGTGGGGTTACATTGGCTACCCTCCACTCCATAGGAACTGATCCAGAGTCAATGGAATGTTGGAAAATGACTGTCAATGCATCCGCTATTTCCAAGGCCACCTCCTTAAGTACTCTGGGATGCAGTCCACCAGGCCCTGGGGATTTATCGGCCTTCAATCCCATCAATTTCCCCAACACAATTTCCAGACTAATAAAGATTTCCCTCAGTTCCCCCTCCTTACTAGACCCCCTGACCCCTTTTATATCCGGAAGGTTGTTTGTATCCTCCTTAGTGAATACCGAACCAAAGTACTTGTTCAATTGGTCTGACATTTCTTTGTTCCCTGTTATGACTTCCCCTGATTCTGACTGCAGGGGACCTACGTTTGTCTTTACTAACCTTTTTCTCTTTACATACCTATAGAAACTTTTGCAATCCACCTTAATGTTCCCTGCAAGCTTCTTCTCGTACTCCATTTTCCCTGCCCTAATCAAACCCTTTGTCCTCCTCTGCTGAGTTCTAAATTTCTCCCAGTCCCCGGGTTCGCTGCTATTTCTGGCCAATTTTATGCCACTTCCTTGGCTTTAATACTATCCCTGATTTCCCTAGATAGCCACGGTTGAGCCACCTTCCCTTTTTTATTTTTACGCGACCTCCTGTATGGCTCAAAGACATGGGCCATGTCGAGTAGACACCTCAAATCGCTGGAGAAATATCAGCAACGATATCTCCGCAATATCCTGCAAATCCCCTGGGAGGATAGACGCACCAACGTCAGTGTTCTCATAGAAACATAGAAACATAGGGCCCAAGTTTCGGGTGGAGTTGCTCCTAGTTTTTTGGAGCAACTAGTTTAGTTTGGAGTATGTTAGAAATTGCAATTCTCGGATATTAGTTTGCTCCAGTTCTAGTTAGTTAGTTTAGGTTGGCTTCAGGTAAGGTACTTTTTTTCAAAAGTGGGTGTGTCCAGCCACTCAGGCCTGGTTTGCAAGTTTCGGCAGTGAAAACTTACTACAAACTAACTTAGGATGGAATAAGTGTCCACTTTTGTAAGTTCTGAAAAACCTTACCGAGAGTTAAGTTTGGTGCAGGCACAGCCAGAGACGGCGGATGGGAAGCATTAAACACAAAGGACACATCAACATCACAACAGCGGGGGGGTAAGGGAAGTTAGAGGATTTTCCATAAACACCTTCACAACAACATTAAAGAAGCAAAATACATTTAAAGCAGCAAGCACTAAATGAAGCACAAAAAGTAATAAGCAATTAATTAATAAAAAATAGAAGGAACCCTGCACTTAAAGCACCAAGACCAAAGTAATAAGTAATCAATCAATAAAAAATAGAAGTCCTACCTTTATGTGAAGGGAAGGTGTCTCTGTCAGTGTCTCTCTCTGTAGTTTCTCTCTCTCTCTGTATCTGACAGTGAGGGGTGCGGGGGTGGGGGGGGATGTGTGTGGTGTGTGTCTGTGTGTGAGTGTATGTGTGGGGGTGGGGGTGGGTGTGTGGGAGTGGAGGATGGGGGGGGCGGTGCGGGAGTGGGGGTGGGTGTGTGGGAGTGGGGGTGGGGGGGAGGTGTGTGGGAGGGTGTGTGTGTGTGGGGAGAGGGGGGTGGGAGGGGTTATGTGTGTGTCGGGATGTGTGTGTGTGGGTGTGTGTGTGTGTGGGAGGGGGAGGGGGTGTGTGTGTGGGGGGGATGTGGGGGTGTGGGTGTGTGCGGGGGATGTGAGGGGGTGGGTGTGTGCGGGGTGTGTGAGGTGTGGGGGAGAGGCTGGAAGGAGGCACCCATGCTCTCTGCTCCGGCCCTTCGACCATTGAGTGCCCCCCAACCCACGCTCCTCCATCCCTGTTGCCATGCTCCCACCCACTCCGGTTGCCACGTACCCCACTAGCCAGTTGCCACGCTCCCCCCCTCCCCACCTACCCCGGCCACGCACCCCCCCACCCCCTCCCGGTACCCACGCTTCCCCCCGGTATCCACCCACCCTCCCCTCTCCTGGTATCCATGCTCTCCCTTCCCCCACCGGTATCTACGCTCTCCCTCCCTGCCAGTATCCACGCTCTTCCTTTCCCCCCTCCCCGGTATCCACGCTCTCCCTCCTCCCCACCCCCCTCCCCGGGTATCCACGCTCTCCCACCTCCCCGGTACCCACGCACTCCCTCCTCCCCCCCCCTCCCCGGTACCCACGCACTCCCTCCTCCCCCCCACTCCCCGGTACCCATGCTCTCCCTCCTCCCTCCACCCCTCCCCGGTATCCCCGCTCTCCCCGCCCCGTATCCACGCTCTCCCACCCCCCCGGTACCCACGCTCTCCCTCCTCCCCCCCCCTCCCCGGTACCCACGCACTCCCTCCTCCCCCCCCCCCCCCCGGTACCCACGCTCTCCCTCCTCCCCCCCCCCCCCCCGGTACCCACGCTCTCCCTCCTCCCCCCCCCTCCCCGGTACCCACGCACTCCCTCCTCCCCCCCCCTCCCCGGTACCCACGCTCTCCCTCCTCCCCCCCCTCCCCGGTACCCACGCTCTCCCTCCTCCCCCCCTCCCCGGTACCCACGCTCTCCCTCCTCCCCCCCCCTCCCCGGTACCCACGCTCTCCCTCCTCCCCCCCCCCTCCCCGGTACCCACGCTCTCCCTCCTCCCCCCCCCTCCCCGGTACCCACGCTCTCCCTCCTCCTCCCCCCCCCCCCGGTACCCATGCTCTCCCTCCTCCCCCCCCCCCGGGTATCCACGCTCTCCCTCCTTCCTCCCCCCCCCCCCGGTACCCATGCTCTCCCTCCTCCCCCCCCCCCGGGTATCCACGCTCTCCCTCCTTCCTCCCCCCCCCCCGGTACCCATGCTCTCCCGAGCCATTGTGCAGGTGCCCATGCTCCAGCGCGCCTGCGCAATGCTGCCGGCTCTGAGAAGAAGGCATGATCGCTAGCCCCCCGCCCCCCTGCAGGCAGCCTCCTCCCCAGGGAGACTACGCTGCGCCGCGCCGCGCCACGCCACGGTCCAGGAGGACCGGAGAATTGCTGCAGAATATTCCGGCACACCTTCGAGCCCAGGCAGGTCACGTAAGTCTCGGAGGTGCGCCGTTTTCACCAGATGCCGAAATTTGGCCCATAGAAAGTAGTTGCAGGAGTAGGCCATTCAGTCCTTCGAGCCTGCACCACCATTCAATAAGATCATGGCTGATCATTCACCTCAGTAAACCTTTCCTGCTTTCTCTCCACACCCCTTGATCCCTTTAGCCGTAAGGACCATATCTAACTCCCTCTTGAACATATCCAATGAACAGGCATCAACAATTCTCTGCGGTAGAGAATTCCACAGTTTAACAACTCTCTGAGTGAAGAAGTTTCTCCTCATCTCAGCCCTAAATGGCTTATCTCTTATCCTGAGACTGTGCCCCTGGTTCTGGACGTTCCCAACATCGGGAACATTCTTCCTGCATCTAACCTGTCCAGTCCTGTCAGAATTTTGTATGTTTCGATGAGATTCCCTCTCAACCTTCTAAACTCCAGTGAATACAGGCACAGTCGAGCCAATCTCTCCTCATATGTCAGTCCTGCCATCCCGGGAATCAGTCCAGTGAACCTTCGGTGCACTCCCTCAATAGCAAGAACATCTTTCCTCAGATTGTGAGACCAAAACTGAACACAATATTCCAGGTGAGGCCTCAGCAAGGCCCTGTACAACGGTAGTAAGACCTCCCTGCTCATATAGTCAAATCCCCTAGCTATGAAGGCCAACATACCATTTGCCTTTTTTACTACCTGCTGTACCTGCATGCCAACTTTCAATGACTGATTCACCATGACACCCAGGTCTCGTTGCACCTCCCCTTTTCCTAATCTGCCGCCATTCAGATAATATTCTGCTATCGTGTTTTTGCCACCAAAGTGGATAACCTCACATTTATCCACATTATACTGCATCTGCCATGCATTTGCCCACTCACCTAACCTGTCCAAGTCACTCTGCAGCCTTTTAGTGTCCTCCTCACAGCTCACAGATTAGTGTCATCTGCAAACTTGGAGATATTACACTCAATTCCTTAATCTAAATCATTGATGTATATTGTAAATAGCTAGGGTCCCAGCTCTGAGCCCTGCGGCACTCCACTAGTCACTGCCTGTCATTCTGAAAAGGATCCATTTATCCCGACTCTTTGCTCCCTGTCTGCCAACCAGTTCTCTATCCACGTCAGTACATTACCCCCAATACCATGTGCTTTAATTTTGCACACCAATCTCTTGTGTGGGACCTTGTCAAAGTCTTTTGAAAGTCCAAATACACCACATCCACTGGTTCTCCCTTGTCCACTCTACTCGTTATATCCTCAAAAAATTCTAGAAGATTTGTCAAGCATGATTTCCCTTTCATAAATCCATGCTGACTTGGACGGATCCTGTCACTGTTTTCCAAATGCGCTGCTATTTCATCGTTAATAATTGATTCCAACATATTCCCCACTACTGATGTCAGGCTAACTGGTCTCTCATTACCCGTTTTCTCTCTCACTCCTTTTTTAAAAAGTGGTGTTACATTAGCTACCCTCCAGTCCATAGGAACTGATCCAGAGTCGATAAACTGTTGGAAAATGATCACCAATGCATTGACTATTTCTAGGGCTACTTCCTTAAATACTCTGGGATGCAGACTATCAGGCCCCGGGGATTTATCGGCCTTCAATCCCATCAATTTCCCTAACACAATTTCCTGCCTAATAAGGATTTCCTTCAGTTTCTCCTTCTCACTAGACCTTCGGTCCCCTAGTATTTCCGGAAGGTTATTTGTGTCTTCCTTCGTGAAGACAGAACCAAAGAATTTGTTCAACTGGTCTGCCATTTCTTTGTTTCCCATTATGAATTCACCTGAATCTGACTGCAAGAGACCTACGTTTGTCTTCACTAATCTTTTTCTCTTCACATATCTATCGAAGATTTTGCAGTCAGTTTTTATGTTCCCAACAATCTTCCTTTCATACTCTATTTTCCCCTTCCTAATGAAACCCTTTGTCCTCTAAATTTCTCCCAGTTCTCAGATTTACTGCTTTTTCTGGCTAATTTATATGCCTCTTCCTTGGATTTAACACTATCCTTAATTTCGCTTGCTAGCCACGGTTGAGCCACCTTCCCCGTTTTATTTGCAAGATTCCAAAATTTGTGGAAACCCCCCAATGTACGGACTCATTGAAAAGGAAATTCGATTTTGGACTATCAAACAGAAAGTTTGGGATTCTAAAATGCTTATCGAAGAAATCTATGAGTTTTAACCAAGTTTGAGATTTTTAAAAGGTGAATGTTGGGTCGGCAAGAAAAGGTGTGGGGTCAATCTCTAAAACGCCAGTTTAGACATTGGAGCTAATCAAATTGTCTGTGAACTGTTTACCCTCGAAACCTGCCCATAGAAGACATTTACATTTTAACAATTGACCACGGAAGAAACATTATCCACCCCACCCACAGGGCCCAAAATGTCACATACATATTCCAAAACCTTTTCAACAGGCATAGAAATATCTAGCTCAGACCAGACTTCCGGAAGCAAAAAGCAGTGCTATCACAATGGACAACTCAGAAAAGTCTATCAACGCCAGATTAAAACTTAATCAAGTTTCAGTCAGCTGGGCAGCAAAACTTAAACAAAAGAAACGTTAGATTTGGCACGAAGAGTAACCAGGCTCTCAGAGTATAATTAAGTGCCGATCGTACCAAGAGAGCTACCTCTATTCTGACCATCACAGAAAGAGCTTTTCTGACCAAGCACTTCGGAACAACAAGATCGAGAGCACACGGCAAGAAAACGCAGGAAGAAACATCAGAGAAAAGAACTTGCCCCCAACTGGCTTCTATACGCAGCAGAGGTCTTCTGCCATGTCCGGGGTATGGCAAGGCAAACCGGCTATAACCAAAGAACCCCGAAACCATGAACAGCCCTAACTGTCAAAGGAAGGATTGGTGAGCATTATCCCTGTTGCCATAGAGTCTAACTTAGCTCGAGAGTAAGTGGGAGGTATTTCTGTTGTGTTTATTACCTGTAACAAAGTATTCCCCGTTGTTTAGAACCTTTTGTAAGATATACAGTTTTACTGGAGTGTATTTGTGTTATTTGCTTTCTTGAATAAAATCCATTTGTACAAAACAGTTGTCTGCTGTACTTTAGCGCACCCTGATTAATAAATCCAGGCTCGAGAACCAGGGAGTGGGAGCGACTCGCAACCGCTCTGGGTCAGGGGAAGCAAACTGACCCCACACACCACCCGCTACAAATGGCGAGCCAGGTAGGAGCTTGGTCAAAAGGGTGTGATGCAGTAGACACTGTTTTTGAGGAAAGAAGCAAAATGGAAGAGAGGATTTCCTCTTACATATTCAAGAAAGTCAATGTAACAAAGAAATGGGTACTGAACCTATTGCGCGCTGAGTGTCCTGTGGACGCTGCAGCCAAATGGACTGAGCGTAAGGACCATAAGCGCTCTGTGGAGAAAGCAATATGGTTAGTCTTCCTACATCAACATGTCTAGCAATTGGACAAGAAAGTCGAGTCGCTGGAGGCAGACCTCAGGGAGTCTGAGGAACACTCGAGTGCCAGAGCTATCATGCGGGAGAGATTATTTGAGGAGTTAGGCAAGCAAAAGCAAGGGAAACTACGGTTAGTGGAAACACATAGAAACCGTCAGGATTACCTTCAGTGCCTGGTCACCGAAGCGAAGGGTCAAGAATTGGTGCTGCGGGAGGAAAACGCCCGCCTCACCAGGATAATTTAAGAACAGGAGGAGAAGTTAAGGGATGTACAGGCCGATTATAGGATAGCAAGCAGCAGAGGGTTCGAGACTGGAGACCACGGACCCTGCCAAAAGCAAATTGAGAGTCTGAACCTTGCTCCTTCCAAGGCCTCATAAACCCGAGTACGGCTCGAGCAGACCTGGAATAGCAGGTTGGAACCGTTCGACCAGTACCTGTGGCCCCGGGGCTTAGCTCGGTCAGGCAGCAGGAGGGGTGTATAGAGAGGGACATTCACCCAGTACCTGTGGCCCCGGGGCTTAGCTCGGTCAGGCAGCAGGAGGGATGAGCGGAGAGGGACATTCACTCAGTACCTGTGGCCCCGGGGCTCAGCACGGTCAGGCAGCAGGAGGGGTGTATAGAGAGGGACATTCACCCAGTACCTGTGGCCCCGGGGCTTAGCTCGGTCAGGCAGCAGGAGGGGTGAGCGGAGAGGGACATTCACTCAGTACCTGTGGCCCCGGGGCTTAGCTCGGTCAGGTAGCAGGAGGGGTGTATAGAGAGGGACATTCACCCAGTACCTGTGGCCCCGGGGCTGAGCCCGGTCAGGCAGCAGGAGGGGTGTATAGAGAGGGACATTTACCCAGTACCTGTGGCACCGGGACTTAGCCCGGTCAGGCAGCAGGAGGGTGAACAGTTTGCGGGGTAGATGGGGATGGTGCACCACCACCTGTGCCGTCGGGTGAGGTGGGAGCAACACCAGTATGACAAGGACCGGGACTGGGGCCGATGTGCCCGGTACGGCAGCAGAAGTACGGTGCGCCCACTCTCAGTGGGGCAGTAGGACCCCTCGAAAGTAACTTGGTGCTCCCCCACAGCACCCAGCAGCTTAGAACTATGATAAGCCACCTGGGTAAGCTCACTCAGAAAGGAGACCGCGCGGTCCATTTTATGGAAGTGGAACAGGCAGGGGATATTAACAGGTGCGATGATGCCGTGGTTGAAAAAATGCTCCTCTCACTGGAGGGCAAGCTGTATAAGCCCTCTCTGCCAAGAGCTAAAGGGGGCAGAGTACATATGCTGCCAATCAGGAGGACATATTGGAAGCCATGGGCTGTAATGACAGGAGTCCCTTCTCCCGAGTGGAGAAGACGATGCAACGGGCAGGGGAAACCCCACAAGCTTTCGCATACAGGCTGTAGCCCATCTACGAGAGTGCCTGCAGTGTGACCCTCAACCGGAATCGCTTGACCCGGGATGAGAGGGCCCACTGGTTCCGGAGTATGGTGGCAAACAGTTTGCCAAGGGTGAAGGCCAAAGTTGAGCTGTGGTTTGATCCTAGGGATCCCAACGCCACCGAGGAGTCAGTGATTAGGCAACTAACCCTGGCATTTAGGAGGGGCCGAGGGACGGAGGAGAAGCCACCCAAGGGGAGGGTACATGAGTTAAGACCCCACCAAGCAAAGCGAGAATGGCACCAGGAAGGGGGTATCTCTTCCAACACCACGAGTAACTGCTTTGGGTGCGGGAAAAGTGGGCATTGGAGAAAGGATTGGAGGAACCCTTGGAAGGATAACGTAGCTAAGGAACCCCCAGCACCTGCCCAAATGGCCGGACCCGGACCCAGAGCGCAGAACTCTCCCTCTTCCTTCGAGGAGTTCATGGCTACGCTCTGGTCCGTATTGGGGCCCAGGGAAGGTAGCTAAGGCCACCGGGAGGGAAATTCCCTCCGCCCCGCCAAATCCCGACCCATGACTAGAACCGGCGTCGCCTGTGTACCTGTGTCCCGTAGAATACGAGAGACCATGCGTTAAGATGGAGGTGGAGAAGGTGACAGGGACCTATCTGCTAGATACTGGAGCTTCAAGCACCATTGTATATGCAGATAACCCAGCCGCCTCACCTCTATCTAACGGGGTCCCGTACAGTCTAGTGGGTTTCACAGGGAACGAACAGGCTGGATCGTTCTCCATCCCGCTACCATTGGGAACAGTGAACCGTTCTAGGGACAGGGATCCTCAGGCTCCGACTGTGGAAAGCCCACAGGGGACGTTGCAGACTCACAGATTGTACCGATAGGGGCGGTGAACTGTATTACTGGAGGAGCTATCCCCCCCAATCATTTGGGACTCGGACGCACCGCTAGTAGCCAGAGCCTTAAGAAGGATTCCCCGCACACCTCAGCCGAAGACACCGTAGTCACCAGCACCCCAGTTTCAGTGGTTCAGCCCTAGAAGGTTTGCCATCCGCAAAAGAATACCCAAGATCAGGGATCAGTCTACGGACAGGGACCCCCAGCCAGCAGCCATTGGCAGTGAGGGACTCACGGGAGAGGTAGTGGTGGACCAGCCACCAACTGAGAGACCCCAGCCTTTGGAGGGGAGTGTTATTATTTGTGTGGACTTGTATTTACTCTGTACAGCCACCAGTGGGCTCATCCCCTGGAGTCCCAACGGGGAACGACATGGACCCAGGGGTAGTGTGCTGTAGCACTGGAGAGGCCATTCCCCTGATCATCTGGGACTCAGGGAAACCCTCCAGTTCTCCGGGTCCTGCAGTACAGACCACCTTATATCCAGCCATATAAGCTGCCCAGAGGCCGCAAAAGGAAGGAGCAGGACAGGATTTAGCCTGGCCACCCGGAGACGGGTGGCTAATGCACATAGCGTTACTGTACGATTTTAAGAGAGTTTTAAATATTTTGGGGAGTTAAGTTTAGATTTTAGAAATTTTAAAATTTTAAAGTTCAAGTTGGATTGTAGAACTGGATCACCTTTGTCAAGCCAGAGAACTGTTTTTCTCAAGGGCAAGGCTATCTATTTTGTGTCCCTACAGGGAAGGAACCGAAAGATGAGAGGGGCCTTGCTCCTGCTCGCCCTAATGGGGGCGAGTACGGGTCACAGAGGTGACATCGAGGAATACCAGGGGGTACACTATGCAGTAGCTTCAGTCATCTTAAACCTTACAGAAGTAACACTTACCTGCATGGTGCCCGAAGGAAACGGAGCAGCGATACCAGGCCCTACTCAGAGAAATGTTCAAGAAATTTTACGAGTTAGATTTTGACAACGTAGACAAAGCAGATTTATACACCCGGCACGCTGGGAACACTATGGGCACAGGGAGACAAGAGGCAGGCAATGCGGGTCAATCCCAAGAGTGTAATAAATGTAGGAATTTGGGACACTGGAGCCGGAATTGTAGGTTCCCGAAAGGAGTGAAGCCAGGTTACGAGGGTGCTGAGGCAAAACAGAGCCACAGGAAGGCAGCCAACGACCCAGTACAAATTCTAGTGGCTGCATTACAGCAGGTTATGGGCACGGGTGGAGAAATGCTGGACTAAAAATCTCTGATGTTTCAGTGTGAATGGTAAAATTAAAAGCATGTGGATGGTTTGTAACTTGTCTTTAAGTGTGTGTGTGTCTATATAGTTTTTTTTTCAACTGGCACTGGTTAGTTTGAAATTGGTTTGAATTAATTTGGAATTGAGGTTAATTAACTTGGGAAAACCAGACTTTCATTATGGCCATGGTGAAATTTTGGTTGATTTAAATTGTGTGAAAAAGCTCTAGTTCCGGACATGAGGCAATCACATATATTTGGTATTTTAAAATAAAAATTTTCTGACCAATTCAAGAATGTGATCAGTGGAGAAAAGACTGTGTGCTGCTATTATGCATGAAGGAGAGAACCATTGTAATGTGTAAGCTATTGGTATGCGTGGTTAATGCATTAGTATGCGTGTTTGTCGAAAAAAAAAGGTAACACTCTGTACAAGCAGAAAGCAACACCTTGTCAAGAGTGTATAATTATTCCGAGCATTTGTAAAATTTCGAAGTTATATTTTAAGTTATATTTTGAGTGGATGCTTTCCCTCAGTAACAGTAAGGGAAAACCAGCTGGATGAATTAACCCATTGGGCGGACAGAGAAGCCACAATGGATGTTCTTTTCTTTTTCTTTCAAGCAGGCAATTACCGGAGAGGTGTCATTGATTTATAGGGAAATGACCTCAAGGTGTAGATGAACTCGAACCTGGATGGGGCAGTGCTGTGTGAACTCCAGTAATTTAGATCACAAAGGCTGGACATTTGACTTAGCTAAATTGATTTAAAGATGAAAAAATGTGAATAAGAGGAGAAGGACCTGTGAGGGGGCGGCCCCAACAGGGCAAAATAATTTTCTTTCATTATTTGTCTTAATAGGAGCGACTCGAGCTAAAGATACAAGATTGTGTTGGGAAAAGTGGTGGAAGGAGAAACAAGGGACCCATGTCATGTCTTCTCTGTCTTGTCTGTGTGGGTTCGAGGCCCAATATTTTGTTTGTGTGGATTTGAGGCCCAGCGTACATTGTTTGCCTGTGTGGGTTCGAGGCCCAATGTCTTGTCTGCATGGGTTTGAGGCCCAGCGTACATTGTTCGTCTGTGTGGGTTTGAGGCCCAATGTCTGTGTGATTCCCAAATCCCCCAAACACCATCAACGCCACAGAGCTCATCTCATACACCAGGAAGCCCCTGCCCAGAGCCCCGATGATACAGACGACTGTAGATAGGTGTCCCACCACCACCAGGGGTCCAGGAAATGGGTTGGTGTTAATCCCTACTGACAAAGTTTTGTTTCAGAACGGGCACTACTCCGTGGCATCCGTGATCCTGAACCTGACTGAAGTCCACCTGTCTGTGTGGTGCCCGAAGAAGACGGAGAAGCTTTATGAAGCTCTGTTAAAAGTGATGTTTCAGAAATTTTATGAACTGGACTATGGAAATGTAGATAAAGAACAGCTTTATGATCCGAATATTGGGAATAGTGTGGGGTCCGGGAGGCAGAGAAGAGGGATCTGGAACGATGTAGCCACAGCGTTCAGTACAGGAATGGGTGTTGTTAATAGTATGGATGATGTACAACTCCAGATGCAAATCACTGGGTTAAAGAACCAACTGCGTAAGATTCTAGGGGAAGAGAACACAGTGGTGGGTTCAGAGCTTCATGAGGACCAGGCATTGACCGGTCATTTAAAGGAGGTCATTGCGGAGCTGGAGAGGCATGCTAAAACTGTTAATGATTTGATACGGGTGGTCAGGAACGCTCGGAGCAGGCTGCACGGAATAACGTTGACTCTTGTGAGTAGATAGTGTTGGCCCTGGTAGGTGTACAGCCTTGGCCCTTGTGAGCAGGTGGCATTAATGTTAGTGAACCGGTATTGTGGGCATTTGTCAGTTCACAATGTCAGCTTTGTGAGTACTTAATACTGGCCTTGTGAGGAGGTGTTGTGCGTTGTCAAGAACACAGAGAGTTGGCCTTTGACATTATGCCTATTTTTTTCAAACCCTGTAAGAATTTTGTGTGTTTAGATGAGGATATAACGAGCATGGTGGATAGAGGTGTACCGATGGATGTGATGTATTTAGATTTCCAAAAGGCATTCGATAAGGTGCCACACAAAAGGTTACTGCAGAAGATAAAGGTACGCGGAGTCAGAGGAAATGTATTAGCATGGATAGAGAATTGGCTGGCTGGAGAATTGGGGAGACTAGAACTAGGGGGCACAGCCTCAAAATACGGGGGAGCCAATTTAAAACCGAGTTGAGAAGGAATTACTTCTCCCAGAGGGTTGTGAATCTGTTGAATTCTCTGCCCAAGGAAACAGTTGAGGCTAGCTCATTGAATGTATTCAAGTCACAGATAGATAGATTTTTAACCAATAAGGGAATTAAGGGTTATGGGGAGCGGGCGGGTAAGTGGAGCTGAGTCCACGGCCAGATCAGCCATGATCTTGTTGAATGGCGGAGCAGGCTCGAGGGGCTAGATGGCCTACTCCTGTTCCTAATTCTTATGTTCTTATATCACCTCTCATTCTTCTAAACTCTCGAATATAGGCCGAGCCTATACTCTTTATCGGACAATCGCCCCATCCCAGGAATCAGTCTGGTTAACCTTTGTTGCACTCCCTCTATGGCTAGTATATCTTGCCTTGAGTAAGGAGACCAAAACTGTACACAATACTCCAGGTGTGGTCTCACCAGGGCCCTATTTAATTGCTGTGACCCCCCCCCGACCTACGAGAGAACGGCTCCGCAGGTCGGGCTATAAAAGGGCTGAAGCGACGTACCACTTCAACCTCCAGCGCGAGCTGCTCCAAGTGTGCGACGATTTTGAGATGGGCGACTGGGTGACGTCATCAAAACCCTGGTCGCCGTTTTGGAGCGTGGGCAGCAACATCGGCAAGGCTCAGGTACAGAGGAGTGGGAGGGTCAGGGTAAATGAGCGGCGAGTGCTTGTGGTGAGATGCGGTGAATATTTATGGCGGAGGAGCGACGAGAGATCGTGGCGGAGATGCGACAGATGAGGGTACAGGGCCCAGAAGAGGTGAGGGCCCAGGGGCAGTATGGGCCAGCCCACACTGTGATATGTGTGCGCACTGGGTCTGTGCAGCAGAGCAGGTCTCCAGTCCTCCTGGCTAACCTTTGCCACTGGATAAAGGCCTAGCTCTGTCAAGCCCGTGTGGTGGCTGGTGTGCAACGGTCACCACACGTTAAAAAAATCCACACACAGGCATCTTCCACCCCCTCAATTGGAGTTCAGGACTGGAACATCGGGTCCTTCATCGAAACACCTGTGAACTTGTGGAAGCAAGTTATCCTCGTTCGAGGGACCGCTTATGTTGATGATGATTTTTTTTTACCTGGCTGGTGGCAGCTGTCACATCTGCTCACTGCGATGGAAAAGGAAAGGTGAGAATCTGACGCCCCGTTTGGATTCGAATGGAATGTGACTCCCACTGCCACAGCATTCATTCTGCTTTAAAGGTGAATTCTGTGCAGAGAATTTTCAGTATCGAGAGTTCTGTCTTCTCTTTACCTCCCTCTCCTCAACTCTCCGGCCGTCCATCGAAGGAGGAAGACGAATTCAGTGCATCCTGTCTTGATTCTGTTAAAGAGTTGAAGAGTAACTTTTTAATTTATTTCGTGTGGTGCTCACAGTGAGGACTGTTTAGGGGGGCGAAATTGCCCCACTCCCCGATTAGGGGTAGTAACCTTCCGGGGCCGGGACTTTTAGCGTCCGACGTGGAAGGCCCGCCCCTGCCGCTGAATGGGGCTGACCGCCCCTCAAAGGAAGTGGAGTGCAATCTGTTGTGTTCATACTCTGTTTGTTTGTTACAGGACACGATACAGGCATTAGGACCCTGCGGGAGCTATGCACACACTGCTGTAAACATGCTGGTTTGGGGACACAATTTTGAGAGTTGCTATAAAGGACACAGTTAAGTCACATTACTCCTGCTTCAGTTTGTCAGTTATTTGCACGTACACTACATAATTTGGCGACAAGGATGAATCAAATTAACCTCCTTAAACCCCCCCCCCCACCGCCGCCTATCCTCTCCACACCCAGGGACCCTACAATCCCGTGGCCGAAATGGATAAAAATCTATTTTACGTCCATCACGGTGAGTGGGTTAGACGACGACAAAGCAGTAAGTGCCCCAGAGAAATATTTTGGGCCAAAGAAAAGTATCATAATGGTGAGATACAAATTTCATCAAAGTGAGCAAGGGAACGGTGAACCAATCAAACAGCACATCACTTCATTAACTGAACTGGCTGCTACGTGTAATTTTGGAGCACTCACAGAGGAAATGATCAGGGATCAATTTATTGACGAAACAACCATCCCCCACTTTCAGGAACGCTTGCTAATGGAGGTTGACAAATTGACATTGGAAAAAGCAACTAATTTGGTATCCAAATCGAATCAGCGCTTTCCGATTCAAAACGCCCATGTGCAAGGCGTTCGACCAAAGCGCAAATCACAGCAGAGACCCAGGGCTAGTAATAAGCCACCCACTACGGATCGCGGGCCTGCTTTAACTGTGGGGACAAATCACATTCAGCAAAGTGTCCAAACTGCCCTGCACGTGAGAAGAAACACTCTGCATGTGGTAAAATGAACCATTTTGCGAGTGTCCGTCGCTCAGCGCAGTATATTTGACATGTGGACAATCCCGATCGTGATGAACCCAGTATGGTTTACACCGTCAGTGACATTTCGCACATCGTTTCGGGCAATTTCATCGACTCTGATGTAAACATTGACGGCATGCCCATCTGCCTCCTCATTGACCTTGGAGCCAAAGTCTCCATTTTGAGCGAGGCTGTGTACAAAACCCACTGCACGCACTGTCAACTGCAGCCCGCACCTTCCAGTCTACATGCGAACTCTGACTCCAAAATTGAGGGATTTGGGAGTCATATCTGTTCCGATATACGACAAGGACATAACATTGGAGAACTTTTCCTTTTATGTCGCGAAGGGATGAAGCCTTTTTGACAAGTTTGGGTTCAAAGTTTACGACGCAGCCGGCACACCTGTGTACACGGTGGACTTTGACAAGCAGTATCCCTCAATCTTCACAGGGGTTTGGAGTGACAACAAAATTGCTTACGTCAAACCAGTTATACAGCGACATCGCCATTTCCCATTCGTGTTTCTCGACCAAGTGGCCGCAGAATTAACGCAACTCAAATCTCAGGAAATCATTGAGAGTATCGACTCCTCACCCTGGATCTCGAACTTCGTCATTGCTTGGCGTAAAATTGGGGAGATCCGCCTTGGCATCGACCTGAAAGAGGTCAACAAGGCCATCATCTCCGACAAGTACTCTTTTCCTACCATCGACGAACTCTCTTCAGAATTCCACGGCTCAATAGTTTTTATGAAACTCGACATGCGCCGCAGTTACCTGCAAATACCCCTCGCGGAGGACAGCAAACTGCTCCCGGCATTCACAACGCCTGATGGTATCGATGCATGCTCTATGGACTGGGGAGGAGTTAAATTAATATGGCAGGGGGACGGGAACCAATGCAGGGAGACAGAGGGAAACAAAATGGAGACTGAAGCAAAAGACGGAAAGGAGATGAGTAAAACTGGAGGGCAGCGAAACCCAAGGCAAAAAACAAAAAGGGCCAATGTACAGCAAAATCCTAAAGGGTCAAAGTGTAATAAAAAGGCAAGCATGAAAGCTCGGTGCCACAATTCGAGGAGTATTCGGAATCCAGGAGAGGGCTCTGAGCTAGTTAGAGTGGGTGAGAGCTCAGATGAACAGGACCCCAAGAAAGAATGCAAAAGGCAGGAGGCAACAGAGCAGAGTAGCACTGGGGTAAGTGTAAACCACAAGGTGATAGGAAGGGACAATATGTATGAATATAAAGGGGCTGCAGGAGGGGTCATAACTAAAAATCATGGTTTAAAAACTAGTATTAAAACACTCTACCTAAACGCACGCAGCATTCGAAATAAAGTAAATGAGTTACAAATGGGTATGATTTGGTGGCCATTACAGAAACATGGTTGCAGGGTGGGAATTAAACATACAGGGGTATCTGACAATTCGGAAGGATAGACAAGAATGGAAAGGAGGTGGGGTAGCTCTGTTAATAAAGGATGATATCAGGGCAGTTGTGAGAGACGATATTGGCTCGAATGATCAAAATGTTGAATCATTGTGGGTGGAGATTAGAGATAGTAAGAGGAAAAAGTCACTGGTGGGCGTAGTTTATAGGCCCCCAAATAATAACTTCACGGTGGGGTGGACAATAATCAAGGGAATAATGGAGGCATGTGAAAAAGGAACGGCAGTAATCATGGGGGATTTTAACCTACATATCGATTGGTCAAATCCAATCGCATGGGGTAGCCTGGAGGAGGAATTCATAGCATGCATACGGGATTGTTTCTTCGAACAGTATGTTACAGAACCTACAAGGGAGCAAGCTATATTAGATCTGATCCTGCATAATGAGACAGGAATAATAAACGATCTCCTTGTAAAAGATCCTCTCGGAATGAGTGATCACAGTATGGTTGAATTTGTAATACAGGGTGAGGAAGTAGTGTCTCAAATGGGCGTACTATGCTTAAACAAAGGGGACGATAGTGGGATGAGGACAGAGTTAGCTAAAGTAGACTGGGAACACAGACTAAACGGTGACACAATTGAGGAACAGTGGAGGACTTTTAAGGAGCTCTTTCATCGTGCTCAACAAAAATATATTCCAGTGAAAAAGAAGGGCGGCAAGAGAAGGGATAACCAGCTGTGGATAACCAAGGAAATAAAGGAGAGTTTCAAATTAAAAACCAATGTGTATAAGGTGGCCAAGGTTAGTGGGAAACTAGAAGATTGGGAAAATTTAAAACGACAGCAAAGAATGACTAAGAAAGCAATAAAGAAAGGAAAGATAGATTACGAAAGTAAACTTGCGCAAAACATAAAAACAGATAGTAAAAGCTTTTACCGATATATATAAGAGTGACTAAAGTAAATGTTGGTCCCTTATAAGTTGAGAAGGGGGATTTAATAATGGGAAATGTGGAAATGGCTGAGACCTTAAACAATTATTTTGCTTCGGTCTTCACAGTGGAAGACACAAAAACCATGCCAAAAATTGCTGTTCACGGGAATGTGGGAAGGGAGGACCTTGAGACAATCACTATCACTCGGGAGGTAGTGCTGGACAGGCTAATGGGACTCAAGGTAGTCAAGTCCCCTGGTCCTGATGAAATGCATCCTCGGGTATTAAAAGAGATGGTGGAAGTTATAGCAGATGCATTCGTTATAATCTACCAAAATTCTCTGGACTCTGGGGAGGTACCAGCAGATTGGAAAGCAGCTAATGTAACGCCTCTGTTTAAAAAAGGGGGCAGACAAAAGGCAGGTAACTATAGGCCGGTTAGTTTAACATCTGTAGTGGGGAAAATGCTTGAAGCTATCATTAAGGAAGAAATAGCGGGACATCAAGATAGGAATAGTGTAATCAAGCAGACGCAACATAGATTCATGAAGGGGAAATCATGTTTTACTAATTTACTGGAATTCTTTGAGGATATAAAGAGCATGGTGGATAGAGGTGTACTGATGGATGTGGTGTATTTAGATTTCCAAAAGGCATTCGGTAAGGTGCCACACAAAATGTTACTGCAGATGATAAAGGTACGCGGAGTCAGAGGAAATGTATTAGCATGGATCGAGAATTGGCTGGCTAACAGAAAGCAGAGAGTCGGGATAAATGGGTCCTTTTTGAGTTGGAAAACGGTGGTTAGTGGTGTGCCAAAGGGATCGGTGTTGGGACCACAACTGTTTACAATATACATAGATGACCTGGAAGAGGGGACAGAATGTACTGTAACAAAATTTGCAGATGACACAAAGATTGGTGGGAAAGCGGGTTGTGTAGAGGACACAGAGAGGCT
Organism: Pristiophorus japonicus; assembly: GCF_044704955.1. Lineage (NCBI taxonomy): Eukaryota > Metazoa > Chordata > Chondrichthyes > Pristiophoridae > Pristiophorus > Pristiophorus japonicus. Next base: position 183,595,939 of record NC_091989.1, read on the forward strand.
GCAAAGAGATTTAAATAGGTTAAGCGAATGGGCTAAGGTTTGGCAGATGGAATACAATGTCGGAAAATGTGAGGTCATCCACCTTGGAAAATAAAAACAGTAAAAGGGAATATTATTTGAATGGGGAGAAATTACAACATGCTGCGGTGCAGAGGGACCTGGGGATCCTTGTGCATGAATCCCAAAAAGTTAGTTTGCAGGTGCAGCAGGTAATCAGGAAGGCGAATGGAATGTTGGCCTTCATTGCGAGAGGGATGGAATACAAAAGCAGGGAGGTCTTGCTGCAACTCTACAGGGTATTGGTGAGGCCGCACCTGGAGTACTGCATGCAGTTTTGGTCACCTTACTTAAAGAAGGATATACTAGCTTTGGAGTGGGTACAGAGACGATTCACTAGGCTGATTCCAGAGATGAGGGGGTTACCTTATGATGATAGATTGAGTAGACTGGGTCTTTACTCGTTGGAGTTCAGAAGGATGAGGAGTGATCTTATAGAAACATTTAAAATAATGAAAGGGATTGACAAGATAGAGGCAAGAGGTTGTTTCCACTGGTCGGGGAGACTAGAACTAGGGGTCACAGCCTCAAAATACGGTGGAGCCAATTTAAAACTGAGTTGAGAAGGAATTGCTTCTCCCAGAGGGTTGTGAATCTGTGGAATTCTCTGCCCAAGGAAGCAGTTGAGGCTATCTCATTGAATGTATTCAAATCACAGATAGATAGATTTTTAACCAATAAGGGAATTAAGGGTTATGGGAAGAGGGCGGGTAGGTGGAGCTGAGTCCACGGCCAGATCAGCCATGATCTTATTGAATGGCGGAGCAGGCTCGAGGGGCTAGATGGCCTACTCCTGTTCCTAATTCTTATGCTCTTATGTTCTTATATTCTGCACCAAGTTTATTTCAGAAGATTGTCACTACTATGCTAGCAGGCATAGCGGGAGCCCTCAATCTGCTTGACGATATCGTCGTCCATGGACGGCCAATGGACTTGCTACACATAACATTCATGCCGATAAGTGTACATTCACTTCTGGGCCACAGAGTAACAGCATAAGCGCTTGACAGCATTGACGCGATCCAACGAATGCAGGAGGCTACCAACGTCAAATAACTTTCATCATTCCTCGGCACTTGCAACTTCTATCTGAAGTTTGTCCTACACTACGCGCACATTGCCGAACCACTTCACAAGTTGCTACGCAAGGGCATCCCTTGGGAATGGACAGATTCCCAGGCTCAGGCATTCACCACGCTTAAGGAGAAAATCACATCCCCTCCTATCCTCACGCACTTTGATCCAAATGCCACTACGTATGTCATCAGGCACCACCGTGGGTGCTGTGCTCTCGCAATGGATTGACAGCCTGGAATGCCCAGTCACCTTCACCTCTCGCATGCTCTCCTCTGAACAACCTAAACACTCTTCAGGGGAACGCAAAGCACTCGCTTGCATCTACGCATGTGAACGCTGGCACATCTACCTCTATAAGAGGAAATTTACACTGCGTACAGGTCACCAAACGCTAACTATGCTACTCGCTACAACTGGATCTGTGCACTGCAGAGAACAAAATTCATAAAAACCCTGTGTTTGGGCTTATTCGAAAGGAAATTTAACTTGGGACTATCTACCGAAAAGTTTGGAATTTTAAAGTGCTTATGGAAGAAACTACGGACTTTAATAGAATTATGAACTTTTACAAGACAAATTCAAGCCTGTGGGCAGACCTCGAGAACAAAAGAAGCCCACTTGATTATTGGAACTGTCTGGGTGTGAGGACTGAGTTAACCTGTCTGGAAGAATGAGTATTTGGAAATCTTCCTCCACAAGAGACATCACCATCACAAAATCACCCAGAGGTGGCTCCCCATCAACATGGATCTGGACAAACCATTTCAGCATATACATCACAAAGAGGCCCAATCCAACCTGTATGCGAAAGACTAAGCACAAAAGAACATTGCAATTACCAAACTAATATTTCCATCAGGAAACAGTTTTAGAACATCAACCCACCCAGGACATATCAACTTTAACGAGCCCGACAAATTATTACAAAGAAGAACCAAGCCCGCCAAAATTATACAAAGGATTGTGAACAGATTGGGCGGCAAGATTAGAACACTGAAATCGTATAACTGCCCCTGTTTTTAACAGAGGTGAGACGAAGAGTGAGAGGGGAGAGAGGTGGTCGTTACTACCTCATCAAGACAAAGAGAGAAACCAACCCGACAGTTGTAAAACTAACTTCTCCAGCCTTAAAGTCTTGCAGTCCTGAAGGAAGGAAGAACATCACCATCTGCCATTAACTATCAAAAGGATTGGTAAGCATAAGTCCCTGCCTGCCCTGGAGTCTAACCTAGCTAGAATTAGGTATTGGGAGGTGGGAGGTATAATTTTACTGCAACCCCCTTTGAATGTGTAGTGTATGGTACTTTATTCGAGTGATTTTAAGTTTGACCTTGTACCTTTCCTTGTATTGTTCTTTGTTTGAGTGATTGTAAGTTTGGCCTTGTATTTTCTTACTAGAGTAATAAGCCTGTATTACTTTGATTGTAATAAAACCAAAGTTCTTTGCATCAAACCAGCATCCTCTGCACTTTTGTCACCCCCCCCCCCCCAATAAAGCCAGAGTACAGAACCCAAGGGAGGGGGAGCGATTCGAAACCACTCAAGTTGGTCAGAAGTGAACCTGACCCCCTCATAGAGACCACACACAAACGCCGCCCCCCCGCCCTTTACAGCACAGACCACTACGAATCAGCCAATGGTCAGATCACCTTCATCAGTAAAACTTTGATGTACAGTACATCGCTGGCAGTCACAACCACATAGCTGACATGCTCAACCGCTCGACACCTGCTTCAGACTCTGGTGCTGACTTGTTCACAGATGACGACACATATGTCACATTGATCATCACTCAGTCCATCAGAAACCTTGTTTCTTGCAACAAACTCAAAACCAGTCACAGAGTGATGCTACGCTCCAGCACGTGAGCCGCTTCCTCCAGACTGAGTGGTCTCAGAAAATTCCGGAAGAGCTGAAAACCTTCCACAGGCTTCGCAAGGAATTTTCCATTTGGAACGATGGCTGCCTAGTTCGTGGTGATAGAGCAGTAATTCCCAAGTCGCTTCAACACCGCGTTCTCTCATTGGCACACGATGGACACCCTGGCATTGTCCACATGAAGCAGAGATGTCGCGATTCAGTATGGTGGCCGGGGATTGACACTCGCATCGAGGAGTTTATCTCACACTGCGAAGCACGCAGTCTGAGCGAAAAGGCCACAAACATCCGACCAGCGCCAATGAAGCCCATTACATGGCCACAAAGACCATGGCAACAACTTGTTGGATATCTTCGGTCCAGTTGAAGCAGCTCCACAGCACCAGCGTTTCCTTGTTGTAGTACATGACCTGCATTCCAAATGGCCAGAAATCGCTACAAGTTCAGTGACCTCATCAACGATCGTCACTATTCTGCAGCGTATGTTCACATAGAAACATAGAAAATAGGTGCAGGAGCAGGCCATTCAGCCCTTCTAGCCTGCACCGCCATTCAATGAGTTCATGGCTGAACATGAAACTTCAGTACCCCCTTCCTGCTTTCTCGCCATAACCCTTGATCCCCCGAGTAGTAAGGACTTCATCTAACTCCCTTTTGAATATATTTTAGTGAATTGGCCTCAACTACTTTCTGTGGTAGAGAATTCCACAGGTTCACCACTCTCTGGGTGAAGAAGTTTCTCCTCATCTCGGTCCTAAATGGATTACCCCTTATCCTCAGACTGTGACCCCTGGTTCTGGACTTCCCCAACATTGGGAACATTCTTTCTGCATCTAACCTGTCTAACCCCGTCAGAATTTTAAACGTTTCTATGAGGTCCCCTCTCATTCACGAAGTGGGGCCTCCCAGAGGTCATAATCACTGACAATGGAGCACAGTTTGTGTCCGACCAGTTCGCGGATTTCCTCACTCGTCATGCTATCGAGCATCGCCTCACTGCTCGGTACAATCCTCAAAGCAACGGAGGTGTTGAGCGATTTAACCGTGTCACCAAAGAGGGTTTGAAAGCCAACCTCGCAGCAGGCCAAACATTCGAGGAAGCGGTTCAAACCATTCTCCGCACATACCATTCGACAAAGCACTTGCTAACGGGGAAGAAACCCACTGAGCTCATGATTGGGCCATCAGAGGCCATGCAGAGTGCGAGCGGCCTTCCCCTTTAAGCAAAGCGGTGGAGCGTCGAAGCCCGTCAGCGCTACATGGAGCATTTGCGTAACGCTTGACTCCCCGCCCCAGTAGCACCCCGTCACTGCCCGCAAAGGAAGTGGAACGCAGGAGATTGTGTTGTGTACGTAAATAACAGACTAACTGAAACAGGGCTAATGTAACTTCCTGTGTCTTTTACTTTATAGCAACTCTCAAAATGGTGTACCAAAACCAGCATGAACCAGAATGTTTACAGCAGTGTGTGAATAGCTCCCGCTGGGTCCTAATGCCCGTCTCATGTCCTGCAACAAACAAACAGAGTATGAACACGACACGTCTCCCCCCTTCAGAAAACACAGTCCATGAACAGACAAAATCCTTGCGATAATCTGTGTTCTGATATGCTGAGACCGGCATGGAGCTTGCGGTGTTTGATCGATGTTTTTGGTTGGGAAACAGAACGGTGCCTCTGTTCCATCCTGTTGGCCTGTGAGTTGGGATCAGTCCATGAGCGTTCCATCAAGTTCCATCATTGAGCTCGTAGGTGCGAGGGCTGAACCATCGCCCAATCTGTTTTGGAGACGAAAGTGAAGATGCGAGCTTATGACAACGGTTTGGGCGCTTAACTCTGACACAATCTCTGTTCTTCAGTTGGGGCTTTTGAGCGCGTCGTTTTGTGTCAGTGCACGACTTCACTTTTCATTGGCGTTCCAAAATCTGGGATGCCAGTATGGTTATCTTCACGCTAGGTTTGGCTGGGGGTTTGAGAATGTCCAGTAGCCGTGGGATCGGATCTGCAGCCCAATACGGAGTGCCGGGCTGCGCGATGGAGGCCCGGACCACGATAGGGCCGCCATCGCTGAGCCGACCCGTGAGCCGGCCGACAATAAAAAATGGTGGCCTGGGGCATTGGCGTCCACCCCTTTAAGAACCACCCCGAGAGCGCATGCCGGCTCGCTTCGCGGCTTGCGGGGCAATTTCCCCCTGCGGGGTGGGGAGGGATTGACGTGCGGGGTGGGGAGAGGTTGCCGTGCATGGTGATGACATCATTGGCAGTTGCACGGCGGCCTGGGCCACTAAACGAGGGGCGCGGTGTTGCCGTGGCAACGCCTCCACAAACTCCCGGGTAATTCCCCAGGAGCCGGTAGAGCTCACCCCCCTCCCCCAGGACTGTTTTGACCCCCCGGAGGCGCTAACAGCACTATAAAAAGGGGTAATTTCACCCCGTAATGTTAGTGAATAGAATACTCTCATTTTCAGCCACCCTGTGTCAGCATAAAGATCCCCCAGGCCATATACACCGTGGGGAGGTACAGGCAATTGCTTTCGCTCTTCTCCAGTGATGTTGAGTGATGCTGAAAATAACACTGACATTTCAGTAATAAAACCACTATAACTTTATTACTGGAAAATTAACCCAGTTGTATTGTTTGAATGTTCTCCTTAGAGCAATGAAGGTTAAGGGGAGAATTAATGGAGTTGAACATTATGAAGGGTGCTGATAGAGTAAATCGGGAGAAACTTTGTCCACTGGCAGGAGGATCGGTAACCAGATTGAAGGTAATTGACAAAAATACGGGGGTGGGGGGGGAGGAAATTAAACAGCGATCTGGAACGCGCTGCCTGAAAGGGCGGTGGGAGCAGATTCAATAGTAACTTTCAAAACGGAATTGGATACATACTTGAAGGGGACAAACTTGCAGGGCTATGGGGAGTGGGACTAGTTAGATTGCTCTTTCAAAGAAAAGAAAGACTTGCATTCATATAGCGCCTTTCATGACCACCGGACGTCTCAAAGCGCTTTACAGCCCACGAAGTACTTTTGGCGTGTAGTCGCTGTTGCAATGCGGGAAATGTGGCAGTCAATTTATGCACAGCAAGCTCCCACAAACAGCAATGTGATAATGACCAGATAATGAGCCTGAAATTCCGATGTCCTGGGTCCGTACAAAGTTTTTACGGACCCAGGAAGGCATCGGAAAAGCCGGTTTTCCAATCTGTCAAGTTTCTGGCTTGACAGTTCTCGCGCATATCTGGAGCGAGGACACTTGGTGGGCAAGATTTCCGATATTTATGCATGTCTTGCCTGGCAAATGTCCTCAAAAATCTTGCATCTGAAAAAGCAGGCGTAGAGCCTACTTTTACAGGCGCAGGTGTTTAAAAACATACATAAACATTAAAATTAAATTAAATCAACACATATGAAAACATATTTTATTGTTAAAAACCCTCCCCACTACGATAAGTTTATTTTAAGGCATAAGTAAAAAAAACTTGTTAAAAAAGTCAGGAAAATATATTTTTTTATTTGAACTTTAATTTAAATGAATCTTAAATATGTAGAGTATTTTTCTATTTTTAATCAGTGTTTTTTGTGTTTGGGGGGGTTTCTCATTCATAATAATGGGAACTCCAACTTACGGATTTCCCATTATTATGAATGAGAACATACTGTACCTTGATTGGCTGCCCAGAGCCATGTGACTGCAGCTCCAGCATATGGACATCCCAACGTGCACACGCTCCGATGCGCAGGGAGTGAAGGCCTCAGGATCGGCAGTTCGAGCGAGCGCAGCACCTTCGGGTAAGTGCGCATTTTTTTCCCTTTTTTCAGTAGTTTGCCCGTGGGAAGACCTCGATCGGGATTTCTGGGCCAATCATGGTTTTTTTTGTTACGTTGATTGAGGGGTAAATATTGGCCAGGACACTAGGGATAACTCCCCTGCTCTTCCTCAAAATAGTGCTATGGGATCTTTTATGTTCACTTGAGAGGGCAGGCTTGGTTTAATGTCTCATCTGAATGATGGCACCTCCGAAAGTGCAGCACTCCCTTAGTACTGCACTAGAGTGTCAGCCTAGATTTTTCGTGCTCAAATCCCTGGAGTGGGACTCGAACCCACGACCTTCCTGACTCTGAGACGATAGCGCTACCCACTGAGCCACAGCCATGATGGGGTTGAATTACATTCTTCTGTGCTATATGACTGTATGATTGCGAAATTGTGAGCGTGCGGCATGGGATGTTCCTCCTATTAAGTTCAGTGAATGGATAATCAGGGGCTGTGAGGCTGTAATTGTATCATTCCTCACTGGGAGCACCTGATTGTGCAACAAGCCTTTTATGCCCTTGTTAAATTGCCTGTCTGAGTGTCCAGTTGTAGCGAACTCTGATGGTAGATACAGCACTAAATCGACAAAACAAAAGCAGTTAATGAATTAGTCAGTCGACCATGAGGTAGATTTAGCAAGTTCATATTCCTGTCACACAACTTCCTGTGATGGCAACTCATGTCAAAGAATTCAGGCATGTAAAGGTCAATTCGCTCTGAAGCGACTTTCAATCCATTAGTTTTAAAACTGGAGACCCAATCACTCAAACTTGAGTAATGTTCATGAAGACATAAAAACAGCTTTATAGCTCGAATAGAACAGGCAGATCCCAGTTAGTGAAGTCACAAACAGACAATATTGTTCCCTTCTAACTTCCACTGCAGAGAATGGCTCAGCGCCCATAAATGGGATGTTAAAGGTTAAAAGTCCCTTTCAACTTTGCATTGTTGCAAGGTCACTTTCTTAGGCTGTACCATTGGAGGCAACATTGAGACCATAGAAACTCAGAAACATATAAAATAGGTGCAGCAGTAGGCCATTCGGCCCTTCGAGCCTGCACCACCATTCAATATGATCATGGCTGATCATTCACCTCAGTACCCCTTTCCTGCTTTCTCTCCATACCCCTTGATTCCTTTAGCCATAAGGGCCACATCTAACTCCCTCTTGAATATATCCAACGAACTGGCCTCAACAACTCTCTGCAGTAGGGAATTCCACAGGTTAACAACTCTCTGAGTGAAGAAGTTTCTCCTCATCTCAGTCCTAAATGGCTTACCCCTTATTCTAAGACTGCGACCCCTGGTTCTGGCCTTCCCCAGCATCGGAAACATTCTTCCTGCATCTAACTTGTCCAGTCCCGTCAGAATTTTATTTGTTTCTATGAGATCCCCTCTCATCCTTCTAAACTCCAGTGAATACAGGCCCAGTCGATCCAGTCTCTCCTCATATGTCAGTCCTGCCATCCTGGGAATCAGTCTGGTGAACCTTCGCTGCACTCCCTCAATAGCAAGAACGTCCTTCCTCAGATTAGGAGACAAAAATTGAACACAATATTCCAGGTGAGGCCTCACCAAGGCCCTATTAACTGCAGTAAGACCTCCCTGAGACCACAAGAACATAATTAGGAGCAGGAGTAGACCATACAGCCTCTCGTGTCCACTCCGCCATTCAATAAGATCATGGCTGAACTTTGACCTCAACTCTACTTTCCCGCCCTATCCCCATATTCCCTTAGTGTCCAAGTGTCTATTGATCTCAGTCTGTCGAATATATTCACCGACTGAGCATCCACAGCCCTCCGGGGTAGACAATTCCAAAGATTCACCACCCTCTGAGCGAAGAAATTCCTCCTTATCTCAGTCTTAAATGGCCGACCCCTTATCCTGATATTGTGACCCCGAGTTCTAAACTCTCCAGCCAATGGGAAACAGCCTCTCAGCATCTATCCTGTCAAGTCCTCTAAGAATTTTCAATGAGATCCCCTCTTATTCTTCTATACTCCAGAGAATATAGGCCCATTCTACTCAAATCTCTCATAGGACAGCCTGCTCATCCCTGGAAACAGTCTGGTGAACCTTCATTGCACCCACTGTGGTCTATCCTCCCCAACCAGTGATATTGTTGGAGGTCTGGGTAAGTTTGGTGTCTGGAATGTGTACAGAAGGATTGCACCTATGGACATGGGATATCACCAGAAATTGCTCATTTCTCGAGGAGTTTAAAAAGTAAATGTAAAAGGGGGTGAAAATTAAAGTAAAACAGATAGCGGATTGAACAATTTTGCATTGTGTTTCCGCATGTCCTGATGTGGTAGCATGGGCAATAGCTAATTATGTCTAGTGATGCATTATGTCTGTGGGTTCCTAGAGCTTGTTTAATTGCCTTAGGAAGTCCAAGAAAAATTCCCAGAAGTTTTCCTGAAGTTGGCCACAAGTTCTCTGTGTGTATATGGATTTTCAAAAGGCATTTGATAAAGTACCACATAATGATATTGTTAGCAAAATTGAAGCCCATGGGATTAAAGGGGCAGTGGTTGTGTGTGTATGAAATTGGCTAAGGGACAGAAAGCAGAGAGTAATGGTGAACAGTTGTTATGCAGACTGGAGGGAAGTGTGCTGTGGTGTCCCTCAGGGGCCGCTGTTGGGACTGTAATGAATTTGCTTCATGGGTTCTTTGCTTAAGAATTCATAGCTACACATTTTTATTAAGAACTAGTCGGTTTATTAACAAAGGTTTAACAATCACACGACACATTACCAGTTCATCCACTAGGCTCACAACTGCATACCTCATTGTGGATGACCTAGACCAAACTGGCTGGGGTTTTATTGAGTCTTGTGAACATCACGTGACCGGCTCAGCCACTCACAATGCAACAGCTCTACAAACCTGTGAGCATACTCACAGGTGCATACATTATAGGGATCACTACTCTTTTTTGACATTTATTAATGACTTGGTCTAAGGATAAGGGGTAAGCCATTTAGGACCGAGATGAGGAGAAACTTCTTCACCCAGAGAGTGGTGAACCTGTGGAATTCTCTACCACAGAAAGTTGTTGAGGCCAATTCACTAAATATATTCAAAAAAGAGTTAGATGTAGTCCTTACTGCTAGGGGGATCAAGGGGGATGGCGAGAAAGCAGGAATGGGGTACTGAAGTTGAATGTTCAGCCATGAACTCATTGAATGGCGGTGCAGGCTCGAAGGGCTGAATGGCCTACTCCTGCACCTATTTTCTATGTTTCTATGTTTCTATGGTCTGAGATATACAGGGAATAATTTCAAAGTTTGCAGGTGACACTTGGAAATGTAGTAAAGCGTGAGAAGGATAGAATCAGACTTCAAGAGGACATAGACAGACTGGCTGGTGAAATGGGTAGACACACGGCAGATGATATTTAATGCAGAGAAGTGCGAAGATTCATTTTGGTAAGAAGAAGGAAGAGGGGCAAATAAACTAAATTTTAAAGGGGATGCAGCAACAGAGAGACCTGAGGATGTACGTACACAAATCTTTGAAGTTAGCAGGACAAGCTGAGATGGCTGTTAAAAAGGCACACGGGATCCTTGGTTTTATAAATAGAGGCAGAGTACCAAAGCAAGGAGGTTATGCTCAAACTTTATAAAACACTGGTTAGCACCCAGTTGGAGTATTGTGTCCAATTCTGGGCACCACACTTTAGGAAGGATGTCAAGGTCTTGGAGAGGGTTCCGAGGAGATTTACTAGAATGGTACCAGGGATAGACTAAACAAACTCAGAATGTTCTCCTTAGAGCAGAGAAGGTTAAGAGGAGACTTACTGAAGGTTTTCATAATCATGAAGGGTTTTGATAGAGTAAATAAGGAGAAACATTTTCCAGTGGCACAATGGTCAGTAACCAAAGGATGCGGATTTCAGGTGATTGGCGATGTGAGGAAAAGAAAATAACACAGCGAGTTGTTGTGATCTTATGCACTGCCTGAAAGGGTGGTGGAAGCAGATTTAATAGTCATTTTGTATAGGAATTGGATAAATACTTGGGTAATATATGTGGATAGAACGAATGAAGGACAGAGCCAGGATGAGTTGCTAGTCCATGTGCTTACTTTACTAGGCCAGAGCGAACTGAGCATGTTCATACTAAACCATGTGATAAACCATGTGATAATACATTACACTGCTTTATCCTTAAAAGAAATGAGGGATCGTGGCGGAGGTGCGGCGAATGTTTTGTGATGGAGGAGCGGTCAGAGATCGTGGCAGAGGTGCGGTGAATGAGGATATGGGGCCCAGAAGAGGCGAGGGCCATGGGGCAACACGGGCCAGCCCATACTGCGATATCTGTGCACACTAGGTCTGTGCAGCAGAGCAGGTCTCCAGTCATCCTGGATAACCCTTGCCACTGGATAAAGGCCTAGCTCTGTCGAGCCCGTGTGGTGGCTGGTGTGCAACGGTCACCACATGTTAAGAAAATCCACGCACAGGCATCTTCCACCCCCTCAACTGGAGTGTAGGACTGGAACATCGGGTCCTTCCTTGAAACATCTGTGAACTCATGTGGAAGCAAGTCATCCTCGTTCGAGGGACCGCCTATGATGACAACAAAACTAAGGTCCCACCTTTCCCAGCGTAACTTGTACCACATAACAAAAACTCCTGGCTTTTCTCTTTTAAATGAACGACAAGCCCTACAACTGAACTACAAATCCAGTTCAATAATAGGTTTGCAGAACCTTCCTGATCTCCCTAAAGAAGGTTTTGGTGTTGAATCAATTTTTGGACTGTTTTGTTTCAAAACTCAAAGATGATCTTGTTTCTATGTCAGACTTGTTTGAACCTGGTACTTCAGTTACTGAAGCCTGAACTGAGTCAAACTCATGTGTGCGTTCATGATCAAATGGTTCAAGATCACGTATTGGTTCATCTCCAGCAGAGCCCATTTGATCTACATGAGCATTTCGGATGTTGGCACCAATGTCAACCAAATATCACTTGGTTCCACCAACCCCCACTATGGTTCCTGCATTCCACTTGTGTGAACTCGACTTTCCATGGGGACCAAGAACACAAACACACTCTTTTTGTTTGAAACTGCATTCTTTACTAATGGCTGTCATAATGTGCGGTAATTTGCAGCCCAGACGGGTGAGTACAAGGTGCGCATGCATCCATATGGGCCGTGCAAGTTCCGGGTTCAGGCATACGCTGCGCATGTGCTAAAATCCACAACTTGCGATCTGCCAAGAATTTTCTTAACAGATCCTCCACATCCCCGGGAAATGGGTCCCCGCAGGTAGAGGGCTGGGCTATCTGCCCAGCGAATGCCCGTGAAATTCTAATGCCTGGTAAAAGCAGGCGTAAGGCCATGCTTGTACCAGCGCAAGAGTTTTAAAAAACAAAAAAATAATGTTTAATTCATTTAAACATTGCAACCCATGTACAATAAGGTAAGGCTATTTTTAGCCTCTTCAAAACATTTACATTTACTTTTCAAAAAATTAAATTTTTGTTTTAATTGTTTAATTATGTTGTATTTTAATTAATTTAAAATGTGTAATGTTTTTTAAAATGTATTTGTTATGTTAAATGTATTTTTTATGTGATCTCCATTCATGCTTATGGGCTTTCCGTACAGAATCCTCGTAAGTATGAATGGGGATCCCCCTTCTTTGATTGGTTGAGCCACCCACGTGATCCCAGGCAACTGCATGCAACCCTGGGATATGTGGGCACAGAAGTCCACATGTACTCTTACACTGCCGATCAGGAACTGTCAGAATTTCTTGATTCCAAACGCTCCCTTTTCAATTTGTAGGTAGTTTCTTTCACTTTTTGCGAGGCTTCGCGATGCAAACGCGATTGGTTTCTCTTGGCTGTCATCCGTTACGTGGCTTATGACAGCTCCCACAACGTAGCTGGAGGCATCGCACGCTAATTAAGCTCATGCTCTGTGTTGTAGTGCACAAGTAGAGCATCACGAGAGAGACTTCTCTTACAAGCAACGTAAGGTTCCTGTTGCGCTTCCGTCCACTTCCACTGGACATCCTTCTTCAGGAGCACATGCAATGGAACTAACATGGTCGCGAACTCAGGTCAGAAACGTGCGAAGTACTGGACCATTCCAAGGAAAGATCTTAACTCAGCAACGTTCTGTGGCTTTGGAGCATTGATGACAGCATCAGACATTTCCTTAACAGATTGCAAGTCATTTGCATCAACCTTCAGACCCAGGTACACAATCTCGGGCTGCACAAAAGCACATTTGCTCCTTTTCAATTTGACATTGTGGGCATGCAACCTTTGAAGCACTAACTCTAACTCTTCTAGATGGTCTTCCTCACTGCTTGTTGCAAATCAGCACATGGTCTTGATTACATAAGCAATTTGGAACTCCCTGTAAAATCTTATCCATCGTAGCCTGGAAGATTTTGGGGGAGGACTTTATATCGTACGGCAGTTTGGTGTATGAGTACATTCTTGTGAGTGTTGATAGTGAGATACCCTCAAAGCCTCCATGATAAAGTGCAACATCCCCACTGACACCTGGGAGACCCTGGCCAAAGACCGCCCTAAGTGGAGGAAGCGCATCCGGGAGGGTGCTGAGTTCCTCGAGTTTCATGACTGAGAGTGTGCAGAAATCCAGCGCAGGCAGCGGAAAGAGCGTGCGGCAAACCAGTCCCATCCTCCCTCACCCTCAACGACTATCTGCCCCACCTGTGACAGAGACCGTAATTCCTGTATTGGACTGTTCAGCCACCTAAGAACTCATGTTAAGAGTGGAAGCAAGTCTTCCTTGATTCTGAGGGATTGCCTATGATGATGATGACTCTTTTTCAACATTCAGCTGAGTGTAAGCATGTGACAGGTGAAGCTTGGAGAAAACCTTTGACCCTTGACTGCTGCATACAAGTCTTGCGAAGAAAGTAATGGGTACTACTCATCATCACTGTTTGGTTGATAGTAACATTGTAGTCACCACACAAGAAAACAGTTTTGTCTGCCTTGGGCACTACCACAGTCGGGGTAGCCATTACTTTTGTCACGAGCAGTCCCTTCTCTCTAAGCTTCACTAGCTCGCCCTCCACCTGACCTTTCAATGCATTGGGACCGGCCTTGCCTTATAATAGACAGGCTCCGTATTGGACTTGATGTGGATATACGCTTCATAACAATTGATGCCCTCATAACTCTCTGTCAACATGCTTTCGTACTTGTTCAGCATTGTTTCGAGTCGCTTCTTTGAAGCATCCACACTGACGATGTTTTTCCAGTCTAGTTTTAACTTTTTCAACCAGCCTTTGCCCATGAGGGTAGGCCTGTTATAGCTCGCTACAATAATAAGCATCTTTACTGACCGGCCACTGTGGTGAACTGTACATTCCATTTGTCCACATGTCGCAAGGATTTCTCTGGATTAGGTTTTTAACTCGATGGTACTCTTTGTAAGTGGTATTTGATTAAACTTACTGTCATATATGTCCTTACTCCTGATAGAGCAGTCCGCTGCCGTGGCAATACACGATCAATGTATTGCTCGTTGACCAAAAGTTTTTGTTCTCAAGTCTTTCTCACGACTGCTAGTGCTGCCGCTGGTGGCACAGATACTGTGCTGAAACAGGCACTCTACTCCGAGCTCTGACATGGCCAGCAAGCCCCAGGAGGGCAGAGGAAATTCTTCAAGGAAACCCTCAAAACCTCATGGAAAACGTGCAACATCCCCTCCGAACTTTGGGAATCCCGGGCCCAAGACTGCTCAAAGTGGAGGAGAAGCATCCGGGAAGGCGCTGAGCACCTCGAGTCTCTTCGTCAGGAGAACGCAGAAGCCAAGTACAAACAGCAGAAGGAGCGCACGACAAATCAAGCCCCCCCACCCACCGGTCCCTCCAACCACCGTCTGCCCCACCTGTGACAGATCCCACATTGGTCTCATTAGCTACCTTAGAACTCATGTTAGTGTGGAAACACGTCAACCTCAACTCCAGGGGGACTGCCAAAGAAGAAGAAGAAGATACTGTAGCTGTCTAGTTCTTCACCATCAGGTGTGTCGACTCCAATATTGTGAAGTCCTCCCTTTTGTTGTCGTTGCTTTGTATTGCCACTCGAATGGTTCTTACTTCCTGCTTTAGATCGCGCTCTGCAAGTTGTTGAAATATGGCCTTGCTTCTGGCAGTGAAAACACTTTGCTTTTCTGTATTGGCAGGACTACGGTGAGTGATTTCCATTGCAGCGATAACAATTCACTGAACTGCTCTCACCGACATGCTTTTGACGCACAGCTTTAGGTTTGGCGGTGGCTTTGTGACTATAGACGTCAGCTGCATGAGTCACTTGAGTTGGACGGAGCTCCCTAGCATTCTTAGACACCATCTCCATAGATAGGGCAATTTTGCATGCTATGTCAAGCATTGGTTCAGAGGGGCCGAAGGTGCCCTGTTTTACGACTCCCGTCAGTGCTTTCAGGGGGGCTGTTTGAGCAAGGTACGAGACGACAGATAGCAACCGTGCTCTATTAAATAAAAACCCACCCTGAAAGCGCTTCAAATCACGCCGGTCATTCTGGGAAACAGCGGCCAATATTCACGCAGCCGGTCTCGACCCGCTATCAAGACGGACGGAATCATGGGACGCAGGCAACATAAAGAACCAATGCCTCATCGCTGACCCGACAGCCGAGGTCCTCGGCCTTGACCTCCCTCGGAGACAGCGGGCAGCGAGGACTCGGCCCAATCCGCACGGGACACGGACACTGTGACCACCTGCCCCTCACGTGGAAGGTGAGGGATAACCCGAAGTGCGACTGTGGCCCTGAGTCCCGAACCTGGAACACCTCACATCGACCAGCCCACTGAGATCTGTGGGCCAGACCCTGGAACACCTCACATCGACCGGCCCACTGAGATCTGTGGGTCCCAGACCCTGGGACACCTCACATCGACCGGCCCACTGAGATCTGTGGGTCCCAGACCCTGGAACACCTCACATCGACCGGCCCACTGAGATCTGTGGGTCCCAGACCCTGGAACACCTCACATCGACCGGCCCACTGAGATCTGTGGGTCCCAGACCCTGGAACACCTCACATCGACCGGCCCACTGAGATCTGTGGGTCCCAGACCCTGGAACACCTCACATCGACCGGCCCACTGAGATCTGTGGGTCCCAGACCCTGAAACACCTCACATCGACCAGCCCACTGAGATCTGTGGGTCCCAGACCCTGGAACACCTCACATCGACCGGCCCACTGAGATCTGTGGGTCCCAGACCCTGGAACACCTCACATCGACCGGCCCACTGAGATCTGTGGGTCCCAGACCCTGGAACACCTCACATCGACCGGCCCACTGAGATCTGTGGGTCCCAGACCCTGGAACACCTCACATCGACCGGCCCACTGAGATCTGTGGGTCCCAGACCTTGGAACACCTCACATCGACCTCCCCACTGAGATCTGTGGGTCCCAGACCCTGGAACACCTCACATCGACCGGCACACTGAGATCTGTGGGTTCCAGACCCTGGAACACCTCACATCGACCGGCCCACTGAGATCTGTGGGTCCCAGACCCTGGAACACCTCACATCGACCGGCCCACTGAGATCTCTGGGTCCCAGACCCTGGAACACCTCACATCGACCGGCCCACTGAGATCTGTGGGTTCCAGACCCTGGAACACCTCACATCGACCGGCCCACTGAGATCTGTGGGTCCCAGACCCTGGAACACCTCACATCAACCTACCCACTGAGATCTGTGGGTCCCAGACCTTGGAACAGCTCACATCGACCCACCCACTGAGATCTGTGGGTCCCAGACCCTGGAACACCTCACATCGACCCGCCCACCGAGATCTGTGGCGGGAGGCACCTCATTTCTCCACTCGGCATCTCTGGAGGCCGTCAAATGGAGAGACAAACTAGACATCCCATTATAATAATTTCACATTATACAGAACAACAACTACAGTCAGTGGCTACATAGAAGAGAAGTAAAGCGAGAGAACTGAAGGGCCCATTTTATTCAGTGCACTGTACACCATTTCAGATTAAAATGACTCCTGGTAGATTGACAGAAGAATCTAATTGAATTCTGTACTTTGCTTTTTATTTGCAAGAACCTAGAACTGATAGCAATGTATCGTAACATTTTCAGTTTAAGCAACTATGGTTTCCAAACATATTGTAAAGATTAGATAAAAGCCTCCAGATGAAATTGTGTGTGTCGAGACAGTGTTCTCTGCTTTATCTTTCAATATCATCTGCCCTGATCTTGAATAAACATCTCTGCCCTATGTTATTCTAATGTTTTGCAGCTCTTACAAAATATCACAGCTCTCAGATAGTGCCATAGGCCTCACATAATACCACAGGCCTCAGATAGTATCACAGGCCTCAGATAATGCTACAGGCCTCAGATAATACCACAGGCCTCAGATAATATCACAGGCCTGAGATAGTATCACAGGCCTCAGATAATGCTACAGGCCTCAGATAATACCACAGGCCTCAGATAATACCACAGGCCTCAGATAGTATCACAGACCTCAGATAGTATCACAGGCCTCAGATAATGCTACAGGGCTCAGATAGTATCATAGGACTCAGATAGTGCCGCAGGCCTTAGATAGTCTGTAGGCCTCAGATAATGTCACAGGGCTCAGATAGTGCCGCAGGCCTCAGACAGTACAGCTCTCAGATAGTACCACAGGCATCACATAATGTTACAGGCCTCAGTAATATTTTTCAGATAGGACCACATGCCACAGATAATGATGCAGGTTTCAGTCACACATCTGAGATAGTACCATAACTCTCAGATAGTGTCACTGCTTGTAGATAGTACTACAGGCCTCAGATAGTACCATTGCTTGTAGACAGTCCCACAGGCCTCAGATAGTACCACAGGCCTCAGATAATAGCACAGGCCTCAGATTGTCCCATGGGCCTCAGTTAAAGCCACAGGCATAAATAACACATCTGAGGTAGAACCATAGCCCTCAGACAGTACCACAGATCAAATAGTACCATCATCAAGTACCACACCGAAGAAGGCTGACAGACCCTCAGTTTTATGTCTCATCAAAAAGATGGCATCTCCAAAGGTGCGGCACTCCCTCAGTTCTGCATTGAAGATTATGTACTCATCAAGTCTCTGGAGAGGGGTTTGAACCCACAACCTTGTGATTCACTGATCAGCATGCTTACACTGAGTCAAGGCTGCATTGAGTGAGAAGGGGAACAGATAGGACAGTGGAATGTCTACACTCTGTTTTAATGGGGTACAGAAAACCTCTGCAGAATGTATATGCATAAAGGACTCCTAATCTTCAACAAATATTCTTCACTGACAGGTGAGCAGACCACACACTTTCCTTTCCAATTACTACCCAATATCTGATAACACAATTTGTTAGAGAACTGTCACCTTCCTGTCAAGTGTTGCTGAGCTGCAGAGAAAAACCTTGGCAGCCGCACTGGCAGCGATTGGTTTTGGCAAAGAAAAAATTGGCAGTGGGGAAGGAAAACTGTTAGAGAAGGTTAGTATTTATATCGCTCCATGTTATGTCTCTTTGAAACATTTGCAAGTTCTTCACAATCACTCTGACGTGCACTGAAGTCCACACATTCAGCAGCCATTATGTACCCCGCCCGATGTCCACTGCTCCCCACATTGGCTGCAAGTGTTCAGAAGACCCCTCGTAATCTTGTCTTCAGTGTAAAGTACGATTATTCTAAACCTGTATCGGACCTTGGTTAGACCACACTTAGAGTACTGCACACAGTTCTGGTCGCCATATTATAAAAAGGATACCGAGGCACTGGAGGGGCTAGAGAGAAGATTTATAAGGATGATACCAGAAATGTGACGGTATACATATCAGGAGAGGATGAACAGGCTGGGTCTCTTTTCTCTTGGAAAAAGATGGTTGAGGGGTGACCTAATAGAGGTGTTTAATATTATGAAAGGTTGTGACAGAGTGGATACAGAGAGAATGTTTCCACTTGTGGGGAAGAGCATAACTAGAGGCCGTCAATATAAGGTAGTCACCAAGAAATCAAATAGGAAATTCAGAAGAAACTTCTTTACCCAGAGAATGATGAGAATGTGGATGTCGCTAACACAGGGAGTGGTTGAAGTGAATAGTATCGATGCATTTAAGGGGAGGCTGGATAAACATATGAGGGAGAAGGGAATAGAGGGTTATACTGATAGAGTTAGAAGAGAAAAGACAGAAGGAGGCTCGATTGGAGCATAAATGCCAGCATGGACTGGTTGGGCCAAATGGCCTGTTTGTGTGATGTATATCCAATGTATTCCTATGTAAACAAACTCAATTCTGGGAATCTAGAATTGATCTTCCCTTGGGAGTTTAATGGAATCATAGAAATTTACGGCACAGAAGGAGATCATTCAGCCCATCGTGTCCGAGTCGGTTGACAAACAGCTATCTAGTCTAGTCCCACTTTTCAGCTCTCAGTCCATAGCCCTGTGGGTTACAGCACTTCAAGTGCATATCCAGTACTTTTTAAATGTGGTAAAGGTTTCTGCCTCTACCACCCTTTCAGTGAGTATCAGACCCCCACCACCCTCTGGGTGAAGAAAAATATCCCTCAAATCCCTGCCAAACCTCCTACCAATTACTTTAAATCTATGTCACCTGGTTATTGATCCCTATGCTAAGGGAAACAGGTCCTTCCTATCCACTGTATCCAGGCCCCTCATAATTTGATACACCTCAATTAAATCTCCCTCAGCCTCCTCTGTTTCAAAGAAAACAACCCCAGCCTATCCAATATGTCCTCATAGCTAAAATGCTCTAGTGCAGGCAACATCCTCGTAAATCTCCCCTGTGCAATCTCTCAAGTGCAATCACATCTTTCCTGTAATGCGATGACCAGTACTGCACGCAGTACTCCAGCTGTGGCCTGACTAGTGTTTTATACAGGACATTGTTAGGTAGAGAAGCCCAGGCCCACACCAAACAAGCCCATTGGCATAAAAGCAGGCCACTGGGCTGGTGGCTGGGATACCGACAGCTGTAGGAGATGTGGATCGGGACCGAAACTTCAAGACGAGATGGCCGAGGTCAGTGAAAACATTTCTGCAATGGTGTCTGTTCATTTTTCTCAATCCTCTTCCGCCGTGATTGATCAGCTCGGCATTCTGATCCCAGTGCGGAGCTGGCAGCGATGGCCCCAGTGCGGAGCCTGCAGCAATGGTCCCACCGCAGAGCCTGCAGCGATGGTCCCAGTGCAAAGCCTGCAGAGATGGTCCCAGTGCGGAGCCTGCAGAAGTAGTCCCTGTGTGGAGCCGGCAGAAGTGATCCCGGTGTGGAGCCGGCAGCAATGGTCCCAGTGCGGAGTCTGCAGAAGTGGTCCCAGTGCGGAGCCTGCAGCAATGGTCCCAGTGCAGAGCCTGCAGAAGTGGTCCCGGTGTGGAGCCGGCAGCGATGGTCCCATTGCGGACCATGCAGAAGTGGTCCCAGTGTGGAGCCGGCAGCGATGGTCCCAGTGCGGAGCCAGCAGCAATGATCCCAGTGCGGAGCCTGCAAAAGTGTTCCCGGTGTGGAGCCGGCAGCGATGGTCCCAGTGCGGAGCCTGCAGAAGTGGTCCCAATGTGGAGCCGGCAGCAATGGTCCCAGTGCGGAGCCTGCAGCAATGGTCCCACCGCAGAGCCTGCAGCGATGGTCCCAGTGCAAAGCCTGCAGAGATAGTCCCAGTGCGGAAGCTGCAGAAGTGGTCCCAGTGTGGAGCTGGCAGCGATGGTCCCAGTGCAGAGCCTGCAGAGATGGTCCCAGTGCGGAGCCTACAGTGATGGTCTCGGTGCAGAGCCGGCAGAGGTGGCCCTTCCCTTTCAGGAGGGACTGATCCTCCGTACCCGGCAGCGCTGCACGGCCCATTGTCTAGCGCCGCACAACTACTGCTCTGCCTGCGTCCTGCTGCGCTCTAGGAAGGAAGTTAAGCACTTGATTTATCTTCCATTTCCTTCCTTTCTTTTCAAAGTTGAGAATCATTGGGACATAGCATTACTTTTTCCAGCTTTCAGAAGTTAAAGCCCCGAACGGGACGCCCCTGAATTTCTCCCCCCTTGATTCACCTCGAGTACAAAAGTCTATTTCAGCCTTGAATATACTCAGAGACTCAGCATCCACAACCCCCGAGGCAGAGAATTCCAAAGATTCACAATCCTCCGAGTGAAAAAATTCCTCAGGGACTCAACTTGTCTTAAAGGGCCAACCCCCTTATCCTGAGACCGTGACCACCTGTCGACCCCTTATCCTGAGACTGTGACCCTGTCGACCCCTTATCCTGAGACCGTGACCCCTGTCGACCCCTTATCCTAAGATCGTGACCCCTGTCGACCCCTTATCCTGAGACTGTGACCCTGTCGACCCCTTATCCTGAGACCGTGACCACCTGTCGACCCCTTATCCTGAGACCGTTACCCCTGTCGACCCCTTATCCTGAGACCGTGACCCCTGTCGACCCCTTATCCTGAGACCGTGACCCCTGTCGACCCCTTATCCTGAGACCGTGACCCCTGTCGACCCCTTATCCTGAGACCGTGACCCCTGTCGACCCCTTATCCTGAGACCGTGACCCCTGTCGACCCCTTATCTTGATACCGTGACCCCCCTATCGACCCCTTATCCTGAGACCGTGACCCCTGTCGACCCCTTATCCTGACACCGTGATCCCTGGTGACCACGTTATCCTGAGACCGTGACCCCTGCCGATCCCTTATCCTGACACCGTGACCACCTGCCGACCCCTTATCCTGACACCGTGACCCCTGGTGACCCCCTTATCCTGAGACCGTGACCCCCTATCGACCCCTTATTCTGAGACCGTGATCCCCTGCCAATCCCTTATTCTGAGACTGTGACCCTGTCGACCTCTTATCCTGAGACTGTGACCCCTGGTGACCCCTTTATCCTGAGACTGTGACCCTGTCGACCTCTTATCCTGAGCCTGTGACCCCTGGTGACCCCTTTATCCTGAGACCGTGACCCCCTGTCGACCCCTTATCCTGAGACTGTGACCCTCCTGCTGACCCCTTATCCTGAGACCATGACTCCTTGCAGACCCCTTATACTGAGACTGTGACCCCTGGTGACCCCCTTTATCCTGAGACTGTGACCCCTGGTGACCCCTTTATCCTGAGACCGTGACCCCCTGCCGACCCCTTATCCTGAGACCATGACCTCTTGCCGACTCCTGAACCTGAGACTGTGACCCTGTTGCCCCCACCCCCCCCCCCCCCTTATCCTGAGACTATGCCCCCCCGCCCCCCAGTTCTAGACTCTCCGACCGGGGTGGGGGGCTGGGGGCGGGGGGGTGGGGTGGAAACAACCTCTCTGCATCGACCCTGTCAATCCCCCTTCAGAATCTTGTGCGTTTCAATGTGGGACAACTGTTGGCATCACGCTGGGTCGGAGGGGAGCCAGGAATTTCTGACTCAGTTTAGCTTTGGTGGGAGGACTGAGGGCTTGTGGCAGCTGGTATGGGGGAGTGCGAGCGAGCAGCGGCGGGAGGGAGGAGGAAGAAGATCCCTGGCAGCAGTAGAGAGAAACCAAGATTGAAATCTGTAATGTCAGAAATCATTACATGTTGCTGCGGAGAAACTGATGGCTTCAGACATGTGTGGCAGAAACGTATTAATATTCAATAGGCTTTCATAAATTTTGTAGATTATCTTAATAGCAAATATTTGACCCCGAAAATTCTGTTTTTGTTGCTGCTAAAACTGATCTCTCCCCTCTAATGTACCCATACACATCAGAAGACAACTGTGACAGGACTGAAGTACATCAGTTTCAGATCAAAAGAAGCTCTATATTGGATGTTTTATACAGGAGTTCGTAGCCATGCCAGTGCTGTAGCAGCTTCTAAATCGCTTCTGTGTCTGCTATCTAGGAGGGGGCTTGTCCTTGCGGGTTGGAGTACCAAAACTCTGTCTAGTCCGAAGGTTACCATAAGAACATAAGAGATAGGAGCAGGAGTAGGCCAAATGGCCTCTCGAGCCTGCTCCACCATTCAGTAGGACCTTGGCTGATCTGATCATGGACTCAACTCCACTTTCCTGCCTGTTTCCCATAACCCTTCAATGCCCTATCATTCAAGAACCCTTGTTCAAGACGCGAGAAAGAGATAGGCTGAGTAATTACAGACCTGTCAGCCTAACCTCAGTGGTGGGAAAATTATTGGAAAAACTCCTGAAAGACAGGATAATTCTATATTTCGAAAGGCAAGGATTAATTAGGGTCAGTCGGCACGGATTTGTTAAGGGAAGATTATGTTTGACGAACCTGAATGAATTTTTTGAGGAGGTAACCAAGAGGGTCGAGAGGGTAGTACGTACGATGTAGTGTATATGGACTTTAGCAAGGCTTTTGATAAGGTCCCACATGGTAGACTGGTCAAGAAGGTTAAAGCCCATGGGATCCAGGGCAAAGTGGCAAGTTGGATCCAAGTTGGCTTGAAATTAGGAAACAAAGGGTAATGATTGATGAAGGTTTTTGTGACTGAAAGGATGTTTCCAGTGGAGTTCCGCAGGGTTCAGTCCTGGGTCCCTTGCTTTTTGTGGTATTTGTCAACGACTTAGATTTGAATATAGAGAATATGATTAAGAAGTTTGCAGATGACACTAAAATTGGCTGCGTGGTTGATAATGAAGAGAAAAGTCATGGGCTGCAGGAGGATATCAATCTACTGGTCAGGTGGGCAGAGCAGTGGCAAATGGAATTTAATTCAGAGAAGTGTGAGGTGATGCACTTTGGGAGGGCTAATAAGGAAAGGGTATACACATTAAGCGGTAGGCCACTTAATAGTGTAGATGAACAAAGGGACCTTGGAGTGCTTGTCCACAAATCGCTGAAAGTAGCAGGCCAGGTGGATAAGGTGGTTAAGAAGCCATATGGAATGCTTGCCTTTATTAGCCGATGCATTAGAATATAAGAGCAGGGAGGTTATGCTTAAATTGTATAATACTTTGGTTCAGCCACAGTTGGAGTACTGCATGCAGTTCTGGTCACCGTATTATAGGAAGGACGTGAGGAGGTTGAGAGGAGACCTCATTGAGGTGTACAAAATATTGAGGGACCTGGACATAGTGGATAGTAAGGGTCTATTTCCATTGGTGAAGGGCTCTATTATGAGGGGGCATAGTTTTAAGATGGTTGATGGAAGGTTTAGAGGGGATTTGAGGGGAGGGCTTCTTTACGCAGAGGGTTGTGGGGATCTGGAACTTGCTGCCTGGAAGAGTAGTGGATGCAGAAACCCTCACCACTTTTAAGAGATGGTTGGATGGGCACTGCCCCCTTGAATCTGGTATATCCTTGTCAGTTTCTTCAAAAAAGATGAAGTCAGTTGGGATGGACATTGCGTTTTAACCCGCATCGTGGCTGCCAAAGGTGAAAGCGGCACTTTACTCTTTTGCAGCTCGAAGCCTTTCAGTCAGTTAATCTCAAAGGGAAACATTTCTTCTCTCTTTTGAGAAAACAAACAGAATTGACCCGACTCGCTGCTCCCCTGAGGTTTCACAGCAGGCGCAGAGAAAACCATTGGCGCTCCTCCATCAGGGAACAAAATAGTCAACGGTTGTAACCCTTCCTATGACCCGCCGTGAGTGTGAGAACACTTACTGCCTCTCTGGGGAGCCATGCTGCAGATGCCTGAGGTGATGCCTCTGGAGAAAGCCGGCAAGTTTCGACCAAAGCTTCCCGAAGCTCGGAGACTTCCCAACCTGATCTGGAGACTTACAACGCGCAGGCGTGCAAATGATTCCCTTTTCTCGGACCTGGGCACAGCCATCAACAACTTGGCTTCGGCTCCATCATCAACAGCATGTTATTCTGAATTAGCGACGGTCTCGTTTTCCACTCAGCTCGAGATTGCCAAACCCTCCAGGGTGGTCCTAGACTCTCCAGGGATCAGAGGTTAATCTCCGGGACACTGCTGTGAGCAAAACCCAGGATTGGAATTCAGAAGAATGAGAGGTGATCTTATTGAAACGTATAAGATTATGAGGGGGCTTGACAAGGTGGATGCAGAGAGGATGTTTCCACTGATGGGGGAGACTAGAACTAGAGGGCATGATCTTAGAATAAGGGTCCGCCCATTTAAAACTGAGATGAGGAGACATTTCTTCTCTCAGAGGGTTGTGGATCTGTGGAATCCGCTGTCTCAGAGAGCTGTGGAAGCTGGGACATTGAATAAATTTACGACAGAAATAGACAGTTTCTTAAACAATAAGGGAATAAGGGGTTATGGAGAACGGGCAGGGAAGTGGACTTGAATCCATGATCGGATCAGCCATTATTGTATTAAATGGCGAAGCAGGCTCGAGGGGCCGTATGGCCTACTCCTGCTCCTATTACTTATGTTCTTATTGTTATGTATTTAACGCCTTGTAATCTGCATCACACCTGACTGCCAGAGGGCCTACCTTTTGGAGTCCCAAGGGATCCCAGCATCCCTTGGGAGTACAGTATATAAGCAGGGCACCTACGAGGTACCTGCAATCTGGAATCTTAATAAAGTAGCTAAGGTCACTCATTACACACAGTACTCAGTCTGACCATTTATTATGAGTGTAACAATTGGCGACGAGGTAAAGAACAACCACGTGAAAATGCAAAGAACAGTCTAGATCCTGGAGAAATTCTCAGAGGTGGACGATTGGGAGGCCTCCGTGGAGAGACTCGACCAATACTTCGTGGCCAATGAGCTGGAAGGGGACGAGAATGCTACCAATCGAAGGGTGATCTTCCATACTGTCTGTGGGGCAACAACCTATGGCCTCATGAAGAATCTCCTGGCCCTGGCAAAACCAACAGAGAAATCCTGTGAAGAATTATGCACGCTGGTCTGGGAGCACCTAAATCCTAGGGAAAGTGTTTTGATGGCGAGATATCGGTTCTACACGTGTCAACGATCATAGGGCCAGGAAGTGGTGAACTGCATCACCGAACTAAGGCGCCTCACAGGACATTGTGAGTTTGAGAGATTCCTAGAACAAATGCTCAGAGACTTTCTTGTACTGGGCATCGGACATGAGACAATCCTTCGCAAACTGTTGACTGTAGAAACTCCGAATCTGAGTAAAGCCATAACGATAGCCCAGGCATTTATGTCCACCAGCGACAACACCAAGCAGATTTTGCAGAACAAAGAAGTTTCGGCCAATACTGTACATAAAGTAACGTCGGTTTTGAACAGAAATGTATACGGCAGAACGTACACGCCGACTGCTGTGGCCCGACCTCAATTGACCCAGAGTCCGCCATCATCTGTTAATGCGAGGCAGTTAACACCCTGTTGGTGCTGTGGAGGTGATCATCGGCCCCATCAATGCCGCTTTAAGCACTATGCGTGCAACGGTTGCACAACAATGGGACACCTCCAATGAATGTGCAGATGAGCTGCAAACCCTACAAGCCACCACGTTGCAGAGGAAGATCGATCCACAGTGGAACAGACGGAATTGGAAACTCGTACTGAGGAGGCAGAAGTGTACGGGGAACACACGTTCATGAAGAAAACCCACCAATCAAGTTGAAAGTTGAACTGAATGGTATTCCAGTGTCTACGGAGCTGGACACAGGGGCAAGTCAGTCGATAATGAGTAAAACGGCCTTCGACAGGCTATGGTGAAAGAAGGCACACAGGCCCAAGCTGAGCCCTATTCACATCAAACTAAGGACTTACACCAAGGAACTAATCCCTGTAATTGGCAGTGCAGAAGTCAAAGTCTCCTATAATGAAGCAGTACACGAACTCCTGCTGTGGATTGTATCAGGGAATGGCCCCATGTTGCTTTTGGTGTCCCTGACGACTACGTGTGCGGGACGTGTATCCGCCTCCAGCTCCTGACAGACCGCGTTGCGGAATTGGAGCTGAAGGTGGATTCACTCTGGAGCTTCCATGATGCTGAGAATGACACGAGTAGCACGTGTAGTGAGTTGGTCTTACCGCAGGTGAAGGGTCCACAGCCAGCTAGGGAATGGAAGACCAGCAGGAAGAGCAGTGCAAGGAAGGTAGTGCAGGGTTCCCCTGCGGTCATCCCCCTGCAAAACAGATATACCGCTTTGAGTACTGTTGAGGGGGATGACTCATAAGGGGAGGGCAGCAGCAGCCAAGTTCATGGCACCGTGGCTGGCTCTGTTCGACAGGCGGGCAGGGAAAAGAGTGGGAGAGTGATAGTGATCGGGGATTCGATTGTAAGGGGAATAGATAGGCGTTTCTGGGGCCGCAACCGAGACTCCAGGATGGTATGTTGCCTCCCTGTTGCAAGGGTCAAGGATGTCTCGGAGCGGGTGCAGGACATTCTGAAAAGGGAGGGTGAACAGCCAGTTGTCGTGGTGCACATTGGTACCAATGATATAGGTAAAAAAAGGGATGAGGTCCTACAAGACGAATTTAAGGAGCTAGGAGCTAAATTAAAATGTAGGACCTCAAAAGTAGTAATCTCAGGATTGCTACCAGTGCCACGTGCTGGTCAGAGTAGGAATCGCAGGATAGCTCAGATGAATACGTGGTTTGAGCAGTGGTGCAGCAGGGAGGGATTCAAATTCCTGGGGCATTGGAACCGGTTCTGGGGGAGGTGGGACCAGTACAAACCGGATGGTCTGCACCGAGGCAGGACCGGAACCAATGTCCTAGGGGGAGTGTTTGCGAGTGCTGTTGGGGAGGAGTTAAACTAATATGGCAGGGGGATGGGAACCAATACAGGGAGACAGAGGGAAACAAAAAGGAGACAAAAGCAAAAGACAGAAAGGAGATGAGTAAAAGTGGAGGGCAGAGAAACCCAAGGCAAAAAAAAAAGGGCCACTGAATGTAAAGGGGCTGCAGGAGGGGTCAAAACTAAAAATCATGGTTTAAAAACTAGTATTAAAACACTCTACCTAAACGCACGCAGCATTCGAAATAAAGTAAATGAGTTGATGGCACAAATCATTCACATGGGTATGATTTGGTGGCCATTACAGAAACGTGGTTGCAGGGGGGCCAAGACTGGGAATTAAATCTACAGGATTATCTGACAATTCAGAAAGATAGACAAGAAGGGAAAGGAGGTGGGGTAGCCCAATAATAAAGGATGATATCAGGGCAGTTGTGAGAGATGATATTGGCTCTAATGAACAAAATGTTGAATCATTGTGGGTGGAGATTAGAGATAGTAAGGGGAAAAAGTCACTGGTGGGCGTAGTTTATAGGCCCCCAAATAATAACTTCACGGTGGGGCGGGCAATAATCAAGGGAATAATGGAGGCATGTGAAAAAGGAACGGCAGTAATCATGGGGGATTTTAACCTACATATCGATTGGTCAAATCAAATCGCCTGGAGGAGGAATTCATAGAATGCATACGGGATTGTTTCTGAGAACAGTATGTTACAGAACCTACAAGGGTGCAAGCTATCTTAGATTTGGTACTGTGTAATGAGACAGGAATAATAAACGATCTCCTTGTAAAAGATCCTCTCGGAATGAGTGATCACAGTATGGTTGAATTTGGAATACAGATTGAGGATGAGGAAGTAGTGTCTCAAACGAGCATACTATGCTTAAACAAAAGGAACTACAGTGGGATGAGGACAGAGTTTGCTAAAGTAGACTGGAAACACAGACTAAATGGTGGCACAATTGAGGAACAGTGGAGGACTTTTAAGGAGATCTTTCATAGTGCTCAACAAAAATATATTCCAGTGAAAAAGAAGGGCGGTAAGAGAAGGGATAACCAGCCGTGGATAACCAAGGAAATAAAGGAGAGTATCAAATTAAAAACCAATGCGAAAAGGTGGCCAAGGTTAGTGGGAAAATAGAAGATTGGGAAAATTTTAAACGACAGGAACGAATGATTAAGAAAGCAATAAAGAAAGGAAAGATAGATTACGAAGGTAAACTTGCCCAAAACATAAAAACGGAGAGAAAAAGCTTTTACAGATATATAAAACGGAAAAGAGTAACTAAAGTAAATGTTGGTCCCTTAGAAGATGAGAAGGGGGATTTAATAATTGGAAATGTGGAAATGGCTGAGACCTTAAACGATTGTTTTACTTCGGTCATCACAGTGGAAGACACAGAAACCATGCCAGAAATTGCTGGTCAAAGGCATGTGGGAAGGGAGGACCTTGAGACAATCACTATCACTAGGGGGGTAGTGCTGGACAGGCTAATGGGACTCAAGGTAGACAAGTCCCCTGGTCCTGATGAAATGCATCCCAGGGTATTAAAAGAGATGGCAGAAGTTATAGCATGCATTCGTTATAATCTACCAAAATTCTCTGGACTCTGGGGAGGTACCAACGGATTGGAAAGCAGCTAATGTAACGCCTCTGTTTAAAAAAGGGGGGTAGACAAAAGGCAGGTAACTATAGGCCTGTTAGTTTAACATCTGTAGTGGGGAAAATGCTTGAAACTATCATTAAGGAAGAAATAGCGGAACATCTAGATAGGAATAGTGCAATCAAGCAGACGCAGCATGGATTCACGAAGGGGAAATCATGTTTAACTAATTTACTGGAATTCTTTGAGGATATAACGAGCATGGTGGATAGAGGTGTACCGATGGATTTTCAAAAGGCATTCGATAAGGTGCCACACAAAAGGTTACTGCAGAAGATAAAGGTACGTGGAGTCAATGGAAATATATTAGCATGGATAGAGAATTGGCTGGCTAACAGAAAGCAGAGAGTCGGGATAAATGGGTCCTTTTCGGGTTGGAAATCGGGGATTAGTGGTGTGCCACAGGGATCGGTGCTGGGACTACAACTGTTTACAATATACATAGATGACCTGGAAGAGGGGACAGAGTGTAGTGTAACAAAATTTTGCAGATGACACAAAGATTAGTGGGAAAATGGGTTGTGTAGAGGACACAGAGAGGCTGCAAAGAGATTTAGACAGGTTAAGCGAATGGGCTAAGGTTTGGAAGATGGAATACAATGTTGGAAAGTGTGAAGTCATCCACCTTGGGGGAAAAAAACAGTAAAAGGGAATATTATTTGAATGGGGAGAAATTACAACATGCTGCGGTGCAGAGGGACCTGGGGGTCCTTGTGCATGAATCGCAAAAAGTAGTTTGCAGGTGCAACAGGTAATCAGGAAGGTGAATGGAATGTTGGCCTTCATTGTGAGAGGGATGGAGTACAAAAGCAGGGAGGTCCTGCTGCAACTGTATAGGGTATTGGTGAGGCTGCACCTGGAGTACTGCGTGCAGTTTTGGTCACCTTACTTAAGGAAGGATATACTAACTTTGGAGGGGGTCAGAGACGATTCACTCGGCTGATTCCGGAGATGAGGGGGTTACCTTATGATGATAGATTGAGTAGACTGGGTCTTTACTCGTTGGAGTTCAGAAGGATGAGGGGTGATCTTATAGAAACATTTAAAATAATGAAAGGGATAGACAAGATCGAGTCTGCCTTTAAGAAGGCCAGAAACTTATTGTGTTCTAACAAACTGCTTGTCCTGTATAACCCATGTAAACGATTGGTGTTAGCTTGCGATGCGTCGTCATATGGGGTCGGGTGTGTATTTCAACAGGCTAATGAATGGTGAATTTTGCAACCAGTTGCGTATGCATCCAGGAGTTTGTCCAAGGCTGAAAGGGCCTACAGCATGGTGTGCATTTACGGGGTAAAAAAAAGGCACCAGTACGTATTTGGCCTCAAGTTCGAGCTTGAAACTGACCACAAGCCGCTCATATCGCTACTCTCGGAGAGCAAAGGGATTAATACCAATGCCTCTGCCCGCATCCAAAGATGGACGCTCACGCTGTCGGCATACAACTATGTAATCTGCCACAGACCGGGCACAGAGAACTGCACAGATGCTCTCAGTCGGCTACCATTGCCCACCACCGGGGTGGAAATGGCACAGCCAGCGGACTTGCTCATGGTCATGGAGGCATTTGAGAATGAGAAGTGTCCCGTTACGGCCCGCCAGACCAGGACCTGGAATAGCCAGGATTTTTACTGTCCTTGGTAAAAAACTGTGTCCTTCATGGGAGCTGGTCTAGTGTCCCAGTGGAAATGCAGGAAGCGATTAAGCCGTTCCACAGACTCAAAGATGAGCTGTCCCTGCAGGCAGACTGCCTTTTGTCAGGTAATCACATAGTCTTGCCCAAGAAAGGCAGAGACACATTTATTTGCGAACTGCACAACACCCACCCAGGCATCGTAATGATGAAAGCCATAGCCAGATCCCACGTGTGATGGCCTGGCATCGACTCAGATTTAGAGTCATGCGTGCGCCAGTGCAACACTTGCTCTAAGTTGAGCAATGCACCCAGAGAGGCACCGCTAAGTTTGTGGTCCTGGCCATCCAAACCGTGGTCAAGGATCCATGTAGACTATGCGGGCCCATTCCTAGGCAAAATGATTTTGGTTGTCTCGTGGACGCTTACTCAAAATGGATTGAATGTGCAATAATGTTTGTAAGCACATCCACGGCCACCATTGAAAACCTATGAGCCATATTTGCCACGCACGGCCTGCCTGATGTCCAAGTCAGCGACAATGGGCTGTGCTTCACTAGTGCTGAATTCAAGGAATTCATGACCCGCAACGGGATCAGGCATGTCACATCTGCCCCGTTCAAGCCCGCATCCAATGGCCAGGCAGAATGGGCAGTTCAGACCATCAAGCAAAGCGTGAAACGCGTGTCAGAAGGCTCCCTGCAGACCTGGTTGTCCCGAGTACTGTTCAGTTACCACACCAGACCCCACACACTCACCGGGATATCCCCAGCTGAGCTGCTCATGAAAAGGGTGCTTAAAACAAGGCTCTCTCTTGTCCACCCTGATCTACATGATCACGTGGAGGACAAGCGGCATCAACAAAGTGTGTACCATGACCGCGCAAATTTGTCACGCGATATTGAGATCAATGATTCTGTGTTTGTGCTCAATTATGGACATGGTCCCAAATGGCTCACTGGCACGGTCACAGCCAAAGAGGGGAGTAGCGTGTTTCAGATCAAAATGACCAATGGACAAACGCACAGAAAATACTTGGACCAAATCAAATTGCGGTTCACCAACAGCTACGAACAACCTGAAGAGGACACCACCAACTTTGACCTTCCAACACACACACAAGTGGCAACTGATATCACAGTTGACCACGAAACCAAACTCATCATCCCCAGCAGCCTGGCAAGGCCGGCTGCCCAACAGCCCAGTGAAGAACTGATCAACCCACCCACACCAGCATTTGTACCAAGACAATCGACAAGGGAGTGCAAAGCCCCAGATCGTCTCACCTTCTAAATAAGTGTACTGTTGACTTCATGGGGGAGTGATGTTATGTATTTAACCCCTTGTAAACTGCATCACACCTGACCACCAGAGGGCCCACCTGTTAGAATCCCAAGGGATCCCAGAATCCCTTGGGAGCACAGTATATAAGCAGGCCACCCACGAGGTACCTGCACTCTGGAATCTTAATAAAGGAGCTAAGGTCACTCTTGCTCATTGTACACAGTACTCAGTCTGACCATTTATAATGACTGTAACATTTATGTTCGTATAAATCACAAGGGGCGTGAAATAAAATTGTGAGATGTTTTCATTTTCTTTGAACAGTTTTAAGGTTGTGGGTTCAAGTCCCACTCCAGGGACTTGAGCACAAAAATCCAGGCTGACACACCCAGTGCAGTGCTGAGGGAGTGCTGTACTGTCGGAGGTACTGTCTTTTGGATGAGACATTAAACCGAGACCCCGTCTGCTTCTTCAGGTGAACATAAAAGATCCCACGGACCTATTTTGAAGAAGAGCGGGAGAGTTATCCCTGGTGTCACGGCCAATATTCATCCCTCAATCAAAAGAACAAAAACAGTGAATCGGGTCATTATCACATTGCTGTTTGGAAGCTTGCTGTTCACAAATTGGCTGCCGTGTTTACTTACAGTACAACAGTGACTACACTCCAAAAGTACTTCATTGGCTGTAAAGTGCTTTGAGATGTCCGGCAGTCGTGAAATAGAAACATAGAAACATAGAAACATAGAAAATAGGTGCAGGAGTAGGCCATTCGGCCCTTCTAGCCTGCACCGCCATTCAATGAGTTCATGGCTGAACATGCAACTTCAGTACCCCATTCCTGCTTTCTCGCCATACCCCTTGATCCCCCAAGCAGTAAGGACTTCATCTAACTCATTTTTGAATATAATTAGTGAATTGGCCTCAACCACTTTCTGTGGTAGAGAATTCCACAGGTTCACCACTCTCTGGGTGAAGAAATTCCTCCTCATCTCGGTCCTAAATGGCTTACCCCTTATCCTTAGACTGTGTCCCCTGGTTCTGGACTTCCTCAAAATTGGGAACATTCTTCCTGCATCTAACCTATCTAACCCCGTCAGAATTTTAAACATTTCGATGAGGTCCCCTCTCATTCTTCTGAACTCCAGTGAATACAAGCCCAGTTGATCCAGTCTTTCTTGATAGGTCAGTCCTGCCATCCCGGGAATCAGTCTGGTGAACCTTCGCTGCACTCCCTCAATAGCAAGAATGTCCTTCCTCAGGTTAGGAGACCAAAACTGTACACAATACTCCAGGTGTGGCCTCACCAAGGCCCTGTACAACTGTAGCAACACCTCCCTGCCCCTGTACTCAAATCCTCTCGCTATGAAGGCCAACATGCCATTTGCTTTCTTAACTGCCTGCTGTACCTGCATGCCAACCTTCAATGACTGATGTACCATGACACCCAGGTCTCTTTGCACCTTCCATTTTCCTAATCTGTCACCATTCAGATAATAGTCTGTCTCTCTGTTTTTACCACCAAAGTGGATAACCTCACATTTATCCACATTATACTTCATCTGCCATGCATTTGCCCACTCACCTAACCTATCCAAGTCGCTCTGCAGCCTCATAGCATCCTCCTCGCAGCTCACACTGCCACCCAACTTAGTGTCATCCGCAAATTTGGAGATACTACATTTAATCCCCTCGTCTAAATCATTAATGTACAGTGTAAACAGCTGGGGCCCCAGCACAGAACCTTGCGGTACCCCACTAGTCACTGCCTGCCATTCTGAAAAGTCCCCATTTACTCCTACTCTTTGCTTCCTGTTTGACAACCAGTTCTCAATTCATGTCAGCACACTACCCCCAATCCCATGTGCTTTAACTTTGCACATTAATCTCTTGTGTGGGACCTTGTCGAAAGCCTTCTGAAAGTCTAAATATACCACACCAACTGGTTCTCCCTTGTCCACTCTACTGGAAACATCCTCAAAAAATTCCAGAAGATTTGTCAAGCATGATTTCCCTTTCACAAATCCATGCTGACTTGGACCTATCATGTCACCTCTTTCCAAATGCACTGCTGTGACATCCTTAATAATTGATTCCATCCTTTTACCCACTACCGAGGTCATTGGCTACCCTCCACTCCATAGGAACTGATCCAGAGTCTGTGGAATGTTGGAAAATGACTGTCAATGCATCCGCTATTTCCAAGGCCACCTCCTTAAATACTCTGGGATGCAGACCATCAGGCCCTGGGAATTTATCGGCCTTCAATCCCATCAATTTCCCCAACACAATTTCCCGACTGATAAGGATTTCCCTCAGTTCCTCCTTCTTACTAGACCCTCTGACCCCTTTTATATCCGGAAGGTTGTTTGTGTCCTCCTTAGTGAATACCGAACCAAAGTACTTGTTCAATTGGTCTGCCATTTCTTTGTTCCCCATTATGACTTCCCCTGATTCTGACTGCAGGGGACATACGTTTGTCTTTACTAACCTTTTTCTCTTTACATATCTATAGAAACTTTTGCAATCCGTCTTAATGTTCCCCGCAAGCTTCTTCTCGCACTCCATTTTCCCAGCCCTAATCAAACCCTTTGTCCTCCTCTGCTGAGTTCTAAATTTCTCCCAGTCCCCGGGTTCGCTGCTATTTCTGGCCAATTTGTATGCCACTTCCTTGGCTTTAATACTATCCCTGATTTCCCTTGATAGCCACGGTTGAGCCACCTTCCCTTTTTGTGCTTTATAAATCCAATGCGTTCTTTCTTTCTTAGTTAATCAAATATTGGAGGTGGGAAGTGTCATGTATCTTACATTATTATATATAACTGTATCCTAACATGCTGTACATGACTGTAATAAGATATGACCTGTAACCACCAGCATACCTTACCATCAGGGATGCACTTGCAAGAGACAGGTATATAAGGACAGGTCTCAGGTAAGTGCAGCATTCCAGAGCTGTGAAATAAAGGTGCAGGTCCAGAGTGACCTTGACTTCACTACGTGCCTCGTGTGAATCTGTACTGAGGGGACAGGACTTTACAGTGGCAACGATTTACGGGATTACAGAATCCACAGAATGGCGAACAACGGATTAGATGAAAAGTACAATGAGGGAGACAATTGGGAGGACTTTATAGAAAGGCTCCAGCAAAGCTTTGTAACCAAAGACTGGTTAGGCGATGATAAGGCAGACAAGAGAAGAGCCCATCTCTTGACCAGCTGTGGCTCTGTTGGCACCCGAGAAACCAGCAAGCAAGTCGTTTGAAGAATTGAGCACACTGGTAAGAGACCACCTGAAGCCAGCGAGCAGTCTACACATGGCCTGACACAGGTTCTATAACTACAGACGCTGTGTGGGCCAGAGCATACCCGACTTCGTGGCGTAATTTCGGAGGTTGGCTAGCTTATGTGAGTTCTCTGATGAACTGAAGAGAGAAATGCTGAGGACCTTTTTCATTGAAGGAATAGGCCACGCAGGCATATTCCAAAAGCTCAAAGAGACCATGAACCCGACCTTAGAGGCAGCAGCACTGATTGCACAGACATTCTTGTTAGGGAAAGAAGAAACGAGGTTGATTTACAATGCAGGTACGACAACTAACGAAATATCGAAACAAGAATTTCACAGCAGTAAACAAGCTGCTACCCCAACACACAGACAAAACCGGGAGAACAGGCTCTCGACAGCACGTAGAAGCCATCAAGGACCACAGGAACGGCCGTTCACACCTCATCAACCCACAATGCAAGCAATCAACTACAAACTGAGAGAAGCTCAAGAGAGATCAGCCAGAGGCAGCTCATTCTTTGCAAGCAGTCTGCGCTGGAGGTGTGGGGGTGGGCACTCGTCAAGGGGATGTCGATTTCAGCAGGCTGTTTGCAGAAATTGTGAAAATACAGGGCATTTGGCCCGCATGTGCAAACAAACGGCAGCTCAGCCGGTATACGAATCGGATGGGTCGGAAAGCGGACCAGAAGATGATGGGGACAGTACCCGGGACACCGATGTACAGCGGGTCAACATGATCAATGGCCACTGCTTCTACAACAGGACGCCTCCAATAATGATGAGGGTCCGTCTCAAGGGGATATCTGTCAACATGGAGCTGGATACGGGAGCGAGTCAATCTCTCATGGGCGCTCAACAATTTGAACAACTGTGGCCGCATAAAAGAGACAGACCAAAACTCACAAGGGTCGACATCAAACTAAGGACCTATACCAAAGAAATCGTACCAGTCCTCGGCAGCGCCATGCTCTCTGTCACACACAAAGGGACAGTCAACTGACTTCCCCTGTGGATTGTCCCCGGAGAGCCCCCAGCACTACTGGGGAGAAGCTGGCTGGCAAAACTAAACTGGAAATGGGATGATGTCCATGCCATGTCATTAGAGGAACAGACCTCCTGCTCAACAGTTATAAAGCGATTTGAACATCTCTTTCAGCCAGGTTTGGGCACTTTCAAAGGGGCCAAAGTCAAAATCTACATGACACAGGATGCTAGACCGGTCCATCACAAAGCCAGAGCTGTACCCTATGTGATGAGGGAAAAGATTGAACACGAACTAGACAGGCTTCTGCGGGAAGGCATTATATCACCTGTGGAATTTAGCGACTGGGCAAGTCCCATCGTCCCAGTCATGAAGCCTGATGGATCCGTACGAATCTGTGGGGACTACAAATCTACCATAAACAGAGTCTCCCTACAGGACCATTACCCACTGCCCAGAGCGGAGGACTTATTTGCCACATTGGCTGGAGGTAAACTTTTCTCAAAACTAGACCTCACATCTGCGTATATGACGCAAGAATTGATCGAGGTATCCAAGCTACTCACCACCATCAACACACATCGAGGCCTTTTCATGTACAATCGATGCCCATTCGGCATCAGGTCGGCAGCTGCCATATTCCAGCACAACATGGAGAGTCTGCTCAAGTCCATCCCGGCGACGGTTGTATTTCAAGACAACATACTTATCATGGGCAGGGACACCGATCCCATATCCGTAATTTGGAGGAAGTACTAAAGCGGTTGGATCGGGTAGGCCTACGAGTCAAGAAATTCAAGTGCCTGTTTCTCGCACCCGAGGTTGAATTTTTGGGCAGAAGGATTGCCGCTGATGGAATCCGCCCAACAGAGTCCAAAACAGAAGCAATTCGCCTGGCACCCAGGCCCCGGAATGTCTCAGAACTGCGCGCCTTTCTCGGGCTACTCAATTACTTTGGGAACTTTATGCAGAACTTAAGCACGCTGCTGGAGCCTCTCCACGTGCTACTCAGAAAGAGGTGTGATTGGTTTTGGGAGGACGCCCAGGACTGCGCCTTCAATAAATCACGCAACCTTCTGTGTTCCAACAGTGTTTTGACATTCTTTGACCCAGGTAAAAAGCTAGTTTTCACATGCGATGCGTCAGCATATGGGGTCGGGTGCCTTTTGCAACATGTCAATAGTGCGGGCAAATTACAACCCATAGCTTATGCCTCCAGGTCACTTTCGCGGGCGGAGCGCTGGTACGGAATGGTAGAGAAGGAGGCGCTCGCGTGCGTGTACGGTGTCAAAAAGATGCACCAATATCTTTTAGGGGCCAAGTTCACATTAGAAACCGACCACAAGCCCCTCACATCCCTCCTATCCGAGAGCAAGGCAATAAACGCCAACGCCTCAGTGCGAATTCAATGGTGGGCACTCATGCTGGCGTCCAACGACTATACCATAAGGCACAGACCAGGCACAGACAACTGTGCCGACGCTCTCAGCAGTCTACCTCTGGCGACCACGGAAGGGTCTGACGAACAGAACTGTGAGATAGTCATGGCAATCAATGCCTTTGAGTCCACAGGTTCGCCCATGACGGTTCGCCAAATCAGAGCCTGGACGGCCAGCGACCCCACGTTATCCTTAGTAAAAAGATGTGTCCTAACCGGTGACTGGGCAGAGGCTCGCGATGCCTGCCCCGAGTAAATAAAACCTTTTCACAGGCGCATGCATGAGCTATCACTACAAGCAGACTGCCTGATGTGGGGCAACCGAGTAGTCATGCCTCTGCGAGGCAGAGTGGCATTTGTCCGGGAGCTCCACCGCGAGCACCCAGGGATCGTTCGCATGAAGACCATAGCCAGATCCCACGTCTGGTGGCCTGGTATTGACGCAGACTTGGAGCTCTGCATCCGAAGGTGCACCATTTGTGTCCAACTCAGCAATGCCCCAGGGAGGCTCCACTGAGCCCCTGGCCCTGGCCTACCAAACCGTGGTCGCGGGTGCACGTAGACTATGCGGGCCCATTCATGGGCAAAATGTTCCTCGTAGTTGTAGATGCATTTTCAAAGTGGATCGAATGCACCATTTTAAACTCGAACACAACCTCCACCACTGTGGAGAGCCTCGCAACCATGTTTGCAATGCACGGAATCCCTGACATATTGGTCAGTGACAATGGTCCGTGCTTTACCAGCGCAGAATTCCAAGACTCTATAATTGACCACGGCATAAATCACGTCAAGACGGCACCGTTCAAGCCGGCCTCCAACGGCCAGACGGAGAGAGCAGTGCAAATCATTAAACAAGGCATGCTTAAATCCAAGGTCCCATGCTGCAGGGTCGCCTGTCGCGACTGCTGCTGGCATACAGATCTCGTCCGCACTCATTGACTGGGATCCCCCCGCGCAACTGTTGATGAAAAGGACTTTAAAAACAAGGCTCTCATTAATCCTCCCAGACATGCATGAAATCGTTGAGGCAAAGCGCCGTAAGCTGACTGAGTACCATGACAGAAATTTGAGGGGGAGATGGAATGAGATAGGGGACAAAGTGTTTGTACTAAACTATGGCAGGGGTCCCAAATGGCTTACAGGGACAGTAATGGGCAAGGAAGGAAACAGGCTACTGGTCGTACAAATGGACAATGGCAAAACCTGCCGGAGGCATGTAGACCAAGTCAAAAGCAGATTTACCAACACTGCGGAACCAGAGGCAGACTACAATGTGGAACTCGCACCACACCTGGTGGACTGACAGAGGGAACAACCTGATGAAAGGGCAATCCCAACAGACAGCCCAGGCGAGTCAACAACAATCACACCAATCAAAACAGACAGCCCAAGCGAAATACCAGCAACCACACCCAAAGAAAAACAGACACCAAGGCAAACAATTGAACCACAACTCAGATCTCCACGCGAGAGCGTAGACCACCTGAGAGACTGAACCTATAAAGACAATAAGACCTTGGGGGAGGGTGATGTCATGTATCTTACATTATTATATATAACTGTATCCTAACATGCTATACATGACTGTAATAAGATATGACCTGTAGCATACCTTACCACCAGGGGTGCACTTGCAAGAGACAGGTATATAAGGACAGGTCTCAGGCAAGTGCAGCATTCCAGAGCTGTGAAATAAAGGTGCAGGTCCAGAGTGACCTTGACTTCACTACATGCCTGGTGTGAATCTGTACTGAGGGGACAGGACTTTACAGGAAGTGTTTGACTGTGTGGGGCGGTTGGAGGTCAGTTGATGAAACCTCCAAGAATACATCCAGCCACGGTTGCCGACTCTGCATTCCACAGCAAGGTGACCTCTGGGAGTCTGTAAGGTTACTGCCGGGGCATCCAGTGAAAGGGGAGTGAGAAAGGGCTTCGCAGTCCTTCATTCTGAACTCATGAATCCCATCACGAGCAATCGATTGCCACCTCGTTGCTGCAACTGTTTTCTAACCGGCTGCTGTGGCTTAGCTGACCTAAAGCACCAGCTGTGTAAACAGGAGATCAGGGGTTCATGTCCCCATTGGGGCTTGTTGCTTGTCGTGACCTCTTTGAAGGGTGGCTTGCACACCTGAAATTGCTTTGTGGTTGTTAACCACGGCTCAGTGGTAGCTGTGTTGTTGGAGACTGAACCAGACTGTTCGCAACCGTGGTGTCATATTTGACCCTGAGGTGAGTGCTTGACCACATATCTGCACCATCATTAAGACCATCTAATTCCACTCTAACTCTGCCCCTGTCTCAGCTCACCTGCTGCTGAAATCCTCATCCATGCTTTTGTTACTGCTAGACATTATTGCAACTCACTCCTGGCCGGCCTCCTACGCTCTGCCCGCCGTAAATTTAAGTTCATCCAACACTGCCCGTGTCCTAACTCGCACCAAGTCCTGTTCACCCATCATCCCCTGTGCTCACTGCCCGTGTCCTAACTCGCACCAAGTCCTGTTCACCCATCATCCCCTGTGCTCACTGCCCGTGTCCTAACTCGCACCAAGTCCTGTTCACCCATCACCCCTGTGCTCACTGCCCGTGTCCTAACTCGCACCAAGTCCTGTTCACCCATCACCCCTGTGCTCACTGCCCGTGTCCTAACTCGCACCAAGTCCTGTTCACCCATCACCCCTGTGCTCACTGCCCGTGTCCTAACTCGCACCAAGTCCTGTTCACCCATCACCCCTGTGCTCACTGCCCGTGTCCTAACTCGCACCAAGTCCTGTTCACCCATCACCCCTGTGCTCACTGCCCGTGTCCTAACTCGCACCAAGTCCTGTTCACCCATCATCGCCTGTGCTCACTGCCCATGTCCTAACTCGCACCAAGTCCTGTTCACCCATCATCCCCTGTGCTCACTGCCCGTGTCCTAACTCGCACCAAGTCCTGTTCACCCATCACCCCTGTGCTCACTGCCCGTGTCCTAACTCGCACCGAGTCCTGTTCACCCATCACCCCTGTGCTCACTGCCCGTGTCCTAACTCGCACCGAGTCCTGTTCATCCATCACCCCTGTGCTCACTGCCCGTGTCCTAACTCGCACCAAGTCCTGTTCACCCATCACCCCTGTGCTCGCTGACCGTGTCCTAACTCGCACCAAGTCCTGTTCACCCATCACCCCTGTGCTCACTGCCCGTGTCCTAACTCGCACCAAGTCCTGTTCACCCATCACCCCTGTGCTCACTGCCCGTGTCCTAACTCGCACCAAGTCCTGTTCACACTTCACCCCCGTGCTCACTGACCTACATCGGTTCCCGGTTGAGCAATGCCTCGATTTTTAAATTCTCATCCTTGTCTCCAAATCCTTCTTTGGGCCTCACCCCTCCCTATCTCTGTAATCCCCTCTAGCTGAGGTATCTGCACTCCACCAATTCCGACCTCTTGAGCTTCCTGAATTTAATCACTCCACTATTGGGGGCCGTGCAGTCAGCTGCCGAGGCCCTCAGCTCTGAAATTCCTGTCCTAAACCTCTCCGCCACTCAGAAGATAGTGGATTTGAGGTCGGCTCAAGAGACTTGAGCATAAAATCCAGGCTGTCATTCCGTTGCAGTACCGAGGGAGTGCTGCGATGTCAGAGGTGCCGGCTTTTGGATTAGATGTTAAATTGAGTCTGCTCTCTCAGGTGGACGTAATATTTGAAGAAGAGCAGCGTAGATCTCCCTAGTACCCTGGCTAATATTTATCCCTCAACCAACAGAACCAAAAAATACATTATAGGTAATTTATCTCAAAACTCTTTGTGGGAGCTTGCTGCGTGCAAATTGGCTGCCACATTTCCTACATTGTTGAGCAGTTATAATAAGGGATGTTCAAGAGGCCAGATTTTGAGGAGCGCAGGTATCTTGTGGGGTTGTGAGGCTGAAAAAGATTAGAGAGATAGGGAGGGGCAAGGCCATGGAGGTAACAAGTAACATCAAGTCTCGAGGTAACAAAGGCATGATGGAGGGGACTTTCGACCTATTAGCCTGGGCAGGATTTGCAACAATGACTACATTTCAAAAATGTATAATATCTAGTTGTAAAGTGCTGTGGGACGTCCTGAGGTTGTGAAAGGTGTTAAATAAATGCTTTCTCATGCCATTAAATAATCATCTGGTCCAACTGCGTGGAGGAAAATTGGGCGGGAGAGATCGTACATCCACAATGGAGCCCGCCTGATTTGTGTTTGCGTGTATTTGAATCAGGTGGGGTCCGTTGGTGTTGTGCAACGCTCCCCGCAAGATTTCCACTGTTCATTCAGCCTGAGTGATTAATTAATGACCCTACGCAGTTGAGGCAATGTTGCTTTCTAAGACTTATCAGCAGAGCTTAACAAAAGAGCTTCCACAGTTGTCATTTTATTGGTGAAATGTAAATTAATTACAGGTGACCTTTGTGGGATTTTTTCAAAAGTACTGCTGCTTTTGGTGAGGGCTAACTGGGTCAAACTGGCTTTTCAAACCCTGCCCAGGCTAATAGGTTGAAAGTCCCCTCCGCCATGCTACTTGTTACCTCCGTGGCATCGCCCCTCCCTATGTCTGCTCCGCTGGGCAGGGCCACATTGTCCACATGCCAGACACGAGACTCCCAAAGCAAGCGCTCTACTCGGAACTCCTTCACGGCAAACGAGCCAAAGGTGGGCAGCGGAAACGTTACAAAGACACCGTCAAAGCCTCCCTGATAAAGTGCAACATCCCCACTGACACCTGGGAGTCCCTGGCCAAAGACCACCCTAAGTGGAGGAAGCGCATCCGGGAGGGCGCTGAGCACCTCGAGACTCATCGTCAAGAGCATGCAGAAATCAAGCGCAGGCAGCGGAAGGAGTGAGCGACAAACCTTTCCCTCAACGACTATCTGTCCTACCTGTGGCAGGGACTGTGGTTCTCGTATTGGACTGTTCAGCCACCTGAGGACTCATTCTAAGAGTGCAAGCAAGTCTTCCTCGATCCCGAGGGACTGCCTAAGATGATGCTGATGATGAATCTTTATCAGACTCACAACCCCACAAGATGTTTACACTCCTCAAATTCTGGCCTCTTGAACATCCCTTATTATAACTGCTCAACCATCGGTGGCCGTGCCTTCCTTTAGGTGCTTTGGGCCTCAAGCTCTGGAACTCCCTCCCTAAACCTCTCCGCCTCTCATAGAAACATAGAAACATAGAAAATAGGTGCAGGTTGATCATTCCCTCAGTACCCCTTTCCTGCTTTCTCTCCATACCCCTTGATCCCTTGAGCCTTAAGGGCCATATCTAACTCCCTCTTGAATATATCCAATGAACTGGCATTAACAACGCTCTGCGGTAGGGAATTCCACAGGTTAACAACTCTCTGAGTGAAGAAGTTTCTCCTTATCTCAGTCCTAAATGGCCTTCCCCTTATCCTAAGACTCTGTCCCCTGGTTCTGGACTTCCCCAACAATAGGAACATTCTTCCTGCATCTAACCTGTCCAGTCCCGTCAGAATTGTGTATGTTTCTATGAGTTCCCCTCTCATTCTTCTAAACTCCAGTGAATAAAGGCCCAGTTGATCCAGTCTCTCCTCATATGTCAGTCCCGCCACCCCAGGAATCTGGTGAACCTTCGCTGCATTCCCTCAATAGTAAGAATGTCCTTCCTCAGATTAGGAGACCAAAACTGAACACAATATTCCAGGTGAGGCCTCACCAAGGCCCTGTACAACTGCAGTAAGACCTCCCTGCTCCTATACTC
The DNA here is from genome assembly GCF_044704955.1 of Pristiophorus japonicus. Lineage (NCBI taxonomy): Eukaryota > Metazoa > Chordata > Chondrichthyes > Pristiophoridae > Pristiophorus > Pristiophorus japonicus. The sequence goes on from NC_091989.1 coordinate 183,639,466, forward strand.
AAATTCCCTAGCTATGAAGGCTAACATACCATTTGCCTTCTTCACCGCCTGCTTTACTTGCATGCCATATTTCAATGACTGATGAACCATGACACACAGGTCTCGTTGCACCTCCCCCTTTACTAATCTGCCACCATTCAGATAATATTCTGCCTTCATGTTTTTGCTCCCAAAGTGGATAACCTCACATTTATCCACATTATACTGCATCTATCTCTCTACCTCTCTTTCCTCCTTCAAGATGCTACTTAAAACCTACCTCTTTAAATAAGCTTTTGGTCATCTGCCTTAATTTCTTCTTTTGTGGCACGGCGTCAAATTGATCTGTTTGTCTTGTAACACTGCTGTGAAGCACCTTGGGATGTTTTACCAAGTTAAAGGCGCTATATAAATAAAAGTTATTGTCATTATTATAGACTTGACTATTCAACGCACTCTTGGCTGGTCTCCCAACTTCCACCCTCTATAAACATAAGTTCATCTTAAACTCTGCTGCCCGTATCCCAACAAATCCCTTTCACCCATCACTCCTGTGTTCACTGACCTACATTGGCTCCCAGTTAAGCAATGCCTCTATTTAAAAATTCTCATTCTTATTGTCTAATCCCTCCATGGCCTCGCTCATCCCTATCTCTCTCTAACCTACTCCAGCACTATAACAATATGCGCTCCTCCAAATCTGGCTTCTTGCTCATCTTTGATTTTAATCACTCCACCATTGGTGGCCGTGCGTTTAGCTGCTGAGGCTCTGGATTTCATAAGAACATAAGAACATAAGAAATAGGAGCAGGAGTCGGCCATTTGGCCCCTTGAGCCTGCTCTGCCATTCAGTATCATGGCTGATCTGATCATGGACTCAGCTCCACTTCCCTGCCTGCTCTCCATAACCCTTTACTCCCTTATTGCTCAAAAATCTGTCTCCGCCTTAAATATATTCAATGACCCAGTCTCCACAGCTCTCTGGGGCAGAGAATTCCACAGATTTACAACCCTCTGAGAGAACAAATTCCTCCTCACCTCAGTTTTAAATGGGCGACCCCTTATTCTAAGACTATGTCCCCTAGTTTTAGTTTCCCCTATGAGTGGAAATATCCTCTCTGCATCCATCTTGTCGAGCCCCCTCATTATCTTATAAGTTTCAATAAGATCACCTCATTCTTCTGAACTCCAATATGTATAGACCCAAACTACTCAACCTATCCTCATAAGTCAACCCCCTCATCTCCGGAATCAACCTAGTGAACCTTTTCTGAACAACCTCCAATGCAAGTATATCCTTCCTTAAATACGGAGACTAAAAATGCACGCAGTACTCCAGGTGTGGTCTTGCCAATATCCTGTACAGTTGTAGCAGGACTTTCCTGCTTTTATACTCCATCCCCCTTGCAATAAAGGCCAACATTCAATTTGCCTTCCTGATTACTTGCTGTACCTGCATACTAATTTCCGACCCGTAACCTCCACCTCTCTACTTCACTCTCCTTCTTTAAGGTACTCCTTCAAACCTGCCTTTTCTTCTGTCCAATATGTGGCTCAGTTTCACATTTTGTCTGATTACTCCTCTGTGAATCACCTTGGGAAGCTGTATTGCATTAAAGGTGCTGTATAAGTGCAAATTGTTGTTGGTGGTGCTTGCCTCAACAGCTTTTTGGGCGAGAGAGTTCCAGATTCCCACTGCCCTGTGTGTGAAGAAGTGCTTCCTGACATCACCCCCTTGAGTAGCCTGGCTCTAATTATAAGGTTACACCCCCTTGTTCTGGACTCCCCACACCAGAGAAAATAGTTTCTCTGTACATCTACCCTATCAACTCTCTCACTCATCTTGAACACCTCAATGAGATCACCCATTAATCTTCCATTCTCAAGCGAATAGTCTATGCAACCGGTCCTCATAATTTACCCCTTTTTGCCCCTCTTATTATTCCAGTGAACCTGCGTTGGGCCCCCTCCCAAACACAATGCATCCTTTCTGAGGGGCCGTGCCCAGAACTGAATGCAGTGCTCAAAATGGAGTCTAACCAGAGCTTTAAATAACTGTAACATAACTGCCACCATTTTGTATTCCAGCCCTCTTTAGATAAAGGCCAACATTCCATTCGCCTTTTTAATTATTTTTTTTACCTGTCCACAAGCGTTTAGTGTTTTCTGTACTAGGACCCCTAAATCTTTCTGCACCCTCCACAGTTCCCAGCTTCTCGCCATTTAGAAAATATTCTGATTTATCTTTCTTTGGTCCGAAGTGGAGGATCTCAAATTTTCTCCGTCTGCCACAGTGTTTCCCACTCACTCAATCTATCAATGTCAACTCCTGGGACTGCACATGGGGAAATTGGGACTCTCAATTTGCCATTTTCCGTGCATTAAAGTTAAGCAAAATATCTCCCCTTATATTGGAAATCTCACCCCAATAAAAAAAAGAAAAAGGAAGACTTGGATTTATATAGCGCCTTTCATGTCCACCAGACGTGTCAAAGCGCTTTACAGCCAACGAAGTACTTTCGGAGTGTAGTCACTGTTGTAATGCAGGAAATAAAGGACACAGGATAGCTGGATAATGTTTTCGCATCCTCACACGCTTGTCTCCCGGCACAGTGTGAAGTATTGAAAGAATTCCCAGCCTGACAGGCCGTGACATCATCAGTCTTATATGGCAAGGCTTTTATGGGCCCACAAGGCGTTGGATAAGCCACCTACACCCAGCCGACATGAATATCCAGCCGAGTGTTCCTCAGAGAATGCACAGCTTGATGCTCTGGTCTGCACACACTGGGACTGTCTGGAGCGGGGTTCTGGAAACCTGCACCTTCTAACTCTGAGGCAGGAATGCTTACTGTGATATAGAGCTCCACCCCGTGGACTACTGCTCCACCTAGTGGACTACTGTGGTAATGTGACGGCCAATGTTTATACAATAAAAGCGTCAGGTGGCTAGGTCACCTGACCAGTTCCTGTCGAGCCATCTTGTGAGTGTGTGTTTATGATGCCGTAATGAAGATATCACACTAACACTAAGCCAAAGGCTCGCCCCGGGAATAGTGACAACAGACATGCAAAAATGACAAACTGATGTAGAAGGAAGGGCTCCTCAGAGGACAGATTAACGAGGCTTTAGTCTGCATCCAAATCTGTGGAACCGTACTTGGGACTGCTGCATGCTGATACTGGATGCCCAAAATGGGAAAGTATTGTCTTCCCCAGCGCAAACATCCCTCATCTTGATGATTATAGGAAAAAGATCAATTGGATTCCATAGTAATTTATGCAACACAGAAGCTCAAACAAGTGTGAAAACATGAATCAGTTCCGAGATTTATTGTTGACGGAATTGCTCTAAGAGGATTGCTAAAACCCAATAACCCATTCTGCCTCTTGACTTTATCCCAGTCGGATTCTAGCTACTGTTCCAGGCTCTCTACAGCCACCGACCGCCCCCGCTTCCCCCCGACCTCCCCACCCCCCGTTCCCAACTCCCCTGGTAGCAGCACAACAGTCAGCCTTCAAACAGCAGAATGCTAAAGATTTGGTGTGAAGATCCATTTTAATTTTGCCTCGCTTGTGGGTAAAGGGATAATAATGTGTGCGTGTCTTCAGGAGAAGTGCAGGATGTCAGTCCTGTGGCCAAGCTTCAATGAATATGTGTTACAAAGACTGAAAGAGGCTTTGTGCATTACGATTCGAAGACTGCGCATCTCATTCTTGCAGAAGCCCTCTAATGGCGAGCTGTTTAGTATTCTAGTGCTGTTCAGGGGCCAGCCATATCAGCAGCCCAGCAGAACTTTAAATAGTGCATATTGTAGCAGCTCGAGAAGTGATTACAGAGCGTTCCTTTTTGTGCCGTCACGACTTAAAAGATTTATACATGAATCATTTCTAACCAGACCGGAGATGGCTATCAGGTACAATTACACTGCTGCTCCTCTCTAATATGTCCTTACGATACAGTACAAATGCACACGAGGCCCATACTAGAGATAAGGTCACTCTGTGACCAGTAACATTTATTTGACAGCCTTCAAGTGAAGAAGGTGGGTGGAGCTTCCTCTTTTATACCTGAAAGTCCAGGTTAGGTGTGTCTCCCACAAGTTCACCACCTAGTGTTCAGTGTTCTCACGGTGCACAACTTAGGTCGGTTTATACATGGGTTACAATGACAGTGGATTACATGACATCACCTCCCCCCAAAGTCTTATTGGGATCACAGGTTAAGTCTCTCTGGTGGTTTACGCTCCCTTGTGGCGATGTCAATGCAATTTCTTCTGTGGAGTGAATATCATGCTTACAGGTCCTGGACAAATTTGACTCACTATTTCAACCCGGCATTGGCACTTTCATGGGGACCAAGGTAGTGATTCACCTAAACCCGGACGCCAGGCCAGTACACCACAAGGCCAGAGCGGTGCCGTACCTGATGCGAGAAAAGATAGAAGGCGAATTGGACCGCCTGCTGAGGGAAGGCATCATCTCGTCAGTCGAATTCAGTGACTGGGCGAGCCCGATTGTGCCCGTGCTCAAGGCAGATGGGTCGGTCAGGATATGTGGTGATTACAAGGCCACCATCACTCCAAGACCAGTACCCGCTACCGAGAGCGGAGGACCTCTTTGTGACGCTGTCCGGTGGCAAACTTTTTTCAAAATTGGACCTGACCTCAGAATACATGACCCAGGAGCTGGTGAGTGAGTTGAAGAAGCTGACCACCATCACGACACACAAGGGGTTGTTTGAGTATAACAGATGTCCGTTTGGGATTCGTTCGGCCGCTGCGATCTTTCAACTAAATATGGAAAGCCTCCTCAAGTCGATTCAAAGGACAGTGGTTTTTCAAGACGACATCCTCATCATGGAATATGATAATGAAGAATATCTCCGCAACCTGGAGGAGGTGCGACGCAGACTGGACCGGGTAGGTCTGCGACTGAAAAAGGCGAAGTGCGTCTTCCTAGCTCCAGAGGTAGAATTCCTGCAGATGAGGGTAGCAGCAGACGGGATCAGACCTACTACGTCCAAAACAGAAGCGATCCAGAGAGCACCCAGACCCTGTAACACGACGGAGCTGCGTTCGTTCCTGGGACTCCTGAACTATTTTGGGAACTTTCTTCCCAAATTGAGCACGCTGTTAGAGCCGCTACACGTGCTCCTACGCAAAGGTCGCGAATGTGTCTGGGGGGACAGCCAGGAAAGGACGCTCAAAACCAGGTTATCCCTTATACACCCCACCATGAAAGAAATTGTTGAGAGCAGGCGCTGGTCACAATGTGACTACCATGACAGGAATGTGAGGGCACGATGTATTGATGTCAATGACCCTGTCTTTGTCCTCAGCTACGCTGCAGGGCCCAAATGGCTCGCAGGCACTGTGATTGCTAAAGAGGGGAATGGGATTCTGGTAGTTAAACTTATCAATGGACAAATCTGCCGCAAACATGTGGATCAAACAAAAAGGAGGTTCAGCAACCCCATAGAAGAAGCAGAGGAAGAACACGATGTAGAGTTCACTCCACCACAGGTTACCGAACACCGGAACCAAGTGGAGGAGAGCCCAATCACTGTGGGCAGTCCAGACAGGCCTGAGGCACCGCAAACAGCAGACACTCAGGCCAGCGCCCAACAACCGGAGCCCCAACTCAGGCGCTCTACAAGGGAGCGTAAACCACCAGAGAGACTTAACCTGTGATCCCAATAAGACTTTGGGGGGAGGTGATGTCATGTAATCCACTGTCATTGTAAACATGTATAAACCGACCTAAGTTGTACACCGTGAGAACACTGACCACTAGGTGGTGAACTTGTGGGAGACACTCCTAACCTGGACTTTCAGGTATAAAAGGGGAAGCTCCACCCACCTTCTTCACTTGAAGGCTGTCAAATAAATGTTACTGGTCACAGAGTGACCTTCTCTCTAGTATGGGCCTCGTGTACATTTGTATTGTATAGTAAGGACATATTATCTCATTAGCCTGTGAGCGAGTGTGGTCGGGATCTATTGGCCAACAGAAGGCGTGATAAGCGGCTTTGTAGGGAACCCCCTTGGATTCTGAGCATCCCCTGTTTGATAAGCTGCACTGCTCGTTCCGCCTGGTCATTTGAGGCCGGCTTGAACGGTACCGTTCTGACATGGTTGATACCATTTCCTGCCATGAAGTCCTGGAATTCAATGCTTGTGAAGCATGGGCCATTGTCACTGACTAAGACGTCCGGTAGACCATGGGCGGCGGACATTGCCCGTAGACTTTCTACCGTGGCAGAGGATGTGCTTGAATTGAGAATATCACACTCGATCTATTTGGAGTAGGCGTCTACTACAACTAAACACATTTTTCCCATGAAAGGACCTGCGTAGTCCACATGGATGCGTGACCATGGCTTGGCGGGCCATGGCCAGGGGCTAAGGGGGGGCTTCCCTGGGTGCATTGCCCAGCTGGGCACACTTGTTACACCTGCGAACATAAGGTTCCAGGTCTGCATCTATCCCTGGCCACCAAACGTGTGACCTGGCAATTGCCTTCATCATGACAATGCCCGGGTGCTCATCGTGGAGTTGTTGGATGAACACCTCTCTGCCCATCTGTGGCATGACAATTCGGTTTCCTCATAGTAGGCAATCGGCCTGAATCAAGAGTTCATCCTTGCGCCTGTGAAATGGTTTAAATTTCTCAGGGCATGCCCCGTATGTGGCTGCCCAGTCCCCATTCAGGACACATTTCTTGACTAAAGACATTAGCGGGTCTCTATTTGTCCAGACTTTGATCTGATGGGCTGTCACGGGTGAGCCTTCGCTTCCGAAATCTTCAACAGCCATGACCATCTCAGCAGCATGCTCGGTTGCCCCCTCGGTGGTGGCTAGTGGGAGCCTGCTGAGTGCATCGGCGCAGTTTTCAGTGCTCAGTGTATAGTCATAGGCAGCTAATGTGAGTGCCCACCTCTGTATGTGGGCCGATGCATTTGCATTTATGGCCTTGTTGTCAGCCAAAAGGGATGTTAGGGGTTTGTGATCTGTCTCCAGCTCAAATTTCCTGCCAAACAGGTACTGGTGCATTTTTTTTACTGCATATACACATGCAAGCACTTCCTTTTCTACCATCCCATAGCCTCTTTCTGCCTGGGACAGACTTCTGGAGGCATAAGCTACCAGCTGTAACTGACCCTTGGCATTAACATGCTGCAACACACACCCGACCCCATAGGACGACGCATCGCACGTTAAAACAAGTTTCTTACATGAGTCATATGATGGCAGTGGAATACATGATACTCTCCCTCTGATAAATTAGGGGTTCTTTTGTCTTTTCATTCTGAAGAGAAAGCGCTCCTGTGTTAATCAATCTGTTCCTTCTGGTCATCTCATGTGCTACTACCACCGTGTTTAGTGGGAGAGATTAAGGGCAGATCTAGCAGTTCAAAACTGGGCATCCCTGAGGCGATGCGGGCCATCAGCAGCAGCAGAAACTTCCAGAAGCGAATTAGATATGTACTTCAAACAGGGAAAACATTTGCATGGCTATTGGGAATGAGCGAGGGTGTTTGTACTAATTTTTTTTTTAATTCATTCGTGGGATGTGAGAGTCGCTGGTGAGACCATCAGTTATTGCCCTTGAGAAGGTGGTGGTGAGCCGCTTTCTTGAACCGCTGCAGTCCGTGTGGTGAAGGTACTCCCACAATGCTGTTAGAGAGGGAGTTCCAGGATTTTGACCCAGCAACGGTGAAGGAACGGCGATATATTTCCAAGTCAGAATGGTGTGTGACTTGGAGGGGAACTTGGAGGTGATGGTGTTCCCATGCGCTTGCTACCCTTGTCCTTCTAGGTGGTAGATGTCACGGGTTTGGTATCTGTTAAAAGAGCTGACATATGTAGGATGGGCTGAAGGTCTCCTTCTGTGCTGTGCCACATCTCTCAACCCCTCCACCGTCTCCAATTTATCACACTGTTTGTCTGCGATACTGTACTGGATGAGCAGAAAATTCCTCCAACTAAATATTGGGAAGACCGAAGCCATGGTCTTTGGTCCCCGCCACTGACTCCGTTCGTCTCCATGGCAACAGCATGAGGCTGAACCAAGCAATTCGCAACCTTAGTGGTGTATTTGACCCCGATAAGTGCTTCCAACTACATGTCTGCTCCATCACCAACACCGCCTACATCCACCTCCGGCCTCTGCCCCTGCCTCGACTCACCTGCTGCTGTAATCCTCACCCATGACCTTTTTACCTCTAGCCTTGATGCCTCCTGCCCTCCCATCTTCCACGCTCCATAAACTTGAGGTCATCCGAAACTCTGCTGCCCATGTCCGAACTTGCATCAAGTCCCGCTCACCCATCTCCCCTGTGCTCGCTGACCCATATTGGCTCCCGGTCCAGCAATGCCTCAATTAAACAAATCTCATAAGTGTTTTCAAATCTCTCCATGGCCTCTCCCCTCCCTATCAACAACAACAACAACTTGTATTTATATAGCACCTTTAAAGCAATGAAACGTCCCAAGATAAAAATTTGACACTGAGTTGCATGAGTAGGAATTAGAGCAGATGACCAAAAGCTTTGTCCAAGAGGTAGGTTTTAAGGAGCGTCTTGAAGGAGGAAAGAGAGGTAGAGAGGCAGAGAGGTTTAGGGAGGGAGTTCCAGAGCTTGGGGCCTAGCTTACAGAAGGCACGGCCACCAATGGATGAGCAATTATAATCAGGGATGCTCAAGAGGGCAGAATTAGAGGAGCGCAGATATCTCGGGAAGTTGTGGGGCTGGAGGAGATTACAGAGATAGGGAGGGGTGATGCCTCGGAGGGATGTGACCATGAGGATGAGAATTTTGAAATCGAGGCGTTGCTTAACTGGGAGCCATTGTCGGTCAGCGAGCACAGGGGAGATCGGTGAGCGAGACTTGGTACCTGTTAGGACATGGACAGCGAGTTTTGGATCTAGTTTACTTAGCGCAAGGCCAGCCTGGAGTGCTTTGGAATAGTGCAATCTAGACATAATAGAGGCATGGATGAACTGAGGCAAGGGCGGAGATGGGCGATGTTACGGAGGTGGAAATAGGTCTTAGTTATCCTGCGGGTATGTGGTTGAAAGCTCATTTCAGGGTCAAATATAGAAACATAGAAATTTACAGCGCAGAAGGAAGCCATTTTGGCCCATCATGTCCGCGCCGGCCGACAAAGAGCCGCACGGCCCTCGGTCACCAGCCCTGAAGGTTACATATAAACCTTTGAAAAATGAACAATGGTGGAAAGGCAAAGAGCACTTGCCCAACCAGTCCGTCCCACACAACTGCGACACCCCTTGCACTGAAACATTCTACACTCCACTCCAACCGGAGCCTTGTGATCTCCTGGGAGAGGCAAAAAACAGATTAAAAACCCAGGCCAATTTAGGGGAAAAAAATCTGGGAAAATTCCTCTCCGACCCATCCAGTTGATCGAAATATGCCACCAAGCTTGCGAACAGTGTGGTTCAGCCTCAGACAGTAGGTGGGGAGAGGGGTGGAGTCAGTGCCTTGGGAACGGAGTTTGTGGCGGGGACCGAAAACAATGACTTCGGTCTTCCCAATATTCAATGCAAGTTCTTGTTGTTATCGTTCTTTGATTTGAAGTTGATCTTTTTTCTAGGTGCTGACTTCGGATGGAGTAGGGTTTCATAGGTACAACCCAGGTATTAACCAAAGTAGTTATTATTAGTGTGCCGACTCAGGTAAGCAATGGATAACAGGGTCTTCAACCTCTTTCAGACAGAATTTCAGACACGGCTATGAGAATAGAGCAGAAGTATCTGGTATTAAACTAATAACAATGGTATATGTGTCAACTGTGACTCAGTGGGTTGCACTCTCTTGGTGGGAGGGGCTAGGAGTGAGCAGGTGCTGCTGATTACTGCAGGAGTTGGAGTGAGTTTGTAAAAAAATGGTGGTGTTTTTTTTTAATTTTAGTGCCTTTTTGGCCCATAAACATCAGCCAGAGGCTGCTGAGGGGCCTGGAGTGCTGGGCCCCTCAGAGGACAAAGCTCCCAGTGTGAATTTAATCAGGAGAGAGAATGTCTTGAGAAGGGAGAATAAAAGGCCCAAAGATTTGGGCCGGGACCCCAGGAGGTTTGGAAAAGAAAACACGGTGGTGGTTCACTGCCAGGATAAGGAGATACATGCTTGGGATATCACCCAGGCAGTACACAAGGACTTCAGTGAGGGAATTTGCTTTGCTTGCCGACCAAAGCCGAATGTTGGGTTCGTGGTGACAGTCAGTGGCCGAGAGGAGGTGGAAAGATTTTTACTGAGCCTGAAGGTTGGTGAGAAGTACTTGGATTTATCTTCGCTGTATTCCGAAGAGGTAGTAGTTTCATTCTTAAACCTGTCGGTTTATGTTGAGGATGATGTGCTGATAAAAAAGTTGGAGTCTTGGTGTAAAGTCCTTACTCTACAGCATGAAACCACACGAGGCACATTCCAGGGACAAGGCCACTCTGTATGGTTTCATGCTGTAGAGTAAGGACTTTATATTGGCGACGAGAAACGGGAATTCACGACCCACGAGAATGGCCACCGGTAGCACAGAGGAACGGTATTGTGTTGGGGAAGACTGGGACAATTTTGTCGAGAGGCTTCAGCAAAGCTTTGTTACTAAAGACTGGCTGGGGGATGCAGCAGCTGACAAATGACGGGCCTATCTCCTGACCAGCTGCGGGCCAAAGACCAAAGACTTACGCGCTCATGAAGGACTTACTGGCACCCGAAAAGCCGTTGGACAAAACCTTTGAACAGCTTAGCAAAGTAATCGGGGAGCACCTCAAACCGGCAAGCAGCGTACTCATGGCTCGACACAGATTCTACACCCACCGACGTCGTGAAGGACAGAGCATACCGGACTTTGTCGCGGACCTCCAGCGTTTGGCCAGCTTCTATAAGTTCACAGACGAGGCACATTTCAGGGACAAGGCCACTCTGTGACCTTAGCTCTTTATTACAGCACTCCAGAAGTGATGACCCTGCATGGGATCTCCCTTTATACACCTGTGTGATCAGGTAAGGAGTGTCTCCCACAATTTCATCCCCTGTGGTCAAGGTGTGCATCTGAGTTGAGTGTATACAGTAATACAGTGGTGTTACATTTTGTAGTTACAAACATGACATCACCTTCCCCCCCCAAAGTCTTACTGGGATCATAGGTTTAGTCTTTCAGGTGGTCTACGCTCCCTCGTGGAGGGCCGCTGTTGGGGCTCTGGCTGTTGGACACTGACGTGAGTGTCTGTTACCTGTGGTGATTCTGGCCTGTCCGGGCTGACCTCAGGGACTGTGCATTCTTCTGATTGCTCTTGTTGCTCGTTCGCTGGCGGTGTTGTGAGCTCCATCTCTTGGTCTTCTTCAGGTTCCTCCATGTCCATGCTGAACCTTTTTTTAACTTGGTCCAAATGCTTACGGCATATCTGGCCATTGTGGAGTTTTACCACGATAGCCCTATTCCCTTCTTTACCAATTACAGTACCCTTGAGCCATTTGGACCCCGTGGCGTGATTGAGGATGAATACAGGATCATTTATTTCTATACATCTCCCCCTTGAATTACGGTCATGGTACTCATTTTGTGATTTGTGCTTGCCCTCAACTATGTCGGTCAGGACTGGGTGGATGAGGGACAACCGAGTTTTGAGTGTCCGTTTCATGAGTAGCTCTGCGGGCGGGACCCCCGTGAGCGAGTGCGGGCGGGATCTATAGGCCAGCAGGAGGCGCGATAGGTGGCATTGTAGGGAGGGTTCTTGAATCCTGAGCATACCTGGCTTAATGATTTGGACTGCCCGTTCCGCCTGGCCATTGGAGGCCGGCTTGAATGGTGCAGTCCTGACGTGGTTGATGGCATTGCCCGACATAAACTCCCAGAATTCGTAGCTTGTGAATCATGGGCCATTATCACTAACCAGGATGTCCGGCAAGCCATGGGTTGCAAAGATCGCACGTAGGCTTTCCACGGTGGTGGATGACGTGCATGAATTCAGGATGATGCACTCGATCCATTTCGAGTACGCATCTACTATAATGAGGAACATCTTCCCCATGAACGGGCCCGCGTAGTCAACATGAATGCATGACCATGGCCTGGTGGGCCAGGGCCACGGGCTGCGCGGGGCTTCCTGGGGGCATTACCCAGCTGGGCACACGTCGTGCACCTGCGAACACAGTGTTCCAAGTCTGAATCAATTCCAAGCCACCAAACATGTGCCTGGGTGCTTGCTGTGAAGTTCCCTGATGAATGCGTCCCTGCCCTTCTGGGGCATGACTACCCGGCTGCCCCATAGTAGGCAGACGGCTTGGATGGAGAGCTCATCCATCCGCCTGTGGAACGGTCTGACCTCCTCAGAGCATGCTCCGTGTGCGGGCGCCCAATCCCCAGTCAGAACACATTTCTTAATCAAGGATAGGAGGGGATCTCTGTTTGTCCAGATTTTGATCTGGCGGCCTGTGATGGGGGAGCCTGCACTGTCAAAGGCCTCAACGGCCATGACCATCTCAGCACTTTGCTCAGCTGCCCCTTCGGTGGTGACCAGTGGGAATCTGCTGAGCGCGTCAGCGCAGTTTTCAGTGCCGGGCTGGTGCCGGATGGAGTAGTCATAAGCAGCCAGCGTGAGAATTCACCGCTGTATGCGAGCTGATGCGTTGGCATTGATAGCCTTGCTGTCTGACAACAGGGATGTGAGTGGCTTGTGGTCTGTCTCTCATTCAAACTTCCAACCGAAGAGGTACTGATGCATTTTTTTTACACCATAGACACATGCAAGGTCTTCCTTCTCGACCATCCCATATCCCCGTTCTGCCTGAGAGAGCGACCTGGAGGCATAAACCACAGGTTGTAGCTGACCCTCAGCATTACCCTGCTGCAACACGCATCCAACCCCATAGGACGATGCATCACATGTCAGAACTAAACATTTACAGGGGTCGTACAGGGTCAACAACTTGTTTGAACAAAGTAGGTTTCGCACCTGATCAAAAGCCCGTTCCTGACAGTCCCCCTAAAACCAATCGCAACCCTTACGCAGGAGCACATGTAGCGGCTCCAACAACATGCTCAAGTTCAGCAGAAAGTTCCCGAAATAGTTCAGCAGTCCCAGGAATGAACGCAGCTCCGATGTGTTGCAGGGCCTGGGTGCTCGTCGAATCGCCTCTGTTTTGGATTCGGTGGGCCGAATCCCATCTGCAGCAACCCTCCTGCCCAGAAACTCAACCTCAGGAGCTAAGAACATGCATTTAGACTTCTTGAGTCGCAGGCCTACCCGGTCCAGTCGGCATAGCACCTCCTCCAGGTTGTGGAGGTGTTCCTCGGTGTCTCGACCCGTGATGAGGATGTTGTCCTGGAATATGATTGTTCCCAGAATGGATTTAAGCAGGCTTTCTATGTTACGTTGAAAAATCGCAGCCACTGATCGAATGCCAAACGGACACCTGTTATACGCAAACAGTCCCTTGTGTGTGGTGATGGTAGTCAGTAGTTTGGATTTGTCGGCCAGTTACTGGGTCATAGAGGCTGAAGTGAGGTCCAACTTGGTGAACAGCTTTCCACCTGCCAGCGTGGCGAAGAGGTCCTCCGCCCTTGGGAGCAGATATTGGTCTTGTCGGGACACCCAATTGATGGTGGCCTTGTAGTCGCCACAGATCCTGACAGAGCCATCCGCTTTTAGAACGGGAACGATGGGGCTCGCCCAGTCGCTGAATTCAACAGGCGAGATGATACTCTCTCGCAACAGCCGGTCCAATTTGCTCTCGATTTTTTCCTGCATTACATACGGCACCGCTCTGGCTTTTTGGTGCACTGGCCTAGCATCCGAGTGATGTGTATCACTACTTTTGTGCCTTTGAAAGTCCCGACGCCCGGTTGGAATAGTGACTCGAATTGTTGTGGGACTTGTGAGCACGAACTTCGCTCCACTGAGGACATTGTGTGAACAACACCCATTTCCAGTTCATCTCGGCTAACCAGCTCCTCCCCAACAGTGCGGGACCATTGCCCGGGACAATCCAGAGAGGCAGCCAGTTCACTAACCCATTGTGTGTGACAGCCAACATTGCACTGCCTAGCACCGGAATGATTTCTTTGGTGTAAGTCTGTAATTGTGTCTCAATATGTTCTAATTTAGGTCTTCTGGCTTTAAGTGGCCATAGCTTCTCAAATTGCTGAACGCCCATGAGTGACTGGCTGGCCCCGGTGTCCAGCTCCATGCGTACTGGGATACCGTTCAAAAGCCTCATCATCATTGGTGGCATTTTGGTGTATGAACTGTGAATATTTGCCGCACGGACGCGTTGAACTTCGGTGTCTATTGATTTGCCCCAGAAGTCAGCCTGCCTCACAGAACCCTCTTCTGGTCCATCTGCCTCATTTTGTAGTCTGGTGGCAGGTTTTCTGCACATTCGAGCTAAATGGCCACTGAGATTACAGTTTCTGCAAACAAACTGTTGGAATCTGCAATATCTGGCTGAGTGTTTTCCCCCACACCTCCAGATGAGTTAAAGTTTCCATTGTTGGCGACAAAGGGACTATGGCCAGGAATTCTGAGCTGACTGTCCCTTTGACTGCTCTATTAGTGGGTGTCAATGGCCCCATCTCGGGCCGCATTGTTCACTGTGATGGCGTGAACGTCCGCTCAGCCTGCCATTGTCTCTGTTGAGGTCCTGCTCTGGGGTCGATTGCTGCCTGGTAAATGTCGGACTGCCCCTGCCTGCCTGTGGGGCTCTGAGTAGCATTGATGATGTTGACTCCCAGATTCATCGCCGCGTTAGAGGCAGAATTGCGCGCATAAATCATTTTCGTCTCTTCCTCCCCCCGCCATGAAAGTTTCAGCTAACAGCGCTGCCGCTTCCAAGGTCAAGTCCTTGGTCTCAATCAACTTGCGAAAAATTCCCGCATGACCGATACCCTCGATAAAGAAGTCCCTTCACCTGGTTACCGTGCAGAACCCGGAAGTACTGCACTCCTTCCATTATCTCGAATTTCATGCTGTAGGATAATGACTTCACCCCCTCTGGGAACCGCACATTTACATAACGGGTTCCATCAGCTACCCGCGTTCCAGGATAGTACCTCCTCTTTATTACTGAGCAAAGTTTAATGTCCCAAGTGTCATGTTTGTAACTACAATGTAACACCACTGTATTACTGTATACACTCAACTCAGATGCACACCTTGACCACAGGGGGTGAACTTGTGGGAGACACTCCTTACCTGATCAGACAGGTATATAAAGGGAGATCCCATGCAGGGTCATCACTTCTGGAGTGCTGTAATAAAGAGCTAAGGTCACAGAGTGGCCTTGTCCCTGGAATGTGCCTCGTCTGTGAACTTATAGAAGCTGGCCAAACGCCGGAGGTCCGCGACAAAGTCCGGTATGCTCTGTCCTTCACGACATCGGTGGGTGTAGAATCTGTGTCGAGCTGCTGCTTGCCGGTTTGAGGTGCTCCCCGATTAATTTGCTAAGCTGTTCAAAGGTTTGGTCCGACGGCTTTTCGGGTGCCAGTAAGTCTTTGGTCTTTGGCCCGCAGCTGGTCAGGAGATAGGCCCGTCATTTGTCAGCTGCTGCATCCCCCAGCCAGTCTTTAGTAACGAAGCTTTGCTGAAGCCTCTCGACAAAATTGTCCCAGTCTTCCCCAACACAATACCGTTCCTCTGTTCTACTGGTGGCCATTCTCGTGGGTCGTGAATTCCCGTTTCTCGTCACCAATGTAAAGTCCTTACTCTACAGCATGAAACCATACGAGGCACATTCCAGGGACAAGGCCACTCTGTGACCTTAACTCTTTATTACAGGACTGCAGAAGTGATGACCCTGCGTGGGACCTCCCTTTATATACCTGTCTGATCAGGTAAGGAGGGTTTCCCACAAGTTCATCCCCTGTGGTCAAGGTGTGCATCTAAGTTGAGTGTATACAGTAATACAGTGGTGTTACATTGTAGTTACAAACATGACACTTGGGACATTAAACTTTGCTCAGTAATAAAGAGGAGGTACTATCCTGGAACGCGGGTAGCTGATGGAACCCGTGATGTAAATGTGCGGTTCCCAGAGGGGGTGAAGTCATTATCCTATAGCATGAAATTCGAGATAATGGAAGGAGTGCAGTACTTCCAGGTTCTACACAGTAACCAGGTGAAGGTTTGCTATTACTGTCTTGGACATGACCATCGAGTAAGAAGCTGTCCAGACCAGACTGTTATAACTGTGGCGAGTCTGGACACATCGATCGGAACTGCAGGGCAGAGTGCGGTGGGTGTGTCACAAAGGCCCCACCCACTGTGAGTGTGAGGGAGAAGGAAGCTCCTTGAGTGATGAGGAGATGGGAGAAGGAGCACGAGGTGTGAGTGGAGTGACCAGAAGAGTGGAGCAGGCGGGGGACAAAGCCGGCGAGCGGAATGAGGAAAGAATGCAAGAAGAGGCAGAAAATTGCGGAACTGAAAGCAGGATGGAGATGGTGGGAAACACACCAAGTATGGTGGAAAAGGACAAAGTCAGCGAGGGGCAGCATGGGTCAGGGACAGAGTCAAGCCATAATATGGCTCGTCTTCAGGTGTCCATGGGGGGAGCAAGAGGCAGGTGCGGGATGCGGGCTAAGTGTAAGTATTCCAAATAGAGACAGGGAGTTGTACATCTTGTGGAGCAGGTGGGGGCAGAACCAGGAGAGGGTGCAAGAGGCAGGCGCCGTAAAGGGGCAGCAGGTACGGGAGCAGGGAAACAAAGATGTCAAAAGAGAGCTAGATGGGTGGAGACGTGCCATTGTCCCAGAGGGAGAAGAAACAGGGAGCAAGGGTCAGTGCTGGAGGTGAGGTTGAAGGGAGTGGCACTGTTGGAAAAACCATGTTCGAGGACTCTCTAAGGGAAATTCTGTATCTGTCGGAGAACAGGAATGGGAGATGACAGAAGAGCTCGAGAGTGAGGAACCAGAGGAAGGAGGCATGCAATTCTGGGGTGGGGGCGCATCAAGTGAAAAGGGAAAGGTTAGTGAGGGGCAGAAGGAGGGAGAAGGGGCAGTTCCGAGGCTTAAATTTAATGCAAGGAAGAGGCTGAAACTGCGGGGTAAGTTCAAACAGGAGGTGAAAAAGAGCCGGAGCCTGCAGGAGAAAGCAACAGCTGCCCAAAAGATTGGGAAGGAACATGAGAGGAGGGAAGGGCCAGACATTAAACGATGGGGGGATTATCAGGCACACTTCTTTTATTAGGAGCAATGATTACATTGGTCTCGATTAATGTGAACGGACTGAGGGAGGAGAAGAAATTGCAGCAGTTGTTGCAGTGTTTTAAAGGCACTGACCTGTTGTGTCTGCAATAAACCTTTTGGGATGAGGATATCCTAGAAAGAGTTCGGAAGGTTTGGAAGGGAGAAATGTTTGCAAGTTGTGCAAAAAGTAACCGTCGAGGGGTGGCTGTTTCAGTGAGTTCATCCATAAAAGAGAATGTTGCATTGGTGGACAAGGACACTGAGGGGAGATTTTTACAGCTAAAGGTACAACTGGATGAATTGAATTGTGATCTCTTTAATATCTATGCACTGAATGACCATTGCAAGCATCGTGAGTTTTTTCGGTGGTTATTCACAGAAGTGGTGGAGGTGGAAACCCCTTGTATAGTGGAGGATTTTAATGTATTTTTATCTCAGATGCACATTTCAGCTCAGATGACCTTTAAGGATGATAACTCCAGAGAGATGATTGTAAAAATGATGGCAAATTTAAATTTGAGAGACTTATGCAGGGATCGGAACCCCATAAAAAGGGAGTTCTCCAGAAGAGGTTGTGTGAGTGATGTTTTAAAACAGAGCCAAATACATTTTGTCTTAATGCGGGAAGGGTTAAGTTCTGAGGTGATGGAGATTTATTATAAAAACAGTATTTTTTAGTGACCACTCAGCTTTGGTTCTTAAAATTAGGAACAGCAGAGTTAAGATCGGTCCAGGGGTGTGAATTTTAAACAATCAGTACCTGAAAGAAAGTGCTTTGAAAAAAGGGATTTTAAATATAATAAAGAATGCTCGGAAGGAACCTTTATTCTTGAAAGAAAAAAGTTTGGTGGGACAATTTCAAATAGGTAAAAGTTTCTTCGGCACGTTTGTGGGAAAGAAAGAGCAACAGCTAACCAGCCGGCTTCAAGAGAATATAAACAGAAGGTTTACAGATATCTGCAAAAGGACATAGACAGGCTAAGTGAGTGGACAAAGATTTAGCAGATGGAGTATAATGTGGGAAAGTGTGAGGTTATACACTTTGGCAGAAAAAAAATCAAAGAGCAAGTTATTTAAATGGAGAAAGATTGCAAAGTGCTGCAGTACAGCAGGACCTGGGGGTACTTGTACATGAAACACAAAAGGATAGTATGCAGGTACAGCAAGTAATCAGGAAGGCCAATGGAATCTTGGTCTTTATTGTAAAGGGGATGGAGTATAAAAGCAGGGAAGTCTTGCTACAGCTACACAAGGTTTTGATGAGGCCACACCTGGAATACTGCGTGCAGTTTTGGTTTCCATATTTACGAAAGGATATACTTGCTTTGGAGGCAGTTCAGAGACAGTTCACTAGGTTGATTCCGGGGATGAGGGGGTTGACTTGTGAGGAAAGGTTGAGTAGGTTCAGCCTCTACTCATTGGAATTCAGAAGAATGAGAGGTAATCTTATCGAAACGTATAAGATTATGAGGGGGCTTGACAAGGTGGATGCAGAGAGGATGTTTCCACTGATGGGAGAGACTAGAACTAGAGGGCATAATCTTAGAATAAGGGGCAGCCCATTTAAACCTGAAATGAGGAGAAATTTCTTCTCTCAGAGGGTTGTAAATCTGTGGAATTCATTGCCTCAGAGAGCTGTGGAAGCTGGGACATTGAATAAATTTAGGACAGAAATAGATAGTTTCTTCAACGATAAGGGGATAAAGGGTTATGGGGAGCGGGTGGGGAAGTGGACCTGAGTCCATGATCAGATCAGCCATGATCTTTTGGAATGGCGGAGCAGGCTCGAGGGGCTGTACGGCCTACTCCTGCTCCTATTTCACATGTTCTTATGTTCTTATCTTTAAAGCAGTTGGTGGAGGGGATAAGGGAGCAGAGACTAAGTGGATGTTTCAAAAGAAAAGTGGGAATTATTTCATGCTGAAAAATGCAAGGGGGCAATTTTCTGTGCAAAGGCTTAAGATGCGTTGGAGGGAGAAAGATACACTAGATATTTTCTAGAGCAAGAGAAGCTGCAACAAAGGTTATCATTCGTTGGAAAGTTGAAGGTTGGGGAAAAGATCATTAATGAAAGTGGGGAGATTATGGAGGCAGCCAGTAGCTTTTATCAAGAATTATATACAAAAGAAGACATTTCCAAATTGGCGATGGAGAAGGTTAATGCTTTTATTGAAGAGGGTTTAAAGGAGGATGAGGGAAGCATGTGTAACAAAGAAGTACGATTAGTGGAAATAAAAGTAGCAATAACTGGAATGGGGAGATGGTGGGGGGTTGGGGGGAGGAGGGGGGGTGGGGTGAGAGCCTGGGGTCCGATGGACTAAGTGCAGAATTTTATCAACATTTTTAGAGATTTTAAATCCAATGGTCTTAGAGGTTTTTAAGGAGATTAAAATTGAGGGAAGCCTGGCCCCATCTATGAGGCGAGGTATCATGAGCTTAGCTTATAAAAATAAAGGAAATAGAAGGGATCTGAAGAATTGGAGGCCCATCACATTATTAAATGTGGATTATAAGATCTTGGTGAAGGTTATGGCAAATCGTATGAAGGAGGTGGTGCCGCAGATAGTTTCGCCCTCTCAGTCCCATGGAGTCACAGGCCGGGACATCGCTGACTCTGTGGTCTCAATCTGAGATGCGATTGAACTCATGGCAGAGAGTGGGAGGGAAGCTTATATGCTAAAGATGGATCAAGAGAAAGCCTTTGATAGAGTCTCTCGTGAGTTTTTATTGGTGGTTTTGGAAGCATTTGGTTTTGGGAAAAGTTTCATTGAGTGGATAAGGATTTTTTATTCAAACACATTTAGCTGTGTTAAATGTAATGGTTTTTTATCCAAGTATGTTCCAATGCAGAGATCAGTGAGACAGGGTTGTCCCCTGTCCCCATTGATGTACACATTGGTAGAAGAACCATTAGGTTACATGATAT
The DNA here is from genome assembly GCF_044704955.1 of Pristiophorus japonicus. Classification (NCBI taxonomy): domain Eukaryota; kingdom Metazoa; phylum Chordata; class Chondrichthyes; family Pristiophoridae; genus Pristiophorus; species Pristiophorus japonicus. The sequence goes on from NC_091989.1 coordinate 183,659,569, forward strand.
GAAAAGAACAAGGTGTAGTCGGGATTGAGGTTCCCAGTTCCGGGCAGGGGTTGGTGATACACCAATATACAGATGACACGACCTTAACGTTGAGAGATGGGGAGTCAGTGAGGAAAGCTATGGGAGTAGTGGAGGAGTATTGTAGAGCTTCAGGAGCCAGAGTAAATTATAGTCAGTCCCAATGCCTGGTTGTGGGAAGGAGTAGGGGAGAGTGGTTGGAGGAAAGCCCTTTTAAGGTGGTGGAGGTTTTAGAAGTTCTGGGGGTGCATATGGGGTGCAAGAAGGATAAGGATGAAGTGGAGCGACTAAATTGGGAACCGAAGATTATGAAAATTAAAAAGATTTTGGGAAGATGGGAAAGAAGATGGTTGAAAGTGCAAGGAAGAGCGACAATGGTGTCAGCTCTCCTGCTATCGAAACTCTGGTACTTATTGACACTGGAGGATATTCCTGAGTGGGTGGAAAAGTCTATCCGAGAGGCTTGTGTAGAGTTTTTATGGGAAAGGAAAACCAGTCTTGGTTGCTTACAACACCATCATTGGACGAGGAAATCAGGGAGGACTCAATTCCCCAGATAATGATTTGAAGAAAAAAATCCTTTAGAATTAAATGGGTGAAGAGATTTCTTCAGAAGTCAAATAAAAGTTTTTGGAAGACTTGTTTCCAGCATTTTTTTAAATTATGGAATAGGACGACAGGGAATATTTTATATGGAATACAACAATATGTTTCTGAAATTGATTAAACCTCTGCCCAGGTTTTATAAGGGGTTTGTAAATACTTGGGCCCAATTTTTAAAATGTGAGCAGTTTATGCCCAAAGGTGCTGAGGAATTTTTAGAACAGCCCTTATTTTTGAACAGGTGGATCAACATTGAAGGGGACGTATTATTTAATCAAGCTTTTATAAAGGCTTGTATTATATATGTGAAAGATGTATTAAATGAGGTAATGCCGGAAGCGGTAGTGAGGGACATGGTTTGGGAGGAGGTTAGTTTAACATCTGTAGTGGGGAAAATGCTTGAAGCTATCATTAAGGAAGAAATAGCGAGACAGCTAGACAGGAATAATACAATCAAGCAGATGCAAACATGGATTCATGAAGGGGAAATCATGTTTAACTAACTTACTGGAATTCTTTGAGGATATAACGAGCATGGTGGATAGAGGTATACCGATGGATGTGGTATATTTGGATTTGCAAAAGGCATTCGATAAGGTGCCACACAAAAGGTTACTGCAGAAGATAAAGGTACGCGGAGTCAGAGGAAATGTATTAGCATGGATAGAGAATTGGCTGGCTAACAGAAAGCAGAGAGTCGGGATAAATGGGTCCTTTTCAGGTTGGCAATCGGTGGTTAGTGGTGTGCCACAGGGTTCGGTGCTGGGACCACAACTGTTTACAATATACATAGATGACCTGGAAGAGGGGACAGAGTATAGTGTAACAAAATTTGCAGATGACACAAAGATTAGTGGGAAAGTGGGTTGTGTAGAGGACACAGAGAGGCTGCAAAGAGATTTAGATAGGTTAAGCGAAAGGTTTGGCAGATGGAATACAATGTCGGAAAATGTGAGGTCATCCATCTTGGGGAAAAAAAACAGTAAAAGGGAATATTATTTGAATGGGGAGAAATTACAACATGCTACAGTGCAGAGGGACCTGGGGGTCCTTGTGCATAAATCCCAAAAATTAGTTTGCAGGTGCAGCAGGTAATCAGGAAGGCGAATGGAATGTTGGCCTTCATTGCGAGAGGGATGGAGTACAAAAGCAGGGAGGTCCTGCTGCAACTGTGCAGGGTATTGTTGAGGCCGCACCTGGAGTACTGCGTGCAGTTTTGGTCACCTTACTTAAAGAAGGATATACTAGCTTTGGAGGGGGTACAGAGACGATTCACTAGGCTGATTCCGGAGATGAGGGGGTTACCTTATGATGATAGATTGAGTAGACTGGGTCTTTACTCATTGGAGTTCAGAAGGATGAGGGGTGATCTTATAGAAACATTTAAAATAATGAAAGAGATAGACAAGATAGAGGCAGTGAGGTTGTTTCCACTGGTCGGGGAGACTAGAACTAATGGGCACTGCCTCAAAATACGGGGGAGCCAATTTAAAACCGAGTTGAGAAGGAATTTCTTCTCCCAGAGAGTTGTGAATCTGTGGAATTCTCTGCCCAAGGAAGCAGTTGAGGTGAGCTCATTGAATGTATTCAAATCACAGATAGATAGATTTTTAACCAATAAGGGAATTAAGGGTTATGGGGAGCGGGCGGGTAAGTGGAGCTGAGTCCACGGCCAGATCAGCCATGATCTTGTTGAATGGCGGAGCAGGCTCGAGGGGCTAGATGGCCTACTCCTGTTCCTAATTCTTATGTTCTTATGTTCTTATGTTCTTATGACCAGGAGTTGGAAGAAAAAGCAATTAAGATCATGTATGAGATGATTGTGAGGGCAATGCCACAGGATTGGATGGAAGAAATAAATACGCAAATCTCCAAAGGAGATATAATGCGTCCTGCTTTTCCAAACTTTCTGTTGGAGAAAGGGGAGGAATTGGTCCAAGTTGAAAACTGTAATACTCGAGATTTCTTTGGAGTATTTACAGAATGGAGATTTAAGACACCTGCTGGTCAGGAGTTTTGGCAGAATATATAGCCACAGCTTGAGTTCAACAGGATTTGCCGAATGTTAAATGACTAGAGTGGATTGAACTGTATTTCAAATTGGCTCAGAACCGAATTTTTACCATGATAGTCTTATGTAAGATTGGGTGAATAGAGGTGGCAACTTGCCCAGTGTGTGGGACGCGGGATGAGACTCTGTCCCATTTGCTGCCGTTATGTCCACAGTTAAAGGATTTTAAGTGCTATGTTTGACAATTGTGTGAGGTTTTCTTGCTGGGTGAGGATCGATGAGCAAGAATGGGAATCCCGTGGGACTCAATTTTGAGATGGGGATTGCAGGAGAGTCTGCCCGAGTCCAGCAGAGCAGCAATTAATGTAATGTTCAGTTTGGATAGATTTGTGATTATGCAGAGAAGGAATGCTCTGTTGTTTTTAAGGGGAGGAGAATAAACCTAAAAGAGTATTTTAAATATAAACTAAAAGATCATTATAAAGCTCTGTGGAGTTTTATTCAGAAAATAATTTAAAGATAGTATTTTATGATCAATTTGTAACGTACAATAGATTATTATATGTTACAGAAGCCAAATTAAACTTCAGGTTTTGATGTTAATATGTGTTGGAGGAATGGCTGTGCAGAGGGGTGGAATGGATTTATATGATACAATGGAATGATCATAATGTTGTAAATGTTCTTAATGTTCAATAAATATTAATATTTTGTAAGAAGTGGTTATCACACTCGCCTCTGAGTCAGAAGATTGTGGGTTCAAGGCCCACTCCAGGGATTCGAGCACATAAATCTAGGCTGATGCTTCAATGCAGAGCTGAGGGAATGCTGCAGTATCAGAGGTGCTGTCTTTCAGATGAGACCTTAAACCGAGGCCCTATCTGCTCACTCGGGTGGATGTAAAAGATCCCATGGCACTATTTTGAAGAAGAGCAGGGGAATTATCCCGGGTATCATTGACAATATCTATCCTTCAATCGATATCACTAAAAATGTAATCTCTGGTCATTATCACATTGCTGTTTGTGGGAGTTTGCTGTGTGCAAATTGGCTGCCGCGTTTCCTACATTACAACAGTGAACTGCAAAAATTACTTCATTGGCTGTAGAAATGAAAGGCTTTCCATTACATGTCAGGAACTTCTCCTACAGCCTCCCCACCTTTTTCAAACAACCTTCTGAGTTTTTCCTTATATATCCGACTTCCCACTCCCAAGGAGGGAGCTCAACCCCTCAGGGTCGTTACACTAAGCACTGTTGGCAGGCCATTCAACCACAGAGGCACAGTCTGTCCCTCAGCTGGCAGGGTTCCTTGCCTTTGATAGAGTGCTGGTTAGTGAGTTCACGTCAAATCAGCAGGCCGGGGGCCATTGGAGGGAGCAACGTGCGGCGGCCCAGCCCGAAAATCGGCACGGTCCTGGCCTGCAAGACCATCAGCAGGCCGGGGCCATTGGAGGGAGCAACGTGCGGTGGCCCAGCCCGAAAATCGGCACGGTCCTGGCCTGCAAGACCATCAGCAGGCCGGGGCCATTAGAGGGAGCAGCGTGCGGCGGCATACCACTCTAGGGAGCCGCACGTGCTGCTGCAGAAGGGCAACGGCTGCGAAGCCAGGTCGCTGATTGCAGTGCGGGAGGGGCGAAGGAGCGGCAAGAGATTGTAGAGGGAAGTGACCACGGCCCAGGAGAGGCGAGAGTTTGGGGCCCAGAAGAGGCGAGGGCCCAGGGGCAGCACAGGCCCAGCCCACACTGCGATCTGTGCGCGCACTAGGTCCGTGCAGCAGAGCAGGACTCCAGTCATCTTGGGTAATCCTTGCCACTGGACCACGACCTAGCTTTTTCAAGCCCGTGTGGTGGCTGGTCACCACACATTAAAAAAATCCACGCACAGGCAACTTCCACCCTTCAAGATGTAGTTCAGGATCTGGAATATTAGACCGTTCATTGAAACACTTGTGAACACATCCCTTTTTGGCGTGGAAGCAAGTCATCCTCACTTCGAGGGATTGCCTATGACTGACTGATTCACGTCAAAAGCCCTTACGTATGACTAAATCATCTGATAAAAAGTTATCACAAAAAGTTAGTATGCAAGTACAGCAAGTAATCAGGAAGGCAAATGGAATGCTGGCCATTATTGCAAGGGGGATAGAGTATAGAAGCAGAGAAGTCCTGCTACAACTGTACAGGATATTGGTGAGGCCGAACCTGGAGTACTGCATACAGTTTTGGTCTCCGTATTTAAGAAAGGATATACTTGCATTGGAGGCTGTTCACAGAAGGTTGACTCGGTTGATTCTGGAGATGAAGGGGTTGACTTACGAGGATAGTTTGAGTAGGTTGGGCCTATACTCATTGAAGTTCAGAAGAATGAGAGGTGGTCTTATTGAAACTTACAAGATAATGAGGGGGCTTGACAAGGTGGATGCAGAGAGGATGTTTCTACTCATAGGGCAAACTAAAACTAGGGGACATACAGCTAGAATTTTCAATTTTTTGCATGCTTAACGCCCACTTAATGGCCATTTTACCGCTGAAATGATGTATAACGCCCATATATTGCCCACTTTGGCACAAAATGGATTCAGATGGGCATTTTTAGGAAACGTATCTCTGAGCATTACTTTGCCCTTGTGGCTGGGAAAAAATATTACTGCCCGTCCACTTTTTTTGGGTGGAATCATCAGAATGGGCGAAATCAACGGCCATAATATCGCCCAGCGTTACTTTCCGCACGGAATTAACGCTGAGATTCAATAATACCGCCCGCCCACTTTTTTTTGTCGTAAAGAGCACATCTGGTGAAACTAACACCCAGGAGATCGCCCACTGTCACTTTCACCACCTCGCACACATATCGCCCACAATTTCGCTCGCCCAAAAACCCGCCCAGAAAAAGTGGAACTGTTCTGAATGAACGGCAGCAGTGTGGCTAGCATTTTTTAAATCCCACTCTTCCGTGAGGAGTTAATATCCTGATTTGCCTGAAAGAGCGCTGATGTGAGTGACAACGCTAACACACTGCTGTGTGTGTGCAGCTCAGATATCAATGGCGCCCATCAACTTGGTGCCAGTTAAAGTTTACATTGATTGATGTTAAATTGTATTTAACCCTTTCATGTTAAGGAATCACCAGTGTGTAACGGTCCAGCTATCTGAGACAATGTGCAACAAGGTTATGTTCAATAACAAAAATGTTATACTAACATTGGTCTGAAATCATAAGTATCACAGCCAATAATATCCAACCCCCGCCCACACCCCACTTTTTCCACCATTGACATAAATCACATGTTCAACATGTCCAGCAACACAGAATACAAAGGCAAAGCAGGAGCGTGGTCCCCAGCCCCCATACATTGCAATAAATTGCATACACCCAGATGGAGATATAACACCGCCATCACCTGCACACATGCACCTCACTTTCCTTCCACACTCTCCTTCTTCTCCCCACCTCTACCCCTTTCCCTCCTCACCCCATGGCGCCTGGCATAGGAGCTCCTCAGGTGGTGCCTCATTGGGGAGGATGAAGGCAGATGCATTGGTTGTACGGGTACAGGAGCGGAGGGGGGGGTGCCAAGGGGGAACATTCTCTGATGCAGAAGTAGGATCTTGGTCCTTGCTCTCATCTGTCGTTCGCAGTGGTGGTGCGGAACCTAGGGTTGGAGTGCCGTGCTCGGGAACCACTGGGAGGGCTGCGGCAGCAGTGATCCATACGATCACATCCAGGGACTCCGCCATCCGTGGAATGTACTGTGTCATGGTGGCCAGCTGTCGGAATATGCCCCCCCCAATGCTTCGATGAGCTGGTCACCAATGTGTACAGTCCTCCTGGACAACTGTACCATCTCTCCGATGTCATGTGGTGCTCGTGGAACAGACCTGTCGCGTCCTCGGGACCTCCGCGGGGTCGGCGCCATCCTGGGGACAAATGGGGAGCCCTGTGGCGAGGTGCTTGGGGCCGGTAACTCCAGAGTGGAGGCGGGAATGACCGGAGGACCACTAGATGGCCTTGGGGCTTCTGGAGTGTTGCGATGCAGGTTCTCGAAGTCCGCGCTCTCATCCGTAGAGAACAGACCAAGTGGATTGACGGATGAGAATCGGAGCCCCTCAGCACCAGATGTAGGATCGTCCGGAGAATCGGGCCCCACACCTGCAACTTCTGGCCTCTGTGGCCTTGCCTTGGGATGAGCTGCTGGCTGAGCTGCAAAACACAAATGAGGTTATTAGAGGAGAAGGGAGTGCTAGGGTCACAAGGTGAGTCCAGCGCTACACACAGCATATGCACGACAAAAGCACCACCGCTCCCAAAATCATCGCAGACATCACATTTCATGACCATCAACACATTTGCATTCCAATGAGTTTCATTGGGCCATCATTATTTCTATGACACTTTTAGAAATCATCTATCATATATGATTATTTGGATATGAGTGGGTGTGGCATCTATTGACTTTACATCACACAATGGTGTAAGCTTGACTCACGTGGCATCAATTCAGGGTCTGCAGTTGCGTCTGTGGCTGTCCGGGGGTGCTTCCCCACGAGTGCGAGCACCCGCTCCTCCATCTCCAGCTGGGGACTGGTTTCCCCACATCCGTTCACCTCCACACGGACCTCATCGGCGATAGTTTCTTCTGTAAAAGGTGACAGGACGACATGGCATGAGATCATTGCGTGATATCATTGCTAGGTACAGTCACAGAGACTGATACAACACACAACCGACAGATGTAATCCATTTCTGAACACATTTCCCAGAGTGCAACTCTATATTACTAAAGAGGGCTTCTTAAAGTCCCACTTCAGTGATCGCAGGCTTTGCGTAAAACATTCCCGGTAAAAGTGAAAGACCTCACATCTGATGATATTGACTCATGACTGTTACAAATCAAATTATATAAATATATAAGTACATGTAAATCAATGTAATACTTACACTTGCGGATCCACAAGGTCATTCCATCGTTTGCGGCATTGGTTGCCCTCAGGAACCTCGTTGGTCACCGACGAGACCACCTCTGCTATCTCGGTCCATATCCTCTGGTAGGCCTTTGGGGTGGGCTTCCCACGCCCACCCTGTGTCAAATCAACCCAGCGTGACTCGACCTCCTGCAGGAGGGAGGCATTTGCCTTGTCCGAGAACCTCCTGGCTCTTTTGTGCCCTCCAATGTGCTCCTCTCCCACCTCACTGCTCTCTCCAGCATCAGTCTCCACAGTGTGCGGTGATGCCTCCTTCTCTCTCTCCATTACAGGCCAAATTCGGGCAAATATGTGGCTGGTAATAGCTACTTTTTGTTTGCCTACTTGCTGTGCAGCTGTAAAGTCTCCCTCCTTCCTCCCAAAGTAGCCACACCATACCCAGCCACGCCTTCAGTCCCTCTGAGCTCCCTCTCTCTCTCTCTGTCCTCTTCTGTGCATGTCATGGTGATCCTTGACCTCCTGAATCACGGGAATTGAGCGTTGCCATGCCGTTGCTAAGGACGGCCACACTTTACAGCAGAAGGTCAAAAAAATGTAACGTTACCGCCCATTTTATATCGCTCACGGTAACGCACATTTTCAAAAATGGAGACTAGGTGCTTTGAGAATGGGCGAGAAGCCAGCGATCTGAAAACTCTTTTTTAACACCCACTCCTGAAATAGTGCCCATTTTTGAGCGATAACCACAGAAGTGGAGGTTTTAGCCCATAGTCTTAGAATAAGGGGCCGCCCATTTAAAACTGAGATGAGGAGACATTTTTTCTCTTAGAGGGTTGTAAATCGGTGGAATTATCTGCCCCAGAGAGCTGTGGAAGCTGGGATATTGAATATATTTAAGGCGGAGATAGACAGATTTTTGAGCGATAATGGAGTAAAGGGTTATGGGGAGCGGGCCAGCGAAGTGGAGCTGATTAGCCATGATCTTATTGAATAGCGGAGCAGGCTCGAGGGGCCAAATGGCCTACTCCTGCTTCTATTATGTTGCTGGAAATGCATTGATAAAGTTCTGGCAGTTTTAAGCTTATGGCCTAGCTGATAGTGCACAACCTCAATAGCAGCCCCCAGATCTAAAAAGCAATTGCATCCCTGAAGCTGTTGTCTTGACGAGGTTACGGCTTAACTCACACCCACGAATCAGGTTAATCCTGAGGATCTGAAAGAGTGGATTCTATTCACATCTGCTTCATGAGCCAAACTATGGGGGGTGGGGTGGGTTTCTTCAGACCCAGCATCGGATGCACAAGGATCTTCAGAGAGAAGACATCTAACAAGGCCAAACTGCCCGCAGTCATTTCAGAAACTTGCCCATAAAACTGGCAACGGAACGACAAGATGTTTACTCCTGCATACCCTCAGCGAAAGCCAAGAGAGAAAGCTTCTCTGGTTCCAGATGGTATGAATGAGTTACCATTACAGAGGGCTGCTCTTTACCCCAGCTTAATTTCTAACATTTTTAATAAAAATGACTGCACAGCTGTCATAATCCCAAGAGGGCAACATGGTGGTAACTTGGCAGCAGGATGGTGATTGCGTACACTCAGAAGGGAGCCAGGAATTTCCTTCACATAGTCTCACCCTTTGGCAGGCTGGGTCTACCCAGAAAACTAGGAGAAATCCCAGCTGGAATCCTCTCAGGATATCATTTTGCAAAAGCAGCCAGGTTTCAATCTATTCAAGGTTCAGTCCGCTTAACAGCGGAATTCATTTTTTTTTTTTGCCTGGATATCCAGAGACAGCTGGTGTTCTTGAGTTTGAGCCACAGACCTGCATTCAAAACCTTAGAACAATTAGGGTAATGCCAACTGCCATCGATTGGAGGGCCAGGCTCCTCAGAATCCTCCTCCAACTGAAGCTCTGGGCAGCTATATAACTTGTATTTATATAGTGCCTTTAATGTAGTGAAACGTCCCAAGGCTCTTCTCAGGAGTGTGGTGAGATAAAAAAATTTGACACCGAGCCACATAAGTAGAAATTATCACAGGTGACCAAAAGCTTAATCAAAGAGGCAGGTTTTAATGAGCATCTTGAAGGAGAAAAGAGAGGTAGAGAGGTTTAGGCAGGGAGTTCCAGAACTTAGGGCCTGGGCAACAGAAGGCATAGCCACCAATGGTTGAACGATTATAATCGTGGATGCTCAAGAGGACAGAATTGGAGGGGAGCAGACATCTCGGTGGGTTGGAGGAGATTACAGAGATAGGGAGGGGCGAGGCCATGGAGGGGTTGCTTCGACATCTTGACTGCTTTGTGTGGCACTGTTGTAACAGATAAGTCCAAGGAAAAGAAAGACAGAACTAGTGTTGGAGCACATCGCAGAGTATCTGTCAACTGCGGTTCAGTGGGTAGGACTCTCACCTCTGAGTCAGAAGGTTATGGGTTCAAGTCCCACTCCAGATACTTGAGCACAAAAAATCTAGGCTTGTCATGTATCTTACATTATTATATATAACTGTATCCTAACATGCTATACATGACTGTAATAAGATATGACCTGTAACCACCAGCATACCTTACCACCAGGGGTGCACTTGCAAGAGACAGGTATATAAGGACAGGTCTCAGGCAAGTGCAGCATTCCAGAGCTGTGAAATAAAGGTGCAGGTCCAGAGTGACCTTGACTTCACTACATGCCTCGTGTGAATCTGTACTGAGGGGACAGGACTTTACAGTGGCGACAGGTTATGGGATTAAATAATCCACAGAATGGCGAACAACGGATCAGATGAAAAGTACAATGCGGGAGACAATTGGGAGGACTTTATAGAAAGGCTCCAGCAAAGCTTTGTAAACAAAGACTGGTTAGGCGACGATAAGGCAGACAAGAGAAGAGCCCATCTCTTGACCAGCTGTGGCTCGAAAACATATGCTTTAATGAAGGATCTGTTGGCACCCGAGAAACCAGCAAGCAAGTCGTTTGAAGAATTGAGCACACTGGTAAGAGACCACCTGAAGCCAGCGAGCAGCCTACACATGGCCAGACACAGGTTCTACAACTACAGACACTGTGTGGGCCAGAGCATACCCGACTTCGTGGCGGAACTTCGGAGGTTGGCTAGCTTATGTGAGTTCTCCGATGAACTGAGGAGAGAAATGCTGAGAGATTTTTTCATTGAAGGAATAGGCCACGCAGGCATATTCCAAAAGCTCATAGAGACCAAGAACCTGACCTTAGAGGCAGCAGCACTGGTTGCACAGACATTCTTGGTAGTGGAAGAAACGAGGTTGATTTACAATGCAGGTACGACAACTAACGAAATATTGGAACAAGAAGTTCACAGCACTAAACAAGCTGCTACCCCCACATACAGACAAAACTGGGAGAACAGGTTCTCGACAGCAGGCAGAAGCCATCAAGGGCCACAGGAATGGCCGTTCACACCTCATCAACCCACAATGCGAGCAATCAACTACAAACTGAGAGAAGCTCAAGAGAGGTCAGCCAGACGCAGCTCATTCTTTGGAAACTCTTTGAACAATGGAACAGGTCTGTGCTGGAGGTGTGGGGGTGGGCACTCGGCAAGGGGTTGTCGATTTCAGCAGAAATTGTGAATATACAGGGCATTTGGCCCGCATGTGCAAAAAAATGGCAGCTCGGCTGGTATACGAGTCGGATGGGTCGGAAAGCGAACCAGAAGATGGTGGGGTCAGTACCCGGGACATCAGTGTACAGCGGATCAACAAGATCAATGGCCACTGCTCCTACAACAGGACGCCTCCTATAATGATGAGGGTCCTACTCAACAGGATATCTGTCAACATGGAGCTGGATATGGAAGCCAGTCAACCTCTCATGGGCGCTCAACAATTTGAACAACTGTGGCCGCATAAAAGAGACAGACCAAAACTCACAAGGGTCGACACCAAACTAAGGACCTATACCAAAGAAATCGTACCAGTCCTCGGCAGCGCCATGCTCTCTGTCACACACAAAGGGACAGTGAACCGACTTCCCCTGTGGATTGTCCCCAGAGACCCCCCAGCACTGCTGGGGAGAAGCTGGCTGGCAAAACTAAACTGGAAATGGGATGTTGTCCATGCCATGTCATTGGAGGAATGGACCTCCTGCTCAACAGCTATAAAGCAATTTGAACATCTCTTTTAGCCAGGTATGGGCACTTTCAAAGGGGCCAAAGTCAAAATCTACATCACACAGGATGCTAGACCGGTCCATCACAAGGCCAGAGCTGTACCCTATGTGATGAGGGAAAAGATTGAACACGAACTAGACAGGCTTCTGCGGGAAGGCATTATATCACCTGTGGAATTTAGCGACTGGGCAAGTCCCATCGTCCCAGTCATGAAGCTTGATGGATCCGTACGAATCTGTGGGGACTATAAATCTATCATAAACAGAGTCTCCCTACAGGACCAGTACCCGCTGCCCAGAGCAGAGGACTTATTTGCCACATTGGCTGGAGATAAACTTTTCTCAAAATTAGACCTCACATCTGTGTATATGACGCAAGAATTGACCGAGGAATCTAAGCTACTCACCACCATCAACACACATCGAGGCCTTTTCATGTACAATCGATGCCCATTTGGCATCAGGTCGGCAGCTGCCATATTCCAGCGCAACATGGAGAGTCTGCTCAAGTCCATCCCGGGGACATAGTATTTCAAGATGACATACTTATCACGGGCAGGGACACCGACTCCCATCTCCGTAATTTGGAGGAAGTACTAAAGCGGTTGGATCGGGTAGGCCTACGAGTCAAGAAATCCAAGTGCCTGTTTCTCGCACCCGAGGTTGAATTTTTGGGCAGAAGGATTGCCGCTGATGGAATCCGCCCAACAGAGTTCAAAACAGAAGTAATTCGCCTGGCACCCAGGCCCCGGAATGTCTCAGAACTGCGCGCCTTTCTCGGACTACTCAATTACTTTGGGAACTTTATGCAGAACTTAAGCACGCTGCTGGAGCCTCTCCACGTGCTACTCAGAAAGGGTGCGATTGGTTTTGCGTGGATGCCCAGGAACGCGCCTTCAATAAGGCACGCGACCTTCTGTGTTCCAACATTTTTTTGACTTTCTTTGACCCAGGTAAAAAGCTAGTTCTCACATGCGATGCGTCAGCGTATGGGATCGGGTGCGTTTTGCAACATGTCAATAATGCGGGCAAATTACAACCCATAGCTTATGCCTCCAGGTCACTTTCGCGGGCGGAGCGCGGGTACGGAATGGTAGAGAAGGAGGCGCTCGCGTGCGTGTACGGTGTCAAAAAGATGCACCAATACCTTTTCGGGGCCAAGTTCGCGTTAGAAACCGACCACAAGCCCCTCACGTCCATCCTATCCGAGAGCAAGGCAATAAACGCCAACGCCTCAGTGCGAATTCAACGGTGGGCACTCATGCTGGCATCCTACGACTATACCATAAGGCACAGACCAGGCACAGACAACTGTGCCGACGCGCTCAGCAGGCTACCCCTGGCGACCACGGAAGGGTCTGACGAACATGACTGTGAGATAGTCATGGCAATCAATGCCTTTGAGTCCACAGGTTCGCCCATGACGGCTCGCCAAATCAGAGCCTGAACGGCCAGCGACCCCACGTTATCCTTAGTAAAAAGATGTGTCCTAACCGGTGACTGGGCAGAGACTCACGATGCCTGCCCCGAGGAATTAAAACCCTTTCACAGGCGCATGCATGAGCTATCACTACAAGCAGACTGCCTGATGTGGGGCAGCCGAGTAGTCATGCCTCTGCGAGGCAGAGAGGCATTTGTCCAGGAGCTCCACCACGAGCACCCGGGGATCGTTCGCATGAAGGCCATAGCCAGATCCCACGTCTGGTGGCCTGGTATTGACGCGGACTTGGAGCTCTGCGTCCGAAGGTGCAGCATTTGTGCCCAACTCAGCAATGTCCCCAGGGAGGCTCCACTGAGCCCCTGGCCCTGGCCTACAAAACCGTGGTCGCGGGTGCACGTAGACTATGCGGGCCCATTCATGGGCAAAATGTTCCTCATAGTTGTAGATGCATTTTCAAAGTGGATCGAATGCACCATTTTAAACTCGAGCACAACCTCCACCATTGTGGAGAGCCTCGCAACCATGTTTGCAACGCACGGAATCCCTGACATATTGGTCAGTGACAATGGTCCGTGCTTCACCAGCGCAGAATTCCAAGACTTTATAATTGACCACCGCATAAATCACATCAAGACAGCACCATTTAAGCCGGCCTCTAACGGCCAGGTGGAGAGAGCAGTGCAAATCATTAAACAAGACATGCTTCAAATCCAAGGTCCTACGCTGCTGGGTCGCCTGTCGCGACTGCTGCTGGCATACAGATCTCGTCCGCACTCACTGACTGGGATCCCCCCGCGCAACTGTTGATAAAAAGGACTTTAAAAACAAGGCTCTCATTAATCCTCCCAGACATGCACGAAATCGTTGAGGCAAAGCGCCGTAAGCTGATTGAGTACCATGACAGAAATTCGAGGGGGAGATGGAATGAGATAGGAGACAAAGTGTTTGTACTAAACTATGGCAGGGGTCCCAAATGGCTTGCAGGGACAGTAACGGGCAAGGAAGGAAACAGGTTACTGGTAGTACAAATGGACAATGGCAAAACCTGCCGGAGGCATGTAGACAAAGTCAAAAGCAGATTTACCAACAACACTGCGGAACCAGAGGCAGACTACAATGTGGAATGCTCACCACACCTGGTGGACACACAGAGGAAACAACCTGAGGAAAGGGCAATGCCAACAGACAGCCCAGGCGAGTAAACAACAATCACACCAATCGAAACAGACAGACCAGGCGAGATACCAGCAACCACACCCAAAGACAAACAGACACCAAGGCAAACAACTGAACCACAACTCAAACGCTCCACGCGAGAGCGTAGACCACCTGAGAGACTGAACCTATAAAGACAATAAGACCTTGGGAGAGGGTGATGTCATGTATCTTACATTATTATATATAACTGTATCCTGACATGCTATACATGACTGTAATAAGATATGACCTGTAACCACCAGCATACCTTACCACCAGGGATGCACTTGCAAGAGACAGGTATATAAGGGCAGGTCTCAGGCAAGTGCAGCATTCCAGAGCTGTGAAATAAAGGTGCAGGTCCAGAGTGACCTTGACTTCACTACATGCCTCGTGTAAATCTGTACTGAGGGGACAGGACTTTACAAGGCTGACACTCCAGTGCAGTACTGAGGGAACTCTGCACTGCCGGAGGTGCCGTCTTTCAGATGAGGTGTCAAACCGAGGCCCCGTCTTCTTTCTCAGGTGGATGTAAAAGATTCCATGGCACTATTTCGAAGAAGAGCAGGGAAGGTGCCCTGGGCCAATATTTATCCCTCAATCAACCTAACAAAAAAACAGATTATCTGGTCATAATCATATTGCTGTTTGTGGGAGCTTGCTTGTGAGCAAATTGCCTGCTGTGTTTCCTACATTACAACAGTGACTACATTTCAAAAAGTACTTCATTGGCTGTAAAGTGCTTTTTGAGACATCCAGTGGTCATTACGGATGCTATATAAATCCAAGTCTTTCTTTACATCCATCACCTTTCGCAGGAGATGACACCCTCGATAGTTGAGAGGCATTTAGGAAACAGCCAGGAAATAGGACCGATGGTTGACCAAGAGACTCGTTGGCATGAAGCTGAGGGAGTTCAGGCCAGCTTACCAATACAGACTGCCTTCGATACAAAGCTTAACGATTCTTTTTTCAGATGGACAATGTCAAGGTGATCACCATTATGAAGAAGCAAGGTCCAGTGATATTCTCGGCTATTTTGATGAGCGCCGCAAGATTGGATATTGATTTAAGAAACACAACATACCCGTAGCAGCCCAAGGCCTAACAGTTCGGCAAACATGCTCGGAATGATCATTGCAGCCTGAGAATTACACAATGTGGTATTGTTGTTTGAACATTTAGCCTGTTCATATAACATTCCTTCTTCCACTATTTTAAAGAAATGCTGATCCTTTTTCATAGAATTACACTGAAATTCCAGCACAGAAACAGACAATTCGGCCCCAGTGGTCCATGCCACTGCACCTCTCTGTTTTCCCTTTTCCAGAAAAAAGTGCCCCACCCTGTTCAGTCGTTGAACGTCATTGGCATCATTGCTGAATTGAAGAGAGATGGAGTCTCCAAAACTAGCATCTGCTCTGCTCTTCAACTGAGTTTGACACTTGTACAAATCATATGTTTACACAGCACTCCACCAACGGTGGCCGTGCCTTCTGTTGCCTGGGCCCCAAGCTCTGGAACTCCCTGCCTAAACCTCTCCGCCTCTCTACCTCTCCTCTTTTAAGATGCTCCTTAAAACCTGCCTCTTTGACCAAGCTTTTGGTCACCTGTCTTAATTGCTCCTTATGTGGCTCGGTGTCAAATTTTCTTTGATAACGGTCTTGTGAAAAGCCTTGAGAAGTTTTACTGCATTAAAGGCGCTATATAAATATTAGTTGTTGTGTTTAAAGTCTATTTTCTCTTGCAATGTGTAATCTAGATGAAGCATTAAGGCCTACAGGACATCACCAGGGATATCTAAAAACAGTAGGAGGGAAGATGAGAAAAGTCAAGATGAGAAATGGCTTGATGATGCCACCTTGGGTTTTTAAAAGGAAACAAGGAGCTGTGAAAGAATGAGTTTGAATGGGAGACTGTGCAATGAGTCTAGATTTTAAATACAGTATAGGTTTCCCTCTATACTGTCCCCAAATCAAGTCATATTTGCTCCTAGAGTGTGCCTTAACCTAACCTCAAGAGGAACCTGCATTTATATACAACCTTACAAAACTTTAGGACATCTCAAAGCCCTTCATAGCCAATGAAATCTTTTTGAGATGCAGTCACTGGTGTAGTGTAGGAAAATATGCTCAGCACAATCCCACAAATGGCAACGAGATAATGACCAGACAATCTGATTGTAGTGATGGTGGATTGAGGGACACCAGTTGCATCTCTCTACCCTTCTGCAAATAGTGCCATAGACACTCCGACAGTGCAGTGCTCCCTCAGCACTGAGCAGAAGGGTCAGCCGAGAATATGTGCTCAAGTCTCTGGAGTGGGACTTGATCCCACAGAGGCGAGAGTGCTACGCACTGAGATAAGGCCTTTACCTCAGAAGAGCCTTCTGTCGTCTTCCTGACACAGACTACCAATATTCATGTGGACTGGTGGTCACTCAAAACTGGTTTGAAGATGAAGACGAGGCAATTAATGTCAATGGTTAGGAGGACAGGCCAGCATGGATAGGGCAGATCACCAAGTGACAGATTCTGTGCAGGTGAGTTTCAAATGGGTTGGACGAACGAGAATGGTAGGCTAACAAGGAAGACATTGGGGCAGTAAGGTTTGGAGAGGAATTAGGGGTGTGGATAGGGTCTTTGCGACAATGGGAATGTGATAGGGTCGGAGACTGACGATGTAAGCAGCCTCGGTTAATGGATAAGCTACCAGGCTTTTTAAAAATGTATTCATTCATGGGATGTGGGTGTCGCTGGCAAGGCCGACATTTATTGCCCGTCCCTAATTGCCCCTTGAGAAAGTGGTGGTAAGCAGTCCATGTGGTGAAGGTGCTCCCACAGAGCTGACTTTGTTGTAGCAGTTTGGTACAACTGAGTGTCTCGTTCCGCCATTTAGAGGGCAGATATGAATCAACCACATTGCTGTGGGTCTGGAGTCACATATAGGCCAGACCGGGTGTGGGCAGCAGATTATCTTCCCTAAAGGATATTAGTGAACCAGTTAGGTTTTTACGACAATCCGATAGTTTGATGGTCATCATTACAGATAGTAGCTCTTTAATTCCAGAATTATTTAATAAACTACATTTAAATTTCCCAGCTGCCGTGGTGGGATTTGAACTCACGTCTCCCAGGACAAAACAGCCCGTTTGATTGGCACCCCATCCACTACCTTAAACATTCACTCCCTCCATCACCAAAGTACCGTGGCTGCAGCAACTCACCATGGCTTCTTCGGCAGCACCTCCCAAACCCGCGACCCCTATCACCTAGAAGGTCAAGGGCAGCAGGCACATGGGAACACCGCTACCTCCATGCTCCCCCCCAAGTCACAAACTATCCTGACGTGGAAATAGATCGGCCGTTCCTTCAAGGTCGCTGGGTCAAAATCCTTCAACTCCCTCCCCAACAGCACTGTGGGAGCACCTTCACCACACGGACTGCAGCAGTTCAAGAAGGCGGCTCACCACCACCTTCTCGAGGGCAATTAGGGATGGGCAATAAATGCCGGCCTTGGCAGCGACGCCACATCCCAGGAACGAATTTTAAAAATATTAGTCCAGACCTCTGGTTTGCTAGGCCAGTAACATAACCACTATAGTACTGTATCCCTTGAAACACATCTCTCTCAAGCAGGACCCTAAACCCATTTCAAATGGACCCTGATATTCATCGGAGATGGAACACTTTCATCCCATGAATATGGAGAATATTCATACCCAGGTCCTGACTGGAAATGTCTTAACCCACCTGCAAGATCTTGCCCTTGACGTTGCACTGCACAACATTTGTTGTCTGAACACTTGAGGTATTCAGCTACAATTTCTTTGTCTTCTACTTTAATGGATTAACATCTGCATTAAATAGCGAACAAAGCAATCGCATTCACTGTGTTCGACATTCACATGCGAATACAGATTTTCATGGTCCCAGTCCCTAAAGGGCAAAGTGCCTTTAATTGGTGGTTGTATCCATTTCTGTATTGAGCTGGGAATAATATATTAAATAGGAAATAAACACAAGCTAAAATCCGTAACATCTTTTATTAACTTTGTCACATGGTTATGCTTAAAGATGGAATAGAGTAAGCAATTTACTTTATCGAGCTTTAGTAAGCATAATTCTCAATGGTGGATTTTCTGGTGGAGTATAGTAATAGATGCTGATAACTTTCTGTCTAACTCTACATTGCCGCATCAAAGAAAATCTAAAATCAGGCCCTGGAGTACACATAATTCAATCTTCATGGTGTGGTCTTAACAACAGTAACTTGCATTTTAATAGCCCCCTTAACATAGTGTTTTAAAGTGAGTGGAGGAATAGATGCCAAGTAGTGAAGTAAAGCAGCAAAGTGATTATACGCATAAATATACCCGTGTCCTTCTGCGTATGCGTGCTGCCACCGAGGTCGGGCCGCCCATCGGCAACACCCCACAGTGCAATGCAGTGTGGCCAACGCTTTGTTCAGCCCCGGAGATGCTTGCATCGAAAGGGGTGAGATGGGGGATCTAAGAGAGAGTCAGGGGAGATCGGAGGGAGAGAGAAGCGGAGGGAGAGAGAGAGAGAGGGAGAGGGAGAGAGTGGGAGACGGAGAGAGAGAGGAGATGGAGAGAGACAGATGGGGAGATCAGAGGGAGAGAGAGAGAGGCTGGAGAAAGAGGGATACGGAGAGAGAGAGAGATGGGGAGATCGGAGGGCAAGAGAGAGAGAGAGATGGAGAGAGAGAGAGAGGGAGACAGGGAGTGATGGAGAGAGAGAGGGGGAGACGGAAAGAGACGGAGAGAGAGGGAGATGGGGAGAGAGAGAGAGATGGATAGAGAGAGCTAGATGGCGAGAGCAAGAGAGAGAAGGAGATGGATAGAGAGACAGTGATCGGTGAGAGAGAGAGACAGAGAGAGAGAGCAGTGATCATAACCACTGCTCCCCTTTTTTCGGACAGTAGGTGCTAGTAATGGTTCTGTTGCAACATCTCCTCTAGACCCATCTTTTGTTTCTTTACTTGTCTCATTACCAGCCCGCTTTTGCCTCGCACCATCATCCCTTTGATCATTTAATCTCTCCTGCCCTCCACCCTATCACAGACCTTCCCTTTTGTTTTTCAATAAAGGTGCTTTTTTAATGCAAGTCTCTCTTTCTGTCTTTTTACCACAAAATGGATGTCAGACAACCTATGCTAAACAATAGGCGCCAGGCAACATGTACCACAAGAGTACAGGTAGCATACAGCTTGGATGTCACACAAGGGGCACCGGGCAACTTGTACCAGACAAGTCATCATCATAGACAGTCCCTCAAGTCGAGGATGACTTGCTTCGACGCCATAAAGTTCACAGGTGTTTCAATGAAGCACCTAATATTCCAGGTCCCGAACTAAATCTTGAAGGGTGGAAGATGCCTGTGCGTGGATTTTTTTAACGTGTGGTGGCCGTTGCACACCAGCCACCACACGGGGCTTGACAGAGCTAGGTCTTGGTCCAGTGGCAAGGATTAACCAAGATGACTGGAGACCAGCTCTGCTGCACGGACCTAGTGTGCGCACATATCACAGTGTGGGCTGGCCCGTGCTGCCTCTTCTGGGCCCCGGACTCACGCCTCTCCTGGACCCCGATCACTTCACTCTACAATCTCTCGCTGCTCCTTTGCCCCGACCTCGCCGCTCCTGCTGTACCTGCCCACGCTCCAATCAGCAACCTGGATCTTGGTGGCGTACAATCCAGTCGCCCTCTTTGCTGCCGATGCTCTCCTGCTCCTGCACGCACTGCTCCCTGGAGTGGTAATCCGCCACGCTGCTCCTTCCGCTCCCCGGCCTGCTCCGATGGTGCTCACAGGCCGGGGGCCGCTCAGTAACACCAGTAAAACCAGACAAGTAACACACAATGGTTAACGCATCTACAATTCAATACAAGTCGTGCGACAATGATTGTGCTTGGTCTCGTCCAGGTCTGCCAATGCAACACTCACTCCCTTAGTGAGGTTCTAAGGAGTAAGCCCAGAACATGTGCTTAAGTCCTGGAGCAGGATTTGAGCCCAAAACCTCCTGACTCAGAGGTGAACCAGGCTGTATCTATATCTGTCGTGTGCTATAGATTGTGTGGTTTGGCTCTGCGTGTGTCTTTAAAATTTTTGCTATTATCATTTTGAGGCTGGAGATTGAGGTGCAAGGCATTACGAACATTGCAGAAAAAATTGCCGTGATGATTTTATCGATTAATTTTGTGGGCAGTCAGTTAACATAAATCCAATAATAAATAAATGAGAAATAAATCTTCAGAGTAAAGAATTAGCAACCTTGGCAATTTTTAGCTGCAAATAAGTTCCAGTATTAATTCAGTGGAGGTACAAATCACCACATTAGAGTCAACATCTACTGTATAAAGATACATTAAGATTGAAAATTTGCAGTATTGATTGAATAGAATTGCTGGGGCATGTCATGATGCAGCTCATGTCATCATCAATGTCGCAGTTGATATATGACTCGGTAGTGTAGAGGCATCATCTTCCGATAGAGATAGACCAATTTTCCAGCGCTGGGATGTGCTGGGCCTTGAGTCAGGATTGACAGCTCGCTGGTGACCCTGTTTGACATGTGGGAGGGAGCAGGCATGGCTGAATTCATGTTGCCGTACTGCAGTTGCAACGGTGTCAAGGTTTACTAGGAAGTTCTGTTTGAAAATATCGAGGGGGTCATTGTGGACTCAAGCATTGTTATAAGTGGGGGGCTCTTCTTGGGCAATCTTCTCATCTGAAGGCAGTAACCGATATGGTCCTCTGGTACCTTGCCGAAGTAACTATGCTTCATGTGACCAGAAGCGTAACTGGTCCAGCCACATAAATACTGTGGCAACAAGAGAGGGTCAAAGGCTGGGTATTCTGCAGTTAGTTACTCACCTCCTGTCTCCCCAAAGCCTTTCCACCATCTACAAGATACAAGTCAGGAGTGTGATACAATACTCTCCGCTTGCCTGGATGAGTGCAGCTCCAACAACACTCAAGAAGCTCGACACCATCCAGGACAAAGCAGCCCGCTTGATTGGCACCCCATCCACCACCTTCAACATTCACTCCCTCCAGCACTGGCGCACCGTGGCTGCAGTGTGTACCATCTACAAGATGCACTACAGCAACTCACCAAGGCTTCTTCGACAGCACCTCCCAAACCCGTGACCTCCACCACCTAGAAGGACGAGGGCATCAGGCGCATAGGAACAGCATCACCTACAAGTCACACACCATCCTGACTTCAAAGTATATCGCTGTTCCTTCATCGTCGCTTAGTCAAATTCCTGGAAATCCATCCCTAACAGCACTGTGGGAGTACCTTCATCACAAGGACAGCACGGTTCAAGAAGACGGCTCACCACCCCTTCTCGAGGGCAATTAGGGATGGGCAATAAATGCCGGCCGTGCCAGCGATGCCCACATCCCGGAACAAAGTTTAAAAAAAAATGTGTGATCCTAAACATTGAATGCAGGCAGAAATTCAACCATGGATGTCATCAGCACAAAACTCAATCATGTCTAACAAGAATAACACGGTTAGATAGAATGACATAGAATGTACAGCACACAAACTGGCCATTTAGCCCAAGTGGTCTATGCTGATGTTTATGCTCCTCACAAGCCTCCTCCCACCCCTTTTCATCTCACTCTATCAGCATGACCTTCTATTCCTTTCTCCCTCACGTGTTTATCTAGCTTCCCCTTAAATGCATTTATACTATTTGTTTCAACCACTCCCTGTGGTAGTAAGTTCCACATTCTCACCACTCTCTGGGTAAAGAAGTTTCTCCTGAATTCCCTAGTGAATTTATCAGTGACCATCTTATATTTATGGCCCCTAGTTCTGGTCTCCCGCACAAGTGGAAACATCTTCTCTACATCTACCCTATCAAACGCTTTCATTATCTTGAGGACCTTATATTATGTCACCGCTTAAACTTCTCTTCTCTCTCTCTCTCTCTCTCTCTCTCTCTCTCGAGAGAGAGAGAGAGAGAGAGAGAGAGAGGAGCCCTAGGCTGTTCAATCTTTCCTAATCGGTGTAACCACGATGGTCCAGTATCACATGTGTCAATTAGAAGCAGAAGCCTTGGCTAATTGATTCCCCTCCTCACTCCTCCCCAATCCAGCATTCCCCGAGTGCATTCCCATCTGAGATCAGTTAACTGAGCACAAACTAAGGGTCAAAATTTGGTACTGCCGGTTTTGAGGCAGTGTGACTGCCTGATTGCTGATTTTAGCACCGGGCATTCGGCGCAGCCTCAAAGTGCTAAATTCAGTTTTTACAGCCAAAGGTGAGAGCAGCACTAAAAAGTGTTGTTGGACACTCACCCTCGGGCAGGAACTCAGGAGGTTTGACTGAATTTCCCCACGGGAGGCTGCTACCATGCTAGGAAAAAACGGGAAGCAAAATAAAAAGAACTGAAGGTTCTCCGATCCACACACACACTTCCCCCACTCTTAAACCGAATGAACACACGCAGAAATAAGTAAAGAGAAGAACTTACCTCCTTCCTGTCTGGGCGAATTCCGCCCGCGATCCGCTCTGTTGCGACAGCTTTCTCAGGCTGTACGGCCGTCTATTCGTCCGAACAACGCAAATGTGGTGACAGAGGCGTCAGAGAGGCGTGGTACGCTGGATGACCTCACCACGTGGGTGGCGTTAGCCGACGCAACATTGATTCTTGGCGCCTCTGCCAAAGAGCCGACTGAATGTAGGATGAGGCGTTGACGCCGGTTACCGCGCATGGTCAGCCTTTGCTGCCCGTTAACCGCCACCCGCGCACGGTACACAACCTAATTTCGACCCCTCAGTGTTTTCCAGTCCAGATGCCACAAGCAAATTTACCAGTCGCATTAAAGAATGGAACAGATCCTCTACCAATGAATTGATACAGAACGCATTCTCATCCACCGCAGCAGTCAAACAGTCGCTTCTCCTACGTTACATCAGTGACTACACTTCAAAAGTACTTAATTGGTTGTAAAGCACTTTGAGACATCCTGAAGTTGTGAAGACCGAAAGACACATTTATATTGCAACTTTTCACAACCGCAGCATGTTCCAATGCGCTTTGCAGCCAATTACCTTTGGAGTGTAGTCACTGTTGTAATGTGGGAAACACGGCAACCAATTTATACACAGCAAGCTCCCATAAACAGCAATGTGATCATGACCAGATAATCTGTTTCATTTTGCTGATTGAGGGATAAATATTGGCCAGGACACCGGGGATAGCTCCCCTGCTCTTCTTCAAAATAGTGCCATGGGATCTTTTACGTCCACCTGAGAGAGCAAACGGGGCCTCGGTTGGACATCTCATGAAAAAGACGGCACCTCCGGCAATGCAGCACTCATTCAGTGCAGTGCCAGTCTAGACTTTGTGCTCAAATCTCTGGAGTGGAACTTGAACCTACAATCTTCTGACTCTGAGGAAAATTGCTACCCACTGAGTCATGGCTGACACCCTTGCAAAAGGCACTATATAAATGCAAAACTTTCTTTGTTTCTTGAATCTGTTTGTGCGAGGTCGAACTAGCCATTAACTGGCACAACCTACCCGTCGCAATTAGTACAATTACCACCCTGCAATTTTTGCAAGTGATCGATAAGGGCTGGTTCTTTGTGTGATGTCCTAAAGCTAGTGTCAGGAAGATAAATTGACAGTAATGGCAAAGGTCAGTCATATGTCACCGTAATCCAAAGAATTTAGTGTTTAATTAGCTGTGCCTGAAAGAGAGGCGAATATTTTGCCTTTAGGGTGTGTGAGTTTTTAAATTTGAGAGGAGCTGTGGAGTGAAGGTGCCACCGTTGATTAAGCATTGCGATTAAAAGTGCTTTCAAATGCTCATAACTACGAAGCTTCTGCACATTATGTGTAGCGACACTGCAAATTCACTTGCGAAGATTTCCCTCTTCATTATCTTCAGAGAAATCCCTTTTTAAAAATCAGGTTTGCAATTTACACCGCACTTTATCACATCACTAAAACACTTTGCACAATGGGTTAGAATTTCACTTTTCAGCCAGTGGCGGAAACATAGGAACACAGAAACACAGGATCAGGAGGAAGCCATTGAGCCCCTCAAGCCTGTTCCACCATTCATAGCTGATCTGCGACCTAACTCCA
This sequence comes from Pristiophorus japonicus, assembly GCF_044704955.1. Classification (NCBI taxonomy): domain Eukaryota; kingdom Metazoa; phylum Chordata; class Chondrichthyes; family Pristiophoridae; genus Pristiophorus; species Pristiophorus japonicus. Next base: position 183,684,039 of record NC_091989.1, read on the forward strand.
TAGACCCAACTTTTCCCCATATGCATTAATACATATCAAAAATCAAGCAATCTCAGATTTGTAGAATTTGGCAAAGGATAGTCGGGTGTGGGGGCATATAACGGGAGCACGATCCACTCCTGCTAGTTTTCTACCCCTTGTTGAAAGTGAAAATCTGCCCCCAATGAATTCCTTTGGGAGCAGAATGACCATTAAGAAAAGAAAGAAAGACTTGCATTTATAAAACGCCTTTCATGACCAACGGATGTCCCAAAACGCTTTACAACCAATGAAGTACTTTTGCTTCAGGTACTTATCCAATTCCCTTTTGAAAGCCACAATTGAGTCCGCCTCCACCACCCTTTTCAGGCCGTGCATTCCCTATCCTAACCACTCACTGTGTAAAAACGTTTTTCCTCGCGTCACCTTTAGTTCTTTTGCCAATCACCTTAAATCTGTGTCCTCTGGTTCTCAACCCGTCTGCCAATGGGAACAGTTTCTCTCTCTCTACTCTGTATGGACCCCTCATGATTTTGAACACCTCTATCAAATCTCCTCTCAACCTTCTCTGCTCTAAGGAGAATAACCCCAGATTCTCCAGTCTCTCCACGTAACTGAAGTCCCTCATCCCTGGAACCATTCTCGTAAATCTTTTCTGCATCCTCTCTAAGGCCTTCACATCCTTCCTAAAGTGCGGTGCCCAGAATTTGACACAAGTTTTATAAAGGTTCATCATAACTTCCTTGCTTTTGTACTTTATGCCTTTATTTATGAAGCCCAGGATCTTGTACATTTTTTTAACCACTTTCTCAACCTGCTCTGCCACCTTCATCGATTTGTGCCCATATACGCCCAGGTCTCTCTCTCTTCTTGCACCCCTTTTAAAATGGTTCCATTTAGCATGTATTGCCTCATTCTTCCGACCAAAATATATCACCTCACACTTTTCTTCATTGAACTTCATCTGCCACCTGCCTGCCCATCCCACCAGCCTGTCTCTGTCCTCTTGAAGTCGATTACTATCATCCTCACTGTTTACTACACTTCCAAGTTTCGTGTCAAATTTTAAAATGTTGCCCTGTAACCCCAAGTTCAGGTCTTTAATGTACATCAACAACAGTACTGAATCACTGGTGAACACCACAGTACACCTCTCTCCAATTGAAAAACAACCATTCACCACAGCTGTCTATTATCCATCCCTTAACCAATTACTGCCCCTTTTATCCCAAGCTCTTCAATTTTGCAAACAAGCCTAATATGTGGTACTTTGCCAAAAACATTTTGAAAGTTCATATGCACATCAACTGCACTGCCCTTATCCACCCTCTCTGTTACCTCATCAAACAACTCAATCAAATTACTCAAACAAGATTTTCCCTTAACAAATCTGTATTGGCTCTCTTTTATTAGTCCACGCTTGTCCATGTGGCTGTTAATTTTCTCCTGGATTATTGTTTCTGAAAGCTTCTCCCGCACCAATATTATCATCATCATCATAGGCAGTCCCTTGGAATCGAGGAAGACTTGCTTCAAATCTTAAAGTGAATCCTTAGGTGGCTGAACAGTCCAATACGCGAGCCACAGTCCCTGTCACAGGTGGGACAGATAGTCATTGAGGGTAAGGGAGGGTGGGACAGGTTTGCCGCACACTCTTTCCGCTGCCTGCGCTTGGTTTCTGCACGCTCTTGGAGATGAGACCCGAGGTGCTCAGCACCCTCCCGGATGCACTTCCTCCACTTAAGGTGGTCTTTGGCCAGGAACTCCAGGTGTCAGTAGGGATGTTGCACTTTATCAGGGAGGCTTTGAGGGTGTCCTTGTAACATTTCCTCTGCCCACCTTTGGCTCGTTTGCCGTGAAGGAGTTTATTAAATTGACCGATATTAAATGGACTGACCTGTAGCTGCTGAGTTTATCCTTCTCCCCACTTGTGAACAAGGGTGCAACATCTACAATTCAACAGTCCTCTGACATCACGCGTTACCCAAGGAGGATTGGAAGATGGTGGCCACTACCGCTGCCATTTCAATCTTCCCTCAGCAACCGAGAATGCATCCCTTCTTGTCTACTTTAAGTACTGCCCGCCTTCCTAATAACGCCTCTTTATCTATATATTAATCTCTTCCAGTATGCTGGCAACCCCCTCATTTACCATAGTTTTGGCAAAGTCCTCCTCCTTGGTAAACACAGTGCAAAGTTTTCATTTAACACCTCAGCCATGCCTTCTGCATTTTGGTCCGTAGTTGGCCCATTGCTCTAGTGACAACCCTTTTACAGTTAATATGCCTGTAGAAGACCTTGTGATTCCATTTATATTAGCTGCTAATCTGCTCTTGTACTGCTTCTTTGTCCCTCTTATTTTCCTTTTCACTTGTTTGTAGTTTTTATATGCAACATATTTCTCTCTTATATTACCAAGCTGACATCTGTCGTACACCCACTTCGTCTGCTTCATCCTACTCTCTAACTCTTTTGTCATCCAGGGAGCTCTGGCATCGGTAGCCCTACCTCCCCCCCATGCTCCCACCGTAGGAATGTACTTAGACTGTATGCAAACCATTTCCTCTTTAAAGACTGCCCTTTGCTGCATGACATTCTTGCCTGCCAGTCTATGACTCCAATTTACACAGGTCAGTCCCTCCTCAATTTGCTGAGATTAGCTGTCCTCCAGGTAAGTATTTTTTATTGTCGATTGCTCCTTGTTCTTCTGCATAACTAATCTAAACCTTGCGATACTGATACTGGTCACTATTGCTGAGGTGCTCCTTGACTCTGGCAATCTCTACTTCACCCACTTTGTTCCCCAGGAATAGATCCAGCAATGCCTCTTCCTCGTTGGACAGGATACATACTGATCAAGAAAATTCACCTGAACACATTTCAAAATTTTCTCACCTTCTTTGCCCTTAACACAATCACTGCCCTGCCCTGTTAAATATTGAGGTATTTAAAGTCTCCCATTATCACTACTCTATAGTTTGTGCACTTCTTAATCATTTCTTTGCAAACCTGCTCCTCAATCTCCTTCCGACTATTTGGTGGCCTATAAAATATACCAAGCAACATAATAGTTCCTTTATTGTTTCTTACCTCCAACCAAATAGATTCTGTCTTTGACCCCCTCAAGGACTCTCTCTTTCTAGCACTGTAATATTTCCCTTGTTAATGGGGTATGATGAAGAGGAGTGGGAGGAGCCTCGTGTGGAGCACATTTACTGGCATAGACAAGTTGGGCCAACTGGCCTGTTTCTGCGCTGCAGCCTCTATGTAATTCTATGTAAGCTAACACAAAAAGATTTTTCACAATTTCACTAGAACTACCGAGCAAGGGTATTGAGTGTCTTTTGGTGACCAGAGAAATTCAAATCCCATATATTCACAAAATAACAACCAGATATAAGTGACTTATAAGTATTAAAATATTCTAGGATAGAAGAAATGGCAAAACATAATATATTAGAAGAGGGAATTTGGGGTTACGGGAACAATGGAGGAGATTCTTATTTATTATTATTCTTCAGTCTTTGTTGGCATAATTCCACTAGGGACACGAGGAAGTGAAAGGAACCAATTTTAAAAATTGATGAATAAGCATGCAGAGGATACTGAGCATAAAATTGTTGAGTACGATGTTTATTCCATCGGTTGAAGGAAACGCATGTCTCACCAAATGTCATGTCCCATTCAACTTGCATTTACACATTGCCTCTAAAGTATTAAAATGTCCCAAGGCGTTTCGCAGGACCATAATCAGACAAACAGCGACACAGAGCCAAAGACGGTGGTAGTCGGACGGGAGGCGAGCTTTAAGGAGCGATTTAAAGGAGAGATATGTGAAGAGGTGGAGAGGTTTAGAGAGGGAATTCCAGAGCTTAAGGCCTAGACAACTGAGGGCACAGCCAGCAAATGGTGTAGCAAAGAATGTGAGGGTAGAATTGGAGGAATTCAGAGTTCTTGGAGGATTGTTGGACTGGAGTAGGTTACACAGATAGGGAGGGGCGAGGCCATGGAGGGATCAGAAGATGACGATGAGAATTTTAATATCAAGGCGTTGTTGGACCGGGAGCCAATGTTGGTCAGTTGCTGGTAGAACCAGTCCCACCCTCCCTTTCCCCTCAATGACTGTCTGTCCCACCTGTGACAGGGACTGTGGTTCTCGTATTGGACTGCTCAGTCACCTAAGGACTCATTTTTAGAGTGGAAGCAAGTCTTCCTCGATTCCGAGGGACTGCCTGTGATGATGATGAGACGCATTACAAGAAGCCTCTGCAGCACTGAACAAGAGGGAACATTAATCACAGCTCCCCCTCCCACAAACTGTCTTTTGATTCCTATTGCGAAGTGTCCATTGTGTGGTCAGGATTGTGGTTGGGTTGTGAAGGTCTCTGCACTGAGAGATCATTCTTACATTCCACCTGCTTGACCAAACCTTTGGTCACCCCTTCTAATATTGCTTGCTTTAACCCTATCACACTTTTCTTTGTGCCTTTGTGAACTGCCTCGGAAAGAGTTTGCTGTGTTAAAGGCGCTATACAAAGGTAAACTGTTGTTTATTAAAGAAAGAATGCCAGCACTTTCACTTCCTCGGACATCCCAAAGGACTTTGCAGCCAATTGAAGTGTGGTTATTGCTGTAGGAAATGCGATAGCCAATACTTTTATATATTTGTTCTGGGATGTGGGCATCTCTGGCGAGACCAGGAGTTATTGCCCGTCCCTAATTACTGTTGTGAAGGTGGCAATGAGCTGCAGTCCATGTGGTGAAGGTGCTCCCACAGTGCTGTTAGGGAGGGAGATCCGGGATTTTAACCCAGCGACGATGAAGGAGTTGCCGATATATTTCCAAGTCAGATTGGTGTGTGACTTGGAGGGGAACTTGCAGGTGGTGGTGGTCCCCTGCACCTGCTGCCCTTGTCCTTCTAGGTGGTAGAGATCACGCGGGTATGGGAAGTACTGTCTGCGATATCTTCTCCACGACATCACAAACACACTCACTTACAAGATGGCTTCCACTCAGGAACTTGTCAGGTGACCTGTCACCTGATGCTTTTATTGTATTTCCAACAATGGCTGCATTACCAAAGTAGTTCACTAGATGGAGCTATATATTACACTGTCGAAGAAATGAGTTGCTGCAGTGCATCTTGTAGATGGTGCACACTGCTACCATGGTATGTCACTGATGGAGGGAGGGAATGTTTAAGGTGGTGGCTGGGGTGCTTTGTTCTGAATAGTTACATAAGGATTACATAGGATTACATATGACACAGAAACTTGCCATTTGGCCCAACCAGTCCATGCCGGCGTTTATACTCCACTCGAGTTGCTTCCTGTCTTTCCTCATCTGGCTCTATCAGCATAACCCTCTATTCCCTTCTCCCTCATATGCTTGTCTAGCCTCCCCTTAAATACATCGATACTATTCACATCAACCCCTTTCTGTAGTAAATCTTCCTTATAAATCTTCACTGCGCCCTCTCCAGTGCCTCTATATCCTTTTTATAATATAGCGACAAGAACTGTACACAGTACTCTAAGTGCGGTCTAACCAAAGTTCGATACAGGTTTAGCATAACTTCCCGACTTTTCAAGACTATGCCTCTAGAAATAAACCCTAATTGCTTTTTTTCTGGCCTTGCTAACCTGTGTCGCAACTTTTAGTGATTGGTGTATTTGTACTCTGAGATCCCTTTGTTACTCTACCCCACCTAGACTCACACCCTCCCAGTAATAAGTGACCTCCCTATTCTTCCTACCAAAATGTAATACCTCACATTTATCTGTGTTGAAATTCATTTGCCAATTATATGCCCATCCTGCAAGTTTATTAATGTCCTCCTGTAATTTGTTGCAGTCCTCCTCCCTTATTTGGTGTCAACCGAAAATTTAGAAATTGTGTTTTTCATTCTAAAGTCTAAGGGCTAGACTTTCCACTTTTGTGCAATTCGGACAAAAATGGACATTTTTTCCAGCCTGGGTGGCAAATATGGGTTTTGAGATCACTGAATTATCGCCCATTTCCAAAACCCTAACTTTCCATTTTTTTAAATGGCCGTTACCGCGAGCGATCTGAAATGGGTGTCAGCGTTAACATTTTTTGATCTTCTACCGTAAAGTGTCGTTGATCGTAGCAATGGCATGGCAATGCTCGTTTCCCACGTTTCAGGAGGTTGGGGTCATCATTACATGTGCAGAAGAGAGAGGGAGCAGAGAGGGACTGAAAGCGTGTGTGGCTTGTTTGGCTGTTGTGGGAGGCAGAAGGGAGATTCACCAGCAGCAAAAAGCCTACTAAGCACCAAGAAGGTAGTCGGCACCGAGTTTTGGTCCAATAAGTAATATATAACATGGAAGGGATGGAGCAGGCCCTGGAGCTGGTAGCCAGGAACACTGGTGGCAGAGGGCTCCCAGTGGTCCAGGAGTACGGCACTGCACCCCAAGGTGCCGCACCCCCATTGCCAACGACACATGAGAGCCAGGAGGAAGATCTTGCTCCTGACTCGGAGCAAGTTCCCACCTCGGGATCGTCCTCTCCCGTATCCGTCCAGGCAGCGGTTCTGCCGTCATCTCCCCCAGTGAAGCAGCGGCTGAGGAGATCCTCGGCCAGGCGGCTTGGAGTCAGGAGGGGAAGGGGAAGGATCGAGGTGAGGAGGAGAAGCGGGTGGGGGGGGGGGGAAGAAAAGTGAGATGCATGACCACAGGTGTTATCGGGGGCATATTTTTAGGCTGCTGGTGCTATTTTGGTGGGAGGGTCAGGGCAAGGGGCGAGGGGGTTACCTTGTTGGTTTGCATTTGTGTTCTATTTTGCTGGAAATGGGGACCATTGTAATGATGTAAATGTGATAAATTTGTTGCAGGGTGGGGCGGGGGTGGGGTGGGGCATTGTTTACAGTTATATTTATGATTTCAGACAAATGGTTGGATTAAATGTTTTTTATTTAACATAACCTTGTTGCGCATTGTCTCAGATAGCTGCACCATTACACACTGGTGATCTCTTAACATGAAAGAGATGAATCAACTTAAACTTTAGCTGTATGACCTGCACACCCAGCAGTGTTGCAGCTTTGTAAATACCACCAACGTTCTTTCAAGCAAAGCGCTCATTTATGAGCTGCTGATGTAATAGTCTTGGAGCTATGTAGCCACTACGGGCCCTTTGCTGTGGTCGAGAGAGGGGCGGGGGCATGGTTTCAGTGTCAGGCTGATTGTCTGGCCTGAGGTCAGCGTCTACCTCCTCGTCCTCCTCTTCCTCTCTCTCCTTAGATGGACCGTCACACCCTTCTGGCAATTCTTGTCCCCTCCTGATAGCCAAGTTGTGCAGCATGGAGCACACCACCACAAATTGAACTATCTGCTCAGGGTGGTATTGGAGCTCGCCTCCTGTGTGGTCCAGGCATCTAAAGTACTGATTAAGCACTCCAATGCTTTTCTCGACGATATTGCGAGTGGCTCTGTGGCTCTCGGTGTATCGCCTCTCGTCTCCGGTGTGGGTGTCACGCAGGGGGATCATCAGGCAGGTGGTGAGGCCATATCCCTTGTCACCAAGCATCCAGCATTGACCTTGTGGCTAACTGGTAAACATGTTAGGTACAGTGCTCTCACGCAAGATGTGAGCATCATGGATGCTACCCAGAAATTTAGCATTCAGTGCCATAATAATTTGCTGGTGGTCGACAACGAGTTGTACATTCGGGGAGTGGAATCCCTTGCAGTTCCTAAAAACCTCTGCATCCTGAAAAGGTGCCTGTATCGCGATGTACGTACAGTCTATTGTTCCCTGCATCTTGGGAAAATTAGCAATTCGGTAGAATTCTAAAGCCCTCTCAGTCTGAGCCTCCCAGGTCATAGGAAGCTGATAAAGTCCATCCTGCAAGCGTACAGGGCTTCAGTGACCTGTCTAATGCAGCAATGTGTGGCATGCTGAGATAGAAACATAGAAACATAGAAAATAGGTGCAGGAGCAGGCCATTCAGCCCTTCTAGCCTGCACCGCCATTCAATGAGTTCATGGCTGAACATGAAACTTCAGTACCCTCTTCCTGCTTTCTCGCCATAACCCTTGATCCCCCGAGTAGTAAGGACTTCATCTAACTCCCTTTTGAATATATTTAGTGAATTGGCCTCAACTACTTTCTGTGGTAGAGAATTCCACAGGTTCACCACTCTCTGGGTGAAGAGGTTTCTCCTCATCTCGGTCCTAAATGGCTTCCCCCTTATCCTCAGACTGTGACCCCTGGTTCTGGACTTCCCCAACATTGGGAACATTCTTCCTGCATCTAACCTGTCTAAACCCGTCAGAATTTTAAACATTTCTATGAGGTCCCCTCTCATTCTTCTGAACTCCAGTGAATATAAGCCCAGTTGATCCAGTCTTTCTTGATAGGTCAGTCCCGCCATCCCGGGAATCAGTCTGGTGAATCTTCGCTGCACTCCCTCAATAGCAAGAATGTCCTTCCTCAAGTTAGGAGACCAAAACTGTACACAATACTCCAGGTGTGGCCTCACCAAGGCCCTGTACAACTGTAGCAACACCTCCCTGCTCCTGTATTCAAATCCCCTCGCTATGAAGGCCAACATGCCATTTGCTTTCTTAACCGCCTGCTGTACCTGCATGCTAACCTTCAATGACTGATGTACCATGACACCCAGGTCTCGTTGCACCTTCCCTTTTCCTAATCTGTCACCATTCAGATAATAGTCTGTCTCTCTGTTTTTACCACCAAAGTGGATAACCTCACATTTATCCACATTATACTTCATCTGCCATGCATTTGCCCACTCACCTAACTTATCCAAGTCACTCTGCAGCCTAATAGCATCCTCCTCGCAGCTCACACTGCCACCCAACTTAGTGTCATCCGCAAATTTGGAGATACTGCATTTAATCCCCTCGTCTAAATCATTAATGTACAATGTAAACAGCTGGGGCCCCAGCACAGAACCTTGCGGCACCCCAGTAGTCACTGCCTGCCATTCTGAAAAGTACTCGTTTACTCCTACTCTTTACTTCCTGTCTGACAACCAGTTCTCAATCCATGTCAGCACACTATAACGCAAATGTTGCCAGCTGAGGCCTGAAAGGAACCAGATGCATAGAATGAAAGTGCTGCGGTGACCTTGACTTCAACTGACAGTGCGGTCCTGATGGTGCTGGGAGGCTGCAGATCTTCCCTGATGAGCTGGCATATCCCACTGATAACCTCCTTGTGGAAGCGCAGTCCCCTAAGGCAGGTGGTAACAGACAAGTTGAGGTAAGGCTGCTTCTCCCTGTAAGTGCGGGGGGTGTAATGTCTGGTGCTCCTCATCAGTCTGGCATGGCTTACATTGGGTACATAATGCTGTTGAATGTATCTTCTGCCATCTCGAGTCTGCAGCATGTGCGTGGTCATCAAGAGAGGCTGAGAAATGACAGGCCCCATTCCACCAGCTACCAGTATTACACAGTTGCTCACAAACAATAAATGTTCCCACTAAGACACGTAAAGTAAATTCCAATCGTCCACACTATGATAAGATTTTTGTTCAGATGTTCACATCAGCTTAAAACACCACCAGAGTACATCCAAACTCCCCCAAAGTTGAAGCAGAGCAGCCTTTTAAATGATGCGACTTGCGATTAAGAAAATGGCTGTAATTAGTTCAGGTCAGTTCAACTTTTCCAAGGAGTTTTCTCAGCGAGTTATATTGTCGGCGAGATGTGTGCAAGGTGCCGAAATTAACGCTGGCCGATTTTCCGGGCGTTAGTTTCGGCAAATGTGATCTTTACGACAAAAAACAGTGGCCGGACGGTATTATTAAAATCTTGGTGTTATTTTATGTGCCGAAAGTAAAGCTGGGCGACATTATGGGCCTTGGTTTCGCCCATTCTGATCTTTCCAACCCAAAAAAGTGGGCGGGCGGTATTATTTTTTATTGGCAGACCTACATGCCGAAAGTAAGGCTCGGTGATAAGTAACCGAGAAATCGGTGTTATTTTCCATTTAATGGCTAAATGGGCGATATATGGGCATTACACCTCATTTCAGCGTTAAAATGGAGGTCAAGTGGGCGGTATGCATGTAAAAATAATGGAAAATCTAGCCCTAAATCTCTAATATAAATTGTGAACAACAGTGCTCCCAGCACTGATCCTTGTAGAACACCACTACTCACCTTCTTCCACTGTGAATAGTTACCCCTTATCTCTACTCTCTGCTTTCTTCCTTGAAGCCAGCTAGCAATCCATTCTGCTACTTGTCCCCTGACTGCACATTCTCTGACCTTGTTCATCAGTCTATTATGAGGTATCTTATTGAAGGCCTTTTGAAAATCTAGATAAATTACATCTACTGCATTACCCTTGTCTACTCTCTCTGTTACCTCTTAAAAAAATTCAATGAGGTTGGTCAAGCAAGACTTTCTCTTTTCAAATCCATGCTGACTATTCATTATTATATTTTTGGTTCCGAGATGTTCTTCTATCTTCCCCTTTAGTCGGGATTCCATTATTTTTCCTACCACCGATGTTAAGCTGACTGGTCTATAATTCCCTGGACATATTCTATTCCCCTGCTTAAATTTAGGTAGTGCGTTAGCTATCCGCAAGTCCTCTGGCACTACACCTTTTTCTAACAAATTATTAAATATGTGTAATAATGCCTCTGCTATCTCTTCCCTAGATTAATTTAAAATGCGTGGATGCAATCCATCCGGACCAGGGGTTTTAACCTCTTTGAGTTTGATTAGTTTATTTAATATATCCCCTCTTTTTATTTTAAATGTACTTATCTCATTACTAATCTCATCATCCAATCTCATGTCCAGCTGTTTTCATCATCATAGGCAGTCCCTCGGAGTGAGGATGACTTGCTTCCATGCTGAAAAGGGATGAGTTCACAGGTGTATCAATGAAGGACCTAATAATCCGGATCCCGAACTACATCTTGAAGGGTGGAAAATGCCTGTGCGTAGACCTTTTTAACATGTGGTGGCCATTGCACACCAGCCACCACACGGGCTTGACAGAGCTCGGTCTTGGTCCAGTGGCAAGGGTTAACCAAGACGACTGGAGACCAGCTCTGCTGCACGCACATATCGCAGTGTGGGCTGACCCGTGCTGCTGCTGGGCAGCTGTTCTATCTCACTGGTATGTACTGAAGTAAAATAATGAATTAGTATTTCTGCCATCTCTCTATCGTTACCTGTGGTATTATCCTGTTTATCCCTTAATGGCCCTTTTCCCATCCCAACCTCCCTTTTTCTATTGATGTGCCTGTAAAATATTTTACTATTTTGTTTTTTGTTCCTTGATAATTTAATTGCATAGTTCCTCTTTATCTTCCTGATTGTTTTGATGACTTACCTCCTAATCTTTTTGTATTCTCCCTTATCATGCACTCCCCTGCTGTCTATTTGCTTAATGTATGCTCTTTCCTTACCATCAATTGTTACCTTATGGCTTTATTCATTGTGTTTCATTAGTGTTTAATGTGTTCTTTCCTTTTAGCAGAATATATTGTTCCTGCACTCTGTTGAACACTGTTTTAAATGTTTCCCATTGCTGTTCTACATAGTTTATTGCCGAAATTGTTGCACATTTTATTTTCCCAAGTTCTATTCTCAGCCCCTCAAAATCAACTATTTTCCAATCTATTAATGTGTTTTTCATTATACTTATGTCCTTCTCAATTATCATCTTAAAACATATTATATTATGGTCACTATTGCCTAGATGTTCCCCTACTTTTACTTCTCTTATCTGTTCTGGTTCATTCCCCATTACTAGCTCCAATAGCGAGCCCTTGTTGGGGTTTTTTTACATATTGGGTTAGAAAGGAGCCCTGTACACATTGTAGGAACTCCATTCCCTTATCCCCTTTACCTACCTCTTCTGTCCAACTAATATCCGGGTAGTTGAAATCCCCCATGATTTTGTTTGTTTTTTACTCATTTTCCTCATTTGTATTCATATTTTTTCCTCCACCTCCCGTCCACGATTAGGTTGTCTGTAGACTAAACCTACTAGTGTGATTGATCCTTTATTATCATTTATTTCTATCCATATGGATTCTATTTTTGCCTTGCTTATAGTTGCGTCACTTTTTTCTACTGCCGTATGTTATCCCTAATATCTCCCCTTTTTCCTTCTCTGTCTTTTCTAAATATGTTATACCCTGCAATGTTTAATTCCCAGTCCTGATTTTTCTGTAGCCATGTCTCAGTGATCTGTCTGGTTCCTCACAATGTATGATTGCCTCCAGCTCTCCTGTTTTATTGTGGACACTATGTGCATTGTTGCACAGACAGTTTAACTCATTTTAATAGGAATTCCTCTCACTTTATGTTTACGCATCTTTTTAGACTCCTGTTCGATAACTCTACTTATTCCCTTGCCATCAATGTCCTCCCTTATTTTATTCTATCCTATGCTCTCTTTTCCTGTTTTGTTTAAATTTAGGCTGGTTACATTTCTTGTCGATCCCTCCCCCATCTTACTAGTTTAAATCCTTTGCCATTTCCCTATTTACCCTTTCCGCTAGGAAACGGGCTTCTTGAGTGTTGTTGGAGCTGCACTCATCCAGGCAAGTGGAGAATATTTCATCACACTCCTGATTTGTGCCTTGTAGATAGTGGAAAGACTTTGGGGAGTCAGGAGGCGAGACATAAACCCAGCCTCTGACCCGCTCTTGTTGCCACAGTCTTTATGTTGCTGATCCAGTTAAGCTTCTGGTCAATGGGGACACCCAGGGCGTTGATGGTGGGGGATTTGGCAATGGTAATCTGTTGAATGTCAAGGGGAGGTGGTTAGACTCTCGCTTGTTGCAGATAGTCATTGCCTGGCACTTGTGTGGCACGAATGTTACTTGCTACTTATCAGCCCAATCCTGAATGTCGTCCAGGTCTTGCTGCATGTGGGCACGGACTGCTTCATTAACTGAGGAATTGCAAATGATCCTGAATACTGTGCGATCATCAGTGAACATCCCCACTTCTGACTTTATGATGGAGGGAAGGACATTGATGAAGCAGCTGAAGATGGTTGGGCCTAGGACACTGCCCTGAGGAACTCCTGCAGCGATGTCCTGGGGCTGAGATGTTGCACAAACAAGATCCCACAAACAGCAATGAAATAACTGTCCAAATGATCTGTTTTTTAGTGATTGTGGTTGAGGGATAAATATTAGCCAGATCAATGGGGAGAATTCAGCTTCTCTTCTTTGGAGCAAATCCATGGGATCTTTTACATGGACCTCAGAGCAAAGATAGGTCTCGGATTAACGTCTCCTCTGGAAAATGACACCTCCGACAATGCAGGCTGGATTATGCACTCAGGTTTCTGGAATGGGATTTAAACTCAGAGGTGAGAGTGCTACCATTGAACCAAGTCTATGTTGAACCGCTCAACCTTATTGTACCAATAATACGCAGGCGGACTTCAAATGGGCTAGATCTCCAAACCCTCTGACTCAGAGATGTGCTACCACTGAACCAGGCTGACACCGATTATTAAAATCATTTCTTCAGCATCAGTTCAATGGAGTTCTTAAAACATTATCACTCTTTCAGATACTTTAAGTTCAGTGACCATTACAAAGGAGCACTCATGGGAAATCATCCAGAAATCATTATTGAAGTTAAGCTGCTCTTCCCTGTCTGCAAAATAACCCCAACCAATGTTTTAAATAGAAAGTTAATCTGCATTCTTCGCCTAGTTTACAGCACTTTTGAATCTGAGTCAGAACATTGTGGGTTGAAAACATCACTTTAGAAATTGAGCACATAATCTAGGCTGACATTTCAATGTCATACTGTGGGAGTCCTGTGACTGTCAGAAATGCTGTCGAATGCATGAGATGTGAAACATAGATCCTGTTTGCCCAGTTAGGTGGGCGGGAAAGATTCCCGTGGTACGATTTGCAGATCAGAGAGTTGTGGTTAACAAATAACATCAGAAGCAGGTTAACTGGTTATTTGCATCATTTGCTGTGCGTTGAGTGGAAACTGGCTCCCATATTTATTCAGATAACAACAGTGAGCGCATTTCAAAAGTAACTGATTGGTTGTAAAACACCTTGGAATGTTTGGAGGCTCAAGTTCAATATAGGTTTCCTGGTTTTGTTTCATCCTTCCTTCCTTCCTTCCTTCCTTCCTTCCTTCCTTCCTTCCTTCCTTTCTTCCTTCCTTTCTTCCTTCCTTCCTTCCTTTCTACCTTCCTGCCTTCCTTTTTACCTTCCTCCCCAATCTTTATTGGTAGCAAAACACCTTGTGAAGTGCAATATAAGTTTCTACTTTCCTTTACTCTCTCTTTCTTGCTTTCTTTCATGTTTTCTTTCTTCTCTTTACCACTCCTTTCTCTCTTCTTTCCTTCTTTGTGATCTGCTCCCTTTCCAGCACAAAGTCCTTCACCTGCATATTCCACTAGCTCCTAAAAAATCCATTGCATGCGGCCTATTCCTTGTTCCCTCGGCTCCACCATTACAGACTAATCATTGTGCCCCTGCTCTATAAAATTCTCTCCTAAAATCACTTCATCGCACTACAGGAAACACAGAGCATTAGGATGGAGGTACAGCAAGCAATTAGGAAGACAAATGGCATGTTGGTCATTATTGCAAGGGGGTTGGAGTACGAGGGGGAAAACTTGGAGTTGCTTTTGCCTCCCGTTAGAGCCTCCAGAGGGTGCTAACACGGGGCAACCGACTTTTCGCCCGGGTGCAGTGCCGCGACCGACTCCCGCGTAGCACCCCAGGCTGCCAGCGATGATGACGTCAACACCCTGCGCAGCTCTAACGGGAGGCACAAGCAACTCCAAGTTTTCCCCCTCATACTCCAACCCCCTTGCAATAACGACCAACATGCCATTTGTCTTCCTAATTGCTTGCTGTACCTCCCGTTTTCGCCTCGGAGCGATAATTCAGTAGTGCCCCGTGCAGGTGCTGCGAGCAATGCCCCCCCGTCATCTTCACATACTGCATGCAGCGTACAGCGTATGGCGTATAGCTTCGCATACAGCGTACTGGGCTGTAGGCCGCTCACAGGGCGGAAGTTAACGGGGAGGTGCGGCGGTGAAAACTAAAAAATGGCCAACTTACCGGTCGGGCCTTCTTCACTGCAGACCATGGGGTCAGTGTCACGATCTTGCAGCCCGGCATTCCGCTAGTCTGCCATGGCACCCTGCTCCCTGGTGGTCTAGCGATGGCCGCTTTAATGGAAGAGGAGGGCCCAATCTTCCCGCCAGCTCTACGTGGAGGGACGCGCAGCGCTTGAAAACTTCATGTCCCTTTGCGCCCTGGTCACACCCCCGAGAGGAAATGGAGCACAAGATATAGCTCAAGGGGCGGGACTTGTGCGCCTGGCGCAGGAACTCCCGCCTCACGGCTGCTACCGAATTTTTCCACCATGAGTCTTACTACAATTTTACAGGGCTTTGGTGAGATCATACCTGGAGTACCGTGCACAGTTTTGGTCTCCTTATTTGAGAAAGGATGTTCCTTTATATGATTAACCGTGCTGTCATTTTGTTCCCTTTAACCACCTGCGGTACAGTTTCCGCTTTGGGTGCAATCGGCTAATCCGGGCGCTCAAAATTGGGCTGGTTTTCTGAATTGATTTTCTTTGCTGAAATTTCTTGCCAAGAGTCCTCCATAAATCAACATAATCAGACAATTTAGAATGTAATGTAAAAAAAACCCATTGCATTAATGAACATTCCTTGCTGTATTTAAGAGCGGTAACCTGTGCAGTTTTATTAATACAGCTGAAAATGGATTTCTCACAAAAAATTAAGCATTTTTAATCAGAGTGCCACCACCTATGAGTAACCCGATTTTAAACCACTGAAAATAACTTTAAAATCTATAAGGAACCAATTATTAGTTTAATTGGTGTACAGTAGATATTTTCTTAGTAAATCAAAAAATATATATATTTAAACGTTTTTAAAATGTGTTCTTATGTCTTTATGTACTTAATGTATGCCTCTTTCTTTACCCTCAATTGTTCCCTTATGGCTTTATTCATCCATGGAGTCACATTAGTGTTTCGTTTGTTCTTTCCTTTTAGTGGAATATATTGTTCCTGCATTATATTGAACATCATTTTAAATGTTTCCCATTGCTGTTCTACATCGCTTTTTGTCTAAATTGTTGCCAATTTTATGTTCCCAAGTTCTATTCTCTGCTCCTCAGGATCAGCTTTTCTCCAATCTATTACCCTGATTTTTGTCATATTATGTCCTTCTCAATTATCATCTTAAAACATATTATATTATGGTCACTATTGCCGAGATGTTCCCCTACCTTTACTTCTCTTATCTGCTCTGGTTCATTCCCCATTACTAGATCCAATAGCGAATCCTCCCTTGTAGGAGTTTTTTACATATTGGGTTAGAAAGGAATCTTGTACACATTGTAGGAACTCCATTCCCTTATTCCCTTTACCTACGTCTTCTGTCCAACTAATATTGGGGTACTTGAAATTCACCATGATTATTGTTCTATGGTTTTTACTAATTTCCCCAATTTGTCTGCATCTTTCTTCCTCCATCTCCCTTCCACATTAGTTGGTCTGTAGACTGCACCTATTAGTGTGATTGATCCTTTATTATTTTTTATCTCGATCCATATGGATTCTATTTTTATCTTGCAGACAGTGGAATCACTTTTTCCTGCTACCATTATGTTATCCCTAATAACAACAGCTACTCCACCTCCTCTTTTTCCCTCTCTATCTTTTCTAAATATGTTATACCCTGCAATGTTTCATTCCCAGTCCTGATTTGTGAGCATAGAAATCTAGACTGTCACTTCACTGCAATACTGAGGGAGTGCTATGCTGTTGGAGGTGCCGTCTTTCAGATGAAAAATTAAACTGAGGTCCTACCTGCTCTCTCAGATGGACGTAATAATCTCCCCGGTGTCCTGGCTGTATTTATCCCTCAATCAACATCACTAAAGCAGAATATTTGGTAATTATCACATTGCTGTTTGTGGGAGCTTGCTGTGTGCAAATTGGCTGCTGTGTTTCCTACATTAGAACAGTGACTACACTTTAAAAGTACTTTATTGGCTGGAAAGCACTTTGGGATGTCCTGCGGTCATGACAAGAGCCGTATAAATACAATTCTTTCTTTTCTATCTCCATGTCTTTTTTTGTTACAAAGAATTCAGAAATAATCTGCAAGTTTAGTTGATTCAGAAGCGAATGTCATTACTGCTGAGAAATTCTGTAATGTGTAATGCAGAGACCTGGATGATTTGATTGGTGAGCTTAACTGAAAGTGGCTGGTAGCTTTGCAATATTAGGAAGGTTGTGAGGATCATTGTGTGAAGGGAAAACTGCACCTTCCACTCTTGTCAAATCTGTACAGTGGCTAACCGGAGTAGTCTTTCCAGTTTAGCAGCACAATAGATTGGAAAAACACACTTGGACTTTTTGTCTTGTAGATGTACCAAATAGATTCTGATGTACAGATTTGTGGATGGCATATCCAGGCAAATTTATACAACCTGAGGTATTACATTGGATATGTGTCTTTTTCCAGTTGGCAAACAGTAACTAGTGAGGATCTGTGCTGGGGCCTCAACTATTACAATCTATATTAATGACTTGGATGAAGGGACAGATGTAATGTAGCCAAGTTTTCTGATGATACAAAGATGGGTGGGAAAGCAAGTTGTGAGGAGGACACAAAAAATCTGCAAAGAGATATAGACAGGCTAAGTGAGTGGGCAAAAATATTGGCAGATGGAGTATAATGTGAGAAAGTGTGAGGTTATCCACTTTGACAGAAAAAATAAAAAAGCAAATTATAATTTAAATGGCATAAAATTGTAAAGTGCTGCAGTACAGAGAGACCTAGGGGTCCTTGTGCATGAAACACAAAAAGTTAGTATGCAGGTACAGCAAGTAATCAGGAAGGCAAATGGAATGTTCATTTTTATTGTAAAAGGGATGGAGTATAAAAGCAGAGAATTCCTACTACAACTGTACAGGTTATTGGTGAGACCACACCTGGAGTACCACGTACAGTTTTGGTCTCCGTATTTAAGAAGGATATACTTGCATTGGAGGCTGTTCAGAGAAGGTTCACAAGGTTGATTCCGGAGATGAAGGGGTTGACTTATGAAGATAAGTTGAGTAAGTTGGGCCTATACACATTGAAGTTCAGAAGAATGAGAGGTGATCTTATTGAAACATATAAGATAATGAGGGGGCTCAACAAGATAGATGCAGAGAGGATAGTTCCACATAAGGGAATTTAGAACTATGGAGTATAGTTTCAGAATAAGGGGTCGCCCATTCAAAACTGAGATGTGGAGGATTTTCTTCTCACAGAGGGTTGTAAACCTGTAGAATTCGCTAACCCAGAGAGCTGTGGAGGCTGGGTCATTGAATATATTTAAGGTGGACATAGACAGATTTTTGAGCGATAAGGGAGTGTAGGGTTATGGGGAGCGGGCAGGAAGCAGGAGCTGAGCCTAGGATCAGATCAGCCATGATTTTATTAAATGGCAGAGCAGGTTCGAGGAGTCAAATGGTCAACTCCTGCTCCTATTCCTTACGTTCTTAATTTCTTATATACATCACAGAAACAGGTCATTTGGCTCAACCAGTCCATGTCGGCTTTTATGCTCCATTCGAGCCTCCACCTGTCTTTCCTCATCTAAATCTATCAGCATAACCCTCTATTCCCTTCTCCCTCATATGCTTGTCTAGCCTCCCCTTAAATGCATCTATACTATTCGCAGCGAGATCCACATTCTCACCACTCTCTGTGTAGTGTCTTCTGAATTCCCTATTGGATTTCTTGGTGACAATCTTATATTGATAGCCTCTAGTTATGCTCGTTCTCACAAATGGAAACATTCTCTCTATATCCACTCGATCAAAACCTTGCATAATTTTAAAGATCTCTTTTAGGACATCCCTCAGCCTTCTTTTTTCCAAGTGAAAAGAGACCCAGCCTGTTCATCCTTTCCTGATATGTACACCCTCACATTTCTGGTATCATCCATTGTATATTCTGTTACGTAGTTCCTTGGAGCTCATTGCAAAGAGTTTTATAAGACAGACAAATTTGTTGGGTGCATCTAATACTGAACAACACGACACTGGGGGCTAGGAGGTAGGCTTGTGCCACCACGCTATTGGGAAGAGACACTGAAGGGAGGGCAGATGCAGGCCTTTGTTGAGAAAGGACAATATTGGGAAGAATATTGTACATCTCAGCCAAAACCAAAAGTAACTGTATATAAAACTGTCTCCAGAAGGTTGGTAACCAGCGAAAATATTTAAGATAATTGGCAAAAGAACCAAATGAAGGTTGAAGAAAAAACATTTTTACACATAGAAACAGAGAAAATAGGTGCAGGAGTAGGCCATTCAGCCCTATACACAGCGAGTTGATATGATCGCAAATGCGCCACTTGAAAGGATGGTGGAAGCAGATTCATTAGTCATTTTCAAAAAGGGAATTGGATAAATATTTGAAAAGGAGAAATTTTCTGGGATATGGGGAAAGAGCGGGGGGAGTGGGATTAATTGGATAGCTCTTTCAAAGAGCCGGCACAGGCACGATGGGCCGAATGGCCTTTTTCTGTGCTGTAAGGATCTGCGATTTGAATTTGCATCTATACAATGGCATCATAACCTCAGGACATCCCATCGCGCTTCACAGCCAATGAAGTACCTTTCATGCGTATTCACTTTTGTAATGTAGGAAAATGTGAAATCCAATTTGCACACAGCAATTTGGTAAATGAGCAATTAATCTGTTTTGGTGATGTTGGTTGAAGAGTAAATGTTGGCACGGACACTGGGGTGCACTCCTAATTCAAATAGTGCTTTGCAGTCTTTTAAATCTACTTGATCTACAGGATCTCGGTTTCATGTCTGGTCCAAAAGACGGCAACTCTGAGAGTGAAGAACTCCCTGACCACCGTAATAGAGTGTCAGCCTGGATTATGGAAAGGAAAGAGAAGAGAAGAGAAGAGAAGGGAAAGACAAATAAAAAAGAAAAGAAAGAAAAGAAAGAAAGACTGACTTGCATTTATAAAGCATTGTTCACAACCTCAGGATGTCCCAAAGCGCGTTATAGCCAATGATGTACTTTTAAAGTGTAGTCACTGCTGTAATGTGGGAAATGTGGCAGCCAATATGCGAACAGCAAGCTCTCACAAACAGCAATGTGATAATGACCAGATACTCTGTTTTCAGTGATGTTGGTTGAGGGATAAATATTGGCCCCAGGACACTCCCTCAGCAATGCACTGGTGTGCCAGCCTAGATTATGTGCTCAAGTCTCTGGAGTGGGGGTTTGAACCCACGACCTTCTGACACAGAGGCGAGAGGGAATGCTACCAATGAGCCGAAGCTAACACTTATTTGACAAAGAATGCGATTGAGGCATGTAAGCGAGACGGAGGGTAGGGGAATTTTTCTGCTGGATGGCAATGGTCTCTTCAAGTTTTATAGTTTTCTAA
This sequence comes from Pristiophorus japonicus, assembly GCF_044704955.1. NCBI lineage: Eukaryota > Metazoa > Chordata > Chondrichthyes > Pristiophoridae > Pristiophorus > Pristiophorus japonicus. The sequence continues at coordinate 183,704,478 of NC_091989.1, forward strand.
GTACACTTATCTGCTTTAAAATCTATTTCCTATCCCCAAGCGCATTTGTTTAATCAGTCCAGTTACTTTTAGTGCTATTTATCTCCGTTTACTTGTCAGTTGGCAACATCGTTCGATGTCATCGGCAAATTTTGTAACCTTATAAGTACTTTCCTTATAGTGAATCGTGTGAATGCCAAAGGACCAAGAATCTGTTCGGGCATGGCTTCATTTGTTAATACCATCTGCAGAGAGAACTTTTTCCAACATCTGTCCCATTTATTTTCTATTACAAATCCAATTTCTAATTCCAGCTGGCTTGTGTGTCATTAATTATGACACCTCATCACACCTCTGAAAGCACTTCAAAATAAAATGATGTTATGTCGGCAAATATGGCAGACACTTTAGGCCCGAATTTAAACGTTCCACCATTGGCGACAGTGCATTCAGCTGCCTGGGCCCTAAGTTCTGGAATTCTCTCCCACAACCTCTGCACCTCTCTCACCTCCTTTAAGATGCTCCTTAAAACCTACCTTCTTGACCAAGCTTTTGGCCACCTAATATGAGAACAGAAGAATTAGGAGCAGAAGTAGGAGATGCAGCCCCTCGAGTCTGCTCCGCCATTCAATAAATCATGATTGATCATCGACCTCAACTCCGCTTTCCCGCCCGATCCCCATATTCCTTGATTCCCCTAAATCTATCATGCCCCCTAGTTCTAGACACTCCAGGCAGGGAGAAACAACCTCTCAGCACCTACCCTGTCAATCCCCTTCAGAATCTTGTATGTTTCAATGCAATCACCTGCCATTCGTCTAAGCTCCAGAGAGTATAAGCCTATTCTACATAATCGCTCATCATAAGATAGCCCCCTCATCCCAGGAATCAATCTAGTGAACCTTCATTGCACCGCCTCCAAGGCTGGTCTCTCCTTCCTTCGATAACGGGACCAAAACTGTGCACAGTACTCCAGGTGTGGTCTCACCAAGGACCTGTACAATTGTAGCAAGACTTCCTTTCTCTTATACTCCAACCCCCTTGCTAAAAAGGACAACATGCCATTTGTCTTCCTTATTGCTTGCTGTACCTGCATGCTAGCTTTCTGTGTTTCTTGCACGAGGACACTCAAATCTCTCTGAACTTCAAGATTTAAAAGATTCTCACCATTTAAAAAATATTCTGTTTTTCTATTCTTCCTACCAAAGTGAATAATCTCACATTTCCCCACATTATACTCCATCTGCCACCTTACTGCCCACAGTCTATCGATATCCCTTTGCAGACGTTTTGTGTTCTCCTCACAGCTTACTGTCCTACCTAGCATTGTGTCATCGGCAAACTTGGATACATTAACTCAGTCCCTTCATCCAGGTCATTAATATAGATTATAAATAGCTGAGGCCCCAGTATAGATCCTTGCGGCACCCCTAGTGACAGCCTGCCAACCTGAAAAAGAACCGTTTATCCCTACTCTCTGAGTTCTGTCTGTTAACCAATCCTCTATCCATGCTAATACATTACCTTCAAACCCATGTGTCCTTATCTTGTGTAATAACCTTTTATATGGCACCTTATCGAATGCATTTTGGAGATCCAAATATACTACCTCCACTGGTTACCCTTTATCTATCCCGCTAGTTACATCCTCAAAAAACTCTACAACATTTGTCAAATACGATTTCCCTTTCATAAAACCATGTTGACTCTGCCTAATCATGTTATGATTTTCTAAATATCCTCATACCACTTCCTTAACAATGGATTCCAGTATTTTCCCGACGATTGATGTCAGGCTAACTGCCCTGTAGTTCCTTGTTTTCTCTCTCCCTCTCTACTTGAATAGCGGTGTTACATTTGCTACCTTCCAATACATTGAGACCATTCTAGAATCTAGGGAATATTGGAAGATCAAAACCAATGCATCCAATACCTTTGCAGCTAACTCTTTAAGAACTCTCGGATGTAGGTCGTCAGGTCCAGGGGATTTGCCGGCTTTTAGTCCCATTAGTTTCTCTAGTACATTTACTTATATCAATTACTTTAAGTTCCTCGCTCTCATTAGACCCTAGGTTCCCCAACATTGGTGGCCGTGCCTTCAGCTGCCTGGGCCCCAAGCTCTGGAATTCCCTCCTTAAATTTCTCCGGCTCTCTGCCTCTCTCTCCTCATTTGAAGATGCTCTTTAAGACCTACCTCTTTGACCAAGCTTTTGGTCGCCTGTCCTAATATCTCTTTATGTTGCTCGGTGTCAAATTAACTGAGCAGATAGCTGTTAACGGATATGATGCAATTGGGATTAGGGTGACATGGCTCCAAGGTAACCAAGGCTGGGAACTCAACATCCAGGGGTATTCAATGTTCAGGAAGGACAGACAGGAAGGAAAAGGAGGTGGGGTAGCGTTACTGATTAAAGAGGAGAGTAACGGAATAGTAAAGAAGGACATTAACTTGGATGATGTGGAATCTATATGGGTAGAGCTGCGAAACATCAAAGGGAGTAAACATTAGTGTGAGTTGTGTACAGACCACCAGCAGTAGTAGGGAGGCTGGGGATGGTATCAAACAGGAAATTAGGGACGCGTGCAATAAGGGTACAGCAATTATCATGGGTGACTTTAATCTACATATTGATTGGGCAAACCAAACTGGTTGCTATTGTGTTCCTAACACAGATGAGACTGCACACAGGGAGGTTAAAGTAACAGTGACCTCAGTCTTTATTAAGACACTCTAGAGTGAGGAACAGGCCTTAGGGGCCGGCTTATATACAGTGCTCTCAAGGGATCCTGGGATCTCTTGGGACTTCAGGGGATGCGCTCTCTGGTGGCGGAACATGCGAGTGCATGCTTTACAGATACACAACATCACTCCCCCGCAAAATCAAAGTGAAAACTATTTACAAGGTGAAGCGGTCAGGAGCCTTTCTTTCCCTGGTGGACCGCCTCGGTGCAAGTGTTTGTTCTGGTGTGTTGGCTGTGCCCTCGCTGAGCTGGCGTGTTGTTAGCCCTGCTGGGTGAGCCTGGCCTTGCTGGGCTGTTTGGCGTGATGGGTTCGATTTCCTGGTCCGGCGTGGTGTCATTGATAATTTGGGTGTGTGTTGTGGGCTCGAAAAAGGTGGTGTCTGCTGTGGGTTGTTCAGGGAGGTCTGTGAACCGCAGCCTCGTTTGGTCCAGGGGCTTTCTGCAAATTTGTCCATTGTCTAGTTTGACTACAAACACCCTACTCCCTTCTTTAGCTATCACCGTGCCCGTGATCCACTTGGGACCATGTCCATAGTTTAGCACATACAGATCCATTTCCTGTGACACAGTGGCGCGACCATCGTTTACATTTTATTGCTGCCACGTGCTCTCTATCTGATCATGCAGGTTGGGGTGAACCAGCGAGAGTCTGGTTTTAAGTGTCCTTTTCATGAATAGCTCAGCCGGGGGCACCCCTGTGAGCGAGTGGGGTCTTGTGCTGTAGCTGAGCAGTACTCGGGATAGGCGGGTTTGGAGTGAGCCTTCTGTGACTCGTTTAAGGCTCTGTTTGACTGTTTGTACTGCCTGCTCTGCCTGCCCATTGGAGGCTGGTTTAAACAGGGCTGAAGTGACATGTTTGATCCCATTGCGGGTCATGAATTCTTTTGTTCGGCACTGGTGAAACATGGCACGTTGTCACTGATGCGATTATTTCACATTCAATCCATTTTGAAAAAGCATCCACAACCACCAGGAACATTTTACCAAGAAACGGGCCCGCATAGTCAACATGGATCCTCGGCCATGGTCTGGAGGGCCAGGACCACAAACCTAGTCGTGCCTCTCTGGGCGCGTTGCTCAACTGAGCACACAGGCTGCATTGCCGTACACAGGACTCTAAGTCAGAGTCGATACCGGGCCACCACACGTGGGATCTGGCTATCGCTTTCATCATTACTATACCCGGGTGTGTGCTGTGAAGATCCGAGATGAATGTTTCCCTGCCCTTTTTTGGTAGCACTACGCGGTTAAACCGCAACAGGTCGTCTGCCTGAATGGACAGCTTGTCCTTTCGCCGCTGGAACGGGGATGCTGGCCCAGCTCCCATGCAGTACAGTTTTTTACTAGGGTCAGCAGAGGATCTTGGCTGGTCCAAGTCCTAATCTGGCGGGCCGTGACAGGTGATTTATCATTTTCAAACGCTTCCATGACCATCAACAAGTCTGTGGGCTGTGCCACCATCAACAAGTTTGCAGGCTGCGCCATTTCCACCCCATGGTGGGCAATGGTAGCCGACTGAGAGCATCCGCACAGTTCTCGTTGCCTGGCCTGTGGCAGATGGTATAGTTATATGCTGATAACGCGAGTGCCCACCTTTGCATGCGGGCTGAGGCATTAGTATTTATCCCCTTGTTTTCAGCGAACAGGGATATGAGGGGCTTGTGATCGGTTTCCAGCTCAAATTTGAGGCCAAACAGGTACTGATGCATTTTCTTTACCCCAAACACACACGCTAATGCCTCTTTCTCAATTATGCTGTAGGCCCTCTCGTCCTTAGACAAGCTCCTGGAGGTATAGGCGACAGGTTGCAACTTCCCCGCAATGTTAGCTTGTTGTAATACACACCTGACTCCATACGACGACGCATCACATGCTAGCACAAGTCTTTTACACGGCTTATACAATACAAGCAGCTTGTTGGAGCATAAAATGTGTCTGGCTTTCTCAAAAGCAATTACTTGGTTTTGTCCCATACCCAGTTCTCACCTTTACGCAATAACACATGTAGGGGCTCTAAAAGGGTGCTTAACCCCGGTAGGAAGTTACCAAAATAGTTGAGGAGTCCCAGGAACGACCGCAGCTCCGTGACATTCTGTGGCCTGCGTGCGTTCCTGATAGCCTCTGCCTTGGCGTCTGTGGGCCGAATGCCATCCGCCGCGATCTTTCTCCCCAGAAACTCCACTTCTGTTGCCAAGAAGACGCATTTTGACATCTTCAGCCGCAGCCCTACGCGATCCAGTCGCTGGAGGACCTCCTCCAGGTTTGGTAGGTGCTCGACGGTGTACCGACCCGTGACCAATATGTTGTCCTGAAAAACCACCGTGCGTGGTACCGACTTGAGTAGGCTCTCCATATTTCAAGGAAGATCGCTGCAGCCAACTGAATTCCAAACGGGCATCTGTTGTAGATGAACAGTTCCTTGTGCGTGTTAATACAGGTGAGGCCCTTCGAAGACTCCTCCAGCTCCTGCGTCATGTTGGCCGAAGTCAGGTCGAGCTTGGTGGATGCCTCCTGCCAGCGTCGAAAATAGGTCGTCTGCCTTAGGTAGCGGGTATTGGTCCTGTAGCGAGAAACGATTAATAGTTACTTTATAATCGCCGCAAATCCTGACCGTGCCATCACTTTTGAGAATTGGAACAATCGGGCTGGCCCATTCGCTGAATTCCACTGGGGAGATGATGCCCTCACATTGCAGCCTGTCCAGCTCGATTTCCACTCTCTCCCTCTTCATGTGAGGTACCGCTCGCGCCTTGTGGTGAATGGTCGTGCCTCTGGGACCAAGTGGATCCGTACCTTCGCCCCGGAAACGTTTCCAATGCCTGGCTCAAAAAGGGAAGAAAATTTGTTGAGAACCTGGATACATGAGGCCTCATTGACATGTGATAGTACTCGGATGTCATTCCAGTTCCAGTGGATTTTGTCCAACCAGCTCCTTGCAAGCAGTGTGCTGCCATCGCCCGGGACAATCCAGAGTGGCAGTTCGTGCACCGTGCCCTCATAGACGACCTTGATCATGGCGCTGCCCAGGACAGTGATACACTCTTTGGTGTACGTTCTCAGTTTCATGTGGATGGAGCTCAGGGCTGGTCTGAATGCCTTGTTGCACCACAGTTTCTCAAACATCTTTTTACTCATAATGGATTGGCTAGCGCCAGTGGTCATTTCCATGGCTACGGGTAAGTATTCAATTTTACATTTAGCATTATAGGTGGACATTTCGTCGAAAATGTGTGCACCCCATGTACTTCAGCATCTACCTCCTCTCCCTGAGGCTCGACATTGCTTTGATCCACCATGGACCGATCTTCCTCTGCCACATGGTGGTTAGTAGGTTTTGCAGAGCTTGCAGCTCATCTGGAGCTGCCCCATTGTTCCACAGCTCTTGCAAACATACACTTTGAAGTGGCATGAATAGGCTGAATGGAAGCCTCCATGCCAACAAGGTGTGAATTGCCTTGCATTCATCCTTTGTTGCGGACTCTGAGTCATCTGGGTCACCTGAGGCCTGCTGACAGTTGCAGATTTGTGGTTTCTGCCCTGTACATTTCTGTTCGCAAATACAGTTCCAGTTAATTTATGAACATTGCTCGCACTTGTGTGCTGAGAGATTTGTTTGGTGTTATCACTGGTGGACATAAACGCCTGTGCTATCGCAATGGCCTTACTGAGGGTTGGTGTCTCTACAGTCAAAAGTTTTCGTAGAATAGTCTCGTGGCCAAAGCCCAGTACAAAAATGTTTCTGAGCATCTGCTCCAGGTAGACATCAAACTCACATTGTCCTGCAAGTCGCCTTATCTTGGCGACGTAGCTCGTCGCTTCCTGACCTTCAGATCACTGGCACGTGTAGAACCGATACCTCGCCATCAGCACGCTTTCCCTTGGGTTAAGATGCTCCTGAATCAGTGTACACAGCTTCTCATACGACTTATCTGTGGGTTTTACCGGAGCCAGAAGATTCTTCATGAGGCTGTAGGTCGGTGCCCGCAGACCGTGAGGAGGACCACTCTCCTTTTTGCAGCGCTTCTTTCTCCGTCCAGCTCGTTGGCTACAAAGAACTGGTCTAGCCGTTCGACATAGGCTTCCCCGTCCTCACCCTCTGAGAACTTCTCCAGGATGCCCACAGTTTGCTGCATCTTTGCGTTGGATTCGTATTCTCGTCGCCAGTCATTGTGTTCCTAACACAGATGAGACTGCCCACAGGGAGGTTAAAGTAACAGTGACCTCAGTCTTTATTAAGACACTCCAGAGTGAGGAACAGGCCTTAGGAGCCGGCTAAGATACAGTGCTCCCAGGGAGGGATCCCTTGGGACTTCAGGGGATGCACTCCCTGGTGGCGCAACATGGGAGTGCACGCTTTAGAGATACACAACACTCACAATACTGTGGAGGAAAATTTCCTGGAGTGTATAAGGGATGGTTTTCGAGATCAATATATCGATGAACCAACTCGAGAGCAGGCCATCCTCGACTGGATCTTGTGTAACAAGAAAGGTTTAATTAGCAATCTGGTTGTGCTCTTGGGGAAGAGTGACAATAATATGGTAGAAGTCTTTATTAAGATGGAGAGTGACACAGTTAAGTCAGAGAATAGCGTCCTGAACTTAAAGAAAGGAAACTCCGACGGTATGAGACGTGAATTAACTCGGATGGACTGGAGAATGATACTTAAAGGATTGACGATGGATAGGCAATGGCAGACATTTAAATATCACATGGGTGAACTACAACAATTATACATTCCTGTCTGGCTCAACCGTGGCTAACAAGGGAAATTAGGGAAAGTGTAAAATCCAAGGAAGAGGCATATAAATTGGCCAGAAAAAGCAGCAAACCTGAGGACTGGGAGAAATTTAGAATTCAGCAGAGAAGGACGAAGGGTATAATTAGGAGAGGGAAACTCGAGTATGAGAGGAAGCTTGCAGGGAACATAAAAACTGACTTCAAAAGCTTCTATAGATATGTGAAGAGAAAAAGATTAGAGAAGACTAATGTAAGTCCCTTGCAGTCAGAATCAGGTGAATTCATAATAGGGAACAAGGAAATGGCAGAGCAATTGAACAAATACTTTGGTTCTGTCTTCACTAAGGAAGACACGAATAACCTCCCGAAAATACTAAGGGACCGAGGGTCTAGCGAGAAGGGGGAACTGAGGGAAATCCTTATTAGTCAGGAAATGGTGTCAGGGAAATTGAAGGGACTGAAGGCCGATAAATCTCCAGGGCCTGATAGTCTGCATCCCAGAGTACTTAAGGAAGTGGCCCTAGAAATAGTAGATGCATTGGTGGTCATTTTCCAACATTCCATGGACTCTGAATCAGTTCCCATGGGTTGGAGGGCAGCTAATGTAACCCCACTTTTTAAAAAAGGAGGGAGAGAGAAAACAGGGAATTATAGATTGGTTAGCCTGACATTGGTGGTGGGGAAAATTCTGGAATCAATTATTAAAGATGAAATAGCAGCGCATTTGGAAAGCAGTGACAGGATCGGTCCAAGTCAGCATGAATTTATGAAAGGGAAATCATGCTTGACAAATCTTCTCGAGTTTTTTGAGGATGTAACTAGTAGAGTAGACAAGGGAGAACCAGTGGATGTGGTGTATTTGGACTTTCAAAAGGCTTTTGACAAGGTCCAACACAGTAGATTGGTGTGCAATATTAAGGCACATGGTATTGGCGGTAATGTATTGACATGGATAGAGAACTGGTTGGTAGACAGGAAGCAAAGAGTGGGAATTAACGGGTCCTTTTCAGAATGGCAGGCAGTGACTAGTGGGGTGCCGCAAGGTTCAGTGCTGGGACCCCAGCAATTTACAATATACATTAATGATTTAGACAAAGGAATTGAATGTAATATTTCCAAGTTTGCAGATGACACGAAGCTGGGTGGCAGTGCGAGCTTCGAGGAGGCTGCTAGGAGGTTGCAGGGGGACTAGGACAGGTTCGGTGAATGTGCAAATGCATGGCAGATGCAATATAATATGGATAAGTGTGAGGTTATCCACTTTGGTGGCAAAAACAGGAAGGCAGAATATTATCTGAATGGTGACAGATTAGGAAAACGAGAGGTGCAACGAGACCTAGGTATCATGGTACATCAGTCATTGAAGGTAGGCATGCAGGTACAGCAGGCAGTAAAGAAAGCAAATGGCATGCTGGCCTTCATAACGAGGGGATTTGAGTATAGGAGCAGGGAGGTCTTACTGCAATTGTACAGGCCTTGGTGAGACCACACCTTGAGCATTGTATGCAGTTTTGGTCTCCTAATCTGAGGAAGGACATTCTTGCTATTGAGGGAGTGCAGCGAAGGTTCACCAAACTGATTCCCGGGCTAGCAGGACTGACATATGAAGAAAGACTGGATCGACTAAGCTTATATTCTCTGGAATTTAGAAAAATGAGAGGGGATCTCATTGAAACATATAAAATTCTGACAGGATTGGACAGGTTAGATGCAGGAAGAATGTTCCCGATGTTGGGGAAGTCCAGAACCAGGGGACACAGTCTAAGGATAAGGGGTAAGCCACTTAGGACCGAGATGAAGAGAAACTTCTTCACTCAGAGAATTGTGAACCTGTGGAATTCTTTACCACAGAAAGTTGTTGAGGCCAGATCATTAGATGTATTCAAAAGGGAGTAAGGTGTGGCCTTTACAGCTAATGGGATCAAAGGGTATGGAGAGAAAACAGGAATGGGATACTGAAGTTACATGATCAGCCATGATCATATTGAATGGTGGTGCTGGCTCGAAGGGCCAAATGGCCTACTCCTGCATCTATTTTTTATGTTTCTATGTTAAAATGCTCCTGTGAAGTGCCTTGGGACATTTTACTACGTTAAAGGTGCTATGTAAATACAAGTTGTTGTTGATTTTAATCCTCCATGCCTGAAGAGGATAGTCTAATTGATTTGTGCATTTGCATCAGTGTGGATACAACAGTAAAACAATTAATAATGTATCAGTTATTTTCCCTCTTGACAACGAGTTGCAGTCATAATGTGAGCCAACATAACATTACTTGGCATTTAATCAATAATTTATGCTTATGGTTTCCAATTTTATACTCATAATGAGTATCTATTCCTGATCTCCTCCCCTTACAAGTCGCGTTCCGTGTCGGGAATCCCCTGGGATTGAGGTGGAAGCAAGTATCTACTTCTTAGACCATTGCTAATATCACTTTTGGTGGATCGTCTGCGAGCAGGTTGATGGGTGGTGAAGACTCCTGCCTGTTTAGTTGCCTTCCGTTGTAGGAGACATTATCGCCCCCAACTGATTTGATTGGTGATGCTAAACAGATATAAAACACGAGTTCTGCCCCAGCTGGAGCATTGCGTCCAATTCTGGGCACCACACTGTTGGAAGGACGTGAAGGCTTTGGAGAGGGTGCAGAAGAGATTTACCAGAATGGCTCCAGAGATGTGGGATTACAGTTACGTGGAAAGACTGGACAAACTGGGGTTGTTCTCCTTCGAGCACAGAAGGCTCAGAGATTTTATAAAGATCTTTAAAATCATGAAATGTTTAGATGGGGTAAATAAAGCGAGACTGTATCCAATGGCTGAAGGGTTGATAACCAGAAGGCACAGATTTAAGGAGATTGGTAAAAGAACCAGAGGCGACATGAGGAAAAATCTTTTTACGCAGCGAGTGGTTAGGATCTGGAATGCGCTGCCTGATAGGGTGGTGGAGGCAGATTCAATAGTAGCCTTCAAAAGGGAGTTGGATAAATACTTGAAGGAGAACATTTTTCAGGGATATGGGGAAAGAGCCGGGGGAAGTGGGACTAACTGGATTGCTCTTCGAAAGAGCCAGGGCAGACTCAATGGGCCGAATGGCCTCCTTCTGTGCTGTACTATTCTATGGGGCCCGAAATTCATCACCTCACCGCCGGCTGCCGCTGGCAGCCGACGACATTCCTCGTCAAGATCCGCGCAGTGCCACTTTGGAGGTGGCCTGGAGCGGGTGCAAGGGGGAACCGCCCACTGACGTCAGCAGACGGCCGATTGGCACAACTGAGCTGATGAATTTCGGGCCCCATAGATTCCTGCGGGCGGGAGTTGGCGGGACGCGGCGGCAGAACGGGGGAGAGGGACCACTGGCTGGAGGCTGGTCTGTCCCCGACCGTAAGTCTGAAGATCCTGAAAAAAAAAGGGTAAGTGAACATTGCTCAAAAATTTTCAACAGCGACTTATCTGGATGGGGTCCCCAGACGGTGTTCGGATACTTTAAAAACATTGTTCGTGGTGACTTTTTTTATGCAGTGGGCCCGGCTCCATCCTCGGTGGCACTTGGGCGGCAAGCGCCTCTGCCACTGAGAATGTGACCTCCCGCCCGCTGTCGCCCAGATTCGGCGGCGAACGTGGTCCATTTGCTGCCTGCCGACCTTCGAGGGACCTCGGCCATGAATATCCCACCCAAAGGACCGTCCGGTAGCTCACCAGCCGTCGGCGGCACTTTGGGCGGAGGCCCTGATGAAAGTCGGCTCCTTTGATTCCATGTCTGCGATCAGGAACTCAGTGGAGTATAAAGGGTGATCAGACCTGCATCGCACCTCCCCACGCTGCCAGCTGTTATTTTTTTAAATACACGTTAGCACACTTTATCAAGGCACAGTTGACAAATGCTCAGAATTGGCAAGATTCAAAGGTGTATCCTTCTTTTGAGTTATTTAAGGTCATCCAATGGTACAGAGCGAAGACATTTTAAAATATTTATTCCTGCATGGGATGTGGGTATCGCCGGCAAGGCTACATTTATTGCCCATCCCTAATTGCCCTGGAGAAGATGGTGGCGGGACTGACCTATCAAGAAAGACTGGGCTTGTAGTCACTGGAGTTCAGAAGAATGAGAGGGGAGCTCATAGAAACGTTTAAAATTCTGACTGGTTTAGACAGGTTAGATGCAGGAAGAATGTTCCCAATGTTGGGGAAGTCCAGAACCAGGGGTCACAGTCTAAGGATAAGGGGTAAGCCATTTAGGACCGAGATGAGGAGAAACGTCTTCACCCAGAGAGTGGTGAACCGTGGAATTCTCCACCACAGATATTCAAAAAGGAGTTAGATGTAGTCCTTACTACTAGGGGGATCAAGGGGTATGGCGAGAAAGCAGGAATGGGGTACTGAAGTTGCATGTTCAGCCATGAACTGATTGAATGGCGGTGCAGGCTAGAAGGGCCGAATGGCCTACTCCTGCACCTATTTTCTATATTTCTATGTATGCTCACAAGTTTGTAGGGCTATTGCTGCTCCTCAATTTCTGGTTGCACTTCAGTCCCACGCTCCTGATCTTTGGGCACCCTGTGCGGAGGGGAGCAGGCAGGTCGGAGGGCCTCCTCGTAGGACTGCTCATGGGCCTTGCCAAGGGGCCAAGAGCCAGCGGACGTTCGAGGGGATCATTCAGCCCGAATGCCTGCCTCTCTTCCGCGGTTATGTTCAAGCCAGGGTATCCCTGGAGATGGAGCACGCGATATCCACTGGTACGCTCGCGGCCTTCCGCGAAAGGTGGGCGCCGGAAGAACTGGAGTGCATCATCACCCAGGCAAGAGAATTTTAATTTGATTGGCAAAATTCCCAGTTAAATTCAAAATGTGTGGGTTCTAGTGCCCTTACTATTGTGTTCCTAATACAGATGAGGCTGCACACAGGGAGGTTAAAGTAACAGTGACCTCAGTCTTTAATAAGACACTCCAGAGTGAGGAACAGGCCAGAGGGGCCGGCTTATATACTGTGCTCCCAAGGGATGCTGGGATCCCTTGGGACTCCAGGGGATGAGTTCCCTGGTGGCTGAACATGGGAGTGCATGCTTTACAGAAACATAACATCACTCCCCTCGCAAAGTCAAAGTGAAAACTATTTACAAGGTTGAGGCGGTTGGGAGCCTTTCTTTCCCTGGTGGACCGCCTCGGTACAAATATCTGTTCTGGTGTGTTGGCTGTGCCCTCGCTGGGCTGGCGTGTTGTTGGCCCTGCAGGGCTGCTAGGTGAGCATGGCCTTGCTGGGCTGTTGGGCGTGATGGGTTCAATTTCTTTGTCTGGCGTGGTGTCATTGATCCTTTGGGTATGTGTTGTGGGCTCGAAAAAGGTAGTGTCTGCTGTGGGTTATTCAGGGCAGTCTGTGAACCACAGCCTCGTTTGGTCCAGGTGCTTTCTGCAAATTTGTCCATTTTCCAGTTTGACGACAAACACCCTGCTCCCTTCTTTAGCTATCACCGTGCCCGCGATCCACTTGCGACTATGTCCATAGTTTAGCACATACACAGGGTCATTCAGATCAATTTCCCGTGACACAGTGGCGCGACCATCGTTTACATTTTGTTGCTGCCGCCTGCTCTCTACCTGATCATGCAGGTTGGGGTGAACCAGCGAGAGTCTGGTTTTAAGTGTCCTTTTCATGAATAGCTCAGCCGGGGGCACTCCTGTGAGCGAGTGGGGTCTCGTGCGGTAGCTGAGCAGTACTCGGGACAGGCGGGTTTGGAGTGAGCCTTCTGTGACTCGTTTAAGGCTCTGTTTGATTGTTTGTACTGCCCGCTCTGCCTGCCCATTGGAGGATCGTTTAAACGGGGCCGAGGTGACATGTTTGATCCCATTGCGGGTCATGAATTCTTTAAATTCGGCACTGGTGAAACATGGCCCATTGTCACTGACCAATATGTCAGGCAGGCCGTGGGTGGCAAACATGGCCCTCAGGCTTTCAATGGTGGCGGTGGCAGTGCTTCCCGACATTATTTCACATTCAATCCATTTTTAAAAAGCATCTACCACCACCAGGAACATTTTACCGAGAAACGGGCCTGCATAGTCGACATGGATCCTCGACCATGGTCTGGAGGGCCAGGACCACAAACTTAGTGGTGCCTCTCTGGGCACGTTGCTCAACTGAGCACACAGGCTGCATTGCCGTACACAGGACTCTAAGTCAGAGTCGATACCGGGCCACCACACGTGGGATCTGGCTATTGCTTTCATCATTACTATACCCGGGTGTGTGCTGTGGAGATCCGAGATGAACATCTCCCTGCCATTTTTTGGTAGCACTACACGGTTACCCGACAACAGGCAGTCTGCCTGAATGGACAGCTCGTGCTTTCGCTGCTGGAACGGTTTGATTGGCTCTTATATTTCAACGGGGATGCTGGCCCAGCTCCCATGCAGCACACAGCTTTTTACTAGGGACAGCAGAGGATCTGTTCCAAGTCCTAATCTGGCGGGCCATGACAGGTGATTTATCATTTTCAAACGCTTCCATGAACATCAACAAGTCTGTGGGCTGCGCCACCATCAACAAGTTTGCAGGCTGCGCCATTTCCATCCCCGTAGTGGGCAATGGTAGACGATTGAGAGCATCCGCACAATTCTCGCTGCCTGGCCTGTGGCGGATGGTATAGTTCTACACTGATAGCGCGAGTGCCCACCTTTGTATGCGGGCTGAGGCATTAGTATTTATCCCCTTGTTTTCAGCGAACGGGGATGTGAGGAACTTGTGATCGGTTTCCAGCTCAAATTTGAGGCCAAACATGTACTGATGCATTTTCTTTAGCCCAAATACACACGCTAATGCCTCTTTCTCAATCATGCTGCAGGCCCACTCGGCCTTAGACAAGCTCCTGGAAGCATAGGCGACAGGTTGCAACTTCCCCGCAACGTTAGCTTGTTGTAATACACACCCGACTCCGTACAACGACGCATCACATGCTAGCACAAGTCTTTTACACGGGTTATACAATACAGCAGCTTGTTGGAGCATAAAATGTTTCTGGCTTTCTCAAAAGCAATTACTTGTTTTTTTTTCCCCATACCCAGCTCTCATCTTTGCGCAATAACACATGTAGGGGCTCTAAAAGGGTGCTTAACCCCAGTAGGAAGTTACCAAAATAGTTGAGGAGTCCCAGGAACGACCGCAGCTCCGTGACGTTCTGTGGCCTGGGCGCGTTCCTGATAGCCTCTGTCTTGGCGCCTGTCGGCCGAATGCCGTCCGCCGCGATCTTTCTCTCCAAAAACTCCACTTCTGTTGCCATGAAGACGCATTACGATCTCTTCAGCCGCAGCCCTACGTGATCCAATCGCTGGAGGACCTCCTCCAGGTTTTGTAGGGGCTCGGCGGTGTCCCAACCCGTGACCAATATGTCGTCCTGAAAGACCACTGTGTGTGGTACCGACTTGAGTAGGCTCTCCATGTTTCTCTGGAAGATCGCTGCAGCCGACCGAATTCCAAATGGGCATCTGTTGTAGATGAACAGTCCCTTGTGCGTGTTGATGCAGGTGAGGCCCTTCGAAGACTCCTCCAGCTCTTGAGTCATGTAGGCCGAAGTCAGGTCGAGTTTGGTGAACGTCTTGCCTCCTGCCAGCGTCGCAAATAGGTCGTCTGCCTTAGGTAGTGGGTATTGGTCCTGTAGCGAGAAATGATTAATAGTTATTTTGTAATCGCCGCAAATCCTGACCGTGCCATCACTCTTGAGTACTGGAACAATAGGGCTGGCTCACTCGTTGAATTCCACTGGGGAGATGATGCCCTCGCATTGCAGTCTGTCCAGCTCGATTTCCACTCTCTCTTTCATCATGTGAGGTACCGCTCGCGCCTTGTGGTGAATAGGTCGCGCCATTGGGACCAAATGGATCCGCACCTTCGCCCCGGAAAAGTTTCCAATGCCTGGCTCAAAAAGAGATGGAAATTTGTTAAGAACCTGGGTACATGAAGCCTCATCGACATGTGATAGTGCTCGGATGTCATCCCAGTTCCAGCAGATTTTGCCCAGCCAGCTCCTTCCAAGCAGTGTGGGGCATCGCCAGGGACAATCCAGAGTGGCAGTTCGTACACCGTGCCCTCGTAGGTGACCTTGATCATGGCGCTGCCCAGGACAGTGATAAGCTCTTTGGTTTACGTTCTCAGTTTCGTGTGGATGGGGCTCAGGGCTGGTCTGAGTGCTTTGTTGCACCACAGTCTCTCAAACATCTTTTCACTCATGGTGGATTGGCTAGCACCAGTGTCCAGTTCCATGGCTACGAGTAAGCCATTCAATTTTACGTTTAGCATTATAGGTGGACATTTCCTCAAAAATGTTTGCATCCCATGTACTTCAGCATCTGCCTCCTCGCTCTGAGGCTCGAAATTGCTTAGATCCACCATTGACCGATCTTCCTGTGCCACATGGTGGTTAGCAGGTTTTGCAGAGCTTGCAGCTCGTTTGCAAGCTCGTTGGAGGTGCCCCATTGTTCCACAGCTCTTGCAAACATACACTTTGAAGCGGCATGAATAGGCTGAATGGAAGCCTCCACAACGCCAACAAAGTGTGAATTGCCTTGCATTCATCCTTTGTTGTGGACTCTGAGTCATCTGGGTCACCTGAGGCCTGCTGGCAGTTGCAGACTTGTGGGTTCTGCCCTGTACATTTCTGCTCGCAAACACAGTTCCAGTTAATTGATGAACATTGCTTGCACTTGTGTGCTGAGAGATTTGTTTGGTGTGATCACTGGTGGACATAAACGCCTGTGCTATCGCAATGGCCTTACTGAGGGTCAGTGTCTTTACAGTCAAAAGTTTTCGTAGGATGGTCTCGTGGCTAATGCCCAGTACAAAAAAGTCTCTGAGCATTTGCTCCAGGTAGCCATCAAACTCACATTGTCCTGCAAGTCGCCTTAGCTCAGCGACGTAGCTCGCCATTTCCTGACCTTCAGATCGCTGGCACATGTAGAACCGATACCTCACCATCAGCACGCTCTCCCTCGGGTTAAGATGCTCCAGAACCAGTGTACACAGCTCCTCATACGACTTATATGTGGGTTTTACCGGAGCCAGAAGATTCTTCATGAGGCTGTAGGTCGGTGCCCCGCAGACCGTGAGGAGAACCGCTCTCCTTTTTGCAGCGCTTCCTTCTCCGTCGAGCTCGTTGGCTACAAAGTATTGGTCTAGCCATTCGACATAGGCTTCCCAGTCCTCACACTCCGAGAACTTCTCCAGGATGCCCACAGTTTGCTGCATCTTTGCGTTGGATTCGTATACTCGTCGCCAGTTATTGTGTTCCTAACACAGGTGAGGCTGCACACAGGAAGGTTAAAGTAACAGTGACTTCAGTTTTTAAAAAGACACTCCAGAGTGAGGAACAGGCCTTCGAGGCTGGCTTATATACAGTGCTCCAAAGGATGCTGGGATCCTTTCAGACTTCAGGGGATGAGCTGCCTGGTGGCAGAACAACACTTACCAAAAGGGAGAACTTGATTTAAAGTTTAGTTTAAAATAGTTGTCGAGCTGTTGCATTGGGAGTGGCTTAGCCAGTCACGTGATGTTCACAAGACTCAATAAAACCCCAGTCAGTTGAGTCACGGTCATCCACAATGAGGTCTGAAGTTGCGAGCCTTGTGGATGAACTGGTAATGTGTAGTGTGATTGTTCAACCTTTGTTAATAAATAGTTCTTCATAGCAATGTGTTGCTGTGAATACTCAAGCAAAGATCATCATCATCATAGGCAGTCCCTCGGAATCGAGGAAGACTTGCTTCCACTCCTGAAGTGAGTTCTTTGGTGGCTGAACAGTCCAATGCGAGAGCCACAGACTCTGTCACAGGTGGGACAGACATTCGTCGATGGAAGAGGGGTGGGACTGATTTGCCACACACTCCTTCCGCTGCCTGCGCCTGACCTCTTCATGCTCGCGGCGTTGAGATTCGAAGAGCTCAATGCCCTCCCGGATGCACTTTCTCCACCTCGGGTGGTCTTCAGCCAGGGTCTCCTAGGTGTCAGTGGTGATGTCGCACTTCACCAGGGAGGCTTTGAGGGTGTCCTTGTAACGTTTCCGCTGCCCACCTTTGGCTTGTTTGCCGTGAAGGAGCTCTGCATAGGGCAATTGCTTAGGGAGCCTCGTGTTTGGCATGCGAACTATGCGGTCTGCCCAGCGAAACTGATCGAGGGTGGTCAGTGCTTCAATGCTACGGATGTTAGCCTGGGCGAGGATGCTGATGTTGGTGCACCTGTCCTCCCAGGGGATTTGCAGGATCTTGCGGAGACATCATTGCTGATATATCTCCAGTGACTTGAGGTGTCTTTTGAACATCGTCTATGCCTCTGATCCATCTCGGAGGCTGTGTCTTACTACAGCCCTGTAGACCATGAGATTGATGGTAGATTTGAGGGCCTGGTCTTCAAACATTCTTTTCCTTAGGTGACCAAAGGCTGCACTGGTGCACTGGAGGCGATGTTGAATCTCCGCATCAATATCTGCCTTTGTTGATACAAGGCTCCCGAGGTATGGGAAATGGTACACGTTGTCGAGGGCCACGCCATGAATCTTGATGACTGCGGGGCAGTGCTGTGTGGCGAAGACAGGCTGGTGGAGGACCTTTGTCTTACGGACGTTAAGCGTAAAGCCCATACTTTCATATGCCTTGATGAATACATCGATTATATCCTTGTGTTCAGCCTCTGAATGTGCGCAGATACAGGTGTCGTCCGCGTACTGAAGCTCAACGACAGAGGTTGGGGTGATCTTGGACTTGGCCTGAAGGCAGCGTAGGTTAAACAGCTTCCCACTGGTTCTGTAGTTTAGTTCCATTCCAGCGGGGAGCTTGTCGATTGTGAGGTGGAACATGGCAGCGAGGAAGATTGAGAAGAGTGTTGGAGTGATGACACAGCCCTGTTTGACCCCGGTCCGGATGTGGATTGGGCCTGCAATTGAACTGCTGGTAAGGATCACGGCCTGCATGTCGTCGTGGAGCAGGCGAAGGATGTTGACAAATTTTGGAGGCTTCCAAAACAGAGGAGGACGCTCCATAAGCCCTCGCGGTTGACAGTGTAAAAGGCCTTTGTCAGATCGAAAAAGGCCATGTATCAGGGCTGGCGCTGCTCCCTGCATTTTTCCTGCAGCTGTCGCGCTGCAAAGATCATGCCCGGTGTGCCCCTTAGGGGATGAAATCCGCACTGTGACTCCGGGAGGAGCTCCTCATCCACCGGGAGAAGACGATTGAGGAGAACTCGAGCGACAACCTTCCCAGTGGTCGATAGCAGGGAGCTTCTTCTGTAGTTGCCACAGTCGGACTTGTCCCCCTTTTTAAAGATGGTCACGATCACTGCATCTCTGAGATCTCCCGGCATGCTATAGAACATAAGAACATAAGAACATAAGAATTAGGAACAGGAGTAGGCCATCTAGCCCCTCGAGCCTGCTCCGCCACTCAAAAAGATCATGGCTGATCTGGCCGTGGACTCAGCTCCACTTACCCGCCCGCTCCCCGTAACCCTTAATTCCCTTATTGGTTAAAACCAGATGAGAGAGATGATGTCAATGATCCACACAAACAGCGCCTCTCCGCCATACTGTAGCGCCTCAGCAGGAATTCCATCCGCATCCATAGCCTTGTTATTCTTGAGCTGTTTTATGGCTTTACCTACATTGTGCAGCGTTGGGGTTTCACTGAGGTGGTAGCGAGTCACATGCTGCGGGATGGAGATGAGAACCCTCGAGTCAAAGGCAGAGCCTCAATTGAGGAGATCTTCAAAGTGCTCCTTCCATCGGGCCCTGACAGCCTCGGTGTCCTCGATGAGTGTTTTCCCGTTATTGGCCAGGAGTGGGGTGGGGCCTTGGGAGTTTGGACCGTAGGTGGCCTTGACTGCAGCGAAGAATCCTTGCATATCGTGACTGTCAGCCAGCTGATGTATCTCCTGTGCTTTCTCGATCCACCACCTTTTCTTTAGGTCCCGGGTTTTTTGTTGGACCTCAGCCTTGAGCCGTCTGTAATGTTGCTTTGCTGCTCCCGAGTTGGGCTGTTGCTTGAGGCTCAGAAATGTTCTGTGCTTATGATCTATTAGTTCTTGGATCTCCTGATCATTTTCATCAAACCAGTCCTGGTGTTTTCTGGTTGATTAACCAAGTGTCTCTTTACAGGCACTGGTTACAGAGACCTGCAGGGCAGACCAAGTGCTGTGGGCATTCAGCATCTCAGGGTCATCAAGACATGCCAGATTAGCTGTGAGGCGCAGGCTGAATAGGGCTCTCTTAGCTAGGTCTTTAAGTGCCCTGGATTAACTTTTTTGCAGCACTGCACTGCTGTCCCCTCTGCTTTAGGTCTATGTTTATCTTGATGATGGATCGGATTAGGCGATGATCCGTCAGTAGTCGTCAGCTCCTGTCATGGCGCGAGTGATGCGCACATCCTTGCGATCCCTGGCTCGGACGATGGCGTAGTCGAGCAGGTGCCAGTGTTTGGAGCGAGGGTGTCGTCGCGATACCTTGTATTTGTCCCTCTGGGGGAACAGGGTGTGGTGATGAGGAATTCGTGTTCTCGACATGTTGTCAGGGGAAGGGTACCGCTGGAGTTGGCTTTCCCTACCCCCTCTCTGCCAATCACGCCTCCCCAGTGGGCTGTGTCTTTGCCGACCCTGGCATTACATTCACGTAGGAGGATCAATTTGTCGTGGGACAGGGAGGGTTCGAGGTTGGAATAAAAACCCTCTTTAGCCACATCCGTTGCATCGAGTGTTGGGGCATACGCACTGATGACTGTGGCGCATTGATTCTGGGATAGGGTAAGGCAAAGAGTCATGAGGCGCTCGTTAACCCCACAGGGGGAGTTTTTGAGTTGGTCGACCAGCTCATTTTTGATGGCAAAGCCGACTCCATGAAGGCGGTGTTCTTTTTTTTGGTTTTCCTTTCCAGAAAAAGGTGTATCCTCCACCATGTTCCTTGAGCTGACCTTCCCCTGCCCGCCAGGTCTCGCTTAGGGCGGCGATGTCGATGTCAAAACGTCTACGTTCCCAGGCAACGATGGCGGTGTGGCGTTCCGGCCTGTTGCTGTTGGAGTTGTCCATGAGGGTCCTGACGTTCCAGGTCCCGAACTGCATGTTAATGAAGTGGAAGATGCCTGTGCCTGAGTTCTTTTAACGTGGGGTGGCCGCTGCACACCGGCAACTACACGGGCTTAGCTGAACAAGGTCTTGGTTCAGTGGCAAGGGGGCACTGCTGTATGAGTCTAATTGCCTATGGCGAAGTGTTGGCCCCAAGCTTGGCGCCGAGTAGCGCCATTGATGTTAGGTGACCCGAGGCTTGGTTGGGGGAACCGGGCTTTGGGAAGGTCAGCTGTTCGCTGGGGTAGTTGTTTTAAAAGTTTCGGAGTTTATAAGTATTTCCAAATTATTTTTTTTTTTAAAGTTATGCAGGTTGATTGAAGGTTGAATAAATAGATTAAGAGTTGATTAAAAGTTCGAGAAAAAAAAAGTTCTCCAAGTTTATTAAAAATGTAAAAGTTTTCCCGAATTGTTTAAGAAGTTTAGAAGTTGATTAAAAGTTTAAAAGTTGAGTCCCTTCGGCCGGTTCGATGCCAACCCCGGAGTCCCTTCGGCCGAGTCATGAGGTTGTGGTCCACAGACGCTTCGGGATGGATCCTGCACCGGCCCGCACCTATCCCGGGCTGAAAGGACCCTGCACCTGCCGACTCTGCCGGGGCCCGCCGACTCTTCGGGGCCCGCTGGCTCTTCGGGGCCCGCTGGCTATTCTGGGTCCGCTGGCTCTTCCGAAGCCCTTCGGGGCCCGCCGACTCTTCGGGGCCCGCTGGCTCTTCCGAAGCCCTTCAGGGCCCGCTGGCTATTCTGGGTCCGCTGGCTCTTCCGAAGCCCTTCGGGGCCCGCCGACTCTTCTGGGGCCTGCTAAAACTTCGGGGCCCAGCAACACTTCGGGGCCCGTCGACTCTTAGGTGCCTGCTGGCTCGTCAGCCACAAGGAAGACGCTGGGGTGGAGTGTCCCGGCAGTACTGTGAAACAGTCTGCCTGGGGCCGGCGCTCAACTGGCCGAAGGGACTCCGGGGCCGGCATTGAACCTTAAGCAAAGAACCCATGAAGCAAATACATTGCATTGGTGAGCCACCTTCTTGAGCCGCTGTTCTTGGTGGCAGTTTGGCACAACTGAGTGGCTTGCTAGGCCATTTCAGAGGGCAGTTAAGAGTCAACCACTGCATATTAAATTCCCCGGCTGCCATGGTGGAATTTGAACTCACGTTTCCAGATTATTAGTCCCAGTCTCTGGATTACTGGTCCAGTAGCACAACCAATATGCTACCGCTCCCTTTGTTGTCCGCACTGCCATATGTGTGTGCACTAGACCCGTGCAGCAGAGCTGGTCTCCTGTCGTCCTGGTTAACCCTTGCCACTGGACCAAGACCTAGCTCTGTCAAGCCCGTGTGGTGGCTGGTGTGCAACGGCCACCACACATTAAAAAAAATCCACGCACAGGCATCTTCCACCCTTCAACATGTAGTTCGGGACCTGGAATATCAGGTCCTTCATTGAAACACCTCCGAACTCATCCCTTTTCGGCGTGGAAGCAAGTCATCTTCGTTTCAAGGGACTACCTATGATGATGATGATGTCCCATCATTCAAACTAGAGAGTAAGAAAATAGGAAGAAATAAATTAGTAAGGGATTGGGCCCAGTTGGTTCTTCACATAGGAATAGGAGGAGGCTGTTCAGCACCTCGAGCCTGTCCCACCATTTAATTAGATCATGGCTGATCTGTACCCCAACTACATTTACCTGTCTTTGGTCCATATCCCATAATAACCTTCCCCAACAACAATCTATCGATCTCATTCTTGAAAATGTCAATTGTCCCAGAATGCACAGTCTGCTGGAGGACCAAATCCCAGATTTCTACTACCCGTTGTATGAAAAAGTGTTTCCTGATTGCACTCCTAAACGACCTAGCTCTTATCAAATCCCTTTATTATTTCAATCACCTCGATTAGATCACCCCTCAGCCTTCTAAACTCAAGGGGATACAAGCCAAGTTTATGCAACCTGTTCTAAAAATGTAACCCTCTAAACCCTGGTATCATTCTGGTGAACCTGTGCTGCCCCCCCGTCTCCAAAGCCAATATATTCTTCCTGAGATTTGGTGCCCAAAGCTGAACACAGTACGCCAGTGGGATCTGACCAAGGCTAAACAGCTGAAAAATCACTTCCTCACTTTTAAATTACAACACCCTTGTGATAAAAACCAACAGTCCATTAGCCCTGTTGATTACTCCTTGTACCTGTGCATTAGCTTTTAGTGATTTGTGTACATGAACAGCTAAATTCCTTTGTTCCTCCACAGGGTCTGTCCATTAAGCGAATATTCCAATTTGTCTTTGTCAGATCCAAAGTGGATGATCTCAGACTTCCACACATTGGACTCCGTCTGCCATAGCTTTGCCCACCTATTCAATCTCTCCAAGTCCCTTTAGCAACTTGCTGCTCCCATCTATACTACTTAGTGTGCCACTTAATGTAGTGTAATCCGCAAACTTTGATAAGCAACTTTCTATTCCTTCATCCAAGTTATTAATATAAAAATCTGAAAAGCTGAGGCCACAGTGTCAGTTCCTGGGGAGCACAACAAGTTAACTTCAGCCAACAACAACAGCAAATACAACTTGTATTTATATAGCGCCTTTAAAGTAGTGAAACGTCCCAAGGTGCTTCACAGGACTATTATGAGATAAAAAATTTGACACTGAGCCGCGTAAGTAGAAATTAGCGCAGGTAACCAAAAACTTTGTTAAAGAGGTAGGTTTTAAGGCGTGTCTTAAAGGAGGAAAGAGAGGTAGAGAGGCGGAGAGGTTTAGGCAGGGAGTTCCAGAGCTTGGGGCCCAGGCAACAGAAGGCACGGCCACCGATAGTTGATTGATTATAATCAGGGATGCTCAAGAGGGCAGAATTAGAGGAGCGCAGACATCTCGGGCAGGTTGTGGGGCTGGAGGAGATTACAGAGATAGGGATGGGCGAGGGCCATGGAGGATTTGAAAACAGTGATGAGAATTTTGAAATTGAGGCGTTGCTTAACCGGAAGCCAATGTAGGTCAGTGAGCACAGGGGTGAGTCAGTCAGAGAATGTTCCCTTTATCCCTACTCTCTGCCTCTCAACCAATTATCGACCCATGCCACAAGGCTACCACCAATTCCATGCGCTTTCATTTTTGCCAGTAATTGTTTGTGTGGAACATTATCAAATGTCTTCTGGTGTTCCATATAAAGACAATATTCATAAAATCTTCCCTATCTACCATGCCAAGCAGCTCAAAAAAGTCAACTATATTAGTCAGATATGACCTACCCTTCACAAATCCGTACTGACTCTTAATGTGACCTAACCACCACAAATTCTTTGATCAGCTGCTTTTCAGTGACCGCTGTGACTCAGTTGGTAGCACTTTTGCCTCTGAATTAGAATATTGTAGGTTCAAGTCCCACTTGAGCGCAAAAATCTAGGCTGATACTCAGGGAGCACTGCACTATTGGATGGTGTAGTCTTTTGAATGAGACGTTAAACTGACCTCCTGTCTGCCCTCTTACGTACATAACAATAATAATTTTCATTTATATAGCGCCTTTAACATAGTAAAATGTCCCAAGGCGCTTCACAACAGTGTTACAGACAAACAGATAAATTTGACACGAGCCACAGAAGAAATTAAGGCAGATGATCAAAAGCTTGTTTAAAGAGGTAGGTTAGAGAGGCGTAGAGGTTTAGGGGAGGGGGAGTTCCAGAGCTTAGGGCCCAGGCAGCTGAAGGTGTTTGCAAAAAATTCCATGCCGCTATTTCGAAGCAGGGCAAGGGAGCTATCCTCCTTGTCCTGGCCAATATTTATCTCTCAATCAATATCACAAACACCGATTATCTGGCCATTATCACATTGCTATTTGTGGGAGCTTGCGAGTATAATTTTACAAGGTAGCACTGCCACACATGCTTGCTGATAGCTCGGTTGCTACGTAGCAGGTTTTACTTTGGGAGGTGAGAAAGGTACACTTCTGCGCTGCACTGTCGGACACGTTAAACCGAGGCCCCGTCTGCTCTCTCAGGTGGACGTCAAATATTCCAGTGCTCTATTTCAAAGAAGAGCAGGGGAGTTATCCCCGGTATCCTGGCCAATATTTATTCCTTATTCAACATCATTAAAACGGATTATCTAGTCATTAGCACATTGCTGTTGGAGCTTGCTGTGCACAAATTGACTGCTGTGTTTTCTATATTACAACAGTGATTGCACTTCAAAAAGTACTTCATTGGCTGTTGTGCGCTTTGGGACATGCTGAGGTCATGAAAGGTGCTATATAAATGCAAGTCTTTCTTTTTATTCGTCCAGTTGCTCAATGACGCTGTCTTTGAGGATAGATTTTGTTAACTTTCCCAAAATTGATGTTAAACTGTCAGGCCTGTAGTTACCTAGTTTATCCATCCTCCCTTCCTAAATTAAGGAATAACATTTCCAATTTTCCAATCAAAAGGCACAATTCCTGAATCTAGCGAGCTGTTGAAAATTGCGATTAATGCATCTGCAATTTCTTCATCAAGGTCTTCAAATAACCTGGGCTGGGAACCACGAGACATTTGTCAATCTTAAGTTACATTATTTTCCCCATTACCATTTTTTAAATGTATATTAAATTCATTAATTTCCTCACTTTGACTTATTTTCTGGTTCCCTTGTACGGCTGGGGCTGGAAATTCGGTCCCGCCTGTGTTGCGGCGTTAAGCCAGGTGGAGCGGTACATTTTGCGCCGGGAAATGGTTTGCATCTCCAACTGCAAAGTTCGCCAGCTGGGCCCCCGAGTGTGGAACGGGGGGCTACGGGAGGCATTGCACACCTCTGTCGGGGCGCTAGGCCAGCGGAGCGGCTGAAAATCCCGAGCTAAACAGCCGGCCTCGGAGCGCCCCGAGAGAGGCTTCCGTAGAGAAAAAAAAAAATCTGAAAACAAAACCCACCAGAAACATTCCCAATAAATTCCTGACGTCGCAACAACATATAAATCGCAAAAAAACCCAAAAAAAACAACAATCACACTCACCTCAGGTCCGCATTCCTTCCCTCACTGCGGCCGGTACAGCTCGGACCGCCCGCTTTCCCAGGCCGTCCCACTAGGGGGAGCTGCGGGGCGCTAAGGGTCGGGCGAGTTTCAAATTTTGAGCCAATGCCGCAGCCGGGGGCGGTGCACACCGGCTCGCCTCTCCCGGGTGGTCCTCCTCCCTCCTCCGCAACCCCCCGCAAACCCGGCACCGAATGTCCCGGCGGGGTGCTGGAAGCTGGCTGCCCCTCCGGGGCGAAAACAGAAGAGGAATCAGACAGAAGATCCAGCCCAAGGTATTGTGTCATTTTTCTCCACTGTGAAAACTGATTGAAAATACTCCCTTAACAAGTGTACCTTCTCTTTATTATCCATTATAGACTTGCCTCCACCCATCGTTAATGGACCCACATTTTCCTTCACACTCGCTTTCTTCTGACATTGATATTTAAAATGTCATCCATATGTGGGATAGTTATGAGGAGTATTTTTCCCCCTCCGTAGCCTATGGGCGCTGAGGCTAAATTTTAGCACCCAAACTACATTCAGGTAAATGTACAGAGAATAGAATTTACACCTGGAACCCTCATCATCATCATCATCATCATCATCGGCAGTCCCTCGGAATCAAGGAAGACTCGCTTACACACCTACTAAAGTGAGTTCTTTGGTGGCTGAACAGTCCAATACGAGAGCCACAGACCCTGTCACAGGTGGGACAGAGATTCGTCGGTGGGGGGTGGGGCTGGTTTGCCGCGCGCTCCTTCCGCTGTCTGTGCTCGGCCTCTTCACGCTCTTTGCGTTGACACTCGAAGAGCTCAGCGCCCTTCCGGATGCACTTCCTCCACCTCGGGTAGTCTTTGGCCAGGGACTCCCAGGTGTCAGTGGGGATGTCGCACTTTACCAGGGAGGCTTTGAGGGTGTCCGTGTAACGTTTCCGCTGCCCGCCTTTGGCTCATTTGCCATGAAGGAGCTCCGAGTAGAGCAATTGCTTCGGGAGTCTCGTGTTTGGCTTGCGAACTATGGGGCCTGCCCAGTGAAGTTGAGTGAGTGTGGTCAGTGCTTCAATGCTGGGGATGTTAGCCTGGGCGAGAACGCTGATGTTGGTGCACCTGTCCTCCCTGGTTTGTAAAGGACCTTTGGAGGAGCAGGGAACAAAAGTCTTGGTGGATTCAACATTTCTGAATTCTGCTCTGAATGGTGGTAGACCCCATTGTCTTTTCCTTTATCTTCATGTGGGAATCTAGTAAAAGAAAGACTTGCATTTATATAGCACCTTTCCCAACCACCGGATCTCTCAAAGCGCTTTACAGCCAATGAAATACTTTTGGAAGATAGTCACTGTTGTAATGTTGGAAACACGGCAGCCAATTTGCGCACAGCGACTCCCACGCACAGCAATGTGATAATGACCAGATAAAAAGTTTTGGCTACGTTGATTGATGGATAAACATTGGCTTGATCACCGGGAGCAGCTCCCTGACTCTTCTTCGAAATAGTGTCATGGGATCTTTTATTTCCACCTGAGAGGACAGACAGGTTTAAAATCCTCATCAGAAAGACAGCACCTCCAGCAGTGCAGCGCTCCCTCACTACTACACCAAGTATCAAGTTT
This sequence comes from Pristiophorus japonicus, assembly GCF_044704955.1. Taxonomy (NCBI): domain Eukaryota; kingdom Metazoa; phylum Chordata; class Chondrichthyes; family Pristiophoridae; genus Pristiophorus; species Pristiophorus japonicus. Next base: position 183,731,617 of record NC_091989.1, read on the forward strand.
CAGTTATGTGCGCAAGTGGGATTTGAACCCACAACTTTTTGTCACAGAGATGAGGGTGCTACCCACTGAGCCACAATTAATACTGACAATAGCCACGAGAGTAACTGAGAGGACCAGAGAAGGCCACTGTGGGCTGTCTGGCTGTTCCCGGTGGCTCGGAATTACATTGCATGTACTGCACAGCAACAGACCAATTGTCACAACTGGTCCATGTGTTTATGCTCCATCTGGGCCTCGTCCCACCCCTCTTCACCTCACTCTATCAGCGTAACTTTCTATTCATTTCTCCCTCAATCGTTTATCTCGTTATCAAGCGCTCTACTCGGAACTCCTTCACAGCAAACAAGCCAAAGGTGGGCAGAGGAAACGTTACAAGGACACCCTCAAAGCCTCCCTGATAAAATGCAACATCCCCACCAACACCTGGGAGTCCCTGGCCAAAGACTACCCGAAGTGGAGGAAGAGCATCCGGGAGGGCGCTGAACACCTCGAGTCTCGTCGTCGAGAGTATGCAGAAACCAAGCGCGGGCAGCGGAAAGAGCGTGCGGCAAACCTGTCCCACCCTCCCTTACCCTCAACGACTATCTGTCCCACCTGGGACAGGGACTGTGGTTCTCGTATTGGACTGTTCAGCCACCTAAGGACTAATTTTAAGTGGAAGCAAGTCTTCCTCGATTCTGAGGGACTGCCCATGATGATGATTTCCCTTAAATGTTTTTATGCTATTCGCTTCAACCACTCCCTGTGGTAGCGAGTTCCACATTCTAACCATTCTCTGGGTAAAGAAGTTCCTCCCAAATTCCCTATTGAAAAAACTACAATATTGCACAATTTCCTCCATCAATTTCTTTCTCTAGATACTTAATGGCTTTAGCACTTTGCTAAATGTCCACATAAAGTTAGTTTGAAAGAAAATGCACGGGATTTAAGAAGGTTTGTGTTATCTGAATTGAGCACACCGCCTCTCAGGTAAACCCTGATTAAATCGGCGTCTCTCCACAAAATGGAGAATGATCAGGATGGACTGGGATTTATTGAGTGTTTCTAGTGGCCAGCATACGATGCCAAACGGGACAAGAGAAGGATGGTTGAATTAGCATCAAAGCACACTGGCATCCTAACGAGAAGCTGTAGGCAGGCTTTCGCTACAAATCCTGTAATCCCTTTTGATCCCGATTCTCAGCGCAATGAGAAGCCCTTGTGTGATGCAGGAGAGCGAAAACAGCAGCACAGGCTGCAAGCCTGCGACGCTTCAGGAAGCATAGTATCAACCACTTCATTATACTGGGGGGAATCTCCATATACATAGCGCTAATGGAATCATTATCGATCTCTGCCTGTGAATTATAGACAGCGTGGGTCTGTCTCACATGCACACCCCTACCACGCTATATCTATTGAGAGGCAAGTGAGGGCAAGTTCCTCGCTGTGCCTTTTTTTGATTATAAACTCTTATTACGTGAGAGCTGAAAATAGGATACTTGCCTTAAAGGGGCTTGTCTAGTCTGTGACTTGCAGCCTAAATAAAGAGCAACACACATACACTCTGATCTTTCAATTTTCCCCAGAATGCTTGCCCTTTTAGCGTACCTGGATACACTGAAAATGATCGTCAGAGAAGTGTCCATCACAGAAGAAGGCCATTCGGCCCATCGTTTCTGTGGAGCACCCTGGAAAGAACTATCCAATCGGTTCCTTGCCCTTTCCCCATGGCCCTGCAAATCTTTCCTTTTCAAGTCTATATCCAATTGAAAGTCACTATTGAATCTGCTTCCAGCGCCCTTACAGGCAATGTATTCCAGATCATAACGACTCGCTGTGTAAAAAATTTTCTCCTCATCCCCCCCCTCCGGGTCTTTCGCCATTTATCTTAAATCTGTGTCCTCTGGTTACCCACCCGCCCACCAGTGGAAACTGTTTCTCCTTATTTACCCTATCAAAAGCCTTCAGAATTTTGAGCACCTTTGTTAAATCTCCCCTTAACCTTCTCTGCTATACTAAAACAATCCCAACTTCTCTGGTCTCTCCATGTAACTGAAGTCCCTCCTCCCTGGTATCAAGGCCATTCAGCCTGTCTAGGCTAAATTATCCCATTCAGTATGGTATTCGATTGATGAGGAAACAATGGCACGTCTTATCTTCGAATGGCCCATTTGATGACTCATTGTGATATCCCTGATGGTACAGTGACCTCCGGAGACTTGGGGCAAAATTGCCCTTTTTTATAGCCCCAGTAACACCTCCGGGGGCGCTAATGGGGTGCAACGAGGTTATCGCCCGGGGAAAAGGGTCGATCGTGCCTCCGGGAAAATTGCCCCGGAGCTTTAGGGCGGCATCGTGTGGTTAGCGCCGTACCTGGCAATTTGCGCCCCCGGCTGGCGCACGCACGGCGATGACATCATCGTCGTGCGCACTGACCCCCTCACCGCCCCACGCTGAACCTTTTGCGCCCCCCCGGGGGAAATTGCCCCACGGGCGGCGAGGCTGTCGCTGGACACTGTCGCCGCCAGATTTGCGGCCCGTAAAGCTGGCAGACATCTGCGGCCGGGGCGTCCTGTAAAGAGGAGGCCGTTTGCGCCGTGGGCAGCCATATTTCTTTGTCGGCCGACTCTTTTGTTGACTCGACAACGGGTGGCCCTCGCCTCGACCGAACCGTCATCCTGCAGCCCGGCGCTCCGTTATGGGTGCTGGGCTGTTGACTCGGTCGAGGGCATCAATGGTGGCCCAGTGGCGACCGCCAAAGGGACTGCAGAGTGCGCAGAAGCCCCCCCCCCTTTAATTGAAGGGGAGGGGAGTTCTGCCGTGTCAAGCGCTACACGGAGCATCCGGGTAGCGCTGACATTGCCGGCTGTGGCTTGGCTCTGGAGCACGCCGCTCCGATAGCTCTCCGCCTCCATCGAGGGGCCGAAAGGGCCAAATTCCGCTTCGGCGGCGGAACCCCCGGGCCACGCGATAAATGTTCCGGCTCCGGAAGGTTACCGCCTCCTGATGGGGCGGGGGGAAATTTCGCCCCCCCTTGGGCTACGCTACATGCAAGCACCGTAAGAAGCTATTTCGAGGTTCTTTACTAAAACGCCCCTTTGCTTCTCGGTGTCTCCCCATTAGCGCTGGCTGAAGAGCAGCCAGGTGGGCTGCTGCCCTGCCTGTCAGGTGAGGGATACAATCACATTCGGTGTGAAGCCTCGCCCCCTCAGGTGAAATAGTCCGCTGGCACTCATTGCCTCGGCTCATATATAAACAACGGAACTTACAGAAGATACCACATGGCTCCTGGAACGAGAAGGAACACTATCCCATAGGTTTCGGAAAGAAGAGGCCAAACACTTTTTTAGTACTTCACTAGCAAAAGTTATCATCGAATGGTTACAGCACAGAAGGAGGCCATTCGACCCATCGAGACTGTGCCAGCTCTCTGCAAGAGCGCTTCAAATAGACCTGCTCCCCCTGCCCTTTCCCCGTAGCCCTGCAATCTTTTTGCCTTCCAGTACTTATCCAACTCCCTTTTGAAAGTCACAATTGAATATGCATCCACCACACTTTCGGGCAGTGCATTCCAGATCTTAAATTCATGCTACGTAAAAAAGTTTTTCCTAATGTCGCATTTGTTTCTTCTGCCAATCACCAAATCTGTGTCCTCTGGTTCTCGACCCTTCCGCCAATAGGAACAATTTCTCTCTTTCTACTCTGTCCCGAGCCCTCATGATTTTGAACACCTCTATCAAGTATCCTTGCAACCTTCTCTGCTCTGAGGAGAAAACCCCAGCTTCTCCAGTCTATCCTCGTAACTGAAGTCCCTCATCCCTGGAGTCAGTCTCGTAAATCTTTTCTGCTCCCTCTCTAAGGCCTTCACATCCTTCCTAAAGTGTGGTGCCCAGAATTGGACATAATGTTCCAGTTGAGTCCGAACCAGTGTTTTATACAGTTCATCATAACTTCCTTGCTTTTGTACTCTATTGTGTTGTACGATTGAAAATAAAGAACTTGCATGTCTCTCAGGGTCTTGTGAAGCACTTTACATCCAATGAATTATTATTACATAGGGAAATGTGGCACCAATTTGCACAGTCCTATGATGAAGGACCAATTAATTTGTTTGTCTTCATGCCGTTGGTTAACAAAAGAATAATGGCCGGGAGAATATCTTACACCTGCACCTTAACCTACGCCTGGATCTTAGTTTAACTTGACATCTGAAAGACAGCACCTCTGACAATGCAGCACAGTCCTCCTCCTCTCCTTAGACAGTCCCCCGGAGTCGAGGATGACTTGCATCCACACGAAAATGAGTTCTAAGGTGACCGATGAGACCAATGTGGGATCTACAGTCTCTGTCACAGGTGGGGCAGACGGTGGTTGGAGGGACGGGTGGGTGGGGGGCTTGATTTGCCGGACACTCCTTCCGCTGTTTGTACTTGGCTTCCGCGTGCTCCCGGCGAAGGGACTCGAGGTGTTCGGCGCCTTCCCGGATGCTTCTCCTCCACTTTGAGCGGTCTTGGGACAGGGATTCCCAAGAATCAGTGGGGATGTTACATTTTTTCAAGGAGTTCTTGAAGCGTTTTCTCTGCCCGCCTGTGGCTCGCCCACCATGACGTAGCTCAGAGTAGTGTGCTTGTTTCTGCAGTCTAGTACCGGGCATGCGGACAATGTGACCCGCTCACCCGTGCTGATCGAGCGTGGTCAATGCCTCGACGCTGGCGATGTTGGCGTGAGAGTGAACGCCTCAGTCCACCACTGAAGTAAAAGCCGACATTATGGGGCTCAATTTTCCCCAATTCCTTTTTTTTTGGCGTAGTTGAAGAGTTACGCCCGTTTTTTGGGGGCCCCAAGTACACCAAAAAAAAATGTTCTACCTTTCCCTGTTTGAGTTCTTCATTTTGGCGCAGCCTAACCTGTTCTTTAGTTTTGGGGGTGGAACCTTGATCTGCGCCAAAAAGATCGGGTTACCACAATAACCAGGGACACAATGCGAGCTGAGGCTGGAAAGTGAAACATACAGCCAGCTCCCAACACATTAAAACATATTGCATCAATTTAAAAACGCATTAACTTCATTGCATCAACTTAAAAATATGTTAAAATATATTCCGGCAACTTACCTCCAATTATTAAAACCGACCCCGCTCCCCGCCCCTATCCCAGGCCGAGTGGCCTCCTCCCTCCCGGTCCCTGCACCTAACTACACCCGAAAGGCTTCCCCCACCACCCCCTCGACCTCCTCCCCAACCCCCTCCCTTCCCCTCTCTCTTACCTTTCCTGCTGCTGCTGTCCGGGCATCTGCTGCACTTACCTGCGCCGATTTCTTTATCTGCGCCGATTTCCTTACCTGCGCCGATTTCCTTATCTGCACCGATTTCCTTACCTGCACCGATTTTCTTACCTGCGCCGATTTCTTTATCTGCGCCGATTTCCTTACCTGCGCCGATTTCTTTATCTGCGCCGATTTTCTTACCTGCACCGATTTCCTTACCTGCACCGATTTTCTTACCTGCACCGATTTCCTTACCTGCACCGATTTCCTTACCTGCGCCGATTTCCTTACCTGCACCGATTTCCTTACCTGCACCGATTTCCTTACCTGCGCCGATTTCTTTATCTGCGCCGATTTCTTTATCTGCGCCGATTTCCTTACCTGCACCGATTTCTTTATCTGCGCCGATTTCTTTATCTGCGCCGATTTCCTTACCTGCGCCGATTTCCTTACCTGCACCGATTTTCTTACCTGCGCCGATTTCTTTCACTCTCCAGAAGGTTTTTCTGCAGAGGCCACTTACGCTGGCCTAAGCAGAACTGGAGTAACTCTCAGCTGGCCAAAATTCCCTAAATGGACGGAATTGTTGTGGGTGGCAGCTTAAGCTCCCTTTGGCTGAAAAAAAACTGATCTAAAAAAAAAGGTAACGAACTGAGTTACGCTGGTGCAAATTAATCGGGGAAACTGTGTTTTTTTTTTTAACTTATGCCAAAAAAAAGCAGCCTGCTCCAAAAAAATGGAGCAAATCACTGAGGAAAATTGAGCCTATGGTCTCATTGCTTGGAGTGGGGCTCGAACCACTGAACTTCCTGGCTCAAAAAAAACGTGCTACCAACTGAGCCAAGCTGCTGTTTGAGGAGCGAATTAGTGAGGCTCTGCTCGCTGTGTATAATCTGGCCAGAAGGAAGAACAGATCACAGCATCAGGTCAGCTGTGGTAGTCCTGCCTCCGATCGGCTTCCCTCGAGCAAGGGAAATGAAATCAAGTGCAGTTGATACATAGTTAGCGTGTTCATAAAATTTCATTAACATCTGAATGAACAGAATAAGTTCAGAAAGCAATTTGGAGAAGGTGTCAGACAGTGGCGATTAAACCAATATAGCTCATCACCACTTAACCACCTTTGTAAAATATTCTAAGGTGATACTGATTGAAATTGTTTCATTTAATACGTTCATCTTTATTTAGTTTTGTTATGATTATGCCAAACCAATTTCTATTTAACTGTCAGTCTTGATTCATAGAATTTACGCCACAAAAACAGGCCGTTGGGCCCAACAGGTATTTTATGCTCCACTCGAGCCTCCTCTCATCTTACACCATCTCAGCATATTAATAACAACAGCAACTTGCATTTGTATAGCGCCTTTAATGTAGTAAAACATCTCAAGGCACTTCATAATAGCGTTATCAAACAAAATTTGACACCGAGCCACATAAGGAGATATTAGGACAGGAGACCAAAAAGCTTGGTCAAATAGATAGGTTTTAAGGAGCAGCTTAAAGGAAGAGAGATAGGTAGAGAGGCAGAGAGGTTTAGGGAGGGAATTCCAGAGCTTGGAGCCCAGGCAACAGAAGGCACGGCCACCAATGATGGGGCGATGAAAATCAGGGATGAGCAAGAGGCCAGAATTGGAGGAGCGCAGAGATCTCGGGGCGGGGGGTGGGGGGGGGCGGGGTAGTGGGGCTGGACGAGATTACAGAGATAGGGAGGGGGCGAGGCCATGGAGGGATTTGAAAACAAGGATGAGAATTTTGAAATTGAGGCGTTGCTGGAACGGGAATCAATGTAGGTCAGCGAGCACAGGGGCTGATGGATGTACAGGATTTGGTGCGGGTTAGGGCATGGGCAGCAGAGTATCGAATAAGCTCAATTTCATGTAGTGTGTAAAGTAGAAGACTAGCTAGGAGAGTCTTGGAATAGTCCTATCTGGTAGTGACAAAGGCATGAATAAGGATTCCAGCAGTACATGAGCTGAGGCAGGGGCAGAGACAGATAATGTCATGGTCGTGGAAATAGGGGCTCTTGATGATGAAGCGGCAATTTGGAAGCTTAATTCGGTGTCAAATATTACATCCAGATTGCGATCACCCTGGTTCTATTCTAATCTATCCTATTCCTTTCTCCTTTATGTGCATATTTAGCTTCCCAATAAATGCATCCTTAAATTTACAGCATAAAAAAATGGCCCATTGGCCCAACAAGTCTGTGCCAGTGTTTATGCTCCACACATGCCTCCTCCCACCCCTCTTCATCTCACCCCATCAACATAACCTTCGATGCCTTTCTCCCTCATGTGTTTATCTAGCTTCCCCTTAAATACAACCACTCCCTGAGGTAGCGAGTTCCACATTCTCACCACTCTCTGGGTGAAGAAATATCTCCTGAATTCCTCATTGGATTTATTATGACTATTTTTTATTTATTACCAGTAGTTCTGGTCTCTCCCACAAGACGAAACATCCTCTCTATGTCTACCCTAGACAAAACTCTTTCATCATTTTAAAGACCTCTATCAGGTCACCCCTCTTTTCAAACTCAGCGCTGACAGATGTCAGTTATACTGCAGGTCTCACGTTGAAGTCAACAGGGGTCAACGAATAATCAACGTAAAAATTGAAGTCATAAATTAGTGTGGATTTTTCCATGTCAGATGTTTTTCTATTTGCTGTTATTCTGTCACCTGACAGTTCATTGTCAGACTCTCTCACCCTCACCTTTTATGCATGTTCAGCAGGGTGTTCCATAGATATTTCATAGTATTTACCGCAGAGAAACAGGCCATTCGGCCCAACTGGTCAACTGCCGACGTTTATGTTCCAGACAAGCCTCTTCCCACCCTTCCTCATCTCACCCCATCAACATATCCTTCCTTTCTCCCTCATGTGTTTATCTAGTTTCCCCTTAAAAGCATCTATGATATTTGCCTCAACCACTCCCTGTGGTAGCGAGTTCCACATTCCCACCATTCTCTGGGTAAGGGAGGTTTTCCTGAATTCCTTATTGGATTATTAATAACTATCTTATTTTTATGGCCCCTAGTTCTGGTCTGCTCGAAAATGGAAACATCTTCTCTACGCTTACCCTAGTAAACCCTTTCATAATCTTGAAGACCAGTATCAAGTAATCCCTCAATCTTACCTTTTCTGAAGAAAAGAGTCCCAACCTGTTTAAGCTTTCCTGTTCAAGCGAGCCCCAGGTGGGCAGAGGAAATGTTTTAAGACACCCTCAAAGCCTCCTTGAACTAGTTCCCTATCCCCACTGGCACCTGCGAATCCCTGGCCCAAAACGCCTCAAAGTGGAGGAAGAGCATCCAGGAGGATGCTGAGCACCTCGAATCCCATCGCCAAGAACAAGCAGAAGCCAAGAGCAAACAACGGAAGGAGCGCACGACAACCCAAGCACCCCACCCACCCATCCCTCCAACCACCATCTGCCCCACCTGTGACAGAGACTGAAGGTCCCGCCTCCCATCAGTCACCTGAGAACTCATATTAGTGTGGAAGCAAGCCATCCTCGACTCTGGGGGACTGCCAAAGACCAAGAAGAAGATAGATGTAACCTTTCAGTTCTGGAATCATTCTAGCAAATCTTTTTTGCAACTTCTCCAGTGCCTCTATATCCTTTTTTTTTATAATTATGGAGACCAGATCTGTTCACAAGTGTTGCTTGTAGTGGTGGGAAGAAATAGCTGCATTTATATAAAGCAGTGGTTGGAGCATCTTGATGCACTTCACACATAGAATTACCTTTGCCAGGCAAGTGTCTGGTGTCATGTAAGCAAGCATGGCAACCAATCTGAATACATGCGCACACAAAGCTATCAGAGAACTAACCAGTTAATCTTTATTTATTTGGAGAGGAAAAGTTAGCGATGACACGCCAGAATACTTCTAACTTTTCACCGAATTTTCCAGCAGAGTTAAGATAATTGGCAAAAGAGCCAGAGGGGGAGATGAGGAGAAATTTTTTTTACGCAGCGAGCTGTTATGATGTGGAATGCACTGCCTGAAAGGGTCGTGGAAGCAGGTTCAAAAATAAGTTTCAAAAGAGGATTGAATAAATATTTGAAGGGGAGAAAATTGCAGAGCTTTTGGGGAATGAGCAGGGGGGAGTGGATCTAATTGGACAGCTACTTCAAAGAGGCACAATGGGTCGAGTGGCTTCCTTCTGTGCTGTAATATTCTATTAGCGCTCGAGGGACTTAAAACATCCATCTAAAGGTTCTTGGTTTATCATATCAACAGCAACGACAACTTGTATTTATATAGCGCCATTAACATCGGAAAACATGCCAAGGCGCTTCGCAGGAGTGTTACAAGACAAAAATTTGACACCGAGCGATATTGGAAAAAACTACTGCAGATGTCAAAGAGGTAGATTTTAAGGAGCGTCTTGAAGGAGGAGAGAGAGGTAGAGAGGCAGAGAGGTTTAGGGAGGGAGTTCCAGAGCTTGGGGCCCAGGCAGCTGAAGGCACGACCACCGATGGTTGAGTGATCATTTGACAATACAGCACTCCCTCAGTAATGCCTGTATGGCTCAGAGACATGGACCATGTACAGTAGACACCTCAAGTCGCTGGAGAAATACCACCAACGATGTCGCCGCAAGATCCTACAAATCCCCTGGGAGGACAGACGCACCAAAGTTAGCGTCCTCGACCAGGCCAACATCCCCAGCATTGAAGCACTGACCACACTCGATCAGCTGCGCTGGGCAGGCCACATTGTTCACATGCCAGACACGAGGCTCCCAAAGCAAGCGCTCTACTCGGAACTCCTTCACAGCAAGCAAGCCAAAGGTGGGCAGAGGAAACGTTACACGGACACCCTCAAAGCCTCCCTGATAAAGTGCAACATCCCCACCGACACCTGGGAGTCCCTGGCCAAAGACCGCCCTAAGTGGAAGAAGTGCATCCGGGAAGGCGCTGAGCACCTCGAGTCTCATCGCCGAGAGCATGCAGAAACCAAGCGCAGGCAGCGGAGGGAGCGTGCGGCAAACCTGTCCCACCCTCCCTTTCCCTCAATGACTATCTGTCCCACCTGTGACAAGGACTGTGGTCCTCATACCGGACCGTTCAGTCACCTAAGGACTGATTTCCAGAGTGGAAGTAAGTCTTCCTCGATTCTGAGGGACTACCGATGATGATGACTCCCTCAGTACTGCCAGCCTAGAACATGTGTTCTGGTATTGATGTGGGGCATGAACCCACAACCCAATGATCCAGAGGTAAGAGTGCTATCAAGAGAGGCAAGGTCTTTGATGATCTCTAGATCAATGTTGCAACTTAAACCTCATTGTTTCTTTGGATCAGGGATAGAATTTCCTTTGCAGAAAATCTGTCATGAACCAGCACAATCAGGCAGCATTTTAAAAATCAATTTTTAAAAAGTTGTCTTAAATAATATTCCTCGCTATAATTAAGAGCAGTAACCTGGTGCAGTTTTATTAAAATGGGTTCAGCACCAGAAAATAAGCATTTTTAAGCACACTGCCAATCCAGTATCTGAGAGTAGCCCAATTTTAAATGAGAAAATGACATTTAAACAATATACAGAACCACTTGCTAGTTATATTCGGGTAGTCAGTTTCTTCGTAAATTTTTTTTAAAACTTAGATACAAAAAGCTTTTAAAATGTGCCTATTAGTGTCCTTGTGCTCAGAAGAACCAGATAAATGTGTAGAACCGCCTTTTTGAAGGTCCGCAAACAAGCGTAATTAGCAGAAGGCTCGGCAAGGGGTGTATTCGATCTTGGGGCGGGGCCAGTTTTGTGGGCGGGGCCAGTTTAGAGCGCGATGTATTTTTTTAAATTCCGCAAACCTTTGCGCGGGTTACGCCCATATCGGGGGAAGTGCGCTGAGCAAACAAAAAATCAGTCGGTCCGAGCGGAAACTCGATCCTTCGGCACCGACACAATCGGCGCAAGGTGCCAGGTGGAGGAAAGCGTGTGAGTGGTTTGGGGATGGTGTGCAGGGATGCACTCAAGACGGAAGCATGTCTCACTCTGGGAAACGTGCCAGCTGAAAGGTGTTCGCACGTTGGAGAGCGCAACCGTTGCACTCCGGGGCGTGTCGGCACACAGGCCGGAAAAAAAAGCAGTGACATATCGGTGCGGAAATCCTGGCTTCTCCTTCCCGCGGCCTTTCGACTGGACTGTAGAAAAGACATTAACCTGACGCTGCTGCGCCCACGCGAGTTCCCGGTCCTGAGGCCTCCACTGACTGCGCATCGCAGCGCGTGCACGTCAGGACGTGCGCAGGCCTGGAGCTGCAGTCACATGGTTCCGGCCAGCCAATCCAGGTACAGTATGTTCTCATTCATAATAATGGGAACTCCGTAAGTTGGAGATCCCATTGTTATGAATGAGAAGCCTCCCCCAAACATCCAAAACATTAATAAAAAATAGAAAATATACACCACGTTTTTAACATTAATTTAAAGTAAAGTTATTTATGTATTATTAAAAAAAAATTCCGATTTTTTTAACAAGTTTTTTTAATTATGCTATAAAATAAATTTAATATAGTGGACAGGGTTTTTAAAAATAAAATGTGTTTTTTAAATGTTTTTTTAATGTTTTAAGTGTATTTTAAAACTCTTATGCCTGTAAAAGTAGGCTATGCGCCTGCTTTTATCAGGCACAACAGTTTTCAGGACATCCGCTGGGCAAGATATGGGTAAATCCCGCAATCTTGTCCATGCGAATGTCCTGGCTGTCGAGATGGGGAGGATCTGTCAGGCTCCAGCTTGACAGATCGGAAAAGCCATTTTTCAGTGCATGTGCATTGTGCGCTGAAAACCAGCATTTGCGATGCCTTCCCGGGTCCATACACACCCCTACACACTCCGTACACATCCCGGACACACGGCGTACACACCCCGTACTCACCCCGTACACACCCCATACTCACTCCGTACTCACCCCGTACACACCCCGTACTCACTCCGTACTCACCCCGTACTCACTCTGTACTCACTCCGTACACACTCCGTACACACCCCGTACACACTCCGTACACACCCCGTACACACCCGTACTCACTCCGTACTCACTCCGTACACACTCCGTACACTCTCCGTACACATCCCGTACACAACCCGTACTCACTCCATACTCACTCCGTACTCACTTCATACACACCCCGTATACACCCCGTACACACCCCGTACTCACCCCGTACACACTCCGCACACACCCTGTACACACTTCGTACACACCCCGTACACACTTCATACACACCCCATACACACACCGTCCGCACTTCATACACATCCCACACACACCCCGTACACACCCCGTAGACACTCCATACACACCCCGTACACACCCCGTATGCACCCCGTATGCACTTCATACACATCCTATATACACCCCGTACACATCATGTACACACCCTGTACACACCCCGTACACACCCCGTACATACCCCGTACACACCCCGTACACATTGTGTACACACCCCGTACACATCGTGTACACACCCCGTACACACCCCGTACACACCCCGAAGACACTCCGTACACACACCCCGTACACACACCCCGTACGCACCCCGAAGACACTCCGTACACACACCCCGTACACACCCCATACACACTCCGTACACACCCCGTACACATCGTGTACACATCCCGTACACTCCCCATACACACTACGTACACACCCCGTACACACTCTGTACACACCCCATATGCACTTCATACACATCCCGTACGCACTCCGTACACACCCCGTACACCCCGTACACACCCCGTACACACTCCGTATGGACTCGGGGAGGCTGGGATTTCTGCCCCAATAAATTCTCCCTGGGCGATGGGATCCCGTGAGTTTTCCCACGTCATGTAGTAAATTCTCCACTCACACGATGGGTGGCAGCCATGTTTTTTGTTCCCCAATAAAGAAAGCTTTGTTCATGCCAGGACAAACACGGCAAGTCCATAAATATTCCCCAATTGATTTCTCTTCTCATCCTTTATTTGCTTCAACACACCCCTCCTAAACTGACAGATTTTAAAGTATAGGATTTCATTCCCATCACAGAAATCCTGCTCCCAGCATAAATCTGAACTGAACAAACAGATTTTTGGGCAAATTAGTTATGCGCCTCCCAGGAACAGCTTGTGAGGTTTCAGTAACAATGAATTCTGGAGATGACACGCGATAGGAAATGTGCACATTTTTAGAACTTGCCGACAACAGTCGTTTTTTTTCAGGCGGGGGATGGCGGGGGATGTTAGAAGCCAAAAGGTTGAGTGAGCTGCCTCTTGGGCTCCCAGTGATGGAAGATTTTGCGGGAAGGAAGCATTGTAATTCAGGAGAAGCCTCTCCTTTAATGGAAAGCAACCTTGTAGCAAGGACAAAGGCAGCGATTTAAAAACAGAAACGGCAGACATCACGTACTGGTGACTTCGCAAGGGGCCAGTTCTGCCCCTTACGCAGTTGGATCACAAGATGACACGCCAAGCAACTCACTTGTCTGCTGGTTCGGCTGCTCCATCCTCCCTTTGAACCTGGTCCCCCGCTGGGAGTATGAGACAGATGAGTTTGACCCGGAAGAACCCATGCCTTATATGGAGCCTTTCATCACCACTGGCATCTCAAAGCACTTCACAGCCAATGAAGTACTTTTTGGAGTGTAGTCACTGTTGTAATGTGGGAAACATTGCAGCCAATTTAAAAACAGCAAGCTCCCACAAACAGTAATGTGATAATGGCCAGATAATCTGTTTTTTTTTAATGCGATGTTGATTGAGGGATAAATATTGGTCAGTACACTGGGGATAACTCCCCTGCTATCTTCCAAATAGTGCCATGGGATCGTTTACGGCCACCTGAGAGGGCAGACGGGGCCTCGGTTTAATGTCTCATCCAAAACACGTCACCCCTGACAGTGCAGCACCCCTTCAGCACTGCACTGGAGTGTCAGCCTAGATTTAGTGGGACTTGAACCCATAACCTTCTGATTCGGAGACAAGAGTGCTACCCACTTTAAAAAAAATATTTTATATCATTTATTCAACATTTACAATATCGTGATCATTCCATTGTATCGTACAAATCCTGTCCGTCACTCTGCACAGCCGTTCCTCTAACACTTACTAACATTAAATTCTGAAGTTGAATTTATCTCCCCTAACATATATTAATTTACTGTACTATAAAAATTAATCATAACCAAAACCTTCAGCACTCTTCCTGGGATATTCTCATCCCAAAAGATTTCTTGCAGACACAACAGGTCAGTGCCTTTAAAACATTGCAACAACTGCTGCAATTTCTTCTCCCCCCTCAGTCCGTTCACATTAATCGAGACCAATGTAATCGTTGCTCCTATTAAACGAAGTGTGCCTGATAATCCCCCCATCATTTAATCTCTGGCCCTTCCCTCCTCTCATGTTCCTTCCCAATTTTTCAGACAGCTGTTGCTTTCTCCTGCAGCCTCCGGCTCTTTTTCACCTCCTGTTTGAACCTTCCCAGCTGTTTCAGCCTCTTCCTTACATTAGGTTTTGGCTGAGGAACTGCCCCTTCTCCCTCATTCTGCCCCTCACTAACCTTTCCCCGTCCAAATGATGCCACTCCACTTCCATGTCTCCATTCTCCCTCTGATCCCTCACTCTCGAGCTCTTCTGTAATCTCCTGTCCCTGCTCCCTGTCAGATACATAATCTCTCTTACAAAGTCTTCATGATGACTCCAACATCTCCTTTGGCCTCATCTCCACTGCTGACTTTGCCCCCCGTTTCTTCTTGCGCTGGGACAATGGCGTGTCTTCCCCTATCTTGCTCCCTTTTGGCTTCTTTGTCTCCCTGCTCCTTTAAGGCTCCTGCCTCTTGCATCCTCTCCTGGTCTTGCCCCCTCCTGCTCCACAAGATGTCCGTCTCCAAGTCTTTCTTTGGAGTACTTACAATTAGCCTGCACCCCACTCCCGCCTCCATTCCCCCCAATGGACAACCGATTCTTTAGGGAGAGTCGAGCCATAATAAAGCGGAGATACTGTATTATGGCCCATCTCTGCCCTTGATCCCTGCTGCCCCTCGCTGTCTTTGTCCTCTTCCACCATACTTGGCGTGTTTTCCACCATCTCCATCCTGTTCTCTGAACCACAATTTCCTGCCTCTTCGTGTGCTCTTTTCTCATTCCATTCAGCGGCTGTGTCCTCCGCCTACCCCGCTGTTCTGGCCACTCCACTCACACTTCCTGCTCCTTCTCCCTCCTCCTCGTCACTCAAGGAGCTTCCTTCTGCCTCACACTCACAGCGGGTGGGGCCTTTGTGACACACCCCACGGCTCTCTGCCTTGCAGCTCCGAGCAATGTGTCCAGACTCGCCGCAGTTATAACAGTACAGGCCTGGTCTGGCTTCTTACAAGATGGTTGTGTCCAAGACAGTAATAGCAATCCTTCACCTGGTTACCATGCAGAACCCGGAAGTACGGCACTGCTATTGTCTCGAATTTCAAGCTGTAGGGTATTTACTTCACCCCCTCTGGGAACCGCACTTTTACATAACGGGTTCCATCGGCTACCCGTGTTCCAGGATAGTATCTCCTCTTTATTGCCAAGCAAATTTTAATGTCCCATGACTCCAACTTTTTTACAAGCACATCGTCCTCAACATAAAGCGGCAGATTTAAGAATGAGAGCACCACTTCTTCAGAATACAGCAGAGATACATCCAAGAACTTATCACCAACCTTCAAACTCAGTAAAAGTATTTCCACCATCTTCTCGGCCACTGATCGTCATCTCGAACCCAACATTCAGCTTTGGTCGGCAGGCAAAGCAGCTCCCGTTATCGCAGTCCTCATGTACTGCCTGGATAATATCCCAAACTCGCATCTCCTTATCCTCGCAATTGTTTTCTTTTCCAAACCTCCAGGGGTCCCGGCCCAAATCTTTGGGCCTTTTATTCTCCCTTCCTCCAACACTTTCTACCCTGATTAAATTCACACTGGGAACATTGTCCTCTGAGGGGCCCAGCAATCGAGGACTCTCAGCAGCCATCATGGGTCAAAATGGCCCTAAAACCAGAGCACAACAACCCAAAAACCCACCTCCAACTCCTTGCACCAGCAGCACCTGCTCACACCGAGCCACTCCCACCTAGAGAGTGTTGCCCACTGAGCACGAAGTTCTCCGAGTGCCCCGGCCAACATTCCTCCCTCAAACAATGCCATCAAAAACAGGTGAAGCAGTCGTTCATCTCATTGTAGTTAGAATGTGGAACTCGCAACCACGTGGAGTATTTGAGGCAGTTATTTTTTAACTCTGTTCCTGGGCTGTGGGCGTCGCCGGCAAGGCCGGCATTTATTGCCCATCCCTAATTGCCCCTCGAGAAGGTGGTGGTGAGCCGCCTTCTTGAACCGCTGCAGTCCGTGTGGTGAAGGTGCTCCCACAGTGCTGTTAGGGAGGGAGTTCCAGGATTTTGGCCCAGCGACGATGAAGGAACGGCGATATATTTCCAAGTTGGGATGGTGTGTAGAATTAGAAGGTGATGGTGTTCCCATATGCCTGCTACCCTTGTTCTTCTCGAGGTTGTGGGTTTGGGTGGTGCTGTCGAAGAAGCAGAGATGCATTTAAAGGGAAGCTCGATAAAACACATGAGGGACAAAGGAATACAAAAGCAAAATACTGCGGCTGCTGGAAATCTGAAATGAAAACAGAAAATGCTGGAAATTCTCAGTGGGTCAGGCAGCACCTGTGCAGAGAGAAACAGAGTTAATGTTTCAAGTCGATGAACTTTTCAAACATTAACTCTGTCTCTCTCTCCACAGATGCTGCCTGACGTGCAGAGTGTTTCCAGTATTTTCTGTTTTTATATGAGGGAGAAAGGAATAGAAGGATATGTCGATGGGGTGAGATGAAGAGGAGTGGGAGGAGGTTTGTGTGGAGCATAAACACCGGCACGGACCTGTTGAACCGAAAGGCCTGTTTCTGTGCTGTAGCATTCTGTGTAATTCCATGTCATTGTTGCTTGTGGATGAAGCTGCTGCTGAATACTCTTGTAACTCCAAACAAAGTAATTCAATGTAGGAAAGGCTTGAAGATGTTTCAACAACATGATAATCTGCTCTATTATTGGAAAAATACCTTTATTCTAAACTGACCTTCACCCAATACCAAAGCCCCTCACTCACGGCAGAGCCAACACTGAAAACAGTCGGATGGAAAATACGTCAATCAATTAATATTGATTAGATCACACAAAGGAAGTTAAAGATCTGGGGACCAATAGCAGGGTCTGTCATGTATGTTTGCTTGGGGTTGCTAGCCACCAGGTGGCGCCACTGTCGGAGGTCATTGGGCCGTGTGCACGTGTGTGCGGCCCAGGTACAAAAGGCAAGCCATCTTGTAAGATGATCACTTTGGGCCCTAATAAAGCAGAGCCAGGTTTGTACCTGTGTTAGTTTACAGTATTCGGCTATCGAGTTATTACATACATAACAGGGTCCTTTATTATCAGCTGTGGAGGCATAGGAACATAGAAACATAGAAAATAGGTGCAGGAGTAGGCCATTCAGCCCTTCGAGCCTGCACCACCATTCAATAAGATCAAAGCTGATCATTCCCTCAGTACCCCTTTCCTGCTTTCTCTCCATACCCCTTGAGCCGTTTAGCCGTAAGGGCCATATCTAACTTCCTCTTGAATATATCCAACGAACTGGCCTCAACAACTCTCTGCGGTAGGGAATTCCACAGGCTAACAACTCTCTGAGTGAAGAAGTTTCTCCTCATCTCGGTCCTAAATGGCCTACCCCTTATCCTTAGACTATGTCCCCTGGTTCTGGACTTCCCCAACATCGGGAACATTTTTCCTGCATCTAACCTGTCCAGTCCCGTCAGAATTTTATATGTTTCTATGAGGTCCCCTCTCATCCTTCTAAACTCCAGTGAATACAGGCCCAGTCGATCCAGTCTCTCCTCATATGTCAGTCCTGCCATCCCTGGAATCAGTCTGGTGAACCTTCGCTGCACTCCCTCAATAGCAAGAATGTCCTTCCTCAGATTAGGAGACCAAAACTGAACACAATATTCCAGGTGAGGCTTCACCAAGGCCCTGTACAACTGCAGTAAGACCTCCCTGTTCCTATACGCAAATCCCCTAGCTATGAAGGCCAACATACCATTTGCCTTCTTCACCGCCTGCTGTACCTTTATGCCAACTTTCAATGACTGATGTACCATGACACCCAGGTCTCATTGCACCTCCCCTTTTCCTAATCTGCCGCCATTCAGATAATATTCTGCCTTCATGTTTTTGCCACCAAAGTGGATAACCTCACATTTATCCACATTATACTGCATCTGCCATTTATTTGCCCACTCACCTAACCTGTCTAAGTCACCCTGCAGCCTCTTAGTGTCCTCCTCACAGCTCACACCGCCACCCAGCTTAGTGTCATCTGCAAAGTTGGAGATATTACACTCAATTTCTTCATCTAAATGATTAATGTATATTGTAAATAGCTGGGGTCCCAGCACTGAGCCCTGCGGCACCCCACAAGTCACTGCCTGCCATTCTGGTCCGTTTATCTTGACTCTCTGCTTCCTGTCTGCCAACCAGTTCTCTATCCATGTCTGTACATTACCCCCAATACCATGTGCTTTGATTTTGCACACCAATCTCTTGTGTGGGACCTTGTCAAAAGCCTTTTGAAAGTACCAATACACCACATCCACTGGTTCTCCCTTGTCCATTCTACCAGCTACATCCTCAAAAGATTCTAGAAGATTTGTCAAGCATGATTTCCCTTTCATAAATCCATGCTGACTTGGACCGATCCTGTCACTGCTTTCCAAATGCGCTGCTATTTCATCTTTAATAATTGATTCCAACATTTTCCCCACTACTGATGTCAGGCTAACCGGTCTATAATTTCCCGTTTTCTCTCTCCTTCCTTTCTTAAAAAGGGGTGTTACATTAGCTATCCTCCAGTCCATAGGAACTGATCCAGAGTCGATAGACTGTTGGAAAATGATCACCAATGCATCCACTATTTCTAGGGCTACTTCCTTAAGTACTCTGGAGTGCAGACCATCAGGCCCCCGGGATTTATCGGCCTTCAATCCCATCAATTTCCCTGACACAATTTCCCGCCTAATAAGGATTTCCTTCAGTTCCTCCTTCTCACTAGACCCACTGTCCCCTAGTATTTCCGGAAGGTTATTTCCTCATGCCTATTACATAAGGGGTAATTTTGTCGATTAGTGTCAATGAAAAATGAGCGAATTTGGAACAGCTGCCTAATATACATTGAAGTCAATGGGAATAAAATTCGGGAGAGATGTATAGTTGGCGGCTGATCCGATATCGCACATTTTACACTGTCATGCAAAATCAAAATTACCCCAATGTGTTTTGCAAAGGGTAAATGCGAGTGAGAAGCTCCTAGGGATCTCAGGTCCTGTGCGCTAGCTGTCAACAGAGCTCATCAAGGCCCCAAGTCACCTGCCTTCTCCACATCTTGCAGCTGAAGTACCTGAAGAGAGTTCCCGCTGCGGAGGGTCCGTTTCCAACGGGGGGAGATGGGAGGGCTAGAAAATCATTGTACCCCAGAGATGGGCGGTAACATTAGAAAAGTTTGTGAATTAGCACTAATGCTTTAGACTGCACGCAAAATTCGTTCTCACTGCTCAATAAAATGATTGGTGTTTCTAAATCAAGTCTTCAAGGCTTAGCTCATTGGGTTTACACTTAAAGGGTGAACCAATATCGGGTGCAGTCGAATCGCAACTCATCATAGCCACAGGCTTTCCCCTGTACTTAAAGGGGAGGCACATTGATACTGCAGCACCTCATTCTCAGCATTGCTGGCTGTGCAGCTGGCTCAGCAAGTAGAAGCTCAACAATGAGAAGAAGCCAGAGGACTGAAGCAGGTGTGCTCATGGCAGCTCCACCTCAGTTGGGTGATTAATTGCCTCAACAAATGCTGCATACCACCATTTGTAGCACAAGCTTCATCACCATCATAGGCGGTCCCTCGAACGAGGATAACTTGCTTCCACAAGAGTTCACAGATGTTTCAATGAAGGACCCGATGTTCCAGTCCTGAACTCCAATTAAGGGGTGGAAAATGCCTGTGCGTGGATTTTTTTTAATGTGTGGTGACCGTTGCACACCAGTCACCACACGGGCTTGACAGAGCTAGGCCTTTATCCAGTGGCAAGGGTTAACCAGGACGACTGGAGACCTGCTCTGCTGCACGGACCTAGTGCGCGCACATTTCGCAGTGTGGGCTGGTCCATGCTGCCCCTGGGCCCTCGGCTCTTCACACAAGCTTCACACACTGCCCAAATCACCAGCTCCCCAATGCTCATCCACCAACAATAGCTACTTTGTAGCATAAATGTAGGTACTTTATAGTTGCCAGAAGACTGCTGATACAAAAGAAGCTTGAAATTACTCATATAAACTGTTCGAGTGAGTGAAACTGACAAGAGACCACTGAAATTAACCTGCCCTGACAGTTCTGAGTGATTAATGCTGATGCCTTTAAATGGCTTCCTGGAGCTGCACAGCAGCCCTCCCTGTCGCTGTCTGGTCGAGGCGTAAGTGGCGACAACCAATTCTGAACATCAGGCGGCCAGTGAGCCTTTCGCGCTCACTGATGTCATGAACGGCCTGGCATTGAAGTTCCTCAGCAATACCTCATACTGGTGGCTCAACGGGAGGGAGGGGGTGGTGCGGGTTTGCCGTGAGGCGCTGGATTTGCTTCGCCATTACATTACTGCATCGTCGCCCTGTTACTGCCATCTGCTGGCACTAAGGGGAGGTGCTGAGATAACAAATTCCCCCCCCCGCAGGGAGCACCACCTAAGAGAACAAGTCAAATAGTTGTCCTGGGCAGCCTTCCCCTTGCTCTGGTTCACACCAGTGCCCACCTATGTGCACCCTCCAAAAAACACCGTCTGCAAGACGGACCTTGTGGACCAACACCTCAAAAAGCAGGGTAGCACCATATGGGCAGCTCTTTCACGACTGGTCTGACATTCCATCCCCAAAACCCTACCCAGCACATGATGTTCCTGGGGTCCATCTGAAACACTAAGCGGGTGCCAATTCGGTTGTGCCTCTTTTTGCGGCATTAACCCGGGCGGGGCGGTAAATTTTGCGTCGGGAAATGGTTGGCGTCTCCAGCCGCAAAATTCACCAGTCGGGCCCCGGGGTGTGGAGCGGAGCACTAAGGGAGGTGTTCCACACTTCTCTTAGGGCATTGAGCAACTGAAAATCCTGAGGTGAATAGCCAGCTTCGGAGCGCCCTAAAAGAGGTTTTTGCGGGGAAAAGAAGTGAAAAAAAACCCCACCAAAAACATTCCCAATACATTACTAACGCCGCATCAACATAAATCACAGAAATAAAAATATAAACATCAATCACTCTTAGCTCAGGTCGGCATTCCTTCCCTCACTGCGGCCGGTGCAGCTCGGACCGCCCGCTTTCACTAGGGGGCGCTGCGGGGCGCTATGGATTGGGTGAGTTTCAAATTACGAGCCAATGTTGCAATCAGGGGGCGTTGCACACCGGCTCGCCTCTCCCGGGCAGTATTGCTCCGCGTCCCCGCAAACCCAGCACCAAATGTCCTGGCCACCCGCCCGCAAATGCATCCCGCCGCAATTACCGCCCCTCTGGGGTGAAAACAGAGGCGGCAGAATCCCGAAAATCCAGCCCTCAATGTGTTGGTCTATTGCTTGGCGTCAGCTGATTAGGACGGATATGCAGTGGCACACGGGGACCGGTTTCCACTGCACTGCCACTTCATCAATGGCCCCCCCGAATTGTATGATTTTTCATGAAAAGTGGGTTGAGGTGCATACCTCACTTCTTTCTCGATTATCAGACCCTCTTGCAATTGTGCCAATGGCAGAATTGGTTAAAAGAAAGACTTGAATTTCTGTGACGCCTTTCACAACCTTCGGACATCCTCAAGCGCTCTACAGCCATTGTAGCATTTGTGAGGTGTAATCACGCAGGAAACGTGGCAGCCATTTATGCGCACTATGGAGGATTAGAAGTTCACGCCTCAGAAGGAGGCCATTCAGCCCGTTGTCTCTGTGCCAGCTCTTTGCTGGAGAAAGCCCAAACTTATCTCATTACCCCACACTTTCCCTCTAGTCCTTCACCCTCCTCCATTTCAAATATTTATTCACTATTCCTGCCAAAGACTTGAAAGAACTTGCAATTCTGTAGTGTCTGTCACGACAGGACGTCCCTTAGTGCATTCACAGCCAATGAAGTGGAGTCACTGTTGTAATTTAGGATGCAATTGCCTCTGCATCACCTGCACCCTGTCAAAAACAGTCCAAGCTCCAACAAGCATGGTGCTGCCTTGATATCACAGTGAGCAGCGCACCCAATCGATTAAGCAGCATTCGCAAAATTAGCGTTTACAACTAATTGCTAGCTTCGTATGACCTGAAAGATAGAAAGATTTGGATTTTTATAGTGCATTTCAAAACCACTGGACGTCTCAAAGCGCTTTACAGCCAATGAAGTACTTTTGACGTGTAGTGACTGTTGTAATGTGGGAAACGTGGCAGCCAATTTGCACACAGCCAGCTCCCACATACAGCATTGTGACAATAACCAGATAATCAGTTGTAGTGATGTTGATTGAGGGATAAATATTGGCCAAGCCACCAGGGATAACAGCACTACTCTTCTTCGAAATAGTGCCCTGGGATATTTTACATCATCGGGGCCTCGGTTTAACGTCTCATTTGAAACATAGAAACATAGAAACATAGAAACATAGAAAATAGGTGCAGGAGTAGGCCATTCGGCCCTTCTAGCCTGCACCGCCATTCAATGAGTTCATGGCTGAACATTCAACTTCAGTACCCCAGAACATTCAACTTCAGAAACACGGCACCTCCGACAGTGCAGCACTCCCTCAGCACTGCACTGGGAGTGTCAGCCTAGATTTATGTGCAGTGTGTAGGGGGTTTTTGCTCTGCCCAATTACGGGGGCCTTTGGTGGCTGTTGGTGTATTGGGCCTCTCTGTCCCTTCTAGGGGACAGTCCAGCAGCTTATGGCTCGCTGACCACTAAACTGGCGGTTTCGAAGCGCCCTAGCACCCCTATCTGGTTCTAACCTCAGAATTTTGGTGGATTATGAGCTTCCACAGGGGGAAACAAAACACTCAGAGACAAGTAGTCCTTAGAACGAAAAAAAAACGGGTAAGTCCAATTTATTAACCATGGTAAGTTTCCAACAAGGTCAAACTTCATCAAAACACATATCTGACACACACTTATAAACTATGAAAATCTATGGGAAGAAACGGACACAACGAAAACCTTACACAATTTTACCTTTACAAGACAGTTCTAATACCACCCCCACCCCCCTTTTTAGCTGACTGACCTAGGCTGGCAGTTGGGAAAAGAAAACCCCAGGATAATACTTACGATACCTTTTGGACAGTTATTCCTTTTAGCCTTCGGATGGTTGGTTTACGGGGTAGCCGGAGTGAATGTTGCCTCTCCCAGTTACTTCGGTCTCCGGTTCTTCAGCTGGTTGGCCTCGGAGCGTTGTTCGGTGTGCGGCTCGGCTTCTTGAGACGATGTTGGGCCTCTCGGTAGTTGGGTTGTATATTCTGCACACAAGTCGAGTCCAGGGCCCGTTCGATGCTAGGTTTCCCAGCCAGTAACAGTCCGTCTCCGTTCTCTCTCATTTTCTGTGACTGCTACTGCTCCTCGACTCCTTCTCCTACTGCTCCAGTGGCTTCTCTCCTTCCTCACTGCTCCAGCCGCTTCCTCTCTGTTCCCCCAGTGGTTCTCTAGGTCCTATATTTGTACCCAATTGTGTAAGTTTGGGCGGGGAGATAGCTTTGAATGTTTAATCAGAAGATGTTCATAATTTGATTCGGGGTGAGTCATATTTTCAAACTGGGCCGGGTAGTCCCCATTGGTTGAGGATTTCCCCGCTTCCGGCCCGACTCGACCCCTGATTGGCCGGCCAGAATGCACTTCCCCCCCCATTGGCCAGTGCCTCTGCCTCGCTTGTGAGCCAGACTCCACAATGTCTGTGTCCGCCCACACGTTTTCCCAGCCTGCCTGGTCTGAGGGTCTTACTTGGCCAAAAATGTTCATTTAAAATGTACAGGACGATCCCATATTAGTTTCCTTGTCCTTAGGGTGTTCCAATAAAATGCAACCGTGGAGTTTCGAACCGTACAAGTGAACCCACAACCTTCTGACTCAGAAGCGAGAGTGCCGCCCACTGAGCCATGGCTGGCTCTGACGCTGACTCTGACACTTACAGTGCCATTCTGTTCTTCGCTCGGTGCTACCCAAATCGTTTCGGTAACTAAAAGGGAAGGGGCGCTTCTGGCTGTGGCATTCTGTTCGAACATCTGCTGCACGATCGAAAGCGAAACGTCGCTATTTGTGTTGCTCGCGGTGCTGTTTGGGGTATTCCAACAACGCATTTTAGAGGAATGGCACCCGTGCCCTTTGTGAGCGGTCCAATGCTGTTCTCCCAAGGACAGCTGATGCAGTGGAATAGCTTTCAGTGTGCGCGAGTGAGGCAGCCTGATATATTTATAGGCTGCTTTTAGCAGAGGAGCAACCGCACCATCACTTAGCAGCTAAAAACAATAGAGACGGCTGCTTCTATTATGCTTGCCACAAACAATAAACCTTGAGACACAGTTCAAGGTCACTTGCCTTTGGTAAATGACTTTAAAATTGAAGGGGACAGACTGCAGATAATGTTAAAGCAGGGTTGCTTGCTCCTAACTGGAAAGGTGGATTCGTTCAACTGTGAGAGGGATGATGCTGGCGGGTGGAGAGGGGGAGGGGGAGGGGGAGCGATTTTGTTTTGAGCCAATTGAAGTTTGAGGTGTTGTAACCTGTCGCTGTTCTTAGAAAGAAAGAAAGACTGCAGTTATATAGCGCCTTTCACGGCCACCGCACATCTCTAAGCACTTTACAGCCAATGAAGTACTTATGGAGTGTAGTCACTGTTGTAATGTAGGAAAAGCAGCAGCCAATGTGCGCACAGCAAGCTCCCACAAACAGCAATGTGCTAATGACCAGATAATTTAAAAAAAAATGTTTATCAATGGATAAATATTGGACTAGGACACCAGGGATAACTCCCCTGCTCTTCTTCGAAATAGTGCCATGGGATCTTTTACATCCACCCAGGAGGGCAGATGGGGCCTTGGTTTAATGTCTCATCCAAAAGACAGCACCTCCAACATTGTAGCACCCCCTCAGCACTGCACTGGAGCATCAGCATAGATATTTGTGCTCAAGTCCCTGGAGTGGGACTTGAACCCACAACCCTCTGACTCAGAGCCAAGAGTGATGTCCACTGAGCCACAGCTGACACTATAAGGTTACAAAAGAACGGAAATAACGTAAATAAAACTTGAATTCCACAAACCCGCAAAAAATATAAATAGCACTTTGTTTCCACTGAGTAAAAAGGATAGAATCATGGAACAGTACAGCACAGAAAGAGGCCATTCGGCCCATCCAGTCTGCCCCTGCTCTTTCAAAGAGCAATCTAGTTTGTCCCACTCCCCCGTTCTTTCCCCATATCCCTGCAATTTTTTTCTCATTCATGTATTTATCCAATTCCCTTTTGAATAGCTACTATTGAATCTGTATCTGCCACACGCAGTGCGTTCCAAATCCTAGCCACTTGCTTGGCTCGCTATCTTCTCAGGAAGGTGTTTCAATCTGGCTTGTTTTTTGCATTGATTCTGGGTCGTAATTGTGGTGTATGAAATGGTACAATGAACTCCGTACTGTGAGCCAGTGGCCAGGTGTAACCTGGTCAGTCTTTAATGGCTTCCAGAAGTGAAGATACAAAGGTGAAGTTCAGCTTATATACCCAGCACGAGTGTACCTATGACCCTAGGACCTCCGGCGGTAGTGCTCCCTGTTGGTGGGCAGACCTTATGTACATACATTACAGTAATTTACCACTTTATTTTTTATTTGTTCTTACCTTTTGCTCCTCCCACACCCCCTGCCCACCCCCTTGCTGGGGTACAATTTTGTGAGCAGCAGTTGCTCTCGAATACCTGGCGCAAATGGCCATTCTTAACATGGTGAGTATCCCAGCCCAGTCTTAGTCGCACATCAACAGGCACAAGTCACTGCATAGCGATCAGGAGAGGGAACACTGGCTGACATGTTTCCTCCTACCCTGTTAGTCATGGCTCAGTGGGTAGCGCACTCGCAGCGGAGGTAGAAGGTTGTTTGTTCAAATCCCGCTCAGAAAGAAACAAGCATATAAATCTAGGCTGACACACCCAGTGCACTGCTGAGGGAGTACTGCACTGTCGGAGGTGCCGTCTTTTGGATGAGACGTTAAGCCGAGGCCCCGTCTGCCCTCTCAGGTAGGCGTAAAAGATCCCAGGGCACTATTTTGAAGAGCAGGGGAGTTATCCCCGGGGTCCTGCCCAATACTTATCCCTCAGCCAACATCACTAAAAACGGATTATCTGGCCGCTATCACATTGCAGTAAAGCTTGCCGTGCGCAAATTGGCTGCTGCGTTTCCTACATTACAACAGTGACTATTCTTCAAAAGTACATCATTGGCTGTGACGAGCTTTGAGATGTAGTGAGATTGTGAAAGGCGCTATATAAATGCAAGTTCTGTATTTTATCCCTATCCCAGAGGACACAGCGTGTTACTGGAACATTCTACCTGCTGCCCCTCAGTGAGCGAACTGGCCTCAGACTGGAGCCTCTATCAAGATGTGAGAGATTATGAATAAAAGGCTACAGATATTTGCAAGTACTTTTTCTCTGTACCCAGCACGCAGTCCTCAGGGGTCACAGAAACAGGGCAGCTACGATACTCTCTATGCTTACTGGGCAAATATTTTCTTATAGGGGGAAGGCCATTAAAGAAAATATGATTCCCACTATTTGAAAGACCGTATTACAAGTCACTGCATCATTTATTAAGCACTTGTCCTTCCTCAGTGCAAATCTCTTACGTTCGCCCTTTCCACTGTGCTGAGGTAAAAACTCATCATATTGGCCCAGAAATGGCGGTCAGAGGCAACCTGCGGGCGGATGCCTCTGACCAGACTTGCGCTATGGGGCCTCCATTCGCAGTCAAGCGTATGGACCCGTGTATTCCAGGAGCGTATGTACAGCCTGGTATCATGTGAGCCGGACCAACCAATGAAAATGGCGTATCCCCATTGACAGTCATGGCCAGATCCGTTTGTGCGGAGATCACCGTTTCTATGAATGAGAATACCCCCAAAAACACATAAACATTTTAAACAAATAGGAAAAACGCTTCACATATTTAAAATTAATTGAGAATTAAATGTTTTACACAAGAAAACAATATTTTGAATTTTTTTTTAATATGTTTTAAAAGGGCTAAAAATAAACTTACCCTAATGGACAGGGCTTTTAATATAAAAATTATTGACAAAATGTTACTTTTTTCTCTGTTAAAACTCTTAAAAGTCTTCCCTTTCCCATTACGATATACGAGCTTCCAAAATTCAAATGTGAGGTTATATACTCTCCACCTTCTGATTTCGAATCATAGAAACATGGAATAATACGGCACAGAAGGAGGCCATTCGGCCCATCGAGTCTGCCCCGGCTCTTTCGAAGAGCAGCCCAGTCAGTCCCACTCCCCCCGCTCTTTCCCCATATCCCTGCAATTCTTTCTCCTTCAAGTATTTATCCAATTCCCCTTTGAAGGCTACAATTGAATCTGCTTCCACCGCCCTATCAGGCAGTGTACTGCAGACCCTAACCACTCGTAGTGTGCTGGTTCTTTTGCCAATCACCTTAAATCTGTGTCCTCTGGTTATCGACCCTTCAGCCATTGGAAACAATTTGGGCTAGAAATTTGGTTTTCGGCGAAAATGGTACTTCTTTTACGGCAAAATTACAATTTTCACTTCACTGCCATTAGTCGGCCAGATATTCAGCCTTTAATTTGCGCAGTGATAAAAGTCGGTGTTACGTGAGGATTTGCGGCACAAATCGCAAATTTCGTCAACGCTAGTCCGAAGCCGATAGCGCTGTGAGAGAGGCCTTGGGAGTGGGCGGGGTAAACAACAACAAAAAAATGGAAACAACGAAAAAGAATTCACAAAACATTTGCAAAATCTTTACCTACTAAATCGCTGAATAAGAATTAAAAAATAAAAATGTAACTTGCCTTTTTTGCAGGTTTTCATACTTACCGCTGCTGGCAAAGCTGCACCACAGGTTTTTCCCTGTCGGTATTCTGGTCTGAGCGCAGAATACTGGTCTGGAGACAGGCAAATTTCGGGCAAAAAACGCTATTCCGACTGTCGCACGGCGCGCTCCTCTCCCCGGCGATACGTGGAAAGCACCACCTCAAAAGGTCGCCGAGGTTCCCGCCGACGGGCTTTTCGCTGCGGAGGGTGAAATATCGTCAAAAACCCGGTTGCAAATTCGCCGCATTTCTAGCCCAAATCTCTTTATTTACTCGACCTAAACCGTTTATTATTTTAAACTCCTCCGTCAAATCTCCTCAGCCTTAGAATCATAGAAACCTACAGCACAGAAAGAGGCCAATTGGCCTACCGTGCCTGCTGGCTCTTTGAAAGAGCAGTCGGGCTCAGTCCAACGTTATTTGTCCGTAACCCTGTTAGTTCCTCAAGGACCCGTCCAACTCCCTTTTTAAATTATTGATGGAACCAGCTTCCACCACCTTCCATCAGCTTTCACCGAGCTCATGGTCCACAGGGCTGTGGTAATACCCACCCTCCTGTATGGCTCAGAGACATGGAGCATGTACAGTAGACACCTCGAATCACTGGAGAAATACCACCAACGAAGTCTCCGCAAGATCCTGCAAAGCCCCTGGGAGGACAGACGCACCGACGTCAGCGTCCTCGACCAGGCCAACATCCCCAGCATTGAAGCACTGACCACACTTGATCAGCTCCACTGGGCAGGCCACATCGTTCGCATAAGAACAGAAGAACATAAGAAATAGGAGCAGGAGTAGGCCATACGGCCCCTCGAGCCTGCTCCGCCATTCAATACGATCATGGCTGATCCAATCATGGACTCAGGTCCACTTCCCTGTCCGCTCCCCATAACCCCTTTGTCATGTATGTACTTGGGGTTACTAGCCACCAGGTGCCGCCACTGTCGGAGGTCATTAGGCTGCATGCACGTGTGTGCGGCCCAGGTATAAAGGGCAAGCCATCATGTAATATGATCACTTTGGGCCCTAATAAAGCAGAGTTAGGTCTGTACCTGTGTTAGTTTACAGTATTAAGTCTGTCGAGTTATTACATACATAACATTTGGCAATAAGGTAACTTAAGATCCTTCGTATGTAAAAATGAGCACAACTGGAATTCTGGAGAGATTCGTGGAGGGAGAGGACTGGGTATATTTTGTAGCTCGCCTGGACCAGTACTTCGTGGCCAACATAATGGAGGAACCCACTGACACAGTTAGGCACAGGGCGTTCTTCCTTGCGGTTTGCGGTCCGAAAATCTATGGACTCAAAGAATCTTCTCTCGCCTGCAAGTCCAATGGACAAGGACTATGAGGAATTGTGTGCTCTGGTACATGACCATCTCAAACCAGAAGAAGGCATCATCATCTCAAGATATCGATTCAACATGCACGTTCATTCTGAGGGCCAGGATGTGTCAGAATTCATTGCCGACCTAAGACGTCTAGCTGGATCGTCTAAGTTCAAAAATGCGCTGGGAGACATGCTGCAGGACTTCTTTGTAATCGGCATCAACCATGAGGTGATCATGCATAAGCTACTGACGACAGAGACGTTGGATTTGAGCAAGGCCATCATGATTGCCCAGGCATGCATGACGACGGACAAAAACTTAAAGCAGGTATCATCGAAAAATTGGAACTCGGCAAGTAGTGTAAACAAGTTTGTATCGTCATTTGGCAGAGCTGCATATGATAGGGCCTACTCGACCACATATGCGAAACCTGTTGCTGCCCAAAGTCCGCCAACAGGAATGAATCCGATTTCACCGTGTTGGCGTTGTGGGGGCAATCATCAGCCTCATCGGTGCTGGTTCAAACAGTACATTTGTAAAGGCTGTTCGAGACTGGGACATCTCCAGCGCATGTGTTCGCAACTGAGCAAGCGTGCTGCGACACACCACGTGGAGGATGATGACCAGTATAGCGCGGATCCGGATATGCAATCCGAGATACCAGAGGAGGAAGTGAATGGACTGTATTCATTCCGAATAAAGAGCCAACCGATAATGATTAATGTGAAACTTAACAGTGTGCCGGTACGAATGGAATTGGACACAGGTGCGAGTCAATCAATAATGAGCCAGTGGACATTCGACAAGCTGTGAGGCCTAAGCTGAGTCCAGTAAATGCCAAGCTGCGTACGTACACTAAAGAACTCATAACGGTGATTGGCAGTGCAGTAGTCAAGGTGTGGTATGATCGATGATGCGGTTGACGATTTAGCATTATGGATTGTTCCAGGCAATGGTCCAAATCTGTTCGGCAGGAATTGACCAGAAAAACTCAAATGGAATTGGAATGATATCAAAGTGTTGTCATCGGAGGATGATACTCCATGTGCTCAAGTGCTGAGCAAGTTCCCCTCACTGTTTGAACCAGCCATCGGCAATTTCACGGGAGCCAAGGTGCAGATCCACGTGGACTCAGATGCAAGACTCATCCATCATAAAGCTCGGGCAATTCTGTACATGATGAGGGAGAAGGTCGAAATCGAACTGGACAGACTCCAACATGAAGGGGTCATATCACCGGTCAAATTTAACGAATGGGCTAGCCCCATTGTTCCTGTGTTGAAGAATGATGGCACTGTCAGGATTTGATCAACCGAGTTTCAAAACAGGATCAATACCCGTTACCGAAGGCTGATGACCTTTCTGCAACTGGATCTGACGTCGGCCTACATGAAACAGGAGCTGGTCGAGACGTCGAAGAAACTTACGTGCATCAACACTCACAAAGGACTGTTTATCTACAACAGGTGACCTTTCGGAATTCGCTCGGCTGCAGCCATTTTTCAGAGGAACATGAAGAGTCTACTGAAGTCCGTCCCTAGAACCGTCATGTTCCAAGATGACATCCTGGTCACAGGTCGTGACTCCGCCGAACATCTGAACAACCGGGAAGAGGTTCTACATTGCCTGGACAAAGTGGGACTCAGACTGAAAATTTCAAAGTACGTCTTCATGGCACCGGAAGTCGAATTTCTGGGGAGGAAAACTGCTGCTGGCGGCATCAAGACTACGGACTCGAAATCCAAGGCCATCAAAAACGCAACCAAGCCTCAGAATATGATGGAGTTGCATTTGTTCCTGGGTCTACTCAACTACTTTGGTAATTTCCTACCTAGATTGAGCACTTTATTCGAGCCACTGCACATGCTGCTAAGACAAGGCAACAACTGGGTGTGGGGTGCGTCTCAAGATAGAGCTTTTGAGAAAGCTACTAATCTGCTTCGCTCTAACAAGCTGCTGGTACATTATGATCCGTGTAAGCTTCTAGTATTGGCCTGTGATGCTTCGTCATATGTAGTTGGTTGCGTGCTCCAACAAGTTAATGAGTCGGGTAAACCACAACCTGTTGCGTATGCTTCTAAAAGTTTGTCGAAGGCGGAAAGAGCCTGCAGCATGTAGAAAAAGAAGCATTAGCCTGTGTGTATGGGGTTAAAAAGATGCATCAGTCCCTGTTTGATCTTCGGTTTGAACTGGAAACAGATCACAAGCCACTCATTTCATTGTTTTCGGAAAACAAAGGTATCAATACCAATGCACCGTCCCGCATCCAGAGGTGGACACTGACAATATCTGCCTATAATTATGTCATTTGCCATAGACTTGGCACTGAGAATTGTGCCGATGCACTGAGGTGTCTGCCGTTGCCCACACCGGAGGTGGAGACACCATAACCTGCCGACCTCTTGGGAGTTGTGTACAGGCCACCAAATAGTAGTAGTGAGGTTGGGGACAGCATCAAGCAAGAAATAAGGGAGATGTGCAATAAAGGTACTTTAATCTACATGTTGATTGGACTAATCTAACTGGTAGCAATGCAGCGGAGGAGGATTTCCTGGAGTGTATTAGGGATGGTTTTCTCGACCAATATGTCGAGGAACCAATCAGAGAGCTGGCCATCCTAGACAGGGTGATGTGTAATGAGAAGGGACTAATTAGCAATCTTGTTGTGCGAGGCCCCTTGGGGAAGAGTGACCATAATATGGTAGAATTCCTTATTAAGATGGAGAGTGACAAAGTTAATTCGGAAACTAGGGTCCTGAACTTAAGGAAAGGTAACTTCGATGGTATGAGGCGTGAGTTGGATAGAATAGACTGGCAAAGGATACTTAAACGGTTGACGGTGGATAAGCAATGGCAAACATTTAAAGATCACATGGATAAACTTCAGCAATTGTACATCCCTGTCTGGAGTAAAAATAAAAATTAGAAGGTGGCTCAACCATGGCTAACAAGGGAAATTAAGGATAGTGTTAAAGTCAAGGAAGAGGCATATAAATTGGCTAAAAAAGCAACACACCTGAGGACTGGGAGAAAGTTAGAATTCAATAGACGAGGACAAAGAGCTTAATTAAGAGGGGGAACATAGAGTACGAAAGGAAGCTAGCAGGGAACATAAAAACTGACTGCAAAAGCTTCTTTAAATATGTGAAGAGAAAAAGATTAGTGAAGACAAACGTTGGTCCCTTGCTGTTGGATTCAGGTGAATTTATAATGGGGAACAAAGAAGTGGCAGACCAATTGAACAAATACTTTGGTTCTGTCTTCACGAGGGAAGACACAAATAACCTTTCGAATGTACTCGGGGACAGTGGGTCTCGTGAGAAGGAGGAACTGAAGGATATCCTTATTAGGTGGCAAATTGTGTCAGGGAAATTGATGGGATTGAAGGCCGATAAATCCCCGGGGCCTGATAGTCTGCATCCCAGAGAACTTAAGGAAGTGGCCCTAGAAATAGTGGATGCATTGGTGATCATTTTCCAACAGTCTATCGACTCTGGATCAGTTCCTATGGACTGAATGATAGCTAATGTAGCATCCCTTTTTAGGAAAGGAAGGAGAGAGAAAACGGGAAATTATAGACCGGTTAGCCTGACATCAGTAGTGGGGAAAATGTTGGAATCAATTATTAAAGATGAAATAGCAGCACATTTGGAAAGCAGTGACAGGATCGGTCCAAGTCAGCATGGATTTATGAAAGGAAAATCATGCTTGACGAATCTTCTGGAATTTTTTGAGGATGTAACTAGCAGAGTGGACAAGAGAGAACCAGTGGATGTGGTGTATTTGGACTTTCAAAAGGCTTTTGACAAGGTCCCGCACAAGAGATTGGTGTGCAAAATCA
Organism: Pristiophorus japonicus; assembly: GCF_044704955.1. Classification (NCBI taxonomy): domain Eukaryota; kingdom Metazoa; phylum Chordata; class Chondrichthyes; family Pristiophoridae; genus Pristiophorus; species Pristiophorus japonicus. The sequence goes on from NC_091989.1 coordinate 183,765,224, forward strand.
AAGTGCAAGGTATTGGGGGTAATGTACTGACGTGGATAGAAAATTGGTTGGCAGACTGGAAGCAGAGAGTTGGGATAAATGGATCCTTTTCAGAATGGCAGGCAGTGACTAGTGGAGTGCCGCAGTGCTCAGTGTTGGGACCCCAGCTCTTTACAATATACATTAACGATTTAGATGAAGGAATTGAGTGTAATATCTCCAACTTTGCAGATGACACTAAACTGGGTGGCGGTGTGAGCTGTGAGGAAGACGCTAAGAGGCTGCAGGGTGACTTGGACAGGTTAGGTGAGTGGGCAAATGCATGGCAGATGCAGTATAATGTGGATAAATGTGAGGTTATCCATTTTGGGGCAAAAACTCGAATGCAGAATATTATCTGAATGGCAGCAGATTAGGAAATGGGGAGGTGCAACGAGACCTGGGTGTCATGGTTCATTAGTCACTGAAAGTGGGCATGCAGGTACAGCAGGCGGTAAAGAAGGCAAATGGTATGTTGGCCTTCATAGCTAGGAGATTTGAGTATAGGAGCAGTTAGGTCTTACTGCAGTTGTACAGGGCCTTAGTGAGGCCTCACCTGGAATATTGTGTTCAGTTTTGGTCTCCTAATCTGAAGAAGGACGTTCTTGCTATTGAGGGAGTGCAGCGAAGGTTCACCAGACTGATTCCAGGGATGGCTGGACTATCATATGAGGAGAGACTGGATCAATTGGGCCTTTATTTACTGGAGTTTAAAAGGATGAGAGGGGATCTCATAGAAACATATAAGATTCTGACGGGACTGGACAGGTTAGATGCGGGAAGAATGTTCCTGATGTTGGGGAAGTCCAGAACCAGGGGATATAGCCTTAGGATAAGGGGTATGCCATTTAGGACTGAGATGAGGAGAAACTTCTTCACTCAGTGAGTTGTTAACCTGTGAAATTCCCTACCGCAGAGAGTTGTTGATGCCAGTTCATTGGATATATTAAAGAGGGAGTGAGATATGGCCCTTACGGCTAAGGGAATCAAGGGGTACAGAGAAAAAGCAGGAAAGGGGTACTGAAGGAATGATCAGCCATGATCTTATTGAATGGCAGTGCAGGCTCGAAGGGCCGAATGGCCTATTCCTGCACCTATTTTCTATGTTTCTATGTTTCTATGTTTCTCGTTATGGATGCTTTTGAAAGTGAAGGAACCCCTGTCACGGCTCAACAAGACCTGGACCAGCCAGCACCCAATATTATCGGTTGTGAAACGTTGTGTCCTTAGTGGTGATTGGTCTGCCATACCCAAGCAAATGGGTGATGAGACCAAACTTTACCACCGTCTCAAAGACGAACAATCCATTCAGTCAGATTGTTTACTGTGAGGTACATAGCACACATCGCGATATTGTCATGATGAAAGCCATTGCCAGGTCTCATGTATGGTGGCCTGGAATTGACTCTGATCTGGAATCATGTATGCATCAGTGCAATACTTGCGTGCAGCTAAGTAAAACATTAGCGGAATCGCCGCTGAGTCTGTGGTCGTGGCCACCTAAACCATGGTCCAGGATCCACATCGACTTTGCAGGTCCCTTCCTGGGAAAGATGTTTTTAGTTGTGGTGGATGCATATTCCATGTGTATTGAGTGTATAATCATGTCATCCAGTACATCCACAGCTACCATTGAGTGCCTTTATGTCATGTTTGCCACTCATGGTCTGCCCGACATCATTGTCAGCGACAACGGACCTTGCTTCACTAATCTGGAATTTCAAGTGTTCATGAAAGTCAATGGTATCAAACATGTGAGGTCAGCACCATTCAAACCCGCATCTAATGGTCAAGCAGAGTGCTGTCCAAACCATCAAGCAGAGAATGAAACGTGTAACTCAAGGTTCACTGCAGACTCGCTTGTCATGCATATTGCTTAGTTACAGGACAAGACCCCACACGCTTACCGGGGTCCCCCCTGCTGAACTATTGATGAAGAGAGGTCTCAAGACCAAGCTCTCTTTTGTCCACCCTGACTTGAACGATCATATTGAATACAGACGTCATGTCAGCAGTGGTATTATGATCGCGCTGCTGTGTCATCCGACATTTCTGTAACGATCCTGTGTATGTATTAAATTATGGTCAATGTCCTAAGTGGAACACCGGTACTGTTACGGCCAAGAAGGGTAACAGAATGTTTATAGTCAAGCTCAAGAATGGGCAGACATGCAGGAAACATGTCGATCAGATAAAGATGCGGCACACGGATGAACCGGAACAGTCTGTGGAAGACACAATCAGTGACCAACCAACCTACCCTCAGTCATCGGAGGACTCCGCTGTCATCAATGAATCTGGACTTTCAATCCCTGACATGGTCATTGCCACTCCCATCAGATCGGCCCCAGCCCCCAGTCATAACAGACTCAGAACACTCGCCCAAGGCTGGAGTTGAACAGAGACGATCAACTTGGGAGCGGAAAGCCCCGGACCGTCTCAATTTGTAAAAAGACTGTTACTAATATCTTAAAGGGGGATATTGTCATGTATGTATGCTTGGGATTACTAGACACCAGGTGGCGCCACTGTCGGAGGTCATTGGGCTGTACGCACGTGTGTGCGGCCCAGGTATAAAAGGCAAGCCATCTTGTAATATGATCACATTGGGCCCTAATAAAGCAGAGCCAGGTCTGTACCTGTGTTCGTTTACAGTATTCAGTCTATCAAGTTATTACATACATCACACCCTTAATCTCTTACCGTTTAAGAAACTGTCTATTTCTGTCTTAAATTTATTCAATGTTCCAGCTACACAGCTCTCTGAGGCAGCGAATTCCACAGATCCACAACCCACTGAGAGAAGAAGTTTCTCCTCATCTCAGTTTTTATTGGGTGGCCCCTTATTCTAAGATTATACCCTCTAGTTCTAGTATCCCCTATCAGTGGAAAAATCCTCTCCATCCACCTTGTCAAGCCCCCTCATAATCTTATACGTTTCGATAAGATCATCTCTCATTCTTCTGAACTCCAATGAGTAGAGGCCCAACCTACTCAACCTTTCCTCATGTCAACCCCCTCATCTCCGGAATCAACCTAGTGAACCTTCTCTGAACTGCCTCCAAAGCAAGTATATCCTTTCATAAATATGGAAACCAAAACTGCGCGCAGTGTTCCAGGTGTGGCCTCACCAATACCCTGTACAACTGTAGCGAGACTTCCCTGCTTTTATACTCCATCCCCTTTGCAATAAAGGCCAAGATTCCATTGGCCTTCCTGATCACTTGCTGTACCTGCATACTAACCTTTTATGTTTCATGCACAAGTACCCCCAGGTCCTGCTGCACTGCAGCACTTTGCAATCTTTCTCCATTTAAATAATAACTTGCTCTTTGATTTTTCCTGCCAAAATGCATGACCTCACACTTTCCAACATTACACTCCATCTGCCAAATTTTTGCCGACTCACTTAGCCTGTCTATGTCCTTTTGCAGATTTTTTGTGTTCTCCTCACACATTGTTTTTCCTCCCAGCTTTGTATCATCGGCAAACTTGGCATACCTTACACTCAGTCCCTTCTTCCAAGTCGTTAATATAGATTGTAAATAGTTGGGGTCCCAGCACAGATCCTTGCGTCACCCCACTGGTTACTGGTTGCCAACCCAAGAATGAACCATTTATCCATACTCTCTGTTCTCTGTTCATTAGCCAATCCTCTAACCATGCTAATATGTGAATTTTTATCTTGTGCAGTAACCTTTGATGTGGCACCTTGTCAAATGCCTTCTGGAAGTCCAAATACACCACATCCACTGGTTCCCCTTTATCCACCCTGTTTGTTACATCCTCAAAGAATTCTAGCAAATTTGTCAAACATGACTTCCCCTTCATAAATCCATGTTGACTCTGCCTGACTGAATTTTGCATTTCCAAATGTCCTGCTACTGCTTCTTTAATAATGGACGCCAGACACGAGACTCCCAAAGCAAGCGCTCTACTCGGAACTCCTTCACGACAAACGAGCCAAAGGTGGGCAGAGGAAACGTTACAAGGACACCATCAAAGCCTCCCTGATAAAGTGCAACATCCCCACTGACACCTGGGAGTCCCTGGCCAAAGACCGCCCTAAGTGGAGGAAATGGATCGGGCGGGCGCTGAGCACCTCGAGTCTCATCGCCGAGAGCGCGCATAAAACAAGTGTAGGCAACAGAAGGAGCATGCGGCAAATCTGTCCCACCCTCCCTTACCCTCAACGACTATCTGTCCCAACTGTGACAAGGATTGTGGTTCTCCTATTGGACTGTCAGCCACCTAAGGACTCATTTTTAGCGTGGAAGCAAGTCTTCCTCGATTCCGAGGGACTGCCTATGATGATGAGGTTGAGCATTCCAGATCCCTACAACTCTGAGCAAAAACCAACTCTCCTCCTCTCCCCTCCCGATCTTTGGCCAATGATTATGAATCCGTGACCTCTGGTTATTGATCCACTCCCCAGACGGAAAATTTTTCCCTATTTATTCTATTAAAACCACTCATCATCTTGAAAACCTCCTTTGCTCAGAGGAAAGCAGTTCCATCTTTCCCAACCTCTCCACATAACTGGTAACATCCTGGCACCCTTTCTGAGGCCTTTACATCTTTCGTGTATTGTGAAGCCCAGAATTGTCCACAATACTCCAACTGAGGCCTAACCAGTGATTTATAAAGTTCCAGCCTGAACTCTTTGCTTTTAGAGTCTATTCCTCTATTTATAATCACTAGTAACCCATATATGCTTTTGTACCCACCTTGTCAACTTTCCCCGTCACCTTTAACGATTTGTGTATATGAACACCAAGGTCTCTCTGCTCATCTACACTTTTCAAAATCGTGCCATTTATCGTATTCTCTGCTCTAAGGAGAACAACCCCAGCTTCTCCAGTCTATCTGCACAACTGTAATCCCTCATCCCTGGAATCATTCTCGTAAATCTCTTCTGTACCCTCTCCAAAAACTTCACGTCCTTCCTAAAGTGTGTTGCCCAGAATTGGACACAATTCCCCAGCTGTGGCTGAACCAGTTTATGGGCTCAATTTTCGCTACCATTCTGCGCCATTTTTCTGCCGTCGGCTGTTTTTTCGGAGCAAACTAAAATCTGCAAGTTTCGCCAAAGTTTCCGTGCTATCGTAAACTACTTCCGGACGATATTGTGACATCACTGGGGCTGTTGCCGTTTCTGGCCAATGAATATTTTCTCAAAAGCGGCACCAAAGTGCGACAATTGTGATGTCTTGCTGCATCTTGTATGTTTCACTTTGCAGCCTCAGCCCTTCAGTGTGTCTCTCGTTACCCTGGCAACATCAGTTTTTCGGCGCAGAGTGTTGTGTCCTTCGATGCTCCAGTAATGACTCCACGAGGTTGTACTTGAACTGTAGTGACCTGAGTCTTTTATTCGTTAACTCCAGAGTGAGGATCACACCTGGTGGCCTGCAGGTCACTTCATTTTTGAGTGAGTGGTTGGTGCAGTATCGTGCTGGTGGTTGCTGTTTGTGTGTGTGTGTTCCTGAACGTGAATGTACATGAATGCTAGGAGCCCCCGCCATAATCAGTGTGGGGGGGGGGGGGGAATGGACTGGGTAGGGACACACACACACACACACACAAACAGAAACTACCAGCATGCTACTGCACCAACCACTCACACCTGCCAAGGGTCAACCAGACAGAGCCCACATAGAGCTAAGCCCAGAGCACATCAATGCAGAGGCGATGTGCACAAAGGGCTCAGGGGGGAGTGATGTCATGTATCCTACATGGCTACTGTTGGTACTATCACAAAGTGTGCCACCAGAGGGCACAGCAGTGAGAGACTTGTAGGTTACCTGTACAGGTGTGCCTGGCCTAGTATAAAAGGCAGGCCATTAGGTATGATCCTCACTCTGGATTTAACTAATAAAGGACTAAGGTCACTACAGTTCAAGTGCAACACATTGCCTCGTGGTTTGGGCGCCTTCTTTCCTCCATCCACGATGTCGACTGCGGTGATCCTCTTCTCCCCGGGTTCTGCCTACCGAAGCCGGGAAGTCGCCTTTGGATCCGATTTTCTTCCTCCGGAGTCCTGCCACTGGAGCTTGGAGGGTGCGTTCAGGTCGTCTCAGCTGGATCATCTCCACGCAGTCGTGCTGAGTGGTCTGTGCCTCAGGTGCTGTGCTGGTCTGCTCTCTGGTGCCGGATCCAACCTCAGGCGAGGGTTTGCTTTGCCTCTGAGCACAGAGGGCTTCGATCGCTGGAGGGGTGACATCTTCCCATTTCCAATGGAAGTTCTCCATCCACCTTCTGCCGAGCAGCGTTGATCCATCACCTGCAACAATCCACAGAGGTAACTTGGACACCGCGCCATCATGGAATACCTTTACATTTGCGCTACCAACGACTGGGATGATTTCATCGGTATAGGTGTGCAGCTTTGCCTGAACCGGGACCAACTTGGGTTTTTCAGCTTGATTGTCCCATAGCCTCTCAAAGGCTCCTTGATTCATCACTGACTGGCTCGCCCCTGTGTCCGCTTCCATGAAGACTGGAACTCCCTCTATCTCGACTGCCATCTTCAGCAGGGAACACTCGGTGATGCAGGTGAACATGCTATTTATCTCTCCGTGGGACTGGGCTGCCTCTCTGCCTATCGATTCATAATCCGCGCTGGTTTCCTGGCCATCTGCAGACTCTTCACCGACACAGTGAGTCATGTTTCTCTTACACATTCGCTGGAGGTGGCCCTTTGTGCTGCAGCCCTTGCATACATAGTCTTTAAAACGACACTGGTGAGCCCTGTGATTCCCTCCGCAACGCCAGCATGGAACTACTCGATTAGCCCCCCTCGGCAGACTCTGAGTTAAGGGACTCGGGGGCCTGCTCTCTCTTCCCTGATAAGGTTCATGTTCTATAGTCCAGTCTCTAAAAGGCACCACTCTGTGCACAGTACTTGCCGGGTTTGAGCCCTGAGGGTGAGTCATCTGCCTAGAGCCACAGGTCGAGGTCATGAATGCCTGGCTCACAGAAATGGCCTTCTGCAGTGTGACTGTGGTATCCGCCGACAGTAGCTTATGAAGAAGGCCCTCGTGGCCAATTCCAAATGACAAAAATGTCCCGCAGCGCTTCGGTGAGGTGGTTGCCGAACTCGCACGGTGCCTCCAGCCTCCTGAGGTCTGTGGCGTACTTCGCGACTTCCTGGCCTTCGGGCCATCGGTGGGTGTAGAACCGGTGTCTGGTTGTGAGGATGCTCTCCTTGGGCTTGAGTTGCTCATGGATCAGGGTTACAAGCTCCTTGTGCGACTTGGTCATTGTTTTCGCTGGTGCCAGCAAGTCCCTGACGAGGCCATAGACGGTGGGCCCGCAGCTGGTTAGCAGGATAGCTCTGCATTTATCGGCCAGTGTGGCCGGATTGTCGCCTGACAGGTCGTTTGCTGTGAAGAAATGTTCTAGCGTCCCAATCATCATCATCGCGAAATGCTGCAACGTACCAAGGGTAGCCATTTCCATGTGAAAGTTCGTAATCTCGTCGCCAAATGTTATGTCTTTAGATGCTCTAGCAATGAATCCACGAGGCAATGTGTTGTACTTGAACTGTAGTGACCTTAGTCCTTTATTTGTTAACCCCAGAGTGAGGATCACACCTGGTGGCCTGCCTTTTATACTAGGCCAGGTACACACAACAGGTAACCTACAAGTCTCCCACTGCTGTGCCATCTGGTGGCACACCTTGTGATAGTACCAACAGTAGCAATGTAGGATACAAGACAAAGACCTTAAGCTCTGCCCACAGAGTTCAAAATGCTCGAAAATGAAAGTTTATTCCGATGAAAATTGCAACTTTTTTGTTGCCGCAGTCGGCCACTAAAACATCGGACGTACCTCTCCAACTGCACCAAAAATTGGCCATGTGGGAAATTTGCCCCGATAACTCTATTTATAAAACCCAAGATCACATAGGCTTTATGAACTGAAATAGAAACATGGAAATGATGAAAACGCTCAGCGGGTCAGGCAGCATCTGTGGAGAGAGACAGAGTTAACATTTCAGGTTGATGACCCTTCATCAGAACTGGCCTAAAACGTTTTAACTCTGTTTCTCTCGCCACAGATGGTGCCTGACCTGCTGAGTGTTTCGAACACTTTCTGTTTTTATTTCAGATTTCCAACATCCGCAATATTTCGCTTTTGTTTTATTAACTGTTTTGTTAACCTGTCCTGCAAAGAATTGTGTCCCCTCACACCCAGGTCTCTCTGTTCTTGCACCCCGTTTAACATTGTAGCATTTAGCATGTAGGATCATTCTTCCTGTAGTGTCAGCCGTGGCTCAGTGAGTGGCACATTCGCCTCGGTGTCAGAAGGTTGTGGGTTCAAGTGTCACTCCAGGAACACGAACACATAAATCTAGGCTGACACTCCAGTGCAGTGCTGAGGGAGTGCTGCACTGTCGGTGGTTCCGTCTTTCAGCTAAGACATTAAACCGAGGTCCTGTCTGCTCTCTCAGGTGGACGTAAAAGATCCCATTGCACTCTTTTGAAGAGAGCAGGGGAATTATCCCCAGTGTCCTGGGGGTCAATATTTATTCCTCAATCAACATCAAAAAAACAGATTATAGAAACATAGAAAATAGGTGCAGGAGTAGGCCATTCGGCCCTTCGAGCCCGCACCACCATTCAATAAGATCATGGCTGATCATTCCCTCAGTACCCCTTTCCTGCTTCCTCTCCATACCCCTTGATCCCTTTAGCCATAAGGGCCATATCTAACTCCCTCTGGAATATATCCAATGAACTGGCCTCAACAACTTTCTGTGGTCGAGAATTCCACAGGTTCACAATTCTCTGAGTGAAGAAGTTTCTCCTCATCTCTGTCCTAAATGGCTTACCCCTTATCCTTAGACTGTGTCCCCTGGTTCTGGACTTCCCCAACATCGGGAACATTCTTCCTGCATCTAACCTGTCCAGTCCCGTCAGAATTTTATATGTTTCTATGAGATCCCCTCTCATTCTTCTAAACTCCAGTGAATACAGGCCCAGTTGATCCAGCTTCTCCTTAAATGTCAGTCCTGCCAGCCCGGGAATCAGTCTGGTGAACCTTCGCTGCACTCCCTCAATAGCAAGAACGTCCTTCCTCAGATTTGGAGACCAAAACTGAACACAATATTTCAGGTGAGGCCTCACCAAGGCCCTGTACAACTGCAGTAAGACCTACCTGCTCCTATATTCAAATTCCCTAGCTATGAAGGCCAACATGCCATTTGCCTTCTTCACCGCCTGCTGTACCTGCATGCCAACTTTCAATGACTGGTGTACCATGACATCCAGATCACGTTACACCTCCCCTTTTCCTAATCTGCCGCCATTCAGATAATATTCTGCCTTCGTGTTTTTGCCACCAAAGTGGATAACCTCACATTTATCCACATTATACTGCATCTGCCATGAATTTGCCCACTCACCTAACCTGTCCAAGTCACCCTGCAGCCTCTTCGCATCCTCCTCACAGCTCACACCGCCACCCAGTTTAGTGTCATCTACAAACTTGGAGATATTACACTCAATTCCTTCAGATAAATCATTGATGTATATTGTAAAGAGCTGGGGTCCCAGCACTGAGCCCTGCGGCATCCCACTAGCCACTGCCTGCCATTCTGAAAAGGACCAGTTTATCCTGACCCTATGCTTCCTGTCTGCCAACCAGTTCTCTATCCACATCAATATATTACCCCCAATACTATGTGCTTTAATTTTGCACACCAATCTCTTGAGTGGGACCTTGTCAAAAAGCCTTTTGAAAGTCCAAATACACCACATTCACTGGTTCTCCCTTGTCCACTCTACTAGTTACATCCTCAAAAAGATTTGTCAAGCATGATTTCCCTTTAATAAATCCATGCTGACTTGGACCGATCCTGTCACTGCTTTCCAAATGCGCTGCTATTTCATCTTTAATAATTGATTCCAACATTTTCCCCACTACTGAGGTCAGGCTAACCGATCTATAATTCCCTGTTTTCTCTCTCCCTCCTTTCTTAAAAAGTGGTGTTACATTAGCTACCCTCCAGTCCATAGGAATTGATCCAGAGTCGATAGACTGTTGGAATATGATCACCAATGCATCCACTATTTCTAGGGCCACACCTTAAGTACACTGGGATGCAGACTATCAGGCCGCGGGGATTTATCAGCCTTCAATCCCACCAATTTCCCTAACACAATTTCCTGATAAGGATTTCCTTCAGTTCCTCTTTCTCACTAGACCCTCGGTTCCCTAGTATTTCCGGAAGGTTATTTGTGTCTTCCTTCGTGAAGATAAAACCAAAGTATTTGTTCAACTGGTCTGCCATTTCTTTGTTTCCCATTATAAATTCACCTGATTCTGACTGCATGGGACCTACGTTTGTTTTCACTAGTCTTTTTCTCTTCACATAGCTATAGAAGTTTTTGCAGTCAGTTTTTATGTTCCCTGCAAGCTTCCTCTCATACTCTATTTCCCCCCTCCTAATTAAACCCTTTGTCCTCCTCTGCTGAATTCTAAATTTCTCCCAGTCCTCAGGTTTGCTGCTTTTTTCTGGCCAATTTGTATGCCTCTTCCTTGGATTTAACACTTTCCTTAATCTCCCTTGGTAGCCATGGTTGAGCGACCTTCCCCATTTTATTTTTACTCCAGACCGGGATTTACCATTGTTGAAGTTCAACCATGTGATCGATCTTCAAATGTTTGCCATTACCTATCCACCGTCAACCCTTTAAGTATCATCTGCCAGTCTATTCTAGCTAATTCATGTCTCATACCATTGAAGTTATTGTTCTTTAAGTTCAGGACCCTAGTCTCTGAATTAACTGTGTTACTCTCCGTCCTAATAAAGAATTCTACCATATTATGGTCACTCTTCGCCAAGGGGCCTCGCACAACAAGATTGCTAATTAGTCCTTTCTCATTACACATACCCAGTTTAGGATGGCCAGCCCTCTAGTTGGTTCCTCGGCATATTGGTCTCGAAAACCATCCCTAATACACTCCAGGAAATCCTCCTCCACCGCATTGCTACCAGTTTGATGAGCCCAATCTATATGTAGATTAAATTCGCCCATGATAACTGCTGTACCTTTATTGTATCCATCCCTAATTTCTTGCATGATGCTATCCTCAACCTCACTGTTACTGTTTGGTGGTCTGTACACAACTCCAACTCACGTTTTCTGCCCTTCGGTATTTCACAGCTCTACCCATACAGATTCCACATCATCCAAGCTAATGTCCTTTTTTTCTATTGCGTTAATTTCTTCTCTAATCAGCAACACTACCCCACCTCCTTTTCCTTTCTGTCTATCCTTCATGAATGTTGAATACCTCTGGGTGTTGAGTTCCCATCCTTGGTCACCCTGGAGCCATGTCTTCGTAATCCCAATTATATCATATTCATTAATAGCTGCCTGCGCAGTTAATTGATCCACCTTATTAAGGATGCTCCTCGCATTGGGACACAGAGCCTTCAGGCTTGTCTTTTTAACACTGTTTGTCCCTTTAGAATTTTTTTAATTGCCATGTCATAACACAGCAGCCACGCACTGCTTCATGTTTGTGGTGAAGGAACACAAATATTACACGCCACAAATTCTGGCAGCAGTGGGATTCGAACCCATGCCTCCGAAGAGACTGAAATCTGGATCTAGCGCCTTAGACCGCTCAGACATGCTACCACTGCCAATCTGCTCATTATCACATTGCTGCTTGTGGGAACTTGCTGTGCGCATGTTGGCTGCCGCGTTTCCCACACTACAACAGTGACTACGCTCCAAAAGTACTTCATTAGCTGTTAAGCGCTTTGAGATGTCTGGTGGTTGTGAAAGGCGCGATATAAATCCAAGTCCTTCTTTTCCTAGCAAAATGTAGAACCTCACACAGTTATGTTGCCTTCTCTTATGTTCACTGGTGTCCTGCACACGTCACAGAGATCTTTCAATGACGAAAGAGAACATTTCCTTCAATGCATTTTCCCTTAATTCAGGTCTACCGAAGGCAAATGGCTCTCCATGTTTGCTTGTGGAATTTTGGCCAGAGGGAGGGAGGTGTTTCCAACCCTCCAGGATCACCCTGGAGTCTCCAGGAATTAAAGACTGACCTCTAGGACACTGCTGCACGCTAAACCCGGGAAGAAAATCAAAATGGGCGTTTTAAAGAATTGTGGTTTTTAAAAAAAACTTTCTTTGACAACTTTTGTCGACTAGCTATAAAAATATTGGACACTGGGTAAAAAAGGCTGATTGACCGTCAGTTAAGAATCAACCAATTGGCAACTGAAGAGCCTTCTCACTTTCCGATTGGCTATGAGAAGGCAGGGTCCACCAGGATGGACGTTTCGGGTGACCAATGGCGGGAGTGTGCGGAGGGCGGAGCCTCGCCAGGATGGACCCGTCGAGCAACCAATGGCGGGTGTGTAGGGACGGGACCGGCGAGGATGGACGTATCGGGGGACCAATGGCGGGAGTGTGGAGGAGGGGCCCCGCCAGGATGGACATGTCGGGCGACCAATGGCGGGAGTGTTGGGGGGAGCCTCGCCAGGATGGATGTGTCGAGCAACCAATGGTGGGAGTGCAGGGGTGGGGCCGGCGAGGATGGACGTATCGGGGAACCAATGGCGTGAGTGTGGAGGCGGGGCCCCGTGAGGATGGACATATTGGAAGACCAATGGCGGGAGAGTGCAGGCTCATGGAGGCAGGAGGGCATGTGATGACACCTCCACTGAGGGAGAAGTTCATCATTAGTGATGGACGGAATAGTTTGAAAACACTTCACTTCACTGACTATTAATGTAAGAGTATGCACTAAAGGCTGTCGCTTTGGCACACTCCGAATAAACTCCACATTGCCTGAAACTGCAATCTGTTTCGATTTAATTTGCATTCTAAGAATTAAGAATCAGTAGACATTGTTTGTCAATGCATCGTGGATGTCAATAATATGCAGTGTTGTTGTCCCACATTGGTAAATGGCAGCAAGTGTCAACTCCTCTCATACATCTAGAGTGGGGCATATTGAAGTGGGTTAGTTACTAGCACACATTCCCAGCCCGGACACTCGGGAAGAGGTGAGTTACCAGCACACATTCCCAGCCCGGACACTCAGAGACATTCCCAATCAATGCACTCAGGGACAGGCGAGTATTAATTTATTCATTCACGGGATATGGGCGTCACTGGCAAGGCCGGCATTTATTGTCCATCCCTAATTGCCCTCGAGAAGATAGTGGTGAGTGGTCTTCTTGAACCGTTGTGAATTTTTGTAGCTGTTTGTTACTGTTGAGTGGAATGCTGGGCCATTTCAGAGGACAGTTACAAGTCAACTACATGGGGTCTAGTGTCACATATCAGCCAGACCGGGTAAGGATGGCAGGTTTCCTCCTCTAATGTAGGGTGTTTGTTTTTCACCCTACTCTGATTCTTGGACCTCAGAACATATATTGGGAAAGAACAACAAGTGGCACAAAATTTAGGCTTAACCCAGTGTCCGATTTATTATGCAACAAAAACCAACTAAAACTATAGGACTAGACTGCTGAGAAAAATTTGACTTTAGACATACAATCACCAGAGATTCGTGGTCCTTGGTTCCATGACCTGTTGATTCGTCTTCTGGCTGTTCTCTGCAGCTTCTGTTCCTGTCCTTCTGTGCCTGCTCTTCTTCTGTCTTCCTGTATCCTTCCTCCTGCTGAGTTGCTTCTAGCTCACATATTTATATCCAGGTTTTGACTGATCTCCCGCCGGGCTGAGCTCCGATTATCGAGGTGGTGATCTGTTTAACTGGCTGAGTTTGAATGGCTACTAATTTGCACACAGAGTCGACAGTGCAAAAGATATCTCCTTCTGCTGAATGAACTGTTATCCAAAAATGTGTAATTCTTAGGGTCTTTTGTCATCCGGTCCTTTTAAAGACTCAATGTCTCTAGTGGATTTGTTTTCCCCATCCTGATCAATCAAGTTCAGGGTCTCATGTAACAAGTCCATTGTTGTTATACATGATGTCAGTTTTATGTCCTTGACCACAGAATGTCCTTAATTGTCCAGCTTAATTCCCAAAAGCTTGTATTAAATTCCAAAAGCTCGGATTAATCAATTTTTAGTTCATGGTGTCCTTCTGTGTTTTTCTGAAGATTAGTAACCTTACACTGAAGGACATTAGTGAGCCAGGCAGGTTTGGCAACAATCTGAAGGCATTACAACAACTGGCACCAGCTTTTTATTCCAGATTTACTTAATGAATTGAATTCAGATCCGTGGTGGGATGCGAACTCATGTCTGCAGATTACTAGTTCAGTAATAAACACTCTGCTGCCGTAATCCCCGGTAACCTGCACAAATTCAGAAATAGATGAATGACCTTACCTCTTCCCTGAGTCAGAAGGTAATGCGTGGTTCAAGGCCCTTGATGTCATGGGGATATAATCGAGGCTACAGTGAGGAGATTGCGACACTGACACAGCTGTCATCCTGCAGGTCAGATGTTAAACCAAGGTCCCGTCTTATGGTTCCTGTGGTTCAGGTGGGCGTTGAGGATCCCGTGGCACCAGTTTGAAGAAGTGTGGGGAGTTTTCTGAGGATACCGGCCAAAATCCCCTCCCAATAACCACCACCTAACAGAAGCTCACCGGTATTCCCGTCAACGCGGATTCTGGGATCGTGCTGTGCACCAATTCGCTGCTGCATTTGCAAAAAAATAATCGCAGTTTGAAGTTGGAGTGCTCCCCCTAGCTCGGGGATGGCAGGACTGACGTATGAAGAAAGACTGGATCGACTAGGCTTATATTCACTGGAATTTAGAAGAATGAGAGGGGATCTCAGAGAAACATATAAAATTCTGACGGGATTGGACAGGTTAGATGCAGGAAGAATGTTCCTGATGTTGGGGAAGTCCAGAACCAGGGGTCACAGTCTAAGGATAAGGGGTAAGCCTTTAGGACCGAGATGAGGAGAAACTTCTTCACTCAGAGAGTTGTGAACCTGTGGAATTCTCTCCCACAGAAAGTTGTTGAGGCCAGTACATTAGATATATTCAAAAGGGAGTTAGATGTGGCCCATATGGCTAACAGGATCAAGGGGTATGGAGAGAAAGCAGGAAAAGGGGACTGAAGCTGCATGTTCAGCCATGATCATATTCAATGGCGGTGCAGGCTCGAAGGGCTGAATGGCCTACTCCTAAACCTGCTTTCTATGTTTCTATGTTTCTTTGTTTCCACATTCAGGAGAGGAAGAAAACGTCTAACTTACCGTCTGGGCGGCAGGTCTCCAGGGGTCCGCTTGAGGTGCGTTACTTTGGAACGCTCGGGCCGAAGAAAACTGACCACAGCAGGCATGATGCCCGCTGCGTTCAGTCACCAACGGGTCACGCAAAGGGGCCAGGAACAGGCGTTAGTCCCCTGATTCACACCAACAAGAAGCGGATTGGGCCTTATACGCATTGGAGTTTAGAAGAATGAGAGGCAATCATATTGAAACACAAAAGATTCTGAGGGGGCTGGACAGGGTAGATGCAGAGAGGATATTTCCCCTCGTGGGGGAATCTAGAACCAGTGGGGCATAGTTTAAGAATAAGGGGTCGTATATTTAAAACTGAGATGAGGAGGAATTTCTTCTCTCAGAGGGTTGTAAATCTATGTAATTCTCTGCTCCTGAGAGCTGTGGAGGCTGGGTCATTGAATATATTCAAGATGGAGATAGACAGATTTTTGAGCGTTAAGGGAGTGAAGGGTTATGGGGAGCGGGCAGGGAAGTGGAGCTGAGCCCAGGATCAGATCAGCCATGATCTTATTGAATGGTGGAGCAGGCTCGAGGGGCCAAATGGCCTCCTCCTGCTCCTATTTCTTATGTTCTTATGTTCTAACAACAGTTTCAGGCGGGTGGCCTTGATTGACTACAGGTTGCCCTAATCCAATATGTCATACGACCTACACCCAACGCGGTCTGAGAGAGCGCACCCAGCACCTCCCCCCCCCCCCCCGCCTCCAACATGCCATATTAGGGTTTGCCAATCTCTTGCTTGTCGCCCGAAAAACAGGCCGCTGTGCAATCGAATTTCTAGGCCATGGTGTTTCTCCTGCTCTTTCTAAATAAACTGCGTGCCTCAGCTCAGGACTGGTGCCAAGGCGTAGCGCGCGTGAACTTCGCAAGACACTTTCTTCTCCTTCCTGAGTCGAGATTCGAAGCAGCAATTGATGCAAATGTGCAGAGAGGCACGTTAATTTTGACGGAGGCCTCACAAAGCCTAGCCCAACAGTGAGACAGACATTCCTCAGCCACAAAGCGACCGTCTCCTCCGCGATAATTCTCAGGTCCACAGGCAACTTTCCCGCCTGATCATTTATTTAAGAGTCGAATTCAGCCAGCGTTGCAATTCAGTCCCGGATTGAAATGCATGAGAGCGTTTGAATAAACGAGAGCGTATAACACACAAAAAATATCGTCAGACATTAAAAAAAGATTTCAAAGATGAAGGGAAAAATTGCAGGGGCTGCATAAAGCTTACGGGAGGAGAAACAGAGTGCCTAACAAGCAGAAATCATCATTTGAATTATTGAAGATGACCTGTGTGTAGGGGCTTTCATTAAAGACATTTCCCCGGTGTTGCTGTCTTGGTCTGTTTACTTAATTCAAACAGAGTCGTGTCTTGCGCATAAGCAATCACGCTTTCCTGTAAACCGCAGCGGGTGAGGGGAGAGCTCGTCAGACTCCACATTCAGCAGAAAAACACTTACTTGGTGTTAATTAATGAAATAGAAAGTTCGCCGTAAGCACTAAATCAGGAAGTTTCAACGTTACTGCTCCTGTGGAAAAATAAGTTGCAACAGGAGCTTGCATTTATATGGTGCCTTCGACGGAGTGAAAGCGTTCCGCGGTGCTTCACAGGAGCGTTGGTAACAATGTACCAACATAAGAAATAGGAGCAGGAGTTCGCCATTCGGCCCCTCGAGGCCTGCTCCACCATTCAATAAGATCATGGCTGATCGACCTCAACTCCACTTTCCTGCCCCATTCCCATATCTCTTGGTTCCCTTAATATCCAAAAATTTATCGATCTCAGTCTTGAATATTCTCAATGACTCAGCATGCACAGCCTTCTGGGGTAAAGAATTCCAAAGTTTCAACACCCTTTGAGTGAAGAAGTTTCTCCTCATCTCAGTCCTGAATGGCCGACCCCTTTTCCTGAGACTGTGACCCCTGGTTCTAGACTCTCCATCTTCCCTGCATCGACCCTGTCAAGCCCTGTGAGAATTTTGTATGTTTCAATGAGATCACCTCCCATTCTTCTAAACCCGAGAGAATATAGGCCTAGTCTTCTCAATCTCTCCTCATAGGACAATCCCCCATCCCAGGAATCAGTCAGGTGAACTTTGTTGCACTCCCTCTAAGGCAAGAATATCCTTCTTTAGGTTAGGAGACCAAAGCTGCACAACATTCCCAAACAAAATTTGAAACAAAAATAATTCAAGTCATTAGGACATGTGTCCAAATGCTTGGTCAATAAAATACGTTTTAACTCATTTATTTTAAAAACAATAGAGGAAAAGTATTGTAAAGCAGATAAGTGATTAGAATTTATAACTGAGCCTTGGTTAGACCACACTTAGATTACTGTGCACATTGCTGGTCCCCAGATTACAAAAAGGATATAGAGACATTGGAGAAGGTGTAAAAAAAGATTTAGAAAAATAACTTGCATTTATATAGCACCTTTAACTTAGTAAAACATCCCAATGCGCTTCACGGCAGCATTCTCAAACATAAAGAGATATTAGCACAAGTGTGCAAAAGCTTGGTCAAAGAAGTAGGTTTTAAGGATCGTCTGAAAGAAGGAGAGAGAGAAGTAGAAAGGGTTAGGGAGGGGATTCCAGAGGTTAGGGTTGAAGCTGGTGAAGGCTCGGCAGCCAATGGTGAGCCGATGAAAATTGGGGATGCCTAAGAGGCCAAAATTAGAGGAATGGAGAGGTTTGTTGGGCTGGAGGAGGCTACAGAGAGAGGAACAATCCATAGTCCATGCTGGGAGCTGATAACTGTGGCAGCAGTGATGGAGCTGCTTCGATCATCTTCGTGCCTCTGGTTTAGGGTTGGACTCCCTCTCATGAGTATCCAGTGACTCTTGCTAGATGTGTTGGAACGTTGTCACCAAAGAGACAATTAGGCTCCACCGGGATGTGTTTGGAACGGAGAAATTAAATATCTGAAATGGTCTCCACCCTACAGAGGCAAGAGGATTTTACATTCCATTGACTTTCGCGCGTTCAGACTTCTCGTGCCGACTCAAACCACTTTTTAGGCCTGATTGCAATTTTGGGACGGTACCATAGTGGTAGTGTTACCAGGGGAGGCATGGTTCCGGGCCAGGGGCCCAGGGGCATCACGGGCCAGCCCACACTGTGATATGTGTGCGCACTAGGTCCATGCAGCAGAGCTGGTCTCCAGTCATCCTAGTTAATCCTTGCCACTGGACCAAGACCTAGCTCTGTCAAACACGAATGGTGCCTGGTGTGCAACGGCCACATACGTTAAAAGAAATCCACGCACAGGCATCTTCCACCCTTGAGGATGTAGTTCGGGTCCTTCATTCGAAACACCTGTGAACTCATCCTTTTTTGTCGTGGAAGCAAGTCATCCTCATTTCGAGGGACCGCCTCTGGTGACAAAGTGTTACTGGACTAGTAATCCAGCAGACCTGGTTAATGATCGAGAGACAAGAGTTCATAATCCCACAACAGCAGCTGGGGAATTTAAATTCAGCTAAGTAAATCCGGAATAAAAAGCTAGTGTCAGTAATGGTGGCCATGTAACTACTGGATTGTCGTAAAACCAAAGTGGTTCAACTAATGTCCTTCAGGGAAGCAACTCTGCCGTCCTTACCCGATCTGGCCTATATGTAACTCCAGATCCACGATAATGTGGTTGACTCTTAACTGTCCTCAGAAACGGCCTAGACAGCCACTTAGCGGTTCAAGAAGGCAGCTCACCACCACCTTCTCAAGGGCAATTAGGGAGGGCAATAAATGCTGGCCTTGCCAGTGACGCCCTCATCCTGTGAATGAATCAAAAATAATTAGCAGTATTCGGAAACTGTGGACACTTTCTATCATTCTAGTCTTAGATTCGCCTCTCGTGTCTCTTGCCGATGTATCTTTTTTATAAAGCTTACCTGCGATAGAATTTGATCTAAAACCTGCTTTGATGACTGTGTCAGCATATTCCATTCCAGTTCAATGTGTATTTAAAGAACTGGATGGTCAATCTCAGTTAAACAGACCTTTGCTACAAAGTCATATCTTCATGACTGT
The DNA here is from genome assembly GCF_044704955.1 of Pristiophorus japonicus. Lineage (NCBI taxonomy): Eukaryota > Metazoa > Chordata > Chondrichthyes > Pristiophoridae > Pristiophorus > Pristiophorus japonicus. The sequence continues at coordinate 183,784,509 of NC_091989.1, forward strand.
CTACAGCATCTTGTTGCAATGCAAAAACAGTGAGGCTGAGCTCCCTGAGGAAACACACTGCAACCTTCTGATCCACATCAGAACTCTTACAAGTAGATGTATCTTCAACAACATGGTGTACAACATTGAGGATTCTAGGGCTGGAGTTTAGGCTTTTATGTTTTTGGGGAAATAGTGGCTGTGAGGCGGGAATGTTAGCGATCAGGGATAGCTCGTGTTATATATGCAAACTATAGTTATACTCTCTGTGTAGTCACTGTATAGTTGCATAAGATGGAGACTTGTTACCTGATGTACTTTCAATAAGGTTTACACTGTGTATATACTATGCTGGCACCACTAGAGGGTGCAACTGGTGGAGACCAGGGTTTCCTGCCCCTGTGGCAGAGGCTGTCCACCAGAGGGCACTGCGGTGGGAGACCTGAGGGTCACCTGCATAGGTGTGCAGGGCCCAGTATAAAAGGCTGCCCACCATGCTTGTGCCTCACTCTGGAGTTGCGAATAAATGACCAAAGTCACTGCAGTTTGAGTACAACACGTCGCCTCGTGGAGTCATTCATAGGCACATCACAGACGTAACAGTTCGCTCCTTAGTAGGGGGACACAGCGCTAAGGGGGTCATTGTACACTTCTCTTGGAGCAGTGATGGGAAAATCTCGAAGCTAAAGAGCTGGGCCGGGAGCATTCTGAGAGACATTTGGTGGAGGGGGCGGGAAACCTAAAAAAAACCCCACAAAAACATTCCCAAAACATTGCCCAGGCACCAAAACACAAATCATTCAAAAAAATGGAAAGAAAAAACAATTGCACTTACCTTAAGATTCCATTACCCACCTCTTTGCCGATTGGGCGGTAGGACCGCCCTACTTTCCCAGGCGGTCACTGAGGGCGCACTTCTGGGCGTACAGGTCGGGCAGGAGCTCAAACACGCGCCGGTGTCGTAACCAGGCTCGTTGCACACCGGGCGCAGCTCCTCTGGGCGGTGCTGCTCCGCGCCACCACTAAACCAGACCCGAGAATCGCTGCGGGGTGCTGGAGACCTGACCGCGCCGCCATTGCCACCGCTCCGGGGCGAAGACGGGAAAATCCAGCCCTTAATCTCTACATTGCGGATGTGAAGGTGACCCTACTCTTTTATTTTATTTATTCATTCACGAGATGTGGACATCGCTGGACAGGGCAGCATTAATTGCCCTTGAGAAGGTGGTACGAACATACGAACAATGATGGACAGGTAAAGACCATTTGGTTCATCGAGCCTGCCCCGCACAATTGTGATACTTGTGTATCACAACAGATACACTCCACGTCACCCCAAACCCTGTGATCTCCTGGGAAAGGCAAAAAAAACAGATGAACAACCCAGGACAATGTGGGGGAAAAAAATCTGGTGGTGAGCTGCCTTCTTGAACCGCTGCAGTCCGTGTGATGAAGGTGCCCCGCAGTGCTATTAGGGAGGGAGTTCCAGGATTTTGACCCATATTTCCAAGTCAGGGTGGTGTGTAACTTGGAGGAGAACGTGGAGGTTATGATGTTCCCATGCACCTGCTGCTCTTGTCCTTCTAGGTGGTGGAGTTTGTGACTTTGAGAGCCAAAGAAGCTGCCAAAGAAGCCTTGGCGAGTTGCTGCAGTGCATCTTGTAGATGGTACACACTGCAGCCACGGTTATGTTTAAGGTGATGGATGGGGTGCCAAACAAGCGGGCTGCTTTGTCGGGGATGGTGTCGAGCTTCTTGAGTGTTGTTGGAGCTGCACTCATCCAGGCAAGTGGAGAGTATTCCATCACACTCCTGACTTTTGAACCAAGGTGAATTGGATCTAAGCCTATTGCAGCTTTGGGAACAAACCATCAGCTTGATGGGAACAGCAATCCATCTGAAGAACTTGGAAAAAACATTCTAAATATTAGACAGCTCTGGGACTCAACAACTGCTGAGTGAGTAACCAAAATGCTAATGAGTGAGGAATAAGAAGGTTTAACACCAATTATACAAGACAGGTCAGACAGGAAAGGAAGATACATTTGATTTGGCAAATGTGCACTTAATAGAATGCAAATTATTTGAACCAAGAAGTCAGGACACATGATTAATCAGCCTGTAAGAAGTTGACAACTCATTTTAAAAACGAGTTAAAGAAATTGAGGATCAATATAGACAGAAAGGCAGTCAGCTGAAAACCTCTCGGCAAAGGAGAAGGCTCAACAAACCTTAGGCTCCAGCTACAGAATTGATGAGAGTTATGGAATGACGCCTGAGCACAGTGAGTCATGGTCGGGTAAATTCACAAACCCAGCAGGCAGCCATGCTGGAGGGAAGCTTGGGCTGGAGACAGGGTTAGGAGCATAGGAACAGAAGGAGGTCATTCAGCTGCTCGAGCCTAGATCATGGCTGATCTATATCTTAACTCCATCGACCAACTTTCATTCTTTAACCCTTAATACACTTACCCAACAAAAATCTATTGAACTCAGTATTCAAATGTTTAATTGAATAACACCCCCCACCGCCCCGTTGCACCCACCCCCTTTCTGGGGGAGAGAGTTCAATCCAATGGGGAATTCAGAAGAAATTTCTTTACCCAGAGAGTGGTGAGAATGCAGAACTCGCTACCATAGGGAGTTGAAGCGAATAGTAGCGATGCATTTAAGAGGAGGCTAGACAAGCATATGAGGGAGAAGGCAATAGAGGGCTATATTGATAGACTTAGATGAGGAAAGATGGGAGGAGGCTCGAGTGGAGCATAAACGCCAGCATGGACTGGTTGGGTTGAATGGCCGGTTTCTGTGCTGTATATCTTGTGTAATCCTATGTAGTTCTAGATCTCCACTACACTTTGTGTGAAGAACTGCTTCTTGATATAACCCCTGAACAGACCAGCTCTAATTTTAAGGTTGATTCCCCTCACTGTTAAGTAGGTTTGCCACACTTATTCCAATTCTCCGACCCATGCTTCCTTGAGATTGAATGCCATTGGGAGTGTGGGATTGGTCAATTTACCCATTTGTACTGGTTTGCTGTTGAACTGAAAGGCAGGCCATCCCAATAATCCAATAAGGATAGTTTCAGCAATAAACTGAGTAGATCTCCCAAGCATTTACTCACTCTAAAGGCGCTCTACTTGGAACTCCTACGTGGCAAGCGAGCCCGAGGTGGGCAGAGGAAACGTTTCAAGAACACGCTTAAAGCCGCCTTGATAAAATGCAACATCCCTGACGACACCTGGGAGTCCCTGGCCAAAGACCACCCTAAGTGGAGGAAGAGCATCTGGGAGGGCGCTGAGCTCCTCGAGTCTCATCGCCGAGAGCATGCAGAAATCAAGCGCAGGCAGCGGAAGGAGCGTGCGGCAAACCAGTCCCACCCACCCTTTTCTTCAACCACTGTCTGTCCTACCTGTGACAGAGACTGTAATTCCCATATTGGACTGTTCAGCCACCTAAGAACTCATTTTTGGAGTGGGAGCAAGTCTCCCTCGATTTCGAGGGACTGCCTATGATGATGATGATGATGACTCACTTGCTGCAGTATTTCTGACTATGCCAATAATCCTTCTGGCCTAAAATCTCTCCGTCTTTCTATCTCTCCGTTGCAGTCTTTCTTTCCAGTTGCTCACCTGAAACCTTTCTAAGCGCCCTTCTGAACTTTCCATATTCATTCTCACCACGTGGCAAAAAAATCATCATACAAGCCTTTCCTCCCCATTCTGTTCTCACTGTGTCATTCTCTCCAGAACCAGATACATTGGAACTCTTTGCTTCCCTATGTGCCCCCTCTCTCTCACTGTTGTTGGGGTAAAATTGTTTGTTTTAAGACAAAGTGCAATATTGCTTTCTCTTCCAATCTTCAATCCTGATGATGTCCTGTACTGACGCCGCTGGTCTTTCACTTAGATTTCTCAATGAAACGCAGTGCCAAACCCAACACACGGAACCATCGCACGGGAGGAAGGAATGGGTAATCATGTTTTCAGTGAGATTTACATCAGGGACCTGAGCACAAAATCTTGGCTGATGCTCCAGTGCAGTGCCGAGGGAGCGCTGCACTGTCGGGGCTGCTGTGTTTCGAATGAGAGAAAGAAAAGAACGAAAGAAAGACTTGCATTTATATAGCGCCTTTTACGACCACCAGAAGTCTAAAAGCGTTCTGCAGACAATGAAGTACTTCTGAAGTGCAGTCACTGTTGTAATGTAGAAAATGCAGCAGCTAATTTGCGCACAGCAAGCTCCCACCAAACAACAATGTCATAATGAGCAGATAATCTGTTTTTGTTCTGTTGATTGAGGGATAAATATTGGCCAGGACACCAGGGATAACTCCACTGCTTTTCTTGAAAATAGTGCCATAGAATCTTTTATGTTCACTTGAGAGAGCAGACGAGGCCTTGGTTTAACATCTTATCTGAAAGACGGCATCTCCGATAGTGCAGCACTCCTTCAGCACGACACTTCGAGTGTCAGCTTAGATTTTTTATGCACCCCTGGAGTGGGACTTGAACACACAACCTTCTGACTCAAAGGCAAGTGTGCTATCTACTGAGTCACGGCTACTAACGGGAGTGTGTACGATATAACAATTGCTGTCCAGTGACTTCTCTTGTATACATTTTTATTCTTTGACCAAAAATTCTGCAATGTCTGAAAATAAAAGCAGCTATTTATTACCACACCAATTTGAGCGTTTATTCAAACGTAGAAACATAGAAAATAGGTGCAGGAGCAGGCCATTCGGCCCTTCGAGCCTGCACCACCATTCAAAATGATCATGGTTGATCATTTTTGCAACTTCAATACCCCATTCCTGTTTTCTCTCCATACCCTTTGATCCATTTAGCCGTAAGGGCCACATCTAACTCCCTTTTGATTATAGCTAACAAACTGGCCTCAACAACTTTCTGTGGTAGAGAATTCCACAGGTTCACAATTATCTGAGTGAACAAGTTTCTCCTCATCTCAGTCCTAAATGGCTTACCCCTTATCCTTAGACTGTGAACCCTGGTTCTGGACTTCCCCAACATCGGGAACATTCTTCCTGCATTTAACCTGTCCAGCCCCGTCAGAATTTTATTCTTCTAAATTCCAGTGAATATAAGCCTAGTCGATCCAGTCTTTCTTCATATGTCAGTCCTGCCATCCCGGGAATCAGTCGAGTGAACCTTTGCTACACTCGCTCAATAGCAAGAATGTCCTTCCTCAGATTAGGAGATCAAAACTGTACACAATATTCAAGTTGTGGCCTCACCAAGGCCCTGTACGACTGCAGTAACACCTCCCTGTTCCTATACTCAAATCCCCTAGCTATGAAGGCCAACATGCCATTTGCCTTTTTCACAGCCTGCTGTACTTGCATGCCAACTTTCAATGACTGATGTACCATGACACCCAGGTCTCGTTGCACCTCCCTTTTCCTAATCTGTCACCATTCAGATAATATTCTACCTTCCTGTTTTTGCCACCAAAGTGGATAACCTCACAATTATCTACATTATACTGCATCTGCCATGCATTTGCTCACTCACCTAACCTGTCCAACTCACTCTGCAGCCTGTTAGCATCCTCCTCACAGCTCACACCGCTACCCAGCTTAATGTCATCTGCAAACTTGGAGATATTACATTCAATTCCCTCATCCAAATCATTAATGTATATTGTAAATAGCTGGGGTCCCAGTACTGTGCCCTGAGGCACCCCGCTAGTCACTGCCTGCCATTCTGAAAAGGACCATTTATCCCGACTCTTTACTTCCTGTCTGCCAACCAGTTCTCTATCGACATCAATACATTACCCCCAATGCAATGTGCTTTAATTTTGCACACTAATCTCTTGTGTGGGACCTTGTTAAAAGCCTTTTGAAAGTCAAAATATACCACATCCACTGGTTCGCCCTTGTCCACTCTACTAGTTACATCCTCAAAAAATTCTAGAAGATTTGTCAAGCATGATTTTCCTTTCATAAATCCATGCTGACTTGGACCGATCCTGTCACTGTTTTCCAAATGCGCTGCTATTACATCTTTAACAATTGATTCCAACATGCTCCCCACCGGTCAGGCTAACCAGTCTATGATACCCTGTTTTCTCAATCCCTTCTTTTTTAAAAAGTGGGGTTACATTCGCTTTTCCATAGGAACTGATCCAGGGTCTATAGAATGTTGGAAAATGACCACCAATGCATCCACTATTTCTAGGGCCACTTCCTTAAGTACTCTGGGATGCAGGCTATCAGGCCCTGGGGATTTATCGGCATTCAGTCCCATCAATTTCTCTGACACAATTTGCTGACTAATAAGGATTTCCTTCAGTTCCTCCTTCTCGCTAGACCCTCGGTTCCCTAGTATTTCCGGAAGGTTATTCGTGTTTTCCTTAGTGAAGACAGAACCAAAGTATTTGTTCAATTGGTCTGCCATTTCTTTGTTCCCCATTATAAATTCACCTGAATCCGACTGCAAGGGACCTAAGTTTGTCTTCACTAATCTTTTTCTCTTCACATATCTATGGAAGCTTTAGCAGTCAGTTTTTTATGCTCCCTGCAAGCTTACTCTGATACTCTAGTTTCCTTCTCCTAATTAAACCCTTAGTTCTCCTCTGCTGAATTCTAAATTTCTCCCAGTCCTCAGATTTGCTGCTTTTTCTGTCCAATTTATATAGATTTAACACTATCCCTAATTTCCCTTGTTAGCCACGGTTGAGCCACCTTCCCCGTTTTACTTTTACGCCAGGCAGGGATGTACAATTGTTGAAGTTCATCCATGTGATCTTTAAATGTCTGCCATTGCCTATCCACCGCTAACCCTTTAAGTATCATTTGCCAGTCTATTCCAACCAATTCACGTCTCATACCATCGAATAAAAATATTGAGGTCAATGATTTAAGGGGAAGGAATTTCAAAGCCGTGCCCTAGAGGATGATTCCTGCGCAAATTGCGCCCAAAGTTGCGCCGTTTTGAAAAGTGTTTTGTTTCCGCTCAAACTCATTTGCACATCGCCGAATGTAAAATCTGCCCTGAACCAGGGTGGAGATTAAAATCGTCATTTTCTAAAAAAGATTTGGCTTCTTCAAAATATTCCTAACTATGTTTAAGAGTGGTAACTTGGTAAAGTTTAATTAATACAGCAAAAAACAGGTGTATGACTGAAAATAATCATTTTAAATCACAGTGTCAATCCACCTCCGTTGAGCAACCAAATTTAAAATTACTGTATTAAATTTTTAAAAAATACAAAACAATTTTCTAGTTAGATTGCAGTACAATAGTAAGTTTCATGCGGCAAGAACCTCCACTTTTGTGCTGATCGCCCAAAAATGGGTGTTATTTCTGGCGTGGGTGACAAAAAAGAGTTTTCAGATCGCCGGCTCCTCACCCATTCTCAAAGCACCTAGTTTACATTTTTGAAAATGGGTGTTACTGTGAACGATATCAAATGGGCGGTAGCGTTAAATTTTATTGAACTTCTGCCATAAAGTGTGACCATCCTTAGCAACGGCATGGCAACGCTCGATTCTCTCGATTCTGGAGGTCAAGGGTCACCATGACATGCGCAGAAGAGGAGACAGAGAGAGAAGGAGCTCAGAGGGATTGAAGGCGTGGCTGGGTGTGGTGTGGCTGCTTTGGGAGGAAGGAGGGAGACGTTAGAGCTTCACAGCAAGTAGGCAAACAAAAAGCAGCTGTTAACATCCACATATTTGACCGAATTTTCCCTATAATGGAGGGAGAGGAGGAGGCATCACAGCACGCTGTGGAGACTGACGCTGGAGAGAGCAGTGAGGTGGGAGAGGAGCACATTGGAGGCCGCAAAAAAGCCAGGAGATTTCTCGGACGAGGCAAATGCCTCCCTCCTGCAGGAGGTCGAGTTACGCTGGGGTGATTTGACACAGGGAGGGTGCGGGAAGCCCATCTCAAAGGCCTACCAGAGGATATGGACCGAGATAGCAGAGGTGGTCTCGTCGGTGACCAACAAGGTTCCTGAGGGCAACCAATGCCGCAAACAATGGAATGACCCTGTGGGATCCGCAAGAGTAAGTATTACATTGATTTACATGTACTTAGGTATTTATATAATTTGATTTGTAACAGTCATGAGTGACTATCAGCAAATGTGAGGTCTTGCATTTTTACCGGGAATGTTTTACTCAAAGCCTGCGGTCACGGTGTATGTCTTTCGATAAAGAATGATAATTATCATAATAACCATGATTACATCTGTCGGTTATGTGTTGTATCAGTGTCTGTGACAGTACCTAGCAATGATACCACGCAATGATCTCATGCCATGTCGTCCTGTCACCTTTTACAGAAGAAACTATCAACGATGAGGTCCATGCAGAGGTGAACGGGTGGGGCAATCTGTCCCCAGCGACATCACTGACATGGAGGAGCGGGTGCTCGCACTCGTGGGGAAGCACCCCCAGACAGTCACGGACGCATCTGCAGACCCTGAAGTGATGCCATGTGAGTAAAACTCAAACCATTGCGTGATGTGAGGTCAATAGGTGCCACACCAATTCATATCCGAACAATCGTATATGATGGATGATTTCTAAAAGTGTCATAGAAATAATGTTGGCCAAAAAAAAATCATTGCAATCTGCAATGTGTTGATGGCCATGAAATGTGATGTCTGCGATGATTTTGAGAGCGGTGGTGCTTTTGTCGTGCATATGCTGTGTGTAGCGCTGGACTCACCTTGTCACCCTAGCACCCACCTCTCCTCTAATAACCTCATTTGTGTTTTGCAGCTCAGGCAGCAGCGTTGCCCCAGGCAAGGCCACAGAGGCCAGAAGTTGGGGGCGCGGGGCAGGAGTCGGTGGATGATCCGACTACATCTGGTGCTGAGGAGCTCCGATTGTCGCCCATCAATCCTCTGGGTCTGTTCCCGACGGATGAGAGCGCGGACTTCGAAGAACCTGCATCGCCACGCTCCAGAAGCCATTCCACCCCAAGGCCATCTAGTGGTCCTCCGGTCATTCCCGCCTCAACTCTGGAGGTGCCAGCCCCAAGCACCTCTCCACAGGGCACCTTATTTGTCCCCAGGACGGCGCCGACCCCGCGGAGGCCTCGTGGACGCGGCAGGTCTCTTCCACGAGCGCCACGTGACAGCGGAGAGATGGTACAGTTGTCCAGGAGGACTGTACACATTGGTGACCAGCTCATCGAAGCATTGGGTGGCATATCCGACACCTGACCACCATGACCGAGTACATTCTGCACATGGCGGAGTCCCTGGATGTGATAGCCAGGAACACTGCTGCTACATGCCTCCCAGTGGTCCCAGAGTGCGGCACTCCACCCCTAGATTCCGCACCATCGCTGCGAATGACAGATGAGAGCAAGGACCAAGATCCTGCTTCTGCATCAGAGAATGTTACCCCCTCGGTACCCCCTGCTCCCGTACCCGTGCAACCAACGCCTCTGCCTTCATCCCCCCCAATGAGGCACCGCCTGAGGAGCTCTTCGGCCAGGCACCGTGGAGCGAGGAGGGAAAGGGGTAGCGGTGGGGAGAAGAAGAGGAGGGAAGGAAAGTGAGGTGCATGTGCGCAGGTGATGGCTGTGTTATATCTCCATCTAGATGTTTGCAATTTGTTGCAATGTATGGGGGCTGGGGACCACTCTCCTGCTTTGCCTTTGTATTCTGTGTTGCTGGACATGTTGAACATGTGATTTATGTAAATAGTGGAAAAAGTGGGGTGTGGGCAGGTGGTTGGGTGCTATTGGCTGTGATACTTATGATTTCAGACCAATGTTGGTATTAAATTTTTGTTCTTGAACATAACCTTGTTGCGCATTGTCTCAGATAGCTGGACCGTTACACACTGGTGATTCCTTACTTTCCGGGTTAAATACAACTTAACATCAATCAACGTAAACTTTAACTGGCACCAAGCTGATGGGCACCATTGATGTCTGAGCTGCACACACACAGCAGTGTGTCAGCGTTGTCACTCACATCAGCGCTCTATCAGGCAAATCTTTCCGATATCATCTCCTCATGTAAGAATGGGATTTAACAAATGTCAGCCACACCGCTGGCGATTGTTCTGGTTCGTTCCACTTTTTTGTGGCCGTTTTTTTGAGCAGGCGATATTCTGGGCGATATGTGTGCGAGATGGTGAAATTGACGCTGGGTGATCTCCATGGCCACTAGTTTGGGTAAATATGGTCTTTACGACAAAAAATAGCGGGCAGGAGTTAATATTGAATCTCGGCATTAATTCCGTGCGGAAAGTAACGCTGGCCGATATTATGGGCATTGATTTCATCCATTCTGTTGATTCTGCCCCAAAAAAGGGGGGGCCGTGATATTTTTTCTCGACGTTAAGCCCATTGGGAAAATAACGCTCGCAGTGAGTCTCCTAAAAAACCGCGCCAGTTTCCATTTTGTGCCAGAATGGGCGACATCTGGGCGTTCTACATCATTTCAGTGGTAAAATGGGCATTAAGTGGGCGTTAAGTATGCAAAAAAAGTGGAGCTTCTAGCCCTTAGTAATTTAACAAAAGAATTATTCATAATCTTTCAAAACGGGTCTATTAGTGTCCTTGCATCCAAAAGTTCCTGCTTAATGTTTGGAGCCTCCTCGAGGGCCCGCAAACAAGGGCCATTTAGCAGGAGCTCCCAATGGTGATTGATTCACCCTGGGGGTGTGGCCAGTTGTGTGGGTGGGACGGGCCTGAATTTTCAGTTGGGAGGCTTCCCACGTGCGAATGTGGTCCCCTGCAGTCAGAATCAGGGGAAGTCATATCGGGGAACAAAGAAATGGCAGACCAATTGAACAAATACTTTGGTTCGGTATTCACTAAGGAGGACACAAACAACCTTCCGGATAGAAAAGGGGTCAGAGGGTCGAGTAAGGAGGAGGAACGGAGGGAAATCCTTATTAGTCGGGAAATTGTGTTGGGGAAATTGATGGGATTGAAGGCCGATAAATCCCCAGGGCCTGATGGACTGCATCCCAGAGTACTTAAGGAGGTGGCCTTGGAAATAGCGGATGCATTGACAGTCATTTTCCAACATTCCATTGACTCTGGATCAGTTCCTATGGAGTGGAGGGTAGCCAATGTAACCCCACTTTTTAAAAAAGGAGGGAGAGAGAAAACAGGGAATTATAGACTGGTCAGCCTGACCTCAGTAGTGGGTAAAATGATGGAATCAATTATTAAGGATGTCATAGCAGAGCATTTGGAAAGAGGTGACATGATAGGTCCAAGTCAGCATGGATTTGTGAAAGGGAAATCATGCTTGACAAATCTTCTAGAATTTTTTGAGGATGTTTCCAGTAGAGTGGACAAGGGAGAACCAGTTGATGTGGTATATTTAGACTTTCAGAAGGCTTTTGACAAGGTCCCACACAAGAGATTAATGTGCAAAGTTAAAGCTCATGGGATTGGGGGTAGTGTGTTGACATGGATTGAGAACTGGTTGTCAGACAGGAAGCAAAGAGTAGGAGTAAATGGGTACTTTTCAGAATGGCAGGCAGTGACTAGTGGGGTACCGCAAGGTTCTGTGCTGGGACCCCAGCTGTTTACATTGTACATTAATGATTTAGACGAGGGGATTAAATGTAGTATCTCCAAATTTGCAGATGACACTAAGTTGAGTGGCAGTGTGAGCTGCGAGGAGGATGCTATTAGGCTGCAGAGTGACTTGGATAGGTAGGTGAGTGGGCAAATGCATGGCAGACGAAGTATAATGTGGATAAATGTGAGGTTATCCACTTTGGTGGTAAAAACAGAGAGACAGACTATTATCTGAATGGTGACAGATTAGGAAAAGGAGAGGCGCAACGAGACCTGGGTGTCATGGTACATCAGTCATTAAAGGTTGGCATGCAGGTACAGCAGGCGGTTAAGAAAGCAAATGGCATGTTGGCCTTCATAGCGAGGGGATTTGAGTACAGGAGCAGGGAGGTGTTGCTACAGTTGTACAGGGCCTTGGTGAGGCCACACCTGGAGTATTGTGTACAGTTTTAGTCTCCTAACTTGAGGAAGGACATTCTTGCTATTGAGGGAGTGCAGCGAAGGTTCACCAGACTGATTCCCGGGATGGCGGGACTGACATATCAAGAAAGACTGGATCAACTGGGCTTGTATTCACTGGAGTTCAGAAGAATGAGAGGGGATCTCATAGAAACGTTTAAAATTCTGATGGGTTTAGACAGGTTAGATGCAGGAAGAATGTTCCCAATGTTGGAGAAGTCCAGAATCAGGGGTCACAGTCTAAGGATAAGGGGTAAGCCATTTAGGACCCAGATGAGGAGAAACTTCTTCATCCAGAGAGTGATGAACCTGTGGAATTCTTTACCACAGAAAGTTGTTGTGGTCAATTCACTAAATATATTCAAAAAGGAGTTAAATGTAGTCCTTACTACTAGGGGGATCAAGGGGTATGGCGAGAAAGCAGGAATGGGGTACTGAAGTTGCATGTTCAGCCATGAACTCATTGAATGGCGGTGCAGGCTCGAAGGGCCGAATGGCCTACTCCTGCACCTATTTTCTATGTTTCTATGTTTCGGAACCGCAGAAAAACTACGAACCTACTTTCTGCCTCCAGAGGTTCGTAGACTCGCGCTCCTGGACCTGCAGGCATATGCCTGCGTAAATGCCTACGCTTCCCAGGGGCACAGGTGGTTCGCAGGCGCCCCTGGGATCACGTGGGCCGGCCCAACCAATCGGAAAGGAGGATTCCCCATTATGCTTGCGGGGACTCCATTTACGTACGGAATCTCCATAAGCTGAAATAGGAATCACCGAAAGAACACAAATTTCACAAAACCTAACTGAAGGAAATCCTTATTAGTCAGAAAATTGTGTTCGGGAAATTGATGGGATTGAAGGCTGATAAATCCCCAGGGCCTGATAGTCTGCATCCCAGAGTACTTAAGGAAGTGACCCGAGAAATAGTGGATGCATTGGTGATCATTTTCCAACAGTCTATCGACTCTGGATCAGTTCCTATGGACTGAATGATAGCTAATGTAGCACCCCTTTTTAGGAAAGGAAGGAGAGAGAAAACGGGAAATTATAGACCGGTTAGCCTGACATCAGTCGTGGGGAAAATGTTGGAATCAATTATTAAAGATCAAATGTCTATTGACTCTGGATCAGTTCCTATGGACTGGAGGGTAGCTAGTGTAACACCACTTTTTAAGAAAGGAGGGAGAGCGAAAACAGGGAATTATAGATCAGTTAGCCTGACACCAGTAGTGGAGAATATGTTGGAATTAATTATTAATGATGAAATAGCAGTGCATTTGGAAAGCAGTGACAGGATTGGTTCAAGTCAGCATGGATTTATGAAAGGGAAATCATGCTTGACAAATCTAGATGTAACTCGTAGAGTGGACAAGGGAGAACCAGTGGATGTGGTATATTTGGACTTTCAAAGGTTTTAACTAGGTCCCACACAAGAGATTAGTGTGCAAAATTAACGCACATGGTATTGGGGGTAATATATTGACGTGGATAGAGAACTGGTTGGCAGTCAGGAAGCAGAGTGTCAGGATAAACAGGTCCTTTTCAGAATGGCAGGCAGTGACTAGCGGAGTGCCGCAGGGCTCAGTACTGGGACCCCAGCTACTTACAATATACATCAATGATTTAGATGAAGGAATTGAGTGTAATATCTCCAAGTTTCCCGATGACACTAAGCTGGGTGGCGATGTGAGCTGTGAGGAGGAAGCTAAGAGGCTGCAGGGTGATTTGGACAGGTTAGGTGAGTGGGAAAATGCATGGCAGATGCAGTATAATGTGGATAAAAGTGAGGTTATCCACTTTGATGGCAAAAACATAAAGGCAGAATATTATCTGAATGGCGGCAGATTAGGAAAAGGGGAGGTGCAACGAGATCTGGATGTCATGGTACATTACTCATTGAAAGTTGGCATGCAGGTGCAGCAGACAGTGAAGAAGGCAAATGATATGTTGGAATTCATAGCTAGGGGATTTGAGTATAGGAGCAGGGAGGGCTTGCTGCAGTTGTACAGGGTCTTGGTGAGGCCTCACCTGGAATACTGTGTTCAGTTTTGGTCTAATCTGAGGAAGTACATTCTTACTATTGAACGAATGCAGCGAAGGTTCACCAGACTGATTCCAGGGATGACAGGACTGACATATGAGGAGAGACTGGATAGAATGGGCCTGTGTTCACTGGAGTTTAGAAGAATGAGAGGGGATCTCAGAGAAAAATTTAAAATTCTGACGGGACTGGACAGGTTTGATGCAGGAAGAATGTTCCCGTTGTTGGGGAAGTCCAGAACCAGGGGTCACAGTCTAAGGATAAGAGGTAAGCCATTTAAGACTGAGATGAGGAGAAACTTCTTTACTCAGAGAGTTGTTAACCTGTGGAATTCTCTTCCGCAGAGAGTTGTTGAGGCCAGTTCATTCGTTATATTTAAGAGGGAGTTAGATATGGCCCTTACGGCTAAAGGGATTAAGGGGTATGGAGAGAAAGAAGGAAAGGGGTACTGAGGTGAATGATCAGTCATGATCATATTGAATGATGTTTCAGGCTCGAAGGGCCGAATGGTCTACTCTTGCACCTATTTTCTATGTTTCTATGTTTATAAAAGCAAATCTACATGAAATGAATTACGTAAAAATGACAACATATTAAGCAAGATTCGAGCTGTAAAATATATTGGCACACTAGACGTTTGTGTACTGCAATATTCGAGAGCCCACCTGTGCCACTAATTGGAATGAACTGGCTTAGCCTCTTATTTGTAGTGTGACCAATTTACTAATCTCCAACTGTAGCCTGCATCAGTGGCGTTATCCATCAAGGGAAACAGTCATTGTGGATCCAACAGCAAGTACTTGACAAGCTCGATGAATAGACTTGTCAAATTTATGTCTACTGTTTATTGGTTATCCTCTGAATAATCGTTGCTTTTTTTGGACTCTGTATGATGGATGATGTGCGATAATCCTAGCACTGCATGTCTAGTGAAGCAAAAAAACCCCGAAAGGATTACATTTATATAGTGTCTTTCACGTCCTAGCCCCAGCTAATCCTGCATAGTCTGGGGCTTGACAGTCAAGTTATGGCACACTATGGACACTTAAGAGAGGAAAATAAATGTATATTCTTCGATCATCAATAAAGAAAGAAAGACTTGCATTTATTATAGCGCCTTTCATGATCTCAGGGCTTTCCAAAGCACTTTTACAGCCAATGAAGTACTGTTGAAGTGTTGTCATGTAGGAAATGCGACAGCTAATTTGCGGACAGCACACTCCCACAAACAGCAATGTGATAAATGACCAGATTATCTGCTTTAGTGATGTTAATTTATTGTCCAGGACACCGGAGGGACATCCCCTGCTCTTCTTCGAAATAGTGCCACGGGATCTTTTTTGTCCAGCTGATAAGGTAGACAGGGCCTCGGTTTAACGTCTCATCTGAGAGACGGCACCCCCTCCCCATTTTGAGACTGTTACTGCCTCGTTAACGCCAGGCGAAGGCGGTCAAAACTCGACCACCAACATCTCTTGGGTACAAGTCTTCATTATTCCATAGTTTTGGTGAACTGAAGCTTGAAGCTGACCTCCAGCAGTGCTTGCTTCGCGCCTGCAGCAGTTTTACCTGTTCCAGTGGAGAGAGGCTGTAGTAAGACTCAGAGATCAGCATTACATCCATGGGGCATGGCATCAGATTACTGAACTTACTGCAGGTTGGTCAAACCAGGTCCAGTCACCTAACATTCATTGGGCTGAATTTTCGTTATATTGCCGCCTCTGTTCGTGCCTCGGAGGGGCGGTAATGGAGGCGGGGATGGTTTCCGGGCGGCCGGCCAGCTCCCAGCGCCCCGGTGGGAAATTAGTCGAGCCGGTGTGCAACGCCGTCGGTTTTGACTGCGTGGCGAAATTTGCTGTGCGCTGAACCAATAGCACCCCGTAGCGCGCTGTGATAGGACCGCCTGGAAAACCAGAGCTGTCCTGGCCGTGGTGAGTGATGGAATTGGTGAATGAGGTAAGTTTGATTGTTCTGTTGAGTTTTATTTTTGCGCTGTAGCTTATTGCAGGCTGTTTAAGTTATTGAGAATGTTTGTTGTGTTTTTAGGTGCGATTTATTTTTTGCCACTAAAGCCTCTCTCAGGGCGTTCCGAGGCTGGCTGTTTAGCTCGGGATTTTCAGTTGCTCAGCCGGCCTAGCGCCCGGAGAGAGATGAGTACCGCCTCCCTTAGCGCTCCACCCCACACTCGGGGCACAGCTGATAAATTTTGCTGACTGAGGTGCAAACTGTTCCCGGGCGTAAACTGCACAGCCCCACCACCATTACTGCCCCGAAATCAACAGAACTGAAAATCTAGCCCATTGAATTCATTGGATTAACTTTGATGTTGCAATTGAGCTGTGAGGTATTCGTTATAAGTAGATTAATATGCTCAGACTGAATTCCTGTCTGCTATGTTACATAGAATTACATCGAATCGACAGCACAGAAACAGGCTGTTATGTATGCAACCCCAGGTAACCTGTATCATAGCGCCACCAGAGGGCCTACCTGTTGGAGTCCAAAGGGATCCCAGCATCCCTTGGGGGCACTGTATATAAGCAGGTCTCCCACGCTGTAGCAACACTTTAGAGTTTGAATAAAGGAGTTAAGATCACACTTACTCACGTCTACAATACTCAGTTACATTACTTTATTTTTATGAGCTTAACACAGGCCATTCGGCCCAACTGGTCGATGGCATGTTTACACTCCACACGAGCCTCGTCTAACTGCATCGAACCCGATATCCTTCTATTCCTTTCTTCCTCATGCACTTATCTAGCTTCCCCTTCAAGGCATTTTAACGAAGGGTGGTTAAAATGAATTGTCTGGTACTTCTGCTAAACTCGGAGACAAAGCAATTTCACCTGATCAGAACTGGAGGGGAAACGAGAAATATCTTCACTTACAGAGGGTTGTTGTGATCGGGAACGCTCTACCTGAAAGGATGTTGGTATCAGGTTCCATGGGAACTTTCAAAATACAATTGGACATGTACTTGAACAGGACTGATTTACAGGGTTATGGGGAAAAAGTTGGGGGGTGGGACTAAATTGGACAGCTTATCACATTTTTTATTAATACTCCACTGCACAATTTCAACCCATCTGTGTTTTAACATGGTATTCAGAGCCTCGCTTACCTTGATGCAGACGTATCATTATCCAAATTACTTGCTGAGTGTTTTTAATTATTGTTTAAATCTCTTATAAACAAACATAAATAAAAATGGGAACTGTAGCATCTGTTCACTGACCAACAATGTTTCTGTACAAGGGTTTAATGCCCTTGTGATCATTTCCACACACACCTTTATAAGCACAGATCTACACCTGATGGATAAACGAGATGTTATTGGGACTCGATAAAGGAATAATGGGCGGGATTGTCCTCAACGCAGGTTTATACAAACAAAATTGCCGGGATATAATAGGAAATCCATTGTGTCTCGGTTGGTAGCACTCTTGTCTCTGAGTTAGAAGGTCGTGGGTCCAAAGACATAGCGCTAAGTTTTAACCCCCAAAAACGGGTGGGTTGGGGTCAGGTGAGATATTCACATTTTTCTAAATCTCAAAACTGATCCCTAACCACCTTCTGGGCATAACGGAGGCGGGACGAGGAGTGGGCAGCCAATCTGCTCCCAGGACGCAGGTTGGGCATTTAAATATTTTAATGAGAACCTAAAAAGAGGTTTAGTGACGGCGCTACCAGTTAGAGCTGTGTACTCTGGTGTCACCTACTTGCAACATCGGGTTAGCGCCACGATCGCTAACTTCAATGGTTTCGCCTGTCGTAGCTCCTAATCCCAAAGAAGTTCCCTGGGCGATATTTCAACGGATGAGCAGGTGACTGTTTAGAATGGACGCCGTTTATATCCATTTAACTCTCTCAGCTGTTGAACACTGTTGCTGATGTAAACAGTAGCTCCCTTTCATTTTTATTCAGTTTTCAGGTGGTCCAGCTCACCTCCCCTTTAGGCGCTGGGATTCTGGTTTCCTAGCGCCAGAACTTCAGCAGTTCTCCCATAAATTTGTAGATGATACAAAGATGGGTGTGAGGAGGACGCAAAGAATCTACAAAGGGATATAGACAGGCTAAGTGAGTGGGCAAGAAATTGGCAGATGGAGTACAATGTGGGAAAATGTGAGGTTATCCACTTTGGCAGAAAATAAAAAATTATTATTTAAATGGGGGAGCGATTACAAAATACTGAGGTACAGAAGGAGCTGGGGGTCCTTGTGCATGAAACACAAAAAGTTAGCTTGCAGGTACAGCAAGTAATCAGGAAGGCAAATGAAATGTTGGTCTTTATTGCAAGGGGGATAGAGTATCAAAGCAGAGAAGTCCTGCTACAACTGTACAGGGTATTAGTGAGGCCACACCTGGAGTACTGCGTGCAGTTTTGGTCTCCTTATTTAAGGAAGGATATACTTGCATTGGAGGCTGTTCAGAGAAGGTTCACAGGGTTGATTCCTGAGATGAAGGGGTTGTCTTATGAAGAAAGATTGAACAGGTTGGGTCTATACTCATTGGAGTTTAGAAGAATGAGAGGTGATCCTATTGAAACATATAAGATTACGAGAGGGCATGACAGGGTAGATGCAGAGAGGGTATTTCCCCTCGTGGGGGTATCTAGAACAAGGAGCCATAGTTTCAGAATAAGGGGTCGCCCATTTAAAACGGAAATGAGGAGGAATTTCTTCTCTCAGAGTGTCGTGAATCTTTGGAATTCTCTACCCCAGAGAGCTGTGGACGCTGGGTCATTGAATATATTTATGGTGGAGATAGACAGTTTTTTTGAATGATAAAGGAGTCAAGGGTTATAGGGAGCAGGTAGGGAGTGGAGTTGAGGCCAAGATCAGATCAGCCATGATCTTATTGAATGGCGGAGCAGGCTCGAGGGGCCAGATGGCCGACTCCTGCTCCTATTTTTTATGTTCTTTATGATAATATGTATCAGCAGGCTATTCAACTGTAAAGTGCATCACAGTCAAGCCTGATCTTGTCTTCATCCAATCGACTCCCTTACATTTTCCAGCAGGGGTAACTGGGTATGAATTCGGAGTGGGAGCCATGGTTGATTTTTTCTCCTCCCCAAAGCAAGGCGCTGGGGCTGATTATAGCCGCTCTCCGCCAACTTAGCCATTCTGCGGAGACCAGGGGCTAAAGCTTCATTGTCAGGCCAACCTTTGATCTGAAAATTATTTCATAGGCAGACTCCTCCTTTCCCCACAGCCCAATAGCGGGGGCGGGGCGGGGCGCAGGGAGGCCAACCCATCAGTTGGAAAGGAAGACTTGCATTTATATAGCACCTTTCATGACCTCCTGACATCTCAAAGCGCTTTACAGCCAAAGAAGCACTTTTGGAGTGTAGTCACTGTTGTAATGTGGGAAATGCAGCAGCCAACTTGCAAGCTCCCACAAACAGAAATGTGATCATGACCAGATAAGCTGTTTTTTTGTTATGTGGATTGCGGGATAAATATTGACCAGGACACTGGGGATAACTCCCCTGCTCTACTTTGAAATAATGGCGTGGGATCTTACATGTCCACCTGAGAGAGCAGACGGGGCCTCGGTTTAACGTCTCATCCAAAAGACAGCATCTCTGACAGTGCAGCACTCCCTCTGCACTGCACTGGGAGTGTCAGCCTAGATTTATGTGATCAAGTCGCTGGCATGGGACTTGAACCCACAATCTCCTGGTTTAGAGGCCAGCATGCTACCCACTGAGCCACAGCTGACACTGGAGGGTTTAAATCTATCTTTTTCCTGTTAAGAGTGAAGTATGAGTAACATTTTTGAATTTCATCAAGGGGAAGAAAATTGGCCAAAATCGATCAGTACCATGTAACTATTCAAGAGTACACAGTTATGCAATGCTGTACTTGCTACAATCGTCCATTAGTGAGAGGTTAGTTCCTTAAGGCTGACTTTGGTATTGATCATTTTATTTGTTGCTCTACATGGATCGGTTCGTTTGATAGCCACAGGGAGACTCTATAGATCCAATCTACTTGTTAGTGGGTGGGCAAAGAGCAGTTGTGTGTATTTGCTTTTGGGCCACAAAATGTTGCCAATTTGCTCCCCTCCTCTCCTGAAAACAGAGGCTGAGGAAGTGAGGGGTTCAATTTTCAACTGCCCGAGACGAATTTCTCAACTGGGAAGTGGGCAGTCAGCAATGTGAAATCGGTGCAGGGGTTACATTGGCCGCTCCATTGATGCCTCCAGTCTATCTGTCAAAGGTCGAGTAGCCCCTCCTCCTGAAATAGGCAGGAAGCGGCTTAAATATGGTATATTGGAGATTCTGGGTCTTTTTTCTTTGGAACAGAGGAGGCTGAGGGGAGAGCTGATTGAGGTGTATAAAATTATGAGGGGCCTGATTAGAGTGGATAGAAAGGACCTGTTTTCCTTCGTAGAGGGGTCAACAACCAGGGGCCATAGATTTAAAGTAATTGGGAGGTTTAGAGGGGATTTGAGGGAAAATGTCTTCACCCAGAGGGTAGTCGAGGCAGAAACCCTCACCACATTTAAAAGATACTTGGATGTGCACGTAAAGTGCCGTAACCTACAGTCCCTTTATTCCTCCACACCTCTCAGTATCCTCCCACTTATTGTATATTCCCTTGCCTTGTTGCCCCTCCCCAAATGCATTACCTCACCCTTTTTCAGATTTAATTCCATTTGCCATGTTGCTGCCCAACTGACCAGTTCATTGATATCATTTAGATCTAGTCCTTACTACGAGGGGGATCAAGGGGTATGGCGAGAAAGCAGGAATGGGGTACTGAAGTTGCATGTTCAGCCATGAACTCATTGAATGGTGGTGCAGGTTCGAAGGGCCGAATGGCCTACTCCTGCACCTAGTTTCTATGTTTCTATCCTGCAGCTTTCCTCCTCATTGTCAACCACCCGGCCAATTTTTTGTATCGTCTGCAAATTTCTTTATCAAGCCCTGGAGTGGGCAAACCCTGGTACAAAAGGAGTACCTTCACTGGTGGCTCCTTTCAATCACCTGACAGTTAACTCGGCTGTGGCAATCAAAGGGTTAATAGAATGCGTCAGCAAGAAACGGGAGGACAGCCCGCCGAGGGGGCGTGCAGGAATGTCGGTCCGGGGGCAAGCGCGTGATGTGATGAGCTGGTTAGTCCGCATTTATCGCAACTCGGCAGTCTCGCTTTAGATTCTCCTCGCTCTCTCTCGACGTCCATCGGTTCCGCTCCTCTCCATCCGAGTGCAATTGAAAGGAGGCAGAGTTGTGGCATGCGGCCTCTCCGAGAAGCCAGGGGAGCAAGCAGGCTGCAACTGAACACCGAACCTGCTGTGCGACGAGAGAGGAACATGTTGCACGCTTGACGGGTTCACCAGGATCCCCCCATACAGCTGATGCAGCAGCATCCTGGGATGATGAGAGACAGCCCGGAAGGATTTGCCGGGCTGCCCTGCTCAAGCCAGCAGTGCTGTTGGTGATTCTGCACGGTCGGCTGTTCCAGCGCCCGCCTGGCTGGCCTTCTGTCTTCCACCTTCTTCCTCAACTTGAGCTCATCCGGAAACTCTGCTGGCCCCCGCGTCCAAACTCGCACCGAGTTCCCCGTGCACCCATCACTCCCCCGTGCTTAAATATTTTTCTCTCTGTTTCCCCAATGATTCTGCTGTTCACAGCCTATCCAGACTAATCTTTGTTCTAACTTCTACCATTACCATCTCAAGCTAGCCCATCGCCCCTTTTGTCTCTCTAATCTCTCCTGTCTTCCACCCGACCACAGACCTTCCCTTTTGTTCTTTCCTGCCTTGCTCCCCTTTCTGTTACATTTCGAACATTCGCCAGTTCTGACAAAGGATCATCGACCCGAAACGTTAACTCTGTTTCTCTCTCCACAGACGCTGCCTGACCCGTTGAGTGTTTCTAGCATTTTCTGTTTTTATTTCAGATTCCAGCATCCGCAGTGTTTTGCTGTTATGTTTATGTGACTCCCCAGCGCAGGTTGGCCCACATTGGCTCCCGGGCCGGCCACACCTCGGTTTTAAAAAAAATCACGTAATCGTGTTCGAATCTCTCCGTGGTCTCTCCCACCCTCCCTATCTCTGTAACCTCGTCCAGCCCCACAAAGCCTCTGCGCTCCTCCAATTTTCGCCTCTTGTGCATCTCTCACTTTGTTGCAACCATCGGCGGTCTTGCCTTCAGCCGTCTAGCTCCTAATTTCTGGAATATCCTCTCTAAAGCTCGCCACCTCTCTCCTGCTTTAAGACGCTCCTTAAAAACCTACGTCTTTAACCAAGCTTTAGGTCACCTGTCCTAATGTGGCTCGGTGTCACTTTTTTTCTGAATATGCTCCTGTAAAGTGCCTTGGCACACTTAATTTATCAAAGGCGCTATATCAATGTGAGTTATAATTATTGTTATTGTTGACACTAGGCAGCCTGTGAAGCGCCTGGAGATATTTTACTGCGTTTAAAGGTGCCAGAGCAATGTTTAAGCGAGTTGACCAATCCCCCGTCAGGTCCTGCCGAATTTTGGCAAAGTTACAGCCTCCTTGTCGTCTTGCTGCATTTGCTGAGCACGGATGGGCGGTTTGGTTTGTGAACACGACAGATAACAGATTGGGAGCAACAGGATACTGTCAGGGACAAGGCCAGTGTGTATGTAATTATACCCCGGCATATGGGGCATAATTATCGGGCTGGTAGTCAGGGGGTTTTAGAGCTGTATGGGGGTTTGGATCACCCAGCTTTCCGCTTCGGCGTCTGATCAGCTCGATAGCCAGGGTAGACAGGCTGTATTATGCCTGCTGTTATCATACTAATACTGTTACTGTCAGCCTTAATGTAATTAATACTTCATTAATGTTAGCTTGAATCAACTTACATCTTTGTACAGAACCTCAATGTCCGGACTCTGGCTTTTGCACAGTAGTCACAAGCTTGCACAATATAAGTTGTTGTTCGATATGTGAAGCCACTGTTAAATTCTGCCACAGTCACGATGGGCCGAATGACCTCCTGTGCCGGAACATTCTATCATTTCGGCTGACGACTCAGGACCGGTTTCCCTCCTTGCTGCACTTGCAATGTACTCGGTTCCCCAAGTGTTGTGAAATGGAAATGAGGATGGGGGACCAGTTGTGTTGGGTGTCCGCACACAATCTTCGTCTTCTTTCGTACGGTCGTAGCGAAGCAAATCAAATGTCAATATCCAAGTCGGAGATACAGGTCAAAGCTTCGGGTGTAACAGCATGGATATCCTGCAGGCTGTCTGCAACTTCCCTCTGAGCGCAGTGCTCCGTGATGTGATCCAGGGTCTGATTAGGAGCCCCACAGTCACATGATGAGGATGCTTTAATCTTCCACCTTATCATCATAGGCAGTCCTTTGAAACGAGGATGACTTGCTTCCACGCCGAAAAGGGTTGAGTTCGCAGGTGTTTCAATGAAGGACCTAATATTCCGGATCCCAAACTACATGTTGAAGGGTGGATGATGCCTGTGCATGGATTTTTTTAATGTATGGTGGTCGTTTGTTGTGTATGCAATAACTGTTAGACTGAGTACTGGTTAACTCCAAGAGGTATAAACTTGCACACACATGCGTGCAGCCCAATGGCCTCCAACAGTGAAGCCATCTAGTGGCTAGTGATCCCAAAAGTACATACATGACAATACCCCCCCTCTGAGATATTAACACAGTCTTTTACAAATTGAGACGGTCCGGTGTTTTACGCTCCTGGGTTGACCGTCTCAGTTCAACTCCAGTCTTGGGTGAGTGTTCAGAGTCTGTTGTGACTGGTGGCTGGGTGGTTGACCTGGTGGGAGTGGCAATGGCCATGTCAGGGATTGAAAGTCCATTTTCATTGAACATGTCAGTGATTGAAAGTCCCGATTCACTGATGACCACTGAGTCCTCTGATGACTGGGGGTATGTTGGTTGGTCGGCGATTGTCTCTTCCTCCGACTGTTCCGGTTCGACTGTGTGCCGCAGCTTTGTCTGATCCATATGTTTCCTGAATATTTGCCCATTTTTGAGCTTGACAATAAATACTCTGTTGCCCTCCTTGACCATGACAGTAGCAGCGATCCACTTGGGACCCTGACCATAATTCAGAACATATATAGGATCATTCACAGAAATATCGCGTGACACAGCTATGCGATCGTAATACCCTTGCTGACCTTACATGTTTGATACCATTGAGTTTCATGAACTATTGAAACTCCTGTCTGACAAAGCACGATCCGTTATCATGAACAACGATGTCAGGCAGACCATGTGTCACGAACAATGCACTGAGATTCTCAATGATGGCTGTGGATGTGCTGGATGACATGATTATACACTCTATCCACTTCGAATATGCATCTACCACAACTAAAAACATCTTCCCCAGGAAGGGACCTGCAAAGTCGATGTGGATCCTGGACCATGGTTTGGATGGCCACGACCACAGACTCAGCGGCGATTCCGCTGGTGCTTTGCTGAGCTGCATGCAAGTGTTGCACTGATGCACACATAATTCCAGCTCAGAGTCAATTCCCAGCCACGATACATGAGACCTGGCGATGGCTTTCATCATTACAATGCCGGGATGTGTGCTATGTAGCTCACATACAAATTTCTCTT
Source organism: Pristiophorus japonicus (assembly GCF_044704955.1). Lineage (NCBI taxonomy): Eukaryota > Metazoa > Chordata > Chondrichthyes > Pristiophoridae > Pristiophorus > Pristiophorus japonicus. The sequence continues at coordinate 183,809,110 of NC_091989.1, forward strand.
TCCCTTTCTTGGGCATAATAACACAATTGCCCCACAGTATACAATCCAATTGAATAGACAGTTTGTCTTTGCGACGAATGTAAGGTTTGGTCTCCTCATTTGCTTGGGTATGGCAGACCAATCACCTTTGAGGAGGTAACTCTTCACCATCGATAAAATCGGGTCCTGGCTGGTCCAGGTCTTAACTTGTTGAGCCATGACAGGGGTTCCTTCACTCTCAAAAGCATCCATAACTAACAATAGGTCCACCGGTTGTGACGTTTCCACCTCCGGTGTGGGCAACGGCAGACGGCTCAAAGCATCGGCACAGTTCTCGGTTCCAGGTCTATGGTGAATGACATAATCATAAGTGGATAATGTCAGCGCCCACCTCTGGATGCGGGATGAAGCATTGGCATTGATACCTTCGTTTTCAGAGAACAGTGAAATGACTGGCTTGTGAACTGTCTCCAGTTCAAACCGAAGACCAAACAGGTATGATGCATCTTTTTAACTCCATACACACAGGCTAGTGCTTCTTTCTCTACCATGCTGTAGGCTCTTTCCGCTTTAGACAAACTTTTTGAAGCATATGCGACAGGTTGAATTTTACCCGACTCATTAGCTTGTTAGAGTACGCAACCAATTCCATATGACGAAGCATTACAGGCCAATACTAAATGTTTACATGGGTCATAATGCACCAGCAGCTTATTAGAGCAAAGCAGATTAGTGGCTTTCTCAAAAACTGTCTTGAGATGCACCCCACACCCAGTTGTCGCCTTTTCTTAGCAGCATGTGCAGTGGTTCTAATAAGGTGCTCATTTTAAGTAGGAAGTTACCAAAGTAGTTGAGTAGACCCAGGAACGAACGCAGCTCTGTCACATTCTGCGGCTTGGGTGCATTCTTGAGGGCCTTGGTTTTCGCGTCCGTGGGCCTGATGCCATCAGCAGCAATTTTCCTCCCCAGGAATTCGACCTCTGGTGCCATGAAGACGCACTTCGAGCGTTTCAGTCTGAGTCCCACTTTGTCCAGACGATGTAGAACCTCTTCCAGATTATTCAGATGTTCCTCGGAGTTACAACCTGTGATCAGGATGTTATCCTGGAACACGACGCTTCTGGGAACAGACTTCAGTAGAGTCTCCATGTTCCTCTGAAATATTCCTGCAGCCGAGAGAATTCCAAAAGTGCACCTGTGATAAATAAATAGTCCTTTATGGGTGTTAATGCACGTCAGGCTCTTCGACGTCTCAACCAGCTCCTGTGTCATGTAGGCTGACGTCAAGTCCAGTTTGGTGAACGACTTCCCCCCCGGCTAGCATTGCAAACAAGTCATCAGCCTTCGGTAACGGGTACTGATCCTGTTTCGAAACCCTGTTGATCGTAGCCTTGTAGTCTCCACAGATTCTGACTGTGCCATCACTTTTCAGCACAGGAACAATGGGGCCGGCCCATTCATTAAATTCAACCGCTGATATGATCCCTTCACGCTGGAGTCTGTCCAGTTCAATTTCCACCTTCTCCCTCATCATATACGAACTGCCCGAGCTTTATGATGGACAGGTCTTGCATCCGAGTCCACGTGGATCTGCACCTTGGCTCCCGTGAAGTTGCCGATGCCTGATTCGAACAGCGAGGGGAACTTGCTCAGCACTTGGGTACATGTATCTTTCTTCGACAACAACGCTGTGATGTCGTTCCAATCGCATCTGATTTTTTCAAGCCAGTTCCTGCCAAACAGCGTTGGCCCATTACCTGGGACAATCCATAGCGGTAACTCGTGAACTGCACTGTCATACGACACTTTAATTGTGGCACTGTCAATCACCGTTATGAGTTCTTTGGTGTATGTGCGCAACTTGGTATTGACTGGATTCAGCCTGGGCCTCACAGCCTTAATATCCAATAGCTTGTCAAATGCCCTCTGGCTCACTATCGGTTGACTCGCCCCCGTGTCCAGTTCCATCGATACCGGCACCCCATTAAATTTCACGTTGATCATTATCGGTTTGCTTTTAGTTAGGAACGAGTACAGTCCATACACTTCCTCCTCTGGTATCTCGGATTGCGTATCCGAATCCGCACTGGTCTGACCATCATCCTCCACATGGTGTGTCGCAGCACGCTTGCTCATCTGCGGACACTTGCGCTGGAGATGCCCCACTCTCAGACAGTTTTTGCAACTATATTGCTTAAATCGGCTCTGCTGGTGCCGATGATTTCCCCCACAACGCCAACACGGAGAAATCGGATGCATTCCCGCTGGTGGATTTTGGGCAGACACAGGTTTCACATACACAGTCAGGTAGGCCCTGACATGTGCCGCTCTACCGAACGCCGAATCAATCATATTTACAGTACTTGCCGCGTTTCGATTTTTCACTGATATCTGCTTTAGACTTCTATCCGTCGTCATGCATGACCGAGCGATCGTGATGGCCCTGTTTAAGTCCAACATCTCAACCACCAATAGTTAACACAGGATCACCTCGTGGTTGATGCCGATCACAAAGAAGTCCCACAGCATATCTGTCAACACAGCCCCGAACTTACACGGTCCCGCTTAACGTCTCAGGTCGGCAACGAATTCCGCCACATTCTGGCCCTCTGAGCGAACGTGCGTGTAAAATCTGTATCTCGAGGTGATGATGCTTTTGTCTGGCTTAAGGTGGTCCTGTACCAGTGTACACAATTCTTCATACATCTTCTCTGTTGGACTCACAGGCACGAGTAGATTCTTTATCATACCATAAATATTTGGACCGCAAACCGTGAGGAACACCGCCCGGCGCTGATCTGCGTCGCCGACCTCCTCCATTTTGTTGGCCACGAAGAACTGGCTCCAAAGGCTCTCAAAGTCTGCCCAATCTTCTCCTTCAACAAATCGCTCCAACAATCCAATTGTGCTCATTTTTGCCAAGCAAACGTTCTTGTTGCCTCGTCGTCAAATGTTGTGTATGCAATAACTGTTAGACTGAGTACTGTTTAACCCCAAGAGGTATGACCTTGGCTCTGCTTTATTAAGGCCCAAAGTGACTAATATACAAAATGGCTGGCCTTTTATACTTGGGCTGCACATGCGTGCGTGTAGCCTAATGGCCTCCAACAGTGACGCCATCTAGTGGCTAGTGATCCCAAAAGTACATACATGACACCGTTGCATGCCAGCCACCACGCGGGCTTGACAGTGCAAGGTCTTGGTCCAGTGGTAAGGATTAACCAGGACAACTGGAGACCAGCTCTGCTGCACGGATCTATTGCACACACATATCGCCGTGTGGGCTGGCCCGTGCTGCCCCCGGGGCCCTCGCCTCTCCTGGGCCCCGATCACGTCCCTCTACGAACTCTCGCCGCTCCTTCGCCCCGACCTCGCCACTCCTGCTGGACCTGCCCGCACCGCAGTCAGCCGTCGCCCTCCTGCAGCAGCACGCGCTGCTCCCTGCAGTGGTATGTCGCCGCACGCTGCTCCCTCCAATGGCCCCGGCCTGCCGATGGTCTCGCAGACCAGGACTGCGCTGATTTCCGGGCTGGGCCGCTGCACACTACTATCTTCCACCTACGGAGAAGGTGGCAGCATTGACCATGGCCGATTCTGAGGGGGTTGATGGTTGTCCACCGTTTGCCAGGAAGGTGTGACCCTTCAGGTTGTACTGTGGAGTCCTTTATGAGGAATCCTTTCCGTATTTCGCAGTTCCTCTGAGCAATATGCAGCGTGGGGAAAAAGTGGGGGAAGTGGGGGGGGTTCCCGTGATGCCTGTAACTGAGCTCACACCTGTGGCAGAGGCAATTCCAGGGCCAGGATGCAAATGAGGCCGGAGGGGACCATTCCGCCCTTGCCCTCAGTTAGGATAGTCGACGCTGGTTGGACATCTTCCTCGAGGTTTCATCACATGACCACCTGCCTCCAACCACCTCTCCCCCTACTCTCCCGCCATTGGTTGCCCAACACATCCATCCTCATGGTGTCCCGCCTCCCCACGTCCAGCGTGAAAGTGAACAGACTCTTCCTTAGCCAATTGGATGATTCCTGACCGTCAGTCAAACAGACCTTTATCCATCTCCAATATATTTATAACTAATTAACAAAAGTGTTCGCAGATAATGAAAGAAAAAAAATTCACGCAATTTTATCTTTGACACCCTTGTGATTTTTCTCCCGGGTATTGCTCAATCTTCAATCCCTGCCAATTCCAGTCCAATCCTGGAGCTTTGGCAACGGTACTGTCAGTGGAGGCCACAAAAAAACTTGCATTCATGTAGCCCACCGGACATCCCAAAGCACTTTACAACAACAGCAACAACAACAACTTGTATTTATATAGCGCCTTTAATGTAGGGAAACGTCCCAAGGGGCTTCACAGAAGTATTATGAGATTAAAATATTTGACATTGAGCCGCATAAGGAGCAATTAGGGCAGATGACCAAAAGCTTGATTAAAGAGGTAGGTTTTAAGCAGCATCTTAAAGGAGGAAAAATAAGTCGAGAGGCAGGGATGTTTAGGCCGGGAATTCCAGAGTTTGGGGCCGAGGCAACAGAAGGCACGGCCACCGATGGTTGAGCGATTATAATCAGGGACGCTCAAGAGGGTAGAATTAGAGGAACGCAGACATCTCAGGGGGGTTGTGAGGCTGGGGAAGCTTACAGAGATAGGGAAGGGGGCGAAGCCATGGATGGATTTGAAAATAAGGGTGAGAATTAAGAAATCGAGGCGTTGCTTAACTGGGCCCCAATGTAGGTCAGTGAGCAGAGGAGTGACGGGTGAGTGGGACTTGGTGCGAGTTAAGACACGGGCAGCCGGGTTTTGGATCACCTCTAGTTTAAGCCAATGAAATACTTTTGAAGTGCGGTCACTGTTGAAGTGTAGGAAACGCAGCAGCCATTTTGTGCACAGCAAGCTCCCACAAACAGCATCAGGATAATGACCAGATAATCTGTTTTTTTTTAGTGATGTTGATTGAGGGATAAATAGTGGCCTGGACACCGGGAATAACTCTTCTTCGAAATGGCGGCGTGGGATCTTTGACCTCCACCTGAGAGAGCAGACAGGGCCTCGGTTTAACGGGTCTGACAGTGCAGCGGCAAAGTATACCCTTCCCGCCTTCCAAGGTAAAACCCGCTGCTTAGCAACCAAGCTATCAGCAAGCATGAGTGGCAGTGCTAACTTGTAAAATTATACTCGCAAATTTTCGAAATTGTTTCTTAATTGGTATTTACTTGCCGGTGTGAGAACCAGGGCTCTTTGGATCTATACGGAGAGCTTGCACACTCCTCTGGGCTGTCCTGAGCTAATCTGATATGCAACAGAGAACGCCATGCTAATACCAGGCCACAAAGGCTCTAATTTGGAAAGGAAGGGAAAGCAAAAATTCAAAATGTTGAGTCTATATTATCTTATTGAGGGAATCAATTGCCTAGCTTGTGAACAGAATACTTAGCCCAGTCAATCAAGCCAATTAGGGGGTTCCTTCTGAGCAATCGTCGCGCTGTGCATAAAAATGATTATTCTTTTTTTTTTGTTGAAGAAGCTCGAATCCACTCAGACAAAAACCAGCTCAGGAAAACAAGCTCCTTCCTGCCACCATGGCTCATAGAATTATGAATTACTAGGCCACCATGGCTCATAGAATTACAGAATCGAAGGAGGCCATTCGGCCCATCGAGCTCGTGCCAGCTCTCTGCAAGAGCACTTCAGCCAGTTCCATTCCCCCGCCCTTTCTCCATAGCCCTGCAATCTTTTTCGTTTAGGTACTTACCCGATTCCCTTTTGAAAGCCACGATTCAGTTTCCTTCCACCACCCTTTCAGGCAGCGCATTCCCGATCATAACCACTCGCTGCTTAATAAAGTTTGATCTCATCTCGCCTCTTGCTCTCTTTTGCAAATCATCTTAAATCTGTGTCCACTGGTTCTCGACCCTTCCGCCAATGGGAACAGTTTCTCTCTATCTACTCTGTCTAAGCCCCTCTTGATTTTGAACACCTCGAACAAATCTCCTCTCAACCTTCTCTGCTCCAAGATGAGCAACCTTGGGCAAAAATTTGGCAGATGGAGTATAATGTGGGAAAATGTGCGGTTATCCACTTTGGCAGAAATAATTGAAAAGCAAATTATAATTTAAATGGAGAAAAATTGCAAAGTGCTGCTGTGCAGAGAGACCTGGGGGTCCTTGTGCATGAAACACAAAAAGTTAGTATGCAGGTACAGCAAGTGATCAGGAAGGCAAATGGAATGTTGGCCTTTATTGCAAGGGGGATATAGTATAAAAGCAGAGAATTCCTGCTACAACTGTACAGGGTATTGGTGAGGCCACACCTGGAGTACTGCATACAGTTTTGGTCTCCGTATTTAAGGAAGGATGTACTTGCATTGGAGGCTGTTCAGAGAAGGTTTACCAGATTGATTCCGGAGATGAGGGGGTTGACTTATGAGGATAGGTTGAGTAGGTTAGGCCTATACACACTGGAGTTCAGACGAATGAAGTGATCTTCTTGAAACATATAATATGATAAGGGGGCTCGATAAGGAGGAGGCAGAGAGGATATTTCCACTCACAGGGGAAACTAAAACTAGAGGACATAGTCTTAGAATAAGAGGCCTCCCATTTAAAACTGAGATGAAGAGATTTTTGAGTAATAAGGGAGTGAAGGGTTATGGGGAGCGGGCAGGGAAGTGGAGCTGAGTCCATGATCAGATCAGCCATGATCTTATTGAATGGCGGAGCAGGCTCGAGAGGCGAAAAGGCCTATTCCTGCTCCTGTTTCTTATGTTCTAATCCAAGCTTCTCCAGTCATCCACGTAACTGAAGTAACTCATCCCTGGAATCATTCTCATAGATCTTTCCTGCACCCTCTCTAAGGCCTTCACATCCTTTCTAAAGTGCGGCACCCAGAATTGCACGCAATACTCCAGTTGTAGCTGAACCAGTGTTTTATTCAGTTTCATCATAACTTCCTTGCTTTTGTGCTCTACGGGGGAGGAATTTGAGACTGGGGGCTAACTTTTAAAAGAAGAAAAATGTAACGCCGTCGACATTTTAATGGAGCTGTCCTTAACATCAGATATTATACCAAGGCCTCACCTGCCAGTGCGTGGATCCCACAGCATTAGTTGGAGAGTCGACGTTGCCCAAAGCTAGTGTGCCTACCTCACAACCCGCCTCAGAAACACATCAGTTGAACATCTATCTTCATATCAGTGCCAGCCATGGCTCAGTGGGTAACATGCTTGCTTCTGATTCAGAAGGTTGTAGGTTTAAATCCCATTTCAAGGACATGAGCATTAAACAAACCTCGGCTGATACATCAATTTTGAGGGAGTGCTACAATATCGGAGGTGCCGTCTTTCGTGACTCAGATCCATGTTTGGCAGTGCACAGTGCAACTGAGCCAGAGAGGTTGCGATAATGTACTCATTCTCAGTTTAATAAAGTTCTATTTGCAGTGCAGCGAAGGTTCACCGGACTGATTCCTGGGATGGCAAGACTGTAGTACGAGGAGAGATTGGGTCAACTCGGCCTGTATTCACTAGAGTTGAGAAGAATGATAGGGGATCTCATTGAAACATATAAAATTCTGATGGGGTTGGATAGACTGGATGCGGGGAGGATGTTTCCCCGGGGCTGGGAAGTCTAGAACAAGGGGTCACAGTCTCAGGATACGGGGTAGGAAATTTAGGACCGAAATGAGGAGGAATTTTTTCACTCAGTGGGTGGTGAACCTGCGGAATTCTCTACTACAGAAGGCTGTGGAGGTCGAGTCACTGACTATATTGAAGAGGGAGATAGATAGATTTCTAGAAACAAAAGGCATTGAGGCGTATGGGGAAAAAGCGGGAATATGGTGTTGAGATAGAGGATCAGCCATGATCATATTGAATGACGGTGCAGGCTCGAAGGGCCGACTGGTCTACTACTGCTCCTATTTTCTATGTTTCTATGTTTCTATTTTGCCTTCAATAAATGCCTAACATTTTACATTTACAGAAAGAATAATTCCTTTGTAGGAGAGATAGAAACAAGTGAGTGCATGATATAAAAATATAAGCTCATGTTTCATTCTTTCAATAAAAACTCTCCAGGAGAATAAGATATCACAGTGAATGCCCACTTATTCACGCAGTCGGAGCAGCAGACACTTCTCGAGTTATAAAGACATGTGAATATGACAGCTACAGACCAGATTAATTGCACATTCTCTTTCCTCATTGTTAAAGTATCAACAAAAAAATAAAGCAGTTGAATATAATATTTTGAAGAAGAGCAGGGGAGTTCTTCTCAGTGTCCTGGGCCAATATTTATCCTTCAGCCTTCAGATTATCTGGTCATTATCTCTTGCTGCTTCTGGGAGCTTGCTGTGCACAAATTGGCTGTCACTTTTCTCACATTACAACAGTGACTGCACTTCAAAAAATACATAATTGGCTGTGAAAACGCTTTGGGATGTCCTGAGGTCGTGAAAGATGGTGTAGAAACGCTAGTCTTTTTTTTAAATCAGTGATCGGAGAATACATATTTGTTTTACAATCTTTTGTATGATATGAGATTGAACTGAAATCCAGGCTAACACTTCCAGTGCGATCAATGTAGGCAATGCGACAGCCAATTTTTTATTCATTTACGGGGTGTGGGTGTCGCTGGCAAGGCCAGCATTTATTGTCCGTCCCTAACTGACCTCGAGGAGATGGTGGTGTGCCTTGAATACAACTGAGTGTCTCGCTGGGCCATTTCACAGGGCAGTTAAGAGTCAACCACATTGCTGTCGGTCTGGAGTCACGTATAGGCCCAGACCGGGTAAGGGCGGCAGATTTCCTTCCCTGAAGGACATTAGTGAACCAGATGGGTCTTTACAACAATCTGGCAGTTTCATGGTCACCATTACTGATACTAGTTTTTTTTTTACCATTTCAGATATATTTAATATAATTTAAATTCCCCAGCTGCCATGGTGGGATTTGAACTCATGTCTCTGGATCATTAGTCCAGGCCTCTGGATTACAGGTCCAGTAACATAATCACCATACCACCGTATCCACAAAGAAGATTCTGCATGCAGCGAGATCCTACTGACTTCCAGGTGATAATGACCAGATAATCTGTTTTTTAATGATGTTAGTTGAGAGATAAATATCGGCCAAGACATTGGGAGGAGGGGGAGCTCCCCTGCACTTCTTTGAAATAGCGCCATGGAATTGTTTATATCCACCTGAGAAGGCAGACAGGACCACAGCTGTAACGTCTCATCCAAAAGATGGCACCTCTGACAGTGCGGTGCAATAGAGTGTCAGCCTACATTTTGTGCTCCAGATTTGAACCCATCACCTTGTGACTCAGAGGTAAGAGCGAAATCACTGAGCCAAGGCCTGACAGCCAAACTGATGACGAATAGTATGACACGAATCCAAACTTAAAGACAGACCTGCAAATTAATTTATCTCCCCGAGATTTTCATCGCAATGCTAGAGCTTACACATGCAATGAAGACATTGACACTCGCAGTTAACACTGTCACATCATCTTTAATCAGACAGTTGAGAGCTTAGAGAGGTTAATGAATCAAGCAGTTACTAAATCACGAGGCTGAGATATCAGCTGCAATAAGGAGTGGTTAGATAACTGGACTAATAATCCAATCGTTCACATCCCACCATGGGACAGTTTTGAGAATTTGATTTTGGTTAAAAATAAATAGAAACAGGAACAGACTGTAATGTATTTGCTTCACGGGTTCTTTGCTTAAGAATTCATAGCAACACATTGCGATTAAGAACTAGTTGGTTTATTAACAAAGGTATAACATGTTACCGATTCATCGACTAGGTTGACAACTACATACCTCGTCGTGGATGACCTAGACCCAACTGACTGGGGTTTTATTGAGTCTTGTAAACATCATGTGACTGGCTAAGCCACTCACAATGCAACAGCTCGGCACTATTTTAAATGAAAACTATAAATCAAGTGCCCCCCTTAAAAGGGGCACTAAAACCAACTAATTAAACCAACTAATTAAACCAATTAAACTTTTTACATTATTGGATCAAATTAAAATTTGGTTGCCGGGGGTGATGATGCACTCCAGTCCCTCCAGTGCCCACCTCTCGCGGAAGACCGAGAGCTCTACAAACCTACGAGCGTGCTCACAGGTGCATACATTACACAGGTCAGTCAACCCCTCAGGCCTGTTCCGCCATTAATTTAGATCGTGGCTGATCGGAACCTGTAAATAAATCTGGAATCAAAAGCTAGTATCAGTAAAAGTGACCATGAAGCTGTCGGATTGTTGTAAAAACCCAACTGGTTCACTGATGTCCTTTGCTGCCGTTCTTTCTTTTCCCTAACTTGCTTTGACTCCATACCCACTCCGATGTGGTTGGCCCTTAAATGCCCTCTGAAGTGGCCCAGCAAGTCCTTCAGTTGTATCAAATCGCCAGAAAGAGCGAGAAGGATAAAATCAGCTGTGATCTAGGCGACCCAACCCAGTTGAGCCTGCCAAATAAGAACATAAGCATTAGGAGCAGGAGTAGGCCATTCGCCCCCTCGAGCCTGCTCCGCCATTCAATAAGATCATGGCTGATCTTCGACCTCGACTCCACCTTCAAGCACTGTCCCCATTTCCCTTGATCCCCTTAATATTCAAAAATCTATCAATCTCTGTCTTGAATTTACTCAACGACTGAGCCTTCACAGTCCTCTAGGGTAGAGAATTCCAAAGATTCACCACCCTCTGAGTGAAGAAATTTCTCCTCATCTCAGTCCTAAATGGCTGACCCCTTATTCTGAGACTGTGACCCCTGGTTCTAGACTCCCCAGCCAAGGGGAAACATCCTCCCAGCATCTACCCTGTCAAGCCCTGTAAGAATTTTGTATGTTTCAATGAGATCACCTTTCAATGAAATCCTCCACACTAATGTCTGCCGACTGGTGCCAAAGTTGGGAGAGTTGTGCCACAGAATGTCCAGCTCAGCCACAGAGAAAGCTCGGCAACTTGGATTCTCAATCAGATTCCGCACAATCAGAAATGTTGATGAGAACACTTGCATTCTCATTACGGAGTAGCTATTCTGAACAAGGCAATAAATCTGACCTTTCAAACTGCTCCACAAGTACACTTAAAGTCCTTTAGTTGCTAAATGCGGATCGCTGATTGACCAACATCATTTGCCATTTTCCTCGCTTTAAGCAATTACCTTAAAAGTCATGACCTCATGATATAAATGCAATTGTTGACACTCTTTCAGTGCTCTTTCCTGTGCTATTACATAATGATGGAGGATTGTGATCGTCCATTTATCTTTAGATACACCTACGTGTCGGGTATGCCTTTCTAACAATGTCACAATACTACTGACATGCTGTATCAGAGTTTGTAGTCTTGGTAATGGCCTTGCTGATATTACATCACCGACCATTACACAGGGACATCGACAGATTAAGGCAATAAGTAAAACTGTGGCAAATGGATTTCAACGCAGGCAAATGTGAGGTCATCCACTTTGGACCTAAAATGTCGTAGGGTGTTTGTTTTACACTCTATGATTCTTAGACTTCAGAACTTATAGTGGGAAAGGGCAACATGTGGCACAATATTTAGGCTTAACCCAGTGTCAGTTTTATTACACAACAAAAAACGACGAAAACTACAGGACTAGACTTCTGAGAGAAATTTACTTTAGACATACAATCACCAGCCCTGGCTGTAGCTATTGTAGGTTCGTGGTTCTTGGTTCCGTGAGCTGTTGGTTCGTCTTCTGGCCGATCTCTTTAGCTTCTGTTCCTTTCCTTCCATGCCTGCTTGCTGTTTCATCCAGTGTAATCTGCTTGTGTGTCTGTGTCCATATATTTATATCCAGGTTTTGAATAAGTTTCCCGCTGTGACGAAATTCGATTATCGATCTGTTTAACTGGTTGGTGATGAGTTTGAATGGCTATTAATTTGCACACGGAGTCAACAATGCACAAGATATTTCCTTATGCTGGATGCTGTTAGCCAAAATTTTGATTTCGTGGGGTCCTTTGTTGTCTGGTCTTATTATAGACTCGATGTCTCCAGTGGCTGTTTTCCCCACCCTGGTCAATCAAGTTCAGGGCTTCACTTAACAACTCCATTGTTGTTATGCATGAAGTTAGTTTTATGTCCTTGACAGAATGTTCTTAATTTTCCAGCTTAAATCAAAAAGCTTGGATTAATCAACTTTTTAGTTCATGGTCTGCGCTTTTCTGAAGATTAGTAACCTTACAAATGGATAGAATAGGGTACTCTCCAAATGGTGAAAAGCTAAAAGCAGTGGAGGTCCCAAATGACTTGGGCATCCAGATACATAGATCATACAAATGTCATGAACATGTAAAGAAAATAATCAAAAAGGCTAATGGAATGTTGGCATTTATATCTAGAGGACTCTAATACAAGGGGATAGAAGCTATGCTGCAGCTGTACAAAGCCCTGGTTACACCACGCCTGGAACACTGTGAGCCGTTCTGGGCACCACACCTTAGGAAAGATATATTGGCCTTGGAGGGAGTGCAGCGTAGGTTTACCAGAATGATACCTGGACTCCAGGGGTTACATTACGAGCAGGGATTACACAAATTAGGGTTGCATTTCCAGGAATTTAGAACATTAAGGGGTGATTTGATCAAAGTTTTCAAGCCAGTAAGGGGAACAGATAACGTAGATAGAGATAAACTATAGCTGTTTGGAGATTCTAGGATGAGGGGCATAGTGTAAAAATTAGAGTCAGAACTGTTATGTTCAGAATAACTCCGCAAGATTGTATGCTGTAAGCTCAAACTGTAGTGACCTTGGTCTCTTTAATGCAACTCCAGAGTGAGGAAGCAGCATGGTAGACTGCCTTTTATACCTGCCTTGCCCGGGGTGTGCAGGTGACCCTTGGGTCTCCCACAGGTGCGCCCCCTGGTGGCAAGTCTTGCACACTGGTAAAGTTTACATACATAACAAGAACTTTCAGGAGTGAAGTTAGGAAACACTTCCACCCACAAAGGGTGGTAGAAGTTTGGAACTCTCTTCTGCAAACAGCAATTGATGCTGGGTCAATTGTTAGTTTTAACTCTGAGATTGGTAGTTTTTTGTTAACAAGAGGTATTAAGGGATAAGGTCCAAAGGCGGGTCTATGGAGGTAGGTCGCAGATCAGCCATGGTCTCATTGAATGGCGGAACAGGCTCGAGGGGCTGAATGGCCTCCTCCTGTTCCTACGTTCCTACCGCCCGGTTCTTAAGGGTTCTGCTCACATGGCTCTGTAAATAATTGCACTGCCCCCAGTGAGGGAGTGAGCGAGACAGACCAGGAAAGTTCGAGGTTTGATTCCCCGCTCTGAGTTCACTTGGGCTGGGCTGGCCAGGGGGAGGGTGGTGGTATGATGTCGATGTTACTCTCAGCACCCTTGGGCAAGGGAGGGGAATAAACATCAGTCCGCGTTCCTGCTCCTCATTGATATCTAATGAGACTGGAAAGTATAGAGATCAGAACAGGATTGGCTCTCAGCGGTTGGCTGTCCTCTTCTGCACCAATACAGTGGTGATGCTGAAGCTGTTAGTTTTAGAATTGGACCGGAAAAGAATGAACTTTCATTTATATAAAGCGCCTTTCACAACCTCAGGATATTAAGGAATATAGAGCCAAGGCATGTAGATGATGTTAGAATACAAATTAACCATGATCTCATTGAATGCAGGAACAGACTCGAGGGTTGAATGGCCGACTCCTGTTCCTATGTTCCCAGAACAACCCAAGCGCTTTACAGTCCATGAAGTATTATTTGACGTGTAGGCACTGTTGTAATGTACAAAACGTGGTGGCCAATGTGCACACAGTAAGAGCCCATAAAAAGCCATGAGTTACTGACCTGATGATCCGTGTTTAGTGATATTGGTTGGGGTATAAATAATAGCCAGGACATCGAGGATAACTCCTCTGCTCTTCTACAAATTTTGCGATTGGGTCTTTTGCATCCACCTGAGAGAGCAGACAGGGCCTCGGTTTAACATCTCATCTAAATGATAGCACCTCCGGCAGTGCAGCACTCCCTCAGCACTGAACTGGAGTGTCAGCCATGACTTTGGGCTCAATTTTCCCCAGTGATTTGCAACGTTTTTTTGGAGCAGGCCGCTTTTTTTGGCCTAAGTTAAAAAAAACACAGTTTCCCCGATTAATTTGCACCAGCGTGACTCAGTTAGTTACGATTTCTTTTTAGGTCAGTTTTTTTTTCAGCCAAAGGGGGCGTAACCTGCCAGCCCCACCAATTCTGGCCATTTAGAGAAGTTTTGCCAGCTGAGAGTTACCCCAGTTCTGCTTTGGCCAGCGTATGTGGCCTCTCCAGAAAAACCTTCTGGAGAGTTAAGGAAATCAGCGCAGGTAAGGAAATTGGCGCAGGTAAGTGCAGCAGATGTCCAGACAGCAGCAGTAGGAAAGGTAAGAGAGAGGGGGAGAGAGGGGTAGGAAGCCTTTCAGGTAGAGTTAGTTGCGGGGACCAGGAGGGAGGAGGCCATTCGGCTGGGGAGCTGGGGAGCGGACCGGGAGGCCCTTCAGCCAGAGGGATAGGGGCGGGGATTGGCACCGGCATCGAGGGGGGGGGGGGTCACTTTAATAATTGGAGGTAAGTTGCTGCAATGTATTTTAATGTGTTGTGAGTTGGCTACATGTTTCACTTTGCAGCCTCAGCCCACATTGTGTCCCTGGTTACCGTGGCAACCCGATCTTTTTGGCGCAGATTGAGGCTCCATCCCCAAAACTAAAGGACAGGTTAGGCTGCACCAAAATGGAGAAATCAAACGGGGAAAATTACAACGTTATTTTTTGGCGTACTTGGGCCCCCAAAAAATGGGGGTAACTCTTCATGTACACCAAAAACAAGCTTTGGGGAAAATTGAGTCCTTGGTGCTGGAGTGGGACTTGAACTCATGACATTCTGGCTCAGAGGTGAGTGCATAACTAACTAGCTGCTCACAGTGATTGCATCACTGAATGAGCAGTGCCAACTTGAACAGGATATCTGAGGGTGGCCGGCATCATGGAACCATATCCCAACGTGAAATTCAGAATGGGAAAATAAAATGTTGTTAGAATCACAGAATTATACAGAACAGAAGGAGGCCTTTCGGCCCATCATGCCTGTGCCAGCTCTTTGCAAGAGTGATCCAATTAGTCCCACTCCCCCCTACTCTCATAGCCCTGCAAGTGTTCCTATTGTGTTCCTAACAGAGATGAGGCTGTACATAAGGGGGGGTTACAGTAACAGTGACCTCAGTCTTTAATAAGACACTCCAGAGTGAGGAACAGGCCTCAGGGGCCGGCTTATATATACAGTGCTCCCAAGGGATGCTGGGATCCCTTGGGACTTCAGCGGATGAGCTCCCTGGTGGCGGAACATGGGAGTGCATCATTTACAGATACACAACATCACTTTTTCCCCAAAGTCAAAGTCAAAACTATTTACAAGGTGAGGCGGTCAGGAGCCTTTCTTTCCCGTGGACCGCCTCGGTACAAATTTCTGTTCTGGTGTGTTGGCTGTGCCCTCGCTGGGCTGGCATGTTGTTGGCCCTGCAGGGCTGCTGGGTGAGCCTGGCCTTGCTGGGCTGTTGGGCATGATGGGTTCAATTTCCTGGTCCGGCGTGGTGTTGTTAATCCTTTGGGTGTGTGTTGTGGGCTTGTAAAAGGTGGTGTCTGCTGTGGGTTGGTCAGGGCAGTCTGTGAACCGCAGCCTCGTTTGGTCCAGGTGCTTTCTGCAAATTTGTCCATTGTCTAGTTTGACTACAAACACCCTACTCCCTTCTTTAGCTATCACCATACCCGCGATCCACTTGGGACCATGTCCATAGTTTAGCACATACACAGGGTCATTCAGATCAATTTCCCGTGACACAGTGGCGCGACCATCGTTTACATTTTGTTGCTGTCGCCTGCTCTCTACCTGATCATGCAGGTTGGGGTGAACCAGCGAGAGTCTGGTTTTAAGTGTCCTTTTCATGAGTAGCTCAGCCGGGGGCACCCCTGTGAGCGAGTGGGGTCTCGTGCGGTAGCTGAGCAGTACTCGGGATAGGCGGGTTTGGAGTGAGCCTTCTGTGACTCGTTTAAGGCTCTGTTTGATGGTTTGTACTGCCCGCTCTGCCTGCCCATTGGAGGCTGGTTTAAATGGGGCCGAGGTCACATGTTTGATCCCATTGCGGGTCATGAATTCTTTAAATTCGGCACTGGTGAAACATGGCCCGTTGTCACTGACCAGTATGTCAGGCAGGCCGTGGGTGGCAAACATGGCCCTCAGGCTTTCAATGGTGGCAGTGGCGGTGCTTCTCGACATTATTTCACATTCAATCCATTTTGTTAAAGCATCCACCACCACCAGGAACATTTTACCAAGAAACGGGCCCACATAGTCGACATGGATCCTCGACCATGGTCTGGAGGGCCAGGACCACAAACTTAGTGGTGCCTCTCTGGGCGCGTTGCTCAACTGAGCACATACGCTGCATTGCCGTACACAGGACTCTAAGTCAGAATCGATACCGGGCCACCACACGTGGGATCTGGCTATCACTTTCTTCATTACTATACCCGGGTGTGTGCTGTGGATATCCGAGGTGAACGTCTCCCTGCCCTTTTTGGGTAGCACTACGCGGTTACCCCACAACAGGCAGTCTGCCTGAATGGACAGCTCGTCCTTTCGCCGCTGGAACGGCTTGATTGGCTCTTGCATTTCAACGGGGATGCTGGCCCAGCTCCCATGCAGTACACAGTTTTTTACTCGGGACAGCAGAGGACCTTGGCTGGTCCAAGTCCTAATCTGGTGGGCTGTGACAGGTGATTTATCATTTTCAAATACTTCCATGACCATCAACAAGTCTGCGGGCTGAGCCACCATCAACAAGTTTGCAGGCTGCGCCATTTCCACCCCCGTGGTGGGCAATGGTAGCCAACTGAGAGCAACTGCACAGTTCTCGGTGCCTGGCCTGTGGCGGATGGTATAGTTATACGCTGATAGCTGAGTGCCCACCTTTGTATGTGGGCTGAGGCATTAGTATTTATCCCCTTGTTTTCAGCGAATGGGGATGTGAGGGGCTTGTGATCGGTTTCCAGCTCATATTTGAGGCCAAACAGGTACTGATGCATTATCTTTACCCCGAACACTCACGCTAATGCCTCTTTCTCAATCATGCTGTCGGCCCTCTCGGCCTTAGACAAGCTCCTGGAGGCATAGGCGACAGGTTGCAACTTCCCTGCGACGTTAGCTTGTTGTAATACACACCCGACTCCATACGACGACGCATCACATGCTAGAACAAGAGTTTTACACGGGTTATACAATACAAGCAGCTTGTTGGAGCATAAAATGTTTCTGGCTTTCTCAAAAGCACTTACTTGTTTTTCCCCATACGCAGTTCTCACCTTTACGCAATAACACATGTAGGGGCTCTAAGAGGATGCTTAACACCGGTAGGAAGTTACCAAAATAGTTGAGGAGTCCCAGGAACGCCCGCAGCTCCATGACGTTCTGTGGCCTGGCCGCGTTCCTGATAGCCTCTGTCTTGGCGTCTGTGGGCCAAATGCCGTCCGCCGAGATCTTTCTCCCCAAAAACTCCACTTCTGTTGCCATGAAGACGCATTTCGACCTCTTCAGCTGCAGCCCTACGCGATCCAGCCGCTGGAGGACCTCCTCCAGGTTTTGTAGGTGCTCGACGGTGTCCCGACCCGTGTCATCCTGAAAAAC
Source organism: Pristiophorus japonicus (assembly GCF_044704955.1). NCBI lineage: Eukaryota > Metazoa > Chordata > Chondrichthyes > Pristiophoridae > Pristiophorus > Pristiophorus japonicus. The sequence goes on from NC_091989.1 coordinate 183,826,810, forward strand.
CACCGTGCGTGGTACCGACTTGAGTAGGCTCTCCATGTTTCTCTGGAAGATCGCTGCAACCGACCGAATTCCAAACCGGTATCTGTTATATATGAACAGTCCCTTGTGCGTGTTGATGCAGGTGAGGCCCTTCGAAGACTCCTCTAGCTCCTGCGTCATGCAGGCCGAAGTCAGGTCGAGCTTGGTGAATGTCTTACCTCCTGCCAGCGTCGCAAATAGGTCGTCTGCCTTAGGTAGCGGGTATTGGACTTGTAACGAGAAACGATTCATAGTTACTTTATAATGGCCGCAAATCCTGACCGTGCCATCACTTTTGAGTACTGGAACAATCGGGCTGGCCCACTCACTGAATTGCATTGGGGAGATGATGCCCTCAGCCTGTCCAGCTCGATTTCCACTCTCTCCCTCATCAAGTGAGGTACCACTCGCGCCTCTGGAACCAAGTGGATCCACACCTTCACCCTGGAAAAGTTTCGAATGCCTGGCTCAAAAAGGGAAGGAAATTTGTTGAAAACCTGGGTACATGAGATCTCATCGACATGTGATAGCGCTCGTATGTCATCCCAGTTCCAGCGGATTTTGCCCAGCCAGCTCCTTCCAAACAGTATGGGACCATCACCCGGGACAATCCAGAGTGGCAGTTCGTGCACCGTGCCCTCGAAGGTGACCTTGACCATGGCACTGCCCAGGACAATGATAAGCTCTTTGGTGTACGTTCTCAGTTTCATGTGGATGGGGCTCAGGGCTGGTCTGAGTGCCTTGTTGCACCACAGTCTCTCAAACATCTTTTTACTCATGATAGATTGGCTAGCACCAGTGTCCAGTTCCATGGCTACGGGTAAGCCATTCAATTTTACCTTTAGCATTATAGGTGGACATTTCGTCGAAAATGTTTGCACTCCGTGTACTTCAGCATCTGCCTCCTGTCTCTGAGGCTTGAAATTGCTTTGATCCACCATGCACCGATCCTCCTCTGCCACATGGTGGTTAGCAGGTTTTGCAGAGCTTGCAGCTCATTTGCAAGCTCGTTGGAGGTGCCCCATTGGTTCACAGCTCTTGCAAACATACCCTTTGAAGCAGCATGAATAGGCTTAATGGAAACCTCCACAACGCCAACAAGGTGTGAATTGCCTTGCATTCATCCTTTGTTGCGGATTCTGACTCATCTGGGTCACGTGAGGCCTGCTGGCAGTTGCAGACTCGTGATTTCTGTCCTGTACATTTCTGTTCGCAAACACAATTCCAGTTAATTTATGAACATTGCTTGCACTTGTGTGCTGAGAGATTTGTTTGCTGTTATCACTGGTGGACATAAACGCCTGTGCTATCGCAATGGCCTTACTGAGGATCGGTGTCTCTACAGTCAAATGTTTTCGTAGGCTAATCTCGTGGCCAATGCCCAGTACAAAAAAGTCTCTGAGTATCTGCTCCAGGTAGCCATCAAACTCACATTGTCCCACAAGTCGCTTTAGCTCGACGACATAGCTCACCACTTCCTGACCTTCAGATTGCTGGCACATGTAGAACCGATACTTTGCCATCAGCACACTCTCCCTCGGGTTAAGATGCTCCAGAACCAGTGTACACAGCTCCTCATATGACTTATCTGTGGGTGTCACTGGAGCCAGAAGATTCTTCATGAGGCTGTAGGTCGGTGCCCGCAGACTGTGAGGAGGACCGCTCTCCTTTTTGCAGCACTTCCTTCTCCGTCCAACTCGTTGGCTACAAAGTACTGATCTAGCCGTTCGACATAGGCTTCCCAGTCCTCACCCTCCGAGACCTCATCCAGGATGCCCACAGCTTGCTGCATCTTTGCGTTGGATTCGTATACTCGTCGCCAGTTATTGTGTTCCTAACACAGATGAGGCTGCACACAGGGAGGTTAAAGTAACAGTGACCTCAGTCTTTAATAAGACACTCCAGAGTGAGGAACAGGCCTTAGGGGCCGGCTTATATACAGTGCTCCCAAGGCATGCTGGGATCCCTTTGTACTTCTGGGGATGAGCTCCCTGGTGGCGGAACATGGGAGTGCATGCTTTACAGATACACAACAGTTTCCTTTTCAATTCTGTACCCTATTCCGTTGTGAAAGTTACTATTGACTCTGTTTCCACTGCCCTATTAAACAGTGAAATCCAAATCATAATAACTCACTGGATCAAAAAATGTTCTCTTCATCTTACCCCCCCAACCCACTCCCCAGTTCTTTTGCCAATTATTTGTGTTGTGAATCAATTACTTTTTAAAAAGGTACTCACTGTGATTTTTATTGTCAGCTTCGATCCACTGCTATATTTTCATATTCTCAAGGGTTTCATTTCCGCTACTGGTTCACTGGTTAATGTGTTTGTCTTGAAGTCCTGTGTGTGCTGCTTTAGTACAGCCATTAACCTGTCAATTTAACCCAGCCCCCTGACTTTCATTCAGGAAGAATATCTTGCTTTTACTGTGGCGGCAGTAAAATGACCCGATTGCTTTGGGCTGTTCAGGGAAGACCGTGATTTGATTTGGACAAGGTGGGTAGACTTGTGCAGCCAGCTAATGGTGGTTTTCCTTTCTGTCTCAGTCTATATGAGCGTTTTGTTCCCGGTGTCTATGTATCACACTTAAGGTATCATACTTCAAAAGTGACAAAGCACAAGAACAGAGAAAGACAGACAGTCTTTTCCTGCTGTTTTTTTCTTTGTGCGTCAGCTGTGGCCCAGTGGGTAGAACCCTCGCTTCTGAGTCAGAAGCTTGTGGGTTCAAGTCCTGAGACATGGGTGCAAAAATCCAAGCTGACACTCCCAGTGCAGTACTGAGGGAGTGCTGCACTGTCGGAGGGGCAGTACTTAGGGAGCGCCGCACTGTCGGAGGGGCAGTACTGAGGGAGTGCTGCACTGTCGGAGGGGCAGTACTGAGGGAGTGCCGCACTGTCGGAGGGGCAGTACTGAGTGGGTGCTGCACTGTCAAAGGGGCAGTACTGAGAGAGCGCTGCACTGTCGGAGGGGCAGTACGGAGGGAGTGCTGCACTGTCGGAGGGGCAGTACTGAGGGAGCGCCGCACTGTCGGAGCGGCAGTACTGAGGGAGTGCTGCACTGTCGGAGGGGCAGTAGTGAGGGAGCGCCGCACTGTCGGAGGGGCAGTACTGAGGGAGCGCTGCACTGTCAAAGGGGCAGTACTGAGGGAGCGCCGTACTGTCGGAGGGGCAGTACTGAGGGAGCGCCGCACTGTCGGAGCGGCAGTACTGAGGGAGTGCTGCACTGTCGGAGGTGCCGCCTTTGTGAGAAATGTTAAACTGAGGCCCCGTCTGCTCTCTTAGGTGAGCGTAAAAAATCCCATGGCAGTAATTAGAAGAAGAGCAGGGGAGTTCTCTCAAGTGTCCTGGGCCCATATTTATCCCTCAATCAACATCACAAAAATAGATGATTTGTTCATTATTTGTGAGCGCTTACTGTGCACAAATTGTCTGTTGCATTTCCTACATGAGGTTGTGAAAGGCGCTATATAAATGCAAGTCCTTTCTTTCTTTTCGAGCACTTTGGAGCTGCCAGTCGACAGTGAAACAGTTAACCTCGAATGGACCTCAGGATCTGCTGACTGACTAATTAACCTCAGGGATGTGCCTACGTACAACAATTAAGCCTTGAGCCTTAAGCGGGGAGGCTAATTTGAACACAGCTCTACCTGAGCAGCAGAATAATAAACATCCCACTGCACTCTCCGTGCAACTTGCTTTTTTTGAATGTCGATCGGCCTATATTCAGGGCCACTTTGGAATTGGCAGTTTTGGGTTGGTTTTATTCTGGTAACTGCTGCTCAGCTTTTTGCCTGTTTTCTAGGTTGCTGTGAGAATATAAGAACAGGAGTAGGCCATACGGTCCTGGAAGCCTGCTCTGCCATTCAATAAGATCATGGCTGATCTTCGACCTCAACTCCACTTTCCTGCACAATCCCCATATCCCTTGATTCCCCTAGAGTCCAAAAATCTGTCTATCTCAGCCTTGACTATATTCAATGACCCAGCATCCACAGCTCTCTGGGACCGAGAATTCCAAAGATTTGCAACCCTCTGAGAGAAGAAATTCCTCCTCATTTCCGTTTTAAATGGGCGGCCCCTTATTCTGAAACTATGCCCCCTAGTTCTAGATTCCCCCACGAGGGGAAACATCTTCTCTGCATCTACCCTGTCAAGCCCCCTCAGAATCTTATACGTTTCAATAAGATCACCTCTCATTCTTCTAAACTTCAATGAGTACAGGCCCAACCTGCTCAACTTTTGCACAGAAGACAACCCCTTCATCTCAGGAACCAACCTTGTGAACCTTCTCTGAACTGCCTCTACTGCAAGTATATCCCTCCTTAAATAAGGAGATCAAAACTGTACACAGTACACAAGGTGTGGTCTCACCTACGCCCTGTACAGTTAAGAACATAAGAGAACATGAGAAATAGGAGCAGGAGTAGGCCATACGGCCCCTCGAGCCTGCTCCGCCATTCAATAAGATCATGGCTGATCTGATCATGGACTCAGCTCCACTTCCCCGCCCGTTCCCCATAATCCCTTATCCCCTTATCGATTAAGAAACCGTTGCTTTCTGTCTTAAATTTATTCAATGTCCCAGCTTCCACAGCTCTCTGAGGCAGCAAATTTCACAGATTCACAACCCTCTGAGAGAAGAAATTTCTCTTCATCTCTGTTTTAAATGGGCGGCCCCTTATTCTAAGATCGTGCCCTCTAGTTCGAGTCTCCCCCATCAGTGGAAACATCCTCTCTGCATCCACACTGTCAAGCCCCATCATAAGCTTATATGTCTCGATAAGATCACCTCTCATTCTTATGAATTCCAATGAATAGAGGTCCAACCTACTCAACTTTTCCTCATAAGTCAATCCCCTCATCCCCAGACTCAACCTAGTGAACCTTCTCTGAACTGCCTTCAAAGCAAGTGTATCCTTTCGTAAATATGGAAACCAAAACTGCACGCAGTATTCAAGGTGTGGCCTCACCAATACCCCATACAACTGCAGCAAGTCTTCCCTGCTTTTATACCCCATCCCTTTTCCAATAAAGGCCAAGATACCATTGGCCTTCCTGGTCACTTGCTGTATCTCCATACTATCCTTTTGTGTTTCATGCACAAGTACCCCCAGGTCCCGCTGTACTGCGGCACTTTGCAATCTTTCTCCATTTAAATAATAACTTGCTCTTTGATTTTTTTTTCTGCCAAAGTGCATGACCTCACACTTTCCAACATTATACTCCATCTGCCCAATTTTTGCCCACTCACTTAGCCTGTCTATGTGTACACACTGCGATATGTGTGTGCACTAGGTCTGTGCAGCAGAGCTGGTCTCCAGTTGTCTTGGGTAATCCTTGCCACAGGACCAAGCCCATGTGGTGGCTGGTGTGCAACGGCCACCCCACGTTAAAAAAATCCACCCACAGGTATCTTCCACCCTTCAACATGTAGTTCAGGATCTGGAATATTCGGTCCTTCATTGAAACACCTGTGAGCTCATCCCTTTTTGAGGTGGAAGCGAGTCATCTCGATACGAGGGACAGCCTATGAAGGAGAAGTAGAGCTGTAGCAGGACTTCCCTGCTTTTATTCTCTATCTCCCTTGCAATAAAGGCCAACATTCCATTTGCCTTCCTGATTACTTGCTGTACCTGCATGCTAACTTTTTGTGTTTCATGTACAAGGACCCCCAGGTCCCTCTGTACCACAGCATTCTGTAGTCTCTCTCCGTTGAATTTTTGAATTGTCAGGTTTTTTCTCTGTAACTGCTGGTCAGCTTTATGCCAGTTTTCGAAGTTGTTGTGAGGAAGCACGGAAGAGAGAAGGCGGAAAGCTCTAAAAATAAGGGTTTGCTTCTGTGGGTGACTGACTGACGTGGCTGTTCAGTGAATTCACTGTCGCTCACTCTTTCTGTTAAAACTGCATCTAATTCGGTAGGCTCCTGCGTCTGCCTGATAGATGGTTACTTAATACACATCAGTTGGAGACTTGTAATTGCTGTATCATGCTTCAGATACAACATTTTATTCCTTAAATGACTGATAATTTGTGGCTTCTGTGCAGGAGTTGACAAGTGACAGCGTAAAAGCAACTTAATTTACTGACTTTGAATGAAGCAAACCTTCTGTGGAGCCCACGCTCTCTATGTCGACCGGTTCAGCATTATCTAAGAGTTTTGAATTTTAGCGTAGTCTTATCAGTTTTTTGAGGCATATGTAAAAATTCTCGGCAGAGTGGAGAAACAGAGCGATTTCAGGGTGCAGATTCACAGACCAGTGAACACACCATAAAAGGGCAGATTGAATTCCGGCTTTTATAAATGCTCCCACTGAATATAAAAGAAAGCAGGTGAAAATGATGAAAATGAAGGACTTGAATTTCTATAGCGCCTTTCACAACCTCAGGATGTCCCAAAGCGCTTTACAGCCAATGAAGTAATATTTGAAGTGTCGTCACTGTTGTAATGTAGGATAAGCAAAAAGAATGAAAGACTTGCATTTATATAGCGCCTTTCACGACCACCGGACGTCTCAAAGTGCTTTACAGCCAATGAAGTACTTTTGGAGTGTAGTAATGTGGGAAACACGGCAGCCAACTTATGCACAGCAAGCTCCCACAAACAGCAATGTGATAATGACTGGATCATCTGTTTTTGTTATGTTGATTGAGGAATGAATATTGGCCCCAGGACACTGGGGATAACTCCCCTGGTCTTCTTTGAAATTGTGCTGTGGGATTTATTTGTGTCCACCTGAGAGGGGAAACAGGGCCTCAGTTTAACATTGCATCCTATAGATTGCTGCTCTGACACTGCAGCACTCCCTCGATACTGCACTCAAGTACCAACCTGGATTATGTGCTCAAGTCTAAGGAGCAGGATTTGAACCCGAACCTTTTGACTCGGAGATGAGACTGCTGACCCGGAGATGAGTGACACTGATTTGCCACTCCTGTTCTGCAGCTGCAAACAGCAGAGATTTGGTTTAGAATGTGAAACAGAATACAGAGCAGTACCTTTGACTGTATATAAAATGACATTAAATTGGGTCCTTCAAGCTCCCCTAATGTTGATAAATACACTCCTCTCTCCCAAAAAATCCTGAGCCATTGTGGCAGAACATAGGAACTTAGGAACAGGAGGAGGCCACTTAGCCCCTCGAGCCTGTTCCGCCATTCAATGAGATCTGCAACCTAACTCCATATACCCTCTTTTGCCCCATATCCCTTAATACATTTGGTTAAGGTTAACAGAAATCTATCAATTTCAGATTTAAAATTATCAACTGATCTCGTATTAATTGCCATTTGCGGAAGAGAGTTCCAAACTTCTACCACTCTTTGACCGGAATCTTCACAGCCCTGCGAGTGCGGGTTTGGAGGCGGGCCCACTGTCAAAATGGCCGTGATTGACAGCGGGTCAGGATCCCGCTCTGAACCCGCCTCCGTGTGAGTTTCTGACGTGTCAGATCACAGACCCAACAGCAAGCGGCAGGACAGGTAATTACCATTATGAAAAGGTACTCAAATGCGAGTTAAGAGGATTAAAAGCAGGCACTTACAATTTTACCAACCTGTTGACGGGTTTGCCGCCCATAGGGGAACATGCCAGGTAAGTGGAGTTGCGTTCTCAGTGACTCACTATTGCTTTGTTTAGTTGACAGCTGCAGAAGTAGTATAAAAGCTACCATTTCACAGCTGTTCACTTTGCAATGTCAGAAGTTGAAGCATTCGGGTTTTGGAAGAGACTTTTGAGCTGTATGCAATTTGGAAGTGTTTGTAGTGAACTCTCCATTCATATCACCTCCTTGGAACAACCTCTCTCACCATTGACAGATCGCTTCTGTCATCTCAACTTCACCTGCCATCTATTCCAGCAGCATCAGTGCCCTTGAAAAAATCTCACCTTGGTCCTTACAATTCCACCACGATCAACCCCAATACCATCACTAAACACACCAGCATCACTAACAGCAACACCAACCTTCTCTGCAATGATGCTGCACAGAACACAGGGCATCAGCACCCGACCACATTGCTGCCCGGGAGGCCAGGGATGGCCTCACCATGGCCAGATTTACTTCACTTGATGCTGTGCACCATGACTGCCACATGATGTGCCAGGTTGGCACCACCTCACGCCAGCTCCATAAAGCATTCCTGCAATGTCCAACCCATTCCTTTCACACTCATCACCATTGTGTAGGGTACCCTTATGTCTCAACTCACTAAGTTACTTCCAAAGGTGCTCACAAATCTGTCAAAGAAAGTAAAGTGCTGAAAATAAAGATTTAAATATTTGACAACACATCAACATTAATTATCCAAGAATATTGGCTAAAAGACCCAAGTGTCTAGCCTTGTGTGTTGTTAGTTGGTATGATTGGACAAGGAGGAGGGTAAGTGTGAGGAGTGGCTAGTGAAATGGGGAACTGATAAGTTAGATAGACAGGAATGGATGGAGGTGCAAGGTAAGTTGGTGTGAGTAAGGATGTACAGGGGTAGGGTAGGGAAGGCAGAGTGATGGGGATGTGATGAGTGGCACAGCAGGATGAGGTTGAATGTGACTTTGCAGTAATGTTTCGTGATCTACTGAGATCATTGAAAGGTTTGAGCCACTGCAGCCTGGTCCTCCTGACCACATCCCTGCTTGTGCCCTCCTCTACAATGTGCAACCAGGCTGCATTGGTTTCCTGGGGAGGTCTCTTCCGTCCATTGGAATAGAAGAGAACCTTCCTGCATGCTGTGACATCCTCTAGAAGCATCTGCAGGGAGTCATGGGAGAGCCTGGGTGCAGCTGTGCACCTTTGTGCAGTGTTTCTCAGGGTTTGGGGCACCTCAATGCTGCAAAAGACTGACAGAAGAACTGTCAAAAAATAGTTGAAAATGGTCCCTTTAAGGAAACCGGCTGATGACGTCATCAGATTCCGGTTAATTGGCCGGGAAACCTGCAGGGCGGGCTTAACAAGCCCCAGCAATGGAAACATTGAAACATAGAAAATAGGTGCAGGAGTAGGCCATTCGGCCCTTCGAGCCTGCACCACCATTCAATAAGATCATGGCGGATTGTTCCTTCAGTACCCCTTTCCTGCTTTCTCTCCATACCCCTTGATCCCTTTAGCTGTAAGGGCCATATCTAACTCCCTCTTGAATTTATTCAATGAACTGGCATCAACAACTCTCTGTGGCAGGGAATTCCACAGGTTAACAACTCTCTGAGTGAAGAAGTTTCTCCTCATCTAGTCCTAAATGGCCTGCCCCTTATCCTAAGACTGTGTCCCCTGGTTCTGGACTTCCCCAACATCGGGAACATTCTTCCCGCATCGAACCTGTCCAGTCCCGTCAAAATTTTATATGTTTCTATGAGATCCCCTCTCATTCTTCTAAACTCCAGTATATAAAGGCCCAGTTGCTCCAGTCTCTCCTCATTTGTCAGTCCTGACATCCCTGGAATCAGTCTGGTGAACCTCCGCTGCACTCTCTGAATAGCAAGAACGTCCTTCCTCAGGTTAGGAGACCAAAACTGAACACAATATTCCAGGTGGAGCCTCACCAAGGCCTTGTGCAACTGCAGTAAGACTTCCCTGCTCCTATACTCAAATCCCCTTGCTATGAAAGCCAACATACTATTTGCCTTCTTCACCGCCTGCTGTACCTGCATGCCAGCTTTCAAGGACTGATGTACCATGACACCCAGGTCCCGCTGCACCTCCCCTTTTCTTAATCTGCCGCCATTCAGATAATATTCTGCCTTCGTGTTTTTGCCCAACAAAATGGATAACCTCACATTTATCCACATTATACTGCAAATGCCATACATTTGCCCATTCACCTAACCTGTCCAAGTCACCCTGCAGCCTCTTAGCGTCCTCCTCACAGCTTAGTGTCATCTGCAAACTTGGAGATATTACACTCAATTCCTTCATCTATATCGTTAATGTATATTGTAAAGAGCTGGGGTCCCAGCACTGAGCCCTCCGGCACTCCACTCGTCACTGCCTGCCATTCTGAAAAGGACCCGTTTATCCCGACTCTCTGCTTCCTGTCTGCCAACCAGTTCTCTATCCATGTCAGTATATTACCCCCAATACCATGTGCTTTGATTTTGCACGCCAATCTCTTGTGTGGGACCTTGTCAAAAGCCTTTTGAAAGTCCAAATACACCACATCCACTGGTTCTCCCTTGCCCACTCTGCTAGTTACATCCTCAAAAAATTCCAGAAGATTTGTCAAGCATGATTTCCCTTTCATTAATCCATGCTGACTTGGACCAATCCTATCACTGCTTTCCAAATGCGCTGCTATTTCATCCTTAATGATTGATGCCAACATTTTCCCCACTACTGATGTCAGGCTAACCGGTCTATAATTACCCGTTTTCTCTCTCCCTCCTTTTTTAAAAGTGGTGTTACATTAGCAACCCTCAAGTCTATGGGAACTGATCCAGAGTCGATAGACTGCTGGAAAATTATCACCAATGCATCCACTATTTCTCGGGCCACTTCCTTAAGTACCGTGGGATGTAGACTATCAGGCTCCGGGGATTTATCGGCCTTCAATCCCGTCAATTTCCCTAACACAATTTCTGAAGATTGAAGGGAGATGGCGGGCTGCACTTCGAGCAGGTTTCCCATGCTGCACCACTGCCACCCGCATCGATCTCGCCTCTGTTGGAGAAATCCCAGCCCAAGTGTGTAAAAGTGTTTCCGAACTTCACTCCTGAAGGGTCTGGCTCTAACTTTTAGACCATGCCCCTTGGTCCTAGAATCCCCAACTAGCGAAGCTCCTTCGTAAGGTGTGGTGCCCAGAACTGCTCAAAGTACTCCAAGTGTGATCTAATCGGGGCTTTGTGTAGCTACAACATAACTTCTACCCTCTTGTATTCTAGCCCTTTGAATATAAAGGCTAGCGTTCCATTAGCCTTTTTGATTATTTTCTGTAACTGTCAAAGACATTTTAACAATCTATGTACTATTGTCTCTTTGGACCCTATGTACCCTAAGTCTCTTTAGAACACCACATTTTCTAGCTATTCACCATTTAGAAAGGCTACTAGGTTTGGTTTGTGTGGAGTTAACTGACAGGGTAGATGCAGGGAGGATATTTCCCCTGGATGGGGAGTCTAGAACCAGGGGTCACAGTCTCAGAATAATGGGTCGGCCATTTGGGACTGAGATAAGTAGAAATTTCTTCACTCAGAGGCTGGTGAATCTTTGGAATTCTCTACCTCAGAGGGCTGTGGAGGCTCAGTCATTGAGTATATTCAAGACAGAGATTAATGGAATCGAGGGATAAAGGGATAGTGCAGGACAAGTGGAGTTGAGGTAGAAGATCAGCCATGATCTTATTAAATGGCGGAACAGGCTCGAGGGGCCGAATGGCCGACTCCTGCTCCTAATTTTTATGTTCTTATGTTCAACTGGCGCAGCGCTTAGCCTCATTATCTCTGGATTAGGCAGAAGCATAACTGGAGAGCCATATAAATACTGTGGCTCCAAGAGCGGCTCAGAGGCTGGGTATTCTGTGATGAGTGTCTCACCTCCTGACTCCCCAAAGCCTTTCCACCATCTACAAGGCACAAGTCAGGAGTGTGATGGAATACTCTCCACTTGCCTGGATGAGTGCAGCTCCAAAAACACTCAAGAAGCTCGACACCATCCAGGACAAAGCTTGATCGGCACCCCATCCACCGTCTTCAACATTCACTCCCTCCACCACCGGCGCACCGTGGCTGCAGTGTGTACCGTCTACAAGATGCACTGCAGCAACTCACCAAGGCTTCTTTGGCAGCACCTCCTAAACCAGTTACCTCTACCACCTAGAAGGCCAAGGGCAGCAGGCGCATGGGAACACGATCAATTCCACGTTCTCCTCCAAGTCACACATCATCCTGACTTCAAAATATATTGCCGTTCTTTCATCACCGCTGGGCCAAAATCCTGGAACTCCCTCCCTAACAGCACTGTGGGAGAACCTTTACCACACGGACTGCAGCGGTTCAAGAAGGCGGCTCACCACCACCCCTCGAGGGCAGTTAAGGATGGACAATAATCGGCGGTTTTTCCAGTGATGCTCACATCCCATGAACGAATAAAACAAAATAAGCTGGGATTCCGGCAGAAATAAGAGGTAAGAACTCTTGTGTGATTAATTCTGCTTTGGGCTGCAGCTGATCGACTGTCGTGCACTGATTACTATCAGCTAACACATCGCAGGCCAGGAATTGAACCTGGAATCTTCGCAATTGATATGGCTCAGTTCCACGCTGAAGAAAGGTTGAGCAGATTGGGCCTATACTCATGGGGGTTTAGAAGAATGAGATGTGATCTTATTGAAACATATAAGATTCTGAGGGGGCCTGACAGGGTAGAAGCAGCGAGGATGTTTTCCTTGGTGGGGAAATCTAGAACTAGGGGACATAGTTTCAGAATAAGGGGTCACCTATTTAAAACGCAAAGGAGAAGCAATTTCTTCTCTCAGAGGGTTGTGGATCTTTGGAATTCTTTGCCCCAGAGAGCTGTGGAGGCTGGGTCATTGAATGTATTTAAGGTGGAGATAGACAGATATTTGAATGATAAGGGAGTCAAGGGTTATGGGGAGTGGGCGGGGAAGTGGAACTGAGCCCAGGATCAGATCAGCCATGATCTTTATTGAATGGTGGGGCAGGCTTGAGGGGCCGAAAGGTCTACTCCTGCTCCTATTTCTTATGTTCACATGATTACTGTCAACTAACACGCCACAGATCAGGAATTGATCCTGGTATCGTCGCAATTGATATGGCTCGGTTCCATGCTCAGGTATTTTTTGCAACTCCGGGTGCCTGAGATAGCTTACAGTATGTATATAGAGGTTGGCACACACAATACCGGGGATGACTAAACTTGCGGTAGATGTCGCTGGTTTGGGAAGTGTTGCCGAAGAAGCCTCGGTGAGTTGCTTCAGTGCATCTTGTAGATGGTACATGTTATGTATGTAAACATTGTAATTGTGTAAGACTGCGTGCGGCACAAAAATGCACACGTCATTCTGCACATTACTGAGCTGCTAGCTTTTGCTCAACTTTATGCCTTTAATTTTATTTTGAATCTGCTGTGCTGCTACTCAGCTCGGTGCCTGTAACTAGGACCTGAGGCTGCTGGTGCCCTGGAATCGATAATCTTGGTCATGCACTAATAACCCACTGGAAGCAAACACATTAAAATGGAACATTACTAGAGCTCTCCAGCTAAAGATGGCTTAGCCTCCTTGGTACTCAGGTTGCCAAGTTCCTGAATTGAATCTCAATGAGATTATTGGACACAGTAAATCAACCCTGACCTAGCCCCTGATCCGATCATTTCTTTTGCGGTGAGCAGCATACGCATAGGTGAGTGGGCTTGGGTTAGAGCGTGCTGAAGGGTTTTGAAGATGTGTGAGGTGGTTTAGCACAGTGTCAGGCAGAGTGTACGAAACTATGGGCTGTAATTTGCGGCCCCTACGAGTGCGTACATGGTGCGTAAGCGCCTGTAATGGCCTCACAAGTTTCGAGTTTCAGAGCGCGAAGCGTATGCGCAAGAACCCGGGACTTGCGATCTGTTAAGAATTTCCTTGACAGATTCAACCCCTTCCTTGGGAAAAGGACATCTGTGAGCGGAGAGTTGAGCTATTTGCACAACTTCTTTCCAGCGAATGCCTGTGAAATTCTTAAGGCTGGTAAAAGCAGAGTGTAAAAAAACATTAAAGTAAAATATTATCATTCATTTACACATTTAAAACCCTGTGCAGTAAGATTAGTTTATTTTTAGCCCCGTTAAACATGTAAAAAAAAATTTAATTAAAAAAAAATATTTACTTAAATGCCATTTTAATTAATTTTAAATATCTAATGTTATTTTTAATTTTTTTTTGTAGATGTATTTCTGGGGCTTTTCCCATTCATGTACATACGGAATCCACATCAGCATGAATGGGGATTCCCTTCTTTCATTGGTTGGGCTGGCCCATGTGATCTCAAGGATGCTTGTGAACCACTTGCACCCCTGAGATACGTGGTTACCCGGAGAGGCCCAGGACGGCGGAGTCTCCGTAACCCCCGGGACCACCAGGGACGCGGGCGTTTTATTTGCGGGAATCTTCCGACCGTAAATTCAGGGCCACTGAAAGAGGAGGGAGCGACTGTGAGGGCAGCAGCAGGTCCTGAGTGTGCAAGTGGAAGCAGTGAGGTGTCCCGTGGTATTTGGAGGAGGTGCATGGGAAGCAGTCAAATTAAGCACAGCTCCAACTCAGCAGTACAATACATGTCCCACTGCACTTTCACTGCAACCAGTTTAATATATGTGACGCAGGGCTGTGTTTGAATTATGAGCTGGGGTGGGAAAGATTCCTAGTGCTAGGGCTCAGGAATGGTGGTGCAGGGCTACGGGGCAAGTAAAAGAGATGCAAAGGACAGTCTTACTGCAGCAGTTCTACAACAACAACTTGCATTTATAGAGCGTCTTTAATGTAGTCAAATGTCCCAAAGAACTTCGCAGGAGCGTTATCAAAAATTTGTCGCCCCGCCACATAAGGAAATATTAGGGCAGGTAACCAAGAACTTGGTCAAAGACATAGGAATTAAGAAGGAGACAGAGGTGGAGAGGCAAAAAGATTTAGAGAGAGAATTCCAGAGCTTAGGGCCTAGGCAGCTGAAGGCCCGGCCGCCAATGGTGGAATGTGAAAATCGGAGAGGTGCAAGTCCATAAATGAAGGAAAGTTGTGGGGCTGGAGGAAATGACAGAAATAGGGAGGGGCGAGTCCATGCAGGGATTTGAAAAGAAGAGTAAGAATTTTCAAATTGAGGCATTGCCGAACTGGGAGCCAATGTAGGTCAGCGAGCACGGTGATGATGGGGCCATAAACGGAGCGGCGAGCGACGGCAATGGGCAACTTGACGGCCCCGACCTGCGAGAGACCGGCAGCGGCAGGTCGGGGCCATAAAAAGATCAGCGAGCGCCGGCCATGGGGCAGCGTGGAGTCGCATCACTTCAAGGTACAGCGCGAGCTGGTGCAGGAGAGCAACGGCAGCGACGAGTGACGTCATCAAGGTCCGGGTCGGTGATTGGAGCGTGGGCAGGTACTACAGGAGCGGCGAGGTCGGGGCGAAGGAGCGGCGAGAGATTGTAGAGGGACGTGATGGGGGCCCAGGAGAGGCGTGAGTTTGGGGCCCAGAAGAGGCGAGAGCCAAGGGGCAGCACGGGCCCAGCCCACACTGCGATATGTGCGCGCACTAGGCCCATGCAGCAGAGCGGGTCTCCAGTCGTCTCGGGCAATCCTTGCCACTGGACCAAGACCTCGCTCTGTCAAGCCCGTGTGGTGGCTGGTGTGCAACGGCCACCCCACGTTAAAATAATCCACGCACAGGCATCTTCCACCCTTCAGGATCTAGTTCAGGACCTGGAATATTAGGTCCTTCATTTAAACACATGTGAATTCATCATTTTTTGGCGTGGAAGCAAGTCATCCTCATTTCGAGGGACTGCCTATGATGATGGTGATGATGAGGAGGAGGATGATGGGTGAAAGGAACTCGGGCAGCAGAGTTTTGGATGAGCTGAAGTTTACAGAGGGTGCAAGCTGGGAGGTTGGCCAGAAATGTGTTGGAAAGGTCAGCCAGGAGTGCTTTGGAATAGTCAAGTCTCAAGGGAACCAATGCATGGGCTGTGGGGTTTCAGCAGCCGATGAGCTGAGGTAGAGGCAGAGATGGGTGAGGTTCTGGTAAGGTTGTTCAATTTCTTGCTACATTGCTGTCAGAACCTGGCTGCAATGCTGCCGTCATTTACGTGTTCTGTCCTCTCGCTCCATCGTTGCTGACAAATTTGCCTGGGCATGCTGGGAAAGAAGACCTCATACCTGCTGCCGGCTTGCTCAATTAGCACCTCCACAGCTGCATCCAACACTCTGGGGCTCTATTTGAAGTCAGCAGATTCTGCAGAACAAGTGCCAGCGGCCAGCGTACGAAAAGCACACCTCCCATTCAGAGATATAGCAGCCATTTAAATAAGTAGCAACTCCATTGGATTCCCTGCCCTACCAATCGATGAACTGCCAGTAGGAGGCGCTGACAGCTCATCGATTTTATTAAAGAAAGAAAGACTTGCATTTCTATAGCGCCTTTCACGACCACCTGCCGTACCAATGCACTTTACAACCAAGGAAGTCATTTTTGGAGTGTAATGTGTTATGTCTTTAGCTGCTCTGATAATGACTTCACGAGGCAATGTATTGTACTTGAACTGCAGTGACCTTAGTCCATTTAATGTAACTCCAGAGTGAGGATCACACCTGGTGGCCTGCCTTTTATACTAGGCCTGGCACACCTGTACAGGTAACCTGCAAGTCTCCCACTGCAGTGCCCTCTGGTGGCACAGCTTAGTGACCATACAGCTGGTGTACAAGTTTCCCATAGTAGTGCCCTCTGGTGGCAGATCATATGTAATAGTACAGGCAGTAAACATGTCTCGATGCATGACATAATGTCTGAAGAGTGGCAGCCAATTTGTGCAGAGCAAGCTCCGACAAATGTCAATGTGATAATGACCAGATAATCTGTTTTTTGTGATGTTAGTTGAGGGATAAATATTTGTCAAGACACCAAGCATAACTCCCCTGCACTTCGAAATAGTGCCATGGGTTCTTTTACATCCACCTGAGAGAGCAGACGGGACTTTGATTTAACGTTTCATCCGAAAGACGGCACCATCGGCCGTACCGCATTGGAGTGTCAGCCTAGATTTCTGTGCTCAAGTCCCTGGAGTGGGACTTGAACCCACAACCATCTGACTCAGACGCGAGAGTGCTACCCACTGAGCCACGGCTGACATTGAAGCCCGAATTACCCAATATCCGAAAATCAACCCCTCAGAAGTGAAAAGGCCGTCTGATTTTAGGAAACAAAGTGTTGCACAGACAGCGAAAGGCAGAGGAAACAAATCAGGGGACTGCAGGGACAGGGGCACTGCCCTGGACTGCAGGACAGAATGCACAGGAATTAGTCTGGTTAACTTAAGTTGATCCGCATAAGTTAGCTCGCGTGGTGCATTTATTGTTTTTGTTGTTACACAGAGATAAGTTGTAACTGAGTGAAACACGGTAAATATTTCTCTGTATGTTCACTTTACTCTGGAATAAATCAGTTTTGTGATTGATGCGGGTGATGGGTGGGGTAGAGGTTAGGGGTGGGGGAGAAGGTGGGGGTCGGGGAGCGGGTCAGGATGGGGTGGTGGAGAGGGAGGGGTGGAGAGAGAGGGTATGAGTTGGTGAGGATGGGTGGGTGGATAAGGGTGTGGGTGATGTTGGTGGTGTGGATGTGGGTGAGGGTGAGGGTCGGGGTGAGGGTGGGGCTGAAGGTGAGGCTGTGTGTGAGGCTGTGGGTATGGATGGGAATGTGGGTGTTGGTCGGAGTGAGGGTGAGGGTCGGGGTGAGGATGGGCTGAGGGCGAGAGTGAGGATGTGGGTGAGGATGGAAGTGTAGATGGTGGTTGAGGTGTAGATGGGGCTTAGGGTGAGGCTGTGGGTGTAGGTGGCAGTGTGGGTGGGTGGGAGTATGAGTGGGAGTGTGGGTGGGTGAGAGTGGGAGTGGGAGTGCGAGTGGGAGTGTGGGTGGGTGGGAGTGTGGGTGTGAGTGTGGGTGAGAGTATGGGTGTGAGTGTGAGTGAGAGTGTGAGCGTGAGTGTGGGTGGGTGTAGGAGTGTGAGTGTGGATGTGGGAGTGGGAGTGAGTGTGGGTGTGAGTGTGAGTGTGGGTGGGAGTGTGGGTGTGAGTGTGAGTGAGAGTGTGAGAGTGGGTGGGTGGGTGGGAGTGTGAGTGTGGGTGGAAGTGTGGGTGTGAGTGTGAGTGAGAGTGTGAGTGGGAGTGTGGGTGGGAGTGTGAGTGTGGGTGCATGGGAGTGTGGGTGTGAGTGTGAGTGAGAGTGTGGGTGGGAATGTGAGTGTGGGTGCGTGGGAGTGTGGGTGTGAGTGTGAGTGAGAGTGTGAGTGGGAGTGTGGGTGGGAGTGAGGGATGGGGTGAGGGTGAGGGTGAGTGTGTGGGTGTCGGTGGGAGTGTGAGTGGGAGTGTGGGTGAGTGGGAGTGTGAGTGGGTGGGAGTGAGGGATGGGGTGAGGGTGAGGGTGGGAGTGGGAGTGTGGGTGGGAGTGTGGGTGTGAGTGTGAGTGAGAGTGTGAGTGAGAGTGTGAGTGTGGGTGGGAGTGAGGGATGGGGTGTGAGTGGAAGTGTGGGTGGGAGTGAGGGATGGGGTGAGGGTGGGAGTGTGGGTGTGAGTGTGAGTGTGGGTGTGAGTGAGAGTGTGGGTGGGAGTGTGGGTGAGAGTGTGAGTGGGAGTGTGGGTGGGAGTGAGGGTGAGAGTGTGAGTGGGAGTGTGGGTGGGAGTGAGGGATGGGGTGAGGGTGAGGGTGTGAGTGTGGGTGGGAGTGAGGGATGGGGTGAGGGTGAGGGTGTGAGTGTGGGTGGGAGTACCGTCGTTGTGTAAAGACCGTGTCAAGCTTGCCTGTTTTACCGCTCTTGTTCCAGTAAAATTTCCAACACTGTCACAGCTGACGCAGAGTGGATACTGCGGAGATCCACCAGAGGGTGGGCAGGACCTATGGACCAGAGAATGAGGCAGGCTTCCTCAGGTGGAAGAGAGCTCGGGGAGGAAAATTATTATTTTTTTATAATCCCTGCTTAGCGCTACAAATAATTGGAGGCTGCAAACGAGAAATGTAATTAAGCTAAAGGACATTTTGCGTGCTGTTTGGTACTGCACTTCTGTTTACTATGAGGGTATAAAGATTCATTATTTAATCCCTGCGGTTTTGCAGTTTGCTTGTTGAAAACATGGTTTTCGGCTGAATTTAAAAGGTGACAACAAATTTCACTATAATTGGGAGTCATGGTATGAGCAGCATTTCTGGCAGAGTTGTTGACACAACTGAATCTGCTCAGGATTACCTGGTGACTAACAGTCGATATTCTCCATTGGATGGTGAGTTTTAACTTGCACTGATGTGAGAGATGGAGACTGACAGCAACTGGTCACTGGGGCATTTTCATTCAGCATGACTGACAAGGCATTGAATCAAAGTGCTGGGCTGCACTTCACTTGCATTCTTGCTCAAGAACTGCGTTGCTTCAAAAGGGACCGACAGAACTCTGACCTTGGAGGGCGAGCCAATTCCCTGGTGCCTTGTTTCCTTCTGATTTTCGCCCCTTCTTCCTGAGGGTACAAGGTCAGGTGGGTATAGCCATCATCATCGGCAGTCCCTCGGAATCGAGGACGACTTGCTTCCACTCTAAAAATGAGTTCTTATGTGGCTGAACAGTCCAATACAAGAACCACAGTCCCTGTCACAGGTGGGGCAGATAGTCGTTGAGGGTAAGGGAGGATGGGACAGGTTTGCCGCAGGCTCCTTCCACTGCCCGCATTTGACTACTGCATGCTCTCGGCGCCCTCCCGGATGCACTTCCTCCACTTAGGGCGGACTTGGCCAGGGACTCCCAGGTGTCGGTGGGGATGTTACACTTTATCAGGGAGCAGTAGCCCCGATGTCCTATTGACTGTCCCTCAGACATGAGTCCAGACACTTGGTACTGGCAGGCAGTGTTCTCTTTAAGTTGAGTGGCCGACCAGCCGCACAGCGCTCCGGGGATCCCATGAACCGGCTTCTAAATGTTTTAAAAAACGCGCATGCGCAGAACTTTGAATGGGCCACGAAGGCCCCTCGCAAAAAAATTGCACCAAACATTGCTGGCAGGATATACAAGCAAGTGGGGCATCAGAGCTGAATGGCTTACACCTCTGATTTCCTCGCCCTCGATGTGAGGAAGAACCCTTGTTGGTGCGGGAATCTACCCACCAGTCTTTCCCTCACAGGGAGGATCGTAGATTGATACAGCACAGAAGGAGGCCATTTGGCCCATCGTGCCTATGCCGGCTCTTTGAAAGAGTGGTCCAATTAGTCCCACTCCCCTGTTCTTTCCCAAATACATATTTCATTCCTTTTGAACGTTATTATTGAATCAGCTTCCACCACTCTTTCAGGCAGCGTGTTCCTGATCACAATTACTTGCGGCGTAAAAATAATTCTCCTAATTTCTCCCCTGGAGTTTTTGCCAATTATTTTAAATCTGTGCCCTCTGGTTACCGACCCTCCTGCCACTGGAAATCGTTTCTGTTATTTACTCTGTCAAAACCCCTCATAATTATTAACCCTGCTATTAATTCTCGTCCTAAACTCCTTTACCCCAAGGAGAACTGTTGTCTATCTGTAAAGCATGCACTCCCATGTTCCGCCACCAGGGTGCGCATCCCCTGAAGTCCCAAGGGATCCCAGCATCCCTTGGGAGCACTGTATATAAACCCTCCCCTAAGGCTTGTTCCTCACTCTGGAGTGTCTTCATAAAGACTGAGGTCACTGTTACTTTAACCTCCCTGTGTGTAGTCTCATCTGTGTTTGGAACACAACAACTGGCGACGAGTATACGAATCCAACGCAAAGATGCAGCAAACTGTGGGCATCCTGGAGGAGTTCTCACAGGGTAAGGACTGGGAAGCCTATGTCGAACAGCTAGACCAGGACTTTGTAGCCAACGAGCTGGATGGAGAAGGAAGCGCTGCAAAAAGGAGAGCGGTCCTCCTCATGGTCTGCGGGCACCGACCCACAGCCTCATGAAGAATCTTCTGGTCCCAGTGAAACCCACAGATAAGTCATATGAGGAGCTGTGTACACTGGTTCGGGAGCATCTTAACCCGAGGGAGAGCGTGCTGATGACAAGGTATCAGTTCTACATGTGCCAGCGATCTGAAAGTCAGGAAGTGGCGAGCTACGTCGCCGAGCTAAGGCGACTTGCAGGACAATGTGAGTTTGATGGCTACCTGGAGCAGATGCTCAGAGACTTTTTTGTACTGGGCATTGGCCACGAGACCATCCTACGAAAACTTTTGACTGTAGAGACACCGACCCTCAGTAAGGCCATTGCTACAAAGTACTGGTCTGGCTGTTCGACAAGCTGCAAGCTCTGCAAAGCTCTGCAAAGCCTGCTAACCACCACGTGGCAGAGGAAGATCGGTCCATGGTGAATCAAAGCAATTTCGAGCCTCAGCGAGTGGAGGCAGATGCTGAAGTACACAGGGTGCACACATTTTCGACGAAGTGTCCACCTATAATGCTAAATGTAAAATTAAATGGCTTATCCGTAGCCATGGAACTGGACACTGGCGCTAGCCAATCCATCATGAGTAAAAAGATGTTTGAGAGACTGTGGTGCAACAAGGCACTCAGACCAGCCCTGAGCCCCATCCACACGAAACTGAGAATGTACACCAAAGAGCTCATCACTCCTGGGCAGCGCCATGGTCAAGGTCACCTACGAGGACATGGTGCATGAACTGCCACTCTGGATTGTCCCGGGCGATGGCCCCACACTTCTTGGAAGGAGCTGGCTGGGAAAAATCTGCAGGAACTGGGATGACATCCAAGCACTATCACATGTCGATGAGGCCTCATGTACCCAGGTTCTTAACAAATTTCTTTCCCTTTTTGAGCCAGGCATTGGAAACTTTCCGGGGCGAAGGTGCGGATCCACTTGGTCTCAGAGGAACGACCCATTCACCACAAGGCGCAAGCGGTACCTCACATGATGAGGGGGAGAGTGGAAATTGAGCTGGACAGGCTGCAACGCGAGGGCATCATCTCCCCAGTGGAATTCAGCGAGTGGGCCAGCCCGATTGTTCCATTACTCAAAAGTGATGGCACGGTCAGGAATTGCAGCGATTATAAAGTAACTATTAATTGTTTCTCGCTACAGGACCAATACCTGCTACCTAAGGCAGACGACCAATTTGCGACTCTGGCAGGAGGCAAGACATTCACCAAGCTCGACCTGACTTCAGCCTACATGACGCAGAAATTTGAGGAGTTTTCAAAGGGCTTCACCTGCATCAACTTGCAGAAGGGACTGTTCATCTACAACAGATGCCCGTTTGGAAATCGGTCAGCTGCAGCGATCTTCCAGAGATACATGGAGACCCTACTCAAGTCGGTACCATGCACGGTGGTCTTTCAAAACGACATATTGGTCACGGGTCGGGACATCGTCGAGCACCTACAAAACCTGGAGGAGGTCCTCCAGCAACTCGATCATGTAGGGCTGCGGCTGAAGAGGTCGAAATGCATCTTCATGGCAACAGAAGTAGAGTTTTTGGGGAGAAAGATCACGGCGGATGGCATTCCGCCCACAGATGGCAAGACAGAGGCTATCAGGAACGCGCCCATGCCACAGAATGTCACGGAGCTGCGGGCATTCCTGGGACTCCTCAACTATTTTGGTAACTTCCTACCGGCATTAAGCACCCTCTTAGAGCCCCTACATGTGTTATTGCATAAAGGTGAGAACTGGGTCTGGGGAAAAAAAAACAAGTAATTGCTTTTGAGAAAGCCAGAAGCATTTTATGCTCCAACAAGCTGCTTGTATTGTATAACCCGTGTAAAACTCTTGTGCTAGCATGTGATGCGTCGTCGTACGGAGTCGGGTGTGTATTACAACAAGCTAACGTTGCGGGGAAGTTGCAACCTGTCGCATATGACTCCAGGAGCTTGTCTAAGGCCGAGAGGGCCGACAGCATGATTGAGAAAGAGGCATTAGTGTGTGTGTGTTCGGGGTAAAGAAAATGCATCAGTACCTGTTTGGCCTCAAATTTGAGCTGGAAACCGATCACAAGCCCCTCATATCCCTGTTCGCTGAAAACAAGGGGATAAATACTAATGCCTCAGCCCGCATACAAAGGTGGGCACTCACGCTATCAGCGTATAACTATACCATCCGCCACAGGCCAGGCACCGAGAACTGTGCGGATGCTCTCAGTCGGCTACCATTGCCCACCACGGGGGTGGAAATGGCGCAGCCTGCAAACTTGTTGATGGTGGCGCAGCCCACAGACTTGTTGATGGTTATGGAAGCGTTTGAAAATGATAAATCACCTGTCATGGCCTGCCAGATTAGGACTTGGACCAGCCAAGATTCTCTGCTTTCCCTAATAAAAAACTGTGTACTGCATGGGAGCTGGGCCAGCATCCCCGTTGAAATGCAAGAGCTAATCAAGCCATTCCAGCAGCGAAAGGACGAGCTGTCCATTCAGGCAGACTGCCTGTTGTGGGGTAACCGCGTAGTGCTACCAAAAAATGGCAGGGAGACGTTCATCTCGGATCTCCACAGCACACACCTGGGCATACTAATGAAGAAAGCGATAGCCAGATCCCACGTGTGGTGGCCCGGTATCGACTCTGACTTAGAGTCTTGTGTACAGCAATGCCATGTGTGTGCTCAGTTGAGCAACGCGTCCAGAGAGGCACCACTAAGTTTGTTGTCCTGGCCCTCCAGATCATGGTCAAGGATCCATGCCGACTATGCGGGCCTGTTTCTCGGTAAAATGTTCCTGGTGGTGGTGGATGCTTTTTCAAAATGGATTGAATGTGAAATAATGTTGGGAAACACCACCACCACCACCATTGAAAGCCTGAGGGCCATGTTTGCCACCCACAGCCTGCCTGACATACTGGTCAGTGACAACGGGCCATGTTTCACCAGTGCCGAATTTAAAGAATTCATGACCCGCAATGGGATCAAACATGTCACCTCGGCCCCGTTTAAACCAGCCTCCAATGGGCAGGCAGAGCGGGCAGTACAAACCATCAAACAGAGCCTTAAACGAGTCACAGAAGGCTCACTCCAAACCCGCCTGCCCCGAGTACTGCTCAGCTACCGCACGAGACCCCACTTGCTCACAGGGGTGCCCCCGGCTGAGCTACTCATGAAAAGGACACTTAAAACCAGACTCTCGCTGGTTCACCCCAACCTGCATGATCAGGTAGAGAGCAGGCGGCAGCAACAAAATGTAAACGATGGTCGCGCCACTGTCACGGGAAATTGATCTGAATGACCCTGTGTATGTGCTAAACTATGGACATGGTCCCAAGTGGATCGCGGGCATGGTGATAGCTAAAGAAGGGAGTAGGGTGTTTGTAGTCAAACTAGACAATGGACAAATTTGCAGAAAGCACCTGGACCAAACGAGGCTGCGGTTCACAGACTGCCCTGAACAACCCACAGCAGACACCACCTTTTTCGAGCCCACACCGCACACTCAAAGGATCAATGACACCACGCCGGACCAGGAAATCGAACCCATCACGCCCAACAGCCCAGCAAGGCCAGGCTCACCCAGCAGCCCTGCAGGGCCAAGAACACGCCAGCCCAGCGAGGGCACAGCCAACACACCAGAAAAGACATTTGTACCGAGGCGGTCCACCAGGGAAAGAAAGGCTCCCGACTGCCTCACCTTGTTAATAGTTTTCACTTTGACCTTGGCGGCAGGGGGAGGGGGGGGAGTGATGTTGTGTATCTGTAAAGCATGCACTCCCATGTTCCGCCACCAGGGAGCTCATCCCCTGTAGTCCGAAGGGACGAAGGGATCCCAGCATCCCTTGGGAGCACTGTATATAAGCCGGCCCCTAAGGCCTGTTCCTCACTCTGGAATGTCTTATTAAAGACTGAGGTCACTGTTACTTTAACCTCCCTGTGTGCAGCCTCACCTGTGTTAGGAACACAACAAGAACAATCCCAGCCTCTTCAGTCTCTCCACATAACTGAAGGCCCTCATATCTGGAGAGAAAATATCACCACTGCATTCCTCATCAGGTCAGTGGATAAGAAGCATGAGCAAAATTCTCGGCTGAGTTTGCCCATTTCTTCGCTCAGGGATTCTGAAGCCAATCACCACTCTCTCATCATCATAGACAGTCCCTCGGAATCGAGGAAGACTTGCATCCACTCTAAAAATGAGTTCTTAGGTGGTTGAACAGTCCAACACGTGAACCAGTCTCTGTCACAGGTGGGACAGATAGTTATTGAGGGAAGGGGTGGGTGGGACTGGTTTGCCGCACGCTCTTTCCGCTGCCTGCGCTTGGTCTCTGCATGCTCTTGGCGACGAGACGCGAGGTGCTCAGCGCTCTCTCAGATGCACTTCCTCCACTTAGGGCGGTCTTTGGCCAGTGACTCTCAGGTGTCGGTGGGGTTATTACATTTTTATCAGGGAGGCTTTGAGGGTGTCCTTGTAACGTTTCCTCTGCCCATCTCGGGCTCATTTGCCGTGAAGGAGTTCCGAGTAGAGCGCTTGCTTTGGGAGTCTCGTGTCTGGCATGCAAACAATGTGGCCCGCCCAGCAGAGCTGGTCGAGTGTGGTCAGTGCTTCAATGCTGGGGATGTTGGCCTGGTCGAGGACGCTAATGTTGGTGCGTCTATTCTCCCAGGGGATTGGCAGGATCTTGCGGAGACATCGTTCTCTAACCGCTCTCTGAGGTTATGTTGGCATGCTACAGTGGAACGACCATAGTTGATGTACTTGAGAGACGCACAGGAACATAGGACATAGGAACACAAGGACAGGAGGAGGCCATTTTGCCCCTCGAGTCTGTTCCACCATTTAATGGGATCGTGGCTGATCTGTTTCTTAACTCCATCTACCTGCCTTGGCGCCATAATCCCCTACATGCGCTTAGTTAGCCATAATCTATCGATCCCAAGTTAAAAATCATTAATTAAGCTAGCATCTACTGCTTTTTGTGGGAGAGAGTTCAACTCTTCTACCACCTGTACTGCTACGAGTGCCTGATCCGTGCCAATTGACTTTGTCCATGTGGCTAACGTTTTAAATATGGAATCATTTGGTTACTTGACTCAACCAGGAAGATAAGGACAATTGGTTTTAGAAACAGGCAAAAGTCCAATAGGCCCAAGGTGTCCCTTTCCTTTTGATCAACTCTACTGACCCACCTTCTCACCATATTCCTCAATCTCTTCTCTCTTCAGAAACATGCCGTTGAACCCTTTAACATTGGTCACTTCATCATCATCATCATCATCGGCAGTTCCTCGGAATCGAGGAAGACTTGCTTCCACTCTTAAAATGAGTTCTTAGGTGGCTGAACAGTCCAATACGAGAACCACAGTCCCTGTCACAGGAGGGACAAATAGTCGTTGAGGGAAGGGGTGGGTGGGACAGGTTTGCCGCACGCTCCTTCCCCGCTTCCTGCGCTTGATTTCTGGATGCTCTCGGAGATGAGACTCGAGGTGCTCAGCGCCCTCCTGGATGCACTTCCTCCACTTAGGGTGGTCTTTGGCCAGGGACTCCCAGATGTCAGTGGGGATGTTTATCAGGGAGGCTTTGAGGGTGTCCTTGTAATGTTTCTTCTGCACACCTTTGGCTCATTTGCCGTGAAGGAGTTCCGAGTAGAGCGCTTGCTTTGGGAGTCTCGTGTCTGACATGCGGGCAATGTGGCCTGCCCAGCGGAGCTGATCAAGTGTGGTCAGTGCTTTAATGCTGGGGATGTTGGCCTGGTCGAAGGTGCTAATGTTGGTGCGTTTGTCCTCCAAGGGGATTTGTAGGATCTTGCGGAGACATCGTTGATGGTATTCCTCCAGCGACTTGAGGTGTCCACTGTACATGGTCCATATCTCTGTGCCATACAGGAGGGCGGGTATTACTACAGTCCTGTGGACCATGAGCTTGGTGGCAGATTTGAGGGCCTGGTCTTCAAATACTCTTTTCCTCAGCCAGCCGAAGGCTGCAATGGCGCACTGGAGGCAGTGTTGAATCTTGTCATCAATGTCTGCTCTTGTTGACCACAAAACTCCAGACTGACATAACAGTGCAGTGCTGAGGGAGTGCTGCACTGTCGGAGGTGCCGTCTTTCAGATGAGACAATAAGCCGAGGCCCCGTCTGCCCTCTCGAGTGGACGTACAAGATCTGCTGGCATTATTTCAAAGAAGAGCAGGGGAATTATCCCCTGAGTCCTGTTCAATTTTATCCCTCAATCAACATCACTAAAAAACAGGTTATCTGGTCACTATCACATTTCTGTTTGTGGGATCTTGCTGTGCGCAAATTGTCTGCCATGTTTGCTATATTAAAACAGTTACTACACTTCATAAAGTACTTCATTGGCTGTAAAGCACTTTGCCTAGTCCTTTGATCGTGAAAGGCGCTATATAAATGCAAGTCTTTCTTTTTTTTCTTTTAGATCTGTTCGCTATTCATTCAAGGTTTTATATCTTAGAAAATCTTAGATGAAGGGCAGAGCTAATAGTTCAAGGTCGTACCAAGTTTGAAAAGGGTGAGAGGGAAGATGAGAGAAATCAGGAGGAACTGGTTAGCTGAAGATAGCTTTCATGTTTCTGAAGCTTCCAACTGTTATTTTTTGCGAGACATTTCAAGTTTCAAATTCCACCATCATTTATCCCTCAATCAACAAAATAAAAACAGATTATCTGGTCATTACCATTTGGCTGTTTGTGGGAGCTTGCTGTGCGCAGTTGGCTGCCACCTTTCCTACATTACAACAGCGACTACACTCCAAAAAAAGAGGTACATCATTGGCTGTAAAGCGCTTTGGGACGGTCCGGTGGTCGTGAAAGGCGTATGGAAATGCAAGTCTTGCTTTTTTTAATCAATGAATCGTCAAACTATCCAAAACTACAGCACTCGCAACCTGTCCGACATTACACCTCGTTCCTGCTGATTTAAATTGGCTCCCGTCTCGCTGCCTTGCGATGGTTCCAACATTAGAGATGCTGTACAAACGAGAGTTATCGTTATCCACGGAGCATATGAGCATTGAGCGCTAGAGCAGTCATGGGAAGTGCACCGTTATGTATGATCCACGGCACAGCAGAAAGAGACAGCTGCGGCAATTGGAGGTGGCGGAATGAAAGCTGAGCTGTGGAAGGAACAGATTGCAGCTCTTTCTCTATGTTTAGAGGAATAAAATGCCACCTATTTCTGCCTGTTCCGTCTCTTTGAAAGTAATCAGGGCTGTGTGAGCTTCCTACGGGTTTGCAATCTGTCTCGCTCCATGCTCATGAAATTGCACCACAGGGAGCACAACGAGTTTGGCAGCTATGTGGTGGAATCACAGCCCTCTTCCAGGATCCGACTCCATAACCTGTTGAGCGCCCAGTACCTTCAGTGTATTTTCTGACATTGAACATTTTTGAGCAGGACTTGCTCTGAATCAAACGGAGAGGGTCTCAGCCAAGGGACGGACCTCTGAGCGAAGGACAGGCCTTTGCAAAAAAAAGAATGACCTCAGAGTGAAGGATAAGTTTCTGAGAAAACAAAGGTCTTGGGGCTGTATTTTCGGCGGTGCTGATTTTGGGGCGGTAATGGCAGTAAACTGACCCTAGGCCTAACCCTAAAGTTTGCGCCTGGGAAAAGTTTGCGCCTCAGTCAGCAAAATTGGGCCCTGAGTGTGGGGCAGAGCGCCAAGAGGGGCGTTACGCACCTCTCTTAGGGCGCTAGGCCAACTGAGCAAGCGAATATCCCAAGCTTAACAGCCGGCCTGGGAGCGTCAGAGAGGCCAGGGGAGAAAAAAAACCTGAAAAAAACCCTACCAAATACATTCCCAATACATAGCCCAAGCCACCACAACATAACTCGCAATGAAAAGAAAAGAAAAACCAATCACACTTACCTGAGGTGGACATTACTTACCTCGCTGCAGCCGGTATAGATTGGACCGCCCGCTTTCACAGGCGGTCCCAGCAGGGGGCGCTGCGGGGCGCTACGGGGTCGGGCGGGACTCAAAAAACGAGGCCGTTGTCGCAACCAGGGGCATTGTACACCGGCTCACCTCTTCGGGGCGGTAATGCCCCTCTCCCCCGCTAAACCGGCCCCGAAAACCCCGGCGGGGCGCTGGATGCTGACCGCCCGCCCAGAAAAGCTCACCGTCACCACTGCCCACCCCCCCCCCGCCCCAGGGCGAAAACAGAAGCGCACATCACCGGAAAATCTGCCCCCTGGAATAAAAACCGAAGCGTTCTATTAAATGATAGCCTTGGAGCAAAGGATGGGCCTTTGGTTAAAGGATAACCTTCAGTTAAAACATTGGCCTTCGATTCAACGCGGACTGAATGTTCAGCGTTGGGTGAGTGCGGGAAAAGGAGATCTCCACCTGGGAAGCAATTTGAGGTGTTATCTAATTCCACTGGGATTCCCTCCTCGTTCAAAGACTCACCTTGGGGCGGGGTGAGAAAGGGCGTGAGTTTGCCTTGACCTCGCACACCAAAGTTGAGAGTTCCACTGAGGCATTTAGAGAGGCCCCAAAACTTGCCCAGACTTTAGTAACCGATTCCATAATTTGGGATGGGGTCAGAGGCCATCCGAAAGCGCATCAGGAGGAGCACCTGTGCCCGGAGAATGGGATTTCCAGGCCCTTTAAAAAAGTTCCAAAAATGTATTTTTTCTTCTCGATGTCTGAAATTCTTAAACCGCTATCCTTCAGTTAAGGAGAACTAAAGAGCAGTATTACAATGTGAACAGTAGGTTGCAAATGTTTACGTACACAGGCTGAGCATGCTGTGACCTTGACTACTGAGATTCACTATCACATGCTCACGTCCTACTTGCTGTTAGCAGAGCATGGCATTGAAAGGGGGAGATTTTCCTCTCTCCTGCCCCTGGACAATGCACATTTCCCCAGCCCAGCCAACAGGACGAATTAACGGAGATCTGATACTCCACCCACACCGTTTGTTTTCAGCCGTCTCGGCCCTAAGCTCTAGAATTCCCTCCCTAAAGCTTTCCGCCTCACCATCTCTCCTCCTCTAAGACCCCGCTTAAAACTCACCTCTTTGACCAAGCTTTTGTCACCCCTCCTATTATCTCTTTCTTTGGCTTACCGCCTACCTTTGTCTGATTACATTCCTATGAAGCAACCTGGGAAGTTTTTCTGTGATAAAAGCACTCGATCAAGGCAAGATGTTGTAGCCGGAGGTTTTCAGGTAAATGGATTAGAGGGTGCGGTTGCATAGTGGTTATGTAACTGGACTAGGGAAAGAAAGAATGAAAGAACAAAAGAAAGAGAAAAAGAAAGAAAGAACGAAAGAACAAAGGAAGGAAGGAAGGAAGGAAAGACTTGTATTTATATAATGCCTTACATGACCTCAGGACGTCTCAAAGCGCTTTACATCCATTTAAGTGCTTTTTGAAGTGTAATCACTGTTGTAATGTGGGAAACGCAGCAGCCAATTTGTGCACAGCAAGCTCCCACAAACAACAATGTGATCATCTGTTTTGCTTTAGTGATGCTGATTGAGGGATAAATATTTGCCAGGACACTGGGGATAACTTCCTTGCTCTTCTTCGAAATAACGCCCTGGGATCTTTTACGTCCAACTGAGAGAGCAGACGAGGCCCAGCATACTCAGTTGTATGAACCCACCATACAGGGCTCTCAAAGAAGGCCCACCACCGCCTTCTCAGGACAACAAATAAATGACGGCCTTACCAGCGACACCCACATCCCAAGAACGATTGTTTTAAGAATCCGTTGTGCACACAGTGACTCTCAAAGAGGAAAAGGTACTCTTATCCCGTCTGCGTACAATACAGCCAGTGACAATTCAGGGCATGCAAGCATTAGGTGTACGTACAGTTTGCACTGTGTCAAAATGACTCGATTGGAAATGGGAGCAGGAGTTGACTATTTAAAAAAAAATGTATTAGTTCATGGAATGTGGGCGTCGCTGGCAAGGCCGGCATTTATTGCCCGTCCCTAATTGCCCCTCGAGAAGGTGGTGGTGAGCCGCCTTCTTGAACCGCTGCAGTCCCGTGTGGTAAAGGTGCTCCCACAGTGTTGACTTTGTCTTAGCAATTTGTTATAACTCAGTGGGGCTTGCATTTCAGAGGGGCAGTTATGAGTTAACCACATTGTTGTGGGTCTGGAGTCACATATAGGCCCAGATCGGCATAACATATGGGCCCTAAACCACATTAGTGAACCAGTTGGGTGTTTACGACAATCCGGTAGTTTCATGGTCACCATTACTGATGCCAGCTTTTTTTTAAATCCAAATTTATTTAATTCGCTGAATTTAAGTCCTCCAGCTGCCGTGGTGGGGACTTGAACTCATGTCTCTGGATTTTTACATTACCAGTCCAGTGACACAGCCACTATGCGATTGCACCTGTCCACGATCACTTGCATGCTTTGTCATTCTGCCTTTACAACAGTGGCAAGTTCACAAATATCGTGAGGACGTTTCTGAATTCATGAGGCGTCCCTGATTATCGCATCCACTCCGTGAACTGAAGTAAAAGCAGTAAATGTGCTGGAAATACACAGCGGGTCTGTCAGCGTAGTCGGCACTATGGGCAGAGGCCCATTACCAGAAATCAACGAAGTGTTTCTCCCAAAGATATTCACCTCCTGTGCGGGTCTAGTTGTCCAGCTGGGTGTTTCCAGCATTTCTGTCTCTATTTCCAGCAATTACACTATTTTGTTTCCCCTTTCAAACACTTCATTGCATTGCCCCTGCATGAGGGTGTAAAATGTTACACTCCTATCACAGACCTCTTGCAGAGATACATTATGTGTTTTCATCCTCGCACTTATGAAAATTGCTGACCCTTTCCAAAAGCAAATGAATGTTTTTTTTTTTATTTTAGCTGGTGCTGCTAACCTGTATGAAAAGCACGGAACGTTTCTAGATTAACCATTTTAATACGGATTTAGACTGGAGAAGCTGGGGTTGTTCTCCTTGGAGCAGAGAAGGTGGAGAGGAGATTTGATCGAGGTGTTCAAAATCATGAAGAGAACGGGCAGGGTAGATAGAGAGAAACTGTTCCCATTGGCAGAAAGGTCGAGAACCAGAGGACACAGATTTAAGGTGATCGGCAGAAGAACCAAAGGCAACAGGAGCGAAAACTTGTTTTACGCAGCGAGTGGTTCGGATCTGGCATATACTGCTTGAAAGAGTGGTGGAGGCAAATTCAATCGCGGCTTTCAAAAGGGAGTTGGATAAGTACCTGAAGGAAAAAGAAATTGCAGGGCTACGGGGAAAGGGCGGGGGAGTGGGACTGGCTGAAGTGCTTTTGCAGAGAGCTGGCATGGGCTCGATGGGCCGAATGGCCTCCTTCTGTGCTGTAACCTTGGTCCTTTATTGTACAGCTTCAGAGTGCTCCACAGGTACGGTGGGCAGCCTTTTATACTGCCTCATGCAGGTACGTTCAAGTCTCCCACCACAGCGCCCTCTGTGGTGCACCATTGTACTTATCATACATTTAATGTACCAGTGCAATACACAACAAAAACTATCCACAATACTCCAGGTGTGGTCTCACCAGTGCCCTATATAATTGCAGTAAGATGTCCTTACTCTTATACTCAAAGTTGCAGTCTGATGCTGCGAGGTGGATGGCAGCTTAATAGCCCATGGATCGCAGCGACGCAGACTGTGCAGAAGCATAGCTGGGATCACGTGGGCCTGGTCCTTCAATCACAGAACAGGATTAGATCTTAATCACTTCCAAAGGGAATTCCCATATTCAGATGTAATGGAATCCCAAAATCAGACTTCATTACAATTTCCATTTAATTCCTAATTAGCTTCATTCCACCAACTTCACTGCAAATTAATTTTTTTTGGTAATAATTTTCAACATCATTAGTACTTTTATATTTGCAGGAACATTGAAAATCTCATTTGATACAGAGTACGTGTATGATTTCCGAGATGAAAATGTTTAATGCATGCCTTAGGTATCCCCTTACTCTGATGTAAACAGGCCCTGCACCTGATTGCATTCAACCATAACATAGACGATTGCAATCGCTGGCTGGTCGGTAGGCGAACAGCCCAACATTGTGCCAGCAATTGCTCTTTTTGGGCTGTGCGGGCAACCTGTCAACGCATACAAACAGTCAACAAACTCGACACCAGGACAAAGCAGCTCGCTTGTTTGGCACCCCCATCCACCACCTTCAACACTCACTCCCTCCACCACCGGCGCACCGTGGCTGCAGTGTGCACCATCTACAAGATGCACTGCGGCAACTCACCAAGGCTTCTTCAGCAGGACCACTCAAACCCGCGACCTCTACCACCAAGAAGGACAAGGGCAACAGGCGCATGGGAACACCACCACCTCCAAGTTTCCCTCCAAGCCATGCACCATCCTGACTTGGAACAATATCGGCCAATCCTTCATCGTCGCTGGCTCAAAATCCTGGAACTCCCTCCCTAACAGCACTGTGGGAGCACCTTCACCACACGGACTGCAGCGGTTCAAGAAGACAGCTCACCACCACCTTCTCAAGGGGCAATTAGGGATGGGCAATAAATGCCGGCCTTGCCAGCGAAACCCACATCCCAGGAACGAATAAAACATTTTTTTTTAAGTTCCAGATTTTTCCCATGCGGAAATCACGTAGTTGCGGTGGGTTGATAGGAGGTTTGGCGGTGTGGTCTGAAAGTTCGCCACCAAATCCACTGCAAAATCCGGGCCAATATCTTAAAATTAGAGCAAGGCCATTCAGGAACAATATCAGGAAGCACTTTTTTCACACAAAGGGGTACTGGAAATCTGGAACTCTCCCCGAAAGGCTGTGGATGCTGGGGGTCAATCGATATTATCAAGAAGGAGAGGGATAGATTTGTGTTAGGTTAAGGTTTCAAGGGATGTGGAGATAAGACGAGTAGATGAAGTTCAGATACAGATCAGCCTTGGGCTAAATGAATGGTGGGGCAGGCTCGAGGGCTAAGCCATTTAGGACCGAGATGAGGAGAAGCTTCTTCACTCAGAGAGTTGTGAGGATGTGGAATTCTCTACCACAGGAAGTTGTTGAGGCCAGTTTGTTAGATATATTCAAAAGGGAGTTAGATGTGGCCCTTACGGCTAAAGGGATCAAGGGCTATGGAGAGAAAGCAGGAATGGGGTACTGAAGTTGCATGATCAGCCATGATCATATTGAATGGTGGTGCAGGCTCGAAGGGCCGAATGGCCTACTCCTGCACCAATTTTCTATGTTTCTATGTTTTTACTGTAGCTGTGCTCGGACTGACTCAGTTGAGAGTTCGTTGCCACCTTGGGTCCGATCCCATAGCAACAACACTGGATAACGTTCAACCTCCCAGTGGGCGCTTAGTAGGAGCAAAGCTGAGCTCGCACTTAACACACTCTCAGTGACATTCGACGTGCCTGGTTTTGTCAACACCACCATGGTCAATGCTTTATTGAAGTTTCCTGTTATGAGTGCAAGAGAGTTACTAATAAATCCCATAAAGGATTCAGGAGAAAGCTCTTTACTCAGAGAGTGCCGAGAATGTGGAACTGGTTAGCGCAGGGAGGGGAGACTAAGCGCAGGTCATGTACAACTGAACTCACCACGGTGAGATTCAGAA
Source organism: Pristiophorus japonicus (assembly GCF_044704955.1). Taxonomy (NCBI): domain Eukaryota; kingdom Metazoa; phylum Chordata; class Chondrichthyes; family Pristiophoridae; genus Pristiophorus; species Pristiophorus japonicus. The sequence goes on from NC_091989.1 coordinate 183,861,038, forward strand.
CTCAGGCTCTGCTGGATTATTAGTGCAGGTTTGGGAATAACCCGTCCTGTAAGATAATCACTGCATCATCGCAACCTTGGTATTCCATTTGATATAAGTCAGGAATAGTGTGCAGATAGCAAGCTAGAAAAGTAACCCTTTGTGGTACACCTTAGTGAAATAGGTATTTTGCTCAATCTCTCTGAGATAATAACAGACAGACAGACATGCTCCTCAGCATAACCTGATTTTTTTATAAATTGAGGTTACACAGAACCAGGGCAAACATCCCTTGTTTATTACCAATGATGGAGTTATGAAACCAAATACAAGATTTGCAAGCCTGGATTTTGGGAGCAGCATTGATTTAACACAGGGGATTGGTTGGGGACTCAGTGCCGAGGTCGCAGGTTATGTAGATGTTGTTGCCCCGGGCAGCCCAGCAGTAGCACCGGGCAGCAAGAATTGAGTGCCAGCAATTGACAACCATGTCCTGTGCTCCCCTCGTTGTGATACTGTCAGGTTCACACATGTCATCCAGTGGTGTGCGGGGAGAGGGAGGGAGGGAGAGAGAAAAGACTATCCAGGGAGTGCGCACTCAAACCCACCTTCTCGTTGACCCAACAACAATGCAAGCAACAACAATTTGTGTCTATCTAGTGACTTTAACATAGTCAAACGTACCGGGGGGGAGAGGAGGGAGCAGAGGAGGGGGGGTAGTGGGGGATGAGGGGGAAGAGGCAGAGGGAAGGGGATGGAGGGGAAAAGTAGGGGAGGGGAGGGGATGAGGGGAGGGGAGGAGGAAGGGGATGGAGGCAGAGGGTAAAGGGAAAGGGGCAGAGGGAAGGGAGGGGTAGGGAAAAGGGGGTGTGTGGGGGGAGGGGCAGGGGGAGGGGGAGGGGGAGAGGAGGAGGATGAGGAGGGGGCAGAGGGGAGGGGGAGGGGGTGAGAGGGAGGGAAGGGGAGGGGAGGAGGGGGCAGAGGGGAGGGGGAGGGGCGGGGAAGGAAGGAGGGTGAGGAAGGGAAAGAGGGTAGGGGAGGGGATGAAGGGAGAAGGGGGCAGGGGAAGGGACAGAGGGGAGGGGAAGGGGCAGAGGGGAGAGGGCGGGGAGGAGGGTGGGGAGGGGGCAGAGGGTAAGGGGAAGGGGAGGGGGCAGTGGGGAAGGGAGGGTGTGGGGAGGAGGGGCAGAGGGGAGGGGGATCATTTTTATGAAGAATATTATGGATATAACACAATATTTTAAATTCTAACAGCCAATCAAAATGATTCCACAGCCTGGCTTTACATCATCGATTTAATTGCTACAATAAAACTACCTACACTTCAAAAGTCCTTCATTGGCTGTAAAGCGCTTTGGGACATCCTGTGGTCATGAAAGGCGCTATAGAAATGCAAGTCTTCCTTTAGCCTTTCTTTTTATGACAGTTGCATCGAGACCACAGCACAGAAACAGAGCTGGCTAGTGAGATGGGGATGTGATAATGTAGATAGAGAGGGATGGGTGGAGGTGCAAGGTAAGTTGGTGTGAGGAAGGATGTGCAGGGGTAGGGTAGGGAAGGCAGAGTGATGGGGATGTGATGAGAGGCACAGCAGGATGAGGTTGAGTGTGGCTTTGCAGTAACGCTTCGTGATCTGCTGAGATCATTGAAAAGTTTGTGCCACTGCAGCCTGGTCCTCCTGACCACATCACTGCTTGTGCCCTCCTGTGCAATATGCAACCAGGCTACGTTGGTCTCCTGCGGAGGTCCCTTTTGCCCATGGGAAGGGCAGAGAAGCTCCCTGCATGCTGTCATTCTCTCCATAAACATATAGAGGGAATCAGGAAAGAGCCTGGGTACAGCCCTGCCCCTCTGTACAGCGATTGTCAGTATTTGCAGCACCTCCATGCTGTAGAACACTGACAGCAGAAATGTCAAAATCAATTTGCGCATGGTCCCTTTAAGGAACCTGATTGATGACGCGTCATCAAATTACGTCATCAGACCAGTTTCCTTCAATTGGCCGGCAAACGCTCTTGGCGAGCATAACTAGCCAATCGGGGAAAATCATTGTGGACAGTAGGCTGGAGCCGGCAGTGAGGTCGGGACCCACCGAGGTGGGGAAAGTCCAGTCCATTATCTCTACGTCTACCCTCAACTTTTCCTTTTGCAGAGAAAAGAGCCCCATCCTATTCAATATTTACCAATCGTTATAACCTCTCAGTTCTGCTATCAACCTTGTGAATCTGCTTTGCACCTCCTCCAGTGCTTCTATATCAGTTCTTTAATATGTCGACTGTAACTGTGCACAGTAAGCCAATCGTCTTAGCAAGGCTCGAGACAAGTTTAACATAACGTCTCTGCTTTTCAATTCTATCCCACTAGAAACAAACTCCAGTTTGCTTTTGTTATGGTCTCATTAACCTGTGTCGCCACTGTTAGCGATTTGTGTGCCTGTACCCCAGATCCTTTTGCTTCTCTTCCCCAATTAGACTCTTAGAGGATTATGCGGGCTCATTATTCTTCCTACCAAAATTTAGCACCTCACGCTTACCTGTATTGAAATTAATTTGCCAATTACACGCCCATTCTGCACATTTATATAGGGCTGGATTTTCGGCTTTTGAGATTTCGGGGCGGTAATGGCGGCCGGTCGGTCCTGATACCGCCTGGAAAAAGTTTGCACCCTCATCTGCAAAATTCGGCAAAAAATGAGGTTCCATGATCGGGGACGCAAAACCAGGTGTTACACAACGGACCTTTTTGCGCCCCAGCTGAAAATCGTGGCGTTAAAAAAGTTTTGTTGATTTAAGGAACTTCATTGTTGTTCAGTGCCCTGCAACATAACGTCGTCTATTTATGGGTTTCTTTTGGTGGGACGAGTTTTTGTTGCTTTGCTGCAGTAAAATTTACGATTCATGCTTTGCCATTGGTGTCTTGTGCATCATTCCAATGTTCACCGGAGATGTGCCTTTATGGGGGCACATAGCGTGTCCAGTATTGGCTCCATCCCTCGTTTCCTCCATTTAGGAGCCGGTCCATTACGAGCTGGCGATGTCCGACAGCATCTCCACGCTGCCTCCCCCGTGGATGGGGTGGCTATCCAATCGGGGCCTCGCCAGGCTCCTCTTGGTCATCTTCCTCCTCCTGAGGTGGTCGTACAATCCCCACGGGCAATGCCTGGCCCCTGATGATGTCCAAGCTGTGCAACATGCAGCAGACCACAATGAATTCAGATACCCGTTGAGGGCAGTATTGAAGGTTGCTTCCAGAGCAGTGCAGGCATCGATCTGCCTGCAGCAGATGGCGCATCTCTGTCAGCGCTTCCTTTCGGAAGCACAGCCTTCTCACACACTGCTCCTCAGAGAGCTGGCGGTCTGAGCGTTGGTGCCTGTAAAACGTGGGAGGGGGCGGGGTAAGCCCTCCTCCCCGAATGTCTTTGGCCTCTCCTCATCCGTGGGCTGACATGGCTAGCAGCCCTTCTTCTCGTTTGATGCTGCGTGGCAATAGCATGGAGCATGATACACTGGCGAATTAGTGATGTCCCCTTTAAATTCTCTCACTGTCATTGAAAGGACACTGTAATGGCAGATAAAAGTGTTGTTTGCAATTCGGAGCTTCACGCAGCGTGTTGTGTGCAACCGTGGCAGTAAATGTGACTTGCGATGTAGGATTCTCTTCCCTCCATTTAAATACGCCGCCAATACCTCCTGCTGCACCCTGGGAAGGCCTGGGTTTTCAGACATTCCCTGGGGCAGGCAGTTAATGAGGCGCTTGGGCCGAATTTTGCATCTAGGGCGCTAGCGGAGCATTGCAGGACGATTAATGTCATGATTTCAGTGAAACTAAAGGGTGGGGTGGTAAGTTTTGCGCCACTGCAAACCATGAGCCAAATTTGCCGGCTGAGCAGTAAAAGCTGGACGCCCCGTAACACCGGCGCTAACTGAGGCGCAAGCGAGCCAAAAATCCAGCCCTAATGTTCATGTCTTCTTGTATTTTGTCGCAGTCCTCCTCAGTATTAAATATACCCCCAATTTGGTGTCAGCCTCAAATTTTGAAGTTGCACTTCCAACTCCCGAGTCCAAATCATAGTATGTCAATGGTGAACAACAATGGTCCCAGCACCGTTCCTTGTGGAACGCCACTACACACCATGTGCCAGTCTGAGTAACAGTTTAACAATGTCAATATCAAATCTTCCAATGTTAGGTGTAGCAGAGCGTGAAACACCCTCCTACTCTGCCTCAACAGAGAGGATCAGGAAAACGCTGGTGTTGGAAATTAATTGCAGCAAGAGTTTAAACCACAGGCTGTGTTAGCCATACCGCTCTGCAGCATCTGACATTTCCCTTTCTCACACCAGCTATCCTGTGGACTCTCGTATTGAGGTTGTCAAAGAAGTGCAAATTTGTGTTGCATTTTGAACGCTCCTTCACGGTGGACTTGGGTCCAGTCATAAATGCATTGAGATCACCCCAAGCCCACTTCACTTCGGCCCCTTACATCCAGCAGAGAGGGGAGTCCCATTACCTGTTGTCCGCATTCAAAGCATAGGTCCCAGCAAAGAAAGGACAATGCACAAACTTACTCTACCAGCCTGCCTTTTAATGTACAAAATACTGCAACTGTTTAGCGAAAAGAAAGAAAGAATTGCATTTATAAAGCGCCTTCCACAACCTCAGGACGTCCCAAAGCGCTTTACCGGCAAAGAAGGGGCTAAAAATTGGTTTGAGGCAGTGATACTGACTTGGCGCTAACTTTAGTACCGGCCGATGTTTACCGCCTCCAGCTGGGATATTCCTTTTTAGCGCCCCGGGAGGGGAGGGGAGTGCTAAGGGAAGCGTTGCACAATCCTCTTAGAGCGCTAAAGGCCCATCGCGGGGCGAGAGTGCAGAGAGCGCTTCTCAAGTTGAGGCGCTGGGATACCGGCGTCCCAGCGCCTCAAGGAGGCGAGGTCGACCATCTGAAACCTGCACAATAATGTAAGGGAGGCTCCCAACAGCCTTCCACAGGTCAGTAAATTGTTAAAAATGTGGCTCTCAACACTGAGCTCTTCATTCCCTGTGATATGGCCCTGGGATCCTCTGTGCACTGTCAGCTTCCCACTTGCGGGAGCAGCGGTGGGTGCCAAGGCAGGCCAAAGCAGTCAAGTTCATAAACGCATCTCAAAGGGGGCATTGCACACTCTTGACGTCACCAAGTGGGCGGCGCGCCAGAATGCACAGCACGAAATGACAGCGCCACTGCAAACATAGAAACATAGAACATAGAAACATAGAAAATAGGTGCAGCAGTAGGCCATTCAACCATTCAATAAGATTATGGCTGATCATTCACCTCAGCACCCCTTTCCTGCTTTCTCTCCATACCCCTTGATCTCTTTAGCCATAAGGGCCATATCTAACTCCCTCTTGAATATATCCAATGAACTGGCATCAACAACTCTCTGCGGCAGAGAATTACACAGGCTAACAACTCTCTGAGTGAAGAAGTTTCTCCTCATCTCAGTCCTAAATGGCTTACCCCTTATCCTAATACTGTGTCCCCTGGTTCTGGACTTCCCCAACATCACGAACATTCTTCCCGCATCTAACCTGTCCAGTCCCGTCAGAATCTTATACGTTTCTATGAGATCCCCTCTCATCCTTCTAAACTCCAGTGAATAAAGGCCCAGTTGATCCAGTCTCTCCTCATATATCAGTCCAGCCATCCCTGGAATCAGTCTGGTGAACCTGTGCTGCACTCCATCAATAGCAAGAATGAACTTCCTCAGATTGGGAGACCAAAACTGAACACAATATTGCAGGTGAGGCCTCACCAAGGGCCTGTACAACTGCAGTAAGACCTCCCTGCTCCTATACTCAAATCCCCTAGCGATGAAGGCCAACATACCATTTGCCTTCTTCACTGCATGCCAACTTTCAATGACTGATGAACCATGACATCCAGGTATCGTTGCACCTCCCCTTGTCCTAATCTGCCGCCATTCAGATAATATTCTGCCTTCGTGTTTTTGCCTCCAAAATGGATAACTTCACATTTATCCACATTATACTGCATCTGCCATGCATTTGCCCACTCACCTAACCTGTCCAAGTCACCCTGCAGCCTCTTACCGTCCTCCTCACAGCTCACACCGCCACCCAGTTTAGTGTCATCTGCAAACTTGGAGATATTACACTCAATTCCTTCATCTAAACCGTTAATGTGTATTGAAAAGAGCTGGGGTCCTAGCACTGAGTCCTGCGGCACTCCACTAGTCACTGCCTGCCATTCTGAAAAGAACCCGTTTATCCCGACTCTCTGCTTCCTGTCTGCCAACCAGATCTCTATCCACGTCAGTACATTACCCCCAGTACCATGCGCTTTGATTTTTCACACCAATCTCTTGTGCGGAACCTTGTCAAAAGCCTTTTGAAAGTCCAAATACACCACATCCACTGGTTCTCCTTTGTCCACTCTGCTAGTTACATCCTCAAAAAATTCCAGAAGATTCGTCAAGCAAGATTTCCCTTTCATAAATCCATGCTGACTTGGACCGATCCTGTCACTGCTTTCCAAATGCGCTGCTATTTCATCCTTAATGATTGATTCCAACATTTTCCCTACTACTGATGTCAGGTTAACCCGTCTATAATTACCCGTTTTCTCTCTCCCTCCTTTTTTAAAAAGTGGTGTTACATTAGCTACCCTCCAGTCCATAGGAACTGAGCCAGAGTCGATAGACTGTTGGAAAATGATCACCAAAGCATCCACTATTTCTCGGGCCACTTCCTTAAGTACTCTGGGATGCAGACTATCAGGCCACAGGGATTTATTGGCCTTCAATCCCATCCATTTTCCTAACACTATTTCCTGCCTAATAAGGATATCCTTCAGTTCCTCCTTCTCACGAGACCCACTGTCCCCTCGTACATCCGGAAGGTTATTTGTGTCTTCCTTCGTGAAGACAGAACCAAAGTATTTTTGGTCAATTGTACTGCCATTTCTTTGCTCCCTATTATAAATTCACCTGAATCTGACTGCAAGAGACCTACGTTTGTCTTCACTAATCTTTTTCTCTTCACATATTTATAGATGCTTTTGCAGTCAGTTTTTATGTTCCCTGCAAGCTTCCTCTCGTATTCTATTTTCCCCCTCTTAATTAAACCCGTTGGCCTCCTCTGTTGAATTCTAAATTTCTCCCAGTCCTCAGGTTTGCTGCTTTTTCTGGCCAATTTATATGCCTCTTCCTTGGATTTAACATTATCCTTAATTGTCCTTGTTAGCCATGGTTGAGCCACCTTCCCCGTTTTATTTTTATTCCAGACAGCGATGTACAAGTGCTGAAGTTCATCCATGTGATCTTTAAATGTTTGCCATTGCCTATCCACCGTCAACCCTTTAAGTATTCTTTGCCAGTCTATTCTAACCAATTCACGCCTCATACCGTCGAAGTTACCTTTCCCTAAGTTCAGGACCCTAGTTTCCGAATTAACTGTGTCACTCTCCATCTTAATAAAGAATTCTACCATATTATGGTCACTCTTCCCCAAGGAGCCTCGCACAACAAGATTGCTAATTAGTCCTTTCTCATTATACATCACCCAGACTAGGATGGCCAGCTCTCTAGTTGGTTCCTCGACATATTGGTCGAGAAAACCATCCCTAATGCACTCCAGGAAATCCTCCTCCACCGTATTGCTACCATTTTGGTGAGCCCAATCAATATGTAGATTAAAGTCGCCCATGATAACTGCTGTACCTTTATTGCACACATCCCTTATTTCTTGTTTGATGCTGTCCCCAACCTCACTACTACTGTTTGGTGGTCTGTACACAACTCCCACTCGCGTTTTCTGCCCTTTGGTATTCCGCAGCTCCACCCATACCGATTCCACATCATCCAGGCTAATGTCCCTCCTTACTATTGCATTAATTTCCTCTTTAACCGGCAACGCCACCCCGCCTCCTTTTCCTCTCTGTCTATCCTTCCTAAATGTTGAATACCCCTGGATGTTGAGTTCCCAGCCTTGGTCACCCTGGAGCCATGTCTCCGTGATGCCAATTACATCATATCCGTGAAGTTCGCCGCAGGCTGTCACAGCGCAGCGCTCGGGCGGGAGGTGTTTAGAGGACCGTTAACCCCACAATGGGTGCGAACGTGTGCCACTCAGCCAGCAAATTATTAGCCCAATGACTTTTAAAGTGTGGTCACTGTTGTAATGTAGGAAAATGCAGTAGCCAACTTTTGTTTGTGTACTGACAACAAAGCTCACCAGCCTGAAACTGAATCGCCAGTTATAATCGTGGCCCAGCTTCATTCTTTCTAGTGAACGGTTGATAATGATAAGTAAACTCTTCCTCTGTCTGTGCTACACCATTCCTTCTGCATATCTGTAATTATTCTTCCTTTGCCACGTCTCCGAGTCAGAAGGTTGTGAGTTCAAATCCCATTCCACGGACTTGAGCACATAAATCTATGCTGTTACTCCCTGATCAGCGCTGAGGGAATCTTGCACTGTCGGAGGTGCTGTCTTTCGGATGAGACATTAAACCGAGGCTCCGTCTGCCCTCTCAGGTGGATGACAAAGATCCCAATGCACTATTCTAAAGAAGAGCAGGGGAGATAGCCCCAGTGCCCTGCCTAATATTTATCCCTCAATCAACATAAAATAGATTATCTGGTCATTGTCATAATGCGGGAGCTTGCTGTGCACAAGCTAGCTGCCATGTTTCTCTCATTACAACAGTGACTGCACTCCAAAAAGAACTTAATTGGCTGTAAAGTGCTTTCAAATGTCTGGTGGTCGTGAAAGGTGCTATATAAATGCAAGTCTTTCTTCTTTCTCTCTTTCTTTGCCAATGAACATTACCATCCAAGTCTCCTGCAGTTAATATTTTTCCTATTTCGAGCCTTGCTCATTCATTACCAGCATCTGTTGTCAGTGCTGATTTTCAGTCTGTCAGCATCTAAAGAGAAAGATTAGTTCATGTTGTGGAGGGATTCTTGATCAAATTTGATTCTAATGAAGGGTCTCAACTGAAAAGCTAACCTTTTCCCTTTCAGGTTCTGATCATCAGAAACTGGCTGTGCACTTCCAGTATTTCCTGTTCTAATATCTTTGCTTCATGGATTCTTTGTTTAAGAATTCATAAATACGCATTGCTATGAAGAACTAGTTGGTTTATTACTGTAGGGGGTGGTGGGTCTGTTAGCTTGCCTTCCTGACCAGAGTGGTTTCGAGTCGCTCCCACCCCCTGATTCTCGACCTTGGATTTATTAATCAGGGTATGATAAAGTGCAGCAAACAACTGTTTTGTACAAAGAAGGTTTGGGTTTTATTTAAGAAAGCAAATAGCACAAATGCACTCCACTAAAACTGTAAAATCTTACAAAAAGGTTCTAACCAACGGGGAATACTTTATTTCAGGTAATAAACACAACAGAAATACCTCCCACCTCCCACTTACTCTCTAACTAGGTCAAACTCTAGGGATTTATGCTCACCAGATCCTTCCTTTGACAGTTAGGGCTGTTTCGCGGTTTCGGGGTTCTTTGGGTATAATTGGTTTGCTTTGCTGTACTCTGGACATGGTAAAAGACCTCTGCTGCGTATTGAAGCCAGTTGGGGTGAGTCCGCTGATGCGGTTAGACGCGTTTTGGATTTATCTCTGATGAGTACCCAATTTTCCTTGTGATCAACAGGGTTGCAAGTTCTTTAGGTAATTTTTACCCGCTGGATAGTCTAGGCACAAATTGTAGAGTGGAAAACTTGTGTGGACCCCGGTTTTCTTGGTGGTTGATTTTCCTGGTTGGTTTCGTCGGTCGCGGTGGTCCGGTTGATGGCTGTTACCAAGTCAGTTGGTATTAATGTTCCACTGATTGGTTTTTGAAGTTCTTTTCTCCGATGTCACGATGTTTCTTCCTGTGTTTTCTCGACGTGTGCTATCGATCTTGATCCTGTTGTTCCGAAGTGATGGTCAGAATAGTTCTGAAGTGATGGTCAGAAAGTTCTCCTTTCTTGGTACGATTGGCCCTCAGTTATACTCTGAGAGGCGACTTAATCTTCGCGCCAAATCTAACGTTTCTTTCTTTTAAGTTTTTCTGCCCATTGATTTTAAATGTTCTTTTTTGTTTATGTTTTGGCAGACTAGCTAACTGAAACTTGATTAAATGTTTTAATCTGGCGTTGATAGACTTTGGGATTGCAATACTCCTTGTTTATGAGCTGATAGGCTCTTGCCCATTGTAATAGCACTGCTTTGGCTTCGGGAAGTCTGGGCTGAGCCAGATATTTCTATGCCTGTCGAAAAGGTGTTGGAATATGTCTGTGATATTTGGGTCCTGTGGGTGGGGTGGATAATGGTTCTTCTGTGGTCGATTGTTTAAATGCTAATGTTTTCTGGGAGCCTGACTATGGTTAAAAAGCTCCCCCAGACAAACTAATTAGCTGCAACATCCAAATTCTAAAGGTCAAGGTTGATCCCACCCCTCTATCTCTGCAGCTTTTTCCCACAGGCCCAAACATGCCTTTTAAAATCCCAAACTTGATTAAGACTCGTAGATTTCTTCCATATGCATTTTAGGATCCAAAACTTTCTGTTTAATTGGCCCAAATCGAATTTCCTTTTCAGTGAGTGCAAACACTGCGGGAGGCGGGGTTTCCATGAATTTTGGAATCTTACATTATCAAAGGTTTAACAATCACACTACACATTACCAATTCATCCACCAGGCGTATAACCTTTTCGTGGATCTCCTGAACCCAACTGGCTGGGGTTTTATTGAATCTTGTGAACATTATGTGACTGGCTAATGCACTCCCAACTCAACAGCTCTACAACTATTTTTCGAGACAACATTAATCTAATGCCCCCTGGTTAAAGGGGGGCACACTCCAGACACTTTCAAACAAGTGTCCCCATGTTTCTTTTTGAGGGCACTAAAAACACAAATTATACAAGTGGCCCCTGGCTTAAAGCAGGGGGCAGGCGGGGGGAGGGCACTAATATCGACAAACATAGACAAATTAAGCTTTAAACATTAATGATCAAATTAAAACTTGTTTGCCGGGGGTGATGATGCACTCCAGTCCCTCCGGTGCCCACCTCTCGCGGAAGGCCATGAGTGTGCCGGTGGACACCTTGTGCTCCATCTCCAGGGACACCCTGGCTCAGATGTAACTGCGGAAGAGAGGCAGGCAGTCGGTCTGAATGACCTCCTCGACCACCCGCTGCCTGGACCGGCTGATGGCCTCCTTGGCCGTGCCCAGGAGCAGTCCTACGAGGAGGCCTCCCGACCTACCCGCTCTCCTCTGCACAAAGTGCCCAAAGATCAGGAGTGTGAGACTGAAGTACAACCACAATTTGAGGAGCAGCCCCTTTAAATATTAGAAGAGGGGCTGCAACCTCGCACACTCAATAAAAATGTGGAACACGGACTCCTCTCGACCCCAAAAATTACAAGCGGCCTGGGAGCCCGTGAACCGACTTAAAAACTTACTGCACGGGACTGCTTCGTGCAACACCCTCCAGGCCAAGTCCCCAATAAATAAGGGGAGGACTCCCGCGTAGTAAGCACTCCACTTGGGACCCCCAACTCCTCCAGACGGCAAGATGGTGCGCCATGGCGTGTCCGGACGGCAGACAAGGATGGCAACGTGGAGATTGTGCAAGAGCAGCCCGTAAAGGAATCCCCTCCATGCAGAACTGAAAGGTACGGAGAGGATTTCCAGGAGGAGGCTCAAGTTGTGAGGCGACGATTCCCGAGGGATGTTTCGGGGCTTGGAGCCGATGAGGACCTTTCCCCTTTGAAATGTATTGCTATTTACAGGTAAATTCAGTCATTCTAATTACATTACAGCATAGAGGGGGTCCAACGCCCCTCCATTACTCCAGTTTCACAAAAAATACACAGTAAAACGCACATAATACAAACTGTTTACAACACTTGACCCCTGCGCTTTTACAGCAGGTGGAATCTGAACCGGACATCACCATGTGATTGCGGTTTTACTGCAGTGTTCTATCATATTTTGTGTTTCCCTCCCTGATACAATCCTTAAGTTCAGCTAGGGCTCGTCCAGCACCCTCTGGTGCTGGGACCGATGACCTCTGCCCCTCACCCCGCACGTAGGACACCATAAATAAAGAATAACCACAAGCTGGCAGATAACTAAAACGTGGGAAGCTATTCTGATCCAGGGAGGGACCTCTATATTCCTGACAATAACCCACCAGGGTGGAAGAGTAATATCTGAAATTTCGCCCCCTATCTCAACTGTTTTTTGTGTTAGAGTATAGAAATGTCTCTCTGTGATACTTCTACAGCTTTCAGTAGGGCAGTAAGATGTTCGGATAGAGGGGGGATTTCATATCCAAAATGTGCAACGTAATCTTGTAAATTTGTGAAATTGTTATTTACAGTGAGGAGAACAGTGGAGGGTTCAGGAATGGGCCCAATCCGTTCCTGGGCCACTTGAACTTCCGCCTCGGGTTTAAAACAAAAACTGCTTTATGTTGTCCATGTTGGTAGTGGGGTGCACTTGTGGTGACACAATAGGAGAGGCACGGGAGTTCGGAGGAGAGGCACGGGAGTTCGGAGAGGCCTATCGGTGCAGCTGCAGCAGGCTGAGAAGGCAAAAAAGTAGAAAGAAATCGAAGTCAAGGGGGTAAGTGATTGGTAAGTAGTTTTTCTTTTTCTTTTCCTAATCAGTAAGTAACCTTTTCGCATTGTTGTTGCCAACAATGCAGTAAAACCGCAATCACATGGTGATGTCCGGTTCAGATTCCACCTGCTTAAGAGCCTGGATAGCTCAGTCGGTAGAATATCAGACTTTTAATCTGAGGGTCCAAGGTTCAAGTCCCTGTGCGGGTGTTCTGTTTAGTGTAACAAAATTTGCAGATGACACAAAGATTAGTGGGAAAGTGTGTTGTGCAGAGGACTGCAAAGAGATTTAGATAAGTTAAGTGAATGGGCTAAGTTTTGACAGATGGAATACAATGTCGGAAAGTGTGAGGTCATCCACCTTGGGAAAAAAAACAGTAAAAGGGAATATTATTTGAATGGGGAGAAATTACAACATGCTGCAGTGCAGAGGGACCTGGGGGTCCTTGTGCATGAAACCCAAAAAGTTAGTTTGCAGGTGCAGCAGGTAATCAGGAAGGCGAATGGAATGTTGGCCTTCATTGCGAGAGGGATGGAGTACAAAAGCAGGGAGGTCCTGCTGCAACTGTACAGGGTATTGGTGAGGCCGCACCTGGAGTACTGCGTGCAGTTTTGGTCACCTTACTTAAGGAAGGATATACTAGCTTTGGAGTGGGTACAGAGATGATTCACTAGGCTGATTCTGGAGATGAGGGGGTTACCTTATGATGATAGATTGAGTAGACTGGATCTTTACTCGTTGGAGTTCAAAAGGATGAGGAGTGATCTTATAGAAACATTTAAAATAATGAAAGGGATAGACAAGATAGAGGCGGAGAGGTTGTTTCCACTGGTCGGGGAGACTAGAACTAGGGGGCACAGCCTCAAAATACGGGGGAGCCAATTTAAAACCGAGTTGAGAAGGAATTTCTTCTCCCAGAGGGTTGTGAATCTGTGGAATTCTCTGCCCAGGGAAGCAGTTGAGGTGAGCTCATTGAATGCATTCAATTCACAGATAGATAGATTTTTAACCAATAAGGGAATTAAGGGTTACGGGGAGAGGGCGGGTAAGTGGAGCTGAGTCCACGGCCAGATCAGCCATGATCTTGTTGAATGGCGGAGCAGGCTCGAGGGGCTAGATGGCCTACTCCTGTTCCTAATTCTTATGTTCTTATGTTCTTATAAATTAAGTTGATCTAGGGGTTAAGACATGGCAGGAGAGCTCGGACATGTATTATGCTCCTCCTGTACGATGTGGGAAGTCAGGGATGCTTCCGGTGTCCCTGATGACTACGTGTGCGGGAAGTGTATCCGGCTGCAGCTCCTGACGGACTGCATTGTGGCACTGGAGCTGCGGGTGGATTCACTCTGGAGCATGCACGATGCTGAGAATGACGTGAAAAACACGTTTAGCGAGTTGGTCTTACCGCAAGTAAATGTTACACAGCCAGATAGGGAATGGGTGACCAACAGGAAGAGCAGTGCAAGGAAGGTAGTGCAGGGGTCCCCTGTGGTCATCCCCCTGCAAAACAGATACACCGCTTTGGGCGCTGTCGGGGGGGATGACTCACCAGGGGAGGGCATCAGCAGCCAAGTTCATGACACCGTGGCAAGCTCTGCTGCACAGCAGGACAGGAAAAAGAGTGGGAGAGCTATAGTGATAGGGGATTCAATTGTAAGGGGAATAGGTCGATGGTTCTGCGGCCGCAATCAAGACTCCAAGATGGTATGTTGCCTCCCTGGTGCAAGGGTCAAGGATGTCTCAGAGCAGGCGAAGGGCATTCTGAAAAGGGAGGGTCAACAGCCAGTTGTCGTGGTGCATATCGGTACCAACGATACAGGTAAAAAAACGGGATGAGGTCCTACAAGACGAATTTAGGGAGCTAGGAGCTAAATTAAAATGTAGGACCTCAAAAGTAGTAATCTCAGGATTGCTACCAGTGCCATGTGCTAGTCAGAGTAGGAATCGTAGGATAGCTCAGATGAATACATGGCTTGAGGAATGATGCAGTAGGGAGGGATTCAAATTCCTGGGACATTGGAACTGGTTCTGGGGGAGGTGGGACCAGTACAAACCGGACGGTCTGCACCTGGGCAGGACCGGAACCAATGTCCGATGGGGAGTGTTTGCTAGTGCTGCAGAGGAGGAGTTAAACTAATATGGCAGGGGCATGGGAACCTTTGCAGGGAGACAAAGGGAAGTAGAATGGGGGCAGAAGCAAAACATAGGAAGAAGAAAAGTAAAAGTGGAGGGCAGAGAAACCTAAGGCAAAAGGCAATAAGGGCCACATTACAGCAAAATTCACAGCAATGTGTGTTAGAAAGACAAGCCTGAAGGCTCTGTGCCTCAATGCAAGGAGTATTCGGAATAAGGTGGAAGAATTAACTGCGCAGATAGCAGTTAATGGGTATGATGTAATTGGCATCACGGAGACATGGCTCCAGGGTGACCAAGGCTGGGAACGCAACATCCAGGGGTATTCAACATTTAGGAAGGATTGACAGAAAGGAAAAGAAGGCGGGATGGCATTGCTGGTTAAAGAGGAAATTAATGTAATCGTAAGAAAGGACATTAGCTTGGATGATGTCGAATTGGTATGGGTGAAGCTGAGGAATACCAAGGGGCAGAAAATGCTAGTGGGAGTTGTGTACAGACTACCAAACAGTTGTAGTAAGGTTGGGGATAGCATCAAACAAGAAATTAGGGATGCATGCAATAAAGGTACAGCAGTTATCATGGGTGACTTTAATCTACATATTGATTGGGCTAACCAAACTGGTAGCAATGAAATGGAGGAGGATTTCCTGGAGTGTATTAGGGATGGTTTTCTGGACCAATATGTCGAGGAACCAACCAGGGAGCTGGCCATCCTAGACTGGGTGATGTGTAATGAGAAAGGACTAATTAGCAATCTTGTTGTGCGAGGCTCCTTGGGGAAGAGTGACCGTAACATGGTAGAATTCTTTATTGGGATGGAGAGTGACACAGTTAATTCAGAGACTAGGGTCCTGAACTTAAGGAAAGGTAACTTCGATGGTTTGATGCGTGAATTGGCTAGAATAGACTGGAAAATGATATTTAAAGGGTAGACAGTGGATAGGCAATGGCAAACATTTAAAGATCACATGGATGAACTTCAGCAATTGTACATCCCTGTCTGGAGTTAAAATAAAACGGGGAAGGTGGCGCAACCGTGGCTAACAAGGGAAATTAAGGATAGTGTTAAATCCAAGGAAGAGGCAAATAAATTGGCCAGAAAAAGCAGCAAACCTGAGGACAGGGAGAAATTTAGAGTCAGCAGAGGAGGAAAACAAATTTAATTAAGAGGGGGAATATAGAGTACGAGAAGAAGCTTGCCGGGAACATAAAAACTGACTGCAAAAGCTTCTATAAATATATGAAGAGAAAAAGATTAGTGAAGACAAACGTAGATCCCTTGCAGTCGGTCACAGTAAATTTATAATGGGGAACAAAGAAATGGCAGACCAATTGAACATATACTTTGTTTCTATCTTCACGAAGGAAGACACAAAAAACCTACCGGAAATACGAGTGGACTGAGGGTCTAGTGAGAAGAAAGAACTGAAGGATATCCTTATTAGGCGGGAAATTGTGTTAAAGAAATTGATGGGATTGAAGGCCAATAAGTCCCCAGGGCCTGATAGTCTGCATCCCAGAGTACTTAAGGAAGTGACTCTCGAAACAGTGGATGCATTGGTGATCATTTTCCAACAGTCTATCGACTTTGGCTCAGTTCCTATGGACTGGAGGGTAGCTAATGTAACACCACTTTTTAAGAAAGGAGGGAGAGAGAAAGTGGGTAATTATAGACTGTTAGCCTGACATCAGTAGTGGGGAAAATGTTGGACTCAATTATTAAAGATGAAATAGCAGCACATTTGGAAAGCAGTGACAGGATCGGTCCAAGTCAGCAGGAATTTGTGAAGGGGAAATCATGCTTGACAAATCTTCTGGAATTTTTTGAGGATATAACTAGTAGAGTGGACAAGGGGGAACCAGTGGATGTGATGTATTTGGACTTTCAAAAGGCTTTTGACAAGGTCCCACACAAGAGATTGGTGCGCAAAATCAAAGCACATGGTATTGGCAGTAATATACTGATGTGGATGGAGAACTGGTTGGCAGACAGGAAACAGAGAGTCGGGGTAAATGGGTCCTTTTCAGAATGTCAGACAGTGACTAGTGGAGTGCCGCAGGGCTCAGTGCTGGGACCCCAGCTCTTTACTATATACATCAATGATTTGGATGAAGGAATTGAGTGTAATATCTCCAAGTTTGCAGATGACACTAAGCTGGGTGGCTGTGTGAGCTGTGAGGGGGACACTAAGAGGTTGCAGGGTGACTTGGACAGGTTAGGTGAGTGGGCAAATGTATGGCAGATGCAGTATAATGTGGATAAATGTGAGGTTATCCACTTTGGAGGCAAAACCACAAAGACAGCATATTATCTGAATGGTGGCAGATTTAGAAAATGGGAGGTGCAACAAGACCTGGGTGTCATCGTTCATCAGTCATTGAAAGTTACCAGGCGGTGAAGAAGGCAAATGGTATGTTGGCCTTCAAAGCTAGGGGATTTGAGTATAGGAGCAGGGAGGTCTTACTGCAGTTGTACAGGGCCTTGGTGAGCTCTCACCTGGAATACAGTGTTCAGTTTTGGTCTCCTAATCTGAGGAAGAACGTTCTTGCTATTGAGGGAGTGCACCGAAGGTTCACCAGACTGATTCCCGGGATCGCGGAACTGACATATTAGAAGAGACTGGATCAACTGGGCCTTTATTCACTGGAGTTTTGAAGGATAAGAGGGGATCTCATAGAAACATACAAGATTCTGACGGGACGGGACAGGTTAGATGCGGGTAGTTTGTTCCCGCTGTTGGGGAAGTCCAGAACCAGGGGACATAGTCTTCGGATAAAGAGTAGGCCATTTAGGACTGAGATGAGGAGAAACTTCTTCACTCAGAGAATTGTTAACCTGTGGAATTCCCTGCCGCAGAGAGTTGTTGATGCCAGTTCATTGGATATATTCAAGAGGGAGTTAGATATGGCGCTTATGGCTTAGAGGATCAAGGGGTATGGAGAGGAAGCAGGAAAGGGGTACTGAGGGAATGATCAGCCATGATCTTATTGAATGGTGATGCAGGCTCGAAGGGCCGAATGGCCGACTCCTGCACCTATTTTCTATGTTTCTATGTCCCACCTCCTATATATGCTACCTGTGGAGGGACATAGTCTTGTGCCATTACCTCCATGGTACAGTTGATAAGTCTGTGCACCAGCAGTTTTAAACCCGCATTGTGGTCTGGAGTCGGTGTTCAAGTGCTGGGGGCACAGTATTACGTGTGTGCGCCGGCTCCGGCACTCAGAGAGGTCAATACCTGCCATAGCCTGCTCCCACTTTATTACATCGGGTGGGACCGCAGTGAAACGAACATGTGCACCTCCTTGAATGATCCTAATATTCTCCACCCTGTACACCGGCGCGGGTCGGGCTGTCCCACCCATAACCGGCATCCTTACAACTATCCTCATGATGGTATGGTTGGACCACCCACAAACTAAGGTCGGCTTCAGAAACTAGACGGAGCTGACACGGACTCAATGAATTGCTATACGGGTGGAGGGCTGCAAGGTGCTTGTTGCTGATCCAAGATGGGACTTGGCCTTGCTTTAGATCCTCTCGGTTCCTGCGGCCCTCGCCCAGCAATCATGCCCCATACAGCACACACACCTCATTCCTTGCAGACTGATCCGAGGCATTCCTATCCTCCCGTATAAGTGCATTTACTGTTTTTGAGTATATTTCCAGCTCAGCAATTAATCTCCTTTAAATGGACCATCATAGTCTGGTCCTCATGTAGCTCTGAGCCTACCACTGTGTACTCTTCCCTTAGGATCTTCCATCATTGTTTTTTTAGACCATTTATTTGCATTTGCAGTCCATGCTATTTATCTCAGAGGATCCTGTATTATATGCAGTGAAAATATCGTTCCAGGTTCCCCTCCTTTGTCTCCCCGTGCCCATAGTGTTCCCAGCGTATAGAGTGTTTCAATCTGCTTCCTGCAGCCTCTTACGAAGAAGGGGAACCTGGAACAAGGCACAAGTCAGGAGTGTGATGGAATACTCTACACTTGTTTGAATAAGTGCAGCTCCAACAACACTCAAGAAGCTCAACACCATTCAGGACAAAGGAACCCACTTTATTTTTACCCCATCCACCAGCTTAAACATTCACTCCCTCCACCACCGGCGCACCGTGGCTGCAGTTTATATCATCTACAAGATGCACTGCAGCAACTCGCCAAGCCTTCTTCAGTAGCACCTCCCAAACCTGTGTCCTCCACCACCGAGAACAGTGGTGGGCAACATTCGGCCCGAGGGCCATATCGGCCTGCAAAGTCATTCTATCAGGCCCGCTGGATGGGACATAAATAGAACGTGATCCAGAGCTCGAGCTGCACATTCGTCTATCTACTTTCACTTCTCATGGGGCAGAGGCAGTCCCGAAGTGCAGCCAAGGAAAAACCATAGCAATATTTAATTCAAGTTAATAATTAGCAAAAGCGATTCTTCCTGGCCTGATCGTTAAATGATCCGTTCCGTGATTCTGGGCCCCAATGGCGGATGTCCATACCCAGAATGCACTGCATATTCAAATATGCCCTATCCAATTTAGAGTGTTGTCATGGCTTCTCATCTCCACAACTCTTTTACCGCAGGAAGTCACCAGTGCTGCATCTTTCCCTCCTGGTATCCAGAGTACGATGACAGGGGAGTTTTCAACTGGCACCAATTGGGAAGGCATTAGTAATCTCTGCAGGGAGTTATAAGGATGACTGAGGTGGGGAATTGATGCCGACACAGACTCTAAATAGGGTACAGTTCTATTTCACAGCACCGATTTACAGAGACCAGAAGGTAGCGTAACATTTTCAACTTTTATCTGTGATTCATTTCTAAGCAGGATTGAATGCATGTTGTGTATGTAAGCTAGCATCTGATGACTATCTGAATTTATGTTTATGCAATGTTTATGTTCATGCAATGCTCCCTCTAATTTATTTAGCGCGCGGCCCCTTTAGATTTGCTACGCGGCTGGTCACTATGCAGCCGCGCATGCGCGGTATCTCTTCCAGCGGCAGGGGCAGGGGAGCGGCCCGCGTGGGACTGTGCAATTGGTGCGTGAGCCTGCGGCCACGCATCTTAGGGGGGGAACATTGGTGAGCGGCCCTCAACAGCTCATCAAAACTTGTTAAGTGGCCCAATGGTCCAAATAATTGCCCAGCCCTGAACTAGAAGGGCAAGGGCAGCAGGCACGTGGGAACGGCATCACCTCCACGTTCCCCTCCCAGTCACACACCATCCTGACTTGGGAATATATCGGCCGTTCCTTCATCGTCGCTGGGTCAAAATCCTGGAACTCCCTCCCTATCAGCACTGTGGGAGCACCTTCACCACACGGACTGCAGCGGTTCAAGAAGGCGGCTCACCACCACCTTCTCAAGGGGCAATTAGGAATGGGCAATAAATGCCGGCCTTGCCAGCGATGCCCACATCCCGGAACAAATTTAAAAAAAAATCTTCTTATGTGGGTCGGTGTCAAATTTTGTCCTTACGCCCCTGTGGGGGCGCTTGGGATGGCTTTGTAATGCTAAAGGCGCTCTGTAACTGCAAGTTGTTATTTATCTACCCAGTTGGTGGAGGTGACAATCTCTTTCATCATTTGCAAAATTGTGCTCAATAATCCTTCCGGTCTCCTTGTTCTTTGAGTGAATATTGATAGCATTCATAAAATATTCACAAGGACCTTCTTCAAACACCAAACTTAGACAGATTGGTCGATAATTTCCTAATTGAAGTCCTGCTAAATTATGTTTTAACTGTCGGGATTGTATGAACCACTCTCCAGCTGTTCGGCGCAGTCTCTGTATTAATGGAGTTCCTGCAAATAATTGGCTGGACTAGTCTATTCCTCATTCATTACCTGGAGGATTTCAGAGTGCATCCATCTGGTCCAGGTGTCCTGTAGGCTTTTGATGCTTTGAGTTTCTTCAGAACATATGCTTTATTGACCCCTTACGTATGTCGTAGAGTCCCCGAGCCAATTTTGAATGGATTTGGAAGTTGTTCATGGTCTACACTTGTCAAAAGCAAAATTGAAACCCATCTGCCACTTCTTGGACCTTCGCAACATTTTCGCCCAAAATATCTCTTGAAGGAATAAAGTGGTCTTTAATTCTTGCAGTAACACAGACGGAATATCCCATCCCTGTGTAACTATCTGTACCGCTCATGGTGTAGCAGATCCTGTGCGATTTCAGTAGTGTCATGGGAACTCAGGAGAAATTCACAAATAATCTGGTCAACAGCAAATAAACTGCCTGTAAAAGAAAGCAGAATATGGAGGTTTTCAACCATTAGAATATTTTTAGAGAAATAGTCCATGGGGCTGGATTTGCAGTTGCCTAACGCCTTAGTTAGCGGCCAGTGGGGGCATTAATGGGAGTGTAAGAGGTTACCGACCAGGAGCACAGCACTTAGCGCCCCAACCGAAAATTCATTAGCGGCTCACCAGGGGTGCAAACCAGTATCGCCTGACTGTTGATGATCAGTCTGACCATGACTTAATCCTAGTGCAACGCCAAAGCTTGTGCCCTGGTCGGTAAATTCGGTTCGATGCGGGAAGAATGTTCCCGATGTTGGGGAAGTCCAGAACCAGGGGACATAGTTTTAGGATAAGGGGTAGGCCATTTAGGACTGAGATGAGGAGAAACTTCTTCACTCAGAGAGTTGTTAACCTATGGAATTCCCTGCTGCAGAGAGTTGTTGATGCCAGGTCATTGGATATATTCAAGAGGGAGTTAGATGTGGCCCTTACGGCTAAGGGGATCAAGGGGTATGGAGAGAAAGCAGGAAAGAGGTACTGAGGGAATGATCAGCCATGATCTTATTGAATGGCAGTGCAGGCTCGAAGGGACGAATGGCCTACTCCTGCACCTATTTTCTATGTTTATATGTTTACCGGACATCTCAAAGCGCTTTACAGCCAATGACGTACTTTGAGTGTAGTCACTGTTGTAATGTGGGAAACACAGCAGTCAACTTGTGCACAGCAAGCTCCCACAAACAGCGATGTGACAATGACCAGATATTCTGGATTTTTGTGTTATGTTGGTTGAGGGATAAATATTGGCCAAGACACTGGGGATAACTCCCCTGCTCTTGTTTGAAATAGTGCCGTGGCATCTTTTACGCCCACCTGAGAGAGAAGACAGGACCTCGGTTTAACATCTGAAAGACGGCATACCTCCGACGGTGCACTGGGGGTGTCAGCCTATATTTATGTGCTCAAGTTCCGGGAGTAGGACTTGAACCCACTCCGAGTTGAGTGCCTACCCACTGAGCCACAGCTGTCACCCACAGCATAAAGATTTATGAGGGTAGGTGACCAAAAGATTGGTCAAAGAGGTAGGTTTTAAGGAGGAGCGAGAGGTAGAGAGGTTTAGGGAGGGAATTCATGGTAGATAAGGGAGGTCCTGGTTTGATGGAATCAATTATTAAGGATGTCATAGCAGCGCATTTGGAAAGAGGTGACATGATAGGTCCAAGTCAGCATGGATTTGTGAAAGGGAAATCATGCTTGACAAATCTTCTGGAATTTTTTGAGGATATTTCCAGTAGAGTGGACAAGGGAGAACCAGTTGATGTGGTGTATTTGGACTTTCAGAATGCCTTCGACAAGGTCCCACACAAGAGATTAATGTGAAAAGTTAAAGCACATGGGATTGGGGGTAGTGTGCTGACGTGGATTTAGAACTGGTTGGCAGACAGGAAGCAAAGAGTAGGAGTAAATGGGTACTTTTCAGAATGGCAGGCAGTGACTAGTGGGGTACCGCAAGGTTCTGTGCTGGGGCCCCAGCTGTTTACATTGTACATTAATGATTTAGACGAGGGGATTAAATGTAGTATCTCCAAATTTCCGGATGACACTAAGTTGGGTGGCAGTGTGAGCTGCGAGGAGGATGCTATGAGGCTGCAGAGTGACTTGGATAGGTTAGGTGAGTGGGCAAATGCATGGCAGATGAAGTATAATGTGGATAAATGTGAGGTTATCCACTTTGGTGATAAAAACAGAGAGACAGACTATTATCTGAATGGTGACAGATTAGGAAAAGGGGAGGTGCAACGAGACCTGGGTGTCATGGTACATCAGTCATTGAAGGTTGGCATGCAGGTACAGCAGGCGGTTAAGAAAGCAAATGGCATGTTGGCCTTCATATCGAGGGGATTTGAGTACAGGGGCAGGGAGGTGTTGCTACAGTTGTACAAGGCCTTGGTGAGGCCACACCTGGAGTATTGTGTACAGTTTTGGTCCCCTAACTTGAGGAAGGACATTCTTGCTATTCTGGGAGTGCAGCGAAGGTTCAGCAGACTGATTCCCAGGATGGCGGGACTGACATATCAAGAAAGACTGGAACAACTGGGCTTGTATTCACTGGAGTTCAAAAGAATGAGAGGGGATCTCATAGAAATGTTTAAAATTTTGATGTGTTTAGACAGGTCAGATGCTGGAAGGATGTTCCCAATGTTGAGAAGTCCAGAACCAGGTGTCACAGTCTAAGGATAAGGGGTAAGCCATTTAGGACCGAGATGAGGAGAAACTTCTTCACCCAGAGAGTGGTGAACCTGTGGAATTCTCTACCACAGAAAGCTGTTGAGGCCAATTCACTAAATATATTCAAAAAGGAGTTAGATGTAGTCCTTACTACTTGGGGGATCAAGGGGTCTGGCAAGAAAGCAGGAATGGGATGCTGAAGTTGTATGTTCAGTCATGAACTCATTGAATGGCGGTGCAGGCTCGAAGGGCCGAATGGCCTACTCCTGCACCTATTTTCTATGTTTCTATGTTTCTATGATAGTCAAGGTCAAGTTAGCGAAACTGAGTAATGGGGGCCCAACAATTAGCTTCAATGCTCCTGACAGAAAGTATCCAGGCTTCCCCCCTCCCGATCAATGCCCAGACCTTTGCTGGAAAGGGCACAAGTGTGGATAGTAGGCAAGGGTGGGATTGCATGAACACGGGTTCAGATAGACTCTACTGACCCCACGGCTGAATAGCTCACTGGCAGTTGCAGTCTCAGCTCACAATTGACGAATGACCACTTGAGCGAGACACTGGAAGGGACACTAATGGGTCTGCACTCCAGAAAGGGTCAGCACCTTCAGGAAGGGGAGGAGAGAAAAAGGTGAAAAATATAGCTGGCAATTGTGGAGGAGAGACAGAGTCCAAAAAAAAGCTGATGTTTTTGTGTCACTGTATTTGTAGCTGTCAGTGATTATATTTAATAATCAGAGTCATAAGAAAATAATAATCCATCATGGTATTAACTACAGCAGTTTGTCTGCAGTGGCTCTTAATGTGGTGTTTGCTGGGGCCCAGTGGGTAGCACCCTCACCTCTGAGTCAGAATGGTTGTGGTTTCAAGTCCCACTCCAGAGACTTGAGCATAACCATCGAGGCTGACACTCCCATTGCAGTTTTGAGGGAGAGCTGCACTGTTGGAGGTGCTGATCTTTGGATGAGACATTAAACCGAGGCTCTGCCTACTCTCTCAGGTGGACCTGAAAGAGCTTGAGAGTTCTCCCTGGTTTCCTGGCCAATATTTATCACTTAAACACAAATGAACTGGTCATTTATCACACTGCTGTTTGTGGGAGCTTGCTGTGTGCAATTTGGCTGCTGCATTTCCCTAAATTACAAGAGTGACCACACTTCAAAAGTAATTCATTGGCTGTAAACTGCTTTGGGATGTGCTGAGCTCATGAAATGCAGCTCAGAGTACCCCATCGTTTCCCCTTTGAAAGACCCCAGAACTTGTTGATCTGTCCAGGTACGCCTTGACAGCCCATCCGAACCGACTGATAAATGCCTATTGCTGGCACAGAGTTGGGCTATTTTCCCAACAACTGCGCAGAAATTGCCCACAAAAATCTTATGGCTGGTAAATGCAGGTGTCGGGCCTGCGTTCATCAGCATTAAGGTATATATATAGGCTTAAATAACACTTTAAAAAATCCATAATGATGCACATTTTAAATGAGTTTAAGCAAATATTGGCCTGGATTACAATGTTTCAAATCATTTATCAAAAAATTTAATTTTTATTGAGCTTGGTGCAATGAAGGGACTTATGAATAAAATTGCAAATCAGTACATTTATAATGATTAGAATTCTGCCTGCGGGACAGGGAGGCGCGAAGGAGTGAGTGAGTGAGTGCGAGTGTGAGTGAGTGAGTGAGTGTGAGTGCGTGAGTGAGAGTGTGAGTGTGAGTGAGAGTGAGAGTGTGAGTGAGAGGGTGAGTGAGTGAGAGGGTGAGTGTGTGAGTGAGTGAGTTAGAATTATGTATATTGTATAATTACTTGGGGATTCCATTGCATCTCATTAGGAGATTCCCTTTGTAAGTGATTACAATAGAATTCTCCTTTGTGATTGGGGGACCGGGCCCACCTGATCAAAGGGATGCATCTGAAGAACCTGCGCCCTGGGATCCGTGGGCCTTTAGGCTGCCGAACTCCTGAAGGACCGAGACCAGAACTCTCTGCAGCCTGGGAACCTGGAGGTAAGTTCGGACATGTTTGGTGGGTTGGAGGCGTACTCCGGAGGTACTCCGCAGACCGCAATTTCTCGGCTTTTATTTCTTTAACCTCTTCAAAATATATAAAAATGTGGCATGTTTGGATCCTGATTCCTTCCAATCTATGCTGATGACCGGCATACTATAAGCAAACATGTTGTCAACCATATTGACAATATGAGAAGTGGGAGAGTAATTTCGACACAATGTGGGTGAAATTGGTCTTGGCCGGAAGCACAAGATGGGCGCTGGCGGATTGGCAGCATGTTTTACACCCGCCCAATTTTCTTTTCCAACGGCACGAGCTGACACACATGGCCTGTGTGACTTGGAAGCGCCTGTTGCCCTTGTCCTTTTGGATGGAGGGGTCACAGGTTTTGCTGAAGAAGCTTTGGTGAGTTGCTGCAGTGCATCTTGTAGATGGTACACACTGCAGCCACAGTGCGCTGGTGGCGGAGGGAGTGGATGTTGAAGGTGGTGGATGAGGTGCCAATCAAGCGGGCTGCTTTGTCCAACTAGCCAGGGCTTCTTCGGCAGCACCTCCCAAACCCGCGACCTCTACAACCTGGAAGGACAAGGGCAGCAGGCGCATGGGAACACCATTATCTCCACGGTCCCCTCCAAGTCACACATCATCCTGACTTGGAAATATATCGGCCGTTCCTTCATCGTTACTGGGTCAAAATCATGTAACTCGCTCCCTAAAACCACTGTGGAAGCACACAGACTGCAGTGGTTCAAGAAGGCAGCTCACCACGACCTTCTGAAGGGCGATTAGGGATGGGCAATAAATGCTGGCCTTACCAGCGATGCCCACATCCCAGACATGAATTTTTTAAAAACTGCGAATTTCATATTCTCACCTCTATCTCCTGGTTTCTCCATTGGATTTATTAGTGACTACCTTATATTCATGGCCCTTAGTTCTGGTCTTGCTCACAAGTGGAAACATCTTCTCTACATCTACCCGATCAAAATCCTTCATAATCTGAAAGTCCTCTATCAGGTCACTCCTCAGTCTCCTCTTTGCTAGAAAGCAAAAGTAACTCTGGCTTCTTTTCTCCACGACCAGCCATTCCCTTAAGCCCCCCTCTCTCCCCTGCCCCTTCCACTCTGACCTCCAACAACGTGACCTTGGAGGGGGTCTATCTTCACCAAGGCTTATAGAAAAAAAATAATGAAAGACTTGCATTTATATAGTGCCATTCATGACCACTGCATGTCACAAAGCGCTTTATAGCCAATCATCATCATCATCATCATAGGCAGTCCCTCAGAGTCTAACAGTGACTTCTCAAGTGACTGAGGAGTCCAATACAGGACCTACAGTCTCTGACACAGTGGGGCAGACAGTGGTTGAATTAAGGGTGATTGGGGAGCCTGGGTTGATGCATGCTCCTTCCGCTGTTTGTGCTTGTTTTCGACGATGAGACTCGAGGTGCTCAGCCCCCTCCCGGATGCTCCTCCTCCACTTTGGGCGGTCTTGGGCCAGGGATTCCCAGGAGTCGGTGGGGATGTTGCACTTTGCCAAGGAAGCTTTGAGGGTGTCCTTGAAATGGTTCCTCTGCCCACCTGGGGCTCGCTTGCCGTGTCGAAGCTCCGCAGAGCGCGTTTGCTTTGGGAGTCTCGTGTTGGGCTGTCGGAGTGCAGTCACGGTGGTAATGTGGGAAACGTGGCAGCCAATTTACGCACAGCAAGCTCCCACAAACAGCAACGTGATAATGACCAGTTTATCTGTTTTTGTTATGTTGATTGAGGGATAAATATTGGCCCCAGGACACTAGGGATAACTCCCCTGCTCTTCTTCAAAATAGTGCCATGGGACCTTTTATGTCCACCTGAGAGGGCAGATGGAGCATCAGTTTAACGTTTAATGCAAAAGACAGCACCTTCAACAGTGCAGCACTCCTCTGCACTGCATAGGAGTGTTGACTTATTTATGCTCAAGTGGGTATTGAACCCACAACCTTCTACCTCAGAGGTGAGTGTGTTACCCACTGAGCCACAGCTGATACCATAGAGTTAATACATGAAGACAGGTTGCATGTACATGGCTGGTACTCTGTTGAGCTTAGAAGTTTGAGGGGTGATCAAATCAAGGTGTTTAAAATGTAAACAGAGTTAGGTAGGCGAGATAAGGAAAAACTATTGCCTCTAATGGGGGAATCCAGAACAAACGGGCATGATCTTAAAATGAGAGGTCGGTCATTCATCTTGCTTGTAAGTGGATGCTCTAAGGGGCGAGATATGGTACTAAAGGGAGCAGCTTTTTGTCCTTGAATTTTCTTGTGTTTATTATGACAATACTCCAGTTCCGAGCTCCAACTAAAGCAACAGAAAGGTGTTAATTAGGTTAGTTATAACGTCGAAAATACTGTGTCACATGCCCTTCCATTTCCGATATATAAAACGATAAGAGTGACTAAAGTAAATGTTGGTCCCTTAGAAGATGAGAAGGGGGATTTAATAATGGGAAATGTGGAAATGGCTGAGACCTTAAACAATTATTTTGCTTCGATCTTCACAGTGGAAGACACAAAAACCATGCCAAAAATTGCTGGTCACAGGAATGTGGGAAGGGAGGACCTTGAGACAATCACTATCACTAGGGGGGGTAGTGCTGGACAGGCTAATGGGACTCAAGGTAGACAAGTCCCCTGGTCCTGATGAAATGCATCCCAGGGTATTAAAAGAGATGGCGGAAGTTATAGGAGATGCATTCGTTATAATCTACCAAAATTCTCTGGACTCTGGGGAGGTACCAGCGGATTGGAAAGTAGCTAATGTAACGCCTCTGTTTAAAAAAGGGGGCAGACAAAAGGCAGGTAACTATAAGCCGGTTAGTGTAACATCTGTAGTGGGGAAAATGCTTGAAACTATCATTAAGGAAAAAATAGTGGGATATCTAGATAGGAATAGTGCAATCAAGCAGACGCAACATGGATTCATGAAGGGAAAATCATGTTTAACTAATTTACTGGAATTCTTTGAGGATGTAACGAGCATGGTGGATAGAGGTGTACCGATGGATGTGGTGTATTTAGATTTCCAAAAGGCATTCGATAAGGTGCCACACAAAAGGTTACTGCAGAAGATAAAGGAACGCGGATTCAGAGGAAATGTATTAGCATGGATAGTGAATTGGCTGGCTAACAGAAAGCAGAGAGTCGGGATGAATGGGTCCTTTCCGGGTTGGAAATCGATGGTTAGTGGTGTGCCACAGGGATCGGTGCTGGGACCACAACTGTTTACAATATACATAGATGACCTGGAAAAGGGCACAGAGTGTAGTGCAACAAAATTTGCAGATGACACAAAGATTAGTGGGAAAGCAGATTGTGTAGAGGACACAGAGAGGCTGCAAAGAGATTTAGATAGGTTAAGCGAATGGGCTAAGGTTTGGCAGATGGAATACAATGTCGGAAAATGTGAGGTCATCCACCTTGAAAAAAAAAACAGTAAAAGGGAATATTATTTGAATGGGGAGCAATTACAACATGCTGAGGTGCAGAGGAACCTGGGGGTCCTTGTGCATGAATCACAAAAAGTTAGTTTGCAGGTGCAGCAGGTAATCAGGAAGGCGAATGGAATGTTGGCCTTCATTGCGAGAGAGATGGAGTACAAAAGCAGGGAGGTCCTGCTGAAACTGTACAGGGTATTGGTGAGGTTGCACCTGGAGTACTGCGTGCAGTTTTGGTCACCTTTCTTAATGAAGGATATACTAGCTTTGGAGGGGGTACAGAGACGATTTACTAGGCTGATTCCGGAGATTAGGGGGTTAACTTATGATGATAGATTGAGTAGACTGGGTCTTTACTCGTTGGAGTTCAGAAAGATGAGGGGTGATCTTATAGAAACATTTAAAATAATGAAAGGGATAGACAAGATAGAGGCAGAGAGGTTGTTTCCACTGGTCGGGGAGACTAGAACTAGGGGGCACAGCCTCAAAATACGGGGGAGCCAATTTAAAACCGAGTTGAGAAGGAATTTCTTCCCCCAGAGGGTTGTGAATCTGTGGAATTCTCTGCCCAGGGAAGCAGTTGAGGCTAGCTTATTGAATGTATTCAAATCACAGATAAATAGATTTTTAACCAATAAGGGAATTAAGGGTTATGAGGAGCGGGCGGGTAAGTGGAGCTGAGTCCACGGCCAGATCAGCCATGATCTTGTTGAATGGCGGAGCAGGCTCGAGGGGCTAGATGGCCTACTCCTGTTCCTAATTCTTATGTTCTTATGTTCTTATAACACCTTTTAGATGAGACAAAAAAAAAATGTATTCGCTTTGATTGAACTCAAAGTTACCACGGCAACATTTCCATGCAGATCCCCCTCCACACACACCCAAAACAATGAATAATTTCAAGGTTACAATTTTCAATTTGAACATTGCAGTTCTCTGCCATTCACTGGAGTATTTCGCAGCAGCACAATGCTGTAAATATTGTATTCCAACGGAAGTTTGAGTTAAGGATAATTCATTTAAAAAACTGCACTGTGGGGGAGGGTCAGGTGGTGCTGTGCCCCAAGATCCCAGCTTGATTTTATTTGAGGATCAGATATTTGCAAAGCCCCCATATTTGAGGCAGTTACAGGCATACACACCTGTAACTGCCTCAAACATGGGGGCTTTGCAAATACCTGACACTCAAATAAAATGAAATACCACCAACGATGTCTCCGCAAGATCCTACAAATCCCCTGGGAGGACAGACGCACCAACATCAGTGTCCTCATTGACGCCAACATCCCCAGCATTGAAGCACTGACCACACTTGATCAGCTCCGCTGGGCAGGGCCACATAGTTCGTGTGCCAGACACGAGACTCCCAAAGCAAGCGCTCTACTCGGAACTGGTCCACGGCAAACGAGCCAATGGTGGGCAGAGGAAATGTTACAAGGACACCCTCAAAGCCGCCCTGATAAAGTGCGACATCCCCGCTGACACCTTTGAGTCCCTGGCCAAAGACCGCCCTAAGTGGAGGAAGTGCATCCGGGAGGGCGCTGAGCTCCTCGGGTATCATCGCCGAGAGCATGCAGAAATCAAGCGCAGGCAGCAGAAGGAGCGTGTGGCAAACCAGGTTCCCCACCCACCCTTTTGCTCAACGACTATGTTCCACCTGTGACAGAGACTGTGGTTCTTATATTGGACTGTTCAGCCACCTAAGAACTCATGCTAAGAGTGGAAGCTAGTCTTGCTAAGAGTGGAAGCATCAAACAAGAAATAAGGGAGGCATGCAATAAAGGTACAGCAGTTATCATGGGTGACTTTAATCTACATATTGATTGGGCTAACCAAACTGGTAGCAATGTAGTGGAGGAGCATTTCCTGGAGTGTATTAGGGATGGTTTTATAGACCAATATGTCGAGGAACCAACCAGGGAGTTGGCCATCCTAGACTGGGTGATGTGTAATGAGAAAGGACTAATTAGCAATCTTGTTGTGCGAGACCCCTTGGGGAAAAATGACCATAATATGGTAGAATTCTTTATTAGGATGGAGAGTGACACAGTTAATTCAAAAACTAGGGTCCTGAACTTAAGGAAAGGTAACTTTGATGGTTTGAGGCGTGAATTGGTTAGAGTAGACTGGCAAATGATACTTAAAGGGTTGACGGTGAATAGGCAATGGCAAACATTTAAAGATCACATGGATGAACTTCAGCAATTGTGTACCCCTGTCTGGAGTAAAAATAAAACGGGGAAGGTGGTTCAACCATGGCTAACAAGGGAAATTAAGGATAGTGTTAAATCCAAGGAAGAGGCATATAAATTGACCAAAAAAAGCAGCAAACCTGAGGACTGGGAGAAATTTAGAATTCAGCAGAGGAGGACAAAGGGTTTAATTAAGAGGGGGAAAATAGAGTACGAGAAGAAGCTTGCCGGGAATATAAAAACTGACTGCAAAAGATTCTACAGAACTGTGAAGAGAAAAAGATTAGTGAAGACAAACATAGATCCTTTGCAGTCGGATTCAGGTGAATTTATAATGGAGAACAAAGAAATGGCAGACCAATTGAACAAATACTTTGGTTCTGTTTTCACGAAGGAAGACACAAATAACCTTTTGAAAGTACTAGGGGACCGAACCGAATGTCTAGTGAGAAGGAGGAACTGAAGGATATCCTTATTAGGCGGGAAATTGTGTTAGGGAAATTGATGGGATTCAAGGACGATAAATCCCCGGGGCCTGATAGTCTGCATCCCAGAGTACTTAAGGAAGTGGCCCTAGAAATAGTGGATGCATTGGTGATCATTTTCTAACAGTCTATCGACTCGGGATGAGTTCCTATCGACTGGAGGGTAGTTAATGTAACACCACTTTTTAAAAAGGGAGGGAAAGTGAAACAGGTAATTATAGACCGGTTAGCCTGACATCAGTGATGGGGAAAATGTTGGTATCAATTATTAAGGATGAAACAGCAGCGCATTTGGAAAGCAGTGACAGGATCGGTCCAAGTCAGCATGGATTTATGAAAGGGAATCATGCTTGACAAATCTACTGGAATTTTTTGAGGATGTAACTAGTAGAGTCGACAAGGGAGAAGCAGTGGATGTGGTGTATTTGGACTTTCAAAAGGTTTTTGACAAGGTCCCACACAAGAGATTGGTGTGCAAAATTAAAGTACATGGTATTAGGGGTAATGTACTGATGTGGATCGAGAACTAGTTGGCAGACAGGAAGCAGAGAGTCGGGATTAACGGGTCCTTTTCAGAATGGCAGGCAGTGACTAATGGGGTGCCGCAGGACTCAGTGCTGGGACCCCAGCTCTTTACAATATACATCAATGATTTGGATGAAGGAATTGAGTGTAATATCTCCAAGTTTGCAGATGACATTAAACTGGGTGGCGGTGTGAGCTGTGAGGGGGATGCTAAGAGGCTGCAGGATGATTTAGACAGGTTAGGTGAGTGGGCAAATGCATGGCAGATGCAGTATAATGTGGATAAATGTGAGGTTATCCACTTTGGGGGCAAAGCCACAAAGTCAGAATATTATCTGAAGGATGGCAGGTTAGGAAAAGGGAAGGTGCAACGAGACCTCGGTGTCATGGTTCATCAGTCATTGTAAGTTGGCATGCAGGTACAGTAGGCGGTTAAGAAGGCAAATGGTATGTTGGCCTTCATAGCTAGGGGATTTGAGTATAGGAGCAGGGAGGTCTTATTGCAGTTGTACAGGGTTTGGTGAGGCCTCACCTGGCATATTGTCTTCAATTTTGGTCTCCTAATCTGAGGAAGGACATTCTTGCTGTTGAGGGAGTGCAGCGAAGGTTTACCACACTGATGCCCGGGATGGCCGGACTGACATATGAGGAGAGACTGGATCAACTGGGCCTTTATACACTGGAGTTTAGAAGGATGAGAGGGGATCTCATAGAAACATACAAGATTCTGACGGGACGGGACAGGTTAGATGCGGGTAGATTGCTCCCGATGTTCGGGAAGTCCAGAACCAGGGGACACAGTCTTAGAATAAGGGGTACGCCATTTAGGACTGAGATGAGGAGAAACTTCTTCACTCAGAGAGTTGTTAATCTGTGGAATTCCCTGCCGCAGAGAGTTGTTGATGCCAGTTCATTGGATATATTCAAGAGGGAGTTAGATATGGCTCTTACGGCTAAAGGGATCAAGGGGTATGGAGAGAAAGCAGGAAAGGGATACTGAGGTGATGATCAGCCATGATCTTATCGAATGATGGTGCAGGCTCGAAGGGCAGAATGGCCTACTTCTGCAACTATTTTCTATGTTTCTATGTTTCCTCGATTTCGAGGGACTGCCTATGAAGATGAGATAGCTACTCTTCAAATTTTCATCATATACGTTCCTTCTCCTGCCTTTGTTCTCACCGTGTCGAAATGAAGGTTTATTACACCATTCGCGACTCTCACTCATTCTTTCCCAAGATCACAAAATGGAACTGGTACTGTTCTCAGTCTTTCCTGCTACCTTTTATCGACAATCACTGACTAACCAAGCTAGGTGGCACAGTGTGAGACTCATTGTCGCGTTAAATCTGGAATAAATAACTAGTATCAGTAATGGTGACCATGTAACTATCAGATTGTTGTAAAAACCCAACTGGTTCACTAATGTCCTTTAGGGAAGGAAATCTGCCGTCCTTACCCGATCTGGGTCTATATGTGACTCCAGACCCACAGCAATGTGGTTGACTCTTAACTGCCCCTCTGAAATGGCCCAGCGAGACACTCAGTTGTACCAAACCGCTACAAGAAAGAATAATAAAATTAAAACCAGACGCACCACCCGGCATCGACCTCAGCATCAGCTTCAGACATAACAACCGCACTCCCAGTCGTTCATCCAAGGCACACACCATCCTGACTTGGAAATATATCGGCCGTTCCTTCATTGCCACTACGTCAAAATCCTGGAACTCCCTCCCTAACAGCATTTTGGGAGCACCTTCACCACACGGACTGCAGCGGTTCAAGAAGGCGGCTCACCACCACCTTCTCAAGGGCGATTAGGGATGGGCAATAAATGCCGGCCTTGCCAGCGACATCCACATTCTGGAACGAATTTTAAAAAAGAAAGGTCAGTCTAGACTTGGCCCCTTCCTATTTCTCATCTACATGCTGCCCCTCGCTGACAACATCCAGCGATACAACGTGAGCTTTCACATGTATGCTGATGATACCCAGTTTCACCTCTCCTTCAGCTCTCTCGAACCTTCCTCCATCTCTATTCTATCGGACTGCTTGTCCGACATCCATGCCGAATGAGTAGAAATTTCCTCCAATTAAAATATCCGGAACACTGAAGCTTCTGTCGTTGGTTCATGCCACACACTCTGTTCCCTTTCCACTGATTCAGTCTCTCTACCTGGCAACTGTCTAAGGATGACCAAGACTGTTCGCAACCTTGGTATTATATTCCATCACGAATTGAGCTTCCTATCTCATATCTGTTCTATCACTGGGACCACACATTTCCAGCTTTGTGATGTCATCCCTCTCCACCCTTGCCTCAACGTATCTGCTGCCAAAAAAATCACCTCTACTCTTGACTATTTTAAAGGACTCCTGGCTGGCCTCCCTAATGCTACTCTCCATAAACTTGAGGTCATCCAAAACTCTGCAGCCCATGTCCTAACTCGCACCAAGTCCCGCTCACTTATCACCCCCTGTGCTCGCTGCCCATATCCTAACTTGCACAAAGTTCAGCTCACCCATCACCCTTGTGCTCGCTGACCTACATTATCTCCCGGTTAAGCAACGCCCCGATTTTAAAATTCTCATCCTTGTTTTCAGATGTCTCCACGGCCTCGCCCCTCCATAATTTATGTGGTTTCCTCCAGCACTATAAACCCCCTAGACCTCTGCCTTCCGCCTTTTGGACATCACCAATTTTGATTGCTCTGTCAATGGCTGCCTGGGTACTGGGCTCTGGAATTCCCTCCTTGGATCTCTCCACCTCTTTCCTCCTTTAAGATGCTCCTTCAAACCGATCTCATTGACCGAGCTTTTGGTCATCTGCCCCAGCATCTCCTTATGTGGCTCAGTATCAATTTTCAATTTGATAATGCTCCTGTGAAGTGCCTTGGGACATTTTACTATGTTAAAGGTGCTATATAAATATAAGTTGTTGCTGCTGATTGAACAAATCTGATTTTGTGACAGGCATTGTCCGTTCCATTGATGGGGGGTGGGTGTTAATGGCTCCAATTTACTTAATGACTCCCTGTTGGTACATTAAGAGAGAGCTCATTGTGGACATTGGGCACAGTGCCATCTTCTTTTATTCTCGGACAGTGGTTACCATAGATACCTGGGCAGAAAACAGAAGGTCTTCAGGGAATTACAATGGAAATGGACTGACCCCTCTGCTCTTTGATTGATATTACTTAATAGGCATTCGTACCCTGCAGAGAAAACAAGCATATTTTATCTAATTGTGCACCAACATTCTCTTTCTTTCTCTCCCTGTGTCTCAGTCTGTCCATCTGTCTTCCTGTGGGACAGTTGTTTCTCCACTGGCTATGTATGGTGGCAACCAAAATCTGCTCATGAAGACTTCCTCTGTGGGTATTTGAAACTCAATTGTAAGCAGGTTCCTCGATTATGATTTTTCTCGATATACCTGAGAAAATCTCAAAGGGTAGTGAAACTGGAACTCTCGCCCCCAAAAACTATGAAGGCTGGGGTCAAAAGAACATAAGAAATAGGAGCAGGAGTCGACCATGCTGCCCCTCGAGACTGCTCCACCATTCAATATGATCATGGATGATAATCGGTCTCAACTCCACTTTCCTGCCCGATCTCCATATCCTTTGATTCCCCTGGAGTCCAAAAATCTATTGATCTAAACCTTCAATATTATTAAGTTTAATGATTGATTAATTAAATATTTAATTAACCTCAAATTCTGCCCTCTTGAGCATCCCCGATTATAATCGCTCAACCATCGGTGGCCGTGCCTTCAGCTGCCTGGGCCCCAAGCTCTGGAACTCCCTCCCTGAAC
Organism: Pristiophorus japonicus; assembly: GCF_044704955.1. Lineage (NCBI taxonomy): Eukaryota > Metazoa > Chordata > Chondrichthyes > Pristiophoridae > Pristiophorus > Pristiophorus japonicus. Next base: position 183,896,758 of record NC_091989.1, read on the forward strand.
CTCTCCGCCTCTCTACCTTTCTTTCTTCCTTTAAGACGACCCTTAAAACCTCCCTCTTTGACCAAGCTTTTGGTCACCTGCCCTAATTTCTTATTATGTGACCAGGTGTCAAATTTATCTGTTTTGTTTTATAACACTGCTGTGAAGCGCCTTGGGACATTTTACTGTGTTAAAGGCGTTATAAAAATAAAAGGTATTGTTGTTGTTGTTGTTGAATATATTACTGGCCAAAGACCACTCTAAGTGGAGGAAGAGCATCCGGGAGGACGCTGAGCACCTCGAGTCTCGTCGCCGAGAGCGTGCAGAAATCAAGCGCAGGCAGCGGGAGGAGCGTGCGGCAAACCTGTCCCACCCACCCTTTCCTCCAACCACTGTCTGTCCCACCTGCGACAGAGACTGTAATTCCTATAGTGGACTGTTCAGTTACCTAAGAACTCACTTTTAGAGTGGAAGCAAGTCTTCCTCGATTTCGAGGGACTGCCTATGATGATAATGATGATGTTGAATATACTCAATAACTGAACATCCACAGCCCTTTGGGGGAGAGCATTCCAAAGATTAACAATCCTCTGAGTAAAGAAATTCCTCCTCATCTCACTCGTAAAACAATGTTTAATGGGTCAATTGAATATTTAAATACTGAGATGGATAGATTTTTGTTCGGCGAGGACATTAAGGCTTTCGGAACCAAGGAGGAGCAGATCAGCATATGATCTGATTGAATGGCGGAACAGGCTCGAGGGGCTGAATGACCTTCACCTGTTCCTGTGACTCAGAGGCAAGGCCATCCCCTTGCGAGTGGAGCGGGCAGGTCGAAAGGCCTCCTCGCAGGACTGCTCCTGGGCATGGCCAAGGGGGCCATCAACCGGTCCAGGCAGCGGGCGGTCGAGGGGGTTGTTCAGCCCGACTGCCTGACTCTCTTCCGCAGTTACATCCGAGCCAGGGTGTCCCTGGAGATGGAGCACGCGGTGTCCACCGGTACGCTCGCGGCCTTCCGTGAGAGGTGGGCGCCGGAGGGACTGGATTGCATCATCACCCCCGGCAACCAAATTCTAATTTGATTGAAGTTACTGGCAAAAGTTTAATTTGATTAACATGTCGGTTTTAGTGCCCCCCCCTCCCCCTCTTTTAATCAGAGAGCTCTTGTATTAAAATTTGCCATCTAATTTACCCCTTTAATAAGGGGGCATTTGATTTACAGGTACAACTAAAATAGTTATAGAGTTGTTGCATTGTGAGTGGCTTAGCCAGTCACGTAATGATCACGAGACTCAATAAAACCCCAGCTAGTTGGCTCTAGGTCATCCACGATGAGGTATACAGTTGTGAGTCTAATATATGAGCTGGTAGTGTGTAGTGTGATTGTTAAACCCTTTGTTAATAAACCAACTGGTTCTTAAAAAAAAAAGGCCACCACTTGTTCATTTGTTTCTTTTAATGCTGTTAACTAAATTAAATTTAAATTCCCCAGTTGCTGCGGTGGGATTTGAACTCATGTCTTCGGATCATTAGTCCAGGCCTCGGGATTACTAGTCCAGTAACATAGCCCCTGTGCTACCGTACCCAAAAACCCACGACCTCGACCACCTCGAAGGACAAGGGCAGCAGGCGCATGGGAACACCACCACCTCCACGTTCCCCTCCGAGTCACACACCATCCCAACTTGGAAAAATATCGGCTGTTCCTTCTTCGTCGCTGGATCAAAATCCTGGAACTCCCTCCCTAACAGCGCTGTGGGAGCACCTTCACCACACGAACTGCAGCGGTTCAAGGCGGCGGCTCACCACCACACCTTCTTTGAGGGCAATTAGGGCTGGGCAATAAATGCCACCCTTGCCAGCGATGCCCACATCCCAGTGTAATGTATGCACCTGTGAGTATGCTCACATGTTTGTAGAGTTGTTGAGCTTACGCCGATGACGTGTTCCTCGTGGTTACGGATCCCCTTGACCTGTGGAGGATGCGTGAGTGCCAGAAGATCTACTTGGCAACAACCTCTGCCAGGATCAACAGGAAGAAATGTTCCGGACTCCTGGTGGGTCAGTTGCAGGTGGACAGACCTTTTGCCTGGAGTACAACCCATCTCCTTTATCTGGGAGTCTACCTTAGCCCCAACGAGGAAGCCTGGCCGGCGAACTGGCAGGAGCTAGAGGCCAAAGTCACCGCTCGTCTAGGGCACTGGACAGGACTGCTCCGAGTACTGTCCTACAGGGGTCGAGCGCTAGTCATAAACCAGCTGGTGGTCGCTATGCTGTGGTATCGATTGATCACTTTGATCCCTCCCCCTGCGTTTGTCACCAAGATACACAAGAAGCTGGTGGACTTCTTCTGGGACAACAGGAAGCACTGGGTCTCTGCTGCAGCTCTGAGTCTCCCGCTTTGGGAGTGCGGTCAGGCGTTGGTGTGCGTTGGCACCCAGCTAGAGACTTTCCGTCTTCAGACCCTGCAGAGATACATGTACGTCGAGCTCCCTCCTAGATGGTGTGCGCTGGTGACATATTTCTTCCGCCAGCAGTGCTGCCTCAATTACAACACGCACTTCTGTTTGTAAACCTGGGAGGCGTCCGGACAGTCATGCAGGGGCTGCCTTTCTTTTACCAGGAACTCCTCAGGATCTGGAACAGAGTCACCACCAAGCGCAGTTCTCCCCTGTCTGGAGTGGCGGCTGTCCTTCGGGAGGCGCTGCTCAGGAACGCGTACCTCCACGAGCGCGGTTTTAGGTGGCAGGAGGAAGAGAGGGTTGTGGCTGGCGAAGTGACCAGGGTCAGGGACCTGCTTGATGGTGGAGGAGCAGGCTGGATGGCGCCAAACGTGCTGGCATGGCGCCTAAACTGGGCCAATGTCCGGCGCGTGGCCAATGCCATCGAGTCGCTGAAAACAGTGCTGGGCCCTAACTCTGTCAGGTGTATCGAGGAGGCTCAAGCACGTGGGGTGATCCCGTCCAAACTGACCCCCTCCAGACGGAATTCCTCATCGGTGCCAAGCCCCGAAACCTCCCTCGGGAGCCGGCGCCTCACAACTTGAGCCTCCTCTGGGAAATCCCCTCTGTGCCTTTCAATTCTGCATGGAGGGGATTTCTGTACAGGCTGCTCTTGTACACTCTCCGTGTTGCCATCCTCGTCTGACTTCCTGACATGCCATGGCACACTATCTTGCCATCTGAAGGAGGCGGTGGTCCCCAATGGAGTGCTCTCTACGTGGGAGTCCTCTCTTTATTTATTGTGGACTTGGCCTGGAGGGTATTGCATGGGACAGTCCCGTGCAATAAGTTTTAATAGAAACATTGAAAGCATAGAAAATAGGAGTAGGCCTATCGGCTCTTCGAGCCTGCACCGCCATTCAATGAGTTCATGGCTGAACATGTAACTTCAGTACCCCATTCCTATAGAAAGTTGGTTCATGGACTCCCAGGTAATTTCTGTGGTCTGGAAGAGTCCGTGTTCCCCATATATGTGGAATGTGCAAGGTTGCAGCCCCTGTTCCAATATCTGAAGGGGCTGCTCCTCAAATTCTGGTTGCACTTCAGTCCCACACTCCTGATCTTTGGGCACCCTGTGCGGAGGGGAATGGACAGGTCAGAAGGCCTCCTCGTAGGACTGCTCCTGGGCACGGCCAAGGGGGCCATCAACCTGTCCAGGCAGCGGGCGGTTGAGGGGGTCGTTCAGCCTGACTGCCTGCCTCTCTTCTGTGGTTACATCTGAGCCAGGGTGTCTTTGGAGATGGAGCACGCGGTGTCCACCAGTACGCTCGCGGCCTTCCACGAGAGGTGGGCGCCGGAGGGACTGGAGTGCATCGTTACCCCCGGCAACCACATTTTGATTTGATTTACGTTACTGTAAAAGTTTTCATTCGTTAATTTGTGGGTTCTAGTGCCCTTGTCAAAAGGGGGCATTTAATTTTACATTCTACCAAAGTAGTTGTAGAGTTGTTGAGTTGTGAGTGGCTTAGCCAGTCACGTGATATTCACAAGGCTCAATAAAACCCCAGCCAGTTGGGTTCGGGGAAGCCACGATGAGGCAGGTGGTTGTGAGTCCGATGGGCGAACTGGTAATGTGTTGTGTGATTGTTAAAGCTTTTGCTAATAAACCAACTAGGTCTTAATAGCAATGTGTTGCTATGAATCCTGAAGCAAAGAACCCACAAAGCAAATACATTGCACCCAGGAGTGAATAAAAAAGCTAAAGATAGCCTGAGATTGCTTGCCTGTCTGTTCATCAATCTGTGCAGATCAGAATGTTTGTATCAGTTCTGGGCCGCGGACCAAAAATCCCAGCACTTTAAGATTGTGTTGCATCTGGTACAAAGTGCGACATCTGAAACGTCTCCGATGTAGTGTCTATAATATATTAATAGAGATGTTTCTAATTTAGAAAACTGTGAGTTACAGAAGAAGCAATGTGGAGGAAGAGTATTAAGTTGCATGAAATTGCCAAACTCACTGAGAAAGGCCAGAGATTCGGCCAATAATTGCGGTCCCTTCGTGTGTGTACGATGTGCGCACGTACCCAAAGAGGCCCCGCAAATGCTGGCTCTTGGCACACGTTGCGCACGTGCAGAAAAGCAGCTTTTGTGATCTATCAGAATGTCTTTTGACAGATCACACGCATCCCCGGGAGAAGGACATCCACGGAACAGTGATTTGGGCTATTTGCCCAACTCGTGTCCAGTGAATGTCCTTCAAACTCTTACGCCTGGCGTATAGCCTACTTTTACCAGCGTAAGAGTTTTAAAACAGTGAAATATTAAATTTACTCACTCATTCTTATGTTAAAAACCCTGTCCATTAAGGTAAGTTTATTTTTAACCCTATTAAAACATATCAAAAACAAATTTAAAACAATATATTTTTTTTCTAAAACATTCAATTTCAATTAATTTTAAATATGTGAGGTCGTTTTTAAATTTATTGTGTTGTGTTTCTATGTTTTTTGGGGTGGTATTCTCATTGATAGTAGTGGGAATTCCGTCCAAACAGAGCTCCCATTTTCACTGAGAATACAGGTACAACATCCGAAATCCAGAATCATCGGGACCGAGTCCGTTTCGGTTTTGGGGTTTTTCCGGATTTCAGATGAGAAAATCAATAGTATGAAATCCAGAATCCCTGACCGAATCCATGCCGGGTTTTGAGCAGCGAGGTTCAAAATCCGGCAAAACCCAAAATCCGTCACGGATTCTATCATGGATTCCAGAATTCAGACTTGATTTTCTTGTCTGAAACCCGGAACCCTTGACTGAATCTCTGCCGGATTTCGGGTTATGCCTCAAAAATATCAAGTTTTCGGAAACTAATTCCGGATTTCGGACAACTCCATCAGCTGAGCGCAAATTATCCGCCTCTTGGACAATCCCGTTTTTTGGAGTTCTGGATTCTGGACGTTACACCTATAATAGATAGTGATTGGTGGTCCAGGCCCACATAATCCCAGGATACGAATCCATTCCAGACATGTTGCCGTATGCTGGACTGCGAAACTAGGCCTCAGACCGCAATCCTACGTCCCTCCGGGACCACCAGGTAGTTTTGTTAAACATTTTTCGGTCGGTGGCGTTCGCCCGATGGAAGCCTCCGACCGCAATTTTCCCCCCCCCATTGTTTTTTTTGCGGGAAATGCAAAAAATGTCAGATAGGTAGAGCCACATTGTGCAATAGAAAAATACTGCGGATGCTGGAATCCGAAGCAGAAACAGAAAATGCTGGAAGGACTCAGCAGGCCGTGCAGCGTTCGTGGTGAGAGAAACAGAGTTAACGTTTCAGGTCTGAGATCCTTGTGCTCTCCTGACGTTATAACTGAGGCCCATTATTGGCGAAGGAGAGCTTTGCTCTGAGACTGGCTGTGGGGCACTTAGCCTGGCAGTGCCAGAGGTGGGATTTGATTCCATTCCATTCCTTCACCTCAATGCTAGAATATCATCATCATCATAGGCAGTCCCTCGGAATCGAGGAAGACTTTGTTCCACTCTTAAAATGGGTCCTTAGGTGGCTGAATAGTCCAATATGAGAGCCACAGTCCCTGTCACAGGTGGGACAGATAGTCGTTGAGGGAAAGGGAGGGTGGGACTGGTTTGCCACATGCTCTTTCCGCTGCCTGCGCTTGATTTCTGCATGCTCTCGGTGATGAGACTCGAGGTGCTCAGCGCCCTCCCGGATGCACTTCCTCCACTTAGGGCGGACTGGTCTTTGGCCAGGGACTCCCAGGTGTCAGTGGGGATGCTTCACTTTATCAGGGAGGCTTTGAGGGTGTCCTTGTAACGTTTCCTCTGCCCACCTTTGGCTCGCTTGTCAAGAAGGAGTTGCGAGTAGAGCGCTTGCTTTGGGAGTCTCGTGTCCGGCAAGCGAATAATGTGGCCTGCCCAATGGGGCTGATCAAGTGCGGTCAGTGCTTCAATGCTGGGGATGTTGGCCTGGACGACAACGCTGATGTTGGTGCGTCTATCCTCCCAGGGGATTTGTAGGATCTTGCGGAGTGCAGAGATGAGCAAGAGTATGAAAACTCAATGGTTCCCTAACTTGGAAGACTGCAACTACTCTGCCTTATGTCAGCCATGGCTCAGTGGCCTGCACCCTCGCCTCTGATTCATAAGGTTGTGGGTTCATCGTCCCACTCCAGGGACTTGAGCACAAAAACCTGAGGGACTGCTGCACTGTTGGAGGTGCCGTCTTTCGGATGAGGCATTAAACCGAGGCCCCGTTTGCCCTCTCAGGTGGATGTAAAAGATCCCAGGGCACCAACCCCCCTGGACCGTTATCCCTGGTGTCCTCGGGCCAATATTTTTCCCTCAACCAACATTATTAAAAAACAGATGAGCTGGTCATTATCACATTGCTGTTTGTGGGAGCTTGCTGTGCGCAAATTGCTGCGTTACCTACATTACGACAGTGACTACACTTCAAAAGTACTTCATTGGCTGTAAAGCGCTTTGGGACATCCTATAAGATGTGAAAGGTGCTATATGAATGCAAGTCTTTCTACTCCTATACTTAGATTGAGCACGGGGATAGAGAGATGAGCATTGAGGTGGCAGCTGATATAATAAGATTTAAACGTTTATTAAGCAGGAGTTGCACCTATTTATTACAGGTTTCAGTTACGGCCTGGAGGAATGGAGTTTTATTCTCTCCTTTATTGGCAGGGCTCAGCAGGCAAGGTTTGAGTTATGCCTTGGTGCACAGTTGTTGACACTGGTCTTAACTTTAATTGAGAGAATGATACTTTAATTAGCTTAAACGCTTCCTGACTTCAGTGCCAATGTAATTTGGGAAAAGAAGCAGTGTCACAATCTCTGGCAGAGCTGTGGCTCAATTGGCAGCACTCTTGCCTCTGAATCAGATGGTTTTATGGGACTCCCGTCCACTCCAGGGACTTAAGCACAACATCTAGCCTGACACTCCCAGTGCTGAGGGAGTGCTGCACTGTCAGAGGTGCCATCTTTCGGATAAGATGTTACCTTGGTCCCATTTGCTCTCTCAGGTAGTGGATGTAAAAGATCCCATGGTACTATTTCTAAGAAGAGCAGGGGAATTATCCCCAATGCCCTGGCCAATATTTATCCTCCAATCAACATCATTAAAAACAGATTATTTGCTCATTATTACATTGCTGCTTGTAGGAGTTTGCTGTGCGCAAATTCATTGTCCCGTTTCTTACATTACAACAGTGACGACACTTCAAAAGTACTTCATTGTATGTAAAGAACTTTGAGACATCCGATGGTCGTGAAAGACGCTATATAAATTCAAGTCTTTCTTTTTTCTCTTAGTGCCCATAAGGCTGTAGGATAATGCCACACGGATTGGTTCAAGTTCTTCTGCGATTGTGGCGAAGACACAATGGGCTCAATTTTCCACATGGGTGATTTTTGGCGCAGTTGAAGAGGTACGTCCAATTTTTTAGTGGCCCAAATGCGCCCCCAAACAAAATCCAAGTTTCGCCGGAATTAACTTTGATTTGGAACGGTGAAGATTGGCCTTGTGGTTAGAGCTCTTTAGGCCTGCGCCGGAAACTGATGTTGCTAGGGTAACGAGGGATGCTCAGAAGGGCTGAGGTTGGAAACTGTAAAAGGGCTGAGGCTGGGCTAGAAATTGAAGCCGCTGCCATCCCAGGCCGAAATGACCCACACCGGCCTATATCTATCCCGGGCCGAAAGGACCCGTACTGGCCCACACCTATCCCAGGCCGAAATGACCCACACCGGCCCATATCTATCCTGGGCCGAAAGGACCCGCACTGGCTCACACCTATCCCAGGCTGAAAGGACCTGCACTGGCCCACACCTATCCCAGGCTGAAAAGACCTGCACTGGCCCACACCTATCCCGAGCCGAAAGGACCCGTACTGGCCCACACCTATCCCAGGCCGAAATGACCCACACCGGCCCACACCTATCCTGGGCTGAAAGTACCTGCACTGGCCCACACCTATCCCGAGCCGAAAGGACCTGCACTGGCCTACACCTATCCCAGGCTGAAAGGACCTGCACTGGCCCACACCTATCCTGGGCTGAAAGGACCCGCACTGGCCCACACCTACCCCAGGCTGAAATGACCCACCCCCCCGCCACCTACCTGCCCTGTCTTCAGCTCCGCTGAGCAATGGCGTCTTCTCTCCGCTGATTTTCTCCTCTCCGCGCCGATTTGCTTTTGTGCAGGGAAGATTTTTCACCAAGGGTGCAGTGCGCCGTTTTAGAAAAAAATCGTACTTGGCCAAACTCGCTTAAATAGCCAGAAGTGGCGTACATGGCAGGTTCCGCCCCCAGTGACATTAAAAAATTGGGAGCTAAATAAAATCGGACGTAACTATTTTCGATCGGCACAGAAACTTTGGCCGAACTTGCAGATTATTATCTGCTCAAAAAAAAAGCTCCATACGCCAAAAGAACAGCGCAGAATGGTGGTCAAAATTGAACCTATTGTTAGGTCACAGTAACTGGAAATTCGAGTGTTTTGTGCCGCCCACTAACGCCACAAAATGGCAGAAAAACGTGGGCCGGCGCTCCTCCGCCAGTTGGGGGTGGGTCCCGCCGTGGCCGCCATTTTCTGGAGGTCTACTGCGCTGCCGTTGACTGTTACCGGCGGGAGTATTTTAATAAGGTGGTGTGTGACGTCAATCGGCATGCCACACCGAGTGGACGGCAGCTCATCCATTTTGGGGTTCTCCGCTCACAGTGTCGCCCACGTGAATTCAGGCCATTATTTGTTGCCGCTAGCAGCATTAACGGCCACGGGGAGTCTGGCAGGACTTCTGAGCCTGGACGGCGGAACTTGGAGCTCCTCCTTTGCCAAGGTTCATACATACCAACAAAAGAATTAGGAGGAGTAGGCCATTTGGCCCCTCGAGCCTGCTCCGCCATTCAATAAGATCATGGCTGATCTGATCTTGGCCTCAACTCCATTTCCCTGCCCGCCCCCCCCCCCCATAACCCTTGACTCCCTTATCGGTCAAAAATCTGTCTATCTCCACCTTAAATACATTGAATATATCCTTCTGACATTAGCGCTGCAAAGCACGTGTTGCACTAGCAATTGCCGCCATGCTGGTGGTCCTGAGCAGCCAGAACCAAAATGCCGGTACTACCTGCGCTCTCGCGGCCTGCGGGAGGTGTTCTTGGCCGCCGGTGTTACCGGCAGTTTTCCAGCTTTCCCCGATTTAGAAACATAGAAACATAGAAAATAGGTGCAGGAGTAGGCCATTCGGCCCTTCTAGCCTGCACCGCCATTCAATGAGTTCATGGCTGAACATGCAACTTCGGTACCCCATTCCTGCTTTCTCACCATACCCCTTGATTCCCCTAGTAGTAAGGACTTCATCTAACTCCTTTTTGAATATATTTAGTGAATTGGCCTCAACAACTTTCTGTGGTAGAGAATTCCACAGGTTCACCACTCTCTGGGTGAAGAAATTCCTCCTCATCTCAGTCCTAAATGGCTTCCCCCTTATCCTTAGACTGTGACCCCTGGTTCTGGACTTCCCCAACATTGGGAACATTCTTCCTGCATCTAACCTGTCTAACCCCGTCAGAATTTTAAACGTTTCTATGAGGTCCCCTCTCATTCTTCTGAACTCCAGTGAATACAAGCCCAGTTGATCCAGTCTTTCTTGATAGGTCAGTCCCACCATCCCGGGAATCAGTCTGGTGAACCTTCGCTGCACTCCCTCAATAGCAAGAATGTCCTTCCTCAGGTTAGGAGACCAAAACTGTTCCAGGGCTCTGTATCTGGAGCGGAGGATGCTCGATGCTGCCGCAAAATGGAAATGACCATTTACCTTCATCAGCATCAGATCTCAGCGCAAACTAGCAAAGTGCATTCACTTTGTATTACGGCATGCTCATAGCTTGCCTCCGCAGGGCCTTCCAAAGTAGACAGACGGACTTTGCCTCCATGCAATTGTGTGGACTTGTAGGAGAAACGTTCTGGGAGACGGGCTTCTAAATTTGATGACGTTCCATCCGTCTGCCTGCCTTCTCCATATCAAACATGAATTCATCAGGCTCGCTCCTTGCCTCTGGCAACCAGGCCCTGCCCACAGTGATGACTGACAGCTACAAGATTAATAATTGCACACCGGGCTTTACATAAATTACAGCTCCGTAATTAAAAAAAAAAAGAATGAAATCGGAAACGGATGTTTGGGGTTATTTTGGGAAGTGCTTCAAAATTAAATGAAGAGATTAGGTTGGAGTCTGATCATGAATGCATCTGTTTCTCTCTGCTAAGCAAAACTCGGAGGTAAGTATTTACTCAGATTTAAAACACTAAAACAGATCATTCCTTCTCTCCTGTGATATGTTTCAGTAACACACCAGCTGCATCATTCAGAGTGCGTTCGCCTTTAATATCGATCTTTTCGTGTCTATCAAGGTTAAGAATGTCAGAGCTGGAAAATCGATCCATTTCTGCACTTTTTGCACCCAGCCTCCATAACAAACACTGCCAGGTCAACAATCGTATCGCCACCCTTAACCCGCAGTGTATTCCCAACATTACCTAGTTTTATGTCGGGATATGTGGTAAGGCAACACAACGCTTGAGTGGGAAAAACTCATCATCATCATAGGCAATCCCTCGGAATCGAGGAAGACTTGCTTCCACTCTTAGAATGAGTCCTTAGGTGGCTGAACAGTCCAATATGGAAATTACAGTCTCTGTCACAGGTAGGACAGATAGTTGTTGAGGGAAAAGGAGGGTGGGAGAGATTTGCCGGCCGTCTGTACACTTGAGCTCATCCAAAACCCTACTGCTAAATCTCGATCACTCATCACCTACTGTGCTCGCTGACTTCCATTGAATTGCATCGACAAAACCTCGATTTTAAAATCCCCATCCTTGTGCTCATATCCCTCCATGGCCTCACCCCCTCCCTATCTCCGTAACCTCCTCCAGCCCCACTTGAGGAGTAATTTCTTCACTCAGAAGGTCGTGAATCTTTGGAATTCTATTGGAGAGCTGTGGAGGCTGGATCATTAAATGTATTTAAGGTGGAGATCGACAGATTTTTGAACGATCAGGGAGTCAAGGGTTATGGGGATCGGGCAGGGAAGTGGAGCTGAGGCTAAGATCAGATCAGCCATGATCGTATTGAATGGTGGAGCAGGCTCGAGGGGCCAAATGGCCGACTCCTGCTCCTATTCCTTATGTTGTTATGCACCGCCATTACAAAAAGCCGCAGCCTCACTGGACTGCTGCGAAAAAGTTTGTTTTGGCACTGCCGGGCGGGCTGCAGATTCTTACGGTGGAATTTTGCCATGAGGGTGGGTAGATCGGCGGTGCGCACCATGGTGAGGCACTTAGCACGGATCGGCAGCAGCGGAGCGGTGTGTGGGGCTGGGCGGGGGGGGGGGGTCGGGAAACGGGGCATCACCGGGATAACAAGGGAGCGGAATTTTGATAATGGCGGCCACTACACGGAAAGGCGGCCATTGCACTCCGCAGTGTGGCCTCCACTTTCCAGTGATAAGAGGCCTTCAGGAAAGGGGCAATTTCGGCCCCCAAATGTCACTTTTTGTTTTCCTTTTTACTTCATTTATTAATTATGGGTGTAAAAGTGCTTAGCAACAACAACTTGTTTTTATATAGCACCTTTTAACATAGTGAAACATCGAGTCGCATAAGTAGAAATTAGCGCAGGTGAGCAAAAGCTGGGTCAAAGAGGTAGGTTTTAAGGTGCGTTTTGAAGGAGGAAAGAGAGGTAGAGAGGGCGAGAGATTCAGGCAGGGAGTTCCAGAGCTTGGGGCCCAGGCAACAGAAGGCACGGCCACCGATGGTTGAGCGATTATAATCTGGGAGAGGGCAGAATTAGAGGAGCGCAGACATCTCGCGGGAGGGGGGGGGTTGTGAAAAATGAAACATTACATCAATTTCAATGTAAAGATTTTAAATTTTACAGGTAAATAAATCCTGGCCTCTCTACAAATACACCCCCCAATTTAATCAACCTAATAATTGGATTCCCCTTTCAGATTTACATGTACTTATGACTTTCACTCCAATGCACATGAAGGATTGTCGGATATACCTACAGCTTAAATTACAAAGCCTGTGTAATGTTATCGCATGCGAAGGGATTAAAACCAGGGTTGTTCTGGAGCTGTCAGCATTATTTAAGCTGCTGGCCAGCTCTGGCTGGCTTCCTATGTTGGCACGCATGTGCCAGACGGATCTATCAGCCTGGATTGGTGCCCAGGCACTGTTGGTGAATTGCCAATAACGGCCCTGACACTTTACAATGATGGAACTCCGTCAGTATATTTTTAATCTAACTTAGAACTCCCGCTGATGGTAAAGAAAAAAGAAAGAGCTGGATTTATATCGCGCCTTTCACGACCACCGGACGTCTCAAAGCGCTTTACAGCCAATGAAGTACTTTTTGGAGTGTAGTCACTGTTGTAATGTGGGAAACGCGGCAGCCTATTTGTGCACAGCAAGCTCCCACAAACAGCAATGTGATAATGAGTGGATAATCTGTTTTTTTTGTGATGTTGATTGATGGATAAATATTGGCCAGGACACCGGGGATAACTCCCCCTGCTCTTCTTCGAAATATTGCCTCGGGATCTTTAGCGTCCACCTGAGAGGGCAGATGGGGTCTCGGTTTAACGTCTCATCCGAAAGACGGCATCTCCGACAGTGCAGCACTCCCTCAGTACTGCATTTGAGTGTCAGCCTAGATTGTTTGAGCTCAAGACCCTGGACACCCGAATGTCTCAAAGAACTGAGTGCCTGACAGATATGGAAGGTTCCTGGTTTACGTCCCGATCTGCTGAGCCAGCTGAAGTAAGCCAGCACAAGGTTTACAAAGAAAGAAAGAACTTGCATTTCTACAGAACCTTTCATGACCTCAGGACGTCCCAGAAGAGCTTTGCAGCCCCTTTTGAAGTGTAGTCAATGCTGTAATATAAGGAAACGCGGCAGTGCACAGTAAGGCCCCACAAACACCAATGAGATAATGATTTTTTTTAAAATTCTTTCACAGGATGTGGGTTTCGCTGGCAAGGCCGGCATTTATTGCCCATCCCTAATTGCCCCTTGAGAAGGTGGTGGTGAGCCGCCTTCTTGAACCGCTGCAGTCCGTGTGGTGAAGGTGCTCCCACAGTGCTGTTAGGGAGGGAGTTCCAGGATTTTGACCCAGCGACGATGAAGGAACGGCCGACATATTTCCAAGTCAGGATGGTGTGTGACTTGGAGGGGAACGTGGAGCTGGTGGTGTTCCCATGCGCCTGCTGCCCTTTGTCCTTCTAGGTGGCAGAGGTCGCGGGTTTGGGAGGTGCTGCCGAAGAAGCCTTGGCGAGTTGCTTCAGTGGCATCCTGTAGATGGTACACACTGCAGCCACGGTGCGCCGGTAGTGGAGGGAGTGAATGTTTAAGATGGGTGATGGGGTGACGATAAAGCGGGCTGCTTTGTCCTGGATGGTGTCGAGCTTTTTGAGTGTTGTTGGAACTGCACTCATCCGGGCAAGTGGAGAGTCTTCCATCACACTCCTGACTTGTGCCTTGTGGATGGAGGCAAGGGCTGGATTTATGTTGTGCTGCTGCCTCTGGTTGTGCCCCAGAGGGGCTGTAATGGTTTTGGAAATGGGTGCTGCCCAGCCGGCCAGCTTCCAGCGCCCTGCCGGGACATTTGCTGCCGGTTTTGTGGAGGCGCTGAGCAGTACCGCCAGGGAGCATTGAGCCAGTGTGCAATGCCCCCTGGTTGCGACAGCGTTGTGAAATTTGTTTGGAGCAGGACCCGTAGCACCCTCCCCCTAGTGGGACCACCTGGGTAAGCGGGCGGTCCGAGCTGTAGCGGCCGCAGTGAGGGAAAGAATGATTCCATGAGGTAAGTGTGATCGTTTTTTATTTTGAGATTTATCTTTATGTGGGGTGAGCAAGGTGGTTTTTTTTGTAAAATTTTTTTTCCAGGGGAAGCCTCTCTTAGGGTGTTCCGAGACCGGCTATTTAGCTCGGGATTTTCAGTTGCTCAGCTGGTCTAGTGCCCCGAGGGAGGTGTGTAACGCCTCCCTTAGCGCTCCGCCCCACACTCAGGGCCCAGCTGCTGAATTTTGTGGCTGCCAACGCGAACCATTTCCCACAACAAAAGTTACCTCCTCGTCGCCATTAGCGCCCCGAGAAATCATCCAACCGAAATTCCAGCCCAAACACTTTGTGCAGTCCGGAGGTGCGTTTCTTGCCAGGGAATAGCCAGCTTCTGGCCTGTCCTTTGCAGCCACAATATTTATGTGGCTGGCACCCACAAGCTTCTCACTCAGAAGCGAGATTGCTATCCACTGAGCCACGGCTGGCATCCAGGTCTCCGTACTACCCTGCGGAGCTCGGGAGGACTACAGAGAGCGATAGCCAGAAACAAATCCAAACATGGGACAGTGATACACGGTTTTTATTCTCCCAAGCATGGAGCAAAAAAAATGAAGTATAAAGGCACCTTGAAATAACGAGATTAAATTCCCTAATTCAGGAGCTGTCACCGCTAATCAGAGAATCGGTGCCACAGCCTTGTAGATAGAGGCTCCGAAATTAGGCTCCCGGCCATTTTTTCGGTGGGGGGGATAAAATCTGCTCTGAAGACAACTCCAAATCTTCACGGTGCTTTTTTTTATCTGCCCAAGTTCTTTCCTTTACTGCCCGATCAACACAATTTCACAGCTGTGTTGCAGTCTGTGAACCGAGACTCCTGTTACCCTCTGACATCTGGTAGTAATGATTTAATTGCTTGCCGTAAGTGCATCGCTCGGCAAAAATGTGAAAGCATCGAGCCCCCCCGCCCCCCCCCCCCCCCATCCCTACCTCCGGCTGCCCGGCACTGAGTACCACAGTGCCACATCTGGAATGTGTCCAAACTCAAACAGAGATCAGTATTTGTATCCCATATTCCTCAGCTTTTCACGTTCTGTAATGCTGAACTCTTATGTCTTATCAATTTAGATTTTTAAAAACCAAGAGGAACTTTTACAGACTTTATGACCGAATCTTACTGGCTCATAGTTGGAAAACTTCGATTATATGAAGGAAGAATTATGATGGGGGGTTTTTTGATAGAGTAAATATTGAGAAACTGTTTCCACTGGCTGGAGGATCAGTAACCAGAGGACACAGATTGGCCAAAAAAAACAGAAACGAGATGAGGAGAATTTTTTTTTATGCAGCGAGTAAGGGAATCAAGGATTATGGGGAGCGGGTGGGGAAAGTCAAGCTGAGGTCAGGATTGTCAGGTATCTTACACGGCCACTGTTGGTACTATATCAAGGTGTGCCACCAGAGGGCACTGCAGTGGGAGACTCGTAGGTTACCTGTACAGGTGTGCCTGGCCTAGTATGAAAGGCGGGCCATCAGGTGTGATCCTCATTCTGGAGTTAACTAATAAAGGACTAAGGTCACTACAGTTCAAGTGCAACACACTGCCTCGTGGAGTCATTGTTAGAGTATCTAAGGACACAACAAGGATCAGATCAGCCATGGTCTTATTGAATGGCGGATCAGACTCGAGGGGCCAAATAGTCTTCTCCTGCTCCTATTTCTTAAATTCTTACCAGTTGTTGTGATCTGGAATGCGCTGTCTGAAAGAGCGGTGGAAGCAGATTCAACAGTAACTTTCAAAAGGAATTGGATAAACACTTGACAAATAATAATTTACCGGTCGATGGGGAAAGAGCGGGGGAGTGGGACTAATTGGACAGATCTTTCAAAGGTGTGACACAGGAAAGATGGGCCGAATGGCTTTTTCGAAAGGAAGAACCTCTATTTATAGAGCTCCTTTCACAAACCCCGTTATAATTTTAAAGACCCCAATTATGCCACCCCTCAGCCTGCTTTCTAGAGAGCAGAGCCCCCGTGTTGTCAATATTTCCTGATAGTTATAAACTCTCAGTTCTGGTACCATCCTTGTAAGTATTTTTTGCACCTTCTCCAAAGCCTCTATATCCTTTTTGCGATACGGAGTCCAGAGCTGTGTGCAGTATTCTATGTGTGGTCTCACCAAGGTTTGATACAAGCTTAAATTGGCTTCCTTGCTTTTCAATTCTACTGCTCTGCAACTTAACCCCAGTGCTCGGTTAGCCATACAGAGCAGAATGGTCTTCGGTTCAATCTTCAGCCTTCGCTGAGTTGTCCAAGGTCAGGAGTTGGAATGTTGCATTTGGCTTCGGTCCTCTGGGTTGGGATGGGCAACTTCTGATTACTTCCTCAGCGCTACCTGTTGGGATGTACATGTGCAGCTGTGAAGGCACCACCACGGTCAAAGAGTCTGCTGGTTAAACAATGCCTTGATTTTTAAATTCTCATCCTCGTTTTCAAATCCCTCCATGGCCTCATCCCTCCCTATCTCTGCAACCTCCTCAAGCCCCACAACCCACCGAGATCTCTGCGATCCTCCAATTCTGATCTCTTGAGCATCTCTGATTTTAATCGCTCCACCATTGGTGGCTGTGCCTTCAGCTGCCTGGGCCCCAAGGCCTGGAACACCCTCCCTAAACCTCTCCGCCTCGCTGCCTCGCTTTCCTCCTTTAAGACACTCATTAAAACCTACCTCTTTGAACAAGATTTTGGTCATCTGACCTAATTTCTCCTTATGTGGCTCGGTGTCAAATTTAGTTTTTTGTCATTTCTGTGAAACGCCTTTGGACATTTTACTACGTTAAAGTTGTTGCTGTTGTTTCCTCTCAGATGTGAACAAATAGCCACTTAGGTGAGGTAAAAGGAGGCACCTGATTGGGCCTGAGCAGGGATGTACTTCCCGGTGTCCTGGCCAATATTTATCCCTCAACCCAACATCACTACAAAAGCAGACTATCTAATCATTATCACATTGCTGTTTGTGGGAGCTTGCTGTGCGCAAATTGGCTGCTGCCAATTACACTACAACAGTGACTACACTCCAAAAAGTATTTTGTTGGCTGTAAAGTGTTTAAAGAAAGACTTGCATTTATATAATGCCTTTCACGATCACCGGACATTTCAAAGCGCTTTACAGCCAATGAGGTACTTTTGGAGTGCAGTCATCATCATCATAGGCAGTCCCTCGAGTGAGGATGACTTGCTTCCACAAGAGTTCACAGATGTTTCAATGAAGGACCCGATGTTCCAGTCCTGAACTCCAATTGAGGGGGTGGAAGATGCCTGTGCGTGGATTTTTTTTTAACGTGGGGTGACCGTTGCACACCAGCCACCACACGGGCTCGACAGAGCGAGGTCTTGGTCCAGTGGCAAGTGTTAACCAGGAAGACTGGAGACCTGCTCTGCTGCATGGACCTAGTGCGCCCACATATCGCAGTGTGGGCTTGGCCCGTGCTGCCCCTGGGCCCTCGGCTCTTCTGGGCCCCGTACCCTCATTCGCTGCACCTTCGCCCACAATGTTCCAGGGCCCGACGCTCCAGCTCTATTTATAGCCCCGACCTGCGGTGGTATTCTCACACAGGTCAGGGCGACCCACATCACCTTAAATATGTGTGCTCTGATTACCGATCATTCTGCCAGTGGAAAGAGTTTCTCCTTATTTACTCTATCAAAACCGTTCATGAATTTGAACACCTCCATCAAATCTCTTCTTAACCCTCTCTGCTCTAAGGAGAACATCCACAGCTTCTCCAGTCTCTCCCCATCCCTGGTACCATTCTAGTAAATCTCTTCTGCACCCTCTCCAAGACCTTGACATCCTTCCTAAAGCATGGTGCCCAGAATTGAACAATACTCTAGCGGAGGTCTAATCTCCTATTGTAATAGAAACATAGAAACATAGAAAATAGGTGCAGGAGTAGGCCATTCGGCCCCTCGAGCCTGCACCACCATTCAATATGATCATGGCTGATCTTGAAACTTCAGTACCCCAATCCTGCTTTCTCTCCAAACCCCTTGATCCATTTAACTGTAAGGGCCACATCTAACTCCCTTTTGAATATATCTAACAAACTGGCCTCAACAACTTTCTGTGGTAGAGAATTCCACAGGTTCACAATTCTCTGAGTGAAGAAGTTTCTCCTCATCTCGGTCTTAAATGGCTTACCCCTTACCCTTAGACTGTGACCCCTGGTTCTGGACTTCCCCAACATCGGGAACATTCTTCCTGCATCTAACCTGTCCAATCCCGTCAGAATTTTATATGTTTCTATGAGATCCCCTCTCATTCTTCTAAATTCCAGTGAATATAAGCCTCGTCAATCCAGTCTTTCTTCATATGTCAGTCCTGCCATCGCGGGAATCAGTCTGGTGAACCTTCACTGCACTCCCTCAACAGCAAGAATGCTCTTCCTCAGATTAGGAGACCAAAACTGAACACAATATTCCAGGTGAGACCTCACCAAGGCCCTGTACAACAGCAGTAAGACCTCCCTGCTCCTATACTCAAATCCCCTAGCTATGAAGGCCAACATGCCATTTGCCTTCTTCACCACCTGCTGTACCTGCATGCCAACTTTTTAAGTGACTGATGTACCATGACACCCAGGTCTCATTGTACCTCCCCTTTTCCTAATCTGCCGCCATTCAGATAATATTCTGCCTTCACGAGACAGCCAATTTGCACACAGCAAGCTCCCACAAACAACAATGTGACACTGACCAGATAATCCATTTTTTTTTCTGTTATGTTGATTGATGGATAAATATTGACCAGGACACCCGGGAATATCGCCCCTGCTCTTCTTCGAAATAGTGTCGTGGGATCTTTTACGTCCACCTGAGAGAGCAGACAAAGCCTCGGTTTAGCATCTCATCCGATAGTTGGCACCTCCGACAGATACAAAGATAGATGGGAAAGCAAGTTGTGAGGAGGACACAAAAAATCTGCAAAGGAATATAGACAGGCTAGATGAGTGGGAAAAAATTGGCAGGTAGAGTATAATGTGGGAAAGTGTGAGGTTATCCACTTTGGTAGAAAAAATAAAAATGCAAATTATTATTAGAAAGGAGAAAAATTACAAATTGTTGCAGTACAGAGGGATCTGGGGGTCCTTGTGTATGAAACATAAAACATTAGCATGCAGGTACAGCAAATGATCAGGAAGGCAAATGGAATGTTGGCCTTTATTGCAAGGGGGATAGAGTATAAAAGCAGAGAAGTCCTGTTACAACTGTACAGGGTATTGGTGAGGCCACACCTAGAATACCGCTTATAGTTTTGGTCTCCATATTTAAGGAGGAATATACTTGTATTGGAGGTTGTTCAGAAAAGGTTCACTCAGTTGATTCCTGAGATGAGGGACTTGATTTATGAAGAAAGGTTGAGCAGGTTGGGCCTGTACTCAGTAGAGTTTAGAAGAATGAGAGGTGATCTTATTGAGACATATAAGATAATCAGGAGTCTTGACAAGGTAGATGCAGAGAGGATGTTTCCACTCATGGGGTAATTGAGAACTAGGGGGCATAGTTTTAGAATAAGGGGTCGCCCATTTGAAACTGAGATGAGGAGAAATGTCTTCTCTCAGAGGGTTGTGAATCTGTGGAATTCTCTGCCCCAGAGAGCTGTGGAGGCTGGGTCATTGAATATATTCAAGGTGGGGATAGACAGATTTTTGAGCAATAAGGGAGTAAAGGGTTATGAGGAGCGGGCGGGGAAGTGAAGCTGAGTCCATGATCGGATCAGCCATGATCTTAATAAATGGCGGAGCAGGCTCGAGGGGCCAAATGACCTACTCCTGCTCCTATTTCTTATGTTCTTATGACAGTGTAGCGCTCCCTCAGTAGTACGGCACTGGAGTGTCAGCTGAGATTTTTTATTTTATGTGCTCAAGTTCCTGGCGTGGGACCTGCAGAGGTGCAATAAAATGCAAATTATTCTCCCCCCAACCCCCCCTGCCCCTCGGCCCCAACCACATTCCCGCAACATGAGCCATTGCCTTTGGGAGCGAGGGAAATAAATCATCAGAAGGATATGAAGAATATAATGTTGCACAGGTCCCCTACAGCTGATAGCGAGTCTGGTGACATCTCAATTGCAGCACTGGTTATGAATGAAGTGGCTTAAGGTGAAAGCTGATGTCATGTTCTTTGTGCGAGTGTGTCTGCTAGATTGTGCAGCGCTGGGTGTGGGGAGAGTGGATAATTAAAGCGAGCATTTAGCAAAAAAAAAATTGCAAATCATGAACTGTTCAATTAATATTTTATAAACGCAACAAAATGCCTTTGAACCAAATGGAGTAGTGGCAGAGACTCGATCCCAATAGTGCAATATAATAATCCATGATGCCATGAATACTAAATACTTATTTAGCGACAGGACTTTGGGATCGGAGGTATCTGTGTGGAATTAATTATCGGTATTTGCAAAATCTCAACTGCTCCTCTCGCTCCGTGTTTATTTGGTGAAGATTTACAAAAACATGCCACCACATGTTTGATCAGTCATTACAACTGGAAGAAGATTTCATTTGCAGCCTTTGTTTTGAAGAATGGAAAAAAAAACCCACACACACACACACGAGCGAGCGAGCTTTTAAAGTCAGCTTCTGGCGAAGACTGGCTCTCACACCGAGTCCCATTTATTTTTTGTCATCTCCCCTCAGCACACATTCTGGCCCAGTGCCAGTGTGTTGTGATGTGTGATACCACCGAGAGACAGAAAGACTTGCATTTATATAGCGCCTTTCACTCACACAGCCAATGAATTACTTTCGAAGTGCAGTCACTGTTGTCACGTGGGAAACGCGGCAGCCAAATTGCACACCGCCAGCTCCCACAAACAGCAATGTGATAATGACCAGATAATCTGTTTTTTTAGTGATGTTGATTGAGAGATAAATATTGGCCCAGGA
This sequence comes from Pristiophorus japonicus, assembly GCF_044704955.1. Lineage (NCBI taxonomy): Eukaryota > Metazoa > Chordata > Chondrichthyes > Pristiophoridae > Pristiophorus > Pristiophorus japonicus. The sequence goes on from NC_091989.1 coordinate 183,917,996, forward strand.
CACCGGGGATAACTCCCACGTCCTTCTGCGAAATAGTGCTATGAGATCTTTAATGTCCACCCGAGAGAGCAGACGGCGCCTCAGTTTAACGCCTCATCTGAAAGACGGCACCTCCGACAGTGCATCTGTCCCATTTACTCTGTCACTCCCTCTCTATTTCTCTCTACCCTTCTGCTCTCTCTCACTCTCTATCTTTTTCTAGCTCTCTATCTCGCTGTCTCTCTGCATGTGGCTCTTTATCCAGCTTTTTATTTCTCTATCTTACACAGTTTCTGGAATGCATCTTTCATAGAAACATAGAAACATAGAAAATAGGTGCAGGAGTAGGCCATTCGGCCCTTCGAGCCTGCACCGCCATTCAATGAGTTCATGGCTGAACATGCAACTTCAGTACCCCGTTCCTGCTTTCTCACCATACCCCTTGATCCCCCTAGTAGTAAGGACTTCATCTAACTCCTTTTTGAATATATTTAGTGAATTGGCCTCAACAACTTTCTGTGGTAGAGAATTCCACAGGTTCACCACTCTCTGGGTGAAGAAATTCCTCCTCATCTCGGTCCTAAATGGCTTACCCTTTATCCTTAGACTGTGTCCCCTGGTTCTGGACTTCCCCAACATTGGGAACATTCTTCCTGCATCTAACCTGTCTAACCCCGTCAGTTTTAAATGTTTCTATGAGGTCCCCTCTCATTCTTCTGAACTCCAGTGAATACAAGCCCAGTTGATCCAGTCTTTCTTGATAAGTCAGTCCTGCCATTCCAGGAATCAGTCTGGTGAACCTTCGCTGCACTCCCTCAATAGCAAGAATGTCCTTCCTCAGGTTAGGAGACCAAAACTGTACACAATACTCGAGGTGTGGCCTCACCAAGGCCCTGTACAACTGTAGCAACACCTCCCTGCCCCTGTACTCAAATCCCCTCGCTATGAAGGCCAACATGCCATTTGCTTTCTTGAACGCCTGCTGTACCTGCATGCCAACCTTCAATGACTGATGTACCATGACACCCAGGTCTCTTTGCACCTCCCCTTTTCCTAATCTGTCACCATTCAGATAATAGTCTGTGTCTCTGTTTTTATCACCAAAATGGATAACCTCACATTTATCCACATTATACTTCATCAGCCATGCATTTGCCCACTCACCTAACCTATCCAAGTCGCTCTGCAGCCTCATAGCATCCTCCTCGCAGCTCACACTGCCACCCAACTTAGTGTCATCCGCAAATTTGGAGATACTACATTTAATCCCCTCGTCTAAATCATTAATGTACAGTGTAAACAGCTGGGGCCCCAGCACAGAACCTTGCGGTACCCCACTAGTCACTGCCTGCCATTCTGAAAAGTCCCCATTTACTCCTACTCTTTGCTTCCTGTCTGACAACCAGTTCTCAATCCATGTCAGCACATTACCCCAAATCCCATGTGCTTTAACTTTGCACATTAATCTCTTGTGTGGGACCTTGTCGAAAGCCTTCTGAAAGTCCAAATATACCACATCAACTGGTTCTCCCTTGTCCACTCTACTGGAAAAATCCTCAAAAAATTCCAGAAGATTTGCCAAGCATGATTTCCCTTTCACAAATCCATGCTGACTTGGACCTATCATATCACCTCTTTCCAAATGCACTGCTATGACATCCTTAATAATTGATTCCATCATTTTACCCACTACCGATGTCAGGCTGACCGGTCGATAATTCCCTGTTATCGCTCTCCCTCCTTTTTTAAAAAGTGGGGTTACATTGGCTACCCTCCACTCCATAGGAACTGATCCAGAGTCAATGGAATGTTGGAAAATGACTGTCAATGCATCCACTATTTCCAAGGCCACCTCCTTAAGTACTCTGGGATGGAGTCCATCAGGCCCTGGGGATTTATCGGCCTTCAATCCCATCAATTTCCCCAACACAATTTCCCGACTAATAAGGATTTCCATCAGTTCCTCCTCCTTACTAGACCCTCCGACCCCTTTTATATCCGGAAGGTTGTTTGTGTCCTCCTCAGTGAATACCGAACCAAAGTACTTGTTCCATTGGTCCGCCATTTCTTTGTTCCCCGTTATGACTTCCCCTGATTCTGACTGCAGGGGACCTACGTTTGTCTTTACTAACCTTTTTCTCTTTACATATCTATAGAAACTTTTGCAATCCGTCTTAATGTTCCCTGCAAGCTTCTTCTCGTACTCCATTTTCCCTGCCCTAATCAAACCCTTTGTCCTCCTCTGCTGAGTTCTAAATTTCTCCCAGTCCCCGGGTTCGCTGCTATTTCTGGCCAATTTGTATGCCACTTCCTTGGCTTTAATACTATCCCAGATTTCCCTTGATAGCCACGGTTGAGCCACCTTCCCTTTTTTATTTTTACGCCAGACAGGAATGTACAATTGTTGTAGTTCATCCATGCGGTCTCTAAATGTCTGCCATTGCCCATCCACAGTCAACCCCTTCAGTATCATTCGCCAATCTATCCTAGCCAATTCACGCCTCATACCTTCAAAGTTACCCTTCTTTAAGTTCTGGACCATGGTCGCTGAATTAACTGTTTCATTCTCCATCCTAATGCAGAATTCCACCATATTATGGTCACTTTTCCCCAAGGGGCCTCGCACAATGAGATTGCTAATTAATCCTCTCTCATTACACAACACCCAGTCTAAGATGGCCTCCCCCCTAGTTGGTTCCTCGACATATTGGTCGAAAAAACCATCCCTTATGCACTCCAGGAAATCCTCCTCCACCGTATTGCTTCCAGTTTGGTTAACCCAATCTATGTGCATATTAAAGTCACCCATTATAACTGCTGCACCTTTATTGCACGCACCCCTCATTTCATGTTTGATGCCCTCCCCAACATCACTACTACTGTTTGGAGGTTTGTACACAACTCCCACTAACGTTTTTTGCCCTTTGGTAATCTGCAGCTCTACCCATATAGATTCCACATCATCCAAGCTAATGTCCTTCCGAACTATTGCCTTAATTTCCTCCTTAACCAGCAATGCTACCCCACCTCCTTTTCCTTTTATTCTATCTTTCCTGAATGTTGAATACCCCTGGATGTTGAGTTCCCAGCCCTGATCATCCTGGAGCCACGTCTCCGTAATCCCAATCACATCATATTTGTTAACATCTATTTGCACAGTTAATTCATCCACCTTATTGCGGATACTCCTTGCATTAAGACACAAAGCCTTCATGCTTGTTTTTTTAACACCCTTTGTCCTTTTATAATTTTGCTGTACAATGGCCCTTTTTGTTCTTTGCCTTGGGTTTCTCTGCCCTCCACTTTTCCTCATCTCCTTTCTGTCTTTTGCTTTTGCCTCCTTTTTGTTTCCCTCTGTCTCCCTGCATTGGTTCCCATCCCCCTGCCATATTAGTTTAAATCCTCCCCAACAGCACTTACAAACACTCCCCCTAGGACATTGGTTCCAGTCCTGCCCAGGTGCAGACCGTCCGATTTGTACTGGTCCCACCTCCCCCAGAACCGGTTCCGATGCCCCAGGAATTTGAATCCCTCCCTGCTACACCACTGCTCAAGCCACGTATTCATCTGCGCTATCCTGCGATTCCTACTCTGACTATCACGTGGCACTGGTAGCAATCCCGAGATTACTACTTTTGAGATCCTACTTTTTAATTTAGCTCCTAGCTCCTTAAATTCGTTTCGTAGGACCTCATCCCTTTTTTTACCTATGTCGTTGGTACCAATGTGTACCACGACAACTGGCTGATCTCCCTCCCTTTTTAGAATGTCCTGCACCCACTCCGAGACATCCTTGACCCTTGCACCAGGGAGGCAACATACCATCCTGGAGTCTCGGTTGCGGCCGCAGAAACGCCTATCTATTCCCCTTACAATTGAATCCCCTATCACTATCGCTCTCCCACTCTTTTTCCTGCCCTCCTGTGCAACAGAGCCAGCCACGGTGCCATGAACTTGGCTGCTGCTGCCCTCCCCTGATGAGTCATCCCCCTCAACAGTACCCAAAGCAGTGTATCTGTTTTGCAGGGGGATGACCACAGGGGACTCCTGCACTACCTTCCTTGCACTGCTCTTCCTGTTGGTCTTCCATTCCCTATCTGGCTGTGGACCCTTTCCCTGCGGTACGACCAACTCGCTACATGTGATACTCACGTCATTCTCAGCATCGTGCATGCTCCAGAGTGAATCCACACTCAGCTCCAACTCCGCAACGCGGACCGTCAGGAGCTGGAGGTGGATACACTTCCTGCACACATAGTCGACAGGGACACTGGAGTCATCCCTGAGTTCCCACATGGTACAGGAGGAGCATAACACCCGACCGAGCTCTCCTGCCATGACTTAACCCTTAGATACACTTAAATTGGCAACAACAATGTTAAAAGTTACTCACTGTTATAGAAGAGAAAAAAGAAAAACTACTCACCAATCACCAGCCAATCACTTACCCTCTTGGCTGTGACGTCACCTTTTGATTTCTTTCCACTTCTTTTTTGCCTTCTCTCCCCGCTGCAGCTGCACAGGTCACGCCTCTCGCTGCCGCTGAGCCTTTATAGACCTCACCAACGCCAGGAACTCCCGCCTCTCGGACTGCCGCCGCCTCTCGCTGCCACTGAGCCTTTATAGACCTCACCAACGCCAGGAACTCCCGCCTCTCGGACCACAGGGGACTCCTGCACTACCTTCCTGCACTACCTTTGTCTTTGTCTCTCTCTCTCTCTGTTTCTTTTCTCTCTCTTTCTGATAATCTAGCTCTGCTTCTCTTGATTTCTGTCTTCCTCCCCCTATTTAACGCTGTTTTCATCTGATTTTCTCTCCAGATTTCATTGTCTCTTTTGTCTGTCTGGCTAGATGAGGGAGAAGGGTTATGCTGGTAAGTTTAGTTGTGGAAAGGTGGCTCGAGTAGAGCATAAACGCCGGCATGGACTGGTTGGGCCGAATGGCCTGTTTCTGTGTCGTATATCCCATGTAATCCTCTGTACATTAAGAGTAGCCTTTGAATTATATTGTCTCTTTCTCTGTCTGTCATTATTTCCCTCTCTGTCTCTGAGTTTCTTTCTCTCTCATCGTCTTTGGGTTAGAAATTCGTCACAGGTGATGGGACACGGTATCGAATGGGCTGCCTGTATACACAATGCCTGATATTCAGCTCCATCGCAGTCAATGGAATTAAATATCAGACGCTGGGTATAACGGGTAGCCCATCTGATGCCGCCTGCTTCGCGCTCGCGCCCGAGACGAGTTTCTAGCCTTTCTGCCTTTCAATCTTTTGCCCCATCTCGCTTTGCTGCAGTAGATTATTTTCCCGCTGGGATTTCTCCACCACAGATCCCTCTGTGTTGCTGTCAGTGTCAGAATGTTGCTGCAAAAGCTTTTCCCTGTTGTCGCCACCTTTATTTTCCGGTACATTTAAACTCCACTACCTCTCGGGTGTGACGTTAATTGAACCGGGGCCCCGTCTGCCCTCTCAGTAAAAGATCTCACGGTCACCATTTCGAAGAAGAGCAGGGGAGCTATCCCCGGTGCCCTGGACAATATGTATCCCTCAATCTATAATCACTAAAACAGCTGCCGCCTCTGTTCGCGCCCCAGAGGTGGGGGGGGGGGTGGTAATGGTGGCAGGAATGGTTTCTGGGCAGGCGGCCAGCTCCCAGCGCCCCGCCGGGTAATTAGTTGCCGGTTTTGCGGGGGGCACGGAGCAGCAATGCCCAGGAGCGTCGAGTCGCTGTGCAGTGCCAGCGGTTTCGACATCCCTTTGATTTTTATTTGATGCCAACCCTCTAGCATGTCGTGGTGGGACCGTCTGGAAAACCAGGCGGTCAGAGCTGTCCCAGCAGCGGTGAGTGAAGTAATTAATGAATGAGGTAAGTTTGATTGCTTTGTTGACTTTTATTTTTGTGTTTCATCCTAAAGTGGGGTGTTCAAGGTAATGGGAATATTTTTTGTGTGTTTTGTGGCGATTTTTTTTTTCCATGGTAGCCTCTCCCTGGGCGCTCTGAGGTCGGCTGTTTCTACATCCCTGTCTGGAGTAAAAATAAAATGGGGAAGATGGCTCAACCGTGGCTAACAAGGGAAATTACGGATAGTGTTAAATCCAAGGAAGAGGCTTCAAAATTGGCCAGAAAAAGCAGTGAACCTGAGGACTGGAAGAATTTTGTAATACAGCAGAGGAGGACAAAAGGTTGAATTAGGAGGGGGAAAATAGAGTATGAGAGGAAGCTTGCTGGGAACATAAAAATTGACTGCAAAAGCTTCTATAGATATGTGAAGAGAAAAAGATTAGTTAAAACAAATGTAGGTCCCTTGCAGTCAGATTCAGGTGAATTTACAAAGAAATGGCGGACCAGTTAAACAAATACTTTGGTTCTGTCTTCACGAAGGAAGACACAAATAACCTTCCGGAAATACTCGGGGACCGAGGGTCGAGTGAGAAGGAGGAACTGAAGGAAATCCTTAGTAGTCAGGAAATTGTGTTAGGGAAATTGATGGGATTGAAGGCCGATAAATCCCAGGGATAGTCTGCATCCCAGAGTACTTAAGGAAATAGCCCTAGAAATAATAAATGCATTGGTGATCATTTTGCAACAGTCTATCGACTCTGGATCGGTTCCTATGGACTGGAGGGTAGCTAATGTAACACCACTTTTTAAGAAAGGAGGGTCAGAGAAAATGGGTAATTATAGACCGGTTAGCCTGACATCAATAATGGGGAAAATGTTGGAATCAATTATTAAAGATGAAATAGCAGCACATTTGGAAAGCAGTGACGGGATCGGTCCAAGTCAGCATGGATTTATGAAAGGGAAATCGTGCTTGACAAATCTTCTAGAATTTTTTGAGGATGTAACTGGTAGAGTGGACAAGGGAGAACCAGTGGATGTGGTGTATTTGGACTTTCAAAAGGGTTTTGACAAGGTCCCGCACAAGAGATTGGTGTGCAAAATTAAAGCACATGGTATTAGGGGTAATGTACTGACGTGGATAGAGAACTGGTTGGCAGACAGGAAACAGAGAGTCATGATAAACGGGTCCTTTTCAGAATGGCAGGCAGTGACTAGTGGGGTGCCGCAGGGCTCAGTGCTGGGACCCAGTTCTTTACAATATACATTCATGATTTGGATGAGGGAATTAAGTGTAATATCTCCAAGTTTGCAGATGACACTAAGCTGGGTGGCGGTGTGAGCTGTGAGGAGGATGGTAAAAGGCTGCAGAGTGACTTGGACAGGTAAGGTGAGTGGGCAAATGCGTGGCAGATTCAGTATAATGTGGATAAATGTGAGGTTATCCACTTTGGTGGCAAAAGCATGAGGGCAGAATATTATCTGAATGGCGGCAGATTAGGAAAAGGGGAGCGAGACCTGGGTGTCATGGTACATCAGTCATTGAAAGTTGGCATGCAGGTTCAGCAGGCGGTGAAGAAGGCAAATGGTATGTTGGCCTTCATAGCTAAGGGATTTGAGTATAGGAGCAGAGCGGTCTTACTGCAGCTGTACAGGGCCTTAGTGAGGCCTCACCTGGAATATCGTGTTCAGTTTTGGTCTCCTAATCTGAGGAAGGACATTCTTGCTATTGAGGGAGTGCAGCGAAGGTTCACCAGACTGATTCCCAGGATAGCAGGACTGACATTTGAGGGGAGACTGGTTCGACTGGGCCTGAATTCGCTGGAATTTAGAAGGCTGAGAGGGGATCTCATAGAAACATATAAAATTCTGGCGGGACTGGACAGGTTAGATGCAGGAAGAATGTTCCCGATGATGGGGAAGTCCAGAACCAGGGATATAGTCTAAGGATAAGGGCTAAGCCATTTAGGACTGAGATGAGGAGAAACTTCTTCACTCAGAGAGTTGTTAACCTGTGGAATTCCCTGTCGCAGAGAGTTGTTGATGCCAGTTCATTGGGTATATTCAAGAGGGAGTTAGATATGGCCCTTATGACTAAAGGGATCAAGGGGTATGGAGAGAAAGCAGGAAAGGGGTACTGAGGTGACTGATCAGCCATGATCTTATTGAATGGTGGTGAAGGCTCGAAGGGCCGAGTGGCCAACTCCTGCACCTATTTTCTATGTTTCTATGTTTAGCTCGGGCATTTTCAGTTGTTCAGACAGCCTTGCGCCCTAACAGAGGTGTGGAATGCCTCTCTTAGCACTCCGCTCCACACTCAGGGCCCAGCTGATGAATTTTGTGGCTGACAACGCAAACCATTTCCTGGCACAAACTTTACCGTCCCGTCGCCATTACATAAGAACATAAGAAATAGGAACACAAGTCGGCCATACTGCCCCTCGAGCCTGCTTCGCCATTTAATGCCATCATGGCTGATCTGATCATGGGCTCGGGTCCACTTCCCTGCCCGCTCCCCATAACCCCTTATTCCCTTATCGATAAGAAACACCCTAAAAATCCTCCATCCGAAAATCCAGCCCATTGTGAGCTTGCTTGTGTGCAAATTAGCTGCTGTGTTTGCTACATTACAACAGTGACTACACTTTGCGATGACCCGAGCTCACAAAAGGCGCTATCGAAATGCAAGTTCTTTCTTTTTCTTTTCTTTTAGTTCGCGCTGATGATTCTCAAGCACCTCGAAGGTGCTGAACATGTAGTTTTACTGTGCACAGCTGTCTTTCCTGTCAGAAGCATTTGATAGAAATTGACGTAGAGTTGACAACGTTGGACAGCTCCCAGGTGGGAGATGTTCAGTTGCGAACCACTGACGCCTGCCAATATCACGGTTAAAAGCAGCAGGCTGCCTCTGTCACACGAGGCCTTAAGTGAGTTTTAATAGAGGGTATTCACTACTGCTGTGCATGCTGGGATAATCCATCCTCCATTGCATGCATCGCTCTTCACTTTTCCCACAATTTGTGCACTTCTTTTTGTAAACTGCTCACAATTCATGCGGAGAAATTAAAACATGTGGAATCAGCCCTGTTTCACTTTCATATATGAATCATGAACATTCAAAAAAAGTCTGACATTTCCTACATTACAACAGTGACTACACTTCAAAAGTGCTTCATTGGCTGTAAAGCGCTTTGGTGGTCGTGAAAGGTGCTGTATAAATCCAAGTCTTTCTTTCATAGAATTATGGAATCGCTGTTGTGCCGGCTCTTGCAAAGAACTATCCAATTGATCTAATTTCCTCTGATCTTTCCCAATAACCCTGCAATTTTTTGTCCTTTTCAATTATACATCTAATATGGCCACAGACACAAACTGAACATGGGCGTTTGGGTTGCATCATCTTGCCAAGCCTAACATTGGAGAGGGAGTAGGATGGGGGTTCATGGGACAGTAGGGATTAAGCTACGTGGGGTAATTGTGTTGAATTTGTCCAACAGGGGAGGGGAACCTTGCTGACTGATTACATACATTGAGAGGGTAAAGAGGAGATTTACGAGGATGTTGCCAGGACTGGAGAAGTTTAGCTAGGAGGAAAGATTGGATAGGCTGGGGTTGTTTTCTTTGGAACGGAGGAGGCTGAGGGGAGACCTAATTGAGGTGTATAAAATTATGAGAGGCCTAGATAGAGTGGCTAGGAAGGGCCTAATTCCCTTAGCAGAGGGGTCAACAACCAGGGAGCATAGATTTAAAGTAATTGCGGGGGGGGAGGTTTAGAGGGGATTTGAGAAGAAACTTTTTCACCCAGAGGGTGGTGGGGGTCTGGAACTCACTGCCTGAAAGGGTGGTAGAGACAGAAACCCTCATCGCATTTAAAAAATATTTGGATATGCACTTCAAGTGCCGTAACCTACAGGGCTCCGGACCTAGAGCTGGAAAGTGGGATTAGGCTGGGTAGCTCTTGGTCGGCCGGCGAGGACACAATGGGCCGAAATGGCCTCTTTCTGTGCCGTAAACTTCTATGAGGCTATGATTGTGAAACTAGCTGCAAATTTCTAATATGTGCGGTCAACGGGCAAATCTTCCGCCATGCGAAACTCAGCAAACCGTCTCCGTAATATTTGCTCTGCCGTTGCTGCAAATCCAATGAAAATGTTGACAGCAAATCTGCAGCAGTTGCAGAGTGGCTGTGTGGAGAGATTAGAAAAGCTGGGATTGTTCTCCGTAGAGCAGAGAAGGTTAAGGAGAGATTCAAAATTACGAGTGGTTTTGATCATCATTATAGACAGTCTCTGGGACTCGAGGAAGATTTGCTTCCACTCTTAAAATGAGTCCTTAGATGGTTGAACAGTCCAATATGAGAGCCACAGTCCCTGTCACAGGTGGGACAGATAGTCGTTGGGGGTAAGGGTGGGTGGGACTAGTTTGCCGCACGCTCTTTCCGCTGCCTGCGCTTGATTTCTGCATGCTCTCGGCGACGAGACTTGAGGTGCTCAGCGCCCTCCCGGATGCACTTCCTCCACTTAGGGCGGTCTTTGGCCAGGGACTGCCAGGTGTCAGTGGGGATGTCGCACTTTATCAGGGCAGCTTTGAGGGTGTCCTTGTAATGTTTCCTCTGCCCACCTTTGGCTCGTTTTGCCGTGGACGAGTTCCGAGTAGAGCGCCGCTTGCTTTGGGAGTCTCATGTCTGGCATGCGAACAATGTGACCTGCCCAGCGGAGCTGATCGAGTGTGGTCAGTGCTTCAATGCTGGAGATGTTGGCCTAGTCGAGGATGCTAATGTTGGTACGTCTGTCCTCCCAAGGGCCAGTAAGTAACTGCTTCCACTGGCGGGAGGGTCGGTAATCAGAGGACACAAATTTAAGATCATTGGCAAAATAACCAGAGGGGAGAGGAGGAGAATCCTTTTTTACGCAGCGATTTGCTCTGGAATGCATTGCCTGAAAGGGCAGTGGAATTAGATTCAACGGTAACTTTCAAAAGGGGAATTGGATAAATATTTGAAAAGGAAAGGAAAGGGCGCGAGAGCAGGAGCAGCGGCAAACCTACAAAGGACTCGAGTCAGCCGAGCAACCAGGCAAAACAGCACCAACTGACCTGGGAGGATAAGAAGTAAAAAGATTTAAATATTGATGTCATAGCCAAGCAGGTAAGTGATTGGCTGGTTAGTTGGTGACCATTTCTCTATTTTTCTTTTTTTTTAATCTTGGGCATTGGTGTAAGTGAAGAGCCACAATTAAAAAAGTAAACATAGACAAGTGATATTTCTAATCTAAAAAAACTCATTAATTAAATCAACTGATTGCTGAGTCGCTGCTGGGTGTATTTTGCTAAGTTTTAGATTTTATTTCTGCTCGATAGTTCCGAGTCTATTAACTAGAGGCACGGCAGGACAGCTCAGTCCCGTGGAGTGCACATCCTGTGCCCTGTGGGAAATCCTGGATGCTTCGCACTGCCTGGACGACCACGCGTGCACGAGGTGTCTCCAGCTGCAGCAACTCGAGCTCTGCGTTTCGGAGCTTGAGCGGCGTCTGGAGTCACTGCGCTGCATCAGCGAGACTGAGAATTTCGTGGATGGCACGTTTCTAGAGGCGGTCACCCTGCAGCTGAAGAGTGTGCAGGCAGAGAGGAAGTCGGTGACCACCAGAGAGAAGAGGAGTACTAGGCAGGTAGTTGAGGAATCCTCCGAGTCCATCTCGCTCTCCAGCCAGTATTCTGTTCTGAGTACTGGTGAGGGCGATGGTGCCTCTGGGGAGCGCAATCAGAGCCAAGACCACGGCACCACGGGCGGTTCAACTGCACAGGGGGGGAGGAAGAAGAGTAGAAGAGCAATAGAGCTAGGGAATTCGAGAGTCAGGGGAACAGATAGGCGATTCTGCGGCCGCAGACATGACTCCAGGATGGTATGTTGCCTCCCTGGTGCCAGGGTCAAGGATGTTACCGAGCGGCTGCAAGACATTCTGTGGGGAGAGGGTGAACTGCCAGAGGTCGTGGTCAATCGGTACCAGTGTCATAGCTGGAAAGCAGGATGAGGTCCTGCAGGCAGAGTTTAGGGAGCTAGGAGAGAGATTAAAAAGCAGGACCTCAACGGTAGTAATCTCCGGATTATTTCCAGTGCCTCGTGCTAGTGGTTACAGAAATAGGTGGATAGGGAAGATGAATGCGTGGCTGGAGAGATGGTGCACGCGGGAGGGCTTTAGATTCCTGAGGCATTGGGGCCGCGTCTGGGGAAGGTGGGACCTGTACAAGCCAGACGGGTTGCACCTCAGCAGAGCCGGGATCAGTATCCTCGCGGTGGGGGTTTGCTTGGCAGGGGGATGGGAACCGGAGAATAGATTCAGTGGACAGAGAAGCAAAGCTGGAATTGGGCAGCAGGGAAGTAGAAATAGAAAGTGAATTTGGAAGACAGAGGAAACAAGGGCTGGAAAATGAACAACAGGGGAGTTTGGCAATACTAAATGGTATATACTTCAATGCAAGGAGTATAGGGATTAAGGCAGATGAGCTGAGAGCACAGATAGACACTTGGGAGTATGATATTATCGCTATTACTGAGACATGGCTGAAAGAAGGGCAGGTATGGCAGCTCAACATTCCTGGTTACAGGGTTTTCAGACGGGGTAGAGAGGGGGGTAGAAAAGGCGGGGGGTTGCAGTATTGATTAAAGAAACAATTACAGCTGTGAGAAGGGATGATATGTTAGAGGGGTCATCAAACGAGGCCATATGGGTTGAACTAAAGAACAAAAAAGGGGCGATCACATCACTGGGAGTGGACTGTAGACCCTCAAGCAGTCAGAGGGAGATAGAAGAACAAATATGTGGGAAAATTGCTGTGAAGTGCAAAAACTATAGAGCTGTAATAGTGGGGATTTTCAACTACCCTAATATTAACTGGCAAAATAGTAGTGTAAATGGTACAGAGGGTGCGGAATTCCTAAAATGCATTCAGAAGAACTTCTTTAGTCAGTGTGTAACAAGCCCAACAAGGGAGGGGGCAGTTCTGGACTTGGTTTTGGGGAATGAAGCTGGGCAGGTGGAGGGGAGCATTTTGGTGTGAGTGATCAAATTCAGTCAGATTTAGGATTGTTATAGAAAAGGACAAAAGAGGACCAGGAAAAAAAAAGTTCTCAATTGCGGTAAAGCCAATTTTGCTGAGCTGATATGGGATTTGGCCAAAGTGGACTGGAAACGACTACTTGATGGTAAATCAGTGTCAGAGCAGTGAGAGACTTTCAAGGAGGAGATCCTGAGGGTACAGAGCAAGTATGTTCACTTAAAAAAAAGGTGGGACTAACAAATCTAGAGCCCCCTGGATGTCAAGGGACATACAGGGTAAGAGAAAGAAAAAAAGGGAAGCTTATGACAGATACTGGGAACTCAACACTGCAGAGGCTCTAGAGGAGTATAAGAAGTGCAGGAGTGCAGTTAAAAAGATACCAGGAAAGCAAAGAGAGAGCATAAAAGAATGTTGGCAAGTAAAATTAGAAAAAACCCAAAGATTATAAATATATTAAAACAAGAAGATAACTAGAGAAAGATTGGGGCCTATTAGAGACCATAAAGGAAATCTGTGTGTGGAGGTGGAAGATGTGGGTATGATTTTTAATGAATACTTTGCATCTGTTTTCACAAAAGAGAGGGGTGATGCAGACTTTGCAATGCGGGAGGAAGAGTGTGAAATATTAGACGAGATAAACATAGTGAGAGAGAAAGTATTAAGGGGCTTAGCAGCTTTGAAAGTGGATAAATCCCCAGGCCCGGATGAAATGTATCTCAGGCTGTTAAGAGGAGAAGCAAAAGAGTAAAAAGCAGAGGCTCTGACCATCATTTTCCAATCCTCTCTGGCTACAGGTGTTGTGCCAGAGGACTGGAGGACTGCTAATGTTGTACTTTGTTTAAAAATGGAGAAAAGGACAGACCGAGTAATTACAGGCCAGTCAACCTAACCTCGGTGACTCCTCGAAAAATTTTTGGAAAAATTCTTGAGGGACAGGATAAAGCTTCATTTGGAAAGACATGGATTAATCAAGGACAGTCAGCATGGACTTGTTAAGGGAAGTTCCTGTCTGACTAACTTGATTGAATTTTTCAAGGAGGTAACCAGGAGGATCGATAAGGGCAATGTGTATGATGTAGTGTATATGGTTTTAGCAAAGCTTTTGATAAGGTCCCACATACAGACTGGTCATGAAAGTAAAAGCCCATTGGATCCAGGACAAAGTGGCAAGTTGGATCCAAAATTGGCCGGAGGCAGGAAGCAAAGGGTCATGTTTGATGGATGTTTTTGTGACTGGTAGGCTGTATACAGTGGGGTTCCGCAGGGCTCAGTGCTGGGTCCCTTGCTTTTTGTGGTATATATCAATGATTTGGACTTAAAAGTTGGGGTTTTGCAGATGACACTAAAATTGGCCGTGTGGTTGATAATGAAGAAGAAAGCTGCGGACTGCAGGAAGATATCAATGTACTGGTCAGGTGGGCAGAGCAGTGGCAAATGGAATTCGATCCGGACAAGTGTGAGAGAATTGCATTCGGGGAGGTTTAACAAGGCAAAGGAATACACATTAACTGATACGGCACTGAAAAGTGTAGAGGAACAAAGGGACCTTGGAGTGCAGGTCCACAGATCCCTGAAGGTAGCAGGACAGGTCGATAAGGTGGTTAAGAAGGCAGATGGAATACTTGCCTTTATTAGTCGAGGCATGGAATACAAGAGCAAGGAGGTTATGCTTGAACTGTATAAAACACTGGTTAGGCCACAGCTGGAGTACTGTGTGCAGTTCTGGTCACCACGTTACAGGAAAGATGCGATTGCACTGGAAAGGGTGCAGAGGAGATTTACAAGAATGTTGCCTGGTCTGGAGAATTTTGGCTATGAGGAAAGATAGGTCCAAGTCAGCATGGATTTGTGAAAGGGAAATCATGCTTGACAAATCTTCTGGAATTTTTTGAGGATGTTTCCAGTAAAGTGGACAAGGGAGAACCAGTTGATGTGGTATATTTGGACTTTCAGAAGGCTTTCGACAAGGTCCCACACAAGAGATTAATGTGCAAAGTTAAAGCACATGGGATTGGGGGTAGTGTGCTGACGTGGATTGAGAACTGGTTGTCAGACAGGAAGCAAAGAGTAGGAGTAAACGGGTACTTTTCAGAATGGCAGGCAGTGACTAGTGGAGTGCCGCAAGGTTCTGTGCTGGGGCCCCAGCTGTTTACATTGTACATTAATGATTTAGACGAGGGGATTAAATGCAGTATCTCCAAATTTGCGGATGATACTAAGTTGGGTGGCAGTGTGAGCTGCGAGGAGGATGCTATTAGGCTGCAGAGTGACTTGGATAGGTTAGGTGAGTGGGCAAATGCATGGCAGATGAAGTATAATGTGGATAAATGTGAGGTTATCCACTTTGGTGGTAAAAACAGAGAGACAGACTATTATCTGAATGGTGACAGATTAGGAAAAGGGAAGGTGCAACGAGACCTGGGTGTCATGGTACATCAGTCATTGAAGGTTGGCATGCAGGTACAGCAGGCGGTTAAGAAAGCAAATGGCATGTTGGCCTTCATAGCGAGGGGATTTGAATACAGGGGCAGGGAGGTGTTGCTACAGTTGTACAGGGCCTTGGTGAGGCCACACCTGGAGTATTGTGTACAGTTTTGGTCTCCTAACTTGAGGAAGGACATTCTTGCTATTGAGGGAGTGCAGCGAAGGTTCACCAGACTGATTCCCGGGATGGCGGGACTGACCTATCAAGAAAGATTGGATCAATTGGGATTGTATTCACTGGAGTTCAGAAGAATGAGAGGGGACATCATAGAAACGTTTAAAATTCTGACGGGTTTAGACAGGTTAGATGCAGAAAGAATGTTCCCAATGTTGGGGAAGTCCAGAACCAGGGGTCACAGTCTGAGGATAAGGGGTAAGCCATTTAGGACCGAGATGAGGAGAAACTTCTTCACCCAGAGAGTGGTGAACCTGTGGAATTCTCTACCACAGAAAGTAGTTGAGGCCAATTCACTAAATATATTCAAAAGGGAGTTAGATGAAGTCCTTACTACTCGGGGGATCAAGGGTTATGGCGAGAAAGCAGGAAGGGGGTACTGAAGTTTCATGTTCAGCCATGAACTCATTGAATGGCGGTGCAGGCTAGAAGGGCTGAATGGCCTGCTCCTGCACCTATTTTCTATGTTTCTATGTTTCTATTGGGTCTGTTTACTTTGGAACAGAGGAGGCTGAGGGGAGACCTGATTGAGGTGTATAACATTATGAGGGGCCTGGATAGAGTGGATAGGACGGACCTGTTTCCCTTGGCAGAGGTGTCAACAACCAGGGGGCATAGATTTAAAGTAATTGGGGGAGCTTTAGAGGAGATTTGAGGGGAAATCTCTTCACCCAGATGGTGGTGGGGGTCTGGAACTCACTGCCTGAAAGGGTGGTCGAGGTAGAAACCCTCACCACATTTAAAAAGTACTTGGATGTGCACTTGAAGTGCTATAACCTACAGGGCTACGGACCAAGAGCTGGAACGTGGGATTAGGCTGGATAGCTCTTGGTCGGCCGGTGCGGACACGATGGGCCAAAATGGCCTCCTCCCGTGCCGTAAATGTCTATGATTCTATGAACCCTAAATACCTTTATCTAACAAAAATTTTTGCAATCTCAGCTTTGAAATGTTAAAATGAGCCCCAGCCTCAGCACGGAGAGAGAATTCCAGATTTCCATTGCCCTATTTTTCCTGACATCGCCTCTGGCTCTAATGTTAAGGTCATGCTCTCTTGTTCTGGACTCCCTCCACCAGAGGAAGTAGGATCCGTCCTATCAAAACCTTTAATCATCTTAAACACCTCAATTAGATCGCCCCTTAATCTTCTACGCTCGAGGGAATACAAGCCCAGTTTGTGCGAACTGTCCTATTAATTGAAGTCTTTTTCCAGCCGTGGTATCACACTGGTGCACCTACGCTGCACTCCCTCCAGGGCTTTCCTTGAGGTGCGGTGCTCAGGAATGGAGCACGATATGCCACAGGATCTGACCAGGCCTAAGTGGTGGTGCCTGACGAGTCACAGAAAGCAAAAAAAATGCTCACTTCAGCACGATGGATGTTACAAGGCCTTCCTCTGGGGAGCTGGGCGAGGGCAGATTAGACTGTGTTTGCCAGCTAGCAGTGCAGGTCATGCTCTCAGTCAGAATAACAACTTTCTCGGCTGGGATCAGAGATGTTTTCCTCAGCCTGGTCTCCAGGGGCCTTGATTTTTTTGTTGTTTATCACAATGGCTTGCACTTGTGTTGCCTGGAGTACAGATAATGACGAGTTCTGTAATGACAGACAAGAACTGTTGAAAACGACACAAAAGCTTCAGTCATGTCGTGCTTTGTGATTCAGCCAGGTTTGATAACTGAAGCCTGATCTTTTTTTTTAATCTCCCTCTTATCAGATTGCAGTTGTCACTTTGTACAGTATACTAAACACATCTTTTATTGAAGAGAATTTAATCTTCCCCCACCGATGGCACAGTTGATAATTGAGGGTCTAGTGTGAAACTTGTACAGTGTTTGCTTCATGGGTTCTTTGCTGAAGAATTCATGGCTACACATTTGCTGTATAAAACTAGCTGGTTTATGAGCAAAAGTTTAACAATTAAACTGAACTCTACTAGTTCATCCACCAGGCTCACAACTGCACGTCTCAGCGTGAAGAATCTGAACTCAATTAACTGGGGTTTTATTGGGCACAAATTCGGTGACGGCCAAGGCCCAGCCAAGTGCCGCCTAAAGGACCGCCGATGGCCGCCGAGAGACCAGGCGGGCCTTTGCCAGGAAGATCCCTCTAAAAGAGGTGGCAGTACCGCCTGACGGCCAAATAACGGCTTATGCCATCAATCTGGGCGGCAGCGGGCAGGAGCTCTCAATCTCGGCGGTTATCGCCCAAGTGCCGCCGAGGATGGAGTCATGCCCAGGGAGGGTGGAAGATCTGAAAATGAAAATCATCGCCAAAAAAAAGACACCGGAAGACCTTCAGGGGAGCCCATTCAGGTAAGCCGCTGTAAAAAAAAAATAATTAAAAGATGTTCGCGAACATTTTTTTACAGGTCTTCGTACTTACTGTCGCGGTTAGACCTGCTTCCACGCAGCAGTCCTTCCCCCTGCTGCCGCTGACTCCTGCCAACTCCCGCCTGCACCAAGCTAGCAGCTTGGCGGGCGGCTGGACACTTGCGCTACTTGACTGCCAGCTGCAGCCCAAGTGGAAACTGGCACAGAGGGGAGACCTGCGGCAAAACCCGACGGCACTCGGCGACAGTGGGCGGTAAGGCCACCTATGTCGGGGCCATTGAGTCTTGTGAGCATCATGTGACTGGCTAAGCCACTCACAGAGCAACAGCTCCACAAGCCTCTGAGCATGCTTACATGTGTATACGTTACAGAACTGATCCGTTACAGATTGAGACCCAACTCCTGCTCCCTCGACCCTGTTCCCACTAAACTGTTGAGAGTTGTTAGGGGTCAGCCACGGCTCAGTGTCAGCACTACTGCCTCTGAGTCATTAGCTTGTGGGTTCAAGTCCCACTTGAGAGAGTTGAGCACAGATTAAGGCTGCCACTCCAGTGCAGTGCTGAAGGAGTGCTGCACTGCCGGAGGTGCACCACACTCCCTGCCATCAAAATCCTTCCCGAAGCCTGCTCCTTACAACTGAGCAAACACAATTCCTGATTATAAACATAGAAATATAGAAAGTAGGCAGTGCAGGAGTAGGCCATTCGGCGCTTCGAGCCTGCACCACCATTCAATAAGATCATGGCTGATCATGCATTTCAGTACCCCATTCCTGCTTTCTCTCCATACCCCTTGATCCCTTTAGCCATAAGGGCCACATCTAACTTCCTTTTGAATATATCTAACGAACTGGCCTCAACAACTTTCTTTGGTAAAGAATTCTTCAGCGACACCTCCCAAACCGGTGACTTCTACCACCTAGAAGGACAAGGGCAGCAGGTCCATTGGAACACCACCACCTGCAAATTCCCCTCCACGTTACACCACCCTGACTTGGAAATATCTTTGAGGATGTAACGAGCAGGTTGGATAAAGGGGAACCAGTGGATGTGGTGTATTTGGATTTCCAGAAGGCATTCGATAAGGTGCCACATAAAAGGTTACTGCACAAGATAAAAGTGCATGGGGTTGGGGGTAATATATTAGCATTAGTAGAGGATTGGCTAACTAACAGAAAACCGAGAGTCGTGATAAATGGGTCATTTTCCGGTTGGCAAACAGTGACTAGTGGGGTGCCGCAGGGATCGGTGCTGGGTCCTTACATATTTACAATCTATATTAATGACTTGGATGAAGGGACCGAGTGTAATGTAGCCAAGTTTGCTGATGATACAAAGATGGGTGGGAAAGCAAATTGTGAGGAGGACACAAAAAATCTGCAAAGGGATTTAGACAGGCAGTGAGTGTGCAAAAATTTGGCAGATGGAGTATAATGTGGGAAAATGTGAGGTTATCCACTTTGGCAAAAAAATAGAAAAGCAAATTATAATTTTAATCGAAAAAAAATTGTAAAATGCTGCAGTACAGTGGGTAAAGAGGTTTCTCCTGAATTTGTTATTGGATTTATTAGTGGCTACCTTATATTTATGACACCTTGTTTTGGATCCCCCACAAGTGGAAACATTTTCTCTACATCGACCCTATCAAAACCCTTCATAATCTTAATAACCTCTACCAGCCCCTTCATTTTTTCAAGAGTAAAAAGACCTAGCCTGTGCAGTCTTTCCTGATATTATAACCTCAGTTCTAGTAAAGAATGAAAGACATGCATTTATATAGTCCCTTTCATGACCACCGGACATCTCAAGGTGCTTTACAGCTAATGATGTACTTTTGGAGTGCAGTCACTGCTGCAATGTGGGAAACACGGCAGCCAATTTGCACACAAGCAAGCTCTCACAAACAACAATGTGATTTTGACCAGATAACCTGCTTGTGTTATGTTGATTGAGGGATAAATATTGGCCAAAACACTGGGGATAACTCCCCTGCTCTTCTTCGAAATAGTGCCGTGGGATCTTTTATATCCACTTGAGAGAGCAGATGGGGCCTCGCTTTAACATCTCATCCAAAAGACGGCACCTCTGACAGTGCAGCACTCCCTCAGCACTCCACTGGGAGTGTCAGCCTAGATTTATGTGCTCAAGTTCATGCCATGATTCTTGTAAATCGTTTTTACATCTTTTCCAGTGCCTTTTTGTAAAGTGGAGACCAGAACTGTGCAAAGAATTGTAAGGAACTGGTCTGATCTGCGATTGGAACCTAACTGTCAGAACTGGCAGGTTAGTAACTAACCCAGTGCACCACATAGTCCCTTGGCCGAGCGACACTTTTACAATCGCCTTCTGCCTTCGACAAAAGATATCAGCCTTTGTATTTTTTTTTCATGCTTTGAAGCAACAGCATAACTTGACCCAGCAAACGGCAGGGGTGAATTTAATCTGTTATTAATTAAAATACTCTGGATCACATAGTAGGCTTTGCTAGACTAGCCTGCCCAGGGTGCAGAAAAGCTTTGAATGAAATACATTAAATATATAGGAGACACAAGAGGATGACTGAATAAAAATGAACATGATTTGAATAAAACCTTTTTTTTTTCTCATTACCGCTTAAACGTCTAATATCTGAGCGCTCGCTGATTTTCCTAACCTATTGGCCTCTTGCGATCATTAACAAAAAATTGGTCGCCCTTTTAGTTCACTGGCCCAGCAAAAGACTGTGCGTGCATGGCATATATTACCGCATGTGAAGTGAGTTAGTCAATGCATTTAAAGGAAGCGCAGCGCTGGAGAATTTCAATTCCTGCCCTGGCAAAGTGAGTGAGGTCAGTCCGTGGTGCAGGGGCATTTGGGTTACGTGATCGATAATTGTAACGCCTAGTAGGGGGACAGGAAAGGGTCTGCCTCTCCCCTCATAGGCACCACACTTGAGGAAGGGTGTCAAGGCCTTAGAGAGGGCGCCGAGGAGATTTACCAGAAAGGTACCAGGGATGAGGGACTTTAGTTATGTGGAGAGACTGGAGAAGCTGGGGTTGTTCTCCTTAGAGCATGGATGGTAAAGGGGAGATTTAGTAGAGGTGTTCAAAATCCTGAAGGGTTTTGATAGAATAAATAAGGAGAAACTGTTTCACGAGCAGGAGCTAACCAGAGGATGCAAATTTAAGGCACTAGACGAAGAACCAGAGATGGAAAATGAGGAGAAATATTTTTACGTTGTGATCTGCAATGCACTGTCTGAAAGGGTGGTGGAAGCAGAATTAATCGCAACTTTCAAAAGAGAATTCGATAAATACTTGGGGTGAAAATTTTCCACGGCTATGGAGAAAGAGTAGGGGGAGTGGGAATTATTTGGATGTCTCTTTCAAACAACTGGCACATGTGCGATGGGGCAAATTGCCTCCTTCGATGCTGTATGATTCTATGGTTCTATCGTTCTGTTATAATGATGAATCGCTCTGTGCTAAAGCTGTAGCCATAGCCCTCACTTCTCTCTGTGGTTGTGATTATTTATAACAATTAATTAGGATGTGGTGGGGTGGGGGGGGTGGGGGGGCTGCGAGTTGGTTGGGTTGGATCAGCAGTACTCTAGCTCTAACCTGTTGTCTCAGCACCTAATTAAGGGTTATGTCTGTGAACGAGTTCTTTGCCATGGTTAAACTGCAGGCATTAGGTATTGTTCTGGTAATCTGTGTTTACAAAGACTGACACAATCTAAGTGACACCAAAATCGTCACACTGCTTCCTCTCCCATCTGCCTGCCTGACACTTGAGGCCACTGCCTCAACGGTTTACCCATCTCAGTCCCATGTGGGTGCCTCCTCTTGATCACCATCCCTTGGTGTCTCTCCTTAGCTGTCCAGTCGAGTCTCCAAGCGACAGTCTCTCCATGGTGGTCCACTTGGGTCTCCATGTTGGATTCTC
The DNA here is from genome assembly GCF_044704955.1 of Pristiophorus japonicus. NCBI lineage: Eukaryota > Metazoa > Chordata > Chondrichthyes > Pristiophoridae > Pristiophorus > Pristiophorus japonicus. Next base: position 183,939,783 of record NC_091989.1, read on the forward strand.
TTCCCGCCCGCGTGGTCCCAGTTATTCTATCGATGCATCTCAGCATCGAGGAAATTCAAAAAAGATGTGTTTTGCTATCTGGCAAATGACGCAAATGTTAAACCAATCGCAACTATCTGAAGTTATATTAAACAATGTGTTCTTTTCACCGGCATCTCAAATACTTGGGACTCTCGTTTTAACCAGGTATGTGATTAAAGTTCCGGTGACCTCCCAAACCCACAACCTCTACCCCCCAGAAGGACATGGGCAGCAGGCGCATGGGAACACCATCACATCCAAGGTCCCCTCCAAGTTACACACCATCCTGCCTTGGAAATATATAGGCCGTTCCTTGCTGGTCAAAATCTTGGAACTCCCTCCCTAATGGCACTGTGGGAGCACCTTCATCACACGGACTGCAGCCGTTCAAGAAGGCGGCTCACCACCACCTTCTCAGGTGGCAATTGGGGATGGATAATAAAGGCTGGTGGGAGATCGAGAGGCCTATAAAATGCCCGAGAGTTCGGGAGTTCGGGCAGTCGGAGGAGCGGGAGATCGAGAGGCCTATAAAAGGCCTGAGAGTTCAGGAGTTCGGGCAGTCGGAGGAGCCAGCTGATGCAGGGGCAGAAGGTAAGCAAAGAAGTAAAAAGAAATCGAAGTGTGACGTTAGAGCCAAGCGGGTAAGTGATTGGCTGGTGGATTGGTGAGTATTTTATCTTTTTCTTTTTCTTTTCTTATTAGTAGGAAACCTTTGGCAGAGTTGCCAAATTAAGTTAATCTAAGGGTTAAGTCATGGCAGGAGAGCCCAGATCTGTGTCATACTCCTCCTGTGCTATGTTGGAAATCAGGGACGTTTCCAGTGTCCCTGACTACTATGTGTGCAGGAAGTGTGTCCAGCTGCAGCTCCTGACAGACTGCATTGCAGCAATGGAGTGCGCATGGATTCGCAATGCTGAGGATGTCGTGAATAGCACATTTAGTGAGTTGGTCACACCGCAGGTAAAGGTTACACAGGCAGATAGGGAATGGTGACCAGCAGGGAGAGCAGGGGAAGGAAGGTAGTGCAGGTGTCCCCTGCGGTCATCTTCCTCCAAAACAGATACACCACTTTGGGTACTGTTGGGGGAGATGGCTCATCAGGGGAGGGCAGCAGCAGCCAAGTTCATGGCACCATGGGTGACTCTACTGCTCAGGAGGGCAGGAAAAAGAGTGGGAGAGCTATAGTGATAGGGGATTCTATTTTAAGGGGAATAGATAGACGTTTCTGCGGCTGCAAACGCGACTCCAGGATGGTATGTTGCCTCCCTGGTGCAAGTGTCAAGGATGTCTCTGAGCTCCTGCAGGGCATTTTGGAGGGGGAGGGTGAACAGCCAGCTGTCATGGTGCATATAGGTACCAATGATATAGGTAAAAAATGGGATGAGGTCCTACAAGCTGAATTTCGGGAGCTAGGAGCTAAATTAAAAAGTAAGACCTCAAAGGTAGTAATCTCAGGATGGCTACCAGTGCCACGTGCTAGTCAGAATAGGAATCGCAGGATAGTTCAGATGAATACGTGGCTTGAGGAATGGTGCAAGGGGGAGGGATTCAAATTCCTGGGACATTGGAACTGGTTCTGGGAGAGGTGGGACCAGTACAAACCGGACGGTCTGCACCTGGACAGGACCGGAACCGATATCCTGGGCGGACTGCTTGCTAGTGCTGTTGGGGAGGGTTTAAACTAATATGGCAGGAGGATGGGAATCAATGCAGGGAGGTAGAGGGAAGTAAAAAGAAGAAGAAACAAAAGGCAGGAAGGAGAAAAGCAAGAGTGGAGGGCAGAGAAATCAAGGGCAAAATTCAAAAAGGGCCACATTACAACATAATTCTAAAAGGACAAAGAGTGTCAAAAAAAACAAGCCTGAAGGCTCTGAGTCTCAATGCATTCGCAATAAGGTGGATGAATTAACTGAGCAGATAGCTGTTAACGGATAGGATGTAATTGGGACTACGGAGGCATGGCTGCAGAGTGACCAAGGCTGGGAACTCAACATCTGGGGTATTTAATATTCAGGAAGGATAGACAGGAAGGAAAAGGAGGTGACGTAGTGTTACCGGTTAAAGAGAACGCAATAGTAAGGAAGGACATTAGCTTGGATGATGCGGAATCTATATGGGTAGAGCTGCAAAACACCACAGGGCAGAAAACTTTAGTGGGAGTTGTGTACAGACCACCAATTAGTAGTAGGGAGGTTGGGGATGGCATCAAACAGGAAATTAGGGACGTGTGCAATTATCATGAGTGACTTTAACCTACATATAGATTGGGCTAACCAAACTGGTAGCAGTACTGTGGAAGAGGATTTCCTGGAGTGTATAAGGGATGGTTTTCTATACCAATATGTCGAGGAACCAACTAGAGAGCAGGCCATCCTCGACTGGGTCTTGTGTAATGAGAGAGGATTAATTAGCAATTTGGTCGTACAAGGCCCCTTGGGGAAGAGTGACCATAATATGGTAAAATTCTTCATTAAGATGGAGAGTGACACAGTTAACTCAGAGACTAGGGTTCTGAACTTAAAGAAAGGTAACTTTGATGGTATGAGACGTGATTTGGCTAGGATAGATACTTAAAGGACTGACGGTGGATAGGCAATGGCAGACATTTAAAGATCACATGGATGAACTACAACAATTGTACATCCCTGTCTGGAGTAAAAATAAAAAAGGGAAGGTGGCTCAACCGTGGCTTACAAGGGAAATTAGGGATAGTGTTAAATCCAAGGAAGAGGCATATACATTGGCCAGAAAAAGCCGCAAACCTGAGGACTGGGAGAAATTTAGAATCCAGCAGAAGAGGGCTAAGGGTTTAATTAGGAGGGGCAATATAGAGTACGAGAGGAAGCTTGCAGGGAACATAAAAACTGAGTGCAAAAGCTTCTATAGATATGTGAAGAGAAAAAGATTAGTAAAGATTAGTATGTCCCTTGCAGTCAGAATCAGGTGAATTCATAATGGAGAACAAGGAAATGGCAGACCAATTGAACAAATATTTTGGTTCTGTCTTCACTAAGAAAGACATGAATAACCTCCCGAAAATAGTAGGGGACCGAGGGTCTAGCGAGAAGCAGGAACTAAAGGTAATCCTTATTAGTCAGGAAATCGTATTAGGGAAATGATGGGATTGAAGGCCGATAAATCCCCAAGGCCTGATAGTCTGCATCCCAGTGTACATAAGGAAGTACATTAGATATATTCAAAAGGGAGTTAGGTGTGACCCTTACGGCTAAAAGGATCAAGGGGTATGGAGTTCAAGAGGGCGTTATATATGGCCCTTGCGGTTAAGGGGATCAAGGGGTTTGGAGAGAAAGCAGGAAAGGGGTACTGAAAGGAATGATCAGCCATGATCTTATTGAATGGCGGTGCAGGCTCGAAGGGCCGAATGGCCTACTCCTGCACCTATTTTCTATGTTTCTATGTTACCACATCCCGGAACAAATTTAAATAAAGTCCTTCTTTTGTTTTTCAAAAACTCAATGAAACGAAGGACACAAATCCCTTTTGTTCAACAGGACGAAATGTTGGAGACATATGATTGGATTGTCACATCCTCGCGGTATGTATAGGCCCCACACCTGGAAAGAAACAGCAAGCAATAATTGATTTCTAATCCCACCTGTGTTGACCAGCAGGATAGAGTCCCAGAAACAAACTCAAATTTAAAATGTCTCATTTGTATCACAGCGGGTACCCACTCGCTCTTTCTCTTTCCTTAATCTTTTACCTTCTAGATTAAAGACCGATTAAATGTAAATTGTTATGGTTAAGGTATTGACGGTATACTGGAGTGTCTAAGCGAAAAATAATACTTGTTTGGCTGGATTCTGAGAGTCCAGTGTAAGCAGAGTTCGGACTGTGTTCAGAGCGGGGTAACTGGGACTGAAGGTGCTCCCGATCTATCTGACCTGGTTTCTTTGGTACAGTGCACTGGAGCCTGCAGGGGATGCATTCATAGTTTTATTGACTTTCACTTTTTGATCAATATCTTTTCTCTTCAGCCGCTCCAAATTTTCAACAAAGAAAATCTCTCTTGCTGTTCATGGACACTGGCTTTCTCATCGAAAGTCACCTGAGATAGACACATTCATGTTAAAGGGGCAGCAATTTATGGGCAAAAATATATTGGCCAGTTCTTTTTTTGACCCCTTGGTTTATTTGCAAACACACAAAGTGAAGGTTCGCACACGTCAAAATTCACCGTGTTCCCTGTACCTGACTCCACTGTGGTGATGTTTTTTATACTCGTTCACGGGCTTTGTGTGTCTCTGGCAAGGTCAACATTTATTGCTGATCCCTAATTGCCCCTTGAGAAGGGGGTGGTGAGTCACCTTCTTGAATCGCTGCAGTCCGTGTGGTGAAGGTGCTCCCACAGTGCTCTTCGGGAGGGACTACCAGGATTTTGACCCAGCGACGATGAAGGAACAGCCAATATATTTCCAAGTCAGGATAGTGTGTGACTTGGAGGGGAATGTGGAGGTGATGGTGTTCCCGTGTGTCTGCTGCCCTTGTCCTTCTAGGAGATGGAGGTCGTGGGTTTTGGAGGTGCTGCCGAAGAAGCCTTGGCGAGATGATGAAGGGTGGCTCTCCTCGCCCCAATTTGACAGCGGGTGATGATAACATAGAAACATAGAAAATAGGTGCAGGAGTAGGCCATTCGGCCCTTCGAGCCTGCACCGCCATTCAATAAGATCATGGCTGATCATTCCCTCAGTACCCCTTTCCTGCTTTCTCTCCATACCCCTTGATCCCCTTAGCCGTAAGGGCCATATTTAACTCCCTCTTGAATACATCCAATGAACTGGCATCAACAACTCTCTGCAGCAGGGAATTCCACAGGTTAACAACTCTCTGAGTGAAGAAGTTTCTCCTCATCTCAGTCCTAAATGGCCTACCCCTTATCCTAAGACTATGTCCCCTGGTTCTGGATTTCCCCAACATCGGGAACATTCTTCCCGCATCTAACCTGTCCAGTCCCGTCAGAATCTTATACGTTTCTATGACTCCAGTGAATAAACTCCAGTGAATAAAGGCTCAGTTGATCCACTCTCTCCTCTTATGACAGTCCAGCCATCCCTGGAATCTGTCTGGTGAACCTTCGCTGCACTCCCTCAATAGCAAGAACATCTTTCCTCAGATTAGGAGACCAAAACTGGACACAATATTCCAGGTGAGACCTCACTAAGACTCTGTACAACTGCAGTAAGACCTCCCTGCTCCTATATGCAAATCCCCTTGCTATGAAGGCCAACATACCATTTGCCTTCTTCACCACCTGCTGTACCTGCATGCCCACTTTCAGTGACTGATGAACCATGACACCCAGGTCTCGTTGCATCTCCCCTTTCCCTAATCTGCCGCCAACCAGATAATATTCTGCCTTCGTGTTTTTGCCCCCAAAGTGGATAAGCTCACATTTATCCACATTGTACTGCATCTGCCATGCATTTGCCCACTCACCTAACCTGTCCAAGTCACCCTGCAGCCTCTTAGCGTCCTCCTCACAACTCACACCGCCACCCAGTTTAGTGTCATCCGCAAACTTGGAGATATTACACTCAATTCCTTCATCTAAATCGTTAATGTATATTGTAAAGTGCTGGGGTCCCAGCACTGAGCCCTGCGGCACTCCACTAGTCACTGCCTGCCATTCTGAAAAGGACCCGTTTATCCCGACTCTCTGCTTCCTGTCTGCCAACCAGTTCTCTATCCACGTCAGTACATTATCCCCAGTACCATGCACTTTGATTTTGCACACCAATCCCTTGTGCGGGATCTTGTCAAAAGCCTTTTGAAAGTCCAAATACACCACATCCACTGGCTCTCCCTTGTCCACTCTGCTAGTTACATCCTCAAAAAATTCCAGAAAATCGGACTTGGTCCGATCCTGTCACTGCTTTCCAAATGCGCTGCTATTTCATCCTTAATGATTGATTCCAACATTTTCCCACTACTGATGTCAGGCTAACCAACCTAAAGTTACCCGTTTTCTCTCTCCCTCCTTTTTTTAAAAGTAGTGTTACATTAGCTACCTTCCAGTCCATAGGAACTGATCCAGAGTCAATAGACTGTTGGTAAATGATCACCAATGCATCCACTATTTCTAGGGCCACTTCCTTAAGTACTCTGGGATGCAGACTATCAGGCCACGGGGATTTATCGGCCTTCAATCCCATCAATTTCCCTAACACAATTTCCTGCCTAATAAGGATACTCTTCAGTTCCTCCTTCTCACGAGACCTACTGTCCCCTCGTACAATCGGAAGGTTATTTGTGTCTTCCTTCGTGAAGACAGAACCGAAGTATTTGTTCAAGTTGTCTGCCATTTCTTTGTTCCCCATTATAAATTCTCCTGAATCCAACTGCAAGGGATCTATGTTTGTCTTCACTAATCTTTTTCTTGTCACATATTTATAGAAGCTTTTGCAGTCAGTTTTTATGTTCCCAGCAAGCTTCCTCTTGTACTCTATTTTCCCCCTCTTAATTAAACCCTTAGTCTTCCTCTGTTGAATTCTAAATTTCTCCCAGTCCTCAGGTTTGTTACTTTTTCTAGCCAATTTATATGCCTCTTCCTTGGCTTTAACACTGTCCTTAATTTCCCTTGTTAGCCACAGTTGAGCCACCTTCCCCGTTTTATTTTTACTCCAGACAGCGATGTACAATTGCTGAAGTTCATCCATGTGATCTTTAATGTTTGCCAATGCTTATCTACCGTCAACCCTTTAAGTATCCTTTGCCAGTCTATTCTAGCCAATTCATGCCTCATACCATCGAAGTTACCTTTCCTTAAGTTCAGGACCCTAGTTTCCGAATTAACTGTGTCACTCTCCATCTTAATAAAGAATTCTACCATATTATGGTCACTCTTCCCCAAGGGACCTCGCACAACAAGATTGCTAATTAGTCCCTTCTCATTACACATCACCCAGTCTAGGATGGCCAGCTCTCTAGTTGGTTCCTCGACATATTGGTCGAGAAAACCATCCGTAATACACTTCAGAAAATCCTCCTCCACTGAATTGCTACCAAATTGACGGGAGCTGGATTAATGTCACGAGAGATACAGTCAGTAACACAGGGCGCCGGCTGTGAAGAGTTACTGAGGATTCCCCTAGTTCCAGATAGCCAGGTCTCCGCTGTTTCCTTGTGGGGACAGGGGACGGGGGGACGGGGGTTGGAAGTGGGGGGCGGTGTGGGAGGGGGGGTGGGGATGGGGGCGTGGGAGAGTCAACTGCTCTTCTGCAGGAGTTACAGTGAGGGACTGGGGGGAATCCCAGTGAAATTTCAGGACCACAGTCAGTGATTGAGTAGTGACACTGAGCGTGGTATTGCGAATGGGCTGCTTCAACATCGGTCAAGAAAACCAAGAACACTGAGTGCTGGCTGGGAGGAGTATGGGGAAGGGCCAGTTAAATGGGATGATAGCACTTTCAGAGAGGAGTGACTGACCATGATCACTCCAACCAAGTATTGCTAAAGCATCGGTGGTTTCATGATTCTCTTTCCGCCATACATACCAGCATAGCCGTGTGATTCTGGTGATAATCTTGCTCATGCTGGGCTGTTTGAAAGCTGCTAATTGTGCATCTTCAGGAAATGGAAGTGTTGTCTACATGGGGTGAGTTGTGCATCAGCTTGCCTGAGGCTGCACTTCATGAAAGCTGGCATCGTTTCCCTCCGCCATATGTCCCACCGAGTGCCCTTTACTTGTTTCTTTGTTGCACCATCAGCACCCTCCTTCTGCCTTGCGCCATCAGCCTTTTAATCGCTGCAGCCCTCCATTCAACCCAAACCTCCCACTTTGCTCTTTCCTCACCCCCTCTCTCCTTAACCCTGGCTCTGCACTTGTTCACAAACCACTCAATCTCTAACATCTCACAGTGTTGATGAAAGCTTATCGCCCTGATACTCTACTTCTTCCTCCATGCATCTTGCTCAGTGTTTGCCAGCATTTTCTCTGCATATTTCAGATTATTTCAGCAACCTCAGTATGTTGCCTTTTACGCGAGCCCTGTGTTACCGACTGTCTCTCTTTACGGGAGGTTAATTGAGCTCCTGCGCAATGTCAGACTTAGTGGGGGCGAAATTGCCCCGCGCCCCGTTTGGAGGCAGTAACCTTCCGAGGCCGGGACATTTATCGCCCGGCCTGGAAGTTCCAATCCCCGCTCGGAACTCGGCCCTTCCGCTCCTCAACGGAGGCGGAGCACTATCGGAGGCACTCCGCGCCCGCGGTTGGGGCGCTCCCAAGGATGGCAGAGCGCCTCTGCGTTCGGCGGGTACGCTCCGCAGCCCAGCGCCCCGTGGGCATCGTCAGCGCTCCGCGAATCTCCGGGTAGCACTGACCCGGCGGAACGCCCCTCCCCTTCAATTGCAGCGGCAGAGCCGCAGCGCGCTCGGCAGAACCTTTGGTGGCCGCCTGCCGCTGACATCGGCCGGCAGCATCCTCACCGCCCATGGGGCAATTTCCCCCCGCGGGGCACAAAGGGATCGACGTGGGGTCGTGAGAGGACGGCGATTACATCATTGCCGAGCGGGTGCCAGCCCGGGGCGCAAATTGCGGGGCGCGGCAATAACGGCGTAACACCCCCCCAAATCTCCGGGGCTATTTCCCTGAAGGCACTATTGACCCCCTTCCCCAGGTCATGACCTCTTTGCGCCCCCCCCCCTCCACAGAGGCGCTAATGGGGCTATACAAAAAGGCAATTTCGCCCCAGTGTCTTCTCTCGGCCCTATTTGCTTTGGGTGGAATCTGGGAACGCTACCTTCTGAGGGAGGCTTCGTTCAACCACATTGTTTACAATGCGGCCATCAATGGGTCAGTCGGCCACAATATTTAACTCTGCCCTAAAGTCTTCTATTCACTTTAACATGGCAAAGACAAGGGAGTTCAAGATTTGGAACACAATTGTCCACATCTACCTTCTATTCCCTTTGCTTCAGCAGTCGTCTCAAGCAGGAGCTTCGATAGAAAGAGAAACACTTGCATCTTTACATTGCAACTTCCCAAGGTGCTTCGCAGCCAATGTAATTCTGTTGAAGCGCAGTCACTGGTTTCCAGTATGGTGAATCGACAACCAGTTTGTGCACAGCAAGCTCCCACCAACAGTATATTGACAGTCAGTTTTATGGATCTTCAAATCTTCACATGAGAGTGCTGACAAGCTGTGAACATCTCGTCCGAAAGACGGCTTTCTGACAGTGCAACACTCCCGCAGTACTGAGCTGCAGCGTGAGCCTAGGTTAACTGCTCAAGTCTCTGAAGATTCAAAGGCGAGGGTACTACCACAAAGCCAAGGCTGATACTTGTGGGGAGAAATTCGGTACTGCCCCGTTCATGGGCGGTAACACTGGCGAGATACGGGACTTTGCACCAGGCACAGAACTCTCGCCTCTCACAAGAAATTGGGGTTACCTCCCCCGAAAGGAAGTGGAGCACGAAATGATGCGCTCCACTTCTTTTCTGGGGCGGTAGCGGGGAGGACGGTTCGGCAGCGGGGCTGAAGGGTCGGGAGCGGGGCGGAGGGGTCGGGAGCGGGGGCAGAGGGGTCCGGAGTGGGGCGGACGGGTCAGGAGTAGGGCCGAGGGGTCGGGAGCGGGGCCGAGGGGTCCGGAGTGGGGCGGACGGGTCGGGAGCAGGGCTGAAGGGTCGGGAGCGGGGCCGAGGGGTCCGGAGTGGGGCGGACGGGTCGGGAGCGGAGCCGAGGGGTCGGGAGCGGGGCCGAGGGGTCGGGAGTGGGGCGGACGGGTCAGGAGTAGGGCCGAGGGGTCCGGAGTGGTGCGGACGGGTCGGGAGCGGAGCCGAGGGGTCGGGAGCGGGGCCGAGGGGTCGGGAGCGGGGCCGAGGGGTCCGGAGTGGGGCGGACGGGTCAGGAGTAGGGCCGAGGGGTCCGGAGTGGTGCGGACGGGTCGGGAGCGGAGCCGAGGGGTCGGGAGCGGGGCCGAGGGGTCGGGAGCGGGGCGGAGGGGTCCAGAGTGGGGCGGATGGGTCAGGAGTAGGGCCGAGGGGTCGGGAACGGGGCCGAGGGGTCCGGAGTGGGGCGGACGGGTCGGGAGCAGGGCTGAAGGGTCGGGAGCAGGGCGGAGGGGTCGGGAGCGGGGCGGAGTGGGGCGGACGGGTCAGGAGTAGGGCCGAGGGGTCGGGAGCGGGGCCGAGGGGTCCGGAGTGGGGCGGACGGGTCGGGAGCAGGGCTGAAGGGTCGGGAGCGGGGCGGAGAGGTCGGGAGCGGAGCGGACGGGTCGGGAGCAGGGCCGAGGGGTCCGGAGTGGTGCGGACGGGTCGGAAGCGGAGCCGAGGGGTCGGGAGCGGAGCCGAGGGGTCGGGAGCGGGGCCGAGGGGTCGGGAGCGGGGCCGAGGGGTCGGGAGCGGGGCCGAGGGGCCGGGAGTTGTGTGGAGCGCTACGCACTGGGCCATGTAGCACTGCCGCTTGGAGGGGCTCTTCCATTAATTAAAGGGAATGGCCCAAGGTGCATTGTCTACAGCAAAAAAAGGTTCTACCTGGACCACTGGGGAGCAGGGTTGCCGTGCCAACAGTCTGGCACACAAGTAGAGCGCCGGACTGACCGATTGTGGCACCGCCCCCGAAATCAGAGCGCTAACGGGGTGCAGGAAAATAAAATTGGATCATTTTTTTTAACAGCTGCCCACCTCCCTTTAAATTTCGCTCCGTTAGTGGCCAGCCGGTACGCACCCTCTGAAGCCGTTACTGTCATCGCCCGGCACAGCTTCAGGGGGCGATGACCAATTTGGGGTCCGGGGCACTGACATGGCTCTGCGCACAGTGATGATGTCAGCATCGCTGACAGAGCAGAGCAGGCGTACGGATTACCGCCGCCACTGAACTCCCAATGGATTTAACGGGAGTCGCTAGCAGCGCCGCGCCCGGTCGCAAAGTCGTTTGCCGGGGGGCACTAACGGTCGGTACAAATCACCTGAATTTCTAGGCCTCAATCTCCAAACCTGTACCTCCCAACATTCAGATCATCGAATGTCCCAACATTCAGATACACAAACCTCTCAACATTCAGATCATCGAACGTCCCGACATTCAGATACACAAACCTCCCAACATTCAGATCATCGAATGTCCCAACATTCAGATACACAAACCTCCCAACATTCAGATCATCGAATGTCCCAACATTCAGATACACAAACCTCTCAACATTCAGATCATCGAACGTCCCGACATTCAGATACACAAACCTCCCGCCATTCAGATCATCGAATGTCCCAACATTCAGATACACAAACCTCCCGCCATTCAGATCATCGAATGTCCCAACATTCAGATACACAAACCTCCCGCCATTCAGATCATCGAACGTCCCGACATTCAGATACACAAACCTCCCAACATTCAGATCATCGAACGTCCCGACATTCAGATACACAAACCTCCCAACATTCAGATCATCGAACGTCCCAACATTCAGATACACAAACCTCCCGCCATTCAGATCTCTTAGTGGTCCATTATTTTCTGAGAGATTACTTTCAGTTCCTGGATTCCTGACTCACCAGACATTCTAGTACTGTTACAGATATACTGCTATTGTTCACGGAGAAAGGGACTGATGAGGAGCGGAAGGAGGGACTGGCAAGTCCGGAGATCGGGAGCGGAGAGGTAGAGGATGGATGAACCAAGGAAGGAGCAGAGAGGTCAGAGCCCAGAGGTGGAGCAGTGTGGACAAGACCAAGGGAAGGCGCAGCACGGGCCCATAGCGAGACTGTGAGGTCATGAGGTTAACATTGCGGACTATGAATTCCCCATAGAGAGCGGTCCTGTGGGAAGGAGGACAGTAGGAGTATGTTTGAGTGTGTGTGCATGTATTGGCACATGTGGCGGAGCCTGGTCTCCAGCCTTGGATCCCCTTGCCACTGGACCAAGACCTTGCTCCGTCAAGCCCGTGTGGTGGCTGGTGTGCAACGGCCACCCCACGTTATAAGAATTTACGCGCAGGCATCTCCCACCGTTTAAAAGGAATTCATCAGTCACCTGAGAACTCATTTTTAGTGTGGAAACAAGTTATCCTCGACCCCGAGGGACTGCCTATGATGATGACTGTCCACTCAACATCACCTCGAAGACTGGGGCCTTTTATGGGTTTGGCTCACGGAGAGAAGGAGCTGTTAAAGAAAGATAAGGGCTTGTAAACCTGGTTCATTCCCTCTCGATGGGAGACTTTATGTTGAGCAAATGCAACTGACGACAGATGCACAGCCTTCCCATCATCGGCGATACTCCAAGTTACACAGACAGCCAACAGGTCTCACCTGAAAGATAACATTTCTGACGATGCCGTGCTCCGTCAGTAGCATGCTGAAGCTTCAGCCTAGTTAAACTGCTCAAGTTTCTGAAGATTCAGAGGTGAGGGTATTACCTCGGAGCTAAGGCCAGCACTCAATCACTAAAACCAGCGCGTCCCCTGCATTCAGACCTCCAATCATCAGCAAAGTGATGGAAGGTGTCGTCGACAGTGCTCTCAAGCGGCACTTACTCACCGATCACCTGCTCACCGATGCTCAGTTTGAGTTCTGCTAGGGCCACTCGACTCCAGAATTCACTACAGCCTTGGTCCAAACATGGACAGAAGAGCTGAACTCCAAAGGTGAGGTGAGAGTGATTGTCCTTCACATCAAGGCAGAATTTGAGCGAGTGTAACATCAAAGAACCCCAGTAAAATTGAAGTCAATGGGAATCAGGCAGATAACTCTCCACTGGCTGGTGTCATACCTGGCACAATGGAAGATGGTTGCGGTGGTTGGAGGTCAATCATCTCAGCCCTTGAACATCGCTGCAGGAGTCCCTCAGGGCAGAGTCCTTGGCCCAACCATCTCCAGTTGCTTCATCAATGACCTCCCCTCCATCATAAGCTCAGAAGTGGGGATGTTCGCTGATGACTGCACAGTGTTCGGTTCCATTCACTACTCCTCAGATAATGGAGCAGTCCGTGCCCGCATGTAGCAAGACCTGGACAACATTCAGGCTTGGGCTGATAAGTGCCAAGTAACATTCACGCCACACAAGTGCCAGGCAATGAGCATCTCCAACAAGTGAGAGTCTAACCACCCCCTCCTTGATATTCAAACGGCATTACCTTCGCCGAATCGCGCACCAAATCTAACCGACATTCACTTCTGAGCAAAGCTTATCCCAGATGGCATTAACCTGGAATTTTTATTTGCGCTGCTGACATTATTTAACGTGTTTTTAAAAAAAAGTACCATTCTGAAGCCGACACCTTTCTGTGAAGGAAGTAAATCAGAAGCAGATGGAACTCAGCAGGAAACTTTCAGCGGAATACAAATAAATTCTCAGCAATTAACAGGAGGAAAAAAAACGAGTCGATTCAAAGATCATTTGACAGTAACCAAAACTCTGTGAAGTATACAAATAAAGAAACAAAGCAGACTCACTCACCGACCTAAAGCCTGTCTCCGCCCCCTGCCTCAGCTCATCTGCTGCTGAAGCCCTCATCCGTGCCTTTGTTACCTCTAGGCTTGACTATTCCAACGCACTCCTGGCTGGCCTCCCACATTCTACCCTACGTAAACTAGAGGTGATCCAAAACTCGGCTGCCCCGTGTCCTAACTCGCACCGAGTCCCGCTCACCCATCAACCCTGTGCTCGCTGACCTACATTGGCTCCTAGTTAATCAACGCCTCGATTTCAAAATTTTCACCCTTATTTTCAAATCCCTCCATGGCCTCGCCCCTCCCTATCTCTGAAATCTCCAGCCCCACAACTCCCCCCGAGATGTCAACGCTCCTCTAATTCTGCCCTCCTGAGCATCCCTGATTATAATCGCTCAACCATCGGTGGCCGTACCTTCAGCTGCCTGGGCCCCAAGCTCTGGAACTCCCTGCCTAAACCTCTCCGCCTCTCTACCTCTCTTTCCTCCTTCAAGACGCTCCTTAAAACCTACCTCTTGGACCAAGCTTTTGGTCACCTGCGCTAATTTCTACTTATGTGGCTCGGTGTCAAATTTTCTTAATCTCATAATACTCCTGTGACATGTTTTGGGACGGTTCACCACGTTAAAGGCGCTATATAAATACAAGCTGTTATTGTTGTTCTTAGCCGAATATTAATCGGTGGAGGCGGATGGAGAAATATCTCGATGGCAAAAGCCCTCTATAAACAGTCGGTATGGATTTAGAAAGGCGGAGATTCAACTCGATTTTTTCGTGGCGATTTCAAAGAGATAGCTTGGCTGCAATGTTCCCTTTAACTTTCGTTGGGTGGGCGGTGCCTTTAAGGGGCTGCGCTGCCCATTCAAAATATCGGGCATGCGCGTTTTTTCCCATTTAAAAGCCGGTGAGCCGGCTACGCGGGAGCTGCAGAGCACCGGCACGGATTACAGGAAACATCGCACAACTTACCCATCGTGTCGCTTATTTGGACTTTCACAAAGCATTTGATAAATTGACAGGACCTCGCTTTAAGGACATAAGAAATAGGAGCAGGAGTCGGCCATGTGGCCCCTCGAGCCTGCTCCGCCATTCAATGAGATCATGGCTGATCTTATCTTAGCCTCAACTCCACTTCCCTGCCCGCTCCCCATAACCCTTGACTCCCTTACCGTTCAAAAATCTGTCGATCTCCACTTTAAATACATTCAATGATCCAGCCTCCACAGCTCTCTGAGGTGGAAAATGCCAAAGATTTACAACCCCCTGAGAAAAGAAGTTCCTCCTCATCTCCGTTTTAAATGGGTGACCCACTTATTCTGAAACTATGCCCCCTCGTTCGAGATTTCATTCAATGTCTCATCCGAAACACGGTGCCTCCGACAGTGACAGCGCTTCCTTAGTACTGCATTGGAGCGTCAATTGAGACTGCATACACAAGTCTCCAGAGTGGGGCTTGAACCCACAACCTTCTGACCCAAAGGCCAGAACGCTACCCACTGAGCCACGACTGACACCTCCGAAACTGGCTTCACTGTCACCAGACGTTAATGTAAATAAAAAGGCCAATTATCTCTTTTGGTTTTAACATTACTGTGGAGCTCCCTCCAGTGGCCCTGGTGGGTAAAGACATGTTTTTTTTATTCGTTCGGGATGTGGGCGTCGCTTGCAAGGCCGGGCATTTAAGGGTCGGAATTCGGTTGCTAACGCCTGCTGATAATGTTAGGCATTAACTGGGAGTTAGGCGGGTGGGAGTGGCACTGGTTGCTATTTCACGCCTGACGCGAAATTCGGGGGTCATTTTTTTAAGGGCGTTAAAAGGTTACGTCCCACTGGCTAACGCCGTGGAAACCATGACGTCAGTACACGTGAAACGCCTCCCTGGCGCCTCTATCGCGATATTTAGTCACAGCCTGAAAAAAAATGGTGGTTAAACAGTGGAACTCGGGCGGAATCGGCCAGAGAGCAAGGTGAGTTTTTTCCTTTCTTTATTTCTTCATGTTTTCATTAGTTCCAACAGTGGGGAAGTTTGTGTGTGGGTTGAAGAAGTTTTCATTTTTTTTCTTCCCTTTTCTTCCCATTTCCCAGCGAGCCCCCCGCGGGGAAATTCAGTCTCCCTCCTGAGCTCCCGCCCGGTGGTGAGCATGCAACACCACTTTTTAGCGCTGCTCCCTCATCTTTGGCCGTAAAAACTGAACTTGGCCGTTGGAGCCTGCAACTAATGCCTGGCGGTAAACTCAGGCGGTGACACCGTCTCAAAAATGGCGGGAGCGAATTTCGACTCCTCATTGCCCATCCCAAATTGCCCTTGAGAAGGTGATGGTGAGCCGCCTTCTTGAACCGCTGCAGTCCGTGTGGTGAAGGGAGGGAGTTCCAGGATTTTGACCCAGCGACGATGAAGGAACGGCGATTATATTTCCAAGTCAGGATGGTGTATAACTTGGAGGGGAACTTGCAGATGGTGGTGTTCCCATGCACCTGCTGCCCTTGTCCTTCTGGGTGGTGAAGGTCGTGGGTTTGGGAGGTGCTGCCGAAGAAGCCTTGGCGAGTTGCTGCAGTGCATCTTGTAGATGGTGCACACTGCAGCCACGGTGCGCCGGTGGTGGAGGGAGTGAATGTTTAAGGTGGTGGGTAGCGTGCCAATCAAGCGGGCTGCTTTGTCCTGGATGGTGTCGCGCTTCTTGAGCGTTGTTGGAGCTGCACTCATCCAGGCAAGACATCACCTAGTGCATCACTGAACAGGAGCAATGTTCCCTTTCAGCTGCACATGTGCCCAGCCACGCAGTACTCTGCACAGTCCTGCGCAGGCCGCTCAGAAGGTCCCGTGCCCGGCGCTCACGAGCTTTTCCATCGGAGGTATTGCGCACGAGCAGAAAGGTAAAAGGACTGCGCATTGAAATAAGCAGGCTGTGCATACAAGGCACAGCTTTGGGGCAACGTTGAACAGGAGGTCTCCATTTCAACTGTTGATCTGCTCCAAACCCTTGACCTACTCCAGTTAGAAAGGAGAAAGACTTGCATTTATATAGCGCCTTTCACTATCACCGGACGTCTCAAAGCACTTTACAACCAGTTAATTATCTTTGGAGTATCGTCACTGTTGTAATGTGCGAAACGCGGCAGCCAATTTGTGCACAGCAAGCTCCCACAAACAGCAATGTGATAATGACCAGATAATCTGGTGCTTTTTTTGTTATGTTAATTGAGTGTTAAATATTGGCCCCAGGACACCGGGGAACACGCCCCTGCTCTTCTTCGAAATAGTGCCATGGGATCTTATTACATCCACCTGAGAGAGCAGACGGGGGCCTCGGTTTAACGTCTCATCCAAAAGACGGCACCTCCAACAGCGCAGCACTCCCTCAGCATGGCACTGGGAGTGTCAGCCTAGAATTTTTGTGCTCAAGCCCCTGGAATGGGAACTTGAACCCACAAACTTCTGACTCAGAGGCGAGTGTGCTACCCACTGAGCCACAGCTGACGCCAACTCATCTCAACCAGTGGTTGGTATTCTGTAATTGGCCTCAGGATCCACTGGAATATCAAAGAGAAAATAATTCGGGTAGCAATGCAGAGCAAAATCAGGCAGCACTTCTTCACACAAAGGGTGGTGGAAATCTGGAACCCTTTCCCCCAAAAAAGCTGTTGTGCCTGGGGGACAAAACTGGGATTGATCATTTTTAGTTAGGTAAGGATATTTAGGGAAATGGAGCCAAGACGGGTAAATGCAGTTGAGGTAAAACCATCACATCATCATCACAGGCAGTCCCTCGGAATCGAGGAAGACTTGCTTCCACTCTTAAAATGAGTTCTCAGGTGGCTGAACAGTCCAATACAAGAACCACAGTCTCTGTCACAGGTGGGACAGATAGTCGTTGAGGGTAAGGGAGGGTGGGACAGGTTTGCCGCACGCTCCTTCCGCTGCCTGCGCTTGGTTTCTGCATGCTCTCGGCGACGAGACTCGAGGTGCTCAGCGCCCTCCCGGATGCACTTCCTCAATTTAGGGCGGTCTTTGGCCAGGGACTCCCAGATGTCGGTGGGGATGTCGCACTTTATCAGGGAGGCTTTGAGGGTGTCCTTGTAATGTTTCCGCTGCCCACCTTTGGCTCGATTGCCGTGAAGGAGTTCCGAGTAGAGCGTTTGCTTTGGGAGTCTCGTGTCTGGCATGCGAACAATGTGGCCTGCCCAGTGGAGCTGATCAAGTGTGTTCAGTGCTTCGATGTAAGGATATTTAGGGAAATGGAGCCAAGGCAGGGAAATGGAGTTGAGGTACAGCCATGTTGTAAATGAATGGGGGAACGGGCTCGAGAGGCTGAATGGCCATTGTGTTAGCCCTAGCTCAGTTGGAAGCACCTTCCCATTTGATCCAGGAAGATGTGGGTCCAAACCCCACATCAGAGACTTGAGTTCAAAAATCTCAGCTGACACTCCCAGAGCAATGCTGAGGGAATGCTGCACTGTCGGAGGCGCTGTCTGTAGGATGAAACGTTAAGCCGAGGGCCCGCCTGCTCTCTCAGGCCCCCTGGCGCTGTTTAAAAGAAGAGCAGGGGAGTTATCCCTAGTGTCCAGGCCAATATTTATTCTTCAATCAACAGAACAAAAACAGATTATCTGACCATTATCACATTGCTATTTGTGGCAGCTTGCTGTGCGCAAATTGGGCTGCCTCCTTTCCTACTTTGCAGCAATGACTATGCTTCAAAAAGTACTTCATTAAGCTGTAAAGATCTTTGGGATGTCCGGTGATTGTGAAAGGCCCTTGGGTGGTATTATTGTGGTGTCCATTTAGACAGTGTCCGAGCAACGACTATCCGAAGTATGGTACCAAATAATTTGGTGGATAGCAACACACTTCAGGAGGAGGACATTGTCGGACTGGTGAAATGGGTGAACACATGGAGATGCAATCTAACGCAGAGAAGCGCGAAGTGATGTATTTTGGAAGGAAGGCTAAGGAGGGGCAATATAAACTAAATGGTACAATTCTAAAGGGGTTGCAGGAACAGAAAGATCTGGGGATATATGTATACACATCTTTGAAGGTGGCATGACAAGTTGAGAAGGCTGTTAAAAAGTCTATGGGATCCTTAGCTTTGTAAATAGAGACATGCACAACAAAAGCAAGGAAAACTATGCTAAGTCTTTATAAATCACTGATTCTGGCTTCAGCAGGAGTACTGTGTCCAATTCTGGGGACCACACACTTTAGGAAGGATGTGAAGATCTTGGAAAGGGTGCAGAGGAGATTCACAAGAATTCACAGGGATGAGGGATTTCAGTTTTGTGGAGAGACTGGAGAAACTGGGTTTGTTCTCCTTGGAGCAGGGAAGGTTAAGGGGAGATTTGAGGGAGATGTTCAAAATTATGAAGTTTTGATGGAGTAGATAGGGAAAAACTGCATGTACTGGCAGAAGGTTTGGTAGCCAGAGGACAAGGATTTAAGAACATAAGAATATAAGAAACAGGAGCAGGAGTAGGCCATACGGCCCCTCGAGCCTGCTCCGCCATTCAATAAGATCATGGCCGATCTGATCATGGACTCAGCTCCACTTCCCCGCCTGCTTCCCATAACCCCTCATCACCCCATCGCTCAAGAAACTGTCTATTTAGATCTTAAATTTATTTAATATCCCACCTTCCACAACTCTCTGAGGCAGCGAATTCCACACATTCACAACCCTCTGAGAAAATAAATTTCTCCTCATCTCAGTTCTAAATGGGCGGCCCCTTATTCTAAGATCATGCCCCCTAGTTCTAGTCTCCCCCAACAGTAGAAACATCCTCCCTGCATCTACCCTGTCAAGCCCCCTCATAATCTTATACGTTTCGATAAGATCACCTCTCATTCTTCTGAATTCCAACCTACTCAGCCTTTCCTTATAAGTCAACCCGTTCATCCCCGGGATCATTCTAGTGAACCTTCTCTGAACTGCCTCCAAAGCAAGTATAACCTTTCGTAAATATGGAAACCAAAACTGCACGCAGTATTCTAGGTGTGACCTCACCAATACCCTGTACAGCTGTGACAAGACTTCTCTGATTTTATACTCCATCCCCTTTGCAATAAAGGCCAAGATTCCATTGGCCTTCCTGATCACTTTCCATGCTTGCATACTATCCTTTTGTGTTTCATGCACAAGTACCCCCAGGTCCCGCTGTACTGCGGCACTTTGCAATCTTTCTCCATTTAAATAATAACTTTCTCCTTTATTTTTTTCTGCCAAAGTG
Source organism: Pristiophorus japonicus (assembly GCF_044704955.1). Classification (NCBI taxonomy): domain Eukaryota; kingdom Metazoa; phylum Chordata; class Chondrichthyes; family Pristiophoridae; genus Pristiophorus; species Pristiophorus japonicus. The sequence goes on from NC_091989.1 coordinate 183,959,440, forward strand.
CATGACCTCACACTTTCCAACATCATACTCCATCTGCCAAATTCTTGCCCACTTACTTAGCCTATCTATATCCTCCTGTAGCCTCTTTATGTCCTCCTCACACATTGCCCTTCCTCCCATCTTTGTATTGTCAGCAAACTTGGCTACATTACACTCAGTCCCCTCTTCCAAGTCGTTAATATAGATTGTAAATAGTTGGGGTCCCAGCACTGATCCCTGCGGCACCCCACTCGTTACTGATTGCCATCCCGAGAATGAACCATTTATCCCGACTCTCTGTTTTCTGTTTGTCAGCCAATCTTCTGTCCGCGCTAATAAATTACCCCCAACCCTGCGAACTTTTATCTTGTGCAGTAGCCTTTTGTATGACACCTTGTCAAATGCCTTCTGGAAGTCCAAATACACCACATCCACTGGTTCCCCTTCATCCACCCTGTTCATTACATCCTCAAAGAAATTTAACGTAGTTTGCTGAAGAAACAGCACAGAGATGAGGGGAATTTTTTTACATAGCAAGTTCATATGATCTGGAACACACTGCCTGAAATGGTGCTGGAGGCAGATTCAATAGTCACTTCCAAAAGGGAAATTGGATAAATACTTGAAAGAGAAAAATTGCAGAGCTAATAGGGAAAGAGCAGGGGGAGTGGGATTGATTGGATCGCTCTTTCAAAGAGCCGGTACAGGCACGATGGGCCGAATGGCCTCCTTCTGTGCTGTATGTTTCTATGATACCGGGTCCTTTATGTCAAGTGAGGTGAAAGCCGGCACAACGAAAACGTGACTCGACTGATTGCTAAACGTCTCTAACTATGTTCAGATCTACAAGAAAATCACTCGTCAAATTAAATACAAGGGAGTAATACACAGTGACAGCAGCAAGCAAGCTTTTCCTCCAATACTTGGCTGCCTTTCATTTTTGATCCGAGACACCATCAGAGTGAAGGGATGCAGCACACCAGCCATTTGTGTTGGTCTAAAATAAGCTTTATTCACGGAAAATTGGCTTCAACCGTAATCAGAATCTCATTTATTTCAGCTCGGTAATTTCTATTAACTCTGACCCGCAGAATGTTGCTCACGCTTCCAACACCGATCTCCAAGGGGCTCTGTGCCTTGCTGTCTGTCAGCGGCGAGCCAACTTTGAGAGAGCATTTCTGAGCTGTTAATTTAAAATAAGGAAAATAAATAAATGTATGAATTAGACTCATCTGGGCATGAAATTCCAAATTAGATCAGCAATGAGCTCCCGCCTGCACTTACAAATCAGTCGACAGTGAAATAAACAAAGCACGAAGGAAAGAGACAACGGTAAAGAAATAAGGAGAGAGACAGAGAGAGAGAGTCAGAGGCAGGGAGGGGAGGGGAGAGAAAGAAAATTGAAAGAAAAACTTGCATTTCTACAGCGCCTTTCACGACCACCGGACATCTCAAAGCGCATTACAGCAAATGAAGCAATTTTTGAAGTATAGTCATTGTTATAGTGTAGGAAACGTGGTAGCAAGCTCCCACAACAGCAGTGTGATAATGACCAGATAACCTGTTTTTGTTATGTTGATTGAGGAATAAATATTGGCCAGGACACCGAAGAGAACTCCCCTGCTCTTCTTCAAAGGATCATGAGATCTTTACTTCCACCTGAGAGAGCCTTGGTTTCATTTGAAAGACGGCACCTCCGACAGTGCAGCACTCCCTCAGTACTGCACTGGGAGTGTCAGCCTGGATTAGGGTGGCGGTCACTTCATGACCTTGCATCTCTTTGTCTCTGTATCTTCTCTCCTTCTCTTCCTTCCTCTCTTCTCCTTTCTCTGTCCCTCTTCCTTGCCTCTGATCTTTCTTCATTCCTATCTTATTACTCCCTCTCTGTTCTGTCCCTCACTTTCAAAATTGCCATCACCACTCCTTCTGCAAAAGCCTGCCCTCGAATCCTCTGGTTTTGTAAGCTATCACCCCAACTCCAATGTCTCCCAAATCTGTGCCCATATTACCTCCAACTCCCTGTTTGAATCTCTCCAATCAGTTTCCTCTCCTGCCACAGCACTGAACTGGGCCGAAACAAGGTCACCAATGGCATTCTCTGAGACAGAGGTGCATTATCCATCCTATCCTGTTCGACCTCTCTGCAGCCTTTGGTATCGTCGACATTCGACATGCAACAGGATTATCATCGCCGAATCCCCCAATATCAACAGCCTGGGGGTCACCATTCACCAGAAACTTAACTGGACCAACCACATAAATCCTGTTGCTACAAGAGCAGGTCAGAGGCTGAGTATTCTGCGGCGAGTGTCTCACCTCCTGACTCCCCAAAGCCTTTCCACCATCTACAAAGCACAAGTCAGGAGTGTGATGGAATACTCTCCACTTGCCTGGATGAATGCAGCTCCAACAACACTCAAAAAGCTCGACACCATCCAGGACAAAGCAGCCCGCTTGATTGGCACCTCATCTACCACCTTCAACATTCACCCCCTCCACCACCGATGCACCGTGGCTGCAGTGTGCACCATCTACAAGATGCACTGCAGCAACTGGCCAAGGCTTCTTCGGCAGCACCTCCCAAACCAGCGACCTCTACCACCTAGAAGGACAAGGGCAGCAGACGCATGGGAACACCACCACCTCCACGTTCCCCACCAAGTCACACACCATCCCGACTTGGAAGTATAGCGTCGTTCCTTCATCGTCGCTGGGTCAAAATCCTGGAACTCCCTCCCTAACAGCACTGTGGGAGCACCTTCACCACACGGACTGCAGCGGTTCAAGAAGGTGGCTCACCACCATCTTCTCAAGGGGCAATTAGGGATGGGCAATAAATGTTGGCTTTGCCAGAAATGCCTACATCCCAGGAGTGAATGAAAAATACCCACACCATCCTCCTCCAACATCTCTCCTCCATTGTCTAGTGCGACAGGCCTCATCTGTTTCCACTCTGACCTATCTGCAGGGGCAGGAAGGAAAGCCATTTCTGGAGAAGCCCTGATTTTAATCGCTCCACCTTTGGCAGCTATGCCTTGAGCTGCCTCGGCCCTGAGTACTGGAAGTCCTTCCATCAACCTCTCTACCTCGCTATCCTCTTTGACCGAGCTGTCGGCCATCTGTGTGGCTCGGTGTCTAATTGTGTTTGCTGGCGCTCCTGTGAAGCACCTCGGGCCAGTTTACTACGTTAAAGTCACTGTATACATGCAAGTTGTTGTTGTTGTAAATGTGCTGAGGCATAAAACCAAGCTGAGCTTTCACAGAGAGGAAGGCGATGGGTTTAATGAACCGTAACTAGATTTTAAGATGTTAGAAAGAGTAAAGTGCTTAATACTGCACAAAAGGCCATCTCATTCAAGGTCTTGGAAAAGCATTGGAAAGACAGGATCAATGGGAGAATATCAGCAGAAAAATCGGGATGACAGCTGACATCTTTCCTCGATTATTGCTGGCTGGCTCAGTGGCTTTGATGAAATCAGCCTTGCCGCAATGGCTCCGCGAGTTTACCCAGCACAGTAACTGCTCCGCATAAATACCGCGCTGGGTATTCTGCGGCGAGTGTCTCACCTCCTGACTCCCCAAAGCCTTTCCACCACCTACACGGCACAAGTCAGGAGTGTGTTGGAATACTCTCCACTTGGCTAGATGAGTGCAGCTCCAACAACACTCAAGAAGCTCGACACCATCCAGGACAAAGCAGCCCGCTTCATTAGCACCCCATCCACCACATTAAACATTCACTCCCTCCACCACCGGCGCACCGTGGCTGCAGTGTGTACCGTCTACAAGATGCACTGCAGCAACTCACCAAGGCTTCTTTGGCATCACCTCCCAAACCCGCGACCTCTACCACCTGGAAAGACAAGGGCAGCAGGCGCATGGGAACACCCACCACCTCCACATTCCCCTCCGAGCCACACACCATCCCGACTTGGAAATATATCGGCCGTTCCTTCATTGTCGCTGGGTCAAAAGCCTGGAACTCGCTCCCTAACAGCACCTTCACCACACGGACTGCAGCGGTTCAAGGAGCCGGCTCACCACCACTTTCCTAAGGGGCAATTAGGGATGGGCAATAAATGCCGGCCTTACCAGCGACGGACACATCCCAGGAATGAATAAAAACAAGTCCTTTGTTTTTCAAATACTCGGAAACGAATGACACCAATAACTCTGAATTCAACTCCCACATCCCACATGCCAGGAATGAATTAAAGAAAGTCTAGACCTGGAAGGCCCCAGGTTTAAGTTGCCTGATCGGTGCTAAAGCTCTGCTACAGTGCGGCGCCCTCCGTCTGGGGCCGCACGCCCCAACAAGGAGTGAGAACCTTCAGGAGAGGAGAGGGGGAAACGGACAGACAATAAAGAATGGAGTGAATGTTGGCACCATTGCATCAGTGGATGAGTTGGAGGTGGAGGGGCCCGTGGGAATCAGGACCGAAACTACAACAAACCGCGTCTCCCGACTACAGCGGGATTAGTTCTCCAGCGAACCGCAGTGAGTGCAGAATAGTTACCTGCTACCCAGTCAAATCAATCCCAGGCACTTGCAGCAGTGCGGCCTCCAGACGCCAATGACAGGGGAGAAATTTCCCAAACGTCTCCATTCAGGCCGAGATTAGTGGCATCACTGTGTGCTGCCCATAACAAAGTGGGTGGGGGGAGACTGAGAGAGAACACCTTGGGGGGAGGGGGGGGGGACTGAGAGATAAAGCCGGGGGCGGGGGGGGGTCTGAGAGAGAAAGCCCGGGGGGGGGGGGGGAAACTGAGAGAGAAAGCCAATGCAATCTAATATCATTGAGAACCTCTCCACAGGTAGAAGCCATTAGGAGACGCTAACTGCTTCACGTTACAATTCAGAAGCTTTAATAGAAACGCAAGTTCAGCAAGAGCTATAGATAGCGCAGAGTCCAGCCACATCAGTGAAAGGTGAAAAACAAAACCAAATAGAAACCTCACCGTTCCCCTCTCAACGTTAAATAACAATGGAGATCATTGTCAGGTTCCACCTGCAACAGTTCACAGCTTGGTGCCTCAAATATATAATCTCGCCACAAATAAACAGAAAGGGCATGTGGTATGTTCAAAGCCAGTCCCACCTGTGCAGTAATGGGTACATCCAGAGTGAAGCGGCAGGTCGGGTTTGAAAGGCAGCTGTAAGTTTCTATCACAGTCCAGGCATTCAACATTAGAGATTCCTTTCTCTCCCACAGTGCGATAGGAGGCAGGGAACAGCAGTGGGGTGGCTCATTGTACAATAGATTCAGTTACAGAATGGAACCATCGCTGATGGGGGCGCCTGATGTTACAAAGGAACGCTGCTACCCTGTCGCTCTCATTCACTCTCCCCTCCCCTATCACTTATTTCACAAACACTTAGAACCTTTAGTGGGTCCTATTGAAAACCAGTATTCCCAGGACACCTGGGCAGACACCTTTTTGTGCAAATCGATAATCAGAAAGCGGCTCATAAGGAAGTATTAATAGTGTCCATCTCGCGAAAATGGATTTTCACAGTGCCAAGGGCAGAATGAAAACATTTGCACCACTTAGCAGCATTCAGAATGAATTAACAAAAGTGTTTCAGCTTGTTTTTAAAACATTTATAATTTCGACTGATTATGTTTTTATCCATGATATGCTCCCCCCCCCATGGTTTTGTGGATGATGACACCATTTGGTGTCGGACTCAGCCAGAAAGGCAAGGATGATGCTTTGTTTTCATCAATGATCTTTTAGTCAGGCCGTGGCAATTGGACATTGTTCGGTCTGAAGGTTGTGGGTTCAAGTCCCACTCCAGAGACTTGAGCACAAAACTCTCGGCTGACATTCGAGTGCAGTACTGAGGGAGCACTGCACTGTCGGAGGTGCCGTCTTTCAGATGAGACGTTAAACTGAGGCTCCGTCTGCTTTCTCAGGTGGGATCACATAAAAGATCCCATGGCACTATTTTAAAGAAGAGCAGGGGAGTTATCCCCGGTGTCCTGGCCAATATTAATCCCTCAATCAACATAACAAAAACAGATTATCTGGTCATTATCACATTGCTGTTTGTGGGAGTTTGCTGTGCGCAAGTTGACTGCTGTGTTTCCTACATTACAACAGTGACTGCACTCCAAAAGTACTTTTCATGTCCAGTGGGCATGAAAGACGCTATAGAAATGTAAATCTTCTTCCTTCCTATATAAATGCAAGTTGTTGTTGTCTGGGATAGGTTTTTTTCGTTCCGGAGTGTCGCTGGCGAGGCCGGTATTTATTGCCCATCCCTAATTGCCCCTTGAGAAGGTGGTGGTGAGCTGCCTTCTTGAACCACTGCAGTCCGTGTGGTGAAGGTGCTCTCACAATGCTGGCAGGGAGGGAGTTCCAGGATTTTGACCCGGTGACGATGAAGGAACGGCCGATATATTTCCAAGTCAAGATGGTGTGTGAGTTGGAGGGGAACTTGCAGGTGATGGTGTCCCCATGTACCTGCTGCCCTTGTCCTTCCAGGTGGTAGAGGTCACAGGTTCGGGAGGTGCTGCTGAAGAAGCCTTGGCGAGTTGCTGCAGTGCATCTTGTAGATGGTACACACTGCAGCCACGGTGCGCCGGTGGTGGAGGGAGTGAATGTTGAAGGTGGTGGATGGGGTGCCAATCAATGGGCTGCTTTGTCCTGGATGGTGTCGAGCTTCTTGAGTGTTGTTGGAGCTGCACCCATCCAGCAAGTGGAGAGTCTTCCAGCACACTCCTTGAGGCTTAGTTGAGGATTGGGCTCAATTGTGATCTTCCCATGGTCAAATAGCCTGCTGGCACCTCCATCTAGACTTACAAGGAAAGAATAATTATTTCACTTTGCTGTTTTATCGCCAAACAGCAGCTATCGAATCGGAGAAGGGAATGATGTACAGGAATAAAGAGGAAATGGAATAGAAGAATAACAAACGATGGAAAGGAAAGTAATTTAGCAACCAACAATAATGACAACAACTTGTATTTATATAGCGCCTCTAACGTAGTGAAACTTCCCAAGGCGCTTCACATGAATTTTATGAGGTTAAAAATTTGACACCGAGCAGCATAAGTAGAAATTTATTGCAGGTGACCAAAAGCTTGATCAAAGAGGTAGATTTTAAGGAGCATCTTTAAAGAGGAAAGAGAGGTAGAGAGGCAGAGGGGTTTAGGGAGGGAGTTTCAGAAACTGGGGCCCAGGCAACAGAAGGCACGGCCACCAATGGTTGAGCGATTATAATCAGGGATGCTCAGGAGAGCAGAATTCGAGGAGCGCAGACATCTCGGAGTGAAGGACGGAGACACACACACACACGCACACACACTTGCTTCACTTTATTTGTTGCGAAGTCACAAATGTTGGGGGATGGTGGAGAAACCACAGACTAAATTCACCTCAGCTTTCCTGCAAGTGTAATTGTGCTGAAGATGCTGGATCAGAGCGCCAGACTGTGAGAGCCCTGCATACCTGAAGGAGCAAGATGCTTGTCTTCACAGGCAAAATAATCCGTCCCTTTTAAGCCACAGTCCACTTCGCCCCTCACATTCCTAGACATCTATTTATCCTCTCTCTGTGCCCTAATGCCTCCAATTTCACTGTCGCCTTATTTGTACTGTCGCTGGGCTATTGGAGAATTGCGACTAATTCCATTCCCCCTTCACCACCCTCTCTCTCTTCTGCTCTCCAGCTCGATCTTGCGCTCACCTTGCGCCGATTGTGTTGGCAGCAAACGGCGGACGATCTTACAACACAACAAAACGATTCGCAGCGTAATGTTCTGACTCGCAACTAATCTATAAAAATAGCCGAGGTAAAGGTTGTCAAAATAATTTACAGCAGGTGGTTTTACGCAGGATACACATTAACAAGGAAGTGGGAAGAGAATGATTTCTAGCACGAGGCTGCAGACCGAAGCTTCCCAGCTGGTAGGAAATAAAATAACTCTAATCTTTTTCCCTGTAGTCAGCATTATTCAGTTCAAAAGAGAACGGAGGCAATATAAATATTTTGTCCCTCCGAATCACTCTCCTCCTTTGCCGATGTTGTTGATGCCCCGGGGCTATCGACCGCCACTCTATTATTTCACCCTTGTTAGCAAGATAATGAGTGTCAGAAAGAAGAAAGATTTGCATTTATATAGCGCCTTTCATGACCTCAGGATGTCCCAAAGCGGTTTTCAATGAAGTTCTGTTGTAATGTCGGAAACGGGGCAGCCAATTTGCGCACAGCAAGCTCCCACAAGCATCAGTGTGATAATGACCAGATGATGTTTTTTTTAGTGAAACATAGAAACATAGAAAATAGGTGCAGGAGTAGGCCATTCGGCCCTTCTAGCCTGCACCGCCATTCTATGAGTTCATGGCTGAACATGCAACTTCAGTACCCCCTTCCTGCTTTCTCGCCATACCCCTTGATCCCCCTAGTAGTAAGGACTTCATCTAATTCCCTTTTGAATATATTTAGTGAATTGGCCTGAACAACTTTCTGTGGTAGAGAATTCCACAGGTTCACCACTCTCTGGGTGAAGAAGTTTCTCCTCATCTTGGTCCTAAATGGCTTACCCCTTATCCTTAGACTGTGACCCCTGGTTCTGGACTTCCCCAACATTGGGAACATTCTTCCTGCATCTAACCTGTTTAAACCCGTCAGAATTTTAAACGTTTCTATGAGGTCCCCTCTCATTCTTCTGAACTCCAGTGAATACAAGCCCAGTTGATCCAGTCTTTCTTGATAGGTCAGTCCCACCATCCCGGGAATCAGTCTGGTGAACCTTCGCTGCACTCCCTCAATAGCAAGAATGTCCTTCCTCAAGTTAGGAGACCAAAACTGTACACAATGCTCCAGGTATGGCCTCACCAAGGCCCTGTACAACTGTAGCAACACCTCCCTGCCCCTGTACTCAAATCCCCTCGCTATGAAGGTCAACATGCCATTTGCTTTCTTAACCGCCTGCTGTACCTGCATGCCAACCTTCAATGACTGATGTACCATGACACCCAGGTCTCGTTGCACCTCCCCTTTTCCTAATCTGTCACCATTCAGATAATAGTCTGTGTCTCTGTTTTTACCACCAAAGTGGATAACCTCACATTTATCCACATTATACTTCATCTGCCATGCATTTGCCCACTCACCTAACCTATCCAAGTCACTCTGCAGCCTCATAGCATCCTCCTCGCAGCTCACACTGCCACCCAATTTCGTGTCATCCGCAAATTTGGAGATACTACATTTAATCCCCTCGTCTAAATCATTAATGTACAGTGTAAACAGCTGGGGCCCCAGCACAGAACCTTGCGGGACCCCACTAGTCACTGCCTGCCATTCTGAAAAGTACCCATTTACTCCTACTCTTTGCTTCCTGTCTGACAACCAGTTCTCAATCCATGTCAGCACACTACCCCCAATCCCATGTGCTTTAACTTTGCACATTAATCTCTTGTGTGGGACCTTGTCGAAAGCCTTCTGAAAGTCCAAATATACCACATCAACTGGTTCTCCCTTGTCCACTCTACTGGAAAAATCCTCAAAAAATTCCAGAAGATTTGCCAAGCATGATTTCCCTTTCACAAATCCATGCTGACTTGGACCTATCATATCACCTCTTTCCAAATGCACTGCTATGACATCCTTAATAATTGATTCCATCATTTTACCCACTACCGATGTCAGGCTGACCGGTCGATAATTCCCTGTTATCTCTCTCCCTCCTTTTTTAAAAAGTGGGATTACATTGGCTACCCTCCACTCGATAGGAACTGATCCAGAGTCAAAGGAATGTTGGAAAATGACTGTCAATTCATACGCTATTTCCAAGGCCATCTCCTTAAGTACTCTGGGATGCAGTCCATCAGGTCCTGGGGATTTATCGGCCTTCAATCCCATCAATTTCCCCAACACAATTTCCCGACTAATAAGGATTTCCCTCAGTTCCTCCTCCTTACTAGACCCTCTGACCCCTTTTATATCCGGAAGGTTGTTTGTGTCCTCCTCAGTGAATACCGAACCAAAGTACTTGTTCAATTGGTCTGCCATTTCTTTGTTCCCCGTTATGATTCCCCTGATGTTGATTGAGGGAGAAATATTCAAAGTCATTATCGGCACAAACATTTTCGTGTCCTTCTGCACATCCGCGCATTTGGCCCCATCTCTTCTTGCGCAGGCGCACCCTGTCCACCCCCCTGCGCGTGCACGCTGTCACCGAGGTGTGGCCGCACGTGCACAGTGCCCCGCAGTGCAGTGCGACGCAGGCAACACTTTGTTCAGCTCCCTGGGAGAAGGCCCATCACTGGATCCATGAGGAGGAGAGAGGACCGAGAGGGGAGAGAGGGAGGGGATCGGAGGGAGAGTGAGAAAGAGAGGGATTGGAGGGAGAGAGAGGGGGGAAAGAGAGGGGATCAGAGAGAGAAAGAGAGAGCGAGGGGAGAGAGGGTGATCAGAGAGAGAAAGAGAGTGGGGGAGAGCAAAGGGGATAGGAGAGAGAGGGGGGGGAGAGAGAGGTATAGCTGAGAAAGAGGGAGGGGGGAGAGCGAGGCGGATGGAAGAGAAAGAGAGGAGGAGAATGGGGTGTTCGAGAGGAGAGAGAGAGAGAGAGGGACGAGGGAGAGAGAAAGAGACAGAGAGAGGAGCAGAGTGAGGATCAGGGGGAGGGGGGGAGAGAAAAGGCACTATATAAAGTCTTGTTTCTTTTAACGGCTGCAGATGAACATTCAAATGTATTTGCTTCATGGGTTGTTTGCTTAAGAATTCATAGCAACACATTGCTATTAGAACTAGTTGTTTTTTTAGCAAAGGTTTAACAGTCACACTACACATTACCAGTTCATCCATCAGGCTCACAACCGCCTGCCTCATAGTGAATCCCATGAACCCAACTGGCTGGGGTTGTATTGAGTATTGTGAATATTAAGTGACTGGCTAAGCCACTCACAATGCAAGAGCTCCACAAATCTGTGAGCATACTCAGAGCTGCGTACATTACATTACTGAAGGTTGTTAGGCCTCAGATGCTGGCCTTATCATCATCATCATAGGCAGTCCCTGGAAATCGAGGAAGAATTGCTTCCACTCTAAAAGTGAGTTCTCAGCTGGCTGTACAGTCAATATGGGAATTACAGTCTCTGTCACAGGTAGGACAGACAGTTGTTGGGTGGGGAGTCTGGTTTGCCGCACACTCATTCCGCTGCCTGTGCTTGTTTTCTGCATGCTCTTGGCGACGAGACTCGAGGTGCTCAGTGCCCTCCCAGATGCTCTTCCTCCACTTAGGACGGTCTTGGACCAGGGATTCCCAGGTGCACTTAATCAAGGAGGTTTTGAGGGTGTCCTTGATAAGTTTCCTCTGCCCAGACTGGGGCTCGCTTACCGCGTAGGAGTTCCAAGTAGAACGCTTGCTTTGGGAGTCTCGTCAGGCATGTGAACAATGTGGCCCACCCAACGGAGCTGGTTGAGTGTGGTCAGTGCTTCGATGCTAGGGATGTTAGCCTGAACGAGAACACTGACGTTGATGCGTCTATCCTCCCATTGGATTTGCAGGACCTTGCGGAGGCAGTGTTGATGGTATTTTTCCAGCGCTTTGAGGTGTCTACTATATATGGTCCACGTCTCTGAGCCATATCGGAGGGCGGGTATCACTACAGCCCTATAGACCATAAACTTGGTACTAGATTTGAGGTCTTCAATCACTCTCTTCCTCAGGCAACCTAAGGCTGCGCTGCCACACTGGAGGCGGTTTTGGACCTCATCGTCGATGTCTTCCTTTGCTGATAGTAGGCTCCCGAGGTATGGAAAATGGTCCACGTTGTCCAAGGAACTCCAGCAGCAATGTTCTGTGACTGGTTAATACGTTCACTTAATATTGCTTCTTTATGCTGTTTGGAATGATGACGGAACCTCATCAGAGGCACCAGTAGACTCTCTACAATTGGTCTCAGTCAGAGCGGGAAATATCAACTAGGACATCCCATTCCTTATTGCTATTCACTGAGCCCTGGTGGTCAATGTGTACAGGCATCAGATGAGGGCACAATTGGGCTTGACAATGATGACCCCTGCAGCCAACTACCATTCCAGCATTGACTGTTTAGGTTCCTGCAATGGACAGTGGAGTGAAGTACTAGCAACAACAACTTGCATTTCTGTAGCGCTTTTAATGCAGTAAAGTGCCCCCAGGCGCTTCACAGGAGTGTCATCAATCAAAATTTGACACGAGCCACATGAAGGGACATTAGGGCAGATGACCAAAGGCTTGGTGAAAGAGGTAGGATTTAAGGAGCGTCTTCAAGGAGGAAAGGGAGGTGGAGAGAGGTTTAGAGAGGGAGTTCCAGAGCTTAGGGCCTTGGCAACTGAAAGTACGGCCACCAATGGTGGAGCCATTAAAATTGGGGATGCTCAGGAGGGCAGAATTGGAGGGGTGCAGATATCTTAGAGGGATGTAGGGCTTGAGGAGGTTACAGAGATAGGGAGGGGCGAGGCCATGGAGAGATTTGAAAACGAGGATGAGAAGTTGAAAATCGAGGTATTGCTTAATCGGAAGGCGATGTCGGTCAGCGAGCACAGCGGTGATGTGTGAACGAGTTAGAATCGTGGAATTAAACGGCTATATAAAGCGAGAGGATAAAGTAGAAATAGGGTTGTGGGGGGCGTGGGGGGGGGGGGGCGGTGGCGGAGTGGGAATAAAATGCTTTGCCTGCAGCAAAGAACAATGTCACCTTGGTAGTGGCAATGCCAAGACACTGCGACCCCCACACTGATAGATGATAGAAGCAAGATCGCAGGGGATTTCAGATTTGCGAGGGCAGTAGGACAAGAGAGCACGGGGGGAAGGGGCTGGTGTAGGATAAACACCAGCAGCATCTCTCTGCACAGAAGGGGGATCAGCGGGACTGAGCTATCAGTAAGGGGCCAGGACACTGGGCACGAGCTGAGAAATGGTTAGATGCTGCAATGGGGAGATGGAAGGGTTGATATTCCGCAAACGATGAGGGGCTTTCTTAACCCCAGCCTCAACTCTGATCTTGCAACTCAAACACACCGACAGTACTTTGATCAATGATAACATGATTTATTAAGTGAATTCATCTTTAAATCTAATTGCTCCTTTCTCTATTTTTACAGGCGACAAGATGATTCAATGTTGTTTTTATCCACCAAAAAAAATTGAATCATCCAAATCCTTAAATTAAGCTTTGTAAATAAAGAGAGCTAAAAATCTGGATGGTCAGACATACTGAAATAAGCAACATTGAATTATGAGGAGTCGAGTATAATTACTTTCCCCCCTTCCTTTGCAAAGTGTCTTTTCTACATCAACGACACTGTATAAATGTAAGTGGTTGTTCTCTAATTAGCATTTTATTTGCCGTCACTTCTTATGACATGTTTTACGATTAAAAAATAAATACATTTGGTAACAGTCACTTTGCAGAACCACTACAATTTAGCTCATAGTACACACAGATGGGGGGGATTGTGTGTACTATGAGCTAAATTGAGCTACGAGATTGAGTATACTAGGCCTATATTCTCTAGAGTTGAGAAGAATGAGAGCTGATCTCATTGAAACATACATAACTGTTACAGGGCTTGGCAGGGTAGATGCAGGGAGGATGTTTTCCCTGGCTGGAGAGTCTAGAACCAGGGGTCACAGTCTCAGAATAATGGGTCGGCCATTTAGGACTGAGATGAGGAGAAACTTCTTCACTCAGAGGGTGGTGAATCTTTGGAATTCTCTGCCCCAGAGGGCTGTGGAGGCTCAGTCGTTGAGTTTATTCATGACAGAGATCGTTAGATTTTTGGATATTAAGGGAATCAAGGGATATGGGGATAGTGCAGGGAAGTCGAGTTGAGGTAGAAGATCAGCCATGATCTCATTGATTGGTGGAGGGGCCGAACAGCCTACTCCTGATCCTATTTCTTATGTTCTTAGATGCAAAACACTGAAATCACCAGATATTGTCTGTATTATGAATTTGTTCTTGATTCCCTGAAATATCGCCCACCTCCGCTTCGATCTCCCCCTCACTGCTGCTAAAATCCAGAATGTGTGCTTTTCTCACCTCACACTTCCACTTCTCCAATGCCTTCTGCCTCCACAAACTCATTTGGAATGCTGTAGCTTGTATGCTCACCCCGACATCTTCAATAACTTCCCAGCTGTACGTCCCTACAGGCAACCCCCCCCCCGCCTCTGATTGTCAGCCTTGCTTCAGTGGTTGCCTCTGAGTCCAAAGGTTCAGGGTCACAGTCCTGCTCCAGGCTGGCACACTCAGTGCAGTGCTGAGGGAAGGCAGCACTGTCAGATGTGCCGTCTTTCAGATGGGAAGTTAAACCGAGTTCCTGTCTGCCTTCTCAGGTGGATGTAAAAGATCGCATGGTACTATTTCGAAGAAGAGCAGGTGAGTTCTCCCTGGTGTCGTGGGGCCAATATTTAGTCCTCAACCAACATCACTAAGAAAACATATAATCTGGTCAATATCTCATTGCTGTTTGTGGGACCTTGCTGTGTGCAAAATGACTACCGCCTTTCTTATATTACAACAGTGTAGTAAGTATTAATTAGCTGTAAAGCCAATTGATTATAATTGTTCAACCATTGGTGGCCATACCTTCTGTTGCCTCAGCCGCAAGCTTTGGAACTCCCTGCCTAAACCTCTCCACCTCTCTACCTCTCTTTCCTCCTTCAAGATGCTCCTTAAAACCTACCTCTTTGAGCAAGCTTTTGGTCACCTGTGCTAATTTCTACTTGTTGTGTATGTATATACCCTGTACACTCAATGTACAGTTACATAAGACCATTGAATATATCTTCACACGGTATACAATATGCCCTGTACCGCCAGAGGGTGCAACTGGTGGAGACCTAGAGGTCACCTGCACACCACAGGTAAACAAGTATAAAAGGGAGCTCACCTTACTGTACCCTCATTCAGGAGCTGCAATAAATGGACTAAGGTCACAACAGTTCAAGTGCAATACCTTACCTCGTGGAGTCATTACTAGAGTGCTTACAGACACAACACAACTTAGGCGGATCGGTGTCAAATTTTTATCTCATAATACTCCTGTGAAGCACCTTGGGACACTTCAGAATTATAGGCAATTCATGAAAGGTGCTATATACATACCAGGTAATTCCAGCACTGGTTTACTTCTAATTTCCGTTCCGTAATCGTTCAATCACTCTGACTCTGCCCCTTGAAACCTCCCCTCTGAATGTTATCTCTCTCTCCTTGCTTTCGAAAGCATCCTAAAAACCTTTGAGTTTTGGCCCCCACCCTCGGCCTTTCCATTTGCCCTTTCGCTCGTCTGCTCATTGAATCTCGCCACCCTACAAAGTGCTCAGAGATGTCCTTCTGTCGGCAAGGAGCGTGACAGAAATGTAAGCTGTTGGAACTGATGCAGCACAGGTACAACGGAGCCTTAACCTTAAAGCATTAAAATTGGTGCCGTCAGTCCAACCCTGGCTTTTCACCTCTCGAACCCTGGGTTCAAATCCACCCACGTGTGCTGGGATTGAAAGCTTCCTTTGTGCAATGGCTCTGAGAGGCGATACAAAAAAGATGAGTTTGGGCAATTCTCCAGTCAGTTCCTGACTGACATAAAACATGCTCTAATCCAGCACTAATTGGCGATCTTACTGACTCAAACCCAGGTCCCAGAGGTGAAATGTTCTTTCTAAATTGAGCAAACTTACATATTTTTGCTTCGAAATGCATTCCCCATAATTTCTTCACGTAAGTGTTCAGAACATTCACTTGGATCCGTGAGACCACCAGAAAGAAAGTCTTGCATTTCTATAGCGCCTTTCACGACCTCCGGATGTCTCAAAGTGCTTTACAGCCAAGGAAGTACTTTTGGAGTGTGGTCACTGTTGGTAACGCAGCAGCCAATTTGCGCACAGCAAGCTCCCACAAACAGTAATGTCATCAAGAACACATAATCTGTTTTGTTATGTGGGTTGAGAGATAAATATTGGCTGGAACATCGGGGATAACTCCCCTGCTCTTCTTCAAAATAGTGCCATGGGATCTTTTGCGGCCACCTGAGAGAGCAGACGAGGCCTTGGTTTAATGTCGCATCTGAAAGACGGCACCTCTGACAGCGCAGCACTCCCTCAGCACTGCACCGAGTGCATCAGCCTAGATTTATGTGCTCCAGTCTCTGGGGTGGGACTTAAAACCACCACCTTCTGACTCAGAGGCGAGTATGCTACCCACTGAGCCACAGCTGACACGATTCCAGAGTCAAAGGTATTGCAATATAATGTTGGAAGATTGTAAAAAGGTGGAAAATGCAATCCAGGAAACATCCCATTTTCTCTTCTGCAGAGCGCCGACACAGCTGAGTTTCCAGAACAGGGGACTGTCCTGGAATAGTGAGGTTAAGGGGGCAAATTTAACCTAATGTGGCAGGCGGGAAACCCACAGGACCGCCCATTGACTTCAATGGAAAGTAAAACCAGACGTATAAATCTGACATTGCTCCTGAGCCCATCAGCCTCTCTCAGATGGATGCAAAATATCCCATGGCACTATTTCGGAGAAGATCAGGGGAGTCATTCCCGATGTCCAATATTTATCCCTCAACCAACATAACAAAACAGATTATCTGGTCATTATCACACAGCGGAAAGAGCGTGCGGCAAACCAGACTCCTCACCCACCCTTTCCTTCAACCACTGTCTGTCCCACCTGTGACAGAGACTGTAATTCCTGTGTTGGATTGTTCATTCACCTAAAAACTCACTTTTGGAGTGGAAGCCAAGTCTTCTTCGATTTCAAGGGACTGTCGATGATGATAATGCTGTTTGTGGGAGCTTGCTGTGCGCAAATTGGCTGCCGCGTTTTCCATATTACAACAGTGACTACCCTCAAAAGTACGTCATTAGCTGTAAAGCACTTTGATACATCCGGAGGTCGTGAAAGGCGCTATATAAATGCAAGTCTTGCTTTCTGATGTCTCACAGATCCAAGTGAATGTTCTGGACACTTTAGTGAAAGAGTTATGGGCAATACATTTTCATCAAGCTGCTTGAAGCAAAAATATGTAAGTTTGCTCAATTTAGAAAGAACATTTCACCTCTGGGACCTGAGTCAGTAAGATCGCCTAAAATTCAGAATAACAGCTCAGGTTATGAAAGCATGTCGTGGGACATTATTTAAGAGGCTGACATTTTCTTCCTGTAATATCGCAGAGGGTGAAAAGCAACAAGTCACCGAAGTCTAAAGGATGTCCCAGGGTGAGAGACTGGATATCACTGTCACAATGGCCACCACCAAAGAAAGACTGGAATTTTTTATCGCACCTTTCACAATCGTAGGATGTCCCAAACCATTTCACAGCCAATGAAGTACTTTTTGGAGTGTAGTCACTGTTGTAATGTAGGAGACGCAGCAGCCAATTTGTGCACAGCAAGCTCCCACAAGCAGCAAATTAATAATGACCACATAATCTGTTTTAGTGATGTTCGTTAAGACAGAAATATTGGCCTGGGACACCGGGGCTAACTCCCCTGCTCTTCTCTGGAATAGTGCCATGGGATCTTTTACATCCACCTGAGGGAGCAGACGGGGCCTCGGTTTCATCCTAAAGATGGCACCTCCAGCAGTGGAGCACTCCTTCAATACTGCATTGGGAGTGTCAGCCTAGGTTTATGTTAATATATGCAATAAAGGTCCAAACTGAGTACTGTTTAACTAAGCAAGGTACAACCTTGGCTCTGCTTTATTTAGGCCCAAAGTGCCTGACTCACAAAATGGCTGGCCTTTTATACCAGAGCAACACCATGTGCGTGCTGTTTAGTGGCCTCCACCAATGACACCACCTGGTGGCTACAAACAGCATGTACATACATGACAATAACCCCCCCCCTCTGAGATCTTATCACAGTCTTTCACAGGTTGGGACGGTCTGGTGCTTTACGCTCCCGGGTTTACCGTCTCAGTTCGATTCCGGCCTTGGGTGAGTGTGCGGGGTCTGTTGTGGCTGGTGGCTGGATGACTGACTTGTTGGGGGTGGCAGCGGCCATGTCAGGAATTGCAACTCGATTTTTATTGAACAAGTCCGTGATGGAAATTCCGGATTCACTGATGACCCTTGAGTCCACTGAAGGCTGCTGGTAGGTTTGTTGGTCATCGACGGTTTCTTTGTCCAACTGCTCTGGCTCGTCTGTGTGCCTCAGCTTTGTCTGATCCATGTGTTTCCTGCAAGTTTGCCCAATCTTGAGCTTAATAACAAATACTCTGTTGCCCTCCTTGGCCACGACCGTACCAGCGATCCATTTGGGACCCTGACCATATACAGGATCATTAACAGAAATCTCGTGTGACACAGTTGGGCAATCGTGGTACCTTGTTGACTCTGTCTTCTGTATTCAACATGATTACTTAAATCCGGGTGTACAAGAGATAACTTGGTCTTAAGACCTCTTTTAATCATGAGTTAAGCAGGCAAGACCCCTGTGAGTGTGTGGGGTCTTGTCCTGTAACTCATCAGTTTGCAAGACAAGCAGGTCTGCAGTGACCCTTGGGTTACTCTCCTCATGCTTTGCTTGATAATTTGTACTGCACGTTCTGCTTGCCAATTGGATGCAGGCTTGAACTGTGCTGACCTTACATGTTTTATGCCGTTAAGTTTTACAAACTCCTGAAACACCTGACTGGTGAAGCACGATCCATTGTCACTCACCACTATGTCAGGCAGACCATGTGTCGCGAACATGACATTAAGATTCTCTGTGGTTGCCGTGGACGTACTGGATGACATGATTATGCATTCTATCCACTTCGAATAAGCATCCACCACCACTAAAAACATCTTGCCCAGGAAGGGACCTGCAAAATCTACAGGGATCCTGGACCAAGATTTGGGTGGCCATGACCACAGACTCAGCGGCGATTCCGCTGGTGGCTTTGCTGAGCTGCATGCAGGTGTAGCACTGATGCACACATGCTTCCAGCCAGAATCAATTCCTAGCCACCATACATGGGACCTGGCGATGGCCTTCATTATCACTGTACCAGGATGTGTGCTGTGTAACTCACGCACAAACTTCTCTCTCCCTTTCTTTGGCATTACAACGCGATTGCCCCACAATATGCCATCTGCTTGAATAGACAGTTCGTCCTTGCAACGAATGTACGGTTTGGCCTCGTCGCACATTTGCTTAGGTATGGCAGACCAATCCCCTTTGAGAATGCAACCCTATACGACCACTAATAATATCGGGTCCTGGCTGGTCCAGGTCTTAACTTGTTGAGCCGTGACAGGGGGACCTTCACTCTCAAAAGCATCCATGATTAACATTAAATCCGCCGGTTGTGGCGTTTCCACCTCCGGTGTGGGCAATGGCAACCGCCTCAAAGCAACGGCACAATTCTCTGTGCCAGGTCTGTGGCGAATGACATATTCATAGGCAGATAATGTCAGCGCCCACCTTTGGATGCGGGATGAAGCGTTGGTATTGATACCTTTGCTCTCGGAAAACAACGAAATGAGCGGTTTATGATCAGTCTCTAATTTGAACCTCAGACCGAAAAGTTATTGATGCATCTTTTTAACACCGTGGTACACACACGCTAAGCTTCTTTTTCTACCATAGCGTTGGCTCTTTCTGCTTTAGACAAACTTTTGGATGCATACGCGACTGGTTGAAGTCTCCCCGACTCATTGGCTTATTGTAACGATGCGTCACAGCCCAAAACTAAATGTTTACATGGGTCATAATGTACCAGCAAAGCAGATTGGTGGCTTTCTCAAAAGCTCTGTCTTGCAATGCGTCCCACACCCAGTTGTTGCCTTTTCTCAACAGCATGTGCAGTGGTTCAAGTAAGGTTACCAAAGTAGTTGAGTAAACCCAGGAATGAACACAGCTCCGTCACGTTCTGTGACTTGGGTGCATTCTTGATGGCTTTGGTTTTCACGTCAGTAGGTCTGATGCCATCAGTGGCGATTTTCCTCCCGAGGAATTCCGGTGCCATGAAGACGCACTTCGAGCATTTCAGTCTGAGTCCCACTCTATCCAAACACAGTAGAACCTCTTCCAGGTTGTTCAGATTTTCCTTGGAGTCACGGCTGGTGATCAGGATGTCATCTTGGAACACGACGGTTCTGGGAACTGACGTCAGTAGACTTTCCATATTCCTCTGGAATATTGCTGCAGCCGAGTGAATTCCAAACGGGCACCTTTGGTAAATAAACAGTCCTTTGTGTGTGTTAATGCACGTAAGTCTCTTCCACGTCTCCACCAACTCCTGCGTCATATAGGCAGACGTCAAGTCCAGTTTTGTGAACGACTTCCTTCCGGCTAGCGTCGCAAACAAGTCATCAGCCTTCGGTAATGGGTACTGATCTTGTTTTGAAACCCTGTCGATCGTAGCCGTGTAGTCTCCATAGATTCGGACTGTGCCATCACTTTTCAGCACAGGAACAATGGGGCTGGCGCATTCATTAAATTCGACCGGTGACATGATCCCTTCATGCTGGAGTCTGTCCAGTTCAATTTCAACCTTCTCCCTCAGCACCACTGCCCGAGCTTTATGATGGACAGGTCTTGCATCTGAGTCCACGTGGATCTGCACCTTGGCTCCCGTGAAGTTGCCGATACACGGTTCGAACAGCGAGGGGAACTTGCTCAATACTTGGTCACATGTATCTTCCTCCGACGACAACGCCTTTAGTCGTTTCAGCCGCATCTGATTTTCTCCAACCAGCTCCTGCCGAGCAGCGTTGGGCCATTGCCTGGAACAATCCACAGCGGTAACTCGTGAACCAGACCGTTATACGACACTTTAATTTGTGCACTGCCAATCACCTTTATCAGTTCTTTGGTATACGTGCGCAGCTTGGCGTTAACAGGGCTCAGCCTGGGCCTTACAGTCTTAGTATCCCACAGCTTATTAAATGCCCTCTCATTCATGATCGATTGACTCGTCCCTGTTTCCAGTTCTATCGATACCGGTATCCCGGTAAACTTCACGTTAATCAAAATTGGTCTACTCTTGGTTATGAAAGAGTACAGTACATGCATTTCCTACTCCTCCTCTCAGATTGCGTAGCCGGATCCGTGCTAGTCTGACTCTCATCCTCCACGTGGTGTGTCGCAGCACGCTTGTTCATCTGCGGACACTTGCTCTGGTGATGCCCCACTCTCAAACAGCCTTTGCAACTATATTGCTTAAATCGGCACTGCTGGTGCCGATGATTTTCCCTACAAGTCGGATACATTCCCTCTATCGGATTTTGGGCAGCCACAGGTTTCACGAACACAGCCAGATAGGCCCTGCCATATGCCGCTCTGCCGAACGCCGAATCAATCGCATTTACAGTACTTGCCGAGGTTCGGTTCTTCACCGATATTTGCTTTAAACTCCTGTCCGTCGTCATACATGATTGAGCGATCTGGATGGCCCTTTTTAAATTCAACTCCTCCACCACCAGAAATTTGCACACGATCACCTTGTGGTTGATGCCAATAACGAAGAATTGCCCAGCATGTCTGCCAATACCGTCCCGAACTTGCACGGTCCCAAGAGACGTCTCAGGTCAGCAACACATCTGGTCCTCCGATTGAACGTGTGTATAAAACCTGTATCTCGAGATGATCATGCAGTCGTCTGGCTTGAGGTGCTTCCATACCAATGTACACAACTCCTCGTATGTTTTCTCTGTTGGATCACTAGGCATCAGTAGATTCTTTATCAGACCGTAGATCTTCGAACCGCACACAGTGAGGAACGCGGCCCGGTGCCGATCTGCATCGTCGACCCCCTTCATTTTGTTGGCCATGAAGTACTGGTTCAAACAGCTCACAAAGTCTTCCCAATCTTCTCCCTCCACAAATCGCTCTAAAAATCCAATCGTGCTCATTTTGCAAACAAAAGTTCTTGTATTCTCGTCGCCAAATGTTATGTATGCAATAAAGGTTCAAACTGAGTACTGTTTATCTAAGCAAGATACACCCTTGGCTCTGCTTTATTTAGGCCCAACGTGCCTGACTCACAAAATGACTGGCCTTATATACCAGAGCAGCACCTGGAGGCCACACCTGGAGTATTGTGTACAGTTTTGGTCTCCTAACCTGAGGAAGGACATTCTTGCTATTGAGGGAGTGCAGCGAAGGTTCACCAGACTGATTCCCGGGATGGCGGGACTGACCTATCAAGAAAGACTGGATCAACTGGGCTTGTATTCACTGGAGTTCAGAAGAATGAGAGGGGACCTCATAGAAACGTTTAAAATTCTGACGGGGTTAGACAGGTTAGATGCAGGAAGAATGTTCCCAATGTTGGGGAAGTCCAGAACCAGGGGACACAGTCTAAGGATAAGGGGGAAGCCATTTAGGAGCGAGATGAGGAGAAACTTCTTCACCCAGAGAGTGGTGAACCTGTGGAATTCTCTACCACAGAAATTTGTTCAGGCCAATTCACTAAATATATTCAAAAAGGAGTTAGATGAAGTCCTTACTACTAGGGGAATCAAGGGGTATGGTGAGAAAGCAGGAATGGGGTACTGAAGTTGCATGTTCAGCCATGAACTCATTGAATGGCGGTGCAGGCTAGAAGGGCCGAATGGCCTACTCCTGCACCTATTTTCTATGTTTCTATGTTTCTATGTTTCATCGGCGCGCTGCTCAGTGGCCTCCAACCATGACACCATCTGGTTGCTACAAACAGCATGTACATACATGACAATTTTTTGCTCAAGTCCCTGGAGTGATCCTTGAACCCACTACCCACTGAGCCACGGCTGACACATTGAGAGAGGGTCCTGCAAGGGAAAGGCTTTTAAAATCCAAACTTGGCACTGGTTGAACATTATCTCTTGATTTACATCCTGCAGAATTAACTCTCTCCAACCTTGGGCCAGATATTCTGGCCCTTGATGCACAACTGCACCTCCATGTGATGCAGTGTTATAGAATTCCTTCAACCACTCTCAACCCAAAATGTCAAACAATCAAATCCTAAGAACCACTGTCCCTGCAGTCAATCAATTCAACCAACCAAATCCCAGAACCAGGAACCGATCGAATTCTGGAGACGTGTCCCCAAAGACCAACCAGGTCACAGACATATGGGACAGGCGAGGCCATGGAGGGATTTGAAAACAAGGGTGAGAATTTAAAAATCAAGGCATTGCCTGACCGAGAGCCCATGTCGGTTGTTACGGTTCAAGGGGTGGTGATACAGGAAAGGACCACAGAAATAACACAACAGAGGTAGTTCTATGATTTAAAAACAGAAAATGCTAGAAATACTCAGCAGGTCAGGCAGCATCTGTGGAGAGAGACAGAGTTAACGGTTCAGGTCGATGACCTTTCACAGGACTGGAAGGAGTTAGAGATTTGACAATTTACAGATTGAAACTTTAAGGGGGGTTAATTTGAATTCCCCCGAACGGGCGCGAGAGGGGCTCGCGAAGTTAAAATGTTTTAAATTGCAAACCTGATCCCTATCCATCTTCAGCTTCCAGTTTTAGCGGAGGCAGGTTGGGGTTTAGGCAACTAACGTGCTCTCCAGAGGCAGGCCCATCATTCAAACATTTTAGTGAGGTTGCAGCCTCCGATTTCAGCAGAGTTTTACCTTTGACGACTGCGGGCTGGGTTTCCCAGGGCTCAGGAAACCCTGCATCTGGGGGGGTAGAGGCGAGAAAGATCGGATCTATAAGCTGGGTGTCTTCACAGCACTGCTTGTGGTCTAGGAAGAGCAGGAGTGCTTCTCTCCAGCTGCCCCATCCCCGCGCTCACCCCCACAGACGTCCGATCTCCAATCCCCCCCCCCTCACCCACTCCAGACCGCCAACCTCCGTCCGACCTACAATTGCATTGGTGTGCTGGAGAAGGGAAGAGAACCTTCCTGCGTGCTGTGACTCCCTCCATAAGCATATGTAGGGAGGGATGGGAGAGCCTGGGTGCAGCCCTACCCCTCTGTGCAGTGAATGTCAGTGTGTGCAGCACCTCAATTCTGTAGAACACTGACAGCACAGCTGTCAAAATCAATGTGGACACGGTCCCTTTAAGGAAACTGGCTGATGACGCGTTATTAAATAAAGTCATCGGATCCGCTTCTTTTTAATTGGCTCGGAACCTCGCTGGGTGGGATTAATAAGCCCAATGGAGCCAGCAACGGGTTCGGACCTGGCTACAGACCCCGGCCGCACTGAACCCACCTCAGTAGGTGGAATCATAAGAATTAGGAGCAGGAGTAGGCCATTCGGCCACTTGAGCCTGCTCCGCCATTCAATAAGATCATGGCTGATCTTCTACCTCAACACCACTTTCCTGCACTATCCCCATATCCCTTGATTCCCTTAATATCCAAAAATCGATTGATCTCTGCTTAAATATACTCAGAGACTCAGCCTCCATAGACCTCTGGGGTAGGGAGTTCTCAAGATTCACCACCCTCTGAGTGAAGAAGTTTCTTCTCATCTCAGTCTGAGGCCGTGACCCCTTGGTCTAGTTTCCCCAGCCAGGGAAACATCAACCCTGTCAAGGCCTGTAAGAATTTTGTATGTTTAAATGAGATCAGCTCTCATTCTTCGAGGGAATTTAGGCCCAGACTGCTCAATCTCTCCTCATAGGACAATCCCCCCATCCCAGGAATCAGTCTGGTGAACCTTCATTGCACTCTGAGATCACAACCCAAAAGTTTAAGGCCCCGGCTTTCATGAGCTGCAAGACCCGCCCAATTGCTGCCCAAAGGAGCACCGGTGGCCGCCGAGAGACCGGGCGGTGCTTTGCCTGAAAGATTCCCCTAAAAGAAGTGGCGGTACCGACCAAATAACGGCTTACGCCGTCAATCTGGGTGGCAGCGGGCGGGAGCTCTCAATCTCGGCGGCAAATGAGCTTGCCTCCCAAGTGCCGCCGAGGATAGAGTCGGGCCCAGGGAGGATGGAACTCTGAAAAGTAAAAAACACTACCAAAGTACAAAAAAACAACGGAACACTTTCAGGAGACTCCATCCAGGGTAAATCGGCTGTAACCATTTTTTTTTAAAGATGTTCACTAACCTTTTCTTTCCTGTCTTCGTACCTACTGTCAGGATAAGAAGCCTCCATGCAGCGATCCTGCCCCCTGCTGGCGCCGAATCCCGCCGTCTCCTGCCCGCACCAATCTGCCAGCACGACGGGCGGGAGGCCACTTACGCGGCTTGGCCGTCAGCGGGCGGTTCCCGGCGGTGCTCCCCTCCCGCCCTGCTCCAGCCCAAGTGGAAACTGGGAGAGGGAGGAAAACAGCAGCAAAACTCGGCAGCATCAGGCGGCAGTGTGAAAAAAGCCTGAATGTAAAGTGCACCGATAGTCCAATTCTGCGCACCGCACATTAGGAAGGACGTGCAGGCTCCAGGGAGGGTACAGAAGAGATTTACTGGAATGATTCCAGGAATGAGGGAATACAGTTTACGTGGATGGACTGGAGAAGCTGGGTTTGTTCTCCTCAGAACAGAGAATTGATAGAAATCTTTAAAACCATGAAGGGTTGAGACAGAGTAAATAAAGAGAGGCTGTTTCCAATGGCTGATGGGACGATAACCAGAGGGTGCGGATTTAAGGTAATAGGAAAAAGAACCAGAGGCGAGATGAGAAAAAAACCTTTTTACACAGCGAGCGGTTAGGATTTGGAATGCACTGCCTGATAGGCTGGTGCATACAGATTCAATCGTAGCCTTCAAAAGGGAATTGGATAAATACTTGAAAGAGAAACAATTGTAAGGATATGGGGAAAGAGCGGGGGGAGTGGGACTGACTGGGTTGATCTTCGAAAGAGCCGGGGCAGACTCGATGGGCCGAATGGTCTCCTTCTGAGCTGTGCTGTTCCATGATTCTCTCATGTAGGTTTGATCCACATTTGTTTTTAAATAAAAAAAATAAACATTTTACATATCCTTTTTTTTTAAAAAAAAACGATGGCACTTTCAGTATTGGACATAAGCATGCCTGTCTGTGGCTTGAGTCAATTTGCTTTTGTTGGCAGGAGCTGCTCATGAATACTGCATTAAAGAGCTTGTTTCAGTTTTGTTGTTTTACTCTCGCTCGGTCACGTGGTGATTTTTGCAGTGAGCCAGGTTGTGGGGATATTGGAGGAAAGGATCTTGGTGCCAGATACCAGCCTGTAGCGTTTGATGACCGCAGGCCTTCCGAGGCTGTGATGACTTCATCAGATACCGGCTTATGACTTTATTTTAACCTGACCTGCAAGTTTTCTTCCGCTCCTGTCGCGACAAGTTTGAAACCATAAAATGGTTTGCAGCACGGAAGGGGGGGTGTCAGCCGTGGCTCAGTGGGCAGCCCTCTTGTCCTTGGAGTCAGAAGGTTGGGAGTTCGAGCCCCACTCCAGTGAAAAGAATCAAGGCCGACCTTCCAGTGCACCACCGAGGGATGGCTGCAGTGGTGGAGACGCTGTCTTTGGGAAGAGAGGTTAAACTGAGGCAGTATCTACTCTCTCAGGTGGACATAAAAGGTCCTACGGCATTATTTCAAAATATAGCAGGGAGTTCTTCCCAGTGTATCATTGAATATTTATCCTTCAGTCAACATCTCTAAAAACAGATAATCTGGTGATCAGCACATTGATGTTAGTGGAAGCTTGCTGTGTGCACATTGCTGCTGTGTTTCCTCAATTACAACAGTGACTACACTTCAACAGTACTTCCTTGGTTGTTTAGTGCTTTTGGGATATCGTGAAAGGTACTATATAAATGCAAGTCTTTTGACTTTCAGCCGATTAGGTTTGTGCCCGCTCTTTACTACAACACAGAAACATAGAAAATAGGTGCAGGAGTAGGCCATTTGGCCCTTCTAGCCTGCACCGCCATTCAATGGGTTCATGGCTGAACATCCAACTTTAGTACCCCATTCCTGCTTTCTCGCCATACCCCTTGATCCCCCTAGTAGTAAGGACGACATCTAACTCCTTTTTGAATATATTTAATGAATTGGCCTCAACAACTTCCTGTGGTAGAGAATTCCATATGTTCACCACTCTCTGGGTGAAAAAGTTTCTCCTCATCTCAGTCCTGAATGGCTTACCCCTTATCCTTAGACTGTGTCCCCTGGTTCTGGACTTCCCCAACATTGGGAATATTCTTCCTGCATCTAACCTGTCTAAACCCATCAGAATTTTAAACGTTTCTTCTGAACCCCAGTGAATACAAGCCCAGTTGTTCCAGTCTTTCTTGATATGTCAGTCCCGCCATCCCAGGAATCAGTCTGTTGAACCTTTGCTGCACTCCCTCAATAGCAAGAACGTCTTTCCTCAAGTTAGGAGACCAAAACTGTACACAATACTCCAGGTGTGGCCTCACCAAGGTCCTGTACAACTGTAGTAACACCTCCCTGCCCCTGTACTCAAATCCCCTCGCTATGAAGGCCAACATGCCATTTGCATTCTTAACCACCTGCTGTACCTGCATGCCAACCTTCAATGACTGATGTACCTTGACACCCAGGTCTCGTTGCACCTCCCCTTTTCCTAATCTGTCACGTTTCAGGTAATAGTCTGTCTGTCTGTTTTTACCACCAAAGTGGATAACCTCACATTTATCCACATTATACTTCATCTGCCATGCATTTGCCCACTCACCTAACCTATCCAAGTCACTCTGCAGCCTCATAGCATCCTCCTTGCAGCTCACACTGCCACCCAACTTAGTGTCATCTGCAAATTTGGAGATACTACATTTAATCCCCTCATCTAAATCATTAATGTACAATGTAAAAAGCTGGAGCCCCAGCACAGAACCTTGCGGTACCCCACTAGTCACTGCCTGCCATTCTGAAAAGTACCCATTTACTCCAACTCTTTGCTTCCTGTCTGCCAACCAGTTTTCAATCCACGTCATCACACTACCCCCAATCCCATGTGCTTTAACTTTGCACACTAATCTCTTGTGTGGGACTTTGTCGAAAGCCTTCTGAAAGTCCAAATACACCACATCAACTGGTTCTCCCTTGTCCACTCTACTGGAAACATCCTCAAAAAATTCCAGAAGATTTGTCAAGCATGATTTCCCTTTCACAAATCCATGCTGACTTGGACCTATCATGTCACCTCTTTCCAAATGCGCTGCTATGACATCCTTAATAATTGATTCCATCAATTTCCCAACTACTGATGTCAGGCTGACCGGTCTATAATTCCCTGTTTTCTCTCTCCCTCCTTTTTTAAAAAGTGGAGTTACATTGGCTACCCTCCACTCCATAGGAACTGATCCAGAATCTATGGAATGTTGGAAAATGCATCAGCTTTTTCCAAGGCCACCTCCTTAAGTACTCTAGGATGCAGACCATTAGGCCCTGGGGATTTATCGGCCTTCAATCCCATCAATTTCCCCAACACAATTTCCCGACTAATAATGATTTCCCTCAGTTCCTTCTTCTTACTAGACCCTCTGACCCCTTTTATATCCGGAAGGTTGTTTGTGTCCTTCTTCGTGAATACCGAACCAAAGTACTTGTTCAATTGGTCTGCCATTTCTTTGTTCCCCGTTATGACTTCCCCTGATTCTGACTGCAGGGGACCTACGTTTGTCTTTGCTAACCTTTTTCTCTTTACATATCTATGAAAGCTTTTGCAGTCCATTTTAATGTTCCCTACAAGCTTCCTCTTGTACTCCATTTTCCCTGCCCTAATCAAACTCTTTGTCCTCCTTTGCTGAGTTCTAAATTTCTCCCAGTCCCCGGGTTCGCTGCTATTTCTGGCCAATTTGTATGCCACATCCTTGGATTTAATACGATCCCTGATTTCCCTTGATAGCCATGGTTGAGCCACCTTCCCTATTTATTTTTACGCCAGACAGGGATGTACAATTGTTGTAGTTCATCCATGCGATCTTTAAATGTCTGCCATTGCCCATCCATTGTCAACCCCTTAAGTATCATTCACCAATCTATCCGAGCCAATTCACGCCTCATACCTTCAAAGTTACCCTTCTTTAAGTTCTGGACCATGGTCTCCACCATATTATGGTCACTCTTCCCAAGGGGCCTCACACAACAAAATTGCTAATTAATCCTCTCTCATTACACAACACCCAGTCTAAGATGGTCCCCCCTAGTTGGTTCCTCGACATATTGGTCTAGAAAACCATCCCTTATGCACTCCAGGAAATCTTCCTCCAGCGTATTGTTTCCAGTTTGGTTCGCCCAATCTATATGCATATTAAAGTCACCCATGCTAACTGCTGCACCTTTATTGCATGCACCCCTAATTTCCTGTTTGATGCGCTCCCCAACATCACTACTGCTTTTTGGAAGTCTGTACACAACTCCCACTAGCCTTTTCTGCCCCTTGGTATTCTGTAGCTCCACCCATACCAATTCCACATCATGCAAGCTAATGTCTTTCCTTACAATTGCATTAATTTCCTCTTTAACCAGCAACGCCACCCCGCCTCCTTTTCCTTTCTGTCTATCCTTCCTAAATGTTGAATACCTTTGGATGTTGAGTTCCCAGCCTTAGTCACCCTGGAGCCATGTCTCCGTGATGCTAAACACATCGTACCTGTTAACTGCTATCTGCACAGTTAATTCGTCCACCCTATTCTGAATACTCCACGCATTGAGGCACAGAGCCTTCAGGCTTGCCTTTTTAACCCACTTAGACCCTTTAGAATTTTCCAGAAAATGGCCCTTTTTATTTTTTGCCTTGGGTTTCTCTGCCCTCCACTTTTACTCATCTCCTTTCTGTCTTTTGCTTCTGTCTCCATTTTGTTTCCCTGTCTCCCTGCATTGGTTCTCATCCCACTGCCATATTAGTTTAACTCCTTCCCAACAACACTAGCAAACACTCCTCCTTGGGCATTGGTTCCAATCCTGCTTAGGTGCAGACCGTCCGGTTTGTACTGGTCCCACCTCCCCCAGAACCGGTTCCAATGTCCCAGGAATTTGAATCCCTCCCTGCTGCATCACTGCTCAAGCCACGTATTCATCTGAGCTATCCTGCGATTCCTACTCTGACTAGCACGTGGTAGTGGTAGCAATCCCGAGATTACTACTTTTGAGGTCCTACTTTTTAATTTAGCTCCTAGCTCCTTAAATTCGTCTCGTAGGACCTCATCCCGTTTTTTCCGATATCTTTAGTACCAATGTGCACCACGACAACTGGCTTGTTCACCTTCCCTTTTCAGAATGTCCTGCACCCGCTCCAAGACAACCTTGACCCTTGCACCAGGGAGGCAACATACCATCCTGGAGTCTCGGTTGCAGCCGCAGAAACGCCTATCTATTCCCCTTACAATTGAATCCCCTATCACTCTTGCTCTCCCACTCTTTTTCCTGCCCTCCTGTGCAGCAGAGCCAGCCATGGTGCCATGAACTTGGCTGCTGCTGCCCTCCCCTGATGAGTCATCCCCCTCAACAGTACCCAAAGCAGTGTATCTGTTTTGCAGGGGGATGACCGCAGGGGACCCCTGCACTACCTTCCTTGCACTGCTCTTCCTGTTGGTCTTCCATTCTTTATCTGGCTGTGGACCCTTTCCCTGCGGTACGACCAACTCGCTACACGTGCTACTCACGTCATTCTCAGCATCGTGGATGCTCCAGAGTGAATTCATCCTCAGCTCCAATTCCACAACGCGGTCCGTCAGGAGCTGGAGGCAGATACACTTCCCACACACGTAGTTGTCAGGGACCTGGTTTTCCACATAGTACAGGAGGAGCATAACATGTGTCCAAACTCTCCTGCCATGACTTAACCCTTAGATTAACTTAAATTGGCAATACCAATGATAAAAATTACTCACTGATATAGAAGAGAAAAAAGAAAAACTACTCACCAATCACCAGCCAATCACTTACCCCCTTGGCTGTGCCGTCACCTTTATATTTCTTTCTACTTCTTTTTTGCCCTCTCCCTGTAGCTGCACAAGCCTGTCGCAGACACTGCCCGATTCCTGCACTCGCGGCCTTTTGTAGGCCTCCACACACCCTGGACTGTCGCCTCTCGCAGACACTGCCCGATTCCTGCAGTCGCGGCCTTTTGTAGGCCTCCACACACCCTGGACTGTCGCCTCTCGCAGACACTGCCCGATTCCTGCACTTGCGGCCTTTTGTAGGCCTCCACACACCCTGGACTGTCACCTCTCGCAGACACTGCCCGATTCCTGCACTCGCGGCCTTTTGTAGGCCTCCACGCACCCCGGACTGTCGCCTCTCGCCAATGCTGCCCGACTCCTGATCTCGCGGCATTTTGTAGGCCTCCTCGACCCCGGACTTATATTCAAAAAGGAGTTGGATGAAGTCCTTACTACTAGGGGGATCAAGGGGTATGGCGAGAAAGCAAGAATGGGGTACTGAAGTTGCATGTTCAGCCATGAACTCATTGAATGGCGGTGCAGGCTCGAAGGGCCGAATGGCCTACTCCTGCACCTATTTTCTATGTTTCTATGTTTCTATGACTGTCGCCTCATGCTGACGCTGCCTGACTCCTTATAGCCTCCAAATATCAGAGAATCAGAGAATAAAATAGCAGAGAAGGAGGCCTTTCAGCCCGTCGAGCCTATGCCAGTCAGATAATCTGCTGCCCTGGTGTTGGTTGAGTGATAACTATTGACCAGAAGAACTCTTTGAAATAGTGCCATGGGATCTTTTACGTCCACCTGAGAGAGCAGACGGGGACCTCGGTTTAACGTCTCATCCGAAAGACGGCGCCTCCGACAGTGCAGCGCTCCCTCAGCACTGCAGTGGGAGTGTCAGCCTAGATTTATGTGCTCAAGTGTCTGGAGTGGGACTTGAACCCACAACCTTCTGACTCAGAGGCCTATTTAAATGAACATCGGGGAGTCCTGGAAGCATTATTCCATAGGGATTCTCTGTGCAGTACTTGTCTCCCACAGACAAAATCTTAGCAGCTGCTAAGTTCGTTCATGTGATAAAATACAAGCTAGAATGTAATTACTAACCAGTACATAGTCTGGAAGTTGCCCTGTGTGGTGTTATCGGACAAATGCATGCTATCAAATGACTCTGTCCAGACTTTAATGGAGCTGTAAACCAGTTTATTTTAAATGGGTTATTACCTTTGTTAAAATATCAGAAGAAGCAATTTTGTCGGAATGTATTGAGAATTCACAGGATAATTTCGTGCAGCATTTTAACGCTGATATGTTTTAGCCATTCATAAACTGATAGTAAACCCAATGCAATTTAAATCACACTGTGCCACATTAGTGGAAAATGTTCAAACATAGTCACATGGAATTCCATTCCACTGTTGGAATAAAGGCTGACCTCATTTATTTTAAATGTGTGACTTTAAATAGCAGGTAGAAAAATTCCACGTGAAGGCTTGGAGATGTCTGTTACTGATGTGGCAGATGAAATTTAATGCAGAAAAGTGCAGAAATCATTGAAAGTGGCAGGGCAGGTTGAGAAAGCGGTTTAAAAAGCACACAAGATCCTGGGCTTCATAAATAGAGGCATAGAGTACAAAAGCAAGGAGGTTATGATGAACCTGTATAAAACACTGGTTTGGCCTCAACTGGAGTATTGTGTCCAATTCTGGGCACCGCACTTTAGGAAGGATGTGAAGGACTTAGAGAGGGCACAGAAAAGATTTACAAGAATGGTTCCAGGGATGAGAGACTTTAATTACGTGGAGAGACTGGAGAAGCTGGGACTGTTCTCCTTGGAGCAGAGAAGGTTGAGAGGAGATTTGATCGAGGTGTTCAAAATCATGAGGGGTCTGGACAGAGTAGATAGAGAGAAACTGTTCCCATTGGTGGAAGGGTCGAGAACCAGAGGACACAGATTTAAGGTGATTGGCAAAAGAACCAAAGGCGACATGAGGAAACACTTTTTTACGCAGCGAGTGGTTATGATCTGAAATGCATGGCCTGAGAGGGCGGTGGAGGCAGACTCAATCACTGCTTTCAAAAGGAAGTTGGATAAATACCTGAAGGAAAAAAAATTGCAGGGCTACGGGGAAAGGGCGGGGGAGTGGGTCTGGCTGAAATGCTTTTGCAGAGAGCCGGCACGGGCTCGACGGGCCGAATGGCCTCCTTCTGTAACCAGTCTATGATTCTATAACATCGCCGCAATGTGATAATAAGCGCTATCATTTGCTTTACAAAAAAAAAAGACATGGAGCCAGGACTCTTTTCATTAGAACAAAGAAGGTTACAACAAAAAGAAATACAGACTTGCATTTATCTAGCGCACTTCACGACATTCGGATGTCCCAAAGCACTTTACAGCCAATGTAGGAAGCATAGATTGGAGCAAATCTAACAGAGATGTTCAAGATTATGAGGGGATGTAATGAGATAAATGGAGGAAAACTATTTCTACTGATCAGTGAGTCGGTAAGTGGAGAACATAAATTTAAGCCTATCACCAGAAACATCCATGGAAGCAGAATCTATCAGAGCTTTTAAAAGAATAATGCATAAATATTGGGGAGGGATAAAATTCAACGGATAATGGTGCAAGGGCTGGGAAATGGGACTAAGTGGATACATCTTTCAGGGAACCGGCACAGGCATGATGGGCCAAATGGCCTCTGTGTAATTCTTCTCCCCAAATAAACAAACCTGCATGACCACCAGCTGTGAGGGATAGAGCTAAATCAAAATATATTATCATATAAATAACTGGGACAGAGAGGCTTTGGAGTAGGAAGAATGTGTAAAGTCTTTTAATGCATGTTCACCAAATGTAAATTATATTACAAATATTACAGTTACGTGAAGAGACTGGAGAAGTTGGGGTTGTTCTCTTTGGAGCAGAGAAGGCTAAGAACATAAGAACATAAGAAGTAGGAGCAGGAGTAGGCCATTTGGCCCCTCAAGCCTGCTCCGCCATTCAATAAGATCATGGCTGACCTGATCATGGATTCAGCTCCACTTCCCTGCCCGCTCCTCATAACCCTTTACTCCCTTATCGCTCAAAAATCTGTCTATCTTAAATATATTCAAGATATCATTCCACAGATTTACAACCATCTGAGAGAATAAATTTCTCCTCATCTCAGTTTTAAATGGGCGGTCCCTTATTCTGAAACTATGCCCCCTAGTTCTAGATTCCCCCACAAGGGGAAACATCCTCTCTGCATCTACCCTGTCGAGCCCCCTCATTATCTTATAAGTTTCAATAAGATCACATCTCATTCTTCTAAACTCCAGTGAGTACAGGCCCAACCTACTCAACCTTTCTTTATGTCAACACCTTCATCTCCAGAATCAACCTAGTGAACCTTCTCTGAACTGCCTCCAATGCAAGTGTATCCTTTCGTAAATATGGAAACCAAAACTGTATGCAGTACTCCAGGTGTGGCCTCACCAATACCCTGTATAACTGTAGCTCTGCTTTTATACTCCATCCCCTTTGCAATGAAGGCCAACATTCCATTTGCCTTCCTGATCACTTGCTGTACCTGCATACTAACCTTTTGTGTTTCATGCGCAAGGACCCCCAGGTCCCTCTGTACTGCAGCACTTTGTAATTTTTCTCCATTTAAATAATAATTTGCTTTTTTATTTTTCCTGCCAAAGTGGATAACCTCACACGAAGAGAAGATTTGATAAAGGTGTTTAAAATCATGAAGGGTTCAGATAAAGTAAATATCTGTTTCCAGTGGCTGAAGGTTCGATAACCAGAGGGCCCAGATTTAAGGTGTTTGGCAAAAGATCCAGAGACGACATGAGGAAAAGCTTTCTCACGCAACGATAAACGAGAATTACAATGCACTGCCTGATGGGGTGGTGGAGGCAGACTCAATAATGGCCTTCAAAAGGGAAATTGGATAAATACTTCAAGGAGAAACAATTGAAGGGATATGGGGAAAGAGCGGGACAGTGGGACTAACTGGTTTGCTCTTCGAAAGAGCCGGCACAGTCTCAATGGGCTGAGTGGCCTCCTTCTGTGCTGTACTGTTCCATGATTCTACTATATCAATGAGACCTGTATTTTTCCATATTTGTAAGGAGTGTAATAGTTATGGCTTATGTCAGTGATGCGATATTTTGCTTCAGTAAAATTGTTCTAATTCTTCCTAGGATGTGGTCAGCACTGGCAAAAGAATATTTATTGTCCATCCCTAGTTGCCATGAGGGCATTAAGAGTCAACCACATGGTATAATTTGGAGCTGTATGTGGAACCAAGGAGGTTGAGATGGCAGCTCCTTTCTCGGAAGGCCATTGGATGGGTTGTTACAACAGACCATTAGCTCTCATGCGCGCCTTATTTGGTGTCAACCCACACAGCAACAGAGTTCAGGTTCACACCTTGCAATATTGAGGTGTTCTTCTTGGGTTGCTAGATTAGTACCGCTATCACCAAGGCCCCCTCACCCTGGTGGGTGAGCCGTCGTCACCTTTAGGCTGCAGTAAGTGCTCTACTCGGAACTCCTTCACGGCAAGCGAGCCAAAGGTGGACAGAGGAAACGTTACAAGGACACCCTCAAAGCCTCCCTGATAAAGTGCAACATCTCCACCAACACCTGGGAGTCCCTGGCCAAAGACCGCCCTAAGTGGAGGAAGAGCATCCGAGAGGGCGCTGAGCACCTCGAGTCTCGTCGCCGAGAGCATGCAGAAATCAAGCGCAGGCAGCGGAAAGAGTGTGCGGCAAACCTGTCCCACCCACCCTTTCCCTCAACGACTATCTGTCCCACCTGTGACAGGGACTGTGATTCTCCTATCGGACTGTACAGCCACCTAAGAACTCATTTTAGGAGTGGAAGCAAGTCTTCGTCGATTGAGGCCTATGATGATGATGATGCAGTCGGATCATTCAACACTGCAATCCATGAGCTACACCAATCTGCGCGAGGTGACAGCACCCGCTCCAGCACCTCCATGACCTACCTCTTAAAATCTAATCTCATGGCAAGCGACCGAAAAGTGACTTAAAAAAAAAGAGATGTTTCAAATGAACTATTATTCAGTGTCTCCAAACAGAGTATAATTGGCCTCACATTTATCTTGGCCATGACTGCACTGTCCCGTTAACCTACTTGCAATATTGTCACTCTTGGGTTCGAAGGTTCAACAAAGAAAGAAATAACTTGCATTTCTATAGCGCCATTCATGAACTCTGAACATCCAAAAGCACTTTACAGCCAATGAAGTACTTTTGGAGTGTAGTCACTATTCTAATGCAGGCAACGCGGCAACCAATTTGCGCACAGCAAACTCCCACAAACAGCAATGTGATAATGACCCGATAATCTGTTTTAGTGATGGTGGTTGAGGGATAAATGTTGACCAGAACACTGGGGATAACTCCCCTGCTCTTATTGCTCTCTGTTTGGCATAGGCTTCCAGCAGCAACATGATTTGTGTTTATTGTCCTAAAAGAGAGGGGGAGAAATTCGGAAGTGCCCCATTCGGGGCGCTAACTTTTAAAAGGCGCTAGAGTGGAGCAGCGCTGCACACTGGGTTATGCAGCAGTGCCGCATTGAAAGTCTCCTTCCCTCCCTTAAAGGGAAGGGCCATTGCTGCAGGCACTGCAAAATAAATACTTGCCTTGTTCCCAACGGCAGCCGCGATCCGGCCCCATCAGCCCCACACACTCCCACATCCGGCCCCACCAGCCCCACACACTCCCACGATCCGGCCCCACCAGCCCCACACACTCCCACCATCCGGCCCCACCAGCCCCACACACTCCCACCATCCGGCCCCACCAGCCCCACACACTCCCACGATCCGGCCCCACCAGCCCCACACACTCCCACCATCCGGCCCCACCAGCCCCACACACTCCCACCATCCGGCCCCACCAGCCCCACACACTCCCACGATCCGGCCCCACCAGCCCCACACACTCCCACGATCCGGCCCCACCAGCCCCACACACTCCCACCATCCGGCCCCACCAGCCCCACACACTCCCACCATCCGGCCCCACCAGCCCCACACACTCCCACCATCCGGCCCCACCAGCCCCACACACTCCCACCATCCGGCCCCATCAGCCCCACACACTCCCACCATCCGGCCCCATCAGCCCCACACACTCCCACCATCCGGCCCCACCAGCCCCACACACTCCCACCATCCGGCCCCACCAGCCCCACACACTCCCACCATCCGGCCCCACTAGCCCCACACACTCCCACCATCCGGCCCCATCAGCCCCACACACTCCCACCATCCGGCCCCACCAGCCCCACACACTCCCACCATCCGGCCCCACCAGCCCCACACACTCCCACGATCCGGCCCCACCAGCCCCATACACTCCCGCGATCCGGCCCCACCGGCCCCACACACTCCCACGATCCGGCCCCACCAGCCCCACACACTCCCACCATCCGGCCCCACCAGCCCCACACACTCCCACCATCCGGCCCCACCAGCCCCACACACTCCCACCATCCGGCCCCACCAGCCCCACACACTCCCACGATCCGGCCCCACCAGCCCCACACACTCCCACCATCCGGCCCCACCAGCCCCACACACTCCCACCATCCGGCCCCACCAGCCCCACACACTCCCACGATCCGGCCCCACCAGCCCCACACACTCCCACCATCCGGCCCCACCAGCCCCACACACTCCCACGATCCGGCCCCACCAGCCCCACACACTCCCACCATCCGGCCCCACCAGCCCCACACACTCCCACGATCCGGCCCCACCAGCCCCACACACTCCCATCATCCGGCCCCACCAGCCCCACACACTCCCACCATCCGGCCCCACCAGCCCCACACACTCCCACCATCCAGCCCCACCAGCCCCACACACTGCCACGATCCGGCCCCACCAGCCCCACACACTCCCACCATCCGGCCCCACCAGCCCCACACACTCCCACCATCCGGCCCCACCAGCCCCACACACTCCCACCATCCGGCCCCACCAGCCCCACACACTCCCACCATCCGGCCCCACCAGCCCCACACACTCCCACCATCCGGCCCCACTAGCCCCACACACTCCCACGATCCGGCCCCACCAGCCCCACACACTCCCACGATCCGGCCCCACCAGCCCCACACACTCCCACCATCCGGCCCCACCAGCCCCACACACTCCCACCATCCGGCCCCACTAGCCCCACACACTCCCACGATCCGGCCCCACCAGCCCCACACACTCCCACGATCCGGCCCCACCGGCCATAAACCTAAAAGCGTGAAGGTACATTTTTCTTGCACTTACCTTGGCCACCTTGCCTTGAATCATCGCCCCCGAAGCACCCGGCCTCCCGATGGACGCCTCCTGCAGCTGTCCATGTTTCCGCCCGGCGATACTGCAGGGGGCAGAATCCAGTCTCGGGTCCAGGGCGTTACCGGAGCGATGCAGACGGCGATGACCGGGCGAAGGAGACTGGGGCGCAAGGGCCGTGCCATGGCTGCAAACCTCCTGCCGAATATGACAGGATTCGATGTTATCGTCGTGTCCAGTCGCAACCGGGTTAGCGCGCACCAGAGGCGCTAAAGGGAGGTGCTAAGGAGGCCAATTTCTCGGCCAGAGTTGTTAACACTGCATGTCCCATCAGAACAAGAAATTTAACTGCACTTACTTTCCACACTTTTCTCAAAGTTCCGACCCTTGGTGGGATATAGTTACACAGGCATCCTTTGCCCAAGGCTCGATGGGACAAATGACCTCCTTCTGTGCAGTACTATTCTAAGATTCTACGAATCCGCCAAAGCATTAGAACACCATCATGTGCGAATGGAGACAACTGGATAAACACACGTTTGAGGTTAAGTGCCCCAAAGCTGACTGAGCGCAACTACCCAGCGTTTCATACTGCACATCAGAACACACTGAAACACTTGCTCCTCTGTTACATTCCCATCTTTGCTGCCATCTGTTGCTGGAGCCTCAGGTCATTTCACAGCCCAGTAGCGGATTGATCCTGAGGTGGACAGATTTGCCACATAAGCTTTTTTGCAGAGCTGCCACGTACCATCCCAGTGAAATCTGTGGATGGGCCGTTGTGGCACTGAGAATTGATTCAGTGGGATGGAAGTGTTAACGGCGGCTCAGTCAGTAGCACTCTCGCTGTATCAGAAGATGGTGGGTTCACGTCCCACGTCAGAGACTTGAGCACAAAAATCTAGGCTGTCACTCCAGTGCAGTAGTGGTGCCATCTTTCGCATGAGATGTCAAACCGAGGCCCCGTCTGCTCTCTCAGGGGGACGTAAAAGATCCCATGGCACTATTTCGAAGAAGAGTGGGGGAGTTATCCCCGGTATCCTGGCCAATATTTCATCATCATCATCATCGGCAGCCTCTCGGAATTGAGGAAGACTTGCTTCCACTCCCAAAGTGAGCTCTTTGGTGGCTGAACAGTCCGATATAAGAGCCACAGACCCTGTTACAGGTGGGACAGACATTCGTCGAGGGAAGGGGTGGGTGGGGCTGGTTTTCCGCGCGCTCCTTCTGCTGTCTGCACTTGACCTCTTCACGCTCTTTGTGTTGAGACTCAAAGAACTCAACGCCCTCCCGGATGCACTTTCTCCACCTTGGGCGGTCTGCGGCCAGGGTCTCCCAGGTGTCAGTGGTGATGTCGCACTTTACCAGGGAGGCTTTGAGGGTGTCCTTGTAGCGTTTCTGCTGTCCTCCTTTGGCTCGTTTACCATGAAGGAGCTCCACATAAAGCATTTGCTTAGGGAGTCTCGTATCTGGCATGTGAACTATGTGGCCTGCCCAGCGAAGCTGATCGAGTGTGGTCAGTGCTTCAATGCTGGGGACATTAACCTGGACGAGGACACTGATGTTGGTGTGCCTATCCTCCCAGGGGATTTGCAGGATCTTGCGGAGACATCATTGATGATATATCTCCAGCGACTTGAGGTGCCTTCAATACATCATCCATGCCTCAGATCCATACAGGAGGGTGGGTATTACTACAGCCCTGTAGACCATGAACTTGGTGGTAGATTTGAGAGCTTGGTCTTCAAACACTCTTTTCCTCAGACGGCCGAAGGCTGCACTGGCGCACTGGAAGCGATGTCGAAACTCCGCAATATTTATCCCTCAATCAACATCACTAAAACAGATGACCTGGTCATTATCACATTGTTGTTTGTGCGGACTGGCTGAGTTACAACAGTGACTTCACTTGCAAAATACCTCATTGGCTGTATAAAGTCCTTACTCTACAGCATGAAACCACACAAGGCACATTCTGGGGACAAGGTCACTCTGTGACCTCAACTCTTTATTCACAGCACTCCGCAAGTGATGACCTTGCATGGGATCTCCCTTTATATACCTGGGAGATCAGATAAGGAGTGTCTCCCACAAGTTCACCCCTTGTGGTCAAGGTGTGCATCTAGGTTGTGTAATATACAGTAATACAGTGGTGTTACATTGTAGTTACATACATGACATCACCTTCCCCCCCTAATGTCTTGTTAGGATCATAGGTTTAGTCTTTCAGGTGGTCTACATTCCCTCGTGGAGCGCCGCAGTTGGGGCTCTGGTTGTCTGTTACCTGTGGTGATTCCGGCCTGTCCGGGCTGACCGCAGGGTCTGTGCATTCTTCTGATTGCTCTTGTTGCTCGTTCGCTGGCGGTAGTGTGAGCTCCATCTCATGGACTTCCTCAGGTTCCTCCGTGTCGATGCTGAACCTTTCTTTTACTTGGTCCAGATACTTACGGCATATCTAACCATTGTTGAGTTTTACCACGAGGTCCCCTATTCCCCTCTTTGTCAATTACAGTACCCTCAAGTCATTTGGGCCCCATGGCGTGATTAAGGACGAATACAGGATCATTTAATTCTATACATCTCCCCCTCGAATTACGGTCATGGTACTCGTTTTGTGACTTGCGCTTGCCCTCAACTATGTCGGTTAGAACTGGGTGAATGAGGGACAACCGGTTTTGAGTGTCCATTTCATAAGTAGCTCTGCAGGCGGGACTCCCGTGAGTGAGTGCGGTCAAGGTCTATAGGCCAGCAGGAGGTGCGATAGGCGGCATTGTAGGGAAGGTCCTTGAATCCTGAGCATCCCTTGCTTAATGATTTGGACTGCCCGATCCGCCTGGCCATTGGAGGTCAGCTTGAACGGTGCAGTCCTGACGTGGTTGATGCCATTGCCTGACATAAACTCCTGGAATTCGTAGCTTGGGAAACATGGGCCATTATCACTAACCAGGATGTCCGGCAAGCCATGGGTTGCAAAGATCGCACGTAGGCTTTCCACGGTGGTGTATGTCGTGCATGAATTCAGAATGATGCACTCGATCCATTTTGAGTACGCATCTACCACAATAAGGAACATTTTCCCATGAACAGGCCCACGTAATCAACATGAATGTGTGACCATGGCCTAGTGGGCCAGGGCCACGGGCTGAGCGGGGCCTCCCTGGGGGCATTACCCAGCTGGGCACACGTCATGCACCTGCGAATCCAGTGTTCCAGGTCTGAATCAATTCCAGGCCACCAAACGTGTGACTGGGCAATGGCCTTCATCAGCACAATGTCTGGGTGCTCGCTGTGGAGTTCCCTGATGAATGCCTCCCTGCCCTTCTGCGGCATAACTACCCGGCTGCCCCATAGTAAGCAGTCGACTTGGATGGAGAGCTCATCCATCCATCTGTGGAACGGTCTGACCTCCTCAGGGCATTTTCCGTTTGCGGGCGCCCAATCCCCAGTCAGGACACGTTCTTAATCAGGGATAGGAGGGGATCTGGTGGGCTGTGATGGGGGGAGCCTGCGCTGTCAAACGCATCGACAGCCATGACCATCTCAGCGCTTTGCTCCGCTGCCCCCTCAGTGGTGGCCAGTGGAAGCCTGCCGAGCGCGTCAGCGCAATTTTCAGTACCGGGCCGGTGCCGGATGGAGTAGTCATAAGCAGCCAGCGTGAGAGCCCATCGCTGTAAGCGAGCTGATGCGTTGGCATTGACAGCCTTGCTGTCTGACAACAGGGATGTGAGTGGCTTGTGGTCCATCTCTAATTCAAACTTCCGACCAAAGAGGTACTGATGCATTTTTTTTACACCATAGACACATGCGAGCGCTTCCTTCTCGACCATCCCATATCCCCGTTCTGCTTGAGAGAGCGACCGAGAGGCATAAACCACAGGTTGTAGTTGACCCTCAGCATTGCCCTGCTGCAACATGCACCCAATCCCATAGGACGATGCATCACATGTCATAACCAATTTTTTACAGGGGTTGTACAGGGTCAACAACTTGTTTGAACAAAGTAGATTTCGCGCCCGATCAAAAGCCCGTTCCTGACAGTCCCCCCAAAACCAATCGCAACCCTTATGCAGGAGCATGTGTAGCGGCTCCAACAACGTGCTCAAGTTTGGCAGAAAGTTCCCGAAATAGTTCAGCAGTCCCAGGAATGAACGCAGCTCCGATGTGTTGCAGGGCCTGGGTGCTCGTCGAATCGCCTCTGTTTTGGATTCGGTGGGCCGAATCCCATCTGCAGCAACCCTCCTGCCCAGAAACTCAACCTCAGGAGCTGAGAACACACATTTAGACTTCTTGAGTCGCAGGCCTACCCGGTCCAGTCGGCATAGCACCTCCTCCAGGTTGTGGAGGTGTTCCTCGGAGTCTCGACCCGTGATGAGGATGTCGTCCTGGAATACGATCGTTCCCGGAATGGATTTAAGCAGGCTTTCCATGTTTCGTTGAAAAATCGCAGCTGCTGATCGAATGCCAAACGAACACCTGTTATAAATCAACAGTCCCTTGTGCGTGGTGATGGTGGTCAGTAGTTTAGATTCGTCGGCCAGTTTCTGGGTCATATAGGCTAAGGTGAGGTCCAACTTGATGAATAGCTTGCCGCCTGCCAGCGTGGTGTAAAGGTCCTCCGCTCTCGGGAGCGGGTATTGATCTTGTAGGGACACCCGATTGATGGTGGCCTTGTAGTCGCCACAGATCCTGACAGAGCCATCCACTTTTAGGACAGGAACGATGGGGCTCGCCCAGTCGCTGAATTCAACAGGCGAGATGATGCCGTCTCTCAACAGCCGATCCAATTCGCTCTCGATTTTTTCCCCGCATCACATACAGCACCGCTCTGGCTTTGTGGTGCACTGGCCTGGCGCCCGGTGTGATGTGTATTATTACTTTGGTTCCTTTGAACGTCCCGACGCCAGGTTGGAATAGTGAATCGAATTGTTGTAAGGCTTGTGAGCACGAACTTCGCTCCACAGATGACATTGCGTGAATATCCCCCCATTTCCAATTAATCTCGGCTAACCAGCTCCTCCCCAACAGTGCGGGACCATTACCCGGGACAATCCAGAGTGGCAGCTGATTCACTAACCCGTTGTGTGTGACAGCCAATATTGCACTGCCTAGCACCGGAATGATTTCTTTAGTGTAAGTCCGCAATTGTGTCTCAATGCATTCTAGTTTGGGTCTACTGGCTTTGATGGGCTATAGTTCCTCAAATTGCTGAATGCCCATGAGTGACTGGCTGGCCCCAGTGTCCAGCTCCATATGTAATAAAACCCTCATCATCATTGGTGGCGTTTTGATGTATGAACTGTTTACCGCATGGACCCACTGAACCTCGGCGTCCATCAATTTGCCCCAAAAGTCATCTTGCCTCAAAGGACCCTCTTCTGGTCCATCCGCCTCATATATTAGTCTGGTTGCAGGCTTCCTGCACATTCGAGCTAAATGGCCACTGAGATTACACTTTCTGCTGACAAACTGTTGAAATCTGCAAGATCTAGCTGAGTGTTTTCCCCCACACCTCCAGCATGAGTTAAAGTTTCCACTGTTGGGGACAACGGGACTATGGCCAAGCATTCCGCGCTGACTGTCCCTTTGACTGCTCTTAAGTACCCTATTGGTGAGTGTCAATGGCCCCATCCCAGGCCGCATTGTCCGCTGTGATGGCGTGAATGTCCGTTCAGCCTGTCTCTGTTGGAGTCCTACTCTGGGGTCTATTGCTGCCTGGGGAATGTCGGACTGCCCCTGCCAGCCTGCCGGGCTCTGAGTCGCATTGATGATGTTGACTCCCTGATCCATCGCCGCTTTAGAGGCAGAATTGCGCGCGTAAATTATTTTCGTCTCTTCCTCCCCCGCCATGAAAGTTTGAGCTAACAACGTCGCCGCTTCCAAGGTCAAATCCTTGGTCTCAATTAATTTGCGGAAAATTCCCGCATGACCGATGCCCTCGATAAAGAAGTCCCTTAGCATCTCCCCCCTGCAGACATCTGTGAACTTACAGAGGCTGGCCAAATGCCTGAGGTCTGCTACGAAATCCGGTATGCTCTGTCCTTCACGACGTCGGTGGGTGTAGAATCTGTGTCGGGCCATATGTATGCTACTCGCCGGCTTGAGGTGCTCCCCGATCAGGTTGCTAAGTTCTTCAAAGGTTTTGTCCGACGGCTTTTCGGGTGTGAGTAAGTCTTTGGTCCGCAGCTGGTCAAAAGATGAGCCCTTCGCTTGTCGGCCGCTGCATCCCCCAGCCATTCTTTCATAACAAAGCTTTGCT
Organism: Pristiophorus japonicus; assembly: GCF_044704955.1. Classification (NCBI taxonomy): domain Eukaryota; kingdom Metazoa; phylum Chordata; class Chondrichthyes; family Pristiophoridae; genus Pristiophorus; species Pristiophorus japonicus. The sequence goes on from NC_091989.1 coordinate 184,003,772, forward strand.
GAAGCCTCTCGACAAAATCGCTCCAGTCTTCCCCAACACAGTACCGTTCCTCTGCACTACCGGTGGCCATTCTCGTGGGTCGTCAGTTCCTGTTTCTCGTCACCAATGTAAAGTCCTTACTCTACAGCATGAAACCACACAAGGCACATTCTGGGGACAAGGTCACTCTGTGACCTCAACTCTTTATTCACAGCACTCCACAAGTGATGACCTTGCGTGGGACCTCCCTTTATATACCTGGGAAATCAGGTAAGGAGTGTCTCCCACAAGTTCACCCCTTGTGGTCAAGGTGTGCATCTAGGTTGTGTGTATACAGTAATACAGTGGGTGTTGCATTGTGGTTACATACATGACAGGCTGTAAAGTGCTTTATGATATTCTGAGGTTGCTGCATAAATTCTAATACTTCCTTCTTTCTATTGCTCTCATAGATCTCTGTTAGCAATATGCAAAGGCCCTTAATGAGCCAAGAGACATCTACCAGAGACTCATGGCCCAGTGACTCCTGTTACTGATTCTGATTATACAATAAGTGGAAACACTTTCCAGTTCACTGCTGCCACACACATAGCCCCTGGTCTGTTTCTTTCCCCCATCAGAATTACCAAGTTACTCAGTGGATGGGACTGTAGCTCTCTGGGACCTGTACACATTGACAGAAATTCTGTACATCTTCAGGAAGTAAAATGTGCTATTTCAGCAGCTAATCTTTAAATGAGCCAGGGATTTTAAATCCTGGTTCTCACACGTTAAACTCCTGGAGAGAATCCAGATTCTCAGTTTCCTTCCCAAATAGAGATTCTAACACTTCTTATTTTAAAAATGATCCGATTTGCAACAAGGGGAGGAACAGCAGGTCCTTTGGAAATCCATCATACTTCCTCTAACCACATTCCAATTTTCTCCCCACCGCCTCTCCCGAAGGCGTCGCATCATTTTTGGATGTGGTTCCGTCACGTTTCTGCAGCCGATCTGCTCAATCACATCCTCATCACCACCGTTAATGCCCTAGTCCCTACTAAAACAATTATTCCCTCTCACCCTGGCCGTCCCCCCAGGTACAGCCATCATCTTCACAAGTCCAAGGGACGCAGACTTGAACAGATATGGCGGACAACTGGTTTAGCCATTCACCGCTAGATCTGGCTGGACCACATAAAACATCATTGGGTCCTGCTCTTGTCTGCCAAAACTGCTCACTATTCCAGAATTATTTTGGAATGCAAGGATAAACCCCAGCTTCTAATCTCCACTGCAAACCATCTTCTTAAATCTCTATCTCCAGTCTCCACCCTCCACCTCCGACAATAAGTGCAAGGAGCTCGTGAACTTCTTTGTGTCAAAGATTGAGACCACCCGTTCGGCCGCCTTTGCCTCTGCCACTTTCTTCCCCTCACCCATCGGGCCAAACTTCCTCTAAGGATTCCCCCTGTCCTAGCCCTGACCTCACATCCTTCTCCAGTTTCTCTCCAATCTTCCCTCATGACCTCTCTGAGCTCACCTTGTCCATGAGACCTGCTTTCTGCTCCCTTGACCTTACTCCCACCAAACTTCTGACCACCCAACTTCCATTTCTGGTTCCCATGTTAGCTGACATTGTTAACAGGTACTGTCTCCCTCTCCCTCAAATCTGGCGTCATCACTCCTCTCCTCAAAAAAAACAACCCTTGACTCGCTCCATCCTTGCAAACAACCACCCCATCTCCCACTTCTTTTTTCTCTCCAAAGTCCTTGAACATCTTGTCGCCGCCCAAATCCATGACCATCTTACTCGCAACTCCGTGTTTGAAGCCCTTCAAACCGGTGTCTGCGTATGCCACAGTACCAAAACTGTTCTCATCAAAGTCACAAATGACATCCTTTGTGACTGTGACGGAGGCAAACTATCCCTCCTCGTCCTTCTTGACTTGTCTCCAGCCTTTGACCCGGTTGACCACTCCATCCTCCTCCAACGACTCTACATCATCGTCTGAGGGGGAGGGGAAGCGGCGAGAGCAGAGGTACAGGAAATGGAACGGACACCGTCGAGGACCATGTTCCATTCCAACCGTATCTGTTCTATTTCTCGCACCCCTTCCCCTCCCTCAGAACTATGACAGGGTTCCCCTTGTCCTCACCTTTCACCCCACCAGCCTCCACGTTCAGCGGATCATCCTCCATTTCCGCCACCTCCAGCGTGATCCCAGCACCAATCACATCTTCCCCTCCCCTCCCCTCCCAGCATTCCAAAGGGACTGCTGCCTCCGCGACACCCTGGTCCATTCAGCATTCATCCCCAGCACCCGCTCCCCTTCCCATGGCACCTTCCTGTGCAAGCACAGGAGATGCAACACCTGGCCTTTTACCTCCTATCTTTGCACAGTCTAGGGCCCCAAAGATCCCTTCCAGGTGAAACAGTGATTTACTCGTACTTCTTTCAATTTAGTATACTGTATTCGCTGCTCACGATGTGGTCTTCTCTACATTTTGGAGACTAAACGCAGATTGGGTGACCGCTTTGCGGAGCACCTTCGTTCAGTCTGTAAGCATGACCCTGAGCATCCGGTCGCCTGTCACTTTAATTCTCCACTGATGTCGGGGCCCGGGAACGGTGGGGTCATGGCCCGGGAGCAGCGGCGTCGGAGTTGAGGAGCAAAGGGGTCGTGGCCCAGGAGCGGCAGGGTCATGGCCCGGGATTGATGGGGTCGGGGCTCAGGGATGGTGCAGCAGAGCTTGGTCTCCAGTCGTCTTGGTTGACGCTTGCTACTGGACCAAGCCTGTGTGGTGGCTGGTGTGCAACGGCAACCACACGTTAAAAATATCCGCGCACAAGCATCTTCCACCCTTCAAGATATAACTCGGGACCTAGAATGTCAGGGCCCTCATTGAAACACCTGTAAACCCATCTGTTTTTTTGGTTTGGAAACAGGTCATCCTCGACAAGAGGGACTACCGAACACTATACCACTCCACTCCCAGCGTCGAGTCGGGAGGCCTACAAGAGGCCCATCAGCAGCAGTCGGGGAGCGGGAGAGTGAGGAGAGGCCCAGCTGGTGCAGCTGCTGCAGGGAGAGAAGGCAAAAAAGAAGTAGAAAAAAATCGAAAGGTGACGTCACAGCCAAGGGGGTATGTGATTGGCTGGTGACTGGTAAGTAGTTTTTCTTTTCCTTTTCTTTATCAGTAAGTAACCTTTAGCATTGTTGTTGCCAAATTAAGTTTATCTAGGTGTTAAGTCATGGTAGGAGAGCTCAGACACGTGTTATGCTCCTCCTGTACTATGTGAGAAGTCAGGGAGTGTCCCTGACGACTACGTGTGCGGGAAGTGTATCCGCCTGCAGCTCCTGACAGACCGCATTGCGGCACTGAAGCTGCGGGGGGATTCACTCTGGAGCATGCACGATGCTGAGAATGACGTGAATAGCACGTTTAGTGAGTTGGTCTTACCGCAGGAAAAGGGTACACAGCCAGATAGGGGATGGATGACCAACAGGAAGAGCAGTGCAAGGAAGGTAGTGCAGGGGTCCCCTGCGGTCATCCCCTGAAAAACAGATACATTGCTTTGGGTACTGTTGAGGGGGATGACTCATCAGGGGAGGGCAGCAGCAGCCAAGTTCCTGGCACTGTGGGTGGCTCTGCTGCACAGGAGGGCAGGAAAAAGAGTGGGAGAGCTATAGTAATAGGGGATTCAATTGTAAAGGGAATAGATAGGTGTTTCTGCAGCCGCAACCGAGACTCCAGGATGGTGTGTTGCCTCCCTGGTGCAAGGGTCAAGGATGTCTCGGAGCGGGTGCAGGGCATTCTGAAAAGGGAGGGTCAACAGCCAATTGTTGTGGTACATATTGGTACCAACGATACAGGTAAAAAACAGGATGATGTACTACAAGACGAATTTGGGGAGCTAGGAGCTAAATTAAAAAGTAGGACCTCAAAAGTAGTAATCTCAGGATTGCTACCAGTGCCAAGTACCAGTCAGAGTAGGAATCGCAGGATAGCTCAGATGAATACGTGGCTTGAGCAGTGGTGCAGCAGGGAGGGATTCAAATTCCTGGGACATTGGAACTGGTTCTGGGGGAGGTGGGACCTGTACAAACCGGACGGTCTGCACCTGGACAGGACCGGAACTAATGTCCTAGGGGGAGTGTTTGCTAGTGCTGTTGAGGAAGAGTTAAACTAATATGGCAGGGGGATGGGAGCCGCAGGGAGACAGAGGGAAGTAGAATGGGGGCAAAAGAAAAAGATAGAAAGAAGAAAAGTAAAAATGGAGGGCTGTAAGGGGAGCTTGGGGTGTGGGTTCGAATCCACACTCCCCTGGGGTTCTGTACGTGTGATTTATGAGGATGGGTGAGTAGTGAGGCACCAGAAACAGTGGGTAAGAGTACAAAATGGCTAATGTTGTTTATTTAGAATAGTAAACACCAAGATAGAGGGCATAGGTAGAGGTCATAAATAGCAGTAATGGCACAATCTCATTCAACAACACGAAAAATCTCACAACAGGGAAGGGGAAAATAAGAGGTTAAAACATTCCACTCACACACAACCACACCTCCCACTTCCACCCTTCTTACCAATTCCTGTCCTAAATTGAGCCTGTGAGGGGGTTGGGGCTATACTCACAATCCTATCAACTCCGGGGTTCTGGGGAGCACTTATTTCAGCTCGGGGTCCCTCTGGGGTGGGTTTTACATTGTTGGTCGGTTCGGTTTTCCTCCTCGATGTTGCGTCAGTTTCTTCTCTTTGCCTTTCGGTTGTCTCCTAAGCAAAAAGCTGCTGGAGTTAAGCTCACCTTCCCCAGAGCGAGGGCCCTGTGAAAAACTGACTCAACTCCCAAAAGCTGACTCCAACCTCCAAAAGCTGACTCCAACTTCCAACCTCTGGTTCTACAGCTCCTATATTTGCATCCAATTTAGTTTCTGGCCTTTTCGCGCTTAAACTCAGTTGGTGGTCCATTGTGTAAGTTTGGGCGGGGAGATAGCTTTGAATATTTAATCAGAAGATGTCACAGGTATAGGTAGGTGTGAGGACAGGGGTATTGTTTCAGTGCACATTGGTGCCTCAAAGTCTGATGGTCCATTGTAACAGTCCTGGGAGTCAATTGGTTTGGTCCGCCCCTTTGATGGGCCATTAGGTAGATGATGGTCCACATTCATTAGTGGTGAGCCATACTTTCAAACTGGACTGGGCTGGGCCACTTCAGGCCCAACTCAACCCCTGATTGGCCAGTGCCTCTGTCTCGCCTGTGAGCCAGACTCCTCAATGTCTGTATCCGCCCACACGTTTCCCAGCCTGCCTGGTCTGAGGATTTTACTTGGCAAAAAATGTTCATTTAAAATGGATAGAACGATCCCATGGTAGTTTTCTTGTCCTTAGGGTGTTCCAATAAAATGCGGCCGTAGATTTTCGAACCTTACAGGGCAGAGAAACCCAAGGCAAAAAGCAAAAAGGGCCACATAACAGCAAAATTCTAAAGGGGCAAAGTGTGTTCAAAAGACGAGCCTGAAGGCTCTGTGCCTCAGTGCGAGGAGTATTCGGAATAAGGTGGACGAACTAACTGCGCAGATAGCAGTTAATGGGTATGATATAATTGGCATCACGGAGACATGGCTCCAGGGTGACCAAGGCTGGAAACTCAACATCCAGGGGTATTCAACATTTAGGAAGGATAGATAGAAAGGAAAAGGAGGCGGGGTGGCATTACTGGTTAAAGAGGAAATTAATGCAATAGCAAGAAAAATAAATTAGCTTGGATGATGTGGAATCGGTATGGGTGGAGCTATGGAATACCAAGGGGCAGAAAACACTGGTGGGATTTCTGTACAGACCACCAAACAGTAGTAGTAAAGTTGGGGACAGCATCAAACAAGAAATTAGGGATGCATGCAATATAGGTACAGCAGTTATCATGGGTGACTTTAATCTACATATTGATTGGGCTAACCAAACTGGTAGCAGTACGGTGGAGGAGGATTTCCTGGAGTGTATTAGGGATGGTTTTCTAGACCAATATGTCGAGGAACCAACCAGGGAGCTGGCCATCCTAGACTGGGTGATGTGTAATGAGAAAGGACTAATTAGCAATCTTGTTGTGCGAGACCCCTTGGGGAAGAGTGACCATAACATTGTAGAATTCTGTAATAGGATGGAGAGTGACACAGTTAATTCAGAAACTAGGGTCCTGAACTTAAGTAATGGTAACTTCGATGGATTGAGGCGTGAATTGGCTAGAATAGACGGGCAAATGATACTTAAAGGGTTAACGGTGGATAGGCAATGGCAAACATTTAAAGATCACATGCATGAACTTCAGCAATTGTGCATCTCTGTCTGGAGTAAAACAGGGAAGCTGGCTCAACCGTGGCTAACAAGGGAAATTAAGAATAGTGTTAAATCCAAGGAAGAGGCATATAAATTGGCCAGAAAAAGCAGAAAACCTGAGGACTGGAAGAAATTTAGAATTCAGCAGAGAAGGACAAAGGGTTTAATTAAGATGGAGAAAATAGAGTACGAGAAGAAGCTTGCCGGGAACATAAAAACTGACTGCAAAAGCTTCTACAGATATATCAAGAGAAAAAGATTAGTGATGACAAATGTAGGTCCCTTGCAGTCGGATTCAGGTGAATTTATAATGGGGAACAAAGAAATGGCAGACTAATTGAACAAATACTTTGGTTCTGTCTTCACGAAGGAAGACACAAATAACCTTCCGGAAGTACTAGGGGACCGAGTGTCGAGTGAGAAGGAGGAGCTGAAGGATATCAGGTGGGAAATTGTGTTAGGGAAATTGATGGGATTGAAGGCCGATAAATTGCCGGGGCCTGATAGACTGCATCCCAGAGTACTTAAGGAAGTGGCCCTAAAAATAGTGAATCCATTGGTGATCATTTTCCAACAGTCCATCGACTCTGGATCAGTTCCTATGGACTGGAGGGTAGCTTATGTAACACCACTTTTTAAAAAGGGAGGGAGAGAGTAAGCGGGTAATTATAGACCGGTTAGCCTGACATCAGTAGTGGGGAAAATGTTGGAATCAATCATTAAGGATGAAATAGCAGCGCATTTGGAAAGCAGTGACAGGATCGGTCCAAGTCAGCATGGATTTATGAAGGGGAAATAATACTTGACAAATCTCCTGGAATTTTTTTAGGATGTAATTAGTAGAGTAGACAAGGGAGAACCAGTGGATGTGGTGTATTTGGACTTTCAAAAGGTTTTTGACAAGGTCCCACACAAGAGATTGGTGTGCAAAATCAAAGCACATGGTATTGGGGGTAATATACTGACGTGGATAGAGAACTGGTTGGTAGACAGGAAGCAGAGAGTCGGGATAAACGAGTCTTTTTCAGAATGGCAGGCAGTGACTAGTGGAGTGCTGCAGGGCTCAGTGCTGGGACACCAGCTCTTTACAATATACATCAATGATTTGGATAAAGGAATTGAGTGTAATATCTCCAAGTTTGCAGATGACACTAAACTGGGTGGCGGTGTGAGCTGTGAGGAGGGTGCTAAGAGGCTGCAGGGGGGCTTGGACAAGTTAGGTGAGTGGGCAAATGCATGGCAGATGCAGTATAATGTGGATAAATGTGAGGTTATCCACTTTGGTGGCAAAAATGCAAAGACAGAATATTATCTAAATGGTGGCAGATTAGGAAAAGGGGAGATGCAACGAGACCTGGCTGTCATGGTTTATCAGTCATTGAAAGTTGGCATACAGGTACAGCAGGCGGTAAAGAAGGCAAATGGTATGTTGGCCTTCATTGCTAGGAGGTTTTACTGCAGTTGTACAGGGCCTTGGTGAGGCCGCACCTGGAATATTGTGTTCAGTTTTTATCTCCTTATCTGAGGAAGGACGTTCTTGCTATTGAGTAAGTGCAGCGAAGGTTCACCAGACTGATTCCCGGGATGGCTGGACTGACATATGAGGAGAGACTAGATCAACTGGGCCTTTATACATTGGAGTTTAGAAGGATGAGAGGGGATCTCATAGAAACATATAAGATTCTGACAGGACGGGACAGGTTAGATGCGGGTCGATTATTCCCAGTGTTGGGAAAGTCCAGAACCAGGGGACACAGCCTTAGGATAAGGGGTAGGCCATTTAGGACTGAGGTGAGGAGAAACCTCTTCACTCAGAGAGTTGTTAACCTGTGGAATTCCCTGCCACAGAGAGTTGTTGATGCCAGTTCATTGGATATATTCAAGAGGGGGTTAGATATGGCCCTTACGGCTAATGGGATCAAGCGGTATGGAGAGAAAGCAGGAAAGGGGTACTGAGGGAATGATCAGCCATGATCTTATTGAATGATGGTGCAGGCTTGAAGGGTTGAATGGCCTACTCCTGCATCTATTGTCTATGTTTCTATGTTTCTATGTTTCACTCTGATCTCTCCGTCCTCGGTCTCCTACACTGTTCCAATGAAGCTCAACGCAAGCTCGAGGAACAGCACCTCATCTTTCGTTTAGGCACTTTACAGCCTTCTGGACTCATCATCAAGTTCAACAATTTCAGTCTTTAACCTCTGCTCCTATTTTGCTCTGCTGTATTTTTTGTCTCTCTTTGTCTCTAATGGCAGCTGGTAATTATCCTGCCATTCACACCCTATCCAAACTAATCTTTTTCTAACTTCTGCTATTACCATCTTAAGTCAGCCTATCATCCCTTTTGTCTCTCAAATCTCTCCTGTCTTGCACCCTATCACCGACCTTCCCTTTTGTTCTTTCTGTGATATATTCCTCGCACACAAGACTTCACAAGATTGCTCCATTCCTTTTATTTTTGTTGTAAACAGCAATGGCTGCATTACCACAGTAGTCCATTAGGCGGAGCAGTCGTCCACTTATGGAACTACCCCTCCCCCTTTCAGTGTTCCTTAAGAATTTGTTCATTTCGAACATTTGCCAGTTCTGACGAAGGGCCATCGACCCAAAACGTTAACTCCGCTTCTCTCCACAGATGCTGCCTGACCCGATGAGATTTCCAGCATTTTCTGTTTTTATTCCAGATTCCAGCATCCGTAGTGTTTTGCTTTTGTTATATAAGTTGTTGTTGGTTCAGGGGCACTGGTGCTCTCTTCCCGATCTCTTTAAGATTCTGTTTCTTGTGTTCAAAACCCTCCCCGGCCTAACCCCTCCCTATCTCTGTAATCTCCTTCAGCCTTGCAGCCACCTGAGATCGCTGTGCTCCTCCAATTCTGGCCTCTTGCGCATCCCCAATTTCTTTCACCCCACCATTAGCGGCCGTGCCTTCAGCTGCCGAGACGCTAAGCTCTAGAATTTCCTCGTTAAACCTCTCCACCTCAATACCTCTCTCTCCTCTCCTTTAAGACATTCCTTAAAGCCTACCTCTTTGACCAAGTTTTTGGTCACCTTATCTAATTTATTCTGCTTTGGCTGTGTGTCAATTTCTGCTTGACTACGCTCCTGTGAAGCACTTTTCATACATTAAAGATGCTATATAAATGCAATTTGTTGTTGTTGTTGGTTCCAGCAGCAACTTGCATTTATGTTGGAAAGTCTGAGGTCATGCACTTTGGCAGAAAAAAATCAAAGAGCAAGTTATTATTTCAATGGAGAAAGATTGCAAAGTGCCGCAGTACAGCGGGACCTGGGGGTACTTGTGCATGGAAAACAAAAGAATAGTATGCAGGTACAGCAAGTGATCAGGAAGGCCAAAGGTATCTTGGCCTGTATTGCAAAAGGGATGGAGTATAAAAGCAGGGAAGTCTTGCTACAGCTATATAAGGTATTGGTGAGGCTACAGTGGAATACTGCGAGCAGTTTTGATTTCCATATTTACGAAAGGATATATTTGCTTTGGAGGCAGTTCAGAGAAGGTTCACTAGGTTGATTCCGGGGATGAGGGGGTTGACTTATGAGGATAGGTTGAGTAGGTTGGGCCTCTACTCATTGGAATTCAGAAGAATGAGAGGTGATCTTTTCGAGACGTGTAAGATTATGAGGGGGCTTGACAAGGTGGATGCAGAGAGGATGGTTCCACTGATGGGGGAGACTAGAACTAGAGGACATGATGTTGGAATAAGGGGCCGCCCATTTAAAACTGAGATGAGGAGAAATTTCTTCTCTCAGAGGGTTGTGAATCTGTGAAATTCATTGCATCAGAGAGCTGTGGAAGCTGGGACATTGAATAAATTTAAGACAGAAATAGACGGTTTCTTAATCGATAAGGGGATAAGGGGTTATGGGGAGCGGGCAGGGAAGTGGAGCTGAGTCCATGATCAGATCAGCCACGATCTTATTGAATGCGGAAAAGGCTCGAGGGGCCTTATGGCCGAATCTATTCCTATTTCTTATATTCTTATATCCTTATAGCAACTTTAACATGGTTAAACATCCCAAGGCGCTTCACAGGAGCTTTATCAGACAAAATTTGACACCAAACCACATAAGGAGATATTAGGATAGTTAATCAAAAGCTTGATCAAAGAGGTAGGTTTTCAGGTGTGTCATAACGGAAAGGAGACTAGTAGAGAGGTTTGGGGGGGAATTCCAGAGACGAAGGCGTCGGCAGATGAAGGCACGGCCGCCAATGATGGAGCGATAAAATTGAAGATTCGCAAGAGGCCAGAATTGTTTCTCAAGCAAGTAGAAGTCTTGATGTGCACCTGTACATCGTGAGGGTCGGCAAACATTTCACCCTGAGGGGGCAGCGGGTGGTGAGGTGATGAATTTCAGCCCCTTGATGTGCACCGCTACAATTCCAATGAGTAGAGGCCCAACCTACTCAACCTTTCCTCATAAGTCAACCCCTTCATCCCCGGAATCAACCTAGTGAACATCGTGAAGGTTGGCAAGCATTTACCCCCAAGGGGACAACAGAATCTAATAGGTTGATCCTCACCAAAAGTCCACACAAGTGCAACTTCCAACCATCTTCCATCATCCTTTCAGGCAGTGCATTCCAGATCACAACTCGCTGCGTAAAAAGCATTCTTGCACCTCGCCTCTGCTCCTTTTACCAATTATTTTAAATCTGCATCACCTGGTTACTGATCTCCATACCAGTGGAAACAGTTCCTCCTCTATCAAAATTCTTCATGATTTTGGACGCCCCCGATCAAATCTCCCCTTAACTTCTTTGCTCCAAGGAAAACACTGCCAGCTTCTCTCATCTCTCCACATAGCTGAAGTCCCTCATCCTGGTACTGTTCTGGTAAATGTCCAACACATCCTCCCCAAGGCCTTGAAATCCTTCATAAAGAGCGGTGCCCAGAATTGGACACAATATTCCGGCTGAGACCGAATTAGTGATTTGAACCTCTGTTTATAAAGCCATGGGTCCCATCTGCATTTCCTAACAGATTTCTCAACTTGTTCTGCCACCTTCAACGATTTGTGCACGTGAGTGAGACAAATCACCTATTCCTACATTAACTATTGCAACCATATCTTTTTATGATCGTTTGTGTGGATTTGACAACAGATTAAGTCGGTAGTACCTAATAATCTTTGTAAGATGTCGGGGCTCCAAACCAGACCTCATCATGGAGCCCCCATTCCCCATCCTCACCCCCACCACCACCCAAGGGAAACACTACACCTGCTTCCAGCACAAGTCACTAAATAGCAATGAGCAGCAGGATCCCTGGAAAATTTCCACCCTGCACTGTCTCGCTGAAGGTTGCTGAGGGCCTTACACTCTTCACCCGAACGATTTTTTTGGAGACGATACAGAAGAAATGTAGTCGAATGAAATGATGAGGCATTACAGTTACGTGGATAGTTTGGAGAAGCTGGGCTTGTTCTCCTTGGCGGAGAGAAGGCGAAGAAGGAGAGTTGATCGGGGTGTTTAAAATCATGAAGGGTTTAGATAGAGTCAATAAAGACAAACTGTTTGCAATGGCTGAAGGATCGATAACCAGAGGGCACAGATTTAATGTGATTGACAAAAGAACCAGAGGCAACACGAGGAAAACTTTTTAACACAACGAGTGGTTAAGATTGGGAATGTGCTGCCTGATAGGGTGGTGGAAACAGATTCAATAGTAGCCTTCAAAAGAGAATGAGATAAACTATGAGGAGAAAAAAAATGCAAGGATGTGGGGATAGAGCGGGGGAGTGGGGCTAACTGGATTGTTCTGCGAAAGAGTCATTGCAGACTCAATGGGCCGAATGGCCTCATTCTGCACTGTACTGTTCTATAATTCTATGATTCCCCACCTGCCTTGAACTAGGAACTTTCCTAGTCTGCAGATCTCGGTACCACATTTGGAAGAGCCTTTACACTCCGAGGCAGCGGTTGTTTGGGGAGAGGGGGAGAGGTAGACGGGGGGGGGGAAGGTTGGGGGGTGGGTTGCGGGGGGGGGGGAGGTGAGGGGTGGGTTGTGGGGGCGGGGAGGTGGTGGGGGGGTTTGTGGGTAGGGGGAGGTGAAGGGAGGGTTGTGTGTGGGTGGGGGGGTGTTGTGGGGGTGTATGGGTGGGGGGGAGGGCTGTGGGTGAGGGGGGTTGTGGGGGCGGGGAGGAGGTGGGGGGGTGTATGGGTGGGGGGGAGGGTTGTGTGTGGGGGAGGATGTGGGGGCGGGGGGAGGTGGGGGGTGTATGGGTGGGGGGTGTATGGGTGGGGGGGAGGGTTGTGTGTGGGGGGAGATTTGTGTGTGGGGGATGGATTGTGGGTGCGAGGGGCCTTATTTCCTCTCTTTGGTTAGCAAAGGATTGCTGATTGGACGGTAACTGCCTCTGCTCAGAGTAGATCAAAGCTGCTCTAATCTGGAAAGCACAGCGCTGAGGCCTCTGTGGGCCAACTGTGATAGTTATCTGGCACACAGCGTGAGAGGAAGCTGTCTATCAATGTCTACCTGCTGTTTCTAAAGACTTTAGCAGGTCACTGGAACATTACTTAGAGAACAGCCTGGGCACATTCTCTGACAGCTGCGGGCCTCAGTAGACCTGCTGCTCCCTGTGTGGCTGAGTCTCTATTTGCAGATCATAGCTACAGGGTGAAAGAAGGGAAGACCTGCATTTATATAAAAGCCTTTCTCGACCTTAGTACATCTGAAAGCACTTTTACAGCCAAAGAAGTATTTTTTTGAAGTGCAGTCACTGTTGTAATGTTGGAAAAGTGGCAGCCAATTTGCGCATAGCAAGCTCCCACATATGGCAAAAGCAGTAAATTACCAGTTAATCCGTTGTTGGTAATATTGGTTGTTGCGGAACTTCCTTGAATACTACCATGAGATCTTTAACAATCTCCAATACAACAGATAGGGCTTCGGCTTAACTTTCTGAGCACAGTTGGTAGTACTCTTGGCTCTGAGTCAGAAGTCATGGGTTCAATTCCTATTCCAGATAATTGAGCACTCCTGTGTAGTCCTGAGGGAGTGCTGCACTGTTGGAGGTACCATCTTTAGGATGAGACGTTATACCGAGGTCCCTGTCTGCCCTCTCTGGAGGGTGTAAACGATCCCATGGCACTATTTCGAAAAAGATCAGAGGAGTTCTCCCCAGTGTCCTGAATCAGCATCACTAAAGAAACAAATTATATGGATATTGCTGGTTGTGGGAGCTTGCTGTGTGCAAATTGGCTGTGCTGTTTCCTACATTACAACAGTGATGGTACATTCATAATAAAGGTGGAAACTGAGTACTGTATGTAATGAGCAATGAGCTCCTTTATTAAGGTTCCAGAGTGCAGGTACCTCGTGGGTGACCTGCTTATATACTGTGCTCCCAAGGGATGCTGGGATCCGTTGGGACTCCAACAAGTGGGCCCGCTGGTGGTCAGGTGTCATGCAGGTTAAATAGAAACATAGAAAATAGGTGCAGGAGTAGGCCATTCGGCCCTTCTAGCCTGCACCGCCATTCAATGAGTTGATGGCTGAACATGCAACTTCAGTTACCCCATTACTGCTTTCTCACCATACCCCTTGATTCCCCTAGTAGTAAGGACTTCATCTAACTCCTTTTTGAATATATTTAGTGAATTGGCCTCAACAACTTTCTGTGGTAGAGAATTCCATAGGTTCACCACTCTCTGGGTGAAGAAATTCCTCCTCATCTCGGTCCTAAATGGCTTACCCCTTATCCTTAGACTGTGACACCTGGTTCTGGACTTCCCCAACATTGGGAACATTCTTCCTGCATCTAACCTGTCTAACCCCATCAGAATTTTAAACGTTTCTATGAGGTCCCCTCTCATTCTTCTGAACTCCAGTGAATACAAGCCCAGTTGATCCAGTCTTTCTTGATAGATCAGTCCCGCCATCCCGGGAATCAGTCTGGTGAACCTTCGCTGCACTCCCTCAATAGCAAGAATGTCCTTCCTCAGGTTAGGAGACCAAAACTGTACACAATACTCCAGGTGTGGTTTCACCAAGGCCCTGTACAACTGTAGCAACACCTCCCTGCCCCTGTACTCAAATCCCCTCGCTATGAAGGCCAACATGCCATTTGCTTTCTTAACCGCCTGCTGTACCTGCATGCCAACCTTCAATGACTGATGTACCATGACACCCAGGTCTCTTTGCACCTCCCCTTTTCCTAATCTGTCACCATTCAGATAATAGTCTGTCTCTCTGTTTTTACCACCAAAGTGAATAACCTCACATTTATCCACATTATACTTCATCTGCCATGCATTTGCCCACTCACCTAACATATCCAAGTCGCTCTACAGCCTCATAGCATCCTCCTCGCAGCTCACACTGCCACCCAACTTCGTGTCATCCGCAAATTTGGAGATACTACATTTAATCCCCTCGTCTAAATCATTAATGTACAGTGTAAACAGCTGGGGCCCCAGCACAGAACCTTGCAGTACCCCACTAGTCACTGCCTGCCATTCTGAAAAGTCCCCATTTACTCCTACTCTTTGCTTCCTGTCTGACAACCAGTTCTCAATCCATGTCAGCACACTACCCCCAATCCCATGTGCTTTAACTTTGCACATTAACCTCTTGTGTGGGACCTTGTCGAAAGCCTTCTGAAAGTCCAAATATACCAAATCAACTGGTTCTCCCTTGTCCACTCTACTGGAAACATCCTCAAAAAATTCCAGAAGATTTGTCAAGCATGATTTCCCTTTCACAAATCCATGCTGACTTGGACCTATCATATCACCTCTTTCCAAATGCACTGCTATGACATCCTTAATAATTGATTCCATCATTTTACCCACTACCGATGTCAGGCTGACCGGTCTATAATTTCCTGTTATCTCTCTCTCTCCTTTTTTAAAAAGTGGGGTTACATTGGCTACCCTCCACTCCATAGGAACTGATCCAGAGTCAATGGAATGTTGGAAAATGACTGTCAATGCATCCACTATTTCCAAGGCCACTTCCTTAAGTACTCTGGGATGCAGTCCATCAGGCCCTGGGGATTTATCGGCCTTCAATCCCATCAGTTTCCCCAACACAATTTCCCGACTAATAAGGATTTCCATCAGTTCCTCCTCCTTACTAGACTCTCCGACCTCTTTTATATCCGGAAGGTTGTTTGTGTCCTCCTTAGTGAATACCGAACCAAAGTACTTGTTCAATTGGTCCGCCATTTCTTTGTTCCCCGTTATGACTTCCCCTGATTCTGACTGCAGAGGACCTACGTTTGTCTTTACTAACCTTTTTCTCTTTACATATCTACAGAAACTTTTGCAATCCGTCTTAATGTTCCCTGCAAGCTTCTTCTCGTACTCCATTTTCCCTGCCCTAATCAAACCCTTTGTCCTCCTCTGCTGAGTTCTAAATTTCTCCCAGTCCCCGGGTTCGCTGCTATTTCTGGCCAATTTGTATGCCACTTCCTTGGCTTTAATACTATCCCTGATTTCCCTTGATAGCCACGGTTGAGCCACCTTCCCTTTTTTATTTTTACGACAGACAGGAATGTACAATTGTTGTAGTTCATCCATGCGGTCTCTAAATGTCTGCCATTTCCCATCCACAGTCAACCCCTTCAGTATCATTCGCCAATCTATCCTAGCCAATTCACGCCTCATACCTTCAAAGTTACCCTTCTTTAAGTTCTGAACCATGGTCTCTGAATTAACTGTTTCATTCTCCATCCTAATGCAGAATTCCACCATATTATGGTCACTTTTCCCCAAGGGGCCTCGCACAACGAGATTGCTAATTAATCCTCTCTCATTACACAACACCCAGTCTAAGATGGCCTCCCCCCTAGTTGGTTCCTCGACATATTGGTCTAGAAAACCATCCCTTATGCACTCCAGGAAATCCTCATCCATCGTATTGCTTCCAGTTTGGTTAACCCAATCTATGTGCATATTAAAGTCACCCATTATAACTGCTGCACCTTTATTGCACGCACCCCTAATTTCATGTTTGATGCCCTCCCCAACATCACTACTACTGTTTGGAGGTCTGTACACAACTCCCACTAACGTTTTTTGCCCTTTGGTATTCTGCAGCTCTACCCATATAGATTCCACATCGTCCAAGCTAATGTCCTTCTGAACTATTGCCTTAATTTCCTCCTTAACCAGCAATGCTACCCCACCTCCTTCTCCTTTTATTCTATCTTTCCTGAATGTTGAATACCCCTGGATGTTGAGTTCCCAGCCCTGATCATCCTGGAGCCACGTCTCCGTAATCCCAATCACATCATATTTGTTAACAGCTATTTGCACAGTTAATTCATCCACCTTATTGCGGATACTCCTTGCATAAAGACACAAAGCCTTCAGGCTTGTTTTTTTAACACCCTTTGTCCTTTTAGAACTTTGCTGTACAGCGGCCCTTTTTGTTCTTTGCCTTGGGTTTCTCTGCCCTCCACTTTTCCTCATCTCCTTTCTGTCTTTTGCTTTTGCCTCCTTTTTGTTTCCCTCTGTCTCCCTGCACTGGTTCCTATCCCCCTGCCATATTAGTTTAAATCCTCCCCAACAGCACTAGCAAACACTCCCTCTCGGACATTGGTTCCGGTCCTGCCCAGGTGCAGACCGTCCGGTTTGTACTGGTCCCATCTCCCCCAGAACCGGTCCCAATGCCCCAGGAATTTGAATCCCTCCCTGCTGCACCATTGCTCAAGCCACGTATTCATCTGCGCTATCCAGCGATTCCTACTCTGACTAGCACGTGGCACTGGTAGCAATCCCGTGATTACTACTTTTGAGGTCCTACTTTTTAATTTAGCTCCTAGCTCCTTAAATTCGTTTCGTAGGACCTCATCCCTTTTTTTACTTATGTCGCTGGTACCAATGTGCACCACGACAACTGGCTGATCTCCCTCCTTTTTTAGAATGTCCTGCACCCGCTCCGAGACATCCTTGACCCTTGCATCAGGGAGGCAACATACCATCCTGGAGTCTCGGTTGTGGCCGCAGAAATGCCTATCTATTCCCTTTACAATTGAATCCCCTATCACTACCGCTCTCCCACTCTTTTTCTGCCCTCCTGTGCAACAGAGCCAGCCATGGTGCCATGAACTTGGCTGCTGCTGCCCTGCCCTGATGAGTCATCCCCCTCAACAGTACCCAAAGCAGTGTATCTGTTTTGCAGGGGGATGACCACAGGGGACTCCTGCACTACCTTCCTTGCACTGCTCTTCCTGTTGGTCTTCCATTCCCTATCTGGCTGTGGACCCTTTCCCTGCGGTACGATCAACTCGCTACACGTGATACTCACATCATTCTCAGCATCGTGGATGCTCCAGAGTGAATCCACCCTCAGCTCCAACTCCGCAACGCGGACCGTCAGGAGCTGGAGGTGGATACACTTCCTGCACACATAGTCGACAGGGACACTGGAGTCATCCCTGAGTTCCCACATGGTACAGGAGGAGCATAACACTCGACTAAGCTCTCCTGCCATGACTTAACCCTTAGATACACTTAAATTGGCAACAACAATGTTAAAAGTTACTCACTGTTATAGAAGAGAAAAAAGAAAAACTACTCACCAATTACCAGCCAATCACCTACCCTCTTGGCTGTGACGTCACCTTTTGATTTCTTTCTACTTCTTTTTGCCTTCTCCCTGTAGCTGCACAAGTCACGCCTTTTATAGGCCTCTCCACGCACCTCCTCGGCGCTGCTCCCGACTGCCGCCGACGCTGGGCCCCGGACTCCCTGCTGTGCCTTTTATAGGCCTCTCCACGCACCTCCTCGGCGCTGCTCCCGACTGCCGCCGACGCTGGGCCCCGGTCTCCCTGCTGTGCCTTTTATAGGCCTCTCCACGCACCTCCTCGACGCTGCTCCCGACTGCCGCCGACGCATAACATCACTCCACCGTGAAGTCAACAGGACACTTATTTACAAGGTGAGACGATCTGGGGCTTTACGTTCCTTTGTCCATCGTCTCGGTACAAATGCGAGTGTGGGTGGGTTGGTCATTTCTTCACTGGGCTGTTGGACAGCCGGCCTTGTCGGACTGCTGGGGATGATGAGTTCGGTTTCGTGGTTAAGCATGATGTCAGTTGCCACTTGTGTGTGTGTTGGACGGTCAAAGTTGGTGGTGTCCTTTTCGGGTTGTTTGTAGCTGTTGGTGGACCGCAATTTGATTTGGTCCAAATGTTTTCTATCCGTTTGTCCATTGGCCAATTTGACCTGAAACACGCTACTCCCCTATTTGGCTGTGACCGTGCCAGCGAGCCACTTGGGACCATGTCCATAATTGAGCACAAACACAGGATCATTGATCTCAATATCGCGTGACAAATTTGCGCGGTCATGGTACACACTTTGTTGATGCCGCTTGCCCTCCACGTGATCATGGAGACCAGGGTGGACAAGAGAGAGCCTTGTTTTGAACGCCCTTTTCATGAGCAGCTCAGCTGGGGGAACCCCGGTGAGTGAGTGGGGTCTGGTGCGGTAGCTGAGCAGCACTCGGGACAACCGGGTCTGTAGGGAGCCTTCTGACACACGTTTCAAGCTTTGCTTGATGGTCTGAACTGCCCGTTCTGCCTGGCCGTTGGATGCGGACTTGAACGGGCAGATGTAACGTGTTTGATCCCGTTGCGGGTCATAAATTCCTTGAGTTCAGCACTGGTGAAGCACGGCCCATTGTCGCTGACTTGGACATCAGGCAAGCCGTGTGTGGCAAACATGGCTCGTAGGCTTTCAATGGTTGCCGTGGACGTGCTTACAGACATTATTGCACATTCAATCCATTTTGAGTAAGCGTCCATGACAACCAAAAATATTTTGCCTAGAAATGGGCCCGCATAGTCAAGATGGATTCTCGACCATGGTTTTGAGGGCCATGACCACAAACTTAGCGGTGCCTCTCTGGGTGCATTGCCGGGCCACCACACATGGGATCTGGCTTTCATCATTACAATGCCTGGGTGGGTGCTGTGCAGTTCACATATGAATGTGTCTCTGCCTTTCTTGGGCAAGACTACACGATTGCCCCACAATAGACAGTCCGCCTGCAGGAACAACTCGCCTTTGTCTGTGGAACAGCTTAATCGCCTCCTGCATCTCCACTGGGACACTGGACCAGCTCCTGTGGAGGACACAGTTTTTTTTACCAAGGACAGTAAAGGATCCTGGCTGGTCCAGGTCTTGATCTGGCAGGCCATAATGGGGGACTTTTCATTCTCGAATGCCTCCATGACCATGAGCAAGTCCGCTGGCTGTGCCATTTCCATCCCAATGGTGGGCAATTGCAGCCGACTGAGAGCATCTGCGCAGTTCTCTGAGCTCGGTCTGTGGTGAATTATATAGTTGTAGGCCGACAGCGTGAGCAGCCATCTTTGGATGCGGGCAGAGGCATTGGTATTAATCCCTTTGCTCTCAGAGAACAGCGATATGAACGGCTTGTGGTCAGCTTCAAGCTCAAACTTGAGGCCAAATAAGTACTGGTGCATTTTTTTTTACCCCATAAACGCACGCCAGAGCCTCTTTTTCAATCATGCTGTAGGCCCTTTCGGCTTTGGACAAACTCCTGGACGCATAAGCGACCAGTTGCAAAATCCCCGGTTCATTAGCCTGTTGTAACACACACCTGACCCCGTATGACGACGCATCGCAAGCTCGCACTAATCGTTTACAAGCAATTTGTTAGAACGCAATAGATTTCTGGCTTTCTTCAAGGCAGCCTCTTGTGAATTGCCTCATAACCAGTCATCTCCCTTGCGCAGTAGCGCATGTAGTGGTTCTAGCAGGGTGCTTAACCCAGGTAAGAAATTACCGAAATAGTTAAGGAGTCCCAGGAACGACCGCAGCTCCGTCACGTTCTGTGGTCGCGGCGCGTTCTTGATGGCCTCCATCTTGGCGTTGGTGGGTCTGATGCCGTCTGCTGCAATTCTCGTTCCCAAGAATTCGACGTCCTGTGCCAGGAAAACACACTTCAAGTGTTTCAACCTGAGCCAATCCAACCGACTAAGAACCTCCTCCAGATTCTTAAAGTGCTCCATGGTGTCTCGACCTGTTACCAATATGTCGTCCTGGAAGACCACTGTGCAAGGAACCGACTTTAGCAGGCTCTCCATGTTCCACTGGAAGATCGCTGCGGCCGACCGAATCCCTAATGGGCACCGGTTGTAAATAAACAGAACTTTGTGCGTGTTGATGTAGGTGAGGCCTTTCGAAGATTCCTCCAGCTCCTGCGTCATGTAGGCCGAGGTCAGGTCCAGCTTGGTGAACGTCTTCCCTCCAGCCAGTGTCGCAAATAGGTCATCTGCTTTGGGTAGCGGGTACTGATTCTGAAGCAAAAAACATTTAATCATTACTTTATAGTCCCCACAAATTCTAACCGTGCCGTCTCCTTGAGTACTGGGACAATCGGACTGGCCCACTCGTTGAATTCCACCGGCGCGATGATGCCTTCACGTTGCAGCCTGTCCAGCTCAATTTCTACTTTCTCACGCATCATGTATGGTACCGCCCGAGCCTTGTGGAGGATGGGTCGCGTACCGGGAACCAAATGGATCTGCACTTACGCCCCCAAGAAGCTTCAAGTGCCTGGCTCGAACAATGATGGGAACTTGCTCAGAACCTGGGCACATGAGGCGTCGTCAACGGATGAAAGTGCTCGGATGTCGTCCCAGTCCCAGCAGATTTTTCCCAGCCAGCTTCTGCCGAACAATGTGGGCTATCCGCTGGTACAATCCACAGCGGGAGTTCGTGTACTGCTCCGTCATAGGAATCTTTGACTTCTGCACTGCCAATTATCGGGATGAGTTCCTTGATGTAAGTCCTTAGTTTGATCTGAATGGGGCTGAGCTTGGGCCTGTGTGCCTTTTTGCCCCACAGCCTGTCGAAGGCCTTTTTACTCATTATGGACTGACTTGCTCCCGTGTCCAGCTCCATAGATACTGAAATACCGTTCAATTCAACTTTCAACACTATTGGTGGGCATTTCGTAGTGAATGTGTGTACCCCGTACACTTCTGCCTCTTCAGTACGAGTCTCCAATTCAGCCTGATCCACAGTCGATCGATCTTCCTCTGCAATGTGGTGGTTTGTAGGGTTTGCAGCTCGCCTGCACATGTGTTAGCGGTGTCCCATTGTTCTGCAAACATTGCACGCGTAGTGCTTAAAGCGGCATTGATGGGGCCGATGATCACCTCCGCAGTGCTAACAGAGTGTTAACTGCCTCGCATGAACAATTGATGGCGGTCTCTGGGTTATCTGAGGTCATGCAGCATCAGCCGGCGTGTACGTTCTGCCATGTATATTACTGCTCGAGACCGACGTTACTTTGTGTACAGTACTGGCCAAAACTTCTTTGTTCTGCGAAATCTGCTTGGTGTTGTCGCTGGTGGACATAAATGCCTGGGCTATCGTTATGGCTTTACTTAGATTCGCAGTTACTACAGTCAACAGTTTGCGAAGGATTGTCTCATGTCCAATGCCCAGTATAAAAAAGTCTCTGAGCATTTGGTTTAGGTATCCCCCAATCTCACAATGTCCTACGAGGCGCCTTAGTTCGGCGACGTAGCTCACCACTTCCTGGCTCTCCGATCGTTGACACGTGTAGAACCGATATCTCGCCATCAAAACGTTTTCCTTAGGATTTAGGTACTCCCGGACCAGTGTACACAATTCTTCGTAGGATTTCTCTGTTGGTTTTGCCAGGGCTAGGAGATTCTTCATCAGGCTATAGGTTGTTGCCCCACAGACAGCTAAGAGGATCGCCCTTCATTTGGTAGTGTTCTCGTCCCCTTCCAGCTCGTTGGCCACGAAGTGTTGGTCGAGTCTCTCCACAAAGGCCTCCCAATCGTCCACTTCTGAGAACTTCTCCAGGATGCCGACTGTTCTTTGCATTTTCGCGCAGTTGTTCGTTACCTCGTCACCAATTGGTGCACTCATAATAAAAGTGGAAACTGAGTACTGTGTACAATGAGCAAGTGTGATCTTAGCTCCCTTTAATAAGATTCCAGAGTGCAAGTACCTCGTGGGTGGCCTTTTTATATGCTGTGCTCCCAAGGGATGCTGGGATCCCTTGGGACTCCAACAGGTGGGCCCTCTGGTGGTCAGGTGTCATGCAGGTTACAAAGGGTTAAAACATAACAAGTGACTACACTTCAAAAAGTACTTTTTGGCCCAGAAATCCTGGCCTCCCGGGTCAGTAGGGATTGTGTACAGAGTGTGTACGGACCCGGGAAGGCATCGGAAAAGCCGGTTTTCGGCGCGCAATGAACATGTGCTGAAAACCGGCTTTTCTGATCTGTCAAGTTTCTGGCTTGACAGATCTCATGCTTATCGGGAGCGAGGACATTTCCACGGCAGGGATTGGGCTATTTGTAGGCGCATAGTCTACTTTTACCAACGTAAGTGTTTAAAAACATATCAAAAACATATTAAAATAAAATTTTAAAATACATATTTATGTTAAAATCCCTGCCCATTCAGGTAATTTTATTTTAAACCATAATTAAAACTTTTTTTAAAAATCGGCAAATATTTTTTTTTCAAAAACATTTCCATCAACTTTAATTTCTATAGTGTATTTATGTGAGATGTTTTTTAATGTTTTATATAGTGTTTGGGTGTTTGGGGGTGTTTCCCATGCATAGTAATAGGGGTTTGGGACTTTTGAAACTCCAAGAACAGTGAATGAGAATATACTAAAGCTGATTGGCTGTCCAGAGCCATGTGACTCCAGCTCCAGGCCTGCGCACGCCCCGATGTGCACGCACTGCGACGCGCAGACTGGAGAGGCCTTCGGACCGGGATCTCACCTGGCCGCGGCAGCTTCAGGTAAGTGCAGCTTCTTTTTTCTACAATCCAGTCGAACGCCCGCGGGAAGGTGAAACCGAGATTTCTGGGCCAATAGGATATGAAGCACTTTCAGATGTCCTGAGGTTGTGAAATATGCGATGTAAATGCAAGTCTTTCTTTCTTTGTCAGTACTGCACTAAAGCGTCAAGCTGGATTATCCGCTCACGGACTTGAACCCACGGCCATCTAACTCAGGGAGTGCCAACTGAGCCAAACTGACACCCTCCAGTGGTTGTCATAAAAAAAATGGGGGTGGAAGGTTGGAGGCTAACCGAGTGAACATTGGAATAGTCGAGTCTGAAAGTGCCAATAGCATCGACGAAGATTTCAGCAGCAGATGAGCTGAGACAGGGGCGGAGACAGGCAACACCACCAACGTGAAAGTTGGGAGACTTGGTGAGAAGAACATAAAAACATCAGAAATAAGAGCAGGAGTAGGCCATTGGGCCCCTCGAGCCTGCTCTGCCATTCGGCCCCTCGAGCCTGCTCTGCCATTCGGCCCCTCGAGCCTGCTCGGCCATTCGGCCCCTCGAGCCTGCTCTGCCATTCGGCCCCTCGAGCCTGCTCTGCCATTCGGCCCCTCGAGCCTGCTCTGCCATTCGGCCCCTCGAGCCTGCTCGGCCATTCGGCCCCTCGAGTCTGCTCGGCCATTCAATAAGATCATGGCTGCTCTTCTACCTCAACTCCACTTTCCCGCCCGATCCCCAAATCCCTTCATTGCCTTAATATCCAAAGATCTTTGTCTACCACAGAAAGTTGTTGAGGCCAGTTTGTTGGATATATTCAAAAGGGAGTTAGATGTGGCCCTTACGGCTAAAGGGATCAAGGGGTATGGAGAGAAAGCAGGAAAGAGGTACTGAAGTTGCATGATCAGCTATGATCATATTGAATGGTGGTGCAGACTCGAAGGGCCAAATGGCCTGCTCCTGCACCTATTTTCTATGTTTCTATGTTTCTATATCTTGAATATACTCAGCAACTGAGCCTCCACAGCCCTCGGGGGTAGAGAATTCCAAAAGATTCACCACCCTCTGAGTGAAGAACTTTCTCCTCATCTCAGTCCTAAATGGTCGACTCCTTATTCTGAGACTGTGACCAATGGTTTTAGACTCCCTAGCCAGGGGAAACATCCTCCCTGCATCTACCCTGTCAAGCCCTGTAAGAATTTTATATGTTTCAATGAGATCCCCCTCTCATTCTTTTAAACTCTAGTGAATATAGGCCTAGTCTACTCAATCTCTTCTCAAAGGACAATGTCCCCAAACCAAGGAATCAGTCTGGTGAACCTTTGTTGCACTCCATCGATGGCAAGTATATCCTTCTTTAGGTAAGGCTTGTGCTTTATTGCAAGGGGGTTGGAGTATAAGAGTATCAGTCTTGCTACAATTGTACAGGGCCTTGGTGAGACCACACCTGGAGTACTGTGCACAGCTTTGGTCTCCTTATCTAACGAAGGATATACTTGCCTTGGAGGCGGTGCAACGAAGGTTCACCAGACTGATTCCTGGGATGAGAGGGCTGCCTTATGATGAGAGATTGTGTAGAATGGGCCTATACACTCTGGAGTTTAGAAGAATGAGAGGTGATCTCATTGAAACATACAAGATTTGAAAGTGATTGACAGGATAGATGCTGAGAGGATGTTTCCCCTGGCTTGAGTGTCTAGAACTAGAATTTCTTCACTCAAATGTCTGTGAATCTTTGGAATTCTCTTCCCAAAAGAGCTGCAGATGCTGAGACTCTGAATATATTCAAGGCTGAGATGGATAGATTTTTGAAATCTAGGAGAATCAAGGGATATGGAGATCGGGCAGGAAAGTGGAGTTGAGGTCGAAAATCAGCCATGATCTTATTGAATGGCGGAACAGGCTCGAGGGTCCATATGGCTTACTCCTACGCCTATTTCTTATGTTCTTATGTTTTTATGAGACCAAAACTGTACACTACACTCCCAGGGCCCAAGTTTCGGCCTCAGTTGCTCCTGATTTTTTGGAGCAACTGGTGTAGAACGGAGTATCTTAGAAATTCAAATTTTCGGCATTTAGTTTGCTCCAGTTCTAGTCAGTTCGAACAGTTTCACATTGGAACAGAATTTTTTTTTCAAAAGGGGGCGTGTCCGGCCACTTACGCCTGTTTTCAAAGTTTCGGCAGTGAAAACTTACTCCAAACTAACAGAATAGAGTAAGTGAAGATTTTTGTACGCTCGAAAAAACCTTGTCTACACTTTAGAAAATCAGGCGTAGGTTACAAATCAGGCATAGGGAATGGTGGGGGGGGTGTTTAAAGGGAAGTTTACAAACATTAAACACTTCAGTTTTACAAATAAAGAGCCATCATCAATAATAAATGATAAATACATCAATAAATCAACCAATAAATCAATCAAAAAAAATTTATAAGAAATATATTTTTTTTTAAATCAATAAATAAAACATTTTCTACTTACCGACTGCAGCACAGGGAGCCCTTCAACAGCATGCTGGGATGCCCCCCTCAGTGTGTCTCTGTCAGTGTCTCTATCTCTCTGTCTGTCAGTCTGTGTGTGTCTCTCACTCTCTGTCTGTCAGTGTCTGTGTTTCTGACAGCGAGGGGAGGGGGAGGAGGGGGTTAGAGGGAGAGGGGGGGCAGGGGGAGGGGAGGGAGGGAGGCAGAGGGGGAGAAGGGGGAGGGAAGGGAGAGAAGCGGGAGGGAAGGGGAGAAGGGAGAGGAGGGAGAGAAGGGGGGAGAAAAAGGGAAAGGGGGGAGGAGAAGGGGAAGAGGGGGAGAAGGTGAAGGGGAAAGGGGGGGAGAGGAGAAGGGGAAAGAGAAGGGGGAGTGCGGGTCGGGTTGGGGGGAGCGCGAGTCGGGTCGGGTGGGGGGGCGGAGGGAGGTTGAGTCGGGTCGGGTCGGATCCGGTTGGGGGCAGGGGGGTGCGGTCGGGAGCACGGGTCGGGTCGGGGGGGGCGGAGGAGGGAGTTCCGGTTGGTTCGGGTAGGGTGAGGGGGAGGGAGGGAGCGCGGGTCGGGTCAGGTCGGTTCGGTTCATGTCGGGGTCGGGGGGGTCGGGAGGTCAGGTTGGGTCCGGTCCGGTCCGGGTGGGGGGGCGGGGGTCGGGAGCGCGGGTCGGGTCGGGGGTGTGGTGGGAAGGAGGTCGGTTCCGGTCGGTGGGTGGGGGAGGGAGGGAGAGGGAGGTCATGTCGGGTGGCGGGGGGGGGGGGAGCGCGGGTCGGGTCCAATCCGGGGGTCTGGTCCGGTCCGGTCCGGGGGCGGAGGTGGTGGGGGGGGAAGCGGGAGTCGGGTCGGTGTCGGGATCTGGTCCAGTCCGGGGGGGTGGGAAGCGGGAGTCGGGTCGGGTCGGGAGGAAGCAGGAGCCGGGCGTGGGAGGCAGCCTTAGGCACACAGCCCCAGTGAGGTCATTCGGCCAGGGCTAGGGGCTGCGTGCTTCGGGCCCCTCCCACACAGTTTCGGGTGTCTGGAGCTACTGCACATGTGCGCCCACTGTAGCGCACATGTGCAGAGGTCCCGGCACTGTTTTCAGCGCAGGGACCTAGCTCCGCCCCCTACAGCTCCTGCTGCACCGCGCCCAGCTCCAGAGGACCAGCAGGGAGCCGGAGAATCTGTAAGTTTTTTTTAGGCGCACTTTGTGGCGCGAAAAATGGGCGTCCAGGTCGGGACTGTGCCGTTCTAGGCGCGGCCCGAAACTTGGGCCCCCAGTGTGGTCTCACCAGGGCTCTATATAATTGCAAAATGTCTTTACTCTTATACTCAAATGCTCTTGTAATAAAGGCCAACATGCCATTTGCTTTCCTAATTGCTTGCTGTACCTGCATGTTAACTTCCAGTGATTCGTGTACAGGGACACCCAGGTCCCTCTGAACACCAACATTTCCCAATCTCTCACCATTTAAAAATTACTCTGCTTTTCTATTTTTCCTACCAAAGTGGATAACTTCACATTTATCCACATTATGTTCCATTTGCCCTGTTCTTGCCCACTCACTTAGCCTGCCGATATCTCCTTGAAGCCTCTTTGCATCCTCCTCACAACTTGCATTCTAACCTAGCTTTGTATCATCAGCAAACTTGGATATATTACATTTGGTCCCCTCATCCAAATCATTGATATAGATTGTGAATAGCTGGGGCCCAAGCCCTGATCCTTGAGGCACCTCACTAGTTACAGCCTGCCAACCCGAAAATGACCCGTTTATTCCAACTAATGTTACAATATACATTAATGATTTGGATGAAGGAATTGAGTGTAATATCTCCACGTTTGCAGATGACATTAAACTGGGTGGCGGTGTGAGCTGTGAGGAGGATGCTAAGAGGCTGCAGGGTGATTTGGACAGGTTAGGTGAGTGGGCAAATGCATGGCAGATGCAGTATAATGTGGCTAAATATGAGGTTATCCACTTTGGTGGCAAAAACATGAAGGCAGAATATTATCTGAATGGCGGCAGATTAGGAAAAGGGGAGGTGCAACAAGACCTGGGTGTCATGGTTCATCAGTCATTGAAAGTTGGCATACAGGTACAGCAGGCGGTGAAGAAGGCAAATGGCATGTTGACCTTCATAGCTAGGGAATTTGAGTATAGGAGCAGGGAGGTCTTATTGCAATTGTACAGGGCCTTGGTGAGGCCTCACCTGGAATATTGTGTTCAGTTTTGGTCTCCTAATCTGAGGAAGGACGTTCTTGCTATTAAGGGAGTGCAGCGAAGGTTCACCAGACTGATTCCAGGGATGGCTGGACTGACATAGAAGGAGCGACTGGATCAACTGGGCCTTTATACACTGGAGTTTAGAAGGATGAGAGGGGATCTCATAGAAACGTATAAGATTCTGACGGGACGGGACAGGTTAGATGCGGGAAGAATGTTCCCGATGTTGGGGAAGTCCAGAACCAGGGGACACAGACTTGGGATAAGGAGTAGGCCATTTAGGACTGAGGTGAGGAGAAACTTCTTCACTCAGAGAATTGTTAACCTGTGGAATTCCCTGCTGCAAAGAGTTGTTGATGCCAGTTCATTGGGTATATTCAAGAGAGAGTTAGATATGGCCCTTACAGCTAAAGGGATCAAGGGGTATGGAGAGAAAGCAGGAAAGGGGTATTGAGGTGAATGACCAGCCATGATCTTATTGAATGGTGGTGCAGGCTCGAAATGGCCTACTCCTGCATCTATTTTCTATGTTTCTATGTAACTCTCTGTTTTCTGTCCATTAACCAATCCTCAATCCATGCTAGTATATTACCTCCAATCCTATGAACCATAATTTTGTTTAATAACCTCTTGTGTGGCACCTTATCGAATGCCTTTTGAAAATCCAAATACCACATCCACTGGTTCCTCCTTATCTATTCTGCTAGTTACATCCTCAGATTTGTCAAACACGATTCCCCTTTTCATAAATCTGTGTTGACTCTGCCTAATCCTATTATTATTTTCTAAGTGCCCTTTTACCACGTCCTTAATAATAGATTCTAGCATTTTCCCTACTACTGATGTCAGGCTAACTGGTCTGTAGTTCTCCGTTTTCTCTCTCCCTCCTTTCTTAAATAGTAAGGTTACATTTGCTACCTACCAATCCATGGGAACCGTTCTATGGAATTTTGGAAGAAGACAACCAACGCATCCACTACCATCTTTTAAAACCTTTAGGATGTAGGTCATCAGGTCCAATGCATTTATTGGCATTCAGGGCCATTAATTTCTCCAGTACTATTTTTTTACTAATACTAATACTAATACTAAGTTCCTCATTCTCGCTAGACCCTTGGTTCTCCACTATTTCCAGGAGGTTTTTTTGCGTCTACTTCCGTGAAGACAGACGGAAAATATTTGTTTAATTTCTCTGCCATTTCCTTACTCCCCCATTATAATTTCCCCTGTCTCAGCCTGTAAGGAACCCACATTTACTTTCGCTAATCTTTTCCTTTTTACATACCTATAGAAGTTTTTACAGTCTATTTTTATGTCTCTCGCTAGTTTACTCTCATATTCTATTTCCTTTCCTTTATCAATTTCTTGGTCCTCCTTTGCTGAATTCTATAATCCTCCCAATCCTCAGGCTTACTGCTCTTTGTGGCAACATTATAAGGCTCTTCCTTTGATCTAAAACTATCTTTAAAATCTCTCACGAGCCACGGTTGGACCACTTACCACTTTTCCTGTGGAGATTTTGTGTCTTAAAGGAATGAATATTTGCTGTAAATTATGTATGAATTCTTTAAATGCTAGCCAGTGCTTGTCTACTTGGAGAAGATATGGAGTCGGGAGCTCAGCTCAGGATTAAATAGGTCGCCAAAACAGCACTTTTGTCCTCTGGTGAGATGATTGTGATTTTACTTTGGAGGGCTGGTGGGGTGGGGATTGGGAATTGGAACATAGGAACAGGAGGAGGCCATTCTGCCCCTCGAGCCTGTTCTGCCATTCATTTAGATAAAGGCTGATCAATCCCATTTACCCGCCTTTGACCCGTATCCCTTGATACTCTTAGCCAACAAAAAACTAGCGATTAGGGGCTGGATTTTTGGCTTTGATGATTTCGAGGCGGTAATGGTGGCAGGGCGGTAAAGTTAGCACCCGGGAACAGTTTGCACCTCAGTAAAGTAACATTGGGCAGCTGGACCCTGAGTCAGGGGGTGCAGTGTTAAGCGAGGCATTGTACACCTCTCTTGGGCGCTAGCATGGGAAAATCCCGAGCTAAAGATCCGGGCTGGGAGCGCTCTGCGAGACGCCTGGAGAGAAAAAAAACCCCTGGAAAAAACCCCCCCACAAAAACATTGCCCATGCCACCAAAACACAAATTGCAAAAAAAGATCACACTTACCTTTGGAGTCCATTACTCACCTCTCTGCAGTCGGTATAGGTTGGACCACCCAATTTCCCAGGCGGTCGCTGAGGGGAGCGCCGCGGGGCATACGGGTTGGCATCAAAACTCGCGCTGGTTTCGCAACCAGGGGGGGGGGGGGGGCGTTGCACACCGGGCGCAGCTCCTCCGGGCGATGCTGCTCCGCACCGCCGCTAAACCAGACTCGAGGATCACCGCGGAGCACTGGAGGCTGACCGCCCACCCAGAACACCTCACCGCCGCCATTGCCGTCACTCCGGGATGAAAACCGGAGCTCAGACAACCCGAAAATCCGAGGGGTCTCCCACACGGAGAAATTTGGAACCCCGTTGAAACACATGGACCTCAATTGCAGTAATGAAAAGGGAGTATGCTTTAGATGGAATGGGAGCGTACCTGAAAAATGATGGGAATGGGGGTCGAGGGGAAGGAGACAAATGAACGCTGCTTAAGACTGAGAAATGAAAGGCTACAGAAAAGGCTTTAATAATTGAAGAGGGAGATCAATTGACATGCTAAGAAGCAAGATTTGAGTTGAGGGGCTTTGTAAGTAGAGAAAGCACGGGCTAGTCAGTTATCATACTTTAATTGCAAATTCTAACACAAGTTGTTTGAAAGCCTCTTCCGAGCGTGTTTAATTGATGTGCAGTCCAATTCTGCTGCTTCTACCTGCTGTTTCTATTCACACAGTGCCCGTATTATTTTAATGTGTTAATTGAGATATTAGATCTGTCTCTGTTTTTTTTTGGCTGTGTGACGTTAATGAATGCTGGATGGGCAGAAAACGAGAATAGCTTTTGAAAATGTGGCTGATCTGTCGAAAATGTAAGTGCACATTCTGCTGCCTTGGCTTCCCGGCAGCCGCTTTGTTCCATGGCGCTTAACTGGGTTAAGAGTTCCCTCGTCGGTGGACGCAGTGATCATCATCATAGGCAGTCCCTCGGAATCGAGGAAGACTTGCTTCCACACCAAAAATGAGTTCTCAGGTGGCTGAACAGTCCAATACAAGAACCACAGTCCCTGTCACAGGTGGGACAGATAGTCGTTGAGGGAAAGGGTGGGTGGGACAGGTTTGCCGCACGCTCCTTCCGATGCCTGCGCTTGGTTTCTGCATGCTCTCGGCGATGAGACTCGAGGTGCTCAGCGCCCTCCCGGATGCACTTCCTCCACTTAGGGCGGCCTTTGACCAGGGACTCCCAGGTGTCAGTGGCAATGTTGCACTTTTTCAGAATTCCACAGGTTCACAATTCTCTGAGTGAAGAAGTTTCTCCTCATCTTGGTCCTAAATGGCTTACCCCTTATCCTTAGACTGCGACCCCTGATTCTGGACTTCCTCAACATTGGGAACATTCTTCCTGCATCTAACCTGTCCAGCCCCGTCAGAATTTTATATGTTTCCATGAGGTCCCCTCTCATTCTTCTAAATTCCAGTGAATATAAGCCTAGTTGATCCAGTCTTTCTTCATATGTCAGTCCTGCCATCCCGGGAATCAGTCTGGTAAAGCTTCACTGCACTCCCTCAACAGCAAGAATGTCCTTCCTCAAATTAGGAGACCAAAACTGTACACAATAAGAACATAAGAACATAAGAATTAGGAACAGGAGTAGGCCATCTAGCCCCTCGAGCCTGCTCCGCCATTCAATAAGATCATGGCTGATCTGGCCGTGGACTCAGCTCCATTACCTGCCCTCTCCCCGTAACCCTTAATTCCCTTATTGGTTAAAAATCTATCTATCTATGACTTGAATACATTCAATGAGCTAGCCTCAACTGCTTCCTTGGGCAGAGAATTCCACAGATTCACAACCCTCTGGGAGAAGAAATTCCTTCTCAACTCAGTTTTAAATAGGAGGCTGTGCCCCCTCGTTCTAGTCTCCCCTACCAGTGGAAACAACCTCTCTGCCTCTATCTTGTCTATCCCTTTCATTATTTTAAATGTTTCTATAAGATCACCCCTCATCCTTCTGAACTCCAACGAGTAAAGACCCAATCTATCATCATAAGGTAACCCCCTCATCTCCAGAATCAGCCTAGTGAATTGTCTCTGTACCCCCTCCAAAGCTAGTATATCCTTCCTTAAGTAAGGTCACCAAAACTGTACGCAGTACTCCAGGTGCGGCCTCACCAATACCCTGTACAGTTGCAGCAGGACCTCCCTGTTTTTGTACTCCATCCCTCTCGCAATATTCAAGGTGTGGTCTCACCAAGACCCTGTACAACTGCAGTAAGACCTCCCTGCTCCTATACTCAAATCCTCTCGCTATGAAGGCCAACATACCATTTGCCTTCTTCACTGCCTTCCAGCTCTGGCCCTCAGGGGACATTTAGAACAGAAACAGAGGAACAGGAGGAGGCCATTCAGCCCCTTGAGCCTGTTCCGCCATTCAATTAGATCATGGCTGATTTGTATCTTGACTCCATTTACCCGCTATGGTTCCGTAATCACTAATATCATTATCCCGCAAAAATCTAGCCATCTCTGTTTCGAAATTTTCAATTGACCCCCCACCAGCCTCAACAGCTTTTTGGGGGAGAGAGTTCCAGATTTCCACTATCTTTTGTCTGAAGAAGTTTTTCCTGACATCACCCCTGAATGACCTGGCTCTAATTGTAAGGTTATGCCTCCTTGTTCTGGACTGCCACCCATCCCCCGCTCTCCCCCCCCGCCACCCCCCAACCCACCCCAGACCAGAATGGGCCAGGAGAAAAGATGCACAAGCACTAGGTTGAATCTACAATCATTTTTGGGGCTCATGTAACAATGAATGACTTGTATGATTGACGGGCTGATTGCTCATTGGAACAGAGGAGGCTGAGGGGAGACCTCATTGAGGTGTATAACATTATGAGGGGCCTGGATATAGTGGATAGAAATGCCCTATTTCCCTTAGCAGAGGGAGCAGAGTGGTCAACAATCAGGGGGCATAAATTTAAAGTAATTGGCAGAAGGTTTAGAGGAGATTTGAGGGGAAATGTCTTCACGCAGAGAGTTGTGGGGGTCTGGAACTCACTGTCTGAAAGGATGGTAGAGGCAGAAACCCTCACCACATTTAAAAAGTACTTGGATGTGCACCTGAAGTGCTGCAACCTGAAGGGTTATGGAAAGTGGGATTAGGCTGGATAGCCTCTTGTTGCCAGCATGGACACGATGGGCCGAAATGGCCTCCTTCCGTGCTGTAAACCTCTATGATTCTATGAACTATCACAGCGCCCCATCTCTTCAATCCATTAGGAAGTGGGGAGCTTTTGAAATAGAAAATGACCATTTAGCCCTTCTAGAACTTAGGCTCCATTTATGACTGATTTTGCACAATTACATTTTCCTGAACCGTTAACGTTCTCCTTTCACTCATTACCTCACATCTTTCTGTCAGCCTTGGCTCAGTGGGCAGCCCCCTCGCCTCTGAGTCAGAAGGTTGTGGGTTCAAGTCTCAGTGCAGTGCTGAGGGAGCGCTGCACTGTCGGAGCTGCTGTCTTTCGGATGAGACGCTAAACCGAGGCGCCGTCTGTTCTCTCAGGTGGACGTAAAAGATCCCACAGCGCTATTTCAAGAGAAGAGCAGCGGAGTTAACCCCGGTATCCTGGGCCAATATTTATTCCACAAGCGACATCACTAAAACAGATTATCTGGTCATTATCTCACATTGCTGTTTGTGGGAGCTTGCTTTACACAAATTGTCTGCTGCATTTCCTACATTACAGCAGTGACTACTCTTCCAAAAGTTCTTCATTGGGTGTAAAGTGCTTTGGGACATCCTGAGGTCACGAAAGGCGCTATAGAAATGCAAGCCTTTATTTTCTCTTTCTGAATAGTACTACTGATTTGACATCAATCGCCACTTGTTCCCAATGTTGGAGAAGTCCAGGACCCGGGGACATAGGCTTAGGATAAGGGGTAGGCCATTTAGGACTGAGATGAGGAAAAACTTCTTCACTCACAGAGTTGTTAACCTGTCGAATTCCCTGTCGCAGAGAGTTGTTGATGCAAGTTCATTGGATATATTCAAGAGAGAGTTAGATATGGCCCTTACGGCAAAGGGGATCAAGGGGTATGGAGAGAAAGCAGGAAAGGGGTACTGAGGGAATGATCAACCATGATCTTATTGAATGCTGGTGCAAGCTCGAAGGGCTGAATGGCCTACTCCTGCACCAATTTTCTATGTTTCTATATTTCTATGTACCTTCCGCATTAGGAAAACTCTAGGCGTGAAAAGGTTTCTTGCGATCTGCCCTTTCATGCAATGTTCGCTTATTCTGAGAGTGAGTCCTCCCATCTTCAAATTGCCACTGGGCTGGAATGAAGTGCAAATCCCATAGGTGAAAGCGGGACTTTCTGATTGACTGTTTCGCCCAGTGCCTCATACGACAAACGTCCGTTAGGGTGTACAACATTTGCCTGAGTATTTTAAGACCAATGGCCTAGATTTTTCTCCCTAAATTGGCCTGGGTTTTTATCTGCTTTTTGCCTCTCCCAGGAGATCACATGGCTCCGGCTGGGATGGAGTGTAGACGGTTTCAGTATAAGGGGTGTCGCAGTTGTGTGAGGCGGACTGGTTGGGCTGGGTGCTCTTTGCCGTTCCGCCATTGCTCATTGTTCGTAGGTTTATATGTAACCCTTGGGGTTGCTGATCAAGGGCCGTGTGGCTCTTTGTCGGCCGGCGTGGACACGATGGGCCGAAATGGCCTCCTTCTGCGCTGTAAATTTCTATGTTTCTATGTTTTTAACAACAAAAAAACTGTTTCAAAAGTGTTATGTATGTAAACTTTATTAGTGTGTAAGACTTGCCACCAGGGGGCGCACCTGTTGGAGACCCAAGGGTCACCTGCACACCCCAGGTAAGCAGGTATAAAAGACAGTCTACCATGCTGCTTCCTGACTCTGGAGCTTATAGTATACAGTCTTGTGGAATTATTCTGAACATTACAATTGGCGATGAGAAACAGATCACGAACTTTCACATGGTTATGGCTGCTGTTGGTATTCCTGAGAGATTTGTTGAAGGTGATGATTGGGAAGCTTTCGTTGAGGGTCTTGACCAGTACTTCGTGGCCAACGAGCAGTGGTGCAAGAGGGAGGGATTCAAATTCCTGGGACATTAGAACCAGTTCTGGGGGAAGTGGGACTTGTACAAAAGGGATGGTCTGCACTTGGGCAGGACTGGAACTGATGTCCTGGGGGTAACATTTGCAAATGCAGTTCGGGAGAGTTTAAACTAATATGGCAGGGGGATGGGAACCTATGCAGCGAGACAGGGCGAAGTAATATGGAGTCAGAAACAGATGGTAGAAAGATAAAAAGCAATAGTGGAAGGCCGAGTAAACAAAGGCAAGAAATAAAAAGGGCCACACTACATCATAATTCTAAAAGGACAAAGGGTGTTAAAAAAACAAGCCTGAAGGCTTTGTGTCTTAATGCAAGGAGTATCTGTAATAAGGTAGATGAATTAACTGTGCAAATAGCTGTTAACAGCTACGATGTGATTGGGATTACAGAGACGTGGCTCCAGGATGATCAGGGCTGGGAACTCAACATCCATGGGTATTCAACATTCAGGAAGGATAGAATAAAAGTAAAAGGAGGTGGGATAGCATTGCTGGTTAAAGAGGAGATTAATGCAATAGTTAGGAAGGACATTAGCTTAGATGATGTGGAATCTATATGGGTAGAGCTGCAGAACACCAAAGGGCAAAAAACGTTAGTGGGAGTTGTGTACAGACCTCCAAACAGTAGTAGTGATGTTGGGGAGGGCATCAAACAGGAAATTAGGGGTGCATGCAATAAAGGTGCAGCAGTTATCATGGGTGACTTTAATATGCATATAGATTGGGCTAACCAAACTGGAAGCAATACAGTGGAGAAGGATTTCCTGGAGTGCATAAGGGATGGTTTTCTAGACCAATATGTTGAGGAACCAACGAGGGGGGAGGCCATCTTAGACTGGGTGTTGTGTAATGAGAGAGGATTAATTAGCAATCTCATTGTGTGAGGCCCCTTGGGGAAGAGTGACCATAATATGGTGGAATTCTACATTAGGATGGAGAATGAAACAGTTAATTCAGAGACCATGGTCCAGAACTTAAAGAAGGGTAACTTTGAAGGTATGAGGCGTGAATTGGCTAGGATAGATTGGTGAATGATACTTAAGGGGTTGACTGTGGATGGACAATGGCAGACATTTAGAGACCGCATGGATGAACTACAACATTTGTACATCCCTGTCTGGCGTAAAACTAAAAAAGGGAAGATGGCTCAACCGTGGCTATCAAAGGAAATCAGGGATAGTATTAAAGCCAAGGAAGTGGCATACAAATTGTCCAGAAATAGCAGTGAACCCGGGGATTGGGAGAAATTTAGAACTCAGCAGAAGAGGACAAAGGGTTTGATTAGGGCAGGGAAAATAGAGTACGAGAGGAAGCTTGCAGAGAACATTAAGACGGACTGCAAAAGTTTCCATAGATATGTAAAGAGAAAAAGGTTAGTAAAGACAAATGTAGGTCCTCTGCAGTCAAAATCAGGGGAAGTCATAACGGGGAACAAAGAAATGGCAGACCAATTGAACAAGTATTTTGGTTCGGTATTCACTAAGGAGGACACAAACAACCTTCCGGATATAAAAGGGGTCAGAGGGTCTAGTAAGAAGGAGGAACTGAGGGAAATCCTTATTAGTCGGGAATTTATGTTGGGGAAATTGATGGGATTGAAGGCCGATAAATCCCCAGGGCCTGATGTACTGCATCCCAGAGTACTTAAGGAGGTGGCCTTGGAAATAACGGATGCATTGACAGTCATTTTCCAACATTCCATAGACTTTGGATCAGTTCCTATGGAGTGGAGGGTAGCCAATGTAACCCCACTTTTTAAAAAAGGAGGGAGAGAGAAAACAGGGAATTATAGACCGGTCAGTCTGACATCGGTAGTGGGTAAAATGATGGAATCAATTATTAAGGATGTCATAGCAGGGCATTTGGAAAGAGGTGACATGATAGGTCCAAGTCAGCATGGATTTGTCAAAGGAAAATCATGCTTGACAGATCTTCTGGAATTTTTTGAGGATGTTTCCAGTAGAGTGGACAAGGGAGAACCAGTTGATGTGGTGTATTTTGACTTTCAGAAGGCTTTCGACAAGGTCCCACACAAGAGATTAATGTGCAAAGTTAAACCACATGGGATTGGGGGTAGTGTGCTGACGTGGATTGAGAACTGGTTGGCAGACAGGAAGCAAAGAGTAGGAGTAAATGGGTACTTTTCAGAATGGCAGGCATTGACTCGTGGGGTACCAGAAGGTTCTGTGCTGGGGCCCCAGCTTTTTACATTGTACATTAATGATTTAGACGAGGGGATTAAATGTAATATCTCCAAATTTGTGGATGACACTAAGTTGGGTGGCAGTGTGAGCTGTGAGGAGGATGCTATGAGGCTGCAGATTGACTTGGATAGGTTAGGTGAGTGGGCAAATGCATGGCAGATGAAGTGTAATGTGGATAAATGTGAGGTTATCCATTTTGGTGGTAAAAACAAAGAGGCAGACTATTATCTGAATTGTGACAGATTAGGAAAAGGACAGATTAGGGGAGGTGCAATGAGACCTGGGTGTCATGATACATCAGTCATTGAAGGTTGGCATGCAGGTACAGCAGGTGGTTAAGAAAACAAATGGCATGTTGGCCTTCATAGCAAGGGAATTTGAGTACAGGAGCAGGGAGGTGTTACTACAGTTGTACAGGGCCTTGGTGAGGCCATACCTGGAGTATTGTGTACAGTTTTGGCCTCCTAACTTGAGGAAGGACATTCTTGCTATTGAGGGAGTGCAGCGAAGGTTCGCCAGACTGATTCCCAGGATGGTGGGACTGACATATCAAGAAAGACTGGATCAACTGGGCTTGTATTTACTGCAGTTCAGAAGAATGAGAGGGGATCTCATGGAAACATTTAAAATTCTGATGGGTTAGATGCAGGAAGAATGTTCCCAATGTTGGGGAAGTCCAGAACCAGGGGTCACAGTCTAAGGATAAGCGGTAAGCCATTTAGGACAGAGATGAGGAGAAACTTCTTCACCCAGAGAATGGTGAACCAGTGTAATTCTCTACCACAAAAAGTTGTTGAGGCCAATTCACTAAATATATTCAAAAAGGAGTTAGATGTAGTCCTTACTACTAGGGGGATCAAGGGGTATGGTGAGAAAGCAGGAATGGGGTACTGAAGTTCCATGTTCAGCCATGAACTCATTGAATGGCGGTGCAGGCTCGAAGAGCCGAATGGCCTACTCCTGCACCTATTTTCTATGTTTCTATGTTCCTATACCATGGTCAAGCGCAGGACGATTCTCCTCACTGTTTGTGGGTCCACAATATATGGACTCATCAAAAATCTGCTGGCACCGACGGAATCAATGGACAAGACATATGCAGAGTTGTGCACGCTGGTTCGGGAACACCCCAAGCCAAAGGAGAGCATCTTAATGGCCAGGTATCGCTTTTACACGCACCATCGCTCCAAGGGCCAGAACGTGGCGAGCTATGTCGCCGACCTAAGATGCCTTGCAGGACCATGCGTATTTGCCAAATTTTGGGGGGGAAATGTTGCACGACTTTTTCGTGCTTGGAATCGGCCACAAGGTGATTCTTCGCAAGCTGCTGTCTGCTGAATCCCCAGATCTGAGCAAGGCCATCATGGTAGCCTGGGCTTTCATGTCCACAAACGATAACATTAAACAGATATCTTCGCAGTATCGAAGCTCACCGGCAAGTACTGTGCATAAAATAACGCCTTCAGCAGGCAGAACTGTACATGGCAGGACCTACACGCCTGCAGAGACCAGACCTAGGATGACTCAGAGTCTGCTGTGGGCGTGAATGCAAATCCATTAACACCATGTTGGCGCTGCAGGGGCAATCATAGAGCCCATCAATGTCGATTCAAGCTCTACGTGTGCAAGGGCTATGGAACAATGGGGCACCTCCAGCGAATGTGCAGATGCGCTGTGACTCACCACGTGGCAGAGTCGGCAGAAGATGACCGATCCGGTATGGATCACGCTGAACAAGTAAGAGAGGCAACTCAACCCGAGGCTGAAGAGGAAGTGTATGGGGTACACACCTTCACCACCAAAAGCCCTCCGATAATGTTGAAAGTCAAATTAAATGGCATTCCAGTTTCCATGGAATTGGACACGGGGGCGAGTCAGTCAATTATGAGCCAGAAGGCTTTTGAGAAACTGTGGGGCAACAAGGCACAAAGGCCAAAACTAAGCCCGATTCACACAAAGCTGCGCACTTACACCAAAGAGCTCATACCAGTCATTGGCAGTGTGACAGTGAAGGTATCGTATGATGGAACTGTGCATGATTTATCACTATGGATTGTACCAGGCGATGACCCAACGCTGTTCGGCAGAAGCTGGCTAGGAAAGATCTGATGAAACTGGGACGACATCAAAACACTGTCTTCAGTGGATAACGCCTCGTGTGCCCAAGTGCTAAACAAATTCCCGTCATTATTTGAGCCAGGCATCGGCAACTTCACAGGCGCCAAAGTGCAGATCCATCTAGTCCATGATGCACGGCCCGTTCATCACAAGGCCCGAGCGGTTCCCTACATGATGCGAGAGAAAGTCGAGATCGAGCTGGACAGACTTCAACGAGAGGGAATCATATTGCCAGTTGAGTTCAACAAGTGGGCCAGTCCAATTGTTCCGGTGTTGAAAAACGATGGGATGGTCTGAATCTGCGGGGACTACATGGTAACAATCAACCGTTACAGGACCAGTACCCACTACATAAAGCAAACGACCTGCTCGCAACGCTAGCAGGGGGGAAGTCGTTCAACAAGCTGGATCTAACCTCTGCTGACATGACACAGGAGCTGGCTGAACCTTCGAAAAATTTGACTTGCATCAACACGTACAAAGGACTGTTCATGTACCACAGGCGCCCTTTTGGAATTCGCTCGGCAACACCACCAAACATTTGCACAACCTGGAAGAGGTTCTAAAACGACTGGACAGAGTGGGACTCAGGCTGAACTGCTCCAAGTGTTTTCCTGGCACCAGAGATCAAATTTTTGGGAAGAAAGATTGAGGCGGACGGCATCACAACCACGGACTCCAAGACGGAGGCCATCAAGAATGCACCCAGACCACAGAATGTGCCGGGGATGCGTTCGTTCCTGGGACTGCTCAACTATTTTGGTAACTTTCTACCTGGGTTGAGCACTCTGCTGGAACCTTTGCATTTATTGCTACGCAAGG
Source organism: Pristiophorus japonicus (assembly GCF_044704955.1). Taxonomy (NCBI): domain Eukaryota; kingdom Metazoa; phylum Chordata; class Chondrichthyes; family Pristiophoridae; genus Pristiophorus; species Pristiophorus japonicus. Next base: position 184,043,960 of record NC_091989.1, read on the forward strand.
GTGACAACTGGATTTGGGGTAAATCTCAAGAGACAGCCTTTAATAAGGCCTGAAACCTGGTATGTTCTAATAAGTTACTTGTATTGTATGACCCGTGTAAACGTTTAGCACGAGCTTGTGATGCATCTTCGTACGGAGTCGGTTGTGTGTTACAGCAAGCCAATGTGTCAGGCAAACTGCAACCGGTTTCATATGCATCCAGACGTTTATCAAAGGCTGAAAGAGCCTACAGTATGGTTGAGAAAGAAGCGTTAGCATGCGTATACGGGGTTAAGAAAATGCACCAATACCTATTTGGACTCTGGTTCGAGCTCGAAACCGACCACAAACCGCTCATTTCGCTGTTCTCAGAAAGCAAAGGTATTAACACCAATGCTTCGTCCTGTATCCAAAGATGGGCACTAACATTATCTGCGTATGACTATGTAATTCGCCACAGCCCAGGCACTGAGAACTGTGCTGATGCCCTCAGTCGGCTACCATTGCCCACCACTGGGGTGGAAATGGTGCAACCCGCAGACTTACTTCTTGTAATGGATATTTTTGAGAGCAAGGGGTCACCCGTCACAGCTCGTCAGATCAGCACCTGGACTAGCCAGGACCTGGTGCGATCACTAGTAAAAAGCTGCGTCCTTAATGGGAGCTGGTCGGCTGTTCCCAGGGAAATGCAACATGAAATTAAGCCATTTTACCGATGCAAGGATGAAATGTCCATTAACTCGGAATTGGAGTCATGCGTACACCAATGTAACACTTGCTCACAGTTGAGCAATGCACCAAGGGAGGCCCCACTGAGTCTGCGGTCATGGCCCTCCAAACTATGGTCCAGGCTCCATGTAGGTTTCGCTGGCCCCTTTCTGGGAAAGATGTTCCTTGTAGCAGTGGACGCTTACTCGAAATGGATTGAATATATAATAATGTCATCATGTATGTCCACTGCCACCATTGAAAGCCTTCTGGCCATGTTCGCCACCCATGGTTTGCCCGACGTCCTTGTTAGTGACAATGGACGATGTTTCACCAGCTCGGAATTCAAAGAGTTCATGACCCGCATGGCATCAAGCATGTCAGATCTGCCCTGTTTAAGCCCACATCCAATGGTCAAGCGGAACGGGCAGTCCAAACTATCAAGCAGAGCTTGAAACGCATGACGGACAGTTCCCAGCAGACCCGGTTATCTCAGATTCTGCTCAGCTACCGGACGCGACCCCACTCCCTTACTGCAGAATTGTTAATGAAGATAGCACTCAAAACCAGGCTCTCCTTAGTCCACCCGGATCCCTAGGATCATGTAGAAACCCTGCATCACCGGCATTTCGTGTACCACGATCGCATGGCTGTATTGTGTGACATTGCGGTTAATGAACCTGTATTTGTTCTTAATTACGGTCATCGTCCCAAATGGGTTGCCAGCACTATTTTAGCCAAGGAGGGGAATAGAGTGTTTGTTGTCAAACTTTTGAATGGGCAAATGTGCAGAAAGCATTTGGATCAGACCAAACTGCAATTCACTGGCAACCAAGAACAGTTCGAAGAGGACATCACCATCATTGATCCACCAACACACACCCAACCAGCAACCGACCTTGTGGTCAACCATGAGGATGAACTCACCATGCCCGACAGTCCGCTCAGACCAGCCGTGCTGCAGTGCATCAATGATCCGACCGACTCACCCATGCCAGGACTTCAACTCAGGCGATCAACCCGGGAACACAGAGCCCCGGATCGCCTCAAGTTGCAAATAACTTGTATCTTAGACTTTGGGGGGCGGGGGGCGGGGGAGTGATGTTATGTATGTAAACTTTACTAGTGTGTAAGACTTGCCACCAGGGGGCGCACCTGTTGGAGACCCGGGCAATCAGGTATGAAAGGCAGTTTACCATGCTGCTTCTTGACTCTGGAGCTTACAGTATACAGTCTTGTGGAGTTATTCTGAACATAACAAAAAGCATTTTCTCCCTGTTAGCATTTCAACCATGCGCTCAAAGTGCAACAGCTATTGAGAAGCGATTCATCTCTGGGTGTCTGTTTGAGCCTGTCAATCATACCTAACTCAATATCAGTTGAGTAGTGCCGTTGCAGAGTATATTACTTTAGCGTCCTGCTAACCTAATATATTGGGACTCCCCAGAGCTGAGGGGCAATGATTCGAGGAAAGGTTTCACCTCACGGGGTAGGACATTTCCAATGGTGATTTTTTGTACGAGCTGTGAAAAGGAATAACACTTTGCCGTGAAGATCATCCTGTTGCCTGCAGCAGCAGTTTTATCCTTTGAAGAACAGAGTCAATAACACAACAGGAAGTTATAGCAAGTGGTAGAGCACCAACCTTGTATCCAATTAGCCACAGGTTTACCTTCAATCCCAAGCATGTTATCTGCTGCTGAAACTGCAATTGTTTTGCTGTTGGCGATTTGTTGGAACAGAGCTGTCAGCCGTGGTTCAGTGGGTAGCTCTCACACCTCTGAGTCAGAAGGTAATGGGTACACTTCCCACTCCAGAGATTTGAGCACATAATCAAGGCTCACACTCGCTGTGCCATACTGACAGAGTGCTGCACTGTCAGAGGTGCCGTCTTACGGATGAGACGTAACACAGAAACATAGAAACATAGAAAATAGATGCAGGAGTAGGCCATTTGGCCCTTCGAGCCTGCACCACCATTCAATAAGATCATGGCTGATCATTCACCTCAGTACACCTTTCCTGCTTTCTCTCCATACCCCTTGATCCCTTTAGCCGTAAGGGCCACATCTAACTCCCTCTTGAATATATCCAATGAACTGGCATCAACAACTCTCTGTGGTAGGGAATTCCACAAGTTAACAACTCTCTGAGTGAAGAAGTTTCTACTCATCTCAGTCCTAAATGGCCTACCCCTTATCCTGAGACTGTGTCCCTTGGTTCTGGACTTCCCCAACATCGGGAACATTCTTCCCGCATCTAACCTGTCCAGTCGCGTCAGAATCTTAAACGTTTCTATGAGATCCCCTCTCATTCTTCTAAACTCCAGTGAATAAAAGCCCAGTTGATTCAGTCTCTCCTCATATGACAGCCATCCCTGGAATCAGTCTGGTGAACCTTCGCTGCACTCCCTCAATAGCAAGACCGTCCTTCCTCAGATTAGGAGACCAAAACTGAACACAATATTCCAGGTGAGGCCTCACTAAGGCCCTGAACAACTGCAGTAAGACCTCCCTGCTCCTATACTCAAATCCCCTAACTATGAAGGGCAACATACCATTTGCCTTCTTCACCGCCTGCTGTACCTGCATGCCCGCTTTCAGTGACTGATGAACCATGACAACCAGATCTCATTGCACCTCCACTTTTCCTAATCTGCCGCCATCCAGATAATATTCTGCCTTTGTGTTTTTGCCCCCAAAATGGATAACCTCACATTTATTCACATTATACTGCATCTGCTATGCATTTGTCCAATAACCTAACCTGTCCAAGTCACCCTGCAGCCTCTTAGCGTTCTCCTCACAGCTCACACCGCCACCCAGTTTAGTGTCATCCGCAAACTTGGAGATATTTCACTCAATTCCTTCATCTAAATCATTAATGTATATTGTAAAGAACTGGGGTCCCAACATTGAGCCCTGCGGCACCCCACTAGTCACTGCCTGCCATTCTGAAAAGGACCCGTTTATCCCGACTCTCTGCTTCCTGTCTGCCAACCAGTTCTCTATCCACATCAGTACATTACCCCCAATACCATGCGCTTTGATTTTGCACACCGATCTCTTGTGCGGGACCTTGTCAAAAGCCTTTTGAAAGTCCAAATACACCACATCCACTGGTTCTCCCTTGTCCACTCTGCCAGTTACATCCTCAAAAAATTCCAGAAGATTCGCCAAGCATGATTTCCCTTTCATAAATCCATGCTGTCTTGGACCGATCCTGTCACTGCCTTCGAAATGCGCTGCTATTTCATCCTTAATGATTGATTCCAACATTTTCCCCACTACTGATGTCAGGCTAACCGTTCTATAATTACGTGTTTTCTCTCTCCCTCCTTTTTTAAAAAGTGGTGTTACATTAGCTACCCTCCAGTCCATAGGAACTGATCCAGAGTCGACAGACTGTTGAAAAATGGTCACCAATGCATCCACTATTTCCAGGGCCACTTCCTTAAGTACTCTGGGATACAGACTATCAGGCCCCGGGGATTTATCGGCCTTCAATCCCATCAATTTCCCTAACACAATTTCCCACCTAATAAGGATATCCTTCAGTTCCTCCTTCTCACTAGACCTACTATCCCCTAGTACTTCCGGAAGGTTATTTGTGTCTTCCTTTGTGAAGACAGAACTGAAGTATTTGTTCAATTGGTCTGCCATTTCTTTGTTCCCCATTATAAATTCACCTGAATCTGACTGCAAGGGATCTACGTTTGTCTTCACTAATCTTTTTCTCTTCACATACTTATAGAATCTTTTGCAGTCAGTTGTTATGTTCCCTGCAAGCTTCCTCTCATACTCTATTTCCCCCTCTTAATTAAACCCTTTGTCCTCCTCTATTGAATTCTAATTTTCTCCCAGTCCTCAGGTTTGCTGCTTTTTCTGGCTAATTTATATGCCTCTTCCTTGGCTTTAACACTATCCGTAATTTCCCTTGTTAGCCATGGTTGAGCCACCTTCCCTGTTTTATTTTTACTCCAGACAGTGATGTACAATTGCTGAAGCTCATCCATGTGATCTTTAAATGTTTGCCGTTGCTTATCCACCGTCAACCCTTTAAGAATCCTTTGCCAGTCTATTCTAGCCAATTCACGCCTCATACCGTCGAAGTTACCTTTCTTTAAGTTCAGGACCCTGGTTTCCGAATTAACTGTGTCACTCTCCATCTTAATAAAGAATTCTACCCCAAGGGGCCTCGCATAACAAGATTGCTAATTAGTCCCTTCTCATTATACATCACCCAGTCTAGGATGGCCAGCTCTCTAGTTGGTTCCTCGACATATTGGTCGAGAAAACCATTCCTAATACACTCTAGGAAATTGTCCTCCATCGCATTGCTACCAGCTTGGTTAGCCCAATCAAAATGTAGATTAAAGTCGCCCATGATAACTGCTGTATCTTTATTGCACACATCCCTTATTTCTTGTTTTATGCTGTCCCCAGCCTCACTACTACTGTTTGGTGGTCTGTACACAATTCCCACTAGCGTTTTCTGCCCTTTGAAATTCCGCAGCTCCACTCATACCGATTCCACATCATCCAGGCTAATGTCCCTCCTTACCAATGCATTAAATTCCTCTTTAACCAGCAATGCCACCCCGCCTTCTTTTCCTCTCTGTCTATCCTTCCTAAATGCTGAATACCCTTGGATGTTGAGTTCCCAGCCTTGGTCACCCTGGAGGCATATCTCCGTGATGTCAATTACATCATACCTGTTAACTGCTATCTGCGCAGTTAATTCGTCCATCTTATTCCGAATACTCGTCGCATTGAGGCACAGAGCCTTCAGGCTTGTCTTTTTAACACACTTTGCCCCTTTAGAATTTTGCTGTAATGTGGCCCTTTTTGTTTTTTGCCTTGGGTTTCTCTGCCCTCCACTTTTACTATTCTTCTTTCTATCTTTTGCTTCTGACTCCATTTATTTCCCTCTGTCTCCCTGCATAGGTTCCCATCCCCCTGCCATATTAGTTTAACTCCTCCTCAGCAGCAATAGCAAAGACTCCCCCTAGGACATTGGTTCTGGTCCTGCCCAGGTGCAGCATGTCCGGTTTGTACTGATCCCACTTCCCCCAGAACCGGTTCCAATGCCCCAGGAATTTGAATCCCTCCCTTCTGCACCACTCCTCAAGCCACGTATTCATCTGAACTATCCTGCAATTCCTACTCTGACTAGCACGTGGCACTGGTCGCAATCCTGAGATTACTACTTTTGAGGTCCTACTTTTTAATTTTGCTCCTAGCTCCCTAAATTCTTCTTGCAGGATTTTATCCCCTTTTTTAACTATATCTTTGGTTCCTATATGCACCACGACAACTGGCTGTTCACCCTCCCTTTTCAGAATGACCTGCACCCGCTCCGAGAAATCATTGACCCTTGCACCAGGGAGGCAACATACCATCCTGGAGTCTCGGTTGCGGCCACAGAAACGCCTACCTATTCCCCTTACAATTGAATCCCCTATCACTATCGCTCTCCCACTCTTTTTCCTGCCCTCCTGTGCTGCAGGGCCAGCCACTTGCCATGAACTTGGCTGCTGCTGCTCTCCACTGATGAGTCATCCCCCTCAACGCGGTGTATCTGTTTTGCAGGGGGATAACCGCAGGGGATCCCTGCACTACCTTCCTTGCACTGCTCTTCCTGTTGGTCTTCCATTCCGTATCTGGCTGTGGACCCTTTACCTGCGGTAAGACCAACTCACTAAATCTGCTAATCACATAATTCTCAGCATCGTGGATGCTCCAGAGTGAATCCACCCGCTGCTTCAGTGCCGCAATGTGATCCGTCAGGAGCTGGAGGCGGATATACTTCCCGCACACGTAGTCGTCAGGGTCACTGGAGGCATCCCTGACTTCCCACATGGTACAGGAGGAGCATAACACATGTCCGAGCTGTCCTGCCATGATTTAACCATTGGATTAACTTAAATTGGCAACAACAATGCTAAAGGTTCTTACTGATAAAGAAAAAAGAAAAGCTATTCACTAATCACCAGCCAATCATTTACTCCCTTGGCTGTGACACCACCTTTCAATTTCTTTCTACTTCTTTTTTTTTCCCATCCTGGAAATCAGTCTGGTGAACCTTCGCTGCACTCCCTCAATAGCAAGAACATCCTTCCTCAGATTAGGAGACGAAAACTGAACACAATATTCCAGGTGAGGCCTCACCAAGGCCCTGTACAGCTGCAGTAAGACCTCCTGTTCCTATACTCAAATCCCCAAGCTATGAAGGCCAACATACCATTTGCCTTCTTCATCACCTGTTGTACCTGCATGCCAACTTTCAATGACTGATGTACCATGACACCCAGGTCTCATTGCATCTCCCTTTTTCCTAATCTGCCGCCATCCAGATAATATTCTGCCTTCATGTTTTTGTCCCCAAAGTGGATAACCTCACATTTATCCACATTATAATGCATCTGCCATGCATTTGCCCACTCACCTTACCTGTCCAAATCATCCTGCAGCCTCTTAGCATCCTCCTCACAGCTCACACCGCCACCCAGTTTCGTGTCATCTGCAAACTTGGAGATATTACAATCAATTCCTTCATCTAAATCATTGATGTATATTGTAAATAGCTGGGGTCCTAGCACTGAGCCCTGCGGCACTCCACTAGTCACTGCCTGCCATTCTGAAAAGGACCCGTTAATCCCAACTCTCTGCTTCCTGTCTACCAACCAGTTCTATATCCACATCAGTACATTACCCCTGATACCATGTGCTTTAATTTTGCACACCAATCTCTTGTGTGGGATCTTGTCAAAAGCCTTTTGAAAGTCCAAATACACCACATCCACTGGTTCTCTCTTGTCCACTCTACAAGTTACATCCTCAAAAAATTCCAGGAGATTTGTCAAGCATGATTTCCCGAGGACCCTCTCAGGTGCATGTAAAAGAAACTCATGGCCAGTATTCGGAGAAGAGCAGGCGAGTTCTCCCCGGTGTCCAGGTCAAAATCTTTCCCTCAACCAACATCACTAAATGATCTGGTCATTGCTGTTTGTGGGACATCGTTTGTGCAAATTGGATGTCTTGTTTCCTACACGAAAACATTGACGAAACTTCCAAATTACTTACACAGTTCTGATGAAAGGTCGTCGACCTGAAACGTTAACTCTGCTCTCTCTCCACAGATGCTGTCTGACACGCTGAGATTTCCAGCATTTTCTGTTATTATTCCAAATTACTTAATTGGCTGGAAAGTGCTTTGCGACATCTGGTGTTCGTGAAAGCCGCTATTTAAATGCAAATCCTTTCTTTTTTCAGATGTGTAAAGACATGAGGAGAAACAACTGAGGCCAACAAGCCCGATGGCAACAGGAAGCAGCAGCATTACTGACCCTGGCGTCTGTTGTCTAGACCATCCATTTCCTGGATTTCACCGTCTAGACCACCCATTGCCTGGATTTCGCCGTCTAGACCATCCATTTCCTGGATTTCACCGTCGAGACTATTCATTTCCTGGATTTCACCGTCTAGACCACCTATTACCTGGATTTCACCGTCTAGACCACCCATTACCTGGATTTCACCGTTTAGACCATCCGTTACCTGAAGTTCACATGAGCAATGCCATTTGGGTGAGGGATACTTGAGAGCTGACAATGTCCCTGGAACAGTAAAAAAAAGACTTGCATTTATATAGCACCTTTCACGGCCACCAGATGTCCCAAAGTGCTTTACAGCCATAAAGTACTGTTTGAAGTGTAGTCACTGTTGTACTGTAAGAAACACGGCAGCCATTTTGCACACAGCAAGCTCCCACAAACAGCAATGTGATAATGATCAGATAATCAGTTTGGATGATATTGATTCAGTGACAAATATTGGCCAGGACACTGGGGATAACTCCCTTGATCGTCTTCAAAATAGACCCCATGACACTATTTCGAAGAAGAGCAGGGGAGTTATCGCCAGTGTCCTGTCCAACACTTATCCCTCAATCAATGGGATCTCTTAAGTCCACCTGAGCGAGCAGACTTTGCCTCAGTTTAACATGTCATCTGAAAGATGGCATGTCTGCCTCAGTACTGCACTGGGAGTGCCAGCCTAGATTTTTGTGCTCAGGTCTCTGGAGTGGGACTTGAACCCACAACCTTCTGACTCGGAGGTGCGAGTGCTACCCACTGAGCAATTGGCTGACCTGGTACCCCAGCAAGAGACCGGACTTTCAGGGAAAGGAGGAAGAAAACTCAGTTTACACAATCGCACCTGCAGATATTTGTTAACGTGAAACTCTAATCTGTTGCTACTAGACACCTGTTACAGGAATCAGCTGGTCAGAGATCTGTTTTACTTCAGGGGGAATCGAAAGGGAGATTAAATCGCACAGAACAATGTGCCAAAATGATTTGATATAAAAAGCTTCAAGTTCTCACCGTATCTGATTGATAAATTCCAGACAATGCTTTGTCACCATGGCAATGACAAGTTGCTGCATGGCCACTGTGATTATTTGGTTTCCTGAGCCATGTTCCTTCATAACCATGGACTTTTCTTGGAATATTAAATATCTGGAAATCCTGGCGGGTTATTTTAGCCAAAGGGTGAAAACAGGCGCTGAATGGGTGCTGTGCTAATAAGACGCGCCTGTTTGAAAGTCTGGATTTAGCACGCAATTTTGGTCCTCATTGTTGATTACCATCATTTGAACTTGCCTGAAGGCGCTAAACCAGAAACCTGCAGGTTTTGGAGACAAGCGCTGATTAGACGCAATGTTTGTGGCAACGATATGTCGCTCCTCACATCCACTTCCACCGAAGGTTGTAAATCTGTGGAATTTGCTGCCTCAGAGCGCTGAGAAGCTGAGATATTGAATAAATTTAAGACAGAGATAGACAGTTTCTTAACCGACAAGGGATTAAAGGGTTATGGGGAGCGGGCAGGGAAGTGGACCTGAGTGCATGATCGGATCAGCCATGATTGTATTAAATGGTGGAGCAGGCTTGAGGGGCCGTATGGCCTACTCCTGCTCCTACTTCTTATGTTCTTATGAAGGTGTGGAGTGCTCTGGCTGGTACACAGTGGCATGCTGTAGGATGGCTCAGGGACCGAGGGAGAGGGTGCACAGGTTCTTGGACGCAGCACTGGAGGTCCTGGTGGAGGAGGTCCAGAGGAGGAGGGATGTCCTGTACTCACAGTTGAGGGGGGGGGGTGAGGACGCCCCCCTCGCCCTCCTGTCCCTCTCTCCTGCAGCAGGAGGTGCTGCTCTGCCTTTCCTCATCTCCCCTTCCTCGTTCAGACTCGACCCCTAGAAAGATGCCAATGGTCAAGCACTCACATTGACCCGTAACTCCTGTCAGGTGTCCAATAAGGTGGATGAGCTCAGCACTCACTCGCTTCAGGTGAAGTCCTCAGAGAAATTCAGGAGGAAATGTTGCTCGCGTGTTGGTGAAGTCTTGACAAAGTGTCCCAGAAAGTCTCCGGAAGTGTTGCAGAGGTCATCTTCACAGCTCCAGCAACAATGAACAGGAAATGGTGAACATCCCTTTAAGTAGCGCTTGAAATCCACATCAACGCTGTGTTTACTCCCAAACAGCTGGTCGGTGTTAGGAGGGAGCGTTAGTTGAAACACTAACCAAAAAAATGCAATGCAGCCTCTTTCATGAATGTTGGCAGGTATGTTAAATGGCAATCAGCTGTTTACTGACCCTTGGGGCGGCTGCTCCTGCCACTGGCTTTAACTCCTTTACCAAGATCGCTTCCTGCGCTAAATCAGGGCTAAACCAGTGTTTCAGCTCAAGACCCCTCCTTGGCCACCTCAGAGGATCATTAACGCCTGAGCGAGCTGTCAAACATTGCCTTCGTCCAGGAACATAGTGTAATGTATGCACCTGGGAGTACGCTCACAGGTTTATAGAGCTACATAAGAACATAAGAAATAGGAGCAGGAGTCGGCCACCTGGCCCCTCGAACCTGCTCCACCATTCAATAAGATCATGGCTGATCTGATCATGGACTCAGCTCCACTTCCCTGCCCGCTCCCCATAACCGCTTAGCCCCTTATCACTCAAAAATCTGTCTATCTCCGCCTTAAATATATTCAATGACCCAGCCTCCACCCCTCTCTGGGGCAGAGAATTCCACAGATTTACAACCCTCTGAGAGAAGAAATTCCTCCTCATCTCAGTTTTAAATGGGCAACCCCTTATTCTGAGACTGTGTCTCCTAGTTTTAGTTTCCCCTGTGAGTGGAAATATCCTCTCTGCATCCACCTTATCGAGGCCCCTCATTATCTTATATGTTTTTATAAGATCACCTCTCATTCTTCTGAACTCCAATGAGTATAGGCCTAACCTACTCAACCTATCTTCATGAGTCATCTCTGGAATCAACCTAGTGAACCTTCTCTGAACAGCCTCCAATGCAAGTATATCCTTCCTTAAATACGGAGACCAAAGCTGTATGCAGTACTCTAGGTGTGGCCTCACCAATACCCTGTACAGTTGTAACAGGACTTCTCTGCTTTTATACTCTATCCCCCTTGCAATAAAGGCCAACATTCCATTTCCCTTCCTGATTACTTGCTGTACCTGCACACTAACTGTTTGTGTTCCATGCACAAGGACCCCCAGGTCCCTCTGTACTGCAGCACTTTGCAATTTTTCTCCATTTACTTTATAATGTGCTTTGCTATTTTTTTGGTCAAAGTGGATAACCTCACATTTTCCCACATTGTACTTCATCTGCCATATTTTTGCCCACTCACTGCCTGCCCATATCCCTTGGCAGATTTTTAGTGTCCTCCTCACACATTGCTTTCCCACCCATCTTTGTATCGTCAGCAGACTTGGCTACATTACACTTGGTCCCTTCATCCAAGTCATTAATATAGATTGTAAATAGTTGGGGTCCCAACACTGATCCCTGCGGCACCCCACTAGTCACTGTTTGCCAACCGGAAAATGACCCATTTATCCCGACTCTCTGTTTTCTGTTAGTTAGCCAATCCTCTATCCATGCTAAATATTACCCCCAACCCCGTGAACTTTTATCTTGTTGAGTTGGGAGTGGCTTAGCCAGTCACATGATTTTCACAAGACTCAATAAAACCCCAGCCAGTTGGATTCAGGGGAGCCTATTGTCAGCAAGGGCAGACATCGATGACGAGGCCCAACACCACCTCCAGTGCACTAGTGCAGCTTTCGGTCACCTGAGGAAGAGTGTGTTTGAAGAGCAGGACCTCAAACCCAGCACCAAGCTCATGGTCTACAGAGCAGTAGTGATACCCGCCCTCCTATATCCTTCAGAGACATGGACTATGTACAGCAGGCATCTCAAAGCACTGGAGAAATATCACCAACACTGCCTCTGCAAGATCCTGCAAGTCTATTGGCAGGATAGGTGCATCAACGTCAGTATTATCGCTGAGGCCAGCAACCCAGCATTGAAGCATTGACCACGCTCGATCAGCTCCTATGGACGGGCCACATCGTCCGCATGCCTGACACGAGATTCCCAAAACAAGCGCTCTACTCAGAGTTCCAACACAGAAAGCGAGTCCCAGGTGGGCAGAGGAAACCCTTCAAGGCCACCCTCAAAGCCTCCTTGAAAAAATGCAACATTCCCACCGACACCTGGGAATCCCTGGCCCAAGACCGCTCAAAGTGGAGGAGAAGCACACGGGAAGGCGCCGAGCACTTTGAATCTCTTCGCCGGGAGCACGCGGCAGCCAAGTACAAGCAGCGGAAGAAGCGCACGACAACCCAAGTACCCCACCCACCCGTCCCTCCAACCACCATCTGTCCCATCTGTGACAGAGACTGTGGGTCCCGCATTGGACTCATCAGTCACCTTCGGACTGATATTAGTGTGGAAGCAAGTCATCCTCGACTCTGAGGGACCGCCTAAGAAGTAGAAGAAGAAGTAGGAACAGGAGTAGGCCATTCAACCCCTCGAGTCTGCTCCGCCATTCAATGAAATCACGACTGACTCGTACCTCAACCCCATTTACCTGCCTTTGCTCTAAATCCCGTGATTACCTTTACCACAAAAAAATCTATCGATCTCAGCCTTGAGGGCTCCAATTGACCTCCCCTATCCACAGCCTTTTGGGAGGTAGAGGGAATTCCAGATTTCTACCACCTTTTGTGTGAACGAGTGCTTCTGCACTTTATTAGCTTCAAGAAGTCGTGAATTAAAAACAATCTCATGTCCTGAGACACCATTATATTCCTCGTAGGTTATACGAGGAGCATCTTTAGCTATGAAAGCTACATCTCAAACCACGCGCAAGTCAAAACTATTCATCTCTTATCATTTTCTCTTGAAAAGAGAAGGCTGAGGGGTGACCTAATACAGGCCTTTAAAATTATGAAAGGTTTTGATGGAGTGGATACAGAGAGAATATTTCCACTTGTGGGGAAGAGGCCATCAATATAAGATAGTCACCAAGAAATCCAATGGGGAATTCAGAAGAAACTTCTTTACCCAGAGAGTGGTGAGAATGTGGAACTCATTACCACAGGGAGCGATTGGACCGAATCGCAGCGATGCATTTAAGGGGAGGCTGGACAAGCATATGCGGGAGAAGGGAATAAAAGGTTATGCTGATAGATTTAGATGAGGAAAGACGAGAGGAGGCTCGAGTGGGGCATTAAAGCCGGCATGGACTGGTTGGGCCGAATGGCCTGTTTCTGTGCCGTTTAATCCTATATGTAAACCTAATTTGAGGGGAGATTTTTGCAGCTGAAGTTGAATATTGTTAAAAAAAGTTACAAATCAGGAGGGAAAGTCATCTTAGGGAACATTAAGCAATGATGTCTGCTGTATGTACCAGAAACTATTGGCACTCAAGCATTAAAACATTTAATACAAAAGTGTATTAAAAGCAGAAATTGACTGCTGGTTGACAAGCACAAGGCTAATCAAAAGCGGCAGAGACACAGATAGTTAATATTCATCAGAATTACTAATTTAAAGATGAAAGTCTCCAGTTAGGAAGGAATATGGCTCAGGGCACCCAGTGCTCACAACAGGCAAGCAACAACCTGGTGTTGCCATGGAGACAATGCCTTGTCTGAGATTTAGGAAACTGCTATTGAAGAGATGTTGTCTTGTCGTTCTGTGTGATGACCTCTTCTGCTCAAGTGTTGCTGAAGCAAAACGTACATCTGACCAGCTGATTTGTGCGGCAGATGTCTGGTGGCAACAGCTCACATATTTGTGACGAAAACATCCACAGGTGCTTCACGGGAGGTGCGGACTGTCCCAGGAGGTAGCTTGCAGAGGTGACTGAAGGCACAGTCGTCGGGATAAGTATAAACAACAACAACAGCTTGCGTTCATAGAGCGCCTCTAACACTGCAAAATGTCGCCACACAGCACTGCCCGTCAGACATCAAGATCCACGGTGCGTCCCTGGATAACGTGGACCACGTCCCATATCTCGGGAGCCTCCGAGCAACAAGAGCAGACATTGGCGACGAGATCCAACACCACCTCCAGTGCGCCAGTGGAGCCTTCGGCCGCCTGAGGAAAAGTGTTTGAAGACCAGGCCCTCAAAACTGTCACCAAGCTCATGGTCTACAGGGCCGTAGTAATACCCGCCCTCCTGTATGGCTCAGAGACATGGACCATGTACAGTAGACACCTCAAGTCGCTGGAGAAATACCACCAGCGATGCCTTTCGCAAGATGCTGCAAATCCTCTGGGAGGACAGACGCAACAACGTTAGCGTCCTCGTCCAGGCCAACATCCCCAGCATTGAAGCACTGACCACACTCGATCAGCTCCGTTGGGTAGGCCACATAGTTCACATGCCAGACACGAGGCTCCCAAAGCAAGCGCTCTACTCGGAACTCCTTCACAGCAAACGAGCCAAAGATGAGCAGAGGAAATGTTACAGGGACAACCTCAAAGCCTTCCTGATAAAGTGCAACATCCCCACTGACACCTGGGAGTCCCTGGCCAAAGACCGCCCTAAGTGGATGAAGTGCATAAGGGAGGGCGCTGAGCACCTCGAGTATCGTCGCCGAGAGCATACAGAAACCAAGCGCAGGCAGCGGAAGGAGCATGCGGCAAACCACCCTTCCCCTCAACCACTGTCTGTCCCACCTGTGACAGAGACTGTGGTTCTCATATTGGACTGTACAACCACCTAAGAACTCATGCTAAGAGTGGAAGCAAGTCTTCCTCAATTCCAAGGGACTGCCTATGATGATGAGGACACGTGAGCCAAAGCTTGGTCAAAGAGGGAAGTTTTAAGGTGCGTCAAAGGAGGAGAGAGGGGTAGAGAGTCGGAGAGGTTTAGGGAGGGAATTCCAGGGCTTAGGGCCCAGGCAGCTGAAGGCACGGCCATCGATGGTGGAGCGGTGAAAATCGAAGATGCACAGGAGACCAGAATTGGATGAGCGCAGAGATCGCGGAGGATTATAGGGCTGGAGGAGATTACAGAAATAGACAGGAGGTGAGGCCATGGAGGGATCTGAAAACAAGGATGAGAATTTTAAAATCGAGGCATTGCCAGATTGGGAGACAATGTAGGTCAGCGAGCACAGGGAGTGATGGCTGAACCGAATTAGTATTCGGCAGCAGTTTTCAAGTCAAGTTTCTCAATCTCAAGTTATGTAAGGCCAGATCTAGATTAGAAGCCATGTGGTGGTTCTTTTCCCCAGAGAATAGTGGACCTCTGGAACAGTGAAAGCCAATTCACTAAAATCCTTCAGGCGAGAGCTGGACTTGTGTCTGGCTGGGGCGGGGATGACTTCGTGCAAGAGGTCAGTGCTGTATAACATTAGTCAGAGCCAGTGTGATCTCCTCAACTTGTTTTGATCTCCTAAGGGGAATGGTGAGGAATTTTCCTGATTGTTTTTGACAATGGGCCTGGGTTTAGTCTGGTTCTTCTCCTTTCCCAGGCAATCACTTTGGCTTTTGGGTGGAGTCAGGAATGTATAAAACGCGACGCACAAGGTGTGTGGGACAGATTGGAGGGACCAGAGGGTCTTTTCCTGAACGTCATCGTTCGCCTTTGAGGTGAGGAGGGAAGTGAGAAATGAAGAAGGCCATTTCAGAATTCAGGGGTCTGATGGCAGAAGGGTCTGCCGCTGATCTGTGGACAGCTGACGGGGGCAGAGGATGGGGTTTGTAAGATGGGAGGAAGGACCTGGCACAGATACCTTGTAAACCAGAGGCAGGAGACGCACGTCTAGAGAACATTGTAGAGATAGGAAAGGGGAAAGGCCATGGAGGGATTTCAAGATGAGAAGAAAGATTTTTGTCATGTATCTTACATTATTACATATAACTGTATCCTAACATGCTATACATGACTGTAATAAGATATGACCTGTAACCACCAGCATACCTTACCACCAGGGGTGCACTTGCAAGAGACAGGTATATAAGGACAGGTCTCAGGCAAGTGCAGCATTCCAGAGCTTTGAAATAAAGATGCAGGTCCAGAGTGACCTTGACTTCACTACATGCCTCGTGTGAATCTGTACTGAGGGGACAGGACTTTACAATTTTAAGGTGGTTGTACTGGGGGACAGGGAGCCAGTGGAGGTGAATAAAGGGCTGAGTGTAATGTGTGACTTTATGTGGGACAAGATTTGGGTGATGGATGAGTTTTAATTTATGTCAGAAAGAAAATAACTTTTATTTATATAGCTCCTCAGGATGTCCCAAGGCAATCGATTACTCTTCAAGTCACAGAGCTGCCAATGTTATTCTCCCCGAGATAGAACTGCCAATGTTATTCGTATTATGCCTGTGATGTACCTATGAGTGACTCCACAAGGCAATGTGTTGTACTTAAACTGTAGTGACCTTGGTCCTTTAATCATAACTCCAGAGTGAGGCAACCGTGTGGTGGCCCCGCTTGTACACATCCCCTGCCACCAGGGCAGGAAACCCCGGTCTCCACCAGTTGCACCCTCTAGTGGTGCCAGCATGTATATACAGTGTAAACCTTATTGACAATACATCAGGTAAACGAGTCTCCATCTTATGCAACTATACAGTGACTACACAGTGAATATATCTATAGTCTGCATATATAACACTTCTCCCTTAGATAGAGCTGCCAATGTAATTCTCCCCTAGATAGAGCTGCCAATGCTTTTAAAAATCAGAAAGAAGCTGGAATTAAATAGCACCTGTCACCAACTCACGATGCCCCAAAGCACCTTTCAACCAATGTAGTACTTTTCGGTCTGGATTTTCGGCGAAAACGGTAGCAATATGTGAAACTTATCGCTGCGCGACCGTTTTTAGGAAGACTTTCGGCCTTTACATCTCGGTAAGGGAGGCGTTGCACGATGATTTGCGGCGCAAACCGCGAGTTCTGGCAACTTTAGTCCGGGGTCGTTCGCGCTGCGAGAGAGGCATGGAGAGGGGGGGGAAAAAACATTCCAAAACACATTCCAAAAACATTTACAAGACCCTTTACTATCTGATCGCTGCAAAAAAAAATTTTAAAAATAAAAACTTTCACTTACCTTTTTTGCCGGTTTCCGTACTTACCGCTGCTGGCAGGGCTGCACCGACAGGTTTAACCTGCCGCTATTCTGGGCGCGGCGTCCGGGTCGGGAGAGCGCCGAAAGACGATCGCGACGCAATATGTGTCATTGCAGATCGGAGCACGTGGAAGCGCCGCCGCAAACAGGTACCCGAGGATTTTGCTCGAGCTCTGCAACAGGATTGTCACCGGGGAGGGTCAAATCACGGCCAAAACCCGGTCGCAAACCTCACGAAAATACCGTCCTTCAACTGTAACGTAGGAAATACGGCAGCCATTTGCACACATCTCACAAACAGCTATGTGATAATGACCAGGTAATCCTTTTGGTGTTTTAGTGATGTTGGTTGAGCGATGAAGACAGATTGGCCAGCGCACCTGGGATAACTCCCCCGCTCTTCTTCGAAATTGTGCAGCAGGATCTTTTACGTCCAACTGAGAGAGCAGACGGGCCTTGGCTTAACGTCACATCCGAAAGACAGCACCTCAGACAGTGCAGCGCTCATTCAATATTGCCCCTCCGACAGTCCGGCGCTCCCTCAGTACTGCCCCTCTGACAGTGCAGCGCTCCCTCAGCATTGCATCTCCGACAGTCCGGCGCTGCCTCAGTACTGCCCCTCCGACAGTGCAGCGCTCCCTCAATACTGCCCCTCCGACAGTGCAGCACTCCCTTAGGACTGCTCCTCTGACAGTGTAGCACTCCCTCAGTACTGCACTGGGGCAATGCAGCACTCCCTCAGCACTGCTCCTCCAACAGTGCCGCGCTCCCTCAGTACTGCCCCTCCGCCAGCGCAGCGGAGTTCCCTCAGTACTGCCCCTCCAACAGTGCAGCACTCCCTCAGCACTGCACTGGGACAATGCAGCACTCCCTCAGCACTACACTGAGACAGTCAGCCTGGACTTTCAGAGATTCACAGACGAGCACTGAGACAATAAGTTCTAGCCCCCGGCAGAAATCCAGTTAAGGAAGAACTTTCTGTGGCAAAATGAAAAGAAGAAATGAACGCCTACAATTATAGAGCATATTAAAGTCTCTGACGGGGAGAATGTGCAGCTTGTACAATCCCTTCAGTACTTATTCATTTAACACACTTCTGGGCTCCAGCCAAGAGATAAAATAAGTGCTTTTCATATTTATATAACTAAATGTGGGTCTTATTGAAGCCAATGTATTAGATCGTATTTTCAGATTGAAATAATTCATCTTTTTAAAAAAATATTTATGGAAGATATGCTAAACAGTCGGATAACAAAAGGCAGGAGAAGTCTTTTATGTGAAGTGGTCTCAACACAATCAGGGATAAATTGGTACAAATTGAACATCAATGCTAGTGTGGTGGAGAAGGATGTTTCCACTTGCCACGCTTTGTCCTTCCCAGGTGACGCACGGGAGCTCCCTCCGCTCTTTGATGTGGTCGTGTCCCCAGGTGCCAGACCCGACACATGAGCAGCGGGTTGGGAGGGGTTATTGTCCACGGCGGCTTCGCAGCTGAGCCTGGCCTGACCTTGGCGGGCCCACGTCCCAGTGAGGGTCACAGGTCAAAGATCAGCCAACGGCGGGGCATCACGGCTGATGACTCAGGGCTGCTGACCTCAATTGACGTTGAGATTTTCTCCCTCAGCACTTTGCCCAATCAAATTCGAGAGCTGTCCCCAGTCTCGGTCCCTCAGTGCTGCAGCATCGACATGACTTGCATTTAGATAGCGCCTTTCACAACCTCAGAACGTACAAAGTACACAGTCTGCGCCTTCAAGGACTGTGAGAGTCATTCATGAGAATTATTAGAAAAGAAAAATAATGACTGGGGGTTGGAAATTCGGTCGTGCCTCAGTTGGGGCGGGGTGTCCCGGGGCGGGGCAGTAAATTTTGCGGCAGCAAATGGATTGCGCCTGCCACCGCAAAATTCATCAGCTGGGCCCTGCGTGTGGGTCGGAGCACTATGGGAGGTCTTGCACACCTTCTTTAGGGCGCTCGGCTGGCTGAGCAAGGGAACATCCCCAGTTAAACAGCCGGCCTCGGAGCACCATATCAGAGGCCTCAGGGGGGGAAAAAAACCTGAAAAAAAATACATCAAAAACATTCACAATACACAGCTCACGCCACCACAACATAAATCGCAAACAAAACCACCAGAAAAAAATGATCACACTTACCTGAGGTGGACATCGCTTACCTCACTGCAGCCGCTACAGCTCGGACTGCGCGCCTCCGCAGGCGGTCCCAGCAGGGGGCGCTCTACACGGCGTTACGGGTCGGATGGCGGCCCAACATTGAGCCGGTGTCGCAACCAGCGGCGGTGCACACCAGCTCGCCCCTCCCGGGCGGTAATGCTCCATCCCCCCTCGAAACCTGAAAACCCCGGCGGGATGCTGGAAACTGACCGCCTGCCCGGCAGTGCTGCCCCTCCGGGTCGCTAACAGGGGGCGGGGCGGCAGAAGACCAAAAATCCAGCTCTTGCATTTTTACAGCGCCTTTCACGCCCACCGGACGTCCCATAGCTTCTTACAGCCAATGGAGTACTTTTGGAGTGTAGTCACTGTTGTAATGTAGGAAACCACGACATTCAATTTGCGCACAGCAAGCTCCCACAAACAGCAATGTGATAATGAGAAGATAATCTGCTTTCGTGATTTTTTTTTTTATTCGTTCCGGGATGTGGGCGTCGCTGACAAGGCCGGCATTTATTGCCCGTCCCTAATTGCCCTCGAGAAGGTGGTGGTGAGCCGCCTTCTTGAACCGCTGCAGTCCGTGTGGTGAGGGTGCTCCCGCAGTTCGGGAGGGAGTTCCAGGATTCTGACCCAGCGACGCTGAAGGAACGGCCGATATATTTCCAAGTCAGGATGGTGTGTGACTTGGAGGGGAACCTGGAGGTGGTGGTGGTGTTCCCATGCGCCAGCTGCTCTTGTACTTCTAGGTGGTTGATGGATAAATATTCGCCAGGGACACCGGGAATAACTCCCCCGCTCTTCTTTGAAATGGTGCCGCGAGATCTTTTACATCCACCTGAGAGAGCAGACGGGGCCTCGGTTTAACATCGCATCCAAATGGCGGCACCTCCCACAGTGCAGCGCTCCCTCAGTAATGCATGTCAGCCTGGATTGTTTGCTCAAGTCTCTGAAATAGGACTTGAACCCACGACTTTCTGACTCTGAGCTGAGTGTGCTACGCTGAGCCACAACTAATAACACACAGATGCATTTACCAGCTGAGCCATCGGGGTGCAGAGAATGCTCCCCGATGGCTCAGCTGCTTTACCTTTCCCACTGCTCACTAGTTAGAGCGCTCAATTTTATTTCACATCTCCAAAATGGGTACGGTAACACAGTGGTTGTGTTACTGGACAAGTAATCCAGAGACCCGGACCAATGATCCAGAGATGTGACGTCAAATCCCACCACGGCAGCTGGGGAATTTAAATTCAGCTAACTAAATAAATCTGGAATAAAAAGCTAGTATCAGTAATGGTGATCATGAAGCTACCGGATTGATTTAAAAACCTATCTGGTTCACTAATGCTCTTTAGGGAAGGACCATTAACTGGTCTGGGCCTCTATGTGACTCCACACCCACAGCAATGTGGTCGACTCTTAACTGCCCTCTGAAATGGCCCAGCGAGACGCTTTGTTGTATTCAAGAAGGCAGCTCACCACCACCTTCTCGCGGATACTTAGGGATGGGCAGAAAATGCAGGCCCTGCCAGCGACGGCCAAATCCTGAGCACGAATACACAAAAACCCTCCAGTCGCATTGAGGCCTGTTAGTTTTAATCCTCTTACGTTGTCACATTCTACTTCCATTCACATCTCTCAACATCTCAAAGACGTGGATGGAGTCAAACTTATGGGTGGTTGAAATTCCACCAGTCTCCTCCCATAACTCCCACATCAGTGAGATGCTTACGGCATGAAGGTGATTAAAAATGCTGCTCTGGGGAACATCTATTATTATGTGTTTTCTGTGCTCTGTGATATTCGCAGTTTAATATTATCTTGCGGAGTTCTGTTCACTTCCTTTGGTGCAGGCAGTTATGAACCAGTTTGTTTCGCTCCTTCTCGCTGTATCGTCTCCAGTGACAAGTGCCCCCACACCCTCCCAGCCACCCCTGCGATCACCCTCTGTATGTTGTCACTCTATAACAAGCCTGCGGGGGATTAAGAAGAACTGAGGCTTGGAAATTCCCTCCCGGGACCCCACGGTATCTTTGCGGCCCAGATGCCACATTTCACAGCGGGAGTGCAGGCCCACAGCAGTCCATCAGTGTTTCGACATCGCTCGTACCTAATAAATGCTGACATTAACTTGGGGGAAAAGAATGTCACTTCATTCACTTTCTTTGCTTCCTCTATCCATCCGTATCTCCGCAGAGGTGTCACGCTGATTTTATTAAATGATTTATGATCGCAAATTCATTTTTTACATTCTCATTTATAATGCGGTGTCATTTTTTATCATTGCCGCATTTAATCAGGCTCTTGCCTGCATATCATTAGTCTCAGAATTGATTGTCCACACCTGTACGGGCGGGAGGAGCTGTTCCAGAGTACCTGCAAAGGGTTTGCGCTTTGCAGGGTGCGTCTCAAAATAGAAATAAGATGCACAAATGGGACTCGATGATTTACGGAAAGTCGACTCGGAATTGGCAACGTGGCTCACTGGGCCCGACAGCCTGAGGGTGAAGTGGGCCTCAGCGCTGCTCCGAGTCGAAATGAATATTGAGCAGCTGGGGTGAAAGGCCAAGTCCTGTTTGTGGAACACCACCAATGTTGCAACAAAGTCAAAGAGAAGACGAGGTGAATGGAGAAGCAGCGATGAGCTGACACTGGCGTGGGGTGGGAAAAGACAGAAGGTTGTAGAAGGAAGGCTGAGACTGAGGGAGGCAAGGGCTTAAAGGCCGTGGGAAGGAACGGAGTCAAGTAAGACTAACGTTTAGGCGTGTGGGAGAAAAGGCACATAGGAAGATGTCTTTATAGCTTCGGAGGAACAGGAAAGAAAGGAAGGAAGGAAAGGAAGGAAGAAAAGGAAGGAAAGAATGTAAGAAAGAAAGAGAGAAAGAACTTGCATTTATATAGCGTCTTGCATGACCTCAGGATGTCCCAAACTGCCTTAAAGCCAATGAAGTATGAAGATTTAGAGAAGGAGGGGCCACAATAGTATTAACACAATGGAGAGCGGCGGGGGGGGGGGCTGGGGGGGGGGCGGGGGTGTTGGAGGCTAGAGGTGAGAGATTCTCTATCGGATGACTTGGGTAATCCTTGCCACTGGACCAAGACCTAGCTCTGTCAAGCCCGTGTGGCGGCTGGTGTGCAACGGCCACCCCACGCTAAAATAATCCGCACACAGGCATTGTCATGTATCCTATATGGTTACTGCTTGTACTATGACAAGGTTTGCCACCAGAGGGCATCGCAGTGGGAGACTCGCAGGTTACCTGTACAGGTGTGCCTGGCCGAGTATGTAAGAGTGATCCTCACTCTGGAGTTATCAATAAAGGACTAAGGTCACTACAGTTCAAGCACAACACATTGCCTCATGGAGTCATTATCAGAGCATCTAAAGACATAACAATTGGCGACGAGATTACGGACCTTCACGCGAATATGGCTAACCTTGGTACGTTGCAGCAGTTTGCCGATGGTGATGATTGGGACGCCTTTGTGGAGAGACTCGCCTACTTCTTCACAGCAAATGATCTGGCAGATGACAATCCGGCTGATAAGCGCAGAGCTGGACTGCTAACCAGTTATGGGCCCACTGTCTGTGGCCTCGTCAGGGGCTTGCTAGCACCAGCGAGGAGCTTATAACGCTGATCCAAGAGCAGCTCAAGCCCAAGGAGAGCATCCTCACAGCCAGACACCGGTTCGATACACATCGACAGCCCAAAGACTAGGAAATCGCAAAATATGCTGCAGGCCTCAGGAGGCTGGAGGCACCGTGTGATTTCGACAACCACCTCACCGAAGCGCTGCGGGACATTTTTGTCATTTGGAATTGGCCATGAGGGCCTTCTTCATAAGCTACTGTCTGCAGATATCACAGTCCCACTGCAGAGGGCCATCTCTGTGAGCCAGGCATTCATGACCTCGACCTGTGGCTCTAGGCAGATGACTCATCCTCAGGACTCAAACCCGGCAAGTACTGTGCACAGAGTGGCGCCTTTTAGAGGCTGAACTGTAGAACATGAACCTTCCCAGGGAAGTGAGAACAGGTCCCCGAGTCCCTTAACTCAGAGCCCTCCGAGGGGGGCTAATCGAGTAGTTCCATGCTGGCGGTGTGGAGGGAATCACAGGGCTCACCAGTGCTGTTTTAAAGACTATGTATGTAAAGGCTGCAGCACAAAGGGTCACCTCCAGCAAATGTGTAAAAGAAATATGACTCACTGTGTTGATGAAGAATCTGCAGATGGCCATGAGTCTAGCGTGGATTATGAAATGATAGGCAGAGAGGCAGCTCAGCCCCACGATGAGGTATATAGCATGTTTACCTGCACCACCGAATGTTCCCCATTGAGGATGGAAGTCGAGATAAATGGCCTTCCAGTCTTCATGGAAGTGGACACGGGGGCGAGCCAGTCAGTAATGAATCAAGAAGTCTTTGAGAGTCTATGGGACAATCAAGCTGAACGATCCACGTTGGTTCCGGTTCAGGCAAAGCTGCGCACCTACACCAATGAACTTATCCCAGTCGTTGGCAGTGCGGATGTAAAGGTACTCCATGGTGGCGCAGTGCACAAGTTACCATTGTGGATTGTTGCAGGTGATGGACCAACGCTACTCGGAAGAAGGTGGATGGAGAAAATCTATTGGAGTTGGGAAGACTTCATCCCTCCAGTGATCGACGCCCTCTGCACTCAGAAGCAAAGCAAGCCCTCACCTGAGGGTGGACCCGGCACCAGAGAGCAGATCAGCACAGCACCCGAGGCACAGATCGCTCAGCACAACTGCGTGGAGATGATCCAGCTGAGACAACCCGAACGCACCTTCCAGGTTCCAGAGGCAGGACTCCGGAGGAAGAAAATCGGATCCAAAGGCGACTTCCCAGCTTCGGTGGCAGAACCCAGGGAGAAGAGGATCACCGCAGTCGACATCGTGGATCGAGGAAAGATGGCGCCCAAACCACGAGGTGATGCGCTAAAGAAAAAGTTGGTGGCGGCCAGACCAGGAGGTGCAGCGCTGATGGAGCAACACGTGGCACCTAACGGAGAAGAGGATTGGGGTAAAGATGGCAAGGCCCTCTTAAAGGAGGCCTACAACCCACCACACTTAAAGGGACAGTTCCACATTTTCAATCAATGTCGGAGCAACTGTGAGTTAGATGTAAAATGTGCAATTGATGATCAGTGGTGTGTACATGCAATAAGCAAAGAAAAGGCACGCGATCACAATCGGAGCTACAGGTTATTTACAATGAGTAATGAAACGTTGTGCGATGTAGGATTTCACTTGCATACAGTCAATGCAGCGGGCAGACACCCATCGGGAGAACGCACCATGGAGTGTGGCCACAAGCAGCCAGTACATACGAGAGCAAGCGATCTCAGGAGGGCAACGACACCGCTATCGATACCCTGCCCCTGATCGGCTGCACCTCTCAGACATCCGATGGCACCAACCGCCACGAGCCTGAAAGAGCAAACTGTGCCAAGACGCAGCCCCCAGACCCCATCGCCACCAAGACCATACCCGAGAACGAAGGGTCACCCGCTACAGTTCTCCCAAATGGGACCAGGACCAGCCAGGATCCCAAACCAAACAAATCCCAGGCCAGCGAGTCAGCAGTTCCCTGTGCACTGCTAGACGACTGCTCCTCAGGGGGCAGCAGCGGCCCACGGTGCAAGGAAAGGACAGGGAGGTCACAGGCATCTGTGAACCTGCCCAACGCTAGGAGAAACGGCAACAGCCCCGAGAGCCAACCGGGTTCCCACTGCCAGCACTGGGCACCGCGCCACCACCAGGCTATCTGGACACCATCCAACAGATCTGGAACCAGCTTGTCCTTACCGATTCCCAGTATGTATCAAGAATGTATCTCACCAGTCGAATGTGCTTGCCTCACAACTGAACCACAAATGTAATGATGTTAATGCAAATTTTTTTGCTGGACTTGAATGTATATGAATGTAATGAGCCTCCGGCATAATCTATATGTGGTGGGGGAGAGAATGGAGTGGTCATAGACACACAAACAGAAACCACCAGCATCTCTACTGCCAACGAAACACCAACCACTCACCCAAGATAGAAAGGACCCGCCAAGGGTCAACCAGATCGAGCTAAGCCCAGAGCACAGTCAATGCAGAGGCAATTTGCACTAAAGGCTTGGGAGAGAGTGATGTCATGTATCCGACACGGTTACTGCTTGTACTATTACAAGGTGTGCCACCAGAGGGCACCGCAGTGGGAGACTCGCAGGTTACCTGTACAGGTGTGCCTGGCCTAGTATAAAAGGCAGGCCACCAGGTGTGATCCTCAGTCTGGAGTTATCAATAAAGGACTAAGGTCACTACAGTTCAAGTACAACACATTGCCTCATGGAGTCATTATCAGAGCATCTAAAGACGGAACAGGCATCTTCCACCCTTCAATATTTAGTTCGGGACCTAGAATGTCAGGTCTCTCACTGAAACACCTGTGAACTCATCCCTTTTTGGCATGGAAGCGGATCATCCTCGATACGAGGGACTGCCTAATACTACACTATCAGATGAAACAAACACTGGGAATAGATGAGTTTGTCTTTGAAACTTGGGGTGAAAATGTGCATACGATCCTGACTGAATTTTCAGCTTTTATTTTGCATTTCCATTATTTGCGGGTTTTTACCTCTTTCCTCCATTAGATGAATTACAACCTTCTTGCTCGTTTTATTCTGTTGAACCGTGTTCATCAAATTCAGCGAGCGGTTTTGCTACGATTGGTAACACTGCCGTCTGCGTGCCCGGAGCCAGCAGCATGAGGCGCAGTGGTCGTTAAAACTCACCCGCAAAATGGTTACCATTGCCCAGGACATATCAAACAGAAAAACCTGCACAAATTGATTCGCAGTGGTGTTAGAGAGAGAGGAGAGTAGAGGAACAATGATGCAAAGTAACAGGGAGAGACTGAAGAGATTGTAACCAGCGTTACACGAGAGACCCAAGGCATTGTTTCCAGTGTTACGTTCAGAAGCTCCTGAAAACCTATATCCTTGACCAAGCTTCTTGATATGGCTCGGTGTCAAATTTTGTTTGATAATGCTACTGTGAAGCGTCTTGGGATGTTTTACTATGTCAAAAATAAATGTGAGTTGTTGTTGGGCAGATTGGGATTCCCAGCTCCCTCATCGTCCCACATGCAGCACACTCAAGTCGATTGTTTTTGATGTTCCTCGAGCTAAATGCTGCAGTGTCGTTGGCTGAGGGATAAATATATGCCAGAACTCCTCTGCTCTTCGTTTGACTAGTGCTGCCGGATATTTTAGACCCACTTGAGAGGGCAAAGAGGGCCTCCCTTTAACATCTCACCTGATGGACACCGCCTCCAACAATGAAGAATGACATCAGGGCTGCACTGAAGTACCAGCTTGGATTTTGTGCTCTCGATGTGCGGTGGGGCTCAAACCCACAAGGTCCTGATTCAGAGGTGAGAGTGTTACCGCAGACACTCTCTATTCCTGGGCTGCGGCTCCCTCCACTGGCTCTCCCACTCATGTCCAAAGTGCTGCCATATGGTTTTCGTATTTCCTGCACCCGTTAATTCATTAGCTCCAATCAGAGCCAAGACGAACTTTAAAAGTGTAGTCACTCTCGTAATGTATCAGCTGATGTTCACGCTGCAAGCTCCCACAAACAGCAATGAGATTAAGTGATCCGATAATCTGTTTTAGTTCCTGTTTGAGGAATAAATATTGGCCAGGAGAGCTCCCTTTGCTCTTCTTCGAAACAGTGCCGTGGGATCATTTCTGTCCATCTGAGAGAGCAGACGGGGCCTCGGTCTCATCTGAAAGACGGCACCTCCGACAGTGCAGTGTTCCCTCAGCACTGCACTGGGAGTATCAGCCGAGATTTTTGTGCTCGTGTGTCTGGAGTGGGACTTGAACCCACAGCCTTCTGACTCACAGACGAGGGTGCTACCCACTCAGCCACGGCTAATTGTCAAAAGCTTGGGCCGGATTTTCGCTGGGTTTGCGGCCGGTCGGCGAGATCCTCGGGTACCTGTTTGCGGCGGCGTTTCCAAGTACCGCCAGGGAGAGATGCACCGACGTGCAACGTCACAGATAACATTTGCGTCATATTTTCGGCACTCTCTCCTGACCTGTACGCCATGCCCAGAATACCGACAGGGTCAAACCTGTGGGTGCAACCCTGCCAGCAGCGGTAATTATGAAGATCTGCAAAAAAGGTAAGTTTAAGTTTTTATTGTTAAATTATTTTTCAACGATTTAGCAGGTAAGGGCTTTGTGAATGTTTTTTGAATGTTTTTTTTTTGGTTGTTTCTCCCCCCCTCCCAAGGGCTCTCTCGCAGCGCTGCCGGCCCCGGACTAAAGTTGCTGAAACTCGCGGTTTGCGCCGCAAATCCTCGTGCAATGTCGGCTTTAACAATGCGGCGCAGATGTAAAGGCCGAAAGTTAGGCCTCAAAACGGTAACACAGCGAAAACGGTAATTTTGGCATAAAACTATCATTTTCGCCAAAAAACTAAAATCTAGCCATTTCTTAAGGGAGAGAAGAGACAGAAAAGTGCACTGAGACCCTCATTGAAAAATAGGTTTATGTAGAATTACTTAGGATATAAGACACAGAAGACCCATTCGGCCCAACCAGTCCATGCCGGCATTTATGCCCCACTCGAGCCTCCTGCCGTCTTTCCTCATCTAAATCTATCAGCATAACCCTCTATTCCCTTCTCCCTCATATGCCTGTCTAGCCTCCCCTTAAATGCATCTATACTATTCGCCTCAACCACTCCCTGTGGTAGCGAGTTCCACATTCTCACCACTCTCTGGGTAAAGAAGTTTCTTCTGAATTCCCCATTGTATTTCTTGGTGACTATCTTATATTGATGGCCTCTAGTTATGCTCTTCCCCACAAATGGAAATATTCTCTCTGTATCCACTCGATCAAAACCTTTCATAATTTTAAAGACCTCTATTAGGTCACCCCTCAGCCTTCTTTTTCAAGAGAAAAGAGACCCAGCCTGTTCATCCTTTCCTGATGTTTATACCCTCGCATTTCGGGTATCATCCTTGTAAATCTACTCTGCACCCTCTCCAGTGCCTCTATATCCTTTCTATAATATGGCGACCAGAAATGTACGCAGTAATCCAAGCATGGCCTAACCAAGGTTTGATACAGGTTTAGCATAACTTCACTATTTTTCAATTCTATATCTCTACAAATAAACCCCAGTGCTTGGTTTGCTTTTTATATGGCCTTGCTAACCTGTATCACAACTTTTAGTGATTTGAGTATTTGTACTCTGAGATCCCTTTGTTCCTCGACCCCATCTAGACGCGCACCCTCCCAGTAATAATTAATAAATCTCAAATGTTGTAAAGCTTTTTCAGGCCTCCGTGCATTTGAATTTTTTTTTCTCTGTGATATGTGCGGTGCCCGAAATTCAGTACAGCTGGAAAAAGCTGGTGCTCCCCCTACCTTTTTGTGGGAATTAGCGGCAAAAGTTTTTTGTGGCTGGGCCATCCCATATTCAGCTCCAGAAGTGAACAAGTGGGTTCCAGCGCTAATGAACCCTTCCAAGATGGATTTTTCATCGGTGTGGCTGTCTTAATTTGAGTGTTATCACCACTGTGAAATTCAGCATGAGGCTAAGGGTTTTTTAAAATAGGAACAGGAGTAGGCCATATGGCCCCGCTCGCCTGCTCCACCATTCAATAAGATCATGGCTGATCTGATCACGGACTCAGCTCCACTTCCCAGCCCATTCCCCATATCCCCTAATCCCCTTATCGTTTAAGAAACTGTCTATTTCTGTCTTAAATTTATTCAATGTCCCAACTTCCACAGCTCTCTGAGGCAGTGAATTCCATAGATTTACAACCCTCTAGAGAAGAAATTTCTCCTCATCTCTGTTTTAAATGAGCAGCCCCTTATTTTAAGATCATGCTCTCTAGTTCTAGTCTCCTCTATCTGTAGAAACATCCTCTCTGCATCCACCTTGTCAAACCCCCTCATAATCTTATACATTTCGATAAGATCACCTCTCATTCTTCTGAATTCCAATGAATAGAGACCCAACCTACTCAACCTTTCCTCATAAATCAACCCCTCATCCCCAGAATCAACCTAATGAACCTTCTCTGAACTGCCTCCAAAGCAAGTATATCCTTTCATAAATATGGAAACCAAAACTGCACGCAGTATTCCAGGTGTGGCCTCACCAATACCCTGTATAACTGGAGCAAGACTTCCCTGCTTTTATACTCCATCCCCTTTGCAATAAAGGCCAAAATACCATTGGCCTTCCTGATCACTTGCTGTACCTGCATACTAACCTTTTGTGTTTCATGCACAAGTATCCCCAGGTCCCGCTGTACTGCGGCACTTTGCAATCTTTCTCCATTTAAATAATAACTTACTCTTTGATTTTTTTTCTGCCAAAGTGCATGATTTCACACTTTCCAACATTATACTCCATCTGCCAAATTTTTGCCCACTCACTTAGCCTGTCTATGTCCTTTTGCAGATTATTTGTGTCCTCCTCACACATTGCTTTTCCTCCTATCTTTGTATTGTCAGCAAACTTGGCTACGTTACACTCAGTCCCTTCTTCCAAGTCGTTAATATAGATTGTAAATAGTTGGGGTCCCAGCACTGATCCCTGATCCCTGCGGCACCCCACTGGTTACTGATTGCCAACCAGAAAATGAACCATTTGTCCTGACTCTCTGTTCTCTGTTAGTTAGCCAATCCTCTATCCATGCTAATATATTACCTCCAGTCCCATGAACTTTTATCTTGGGCAGTAACCTTTTATGTGGCACCTTGTCAAATGCCTTCTGGAAGTCCAAATACACCACATCCACTGGTTCCCCTTTATCCACCCTGTTTGTTACATCCTCAAAGAACTCCAGAAAATTTGTCAAACATAACTTCCCCTTCATAAATCGATGCTGACTCTGCCTGACCGAATTTTGCTTTTCCAAATGTCCTGCTACTGCTTCTTTAATAATGGACTCCAACATTTTCCCAACGACAGATGTTAGGCTAACTGGTCTATAGTTTCCTGCTTTTTGTCTGCTCTTTTTTTAAACGATTTCTAATGAGCCATCTGCTCCCTGGCCTTTATAAAGATTAGTATTTGCAACAAGGCCCTGAGGGGAGGGGGGAAGGAGGTTGGAAGGATGGCTGGTGTCAGAGGTGCAAGGAGAGCCAACAGGTTCACTGATAGGGAGCTGGAGACACTGATGGACGGTGTGGAGGACGGAAGAAGAATACTGTTTCCTGACGTGGGGAGACTTGGCCGACCCCCAGTACATAATGCATGGAAGGAGATTGCAGGGGAGGTGTCAGGCACCTCCATATATGTGAGGACGCACCCTCCCAGGAGGGTGCTGGCCAGTCTGCACCTGGACCTTCCGAATGGTGATGAATCGACGTCTCCTAGCTCTGGGGTGACAGAGATCCTCCTCCTTCTCCTGCGCCTGCTCCCCCTCCTCCTCCTCCTCCTCCTCCTCCTCCTGCGCCTCCTCCTCCTCCTCCCCTCTTCCTGCGCCTCCTCTTCCTCCTCCTCCTCAGGTGGTACTGCTGGCTTGACCTCCAGCGGCTGTCCCCTCATGATGGCCAGGTTGTGCAGCATGCAGCAGACCACAACAATTATGGAGACCCGTTGAGGAGAGTACTACAAGGTGCCACCAGAGCAGTGCAGGCTTCGGAACCTCTGCTTAAAGATGCCTATGCACTGCTCGATGATACACCTGGTAGCACAATGAGCGTCATTGTATGCATGATCTGGCGCTGTCCTGGGGTTCCACATTGGAGTGAGCAGTCAAGTGGACAGGGGATATCCCTTGTCCCCAAGCAGCCAACCGCAATCCTGATTCGGGCCGCTGAAGATGGCGGGCACACTGGTCTGGTGCAGAATGAACGAATCATGGCTGCTGCCTCCATTGCCCGCTGCCTGCCTGCACGGTGCTGACGGAGATGCCTTCTCCTGCGTGCTGCCCTGCTTCTGACCAGGTGCACCAGGTGTCACGCTCCCAACACTCCTCCCATCCTCAGGGTGAACCCTGCCAAGCAGGTCTCTGCAGCCCACAGGCCTCCACTAAAGAGTCAGACCTGAAAGTTGTACAAAAGTACAGGAGTATGTGCAAACCTCTGAGCAGTACTCAGCAGGTTTAATGAAACTAAAACAATTGTTTTTGTTAAAACAATTAACAAAACTATTAAAAGATAAATACAGTGGATACTGTAATCTTAAATAAAAACACCCACTAATTAATACAACTTTTAAAAGATAAATACAGTGGATGCTGTAATCTTAAATAAAAACACTAATAATTAATAAAACTATTAAAAGATAAATACAGTGGATGATGTAATCTTAAATAAAAGTACTAAAATTAATAAAACGATTTCCCTACCAAAGGGCCCCGATCGTGGCAACACTCCATTCGAGCACCGACTCGAATACCTCGCGAGAGCACCGCGGGGAAGGCCTACCTTTTTGCAGCTGGAAATCCCTGCCGTTGCTACTTCCTAGCGGCCCGCACGCTGCAGAGCTCACCGCTGGAATATCACCTTTACAGCAGCTTCACCGCGCCATTTCCGGTGGAAGTGCACACCGCTCAAATCCCCACCCCGAGCTGAATATGGCTCGGGGAGGGAAAGTCATCTGACCATGGCGGCTGATCGATTTTATCGGTCGCTGGCCCAAACTCGGCGGTAGCCGTTCCTTCAGGGACGGTGAATTTCAGCCCCGTGATGTCATAGAATCACAGAAATTTAGGCACGGAAGGAGGCCATTCAGCCCATCTTGTCCGTGCCGGCCGAAAAAAGCTATCCAGCCTAATCCTAATTTCCAGCTCTTGATTCATAACCTTCAAGTGCACATCCAAGTACTTTTTAAAATATGAGGAGTGTTTCTGTCTCTACTACCCTTTAAGGCAGTGAGTTCCAGACCCCACCACCCTCTGGGTGAAAAAAAGTTCTCCTCATCTCCCCTCTAATCCTTCTACTAATTACTTTAAATCTATGTCCCCTCTGACAAGGGAAATAGGTCCTTCCTATTCATTTTATCTCGGCCCCCCATAATTTTTTGCATCTCAATAAAGTCTCCCCTCAGCCTCCTCTGTGCCAAAGAAAACAATCCCAGCCTATCCAATCTTTCCTCATAGCTAAAATTCTCCAGTCCTGGCAACATCCTCATCAATCTCCTCTGTACTCTCTCCAGTGTCAGCACACGCCATGTTAGGTATTGCAGCAGTTTACGCTATGAAAAGCCCATGCCCCATTGCTGGATGTTATAATCTAAGGCTGATCTTGAAGAATGTTATTGAGGCGTCAGCCTTTTTTGGGAAAGTTGTTGCTCAACATTGTTGGTTTTCTAGGTTGGTGTGCCTGGCGAGGGGGAAAGAAACGATCAAAGTTGAGAGTTCCTTGAGGTGACGAGAACTTTACGACGATAAATTGGGTGTCCACTTGTGTTCGGTGATGTGCGAAAATTATAACAGTTGAGTAGAAACATCCTGGAAGAAGTTGCACAGCACTGAAGACTGGCGCTGAGTGCAAACCTAATTCATCACAACCACGTGAAGTTGATTGCTGTTAAGACAGAAGTTTAATTTGCTAAGGGAACAGAAAGGATTTATATCAGGAATTAATCACTCCAGGATCCCCCCCCCCTTTACTGTTACTGGTTCATCAGAGGAGAATGGCTTTTAATCAATGTGCCTCTGAATGGTGAGACCCAAAGAAACCCAACAAAATGATTTTCCATGGTATGCCTGACAGTAACAGGTTGGAAACCTCTCCTGTATAATCCTGGAAAACTCACAATAGATCTACCCGTTTTATCGACCAAACATACCACTTGATGTGATTCCAGTTTGTTTCTATATTTAAACCATCCAAACTCCTGGGTGCTGAGGGAGCGCTACACTGTTGGAGATGCCGTCTTTCGGATGACTCGCTAAAACAAGGCCCCGTCTGCTCTCTCTGGTGGACATGAAAGATCCCACAGCACTATTTCGAAGAAACATAGAAACATAGAAACATAGAAAATAGATGCAGGAGTAGGCCATTCGGCCCTTCTAGCCTGCACCGCCATTCAATGAGTTCATGGCTGAACATGCAACTTCAGTACCCCATTCCTGCTTTCTCACCATACCCCTTGATTCCCCTAGTAGTAAGGACTTCATCTAACTCCTTTTTGAATATATTTAGTGAATTGGCCTCAACAACTTTCTGTGGTAGAGAATTCCACAGGTTCACCACTCTCTGGGTGAAGAAATTCCTCCTCATCTCGGTCCTAAATGGCTTCCCCCTTATCCTTAGACTGTGTCCCCTGGTTCTGGACTTCCCCAACATTGGGAACATTCTTCCTGCATCTAACCTGTCTAACCCCGTCAGAATTTTAAACGTTTCTATGAGGTCCCCTCTCATTCTTCTGAACTCCAATGAATACAAGCCCAGTTGATCCAGTCTTTCTTGATAGGTCAGTCCCGCCATCCCGGGAATCAGTCTGGTGAACCTTCGCTGCACTCCCTCAATAGCAAGACTGTCCTTCCTCAAGTTAGGAGACCAAAACTGTACACAATACTCCAGGTGTGGCCTCACCAAGGCCCTGTACAACTGTAGCAACACCTCCCTGCCCCTGTATTCAAATCCCCTCGCTATGAAGGCCAACATGCCATTTGCTTTCTTAACCGCCTGCTGTACCTGCATGCTAACCTTCAATGACTGATGTACCATGACACCCAGGTCTCGTTGCATCTTCCCTTTTCCTAATCTGTCACCATTCAGATAATAGTCTGTCTCTCTGTTTTTACCACCAAAGTGGATCACCTCACATTTATCCACATTATACTTCATCTGCCATGCATTTGCCCACTCACCTAACCTATCCAAGTCGCTCTGCAGCCTCATAGCATCCTCCTCGCAGCTCACACTGCCACCCAACTTAGTGTCATCCGCAAATTTGGAGATACTACATTTAATCCCCTCGTCTAAATCATTAATGTACAGTGTAAACAGCTGGGGCCCCAGCACAGAACCTTGTGGTACCCCACTAGTCACTGCCTGCCATTCTGAAAAGTACCCATTTACTCCTACTCTTTGCTTCCTGTCTGACAACCAGTTCTCAATCCATGTCAGCACACTACCCCCAATCCCATGTGCATTAACTTTGCACATTAATCTCTTGTGTGGGACCTTGTCGAAAGCCTTCTGAAAGTCCAAATATACCACATCAACTGGTTCTCCCTTGTCCACTCTACTGGAAACATCCTCAAAAAATTCCAGAAGATTTGTCAAGCATGATTTCCCTTTCACAAATCCATGCTGACTTGGACCTATCATATTACCTCTTTCCAAATGCACTGCGATGACATCCTTAATAATTGATTCCATCATTTTACCCACTACCGATGTCAGGCTGACCGGTCTGTAATTCCCTGTTTTCTCTCTCCCTCCTTTTTTAAAAAGTGGGGTTACATTGGCTACCCTCCACTCCATAGGAACTGATCCAGAGTCAATGGAATGTTGGAAAATGACTGTCAATGCATCCACTATTTCCAAGGCCACCTCCTTAAGTACTCTGGGATGCAGTCCATCAGGCCCTGGGGATTTATCGGCCTTCAATCCCATCAATTAACCCAACACAATTTCCCGACTAATAAGGATTTCCCTCAGTTCCTCCTCCTTACTAGACCCTCCGACCCCTTTTATATCCGGAAGGTTGTTTGTCCTCCTCAGTGAATACCGAACCAAAGTACTTGTTCAATTGGTCCGCCATTTCTTTGTTCCCCGTTATGACTTCCCCTGATTCTGACTGCAGGGGACCTACATTTGTCTTTACTAACCTTTTTCTCTTTACATATCTATAGAAACTTTTGCAATCCGTCTTAATGTTCCCTGCAAGCTTCTTCTCGTACTCCATTTTCCCTGCCCTAATCAAACCCTTTGTCCTCCTCTGCTGAGTTCTAAATTTCTCCCAGTCCCCGAGTTCTCTGCTATTTCTGGCCAATTTGTATGCCACTTCCTTGGCTTTAATGCTATCCCTGATTTCCCTTGATAGCCACGGTTGAGCCACCTTCCCTTTTTTATTTTTACGACAGACAGGAATGTACAATTGTTGTAGTTCATCCATGCGGTCTCTAAATGTCTGCCATTGCCCATCCACAGTCAACCCCTTCAGTATCATTCGCCAATCTATCCTAGCCAATTCACGCCTCATACCTTCAAAGTTACCCTTCTTTAAGTTCTGGACCATGGTCTCTGAATTAACTGTTTCATTCTCCATCCTAATGCAGAATTCCACCATATTATGGTCACTCTTCCCCAAGGGGCCTCGCACAACGAGATTGCTAATTAATCCTCTCTCATTACACAACACCCAGTCTAAGATGGCCTCCCCCCTAGTTGGTTCCTCGACATATTGGTCTAAAAAACCATCCCTTATGCACTCCAGGAAATCCTCCTCTACCGTATTGTTTCCAGTTTGGTTAACCCAATCTATGTGCATATTAAAGTCACCCTTTATAACTGCTGCACCTTTATTGCACGCACCCCTAATTTCATGTTTGATGCCCTCCCCAACATCACTACTACTGTTTGGAGGTCTGTACACAACTCCCACTAACGTTTTTTGTCCTTTGGTATTCTGCAGCTCTACCCATATAGATTCCACATCATCCAAGCTAATGTCCTTCCGAACTATTGCCTTAATTTGCTCCTTAACCAGCAATGCTACCCCACCTCCTTTTCCTTTTATTCTATCTTTCCTGAATGTTGAATACCCCTGGATGTTGAGTTCCCAGCCCTGATCATCCTGGAGCCACGTCTCCGTAATCCCAATCACATCATATTTGTTAACATCTATTTGCACAGTTAATTCATCCACTTTATTGCGGATACTCCTTGCATTAAGACACAAAGCCTTCAGGCTTGTTCTTTTAACACCCTTTGTCCTTTTAGAATTTTGCTGTACAGTGGCCCTTTTTGTTCTTTGCCTTGGGTTTCTCTGCCCTCCACTTTTCCTCATCTCCTTTCTGTCTTTTGCTTTTGCCTCCTTTTTGTTTCCCTCTGTCTCCCTGCATTGGTTCCCATCCCCCTGCCATATCAGTTTAAATCCTCCCCAACAGCACTAGCAAACACTCCCCCTAGGACATTGGTTCCGGTCCTGCCCAGGTGCAGGGGAGTTATCGTCGGTGTCCTAGGCCAATATTTATCCCTCAATCAACAGCTAAAAATAACAGATTATCTGGTCATTATTACATTGCCATTTGTGGGAGCTTGCTGTATGAAAGTTGGCTGCTGCATTTACACCATTAGAACAGTGACTACACTTCAAAAGTACTCCATTGTCTGTAAACTGCTTTGAGATGTCCGGTGGTCATGAAAGGGTCTAAATGCAACTGCAGGTACAGCAGGTAATCAAGAGGGCAAATGTAATGTTGGCTTTTTATTTCAAGGGGGATAGAGTACATAAGTAGGGAAGTCCTGCTCCAACTTTACAAGGCGTTGGTAAGATCACACCTTGAGTACTGTGTACAGTTTTTGTCTCCGTATTTAAAGAAGGATATACTTGCATTGGAGGCAGTTCAGAGAAGGTTCATGAAGTTGATTCCTCAGATGAAGGGGTTGTCATATGAAGAAAGGTTCAGCAGGTTGGTCCTATACACATTCGAGTTCAGAAGAATGAGAGGTGATCTTATTGAAATGTATAGGGGCCGAAATTGGTGAAGGTCAAGGGCCGCCCAAGTGCCGCACAAAGGAACACCGATGGCCGCCGAGATACCTGACGGTACTTTGGGCAGGAGTTTCGTCAAAAAAGGTCATGAAAGGACGCCCAGTGGCAAAAGAGGGACTCACGCCATCAATCTGGACGGCAGCAGGCGGGAGCTCCCAATCTCGGCGGCAAAGCCGCTTGCCGCCCAAGTGCCGCCGAGGCTGGAGTTGGTGCCCACGGAGGGTCGAAGGCCTGAGAAGAAAAGTCAATTTCCCCTCCCCAAAAAAGGGAACACCTTCAGGGGACCCAATGCAGGTAAGTCGTTGTAAGAACATTAAAAAAAAAAAATGTTCACTAACCTTTTTTTGAAGATCTTCATATCTACCGTCGGGACCAGACCAGCCACCACGCAGTGGTCCTCCCCGGTTCTGGCGCCGACTCTCACCTGCACCAATTTGGCATCTTGGCGGGCGGGAGGTCGCTTGCGCCACTCGGCCGTCTGCTGACGTCAGCGGGCGGTTCCCGGCGGTTCTCCCCTCCCGCCCGCTCCAGCCTGAGTGCAAACTGGCACTGGGCGGATCCTGGAGAGGAACGTCGGCAGATCGTGGTGGCAGTGGGCGGTAACCCTAAGCCTAACCCTAACCCACAATATTCTGAGGGGGCTTGACAGGGTAGATGCAGAGAGGATGTTTCCCCTCGTGGGGGAATCTAGAACTGGGGGCATTGTTTCAGAATAAGGGGTTGTCCATTTTAAAACAGAAACGAGGAGGAATTTCTTCTCTCAGAGTTCTCTACCCCAGAGAGCTGTGGAGGATGGGTCCTTGAATATATTTAAGGCAGAGATGGACAGATTTCTGAATGATAAGGGAGTCAAGGATTATGGGAAGTGGACCTGAGGCTAGGATCATATTGGCCATGATCTTATTGAATGGCGGAGCAGGCTCGAGGGGCCAAATGGCCGACTCCTGCTCCTATTTCCTATGTTCTTATGTACGTCTTTCTTTTCTTTTTATAGATCCTAACCTGCAAATCACTCATGAGTATCCATTTTCCTATACATAAGCAATCTGAATATCCCAATTAGATTCCACCCTGTTATGCACTCCCAATGCCAACGATTCATGCATTCCCATAGGGGTGCGGTGTGGTAGTGATTGTGTTACTGGTGGAGGAGTCTGGAAGCCTCGTCTAATGGTCCAGCATCATGGATCCAAAGCAGCTGGGGAAGATAAATTAAATAAATCTGGAATAAACTATTAACAGTAATGGTGACCATGAAACTAATGATTGTCATAAAAACCCATCAGATTCACGAATGCCCTTTAGGAAGTGGAGGAAGTGCATTCGGGAGGGCACTGAGCACCTCGAGTCTCGTCGCCGAGAGCGTGCAGAAATCAAGCGCAGGCAGGCGGAAGGAGCATGCGGCAAACCAGTCCCACCCTTTCCTTTAACCACTGTCTGTCCCACCTGTGACAGAGATTCTAATTCCCGTATTGGACTGTGCAGTCACCTGAGAACTCACTTTTAGAGTGGAAGCAA
The DNA here is from genome assembly GCF_044704955.1 of Pristiophorus japonicus. NCBI lineage: Eukaryota > Metazoa > Chordata > Chondrichthyes > Pristiophoridae > Pristiophorus > Pristiophorus japonicus. The sequence goes on from NC_091989.1 coordinate 184,082,533, forward strand.
GTCTTCCTCGATTTCGAGGGACTGCCTATGATGATTATGGTGATAATTAAGGAAGGAAATCTGCCGTCCTTAACCGGTCTGGGCCTATGCGTGACTCCAGACCCACGGCAATGTAGTTGACTCTTAACTGCCCTCTGTTATTGGTGGCTCACCACCACTTCTCAAGGACAATTAGAGATGATCAATAAATGCTAGCCTTGCCAACGATGCCCACATCCCGCGAATGAATAATAAAACAATATAGAACCCCTTGATTAGAATCCGTGCTGTATCTCAGTCTTAGATAACCATTATGGCTCCACGAATGCCTTTTGGTAGCCCCCTTATCTCTCCAAGATAAGCAATAAGACTTCTTTTTAACTTGTTCCTCCAATCTGAAATATCGTCTTCATCGAAACTAGCTGCGCGCATCCAGTTTCACCTTTTGGCTTCATGATTTAAAAACCTTAACAACACTGTCACAATGTTCAGTCCGCCCACTTCATGATCGGTGGCCTTCCAGCTTGATGGGTCTTCTCTTTCTGGGGCAGCCAGCATTTCTTTTAATACTCCTAATGCACTTTCAATTTGATTGCCGTGCAGGACCTTTTGATACCCGCCGTAAACTGCAAAATATGAATCGCTGCGATCAATCAATAATTCATTTGGTTATCCCACTTACAATCTGTGAGAGCTCATAGCGGAAATGTGTGACAACCAAAGGCTGCAGTGTTCCAGGTCATATATTTCTACTCCGCCAGCGAAAATTCATCGTGATATGTTTGTCTCGTAAGTGACTGAAGCAGCGAGTGTTTCAAGCCCACAGATTTATCTCCCTTCCTTTTTTTAAGTGCAATCATGAAAAGCTGAAATTGTTTCTGTGGTACTGTTTTAATTAATAATCTTCGGGAGATGTCCTGACTCCGTGACTGCTCATGCACAGCGCTTGTTTCTGCCTCTCTTCATCAACTGGTAATATCACAGGCCTGCTTTCAATTGGTGCTCTTCCACGCCGCTGGGTTTGGACATTGCTGCTCAGAGGCCCTGTCTTATCGATGAGGCTCAGTGAAGTATGGACGATCGGGTAGTGTAGTCACTCTCACCACTAAGTCAGAAGGTCGTGGGTTCAAACCCCACTCCAGGGACTTGAGCACAAAAATCTCGGCTGACACTCCAGTGCAGTGCTGAGGGAGTGCTGCGCTGTTGGAGGCGCCGTCTTTCAGAGGAGACGTTAAATCGAGGCCCCGTCAGCCCTCCCAGGTGGGCATAAAAGATCCCATGGCACTATTTCAAAGAAGATCGGTAGAGTTCTCCCCGGGGTGTACTGACCAATATTTATCCCTCAAACAACATCACTAAAATCAGATGGTCTCGTCATCATCACATTGCGGTTTTTGGGAGCTTGCTGTGCGCAAATTGGCTGCCGCGTTTCCCACATTACAACAGTGACTGCACTTCAAAAAGTACTTCACTGGCTGTAAAGCACTTTGGGACATCCTGAGGTTGTGAAAGGCGCTATATAAATGCAAGTCATTCTTTCTTTATAAATTGCGCATGCCCAATTTTAATCGCTCCACCATTGTCGGCCGTGTCTTCAGCTTCCTAGTCCCCCCAGGTTTGAAATTTCCTAAACTTCTCCAGTTCTCTAACTCTCTCTCTTCATCTTGAAGACACTCCTTAAAACCTGCATCTTTGACCAAGCTTTGGTCACCTGTCCTAATATCGCCTTATGTTGCTCGGTGTCAAATTTTATTTGATAACGCTCCTGTGAAGCGTCGCAGGACATCTTACTTAGTTAAAAGTGCTATATAAATGAAGGAAGAAAATTTGCAGGGCTATGGGTAAAGGGCAGGGGAGTGAGACTCGCTGAAAGTTGGGGCCAGGCTAGAGGGACCGAACGGCCACCTTTTGTGCTGTAAACATTCTATGATTCTAAATGAAAATTGTTGTTGCAGAGATAATTCTTAACCGTGCTCCTTCGTGATAGTGCCCTATATAGTTTTTAAAAATCTGCAAAATCCAATAGATGCAAAATGAGTCGGGTTCTGTTACAGACGCTCAATTTTCCCCACCTGATTCAGACAATGCCTTTTGCCCCAGCACAACGAGAGGAAGATTGGCCCAGATGGATGGCCTAGTAGTCACGGTACTGGACTACCAACCCAAAGGTTACATGGCTCCGGTCGGGGTGGAGTGTACAATGTTTCAGTATAAGAGGTGTCGCAGTTGTGGTTGGTGGACTGGCTGGGCCGGGTGCTCCTTACCTTTCTGCCGTTGCTCATTGTTCAAAGGTTTGTATGTAACCTTCAGGGCTGCTGACTTTTCAGCCAGCACGGACACGATGGGCCGAAATGGCCTCCTTCTGCGCTGTAAATTTCTATGTTTCTATGTTTCTATGTTACAAGTTCAAATCGCACCACGGTGAGTATGAAGATTGATTTAGTAAATCTGTCAATTTATAGATTGGTGTTATATATGCAGACTATAGTTATACTCTCTGTGTAGTCACTGTATAGTTGCATAAGATGGAGACTTGCTACCTGATGTACTATCAATAAGGTTTACACTGTGTATATACTATGCTGATACCACTAGAGGGTGCAACTGGCAGAGATCGGGGTTTCCTGCCCCTGTGGCAGAGGCTGTCCACCAGAGGGCACTGCAGTGGGAGACCTGAGGGTCACCTGCATAGGTGTGCAGGGTCCAGTATAAAAGGCTGCTCACCATGCTTTTGCCTCACTCTGGAGTTACAAACAAAGGACCAAGGTCACTACAGTTTGAGTAGAACACATTGCCTCGTGGAGTACATCACAGGTACATCACAGACATAAAAATTGGCACCGTGAAAGTTACTAGATTGCTTTGCAAAACCCAACTATTTCCTACAGTGTCTACACTTCAAAAGTATTTGATTAGCTGTGAAGTGCTTTGGGACATCATGAGGTCATGAAAGGATCTTTGATTCCTGATGATGAGAAGGTGTCCTATGAGTATATTGGGCCTATAATCTCTGGAGTTTAGAAGAATGAGAGGCGATCTCATTGAAACATACAAGATTGTGAGGGATAGTGAGAGGGAAGATGCTGAGAGGGTGTTTCTCCTGGCTGGGGAATCTGGAACTAGGGGGCATAGTCTCAGGATAAGGGGTTGGCCATTTAAGATCGAGATGAGGAGGAATTTCTTCACTCAGAAGGTCGTGAATCTTTGGAATTCTCTGCTCCAGAGAGCTGTGGATGCTGAATCATTGAGTATATTCAAGACTGAGATTGATAAATTTTTGGAATCTAGGGGTATGGGGTTCGGGCGGGAAAGTGGAGTTGAGGTCGATGATCAGCCATGATGTTATTGAATGACGGAGCAGGCTCGAGGGGCCGTATGGTCTACTCCTGCTCCAATTCTGATGCTATGTTTTCCTTTGTCACTAATGTTCTTCACTTTGGCCTACATGTGACTCCTATCCCACACCCCATCGTCAACTCTTAATGCCCTCATTAGGTTTCGACAAAAATAATTCAGCCCACATCCCCAGAGCAAATGTTTAAAAATGCTTTAGGAAAGGGCCGTTATTTCTAGGTCTGCGCCCCTTTGATAATTCTCTCTGCCCAACCAGGCAGCCATCACTCCATACCCTCACTGACCTTCTCCATCCACAAATGCATGTAGTTGTCACTTGAACCAATTTATAATGTCAATTGTGACAGGGGAACAAGGCCAGATATGTAAAAGCAAATGTTTTTACCTCCATGTTGCAGTTGGGACCTCTGTGTGTGTGTGTCTGTGTGTGTGTGTGTGTGTGTGTGTGTCTGTGTGTGTGTGTGTGTGTGTGTCTGTGTGTGTGTGTGTGTGTCTGTGTGTGTGTGTGTCTGTGTGTGTGTGTGTGTGTGTGTGTCTGTGTGTGTGTGTGTGTGTCTGTGTGTGTGTGTGTGTGTTATTTAGGTCCCTAAACTTCCTGCAGGACACAAAGGTAACATGATAATCATTATTTTTAAAAAACAACAACAACTTAGATTTATATAACATAGTGAACCGTCCCAAGGTTATTCACAGGAGTATTAGGACATTTTAAAAATAGACACCAAGGCACATAAGAGGATATTAGGGCAGGTGACCAAAGGCTGGGTCAAAGAGGTAGGTTTTAAGGAGCGTCTTGAAGGAGGAGAGAGAGGTAGAGAGGTGGAGAGGTTTAGGCAGGGAGTTCCAGAGCTTGGGGCCCAGGCAACAGAAGGCACGGCCACCAATGGTGGAGCGATTATAATCAGGGATGCTTCAGTACCGCGGAATTAGAGAAGCGCAGACATCTTGGGGGGTTGTGGGGCTGGAGGAGATTACAGAGATAGAGAGGGGCGAGGGTCATGGAGGGATTTGAAAATAAGGATGAGAATTTTGAAATCGAGGCGTTGCTTACCCGAAAGCCAATGTAGGTCAGCGAGCACAGGGGGTGATGGGTGAGCGGGACTTGGTGAGAGTTAGGACACGGGCAGCTACATTTTGGATCATATCTAATTTACGTAGTGTAGAATGTGGGAGACCAGCCAGGAGTGCGTTGGAATAGTCAAGTCTAGAGGCAGCAAATAACAACAAAATAACAAATACAATTACGTGGATAGACTGGAGAAGCTGGGGTTGTTCTTGGACCAAAGAAGGTAAAGAAGAGATTTGATCGAGGTGTTTAAAATCATGATGGGTTTAGATTGAGTAAATAAAGTGAAACAGTTTCCACTGGCTGATAACCAGAGGGCACAGATTTAAGGCGATTGGCAAAAGAACCAGAGACGACAGGAGGAAAAACTTTTTAATGCAACAAGTGGTTAGTGTTATGTATGAAGAAAGAGTCTGACTGAACACTATGGGCTCAAAGTAAAGTGTGACCGTAGTCTTTTATTTGCAGGTCTCCAGGGTGCCTCTCCAACCTGTGAGGCCTCCTTAAGTACCCGTGCTCCCAAGGAATTATGGGATCCCTTGGGTCTCCAGGGAATGAGCCCTCTGGTGGCTGTACAGGGTACATATATAACAGTTAGGATCTGGAATGCGCTGCCTGATAGGGTGGTGGAAACAGATTCAATAGTAGCCTTCAAAAAGGAACTGGATAAATAGTTGAAGGAGAAACAATTTCAGCGATACGGGGAAAGAGCGAGGGAGTGGGACTGACTGGATTGCTCTTTGAAAGAGACTTGATGGGCCGAATGGCCTCTGTTTGTGCTGTACTAGTCTATGATTCTAATAGGGTATAGGGGGAGGCCATATTTTCCAATGTAACATGGGTAAGAACGACTTCCATTTTTAGTTTCTTGTCACAGATCAGATTGTTTGCCATGCTGCTAACTTCTCATGGCTGAAATGCCCAGGATGAAATGAGCATTTTTCTCAATGCCAGCTCGGCTCAGTTGCTAACACTTTCGCCGCTAAATGAAAGCTCCGCTCTCGGGCCGAGATGAGGAGAAACTTCTTCACTCAGAGAGTTGTGAACCTGTGGAATTCTCTACCACAGAAAGTTGTTGAGGCCAGTTCGTCAGTTATATTCAAAAGGGAGTTAGATGTGGCCCTTAAGGCTAAAGGGATCAAGGGCTATCGAGAGAACGCAGGAATGGGGTACTGAAGTTGCATGATCAGCCATGATCATATCGAATGGTGGTGCAGGCTCGAAGGGACAAATGGCCTACTCCTGCACCTATTTTCTATGCTTCTATGTTTCTATGTTAATCTTGGCTGACATTTCAGTGCAATACTGAAGGGGTGCTGCCCTGTCTAAAGTGCCATCTATCGGACGAGACCTTAAACCGAGCCGCTATTTGTCTGTTTTATTGGTACGACATCCATTAAAGATCCCGTGGCCTTGAGAAGCGCGTGGAGTTTGCCTAGTGTCCGGACCTACAGTTCTCCCTCCTGCAAAAAGAACAGCTACTGATGATTTATCATATAGTTGTTTGTGGAAGCCTGCTGTGCACAAAATTGCTGATGTATTCATCCAGGTAATGACAGTGATTACACCTCAAAGCAACTCATTATATGCAAAGTGTTTCTATGATTCTATTACGTGTTTGAACAAGAAAAAGTGTAATGAGTGTGGAAACGGCACTAATTGCGTTTCATTCAGGGAGCTGGCATAGGCAGTCTCTGCCCGCAACAACAACAACCTGTATTTATATAGCACCTTTAACCTAGTGAAACATCCCAAGGTGCTTCACAGGAGTGATACAAGACAAAAATTTGACACCGAGCCACTTAGGAGTAATTAGGGCAAGTGACCAAAAGCTTAGTCAAAGAGGTAGATTTTAAGGAGCGGTCTTGAAGGAGTAAAGAGAGGTGGAGAGGCGGAGAGGTTTAGCGAGGGAGTTCCAGAGCTTGGGGCCCAGGCAGCTGAAGGCACGGCCACCAATAGCTGAGCGATTATAATCAGGGATGCTCAAGAGGGCAGAATTAGAGGGGCGCAGACATCTCGGGGAGTTGTGGGGTTGCTGAAGGAGATTACAGAGATAGAGAGGGGTGAGGCCATGGAGGAATTTGTAAATAAGGATGAGAATTTTGAAATCGAGGAGTTGTTTAACCTGCAGCCAATGTAGGTCACCCGCACAGACCTCAAAAAGCATTTCCTGTTGCAGAATTTCTATGCATGTTTAATTAATATCATAGATTTTCCAGAGTGAAGTGTTCAATAGCATTGTCACATTTAATCTTACAGGAAAGTGATGTTCCTGCGAAAATTAATAATTCCAAGAGCCCCCGGTGTTTAGATTGAGGATTTGTCCACTAATGAGGTACAGGTACAGCATTGAGAACCTGAAGCCTCGGGACCGAGGACGCTCCGGATTTTGTCTATTTATTGATTTTGGAATGCCTTTCCAAAGTCCCGTGTCCAGAAACGCCTGGGCTGAGGTAGGTAGGAGAGGAGGGGGTGGAGGGGAGTCGAGCGGCTGAGCAGCAGCGGGTGGGGGGGGCGGGGGGGCAGAGGGGGTCGGCCCAAGGCGGGTGAGGGGTCGCCCCGAGGCGGGGAGGATCGGCCCAAGGCGGGGAGAGGTCGACGGGAACCCAAGGCGGGGGAGGGGTCGGCCCGAGGCAGGGGAGGGGTCGGCCCGAGGCAGTGGGGGAGAGGTCGGTGGGGGCCCGGATTCCGGACATTTTCACAGGAGTGATGGGTGAGCGGGACTTGGTGCGAGTTAGGACACAGGCTGCCGAGTTTTGGATCACCTCTAGTTTACGTCGGGTAGAATGTGGGAGGCCAGCCGGAAGTGCATTGGAATAGTCAAGTCGAGAGTTAACAAAGACATTGATGAGGGTTTCAGCAGTGGTTGGGCTGAGGCAAGGGTGGAGATGGGCGGTGTTACAGAGGTGGAAAGAAGCGGTCTTAGTTATGCAGTGGATATATGGTCGGAGCTCATTTCAGGGTCAAACATGACACCAAGGTATCGAACAGTGTGGTTCAGCCTCAGACAAAGTTGGGAAGCGGAATGGAGTCAGTGGCTCAGGAACGGAGTTTGTGGCAGGGGCCGAAAACAATGGCTTCGGTCTTCCCAATATTCAATTGGAGAAAATATCTGTTTATCCAGAAATGGATGTCGGACAAGCAGTCTGACAATTTAGTGACTGTGGAGGGGTCGAGAGAAGTGGTGGTGAGGTAGAGCTGGGTGTCATCAGCGTACATGTGGAAACTGACGCTGCCTTTTCAGATGATGTCGCCAAGGGGCAACATGTAGATGAGAAATAGAAGGGGGCAAGGATAGATCTTTGGGGACACCAGAGGTAACGATGCAGGGGGCGGGAAGAGAAGCCATTGCAGGTGATTCTTTGGCTACGATAAGAATGGAACCAGGCGAGTGCAGTCCCACCCAGCTGGATGCCGGTGGAGAAGCGTTGGAGGAGGATAGAATGGTCAACGATTCAAAGGCTGCAGACAGGTCGAGAAGGATGAGGAGGGATGCTCAAGAGGCCAGAATTGGAGGAGTGCAGATATCTGGGGAGTTGTGGGGCTGGAGAAGATTACAGAGATAGGGAGGGGCGAGGCTATGGAGGGATTTGTAAACAAGGATGAGAATTTTAAAATTTAAATAAACTTCTTACTGCCTGTACATAACTATTTAAGAAGCTCTGCTGATGTCAGGCAAATCCTCTTCTTCAAGCACTCAATCAGTAGTTCACAGCACGTTACAGTGTGACTACCTCAGTGATGAGATTCTGGGTCTAACGATTAACAATTAGGAGCCAGTTGTTCAGTTCAGATTTCCTATTTTCTTTAACTATGTTGGTTACTTCGCTTTTTGGTTTTAACACCCATCACACATAGCGGGCAGATCATGTCAACACCAACTATACGCAGTGAGGGCTGTAATATGTAGAGACGCCAGGGATTGAACAGAAATCTCTCATTACTGTACTTTTAAAAATTCATTTGTGGGATGTGGGCTTCACTGGCAAGGCCGGCATTTATTGCCCATCCCTAATTGGCCTCAAGAAGGTGGTGGTGAGCTGCCTTCTTGAACCGCTGCAGTCCGTGTGGTGAAGGTACTCCACAGTGCTGACTTTGTTGTCATGGTTTGATATAACTGAGTGTCTCCCGGGGCCATTTCAGAGTCAACCACGTTGCTGTGGGTCTGGAGTTACATGTAGGCCAAATCAGGAGAGGGCAGCAGATTTCCTTCCCTAAAGGTCCTTAGTGAACCAAATGGGTTTTTACGATAATCTGGTAGTTTCATGGTCACCATTACTGATACTAGCTTTTTATTCCAGATTTATCCCATGGTGGGATTTGAACTCATGTCTGCTGGATCATTAGTCCCAGCCTCTCCATTATTCGTCTAGTAACATAGCCACTGCGCTACCCTTCCTGGTTTTGGCTACTGGATATATCACATGCCTTCATGTAATCCTCCTTTACTTCAGAATCAAGCAGCCGAACAGATTTATTAACTGGTAAGTAGATAAGTGAGTCAAATCAAAGGCACCCCATAGATTTATGGTAGTTACAGCCGTAATGATGCCTTTTTAAAAGACAGGAAAGTCACAGTCATGTAAGCTGTGCTAAACTGTGGTGTGAATTGGAATAGAGACAAGACAGGGGAATTTTAACTCCTTCCGTTGGAAACCAGGCAGAATGGGAGCGAAATCATAGAATTATATGGAAAATTACAGCACAGAAGGAGGCCATTCGGTCCATCATGTCTGCATCGGTCGAAAGAGAGCTACCCAGCCTAATCCCACCTTCCAGTTCTTGGTCCGTAGCCCTGTAGGTTACGGCACTTCAAGTGCACATCCAAATACTTTATAAATGCGATGAGGGTTTCTGCCTCTACCATCCTTTCAGGCAGTGAGTTCCAGACCCCCACCATCCTCTGGGTGGTATTTCTCCAGCGACTTGAGGTGTCTACTGTACATGGTCCATGTCTCTGAGCCATACAGGAGGGCGGGTATTACGTCAGCCCTGTAGACCATGAGCTTGGTGGTGGATTTGAGGGCCTGGTCTTCGAACACTCTTTTCCTCAGGCGGCCGAAGGCTGCACTGGCGCACTGGAGGCGATGTTGAATCTCGTCGTCAATGCCTGCCCTTGTTGATAAGAGGTATGGGAAATGGTCCACGTTGTCCAGGGCCGCACTGTGGATCTTGATAACTGAGGAGCAATGCTATGTGGCATCAAGCGCAGGCAGCGGAAAGAGCGTGCGTCAAACCTGTCCCACCCTCCATTACCCTCAACGACTATCTGTCCCACCTGTGACAGGGACTGTGGCTCTTGTATTGGACTGTTCAGTCACCTAAGGACTCATTTTAATAGTGGAAGCAAGTCTTCCTCGATCCTGAGAGACTACCTATGATGATGTTGAGACTCGGGGTGAGAATAATTCTCCTCAACTCCCCTCTGATCCTTCCACCAGTTACTTTAAATCTAGGCCCCCTGGTTATTGACCTCTGTGCTGAGGGAAATAGGTTCTTCCTCTCCGCTCTATCGAAAAGCCTCATAATTTTATATACGTCAATGAAGTCTTCCCTCAGCCTTCTCTGTTCCAAAGAAAACAATCCCAGCCTATCCAGTCTTTCCTCATAGCTAAAATGTTCCAGTCCTGACAACATCCTTGTAAATGTCCTCTGCACCCTCGCTGGTGCAATCACATCTTTCCTGCAAAGGCAGAGTTCATTAGCCATTTTATTACCGTTTCCTCGGGAGGTTGAGGAAACGGTCCATCTCAGGGAAATTGGGATCCTGCTACATTTTCTTTAATTCATTCATGGGATGTGGGCGTCACTGACAAGGCTGGCATTTATTACCCATCCCACAGAGGTATCCAGAGTTATTTTAGTGGCATTTCTATAGTGTCTTTTGCAACCTCAGGAAGTCTCGAAACGCTTTACAGCCAATGAATTACTCTTGGATTGTAGCCACTGTGAAAATGCAGGGAAATGCGGCACACAATTTGTGCACAGCATGGTCCCATGAATAGCAATGAGATAATCAGCAGATCAGCTTGGGGATTTTTTCTAGGGATGTCGGTTGAGGGATAAATATTGATCCAGGACACCAGGGCAATCTCACCTGCTTTTTTGCAAAATAGCGCAGTGGGATCGGATCTGAGAGGACAGACGGGGCCTCGGTTTAACGTCTCATCCAAAAGACGACACCTCCGACAGTGTAGTGCTCCCTCAGTTCTGCCCCTCTGACAGTGCAGTGCTCCCTCATTACTGCCCCTCTGGCAGTGTGGTGCTCCCTCAGTACTGCCCCTCCGACAGTGCAGCACTACCTCAGTACCGCCCCTCTGACAGTGCGGCACTCCCTCAGTACCGTCCCTCCGATACTGCAGCGCTCCCTCAGTACTGTACCTCCGACAGTGCAGCACTCCCTCAGCACTGCCCCTCCGACAGTGCGGCGCTCCCTCAGTACTGCCCCTCCGACAGTGCGGCGCTCCCTCAGTACTGCCCCTCCGACAGTGCGGCGCTCCCTCAGTACTGTCCCTCCGACAGTGCAGCACTCCCTCAGTACTGTCCCTCTAACAGTGCGGCGCTCCCTCAGCATTGCCCCTCAAACAGTGCAGCGCTCCATCAGAACGGCCTCCGATACTGCAGCGCTCCCTCAGTACGACACATCCGACAGTGTGACACTCCCTCAGTACTGCCCTCCAACAGTGCAGCATTCCCTCAGTGCTGCCCCTCCAACAGTGCGACGCCCCCTCAGTACTGCGCCTCTGAAAGTGCAGCGCTCCCTCAGTACTGTCCCTCTAACAGTGCAGCGCTCCCTCAGTACTGCCCTCCAACAGTGCAGCATTCCCTCAGTACTGCCCCTCCAACAGTGCGACGCCCCCTCAGTACTGCGCCTCTGAAAGTGCAGCGCTCCCTCAGTACTGTCCCTCTAACAGTGCAGCGCTCCCTCAGCACTGCCCCTCCGACAGTGCGGAGCTCCCTCAGTACTGTCCTTCCGACAGTGTAGTGCTCCCTCGGGACTGCCCCTCCGACAGTGCGGCACTCCATCAGAACACTCTCCGACAGTGCAGCGCTCCCTCAGTACTACACCTCCGACAGTGCGACACTCCCTCAGCACTGCCCCTCCGACAGTGCGGCACTCCCCCAGTATCGCGCCTCCAACAGTGCAGCGTGCCCTCAGTACTGCCCCTCCAACAGTGTGGCGCTCCCTCAGTACTGCCCCTCCGACAGTGCAGTGCTCCCTCAGTACTGCCCCTCCAACAATGTGGCGCTCCTTCAGTACTGCCCCTCCGACAGTGCAGCACTCCCTCAGGACCGCCCCTCCATCAGTGCGATGCTCCCTCAGTACTGCCCCTCCAACAGTGCAGCGCTACCTCAGTACTGCCCCTCCGACAGTGCAGCAGTCCCTCAGCACCGCCCCTAACAGTGCGGCGCTCCCTCAGTACTGCCCCTCCGACAGTGCAGCGCTTCCTCAGTACTGCCCCTCCGACAGTGCAGTGCTCCCTCAGTACTGCCCCTCCATCAGTGCGGTGCTCCCTCAGTACTGCCCCTCCAACAATGTGGCGCTCCCTCAGTACTGCCTCTCCAACAGTGCAGCGCTCCCTCAGCACCACCACTCCGACAGTGCAGCACTCCCTCAGCACTGCCCCTCAAACAGTGCGGCGCTCCCTCAGTACTGCCCCTCCATCAGTTCGGAGCTCCCTCAGTACTGTCCCTCCAACAGTGTGGCGCTCCCTCAGTACTGCCCCTCTGACAGTGTGGCGCTCCCTCTGTACCGCCCCTCCGACAGTGCGGCACTCCCTCAGTACTGCCTCTCCAACAGTGCAGCGCTCCCTCAGCACCGCCACTCCAACAGTGCGGCGCTCCCTCAGTACTACCCCTCCATCAGTTCGGAGCTCCCTCAGTACTGTCCCTCTGACAGTGTGTCGCTCCCTCAGTACTGCCCCTCCGACAGTGCGGTGCTCATTCAGTACTGCCCCTCCAACAGTGCGGAGCTCCCTCAGTACTGTCCATCCGATAGTGTAGTGCTCCCTCAGGACTGGCCCTCAAACAGTGCGGCACTCCATCAGAACACCCTCCGACAGTGCAGCGCTCCCTCAGTACTACACCTCCGACAGTGCGACACTCCCTCAGTACTACACCTCTGACGGTGCGACACTCCCTCAGTACTGCCCCTCCGACAGTGCGGCACTCCCCCAGTATTGCGCCTCCGACAGTGCAGCGCGCCCTCAGTACTACCCCTCCAACAGTGCGGCGCTCCCTCAGTACTGCCCCTCCAACAGTGTGGTGCTCCCTCAGTACTGCCGCTCTGAAAGTGCGGCGCTCCCTCAGTACTGCCCCTCCATCAGTGCGGTGCTCCCTCAGTACTGCCCCTCCAACAATGTGGCGCTCCCTCAGTACTGCCTCTCCAACAGTGCAGCGCTCCCTCAGCACCACCACTCCGACAGTGCAGCACTCCCTCAGCACTGCCCCTCAAACAGTGCGGCGCTCCCTCAGTACTGCCCCTCCATCAGTTCGGAGCTCCCTCAGTACTGTCCCTCCAACAGTGTGGCGCTCCCTCAGTACTGCCCCTCTGACAGTGTGGCGCTCCCTCTGTACCGCCCCTCCGACAGTGCGGCACTCCCTCAGTACTGCCTCTCCAACAGTGCAGCGCTCCCTCAGCACCGCCACTCCAACAGTGCGGCGCTCCCTCAGTACTACCCCTCCATCAGTTCGGAGCTCCCTCAGTACTGTCCCTCTGACAGTGTGTCGCTCCCTCAGTACTGCCCCTCCAACAGTGCGGAGCTCCCTCAGTACTGTCCATCCGACAGTGTAGTGCTCCCTCAGGACTGGCCCTCAAACAGTGCGGCACTCCATCAGAACACCCTCCGACAGTGCAGCGCTTCCTCAGTACTACACCTCCGACAGTGCGACACTCCCTCAGTACTGCCCCTCCGACAGTGCGGCACTCCCCCAGTATTGCGCCTCCGACAGTGCAGCGCGCCCTCAGTACTACCCCTGCAACAGTGCGGCGCTCCCTCAGTACTGCCCCTCCGACAGTGCAGCGCTTCCTCAGTACTGCCCCTCCGACAGTGCAGTGCTCCCTCAGTACTGCCCCTCCATCAGTGCGGTGCTCCCTCAGTACTGCCCCTCCAACAATGTGGCGCTCCCTCAGTACTGCCTCTCCAACAGTGCAGCGCTCCCTCAGCACCACCACTCCGACAGTGCAGCACTCCCTCAGCACTGCCCCTCAAACAGTGCGGCGCTCCCTCAGTACTGCCCCTCCATCAGTTCGGAGCTCCCTCAGTACTGTCCCTCCAACAGTGTGGCGCTCCCTCAGTACTGCCCCTCTGACAGTGTGGCGCTCCCTCTGTACCGCCCCTCCGACAGTGCGGCACTCCCTCAGTACTGCCTCTCCAACAGTGCAGCGCTCCCTCAGCACCGCCACTCCAACAGTGCGGCGCTCCCTCAGTACTACCCCTCCATCAGTTCGGAGCTCCCTCAGTACTGTCCCTCTGACAGTGTGTCGCTCCCTCAGTACTGCCCCTCCGACAGTGCGGTGCTCATTCAGTACTGCCCCTCCAACAGTGCGGAGCTCCCTCAGTACTGTCCATCCGATAGTGTAGTGCTCCCTCAGGACTGGCCCTCAAACAGTGCGGCACTCCATCAGAACACCCTCCGACAGTGCAGCGCTCCCTCAGTACTACACCTCCGACAGTGCGACACTCCCTCAGTACTACACCTCTGACGGTGCGACACTCCCTCAGTACTGCCCCTCCGACAGTGCGGCACTCCCCCAGTATTGCGCCTCCGACAGTGCAGCGCGCCCTCAGTACTACCCCTCCAACAGTGCGGCGCTCCCTCAGTACTGCCCCTCCAACAGTGTGGTGCTCCCTCAGTACTGCCGCTCTGAAAGTGCGGCGCTCCCTCAGCACTGCCCCTCCGACAGTGCGGTGCTCCCTCAGTACTGCCCCTCCAACAATGTGGCGCTCCCTCAGTACTGCCCCTCCGACAGTGCAGCACTCCCTCAGGACCACCCCTCCATCAGTGCGGTGCTCCCTCAGTACTGCCCCTCCAACAGTGCAGCGATACCTCAGTACTGCCCCTCCGACAGTGCAGCACTCCCTCAGCACCGCCCCTCCGACAGTGCAGCACTCCCTCAGCACCGCCCCTCCGACAGTGCGGCGCTCCTGCGGGACCCACATTGGAAGTTTGGTTGCTGCCTCCTGGTGTTCCACCCCTTCAATATTCCCAAACCCCTCTTGACGATTTACCCGATTCCTGGGCCCAGTGGCTGCGTATTATGCATTGTATCAGCCATGGCTTGGTAGGTAACACTCTCGCCTCTGAGTCAGGAGATTGTGGGTTCAAGTCCCACTGTCGTGACTTGAGCATAAAAATTTATGGCTGGTATGCCAGTGCAGTGCTGAGCGAGTGCGACAGAGGTGCCGTCTTTCAGATGAGATGTTAAACTATGTCTGCTCTCTCAAGTGGATGCAAAAGATCCCACAGGCACTATTTTGAAGAAGAGCAGGGGAGTTATCCCCGGTGTGCTGGCCAATATTTATCCCTCACTCACCATCACAAAAAATCAGGTTATCCGGTCATTATCACATTGCTGTGTGTGGGAGCTTGCTGTGCGCAAATTGGGCTGCCGCGTTTCCCACATTACAACAGTGACTACACTCCAAAAGTAATTAATTGGCTGAAAGTGCTTTGAGATGTCTGGTGATTGTGAAAGGCTCTATATAAATGTAATTCCTTCACTCTCGTGGTTTGTCCATCGACAGACTCGCACTGCTCCATCTCTCTCTCTGATAGCTTCAGGTGGACTCTTCAACTTGGATCGGACAGGCTAACAACTACTTTCCAAAAATGTGGGAAACGCAGCAGCCAGGCTCAGGGGAACACCATGACCTCCAAGTCACACACCATCCTGACTTAGAAATATATCGGTCGTTCCTTCATCGTCGCTGGGTCCAAATCCTGGAACTCCCTCCCTCACAGCACTGTGGGAGAATCTTCACCACACGGACTGCAGCGGTTCAAGAAGGCAGTTCACCATCACCTTCTCAAAGGCATTTAGGGATGGGCAATAAATGCTGGCTTTGCCAGTGTCATGTATGTACATGCTGTTTGTAGCCACCAGATGGTGTCATTGTCGGAGGCCACTGAGCAGCGCGCACATGGTGCTGCTCTGGTATAAAAGGCCAGCCATTTTGTGAGCCAAGCACTTTAGAAAGAAATAAAGCAGAGCCAAGGTTGAACCTTGTTCAGTTAAACAGGACTCAGTCTGTACCTTTAGTGCATACATAACAGCCAGCGATGCCCGCATCCCATGAACGAATAATAAAACAACCCTAACTCTGTCATGTATCTTACATTATTATATATAACTGTATCTTAACATGCTACACATGACTGTAATAAGATATGACCTGTAACCACCAGCATACCTTACCACCAGGGGTGCACTTGCAAGAGACAGGTATATAAGGACAGGTCTCAGGCAAGTGCAGCATTCCAGAGCTGTGAAATAAAGGTGCAGGTCCAGAGTGACCTTAACTTCACTACATGCCTCGTGTGAATCTGTACTGAGGGGACAGGACTTTACAGTGGCGACGGGTTACGGGATTACAGAATCCACAGAATGGCGAACAACGGATCAGATGAAAAGTACAATGCGGGAGACAATTGGGAGGACTTTATAGAAAGGCTCCAGCAAAGCTTTGTAACCAAAGACTGGTTAGGCGACATTACGGCAGACAAGAGAAGAGCCCATCTCTTAACCAGCTGTGGCTCGAAAACATATGCTTTAATGAATGATATGTTGGCACCCGAGAAACCAGCAAGCAAGTCGTTTGAAGAATTGAGCACACTGGTAAGAGACCACCTGAAGCCAGCGAGCAGCTTACAAATGGCCAGACACAGGTTCTACAACTACAGACGCTGTGTGGGCCAGAGCATACCCGACTTTGTGGCGGAACTTCGGAGGTTGGCTAGTTTATGTGAGTTCTCCGATGAACTGAGGAGAGAAATGCTGAGAGACTTTTTCATTGAAGGTATAGGCCACGCAGGCATATTCCGAAATCTCATAGAGACCAAGAACCTGACTTTAGAGGCAGCAGCACTGGTTGCACAGACATTCTTGGTAGGGGAAGAAGAAACAAGGTTGATTTACAATGCAGGTACGACAACTAACGAAATAATGGAACAAGGAGTTCACAGCATTAGAAAAGCTGCTACCCCCACACACAGACAAAACCGGGAGAACAGGCTTTCGACAGCAAGCAGTGGCAACAGAAACCATCAAGGGCCACAGGAACGGCCGTTCACACCTCATCAACCCACAATGCGAGCAATCAACTACAAACTGAGAGAAGCTCAAGAGAGATCAGCCAGACGCAGCTCATTCTTTGCAAGCAGTCTGTGCTGGAGGTGTGGGGGTGGGCACTCGTCAAGGGAATGTCGATTTCAGCAGGATGTTTGCAGGAACTGTGAATATACAGGGCATTTGGCCGGGATGTGCAAAAAAACGGCAGCTCGGCTGGTATACGAATCAGATGGGTCGGAAAGCGGACCAGAAGACGGTGGGGACAGTACCTGGGACACCGATGTACAGCGGGTCAACATGATCAATGGCCGCTGCTCCTACAACAGGACGCCTCTTATAATAATGAGGGTCCTACTCAACGGGATATCTGTCAACATGGAGCTGGATACGGGAGCAATTCAATCTCTCATGGGCACTCAACAATTTGAACAACTGTGGCTGCATAAAAGAGATAGACCAAAACTCACAAGGGTCGACACCAAACTAAGGACCTATACCAAAGAAATCATACCAGTCCTCGGCAGCGCCATGCTCTCTGTCACACACAAAGGGACAGTGAACCGACTTCCCCTGTGGATTGTCCCCAGAGACCCCCCAGCACTGCTGGGGAGAAGCTGGCTGGCAAAACTAAACTGGAAATGGGATGATGTCCATGCCATGTCATTAGAGGAACGGACCTCCTGCTCAACAGTTATAAAGTGATTTGAACGTCTCTTTCAGCCAGGTGTGAGCACTTTCAAAGGGGCCAAAGTCAAAATCTACATCACACAGGATGCTAGACCAGTCCATCACAAGGCCAGAGCTGTACCCTATGTGATGAGGGAAAAGATTGAACACAAACTAGACAGGCTTCTGCGGGAAGGCATTATATCACCTGTGGAATTTAGCGACTGAGCAAGTCCCATCGTCCCAGTCATGAAGCCTGATGGATCCGTATGAATCTGTGGGGACTACAAGTCTACCATAAACATAAGCTGCCCAGAGCGGAGGACTTATTTGCCACACTGGCTGGAAGTAAACTTTTCTCAAAATTAGACCTCACATCTGCGTATATGATGCAAGAATTGACCGAGGATTCCAAGCTACTCACCACCATCAACACACATCGAGGCCTTTTCATGTACAATTGATGCCCATTCGGCAACAGGTCGGCAGCTGCCATATTCCAGCGCAACATGGAGAGTCTGCTCAAGTCCATCCCAGGGACGGTTGTATTTCAAGACGACATACTTATCACGGGCAGGAACACCGACTCCCATCTCCGTAATTTGGAGGAAGTACTAAAGCGGTTGGATCGGGTAGGCTACGAGTCAAGAAATCCAAGTGCCTGTTTCTCGCACCCAAGGTTGAATTTTTGGGCAGAAGGATTGCCGCTGATGGAATCCGCCCAACAGAGTCCAAAACAGAAGCAATTCGCCTGGCACCCAGGCCCCGGAATGTCTCAGAACTACGCGCCTTTCTCGATCTACTCAATTACTTTGGGAACTTTATGCAGAACTTAAGCACGCTGCTGGAGCTTCTCCACGTACTACTCAAGAAGGGGTGCGATTGGTTTTGGGGGGACGCCCAGGAACGCGCCTTCAATAAGGCACGCAACCTTCTGTGTTCCAACAGTGTTTTGACTTTCTTTGATCCAGGTAAAAAGCTAGTTCTCACATGCGATGCGTCAGCGTATGAGGTCGGGTGCGTTTTGCAACATGTCAATAGTGCGGGCAAATTACAACCCATAGCTTATGCCTCCAGGTCACTTTCGAGGGCGGAGCGCGGGTACGGAATGGTAGAGAAGGAGGCGCTCGCGTGCGTGTACGGTGTCAAAAAGATGCACCAATACCTTTTCGGAGCCAAATTCGCGTTAGAAACCGACCACAAGCCCCTCATGTCCCTCCTATCCGAGAGCAAGGCAATAAACGACAACGCCTCGGCACGAATTCAATGGTGGGCACTCCTGCTGGCGTCCTACGACTACACCATAAGGCACAGACCAGGCACAGACAACTGTGCCGACACGCTCAGCAGGCTCCCCCTGGCGACCATGGAAGGGTCTGATGAACAGGACTATGAGATAGTCATGGCAATCAATGCCTTTGAGTCCACAGGTTCGCCCATGACAGCTCGCCAAATCAGAGCCTGGATGGCCAGTGGCCCCACGTTATCCTTAGTAAAGGATGTGTCCTAACCGGTGACTGGGCAGAGGCTCACGATGCCTGCCCCGAGGAATTAAAACCCTTTCACAGGCGCATGCATGAGCTATCACTACAATCAGACTGCCTGATGTGGGGCAGCCGAGTAGTCATGCCTCTGCGAGGCAGAGAGGCATTTGTCCGGGAGCTCCACCGCGAGCACCCAGGGATCGTTCTCATGAAGGCCATAGCCAGGTCCCACGTCTGGTGGCCTGGTATTGACGCGGATTTGGAGCTCTGCGTCCGAAGGTGCACCATTTGTGCCCAACTCAGCAATGCCCCCAGGGAGGCTCCACTGAGCCACTAGCCCTGGCCTACCAAACCATGGTCGCGGGTGCACGTAGACTATGCGGGCCCATTTATGGGCAAAATGTTCCTCGTAGTTGTAGATGCATTTTCAAAGTGGATCGAATACTCCATTTTAAACTCGAGCACAACCTCCACCACTGTGGAGAGCCTCGCAACCATGTTTGCAACGCACGGAATCCCTGACATATTAGTCAGTGACAATGATCCGTGCTTCACCAGCGCAGAATTCCAAGACTTTATAATTGACCACGGCATAAATCACGTCAAGACGGCACCGTTCAAGCCGGCCTCCAACGGCCAGGCGGAGAGAGCAATGCAAATCATTAAACAAGGCATGCTTAAAATCTAAGGTCCCACACTGCAGGGTCGCCTGTCGCGACTGCTGCTGGCATACAGATCTCGTCCGCACTCACTGACTGGGATCCCCCCCTGCGCAACTGTTGATGAAAAGGACTTTAAAAACAAGGCTCTCATTAATCCTCCCAGACATGCACGAAATCATTGAAGCAAAGCGCCGTAAGCTGACTGAGTACCATGACAGAAATTTGAGGGGGTGATGGAATGAGATAGGGGACAAAGTGTTTGTACTAAACTATGGCAGGGGTCCCAAATGGCTTGCAGGGACAGTAGCGGGCAAGGAAGGAAACAGGCTACTGGTAGTACAAATGGACAATGGCAAAACCTGCCGGAGGCATGTAGACCAAGTCAAAAGCAGATTTACCAACAACACTGCGGAACCAGAGGCAGACTACAATGTGGAACTCGCACCACACCTGGTGGACAGACAGAGGGAACAACCTGAGGAAAGGACAATCCCAACAGACAGCCCAGGCGAGTCAATAACAATCATACCAATCGAAACAGACAGCCCAGGTGAGATACCAGCAACCACACCCAAAGAAAAACAGACACCAAGGAAAACAACTGAACCACAACTCAGACGCTCCACACGAGAGCGTAGACCACCTGAGAGACTGAACCTATAAAGACAATAAGACCTTGGGGGAGGGTGATGTCATGTATCTTACATTATTATATATAACTGTATCCCAACATGCTGTACATGACTGTATTAAGATATGACCTGTAACCACCAGCATACCATACCACCGGGGGTGCACTTGCAAGAGACAGGCATATAAGCACAGGTCTCAGGCAAGTGCAGCATTCCAGAGCTGTGAAATAAAGGTGCAGGTCCAGAGTGACCTTGACTTCACTACATGCCTCGCGTGAATCTGTACTGAGGGGACAGGACTTTACAAACTCCCTTGCAATAAAGGCTCGGTCACCATTTTCCTTTCGAAATGCATGCTGTATCTGCATGTCAACTTTCTGTGGTCTGTCTACAAGGCATTCAACTCCTTCTGAACAGCAGCAATAGCCCTGACCGCCTGAGTATTAATAACTCTTGGGCCATTGTGTCAAAGCAAACTGAAGCTCGTTTGAAGGTCTGCGTGTACAATGGAAGAAATAAATAGACCAAAACCATGACAAAAAATGTTTCGTTTTTGTCACACAAGGCATCTTCAAGGCTGAAGAGATTAAAAAGATGATTTTCTTTGGATTGTGAAAGTCTGTCAGCTGTAGAAGGATGGAACAGGAAGACAAGCCACTGAACTGTTGTTCTGTAGAAGAATGATTTTGAATAGAAGAGAGCACAATGGAAGGAGCAAGCAATTGGAGAATGAACTAAGCGGGTGGCATGCGAAGATGGGAAGAGAAGCGTAGATAAGATAAAGTTCAAGAGAGTGAGACAAAGAGTGTAGCAGTTAAGAGAAGTGTTGAAATTGAGAAGTGTCTCACAGCTACCTGGCATACTGCAACACCCTTGGAGGACTGAGCAGGTATCTACACAAGGTTTTGTCGTACTACCACCAAGCTATCCAGATAGATCTGCTGCTTCAGTTTGTACAGCGCACATTATAATCCATCCCTGAATTCTGTGTTGTGTCCTTACACTCTACTGTAAATCAACACGAGGCACATACAGGAGACAAGGTCACTCTGTGACCTGTACCTTTATTCACAAGATCAAGGAGTGATGACCCTGTGTGGGACCTCCCTTTATATACCTGGATGACCAGATGAGGAATGTCTCCCATAAGTTCACCACCTGTGGTCAAGGTGTGCATTTCTTAGGTGTATACAGTGTACAGTGTTGTTACATGAAGGTTATAGTTACATGAAGATTACATACATGACATTCTATAGCAACAATTAACTAAATCTCAATCAATAACAACAACTTGCATTTATAAAGGCCCTTTAATGTAGTAAAAGGTCCCAAGGCGCTTAACAGGAGCGATTATCAAATAAAATTTGACACCAAGCCACATAAGGAGATATCAGGGCAGATGAGCAAATGTTTGGTCAAAGAGGTAGGTTTTAAGATGCGTCTTAATGGAGGAGAGAGAGGTAGAGAGGCGGAGAGGTTTAAGCTGGGAATTCCAGAGCATGGAGCCTAGGCAACAGAAGGCACGGCCACCAATGGTGGAGCGATTAAAATCAGGGATGCTCAAGACGGCAGAATTAGAGGAGCGCAGACATGGGGGGTTGTGGGGCTGGAGGAGGTTACAGAGATAGGGAGGGGTGAGGTCATGGAGGCATTTGAAAACAAGGATGAGAATTTTGAAATCGAGATGTTGCTTAACCCAGAGCCAATGTAGGTCAGCGAGCACAGGGGGTGATGGGTGGGTGGGACTTGGTGTGAGTTAGGACATGGGGCAGCGAGCACAGGGGGTGATGGGTGAGCGGGACTCGGTACGAGTCAGGACACGGGCAGCAGAGTTTTGGATGACCTCAAGTTTACGAGAAGAGTAGATAGGATAAAGTTCAGTGAGACAGAGGGAGTAACTGTTCAGAAAGGTGTTGAGATTGAAAAGGGTCTCACAACCACCTTAGCGTACTGCAACACCTCATAGAGGACTGAGCAATTATCCAGGTGAGGTTAGGGTGGTTCTACACCAAGTTATTCAGATAGATCTCATGCTTTAGCTTATATCTAAGCCAACAGTACAATCCATCCCCGAGTTCTGTAGAAACGTTTAACTAATTCTCAGTCGGGAACAGACTGGAGAATAGGGAAAACGGGTGGTACCTGGAGCAGCCTAAAGGACTTGGAACTGTTCAGAGAGAAATCCCTCATTGGCATCTGGGAGGAATACTCCCCCCGTCCCCCCCCAATCTCCTCGATCCCTGCCCCTCCCTCAATTCATATTAGTGTGTGCACATAATGATGGAATTGCTTGATATGGAATTTGGCATCTGATTGTAATAAAGTTGTAAGATGTACACTAGAAGCCCAAATGGTCTGGGATCCCTCGCTATAATCTGACGGCCAAATAAGTCATTCACATACTTTACGTCTGAGCCAGTTGAGAGACACAAGCTCCCATTTGTATTTTCATGCAGGACATAAAGTGCGGACCAAGCTGTTGTGCAGCTGTGAATGGGGACATCATTACAATGATGACTGGGAATATGTAAAACAGAGATAGATCCATAACCAGAAATCTTCCTCTCTGCCTCTTTACCTGTCTCAATCTTTCTCCAGCTCTCCTCCCCGCTATTTATTGCTTTCACTTTTATCTTTCTCAGTTTTCATCTCCATGTTTGTCTCTTTCCCTCTCTCTTTACATTTGCCTTCGTTTACTGTTGGCCATGGCTCAGTGGGCAGCACTCTTGCCTCTGAGTCAGAAGGTTTCAGGTTCAAACCCCACTCCAGGGACTTGAGCCCATAAATCTGGACTGACACTCCAGTGTGTGCTGAGGGAGCACCGCACTGTTGGAGGTGTCGTCTTTCAGATGAGATGTTCAACTGAGGCCCCGTCTGTTCTGTCCGGTGGACGTAAAAGATCCCATGGCACTATTTCGTAGAAGAGCAGGGGAGTTCTCCCTGGTATCCTGGCCAATATTTATCACTCAATCAACATCACCAAAATGAAACAGATTATCTGGTCATTATCACATTGCTGTTTGTGGAAGCTTGCTGTGCGAAAATTGGCTGATGCGTTTCCTACATTACAATAGTGACTACACTCCGAAGGTACTTCATTGGCTGTAAAGTGCTTTGGGACATTCTGAAGTTGTGAAAGGCACTATAGAAATGCAAGTCTTTCTTTTTCTCTCTCTCTCTATTTTCTTCTCCTCTCTCCCTTTCTCTAATTTGCCCTCCTGTTTGTTTCTCTATCTCTCCGTTTCGTTTTAATATTGAACGATCTGAAAACACTGAGTCCGCATATAAATCAGGAATCTGGTCGCCATAAAGTAACAGAATCATTCCGACCACAAAGGGAGACAGGACGAGTTTGAATGACAAGGAGTTCAAGGGTTGAAATTCACAACAGATTCCTTGGGAATCTAACACTGGAATGATGAGTTTAATCCATTTAAATTGCTAAAATTTGTCTGTGAATATATTCTGAATTGTAATATATTCATAAAACAGAACAAATTCTTTTGGCAATATATTTTATTAAATGCACAGGGAGCTGAATGCTACTTATAGACAAGATAATTACCGCTCAGCTTTTATATATTTTATTTATTTGGCTGTTGCTACCCCACTGAGATTATATACCAGCGAATCATGCCTTCTTTCTGATCAGTGCTGCTTTCCTCCTCTCGTACTCTGCCTACCGAAGCTGATCAGTCTGTAACATAGCAATTCAGGAAAAAAGAAATGACTTGCATTTATATAGAGTCTTTCACTATCTCAAGGATGTCCTAAAGCGTTTACAATGAAGTACTTCTGCAAGTGGAGTTGTAATATATATAGCTCCACCCAGTGGACTACTGTGGCATTGCAGCCATCGCTCTTTACAACAATAAACAGATCAGGTCATTTGACAGGCTTCCTGAAGTTATCAGCCATCTTAAAGTCTGTGTATGTTTGTGATGTTGTACCGAAAACATAACATTGGCAATGAAGGATAGGATAATCGGATAATCTAGCTGAAATTTTTGTTGGTGGATATTCAGCCAACTGACAGAGAGACTTTGAGAGCTTCTCTGTTTTGATTAATAGCTAATAATCCAAGATAAATTATAAGCACACTTGACTGAACTGCCAGAGTCCAGATGGCCGCACCTATGGGAATAATAGGGCGCTTGGGTGAGTTTCAATGTGACCGTGAAAGTTTCGGAGCATAAGTGGAGCGGCTAGAAATGTTTTTTACTGCAAATAGTATCATCGAAGTCCCCGATGATAAAAACCATAACCGGGTGATGTTGGAAAGGAAACGGGCTATTTTCTTAACTGAAGCAAGGCCCAAGGTTTATGAAACCCTGAAAAACGTTCTTGTGCCTGTCAAGCCAAAGGACACATCACTTAAGCAGATTGCAGCACTACAGTCCTGAGCCCTTGGAAATTGCTGAAGGTTATTGTTTCGTAATATGAGATTAGTTAACTGACGAAATTATCAGTGAGTACATTGTAGCATTAAAAAAGCTATCGATTCACTGTCATTTCAGAAACTTCCAGGACCGAGCATTGCGTGACCACTTTGTTTGTGGGATGGAAAATGATACGATCAGAATAAAGTTATCAGCAACTCAGAACTTGACTTTTGATTTAGCTTGTCAGACAGCTATGTCAATGGACATGGCCGACCAATATTCCCGAGAATTTTGTAACATTTCCAGTCCTCAGACAACTGAGGTGAATCGCCTGCAGGTTAAAAGTAAAAGGCAGTTGGGCCCCAAAGTCTTAGAAACTGGCAATGGTAACAGAGCATTGAAGTCCTGGTATCGGTGCCTGGGACAACACATTGCTCAAAGTTGTCCATATGTGAAGGCAGAGTGTTTCTTCTGCAGGAAAACTGGGCATCTTTCAAAGGCATGCCGACTGAAGAGTAAACCAACTTTCAAAGCTATAAGTAAAATTCCCAGAGATTACCAAGCATGGAACAAATACAACAAGACGAGGAGGTTTTAGAGCTACACTTCATCAGGAGCATGAGGGTAACTAACAGCGATTCAAATAGTATCATCATCCACGTAGATGTTGCAGGAACCAAGGTACCCATGGAAATTGACACAGGTGCACCCGTGAGTGTAGTACCGGAGTCGCTATACCTCGACAAATTGCGTGATTTCCCATTGGAGAAATCCAACATAGAGCTGCGAGGCTACTCGGGAAATACCGGTGAAATACAAGGATCAATTTCAGAGCTTGCCTCTCTTAGTAATGGCAGGAGTCAAGCCGGCCTTACTAGGAAGAAATTGGTTGGGATCACTGAAGCTGGAGTGAGATTTTTCGTGTTGAAATGAGCTTTGCATCAAAGGATAATGTCATCAAGAAGTATCCGAAGGTGTTCTGTGAAACAGGCAATCTGATCCAAGGCTTCAAGGTGAGTGCTAGGGTACAGAAAGATGCTAGACCAGTTTGCTGCAAGCCATGTCCCATACTGTTATGTATGTAACTGTGTAATACTTGCCACCAGAGGGCGCAACTATTGGAGTCCTAATGGTCACCTGCACACACGTGCAGGGCCAATATAAAAGGTTGGCTGCCATGTTGTTTAGGCACTCTGGAGTTGTAATAAAGAAGACTAAGGTCACACTACGTTTAGCTCACAGTACTCAGCCTCATGGAGTTCTTCTGTACACAACAACTGGCGATGAGTAACAGAATACGAACCTTCACGCAACCATGGCTGCCGTTGGAATATTAGAGAGATTCGTAGAGGATGATGATTGGAAAGCCTTCATCGAGCATCTCGACCAGTACTTCATGGTCAACGAGCTGGAAGGAGACACTAACGCGACCAAGCACAGGGCGGTTCTCCTCACCGTCTGTGGCCCTAAAATATACAGCCTCATCAAGAATCTGCTCACACCGACAAAACCAACAGAGAAGGAATATAGAGAGTTGTGCATGCTGGTTTGGGACCACCTCAAGCCGAAGGAGAGTATCCTCATGGCCAGGTATCGCTTTTACACGCACCATCGCTCCGGGGGACCAGGACGTGGCGGATTATGTCGCCGACCTGAGACGCCTCGCGGGACCTCGCGATTTTGGAGCTGCGTTGGGGCAAATGCTGTGGGATTTTTTCGTGCTGGGCATTAGCCACGAGGTCATTCTTTGAAAGCTGCTGGCTGCCGAAACCCTAGACCTGAGCAGGGCCATCGCAATCACCCAGGCATGCATGGCCACGGACAATAACACCAAACAGATATCTTCTCAACATCGAAGCTCACCGGCAAGTACTGTGCATAAAATGACGTTGCTAGCAGGCTGAACTGCATATGGCAGGGCCTATACGTCTGCGGCTGCAAGACCTGTGATGATTCTGAGTCCCCCATCGGGCACTGTGGGGGTAATCATCGGGCCCATCAATGTTGATTCAAGCACTACATGTGCAAAGGCTTCGCAACGATGGACGTGATAGTGCAATCGTCCTGAGACATACCACGTGGCAGAGGATGATCGATCGGTGCGGACCACGCAGCACAGGCAACTCAACCCGAGGAAGAAGTGTATGGGGTACATACCTTCACCACCAAGAGCCCTCCTATAATGCTGAAAGTCAAATTAAATGGAGTTCCAGTATCCATGGAGTTGGACACGGGTGCGAGTCAGTCAATAATGAACCAGAAGGCTTTTGAGAAACTGTGGGGCAATAAAGCACAAAGGCCCAAACTGAGCCCAATTAATGCAAAGCTGCGTACCTACACCAAAGAGCTCATACCAGTCATTGGAAGTGCGGCAGTAAAGGTATCGTATGATGGAGCTGTGCACAGCCTATCATGGTGGATTGTTCCAGGCACTGGCCCAACGCTGTTTGGCAGAAGCTGGCTAGAAAAGATTAGATGGAATTGGACCGACATCAAAGCACTACCTTCAGTGGATGATGCCGCATGTGCTCAAGTGCTGAGCAAGTTTTCCTCGCTATTCGAACCAGGCATTGGCAACTTTGCAGGCACCAAGGTACAGATCCATCTAAGCCCTGATGCACGGCTCGTCCATCACAAGACTCGGGCGGTTCCATACATGATGAGGGAGAACGTCGAGATCGAACTGGACAGACTCCAATGCGAAGGAATTATATCGCCAGTCGAGTTCAACGAGTGGGCCAGTCCAATTGTTCCGGTGTTGAAAAGCGATGGCACGGTCAGAATCTGCAGAGACTACAAGGTAACGATTAACCGAGTCTCACTACAGGATCAGTACCCGCTACCCAAGGCAGATGACCTGTTTGCAATGTTAGTTGGGCGGGGGGAGCAGGGGGAAATCATTCACCAAGTTGGACCTAACCTCCGCCTACATGACACAGGAGCTGAATCTTCAAAAAGACTGAAGTGCATCAACACACACAAAGGGCTGTTTATATACCACAGGTGCCCTTTTGGGATTCGCTCGGCTGCAGCCATTTTCCAGAGAAACATGGAGAGTTTGCTGAAATCTGTTCCGCGCATCGTTGTGTTTCAAGACGATATCCTGATCACCGGTCGTGACACCATCAAACACCTACACAACCTGGAAGATGTTCTAAGCTGCCAAGACAGAGTGGGACTCAGGCTGAAATGCTCCAAGTGTGTTTTCCTGGCGCCAGAAGTCGAATTTTTGGGAAGAAAGATTGCAGCAGACGGCATCAGGCCCATGGACTCAAAGACAGAGGCCATCAAGAATGCACCCAGGCCACAGAACGTGACGGAGCTGCGCTCATTCCTGGGACTCCTCAACTATTTTGGTAACTTTCTACCCGGGTTGAGCACGTTTTTGTTATGTAAGGATGACAACTGGGTTTGGGGCAAATCTCAAGGCACAGCCTTTGAGAAGGCCAGGAACCTGCTATATTCAAGTAAGTTACTTGTACACTATGACCCATGTAAACGTTTAGTGCTAGCTTGTGACGCCTCACCGTACGGGGTCGGCTGTGTGTTACAGGAAGTCAATATATGCGTCTAGAAGTCTGTCTAAGGCTGAGAGAGCCTATAGTATGGTCGAGAAAGAGACATTAGTATGTGTATATGGTATTAAGAAAATGCACCAATACCTATTTAGACTTCGGTTTGAGCTTGAAACTGACCACAAACCGCTCATTTCACTGTTTTCAGAGAGCAAAGGTATAAACACCAACGCTTCATCCCGCATCCAAAGATGGGCACTAACATTATCCGCTTATGACTATGTTATCCGCCACAGACCAGGCACTGAAAACTATGCCGATGCTCTCAGCTGGCTACCATCACCCACCACTGGGGTTGAAATGACGCAACCCGCAGACTTGCTACTGGTCATGAATGCTTTTGAGAGCGAGGGGTCACCAGTCAAAGCTTGCCAGATCAGGACCTGGACCAGCCAGGATCCTGTGCTATCGTTAGTAAAGAGTTGCGTCCTAAATGGGAACTGGTCGGCCGTTCCCGGGGAAATGCAAAATGAAATTAAGCCGTTTCACCGACGCAAAGATCCAGTCGGATGGTCTCGTATGGGGTAATCGCATGGTTTTGCCAAAAAAAGGCAGGGAAACGTTTATACGCCCTACACAGTGCCAACCCAGGCATTGTCATGAAGAAGGCAATTGCCAGGTCGCATGCTCGGTGGACGGACATTGACTCGGACTTGGAGTCATGTGTACATCAGTGCAACACTTGCTCGCAACTGAGCAATGCACCAAAGAAGGCTCCACTGAGCCTGTGGTCATGGACCTCCAAACCGTGGTCCAGGATCCACGTAGATTTTGCTGGCTCCGTTCGAGCAGAGGTGTTTTTAGTAGTACTAGACGCTTACTCCAAATGGATTGAATGCGTAATCATGTCATCCAGCATGTCCACAGCCACCATTGAAAGCCTCCGTGCTATGTTCGCCACCCATGGTTTGCCCGACATCCTTGTTAGTGACAATGGACCATGTTTCACCAGCTCGGAATTCAACAAGTTTATGACCCGAAATGGCATCAAGCATGTCAGGTCTGTTCTGTTTAAGCCTGCGTCTAACGATCAAGTGGAGCGGGCAGTCCAAACAATCAAGCACAGCATGAAACACGAGACGGACGGCTCCCTGCAGACTCACTTGTCTCGCATTCTGCTCAGTTACCGGATTCAATTCCACTCACTCACTGGGGTTCCCCCGGCAGAATTGTTAATGAAGAGAGCCCTCAAAACCAGGCTCTCCCGAGTCCACCCAGATCTAAATGATCACGTGGAAACCCGGCGATAGCGGCAGAACATGTACCACGATCGCACGGCTGTTTCACGTGACATTGATGTTAGCAACCCTGTGTTTGTCCTGAATTATGGTCATGGTCCCAACTGGGTTGCTGGCACTGTTTTGGCCAAGGAAGGGAATAAGATGTTTATAATCAAACTGTTAAATGGCTAAACGTGCAGAAAGCATTTAGAGCAGACCAAATTGCAATTTACTGACAACCAGGAACGACTTGAAGAAGACATCACCATCGACGATCCACTAACACTCACCCAACCAGCAATCGACCTTGCTGCCAATCACGAGGATGAACCCACCGTTCTTGACAGTCCGGTCAGACCAGCCGCGGTGCAGTGCAGCAATGGTCCAGCTAACTCACACAAGCCAGGGTTTGAACATAGACGATCAACCAGGGAGTGAAGGTTCCGGATTGCCTCAACGTGTAAATAACTTGTACCGAAGACTTTGGGGGGGGGAGTGATGTTATGTATGTAACTATGTAATACTTGCCACCAGAGGGTGTGGCTGTTGGAGTCCTAATAGTCACCTGCACACACGTGGAGGGCCAGTATAAAAGGTTAGCTGTCATGTTGTTTAGGCACTCTGGAATTGTAACAAAGAAGAGTAAGGTCACACTAAGTTTAGCTCACAGTACTCAGCCTCCTGGAGTTCTTCTATACACAACACATACCAAATGCACTCAAGGAGAAAGTTGAGCAAGAACTCAAAAGACTAGAGACTGAGAACATTATCTCTAAGATAGATCTATGAAATTGGACTACACCCATTGTTATTGTACTTAAGTCAGATGGTAAGGTAAGGTTGTGTGGCGATTGTAAAGTAACCGTAAACTAGGTTCTAGAGGGTAATCTGCCCAATATATTGCCAAATGTAGAAGATTTGTTCATAACAGTGATCTTCTCAAAGTTGGATCTAACGAATGCCTACTTACAACTTGAACTAGATGAGGAGTCCAAGTCATGCTTGACTATAAATACTCATCTAAGCCTATATCAATTTAATAGGCTACTATTTGGAGTGTCTTCCGCCCCAAACCTATTCCAGGGGTATTGAACCAGATTTTTCAAGGTATTGAAGGGGTAGTATGTTATTTAGATGACATACGAATTTCAGCACCAAATAGACAAATTCATAATAACATATTGAATTAAGTCCTCAAATGGCTAGAGAAGCACAGAGTATGAGTGACTGCTCGCAAGTGTGAGTTATTTCAAAACTCACTGGAGTACTTAGGGCACAGAGTAGACAAAGATGGTTTACTTCCAACCAAGGGAAAGCTGGATGCAATCAGAAATGCACCCACTCCCAAGAATGTCACTGCACTTCAATTATTTTTGGGTCTTTTTGAACAATTATGGGAAGTTCCTACCAAATTTGGATACAGTGTTACATCCACTGAATGAACTATTGAAAATACAGGTCCATTGGAAGTGGTCAGAAGTGCGATACAGCATTCAAGGAGTGTAAAAGCCGATTGGTAGAGTTAACTATGACATATCTAAGGAGATCAAGCTAGCATGTGATGCCTCTCCATATGGAGTTGGGGTAGTGATATCTTATGTACTACATAGTGGGGAGGAGAGACCAATTGCTTTTGCTTCACACACTCTCAGTGCCACTGAGTGTAATTATGCGCAAATCGAAAGGGAAGCTTTGGCATGAATTTTTGGGGTCAAGATGTTCCACAAATACTTTATGGTCGTAAGTTTACTCTCGTTACGCACCATAAGCCCCTAACAGCAATCCTCCATCCAAAGTCCCCAGTTCCAACATTAGCTGCAGCCTGAATGCAGAAATGGGCTTTGATTTTGTCAGCATATACATATGATATTAAATGCAGACGATCAGCTGATCACAGTAATGCTGATGCTATGACTAGATTGCCTTCCCCATCACAAGTTACACCTGATAGTGAAGAAGTTTCTATTTTTCATACATGGATGAACTGCCAGTCACAGCTGAAGAGATTGGTAGAGCAACCAAACGTGACCCAGTTATGTCAAAAATATATGATTACATCGCAAATGGCTGGCCAAACCAACGAACAGACAAAGATATTCATCCATTCTTCATTCGTAGGAATGAATTATCAGTCAACAAAGAATGTATCATGTGGGATGCAAGAGTGGTTATACCAAATAAATTCAGGTCCACATTATTAGGAGATCTTCATGACCAGCACCTGGGATTGTGCTTGACCAAGAGTTTTGCACGCAGTTACTTATGGTGGCCAGGTCAAGATAAAGATATAAAGTACATCATCAGTCAGTGTACAACATGTCAATCGGTAAGCAAGCAACCACCATCAGTACAAGTACAGCCATGGAAATGGCGTCCCAGGGTATGGCAAAGGCTACATATCGATGTTGCTGAGCAAGAAGGACAACATGATTGATAGCAATTCGAAGTGGGTCGAGGTGTTTCCAATGCATAAATAACAACAAGTAAAACATTAAACATTTTTCAAAGATTAATTTCTTCACGTGGCCTCCAAGAAGAGATTGTTTCTGATAACGGACCACAATTTTGCTCAGAAGAATTTTCACGTTCTCGAGCAAAAATGGTGTGAAAAATACCAAGGTTCCACCGTACCATCATGCTTCGAGTGGTGCAGCAGAGCGCACTGTACAACTTGTAAAACGTGCCCTCATCAAACAGATATTGGATCCAAATCCAAAGAAATGACAGTTGTCATTGCACGACAAATTGGCTAATTTTCTAATTACATATCATAATACTCCTCATTCAACTACTGTTAGAACACCAGCAGAGTTGTTTCTCAAACGACAGCCACGAACCAGATACTCGTTGTTAAAACCAAACTTGGCACAGTCCGTAGAAGAGAAACAATTAAGACAGAAAGAGAATTATGATAGAGGTAGAGTAAAAGAGAGAAGTTTCAAATTAAATCAGAAGGTGAGAGTGAAGAACCATCACCATAAATGGTTAAAGTGGTTACCAGAAAGAGTGGTGAAGATATGTGGTCCTTGCACATATTTGGTCAAAATGTTTGATCATGGACAGGTTAGGTTTGTTCACATTGATCATATTTTACCTACAGATGTGGAAGGAGTTGAAGGTGGGAATGATTCAATTATTTCTGACTCATCAGATAGTTTTGATACAAGTAAAGTACCAGTAGCTAATCCTACATCAAATGTACGGGAAACAAGTCCAAGAGAAAGTCAGAATTTTAATTCTGAGTCCGTGTCAGGCAGACAAGCAGTCTGAAGTTGTAGAAATCAAGGGCATCCCTTGGAGGAAAACTTACCTCAGGATCAGCCTAGAATTAGTTTATGTTCGACACCATGTTTGGAAGGTTCTGTTTGAGAGCGAAGGTAACCTCTTCGAAACAGTAAACGTGGTTAAGCTTCATTTGTAAATATGGCAAAATAAGTCCATATCTTTTGTTATGTATAACCATGCTAGTTATGTATGATGATTGTTTATTATAATTACTTCTTCATTAAGGAGGGAGAAGTGTAATATGTATAGCTCCACCCAGTGGATTACTGTGGCATTGCAGCCATTGCTGTTTACAACAATAACCAGGTCAGGTCACCTGACAGGCTTCCTGAAATTATCAGCCATCTTAAAGCCTGTGTGTGTTTGTGATGTCATACCGAAAACATAACAGTAGTCACTGTTGCAATGCAAGAGTTTGCCCAAGGTCTAGTCATGGACCTTGTCATTTCCTGATAATAGAAGCACTCTACTCCCAGCTACGTCATGGCAGGCATGCCCCAGGAGGGCAGAGAAAACACTCCAAGGATACCCTCAAAGTTTCCTTGAAAACATTCAATATTCCCACCGACTCTTGGGAATCCCTGGCCCAAGACCACTCAAAGTGGAGGAGAAACTTCCGGGAAGGCACCGAACACCTTGAGTCTCTTCGCCGGGAGCACGCAGAAGTGTAGTACAAACAGCGGAAGGAGCGCACGATAACCCAAGCACCCCATCCACCCCTCCCTCCAACCACCGTCTGCCCCACTTGTGACAGAGACTGTAGGTCCTGCATTGGTCTCATCCGCTACCTGAGAGCCCATATTTGTGTGGAAGCAAGTCATCCTTGACTCTGGGGGACTGACTAAAAAGAAGAATAAGAGTAAGCGTTTAAAAGCAACACTGATAAATGATGTGTCGGGACATCTTCAATTGTACTATTTGCTTCTGTCCAGAGTGCCGGCAAGTTGGCACTGAGGCATACGTGAGCCCTTCGGTTGGCAGAGAACCGGCGTCCTTCAAACCAATGTCCTAAGCTTAAATAAAGGAGACTACAAAGGTATGAGGGCAGAGTTGGCTAAAGTGGACTGGGAAAATAGATTAAAGTATGGGACGGTTGATGAGCAGTGGCAGACATTTAAGGAGATATTTCATAACTTGCAACAAAAATATGTCCCAATGAGAAGGAAAGACTGTAAGAGAAGGGATAAGCATCTGTGGCTAACTAAGGAAATAAGGGATGGTATCAAATTGAAAACAAGGGCATACAATGTGGCTAAGACTAGTGGGAGGCCAGAGGATTGGGAAACCTTTAAAAGCCAGCAAAGAACAACTAAAAAAATAACAGAGGGAAGTTAGATTATGAAAGTAAATTAACACGAAATATAAAAACAGATAGTACGAGTTTCTATCGGTACATAAAAAGGAAAAGAGTGGCTAAAGTAAATGTTTTTCCCCTTGATGATAAGACTGGGGAATTAATAATGGGGGATAGGGAAATGGCAGAGACATTGAACAAATATTTTGTATCAAGTCTTCACAGTAGAAGACACTAAAAATATCCCAATTGTGGATAATCAAGGGGCTATAGGTAGGGAGGAACTTAATACAATCACTATCACTAATGAAGTAGTACTCAGTAAAATAATGGGACTAAAGGCGGACAAGTCCCCTGGACCCGATGGCTTGCATCCTAGGGTCTTAAAAGAAGTGAATGCAGAGATAGTGAATGCATTGGTTGTAATCTAACAAAATTCTCTGGGTTCTGGAGAGGTCCCAGCAGATTGGAAAATCACAAATGTAACGCCCCTATTTAAAAAAGGAGGCAGACAAAAAGTAGGAAACTATAGATCAGTTAGCCTAACATCTGTCGTTGGGAAAATGCTGGAGTCCATTATTAAGGAAGCAGTAGCAGGACATTTGGAAAAGCATAATTCAATCAAGCAGAGTCAG
Organism: Pristiophorus japonicus; assembly: GCF_044704955.1. Lineage (NCBI taxonomy): Eukaryota > Metazoa > Chordata > Chondrichthyes > Pristiophoridae > Pristiophorus > Pristiophorus japonicus. The sequence continues at coordinate 184,117,059 of NC_091989.1, forward strand.
CATGGTTTTATGAAAGGGAAATCATGTTTGACAAATTTGCTGGAGTTCTTTGAGGATCTAATGAGCAGGGTGGATAAGGGGGAACTAGTGGATGTAGTTTATTTGGATTTCCAGAAGCCATTCGATAAGGTGCCACATAAAAGTTCACAGGGTTGGGGGTAATATATTAGCATGGATAGAGGGTTGGCTAACTAACATAAAATAGAGCGTAGGGATAAATGGGACATTTTCCAGTTGGCAAACAGTAACTAGTAGGGTGCCGCAGGGATCGATGCTGGGGCCTCAACTATTTACAATCTATATTGATGACTTGGATGACGGGACTGAGTGTAATGTAGCCAAGTTTGCTGATGATACAAAGATGGACGGGAAAACAAATTGTGAGGAGGACACAAAAAATCTTCAAAGGAATACAGACAGGCTAAGTGAGTGGGCAAAGATTTGGCAGATGGAGTATAATGTGGGAAAATGTGGGGTTATCCACATTGGCAGAAAAAATAGAAAAGCAAATTATAATTTAAATGGAGAAAAATTGCAAAGTGCTGCAGTACAGAGGAACCTGGGGGTCTTTGTGCATGAAACACAAAAAGTTAGTATGTAGGTACAGCAAGTAATCAGGAAGGCAAATGGAATGTTGGCCTTTATTGCAAGGGGGATAGAGTATAAAAACAGAGAAGTCCTGCTACAACTGTACAGGGTATTGGCCACACGTCGAGTACTGCATACAGTTTTGGTCTCCGTATTTAAGGAAGGATATACTTGCATTGGAGGCTATTCAGAGAAGGTTCACTAGGTTGATTCCAGAGATGAGGGGGTTGACTTATGAAGATAGGTTGAGTAGATTGGGCCTATACTCATTGGAGTTCAGAAGAGTGAGAGGTGATCTTATCGAAATATATAAGATAATGAAGGGACTCGACCAGGTGGATGCGGAGAGGATATTTCCACTCATAGGGGAAACTAAAACTAGGGGACATAGTCTCAGAATAAGGAACCGCCCATTTAAAACTGAGATGAGGAGCAATTTCTTCTCTCAGAGGGTTGTATATCTGTGGAATTCTCTGCCCCGAGAGCTGTGGAGGCTGGGTCATTGAATATATTTAAGGCGGTGATAGATAGATTTTTGAGAGATAAGGGAATAAAGGGTTATGGGGAGCGGGCAGGGAAGTGGAGCTGAGTCCACGATCAGATCAGCCATGATCTTATTGAATGGCGGGGCAGGCTCGAGGGGCCAGGTGGCCTACTCCTGTTCCTATTTCTTATGTTTTTATGTTCTTATATTCTTATGTATACTGCCGACGCTCCAATTCTGGCCTCTTGTGCATTCCGCCATTGCCTTCGCGCCACCATCGGCGGCTGAGCCTTCAGCCATCTGGGTTCTAAGCTCTGGAATTCCCTCCCAAAACCTCTCTGCCTCTCCTCCTCTCTGCTTCAAACCTACTTCTTTGACCAGGTGTTTGGTCACCTGTCCCACTAGCTCCTTCTTTGGCCAACTTTTGTCCAATTTATGCAACTCCTCAGGCTCCGCTGCACGACATAAACAATCCGCACGGCACCACCTGTGGTGAACCTGTCTCCATTTACTTACAATTTAATCCCCACTCCAGGGACTCGAGCTCATTATCTAGGCTGACACTACAGTGCAGTACTAGGGGAGTGCTGAATAGTCAGAGGTGCCTTCTTTTAGATGAGATGCTGTTCCAGAGGCTCGGATGAAAGTTAACGGGCATCTGGTGCTGTTCAAAGAGGAGCAAGGAGATCTCCCAGTCTCCTGGCCAGTGCCCCTCCAACAAGAACGGGTTTAACTGGCCGTCCATCCTGTTCACGTCGGTGGGATGCTGCTCTGTCCAAAATAGCTGCTGTGTTTGCCTGTGTAACAACAGCCGAGAGCACTTCAAAGCAATCTGATTCATGTGCAGCCCTTTGGGGGCATATCTAGGCATCGTCATCATCATCATAGAAGGTCCCTCGAAACGAGGATGACTTGCTTCCACGCAAAAAAAGGATGAGTTCACAGGTGTTCCAATGAAGGACCTAATATTCCAGGTCCTAACTACATAGTGTAGGGTGGAAGATGCCTGTGCGTGGATTTTTTTAACGTGGGGTGACCGTTGCACACCAGCCACCACATGGGCTTGTCAGAGCGAGGTCTTGGTCCAGTGGCAAGGGTTACCCAAGACGACTGGAGACCTGCTCTGCTGCACGGACCTAGTGTGCACACAAATCGCAGTGTGGGCTGGCCCGTGCTGCCCCTGGGTCCCTGGCCCCGAACTCACGCCTCTCCTGGGCCCCGATCATGTCCCTCCACAGTCTCTCGCCGCTCCTTCGCCCCGACCTCGCCGCTCCTGCTGTATCTGCCCTCGCTCCAATCACCGAGCTGGACCCTGATGACATCACTCTTCGCTGCCATCTATCTAGGCAACGTGATGATGAGCTGTATAAGTGCAAACCTTCCTTTCTCTGAAGACTTCATAAAATACGAGAGCCAGCACTGGGACATTTCGAATTGATAGCAACCCCGGATATGAGTGAATCAGAAGCTTTCTCCCCAGTGTGCACTGTAAATCCACCAATAAACCTGGAAACACTGCAAAGATCGGCACATAACTGTCATTATACAGCGCCAGCAATTCATGGGGAGGCGGCAAGACAAGCAGGAGACAAGGGGAATAAAACACACACACACAGTAATGAATGAACAAACGTGCTAGTTGGGTTTGTTAGAATGGCAAATAAATTTAAGTAAGAAATGATGGGTGGTCTAAGAAAAAATGAGTGAGAGAGAGAGAGAAAGAGACAGAGACAGAGAGAGAAAGAGATAGAGAGGTAGATGGTGGCTTTGTGAATGGCGTAAAGTAGGTGATAGCGAGTCGACAGTCCATTTTACAACTCTCTCCTTTTGTATTTCTGCAGCTAAACTATCGCACAAAACCAAGTTCTACCCCATGGACATAAAAATCAGGAGAGAGGTAAAACTGCCCGCTGACTCCTTGCCACCCATTTTAAACCATCACATAAATTCAAAATCTACTCCTAGACAGAGAGAGGCAGAAAAAGAGAAAAAAGAAAGAAAGACTTGCATTTATATAGCTCCTTTCACGACTACAGGATGTCTCAAAGTGTTTTATTAAGTACTTTTGGAGTATAGTCACTGGTGTAATGTGGGAAACGTGGCAGCCGATTTGCACACAGCAAGCACCCACAAACAGCAATGTGATAATGACCAGATAATCTGTGTTTTTGTTATTTAGATTGAGGGATGAATATTGGTCTGGGCACAACACACTGTTCTTCTTCGAAATAGTACCATGGGGTCTTTTACGTCCACTTGAGAGAGCAGACGGGGACCTCGTCTTATCTGAAAGACAGCATCGCTGATACCCTCAGCACTGCACTAGACTGTCAGCTGAGAATTTTTTTTGTGCTCAAGGCCTTGGACTCACAAACTTATGACTCAAAGGCGAGTTTGCTACCCTCTGAGCTACAACTGGCACAGAGACAGAGAATGAAAAAGCCAGAGAGAGAGAAACAGAAAGAGAAAATGAGACTGAAAAAGCCAGAGAGAGAAAGTAAGACATGAGAGAAAGAGATAGAGAGAAAGAAAGAGAAAATGAGAGAATGGGTGTGAGAATGCAAGAGAGAGAGAGAAAAAAAGGAGGAAGACAGAGAGAAAAACGATAAGGACAAAGTATTATTTAAATGGTGATGGTTTGGGAAGTGTCGATGTACAGAGGGACCTGGGTGCCCTTGTACACCAGTCATCTAAAGCAAACATGCCGGTGCAGCATGCAGTTAGGAAGGCAAATGGCCTACTCCTGCTCCTATTTTCGTTCCTATCAAAAAGAGAAAGAGAGAAAGAGAAAAATGAGAGAGAAAGAGAATGAGAAAGCGAAAGAGTAAGACAGAGAGAAAAAGACAGAGACGGAGAATGAGAGAGAGAAAGAAAAATTCAGAGAGATAATAAGAAAGGAAAAGAGAAAAAGTGAGAGAGATAGAAAGAGAAAGAAAGAGAGGCAGAGCGAGAGACACACACATATTCCTATGAATCCTGAAGGTGGTGCTGCAGCAGCACACTTTGCCCGAAGCCCATTCCGTTGTATTTATCCCCTGGTTTTCTCCCAACTCCCCCATTATGGAAAATGCAGACTCCGACTTGTATATTGTATTTTTTTTTTACTGCCGATTTCAATGCGTGGGTTCATCATTGACCATGCCCCAGCTCCCCAAGAACCAGAGTAAACGCCTTTACTCGCCTAGTATCAAAGTGAATGTACCAAGACATAACATACGAACATAAAAAGAAATAGGAGCAGGAATAGGCCATTTGGCCCCTCGAGCCTGCTCCGCCATTCAACAAGATCATGGCTGATCTGATCCTGGCCTCAACTCTACTTCCCTGCCCGCTCCCCATAACCCTTCACTCCCTTAACATTCAAAAATCTGTCTATCTCCACCGTAAATATATTCAATGACCCAGCATCCACAGCTCTCTGGGGTAGAAAATCCCAACTATTCACGACCCTCTGAGAGAAGAAATTCCTCCTCTTCTCCGTTTTAAATGGGTGACCCCTTATTCCGAAATTATGCCTCCTAGTTCTAGATTCCCTAACAAGGGGAAACATCCTCTCTGCATCTACCTTGTCAAACCCCCTCAGTATCTTATGTGTTTCAACAAGATCACCTCTAATTCTTCTAAACTCCAATGAGTACAGGCCCAACCTGCTTAACCTTTCCTCATAAGACGACCCCTTCATCTCCGGAATCAACCTAGTGAACCTTCCCTGAACAGCCTCCAATGCAAGTATATCCTTCCTTAAATAAGGAGACCAAAACTGTACACAGTACTTCAGGTGTGGTCTCACCAATACCCTGTATAGATGAAGCAGGACCTCCCTATTTTTATACTCCATCCCCCTGCAATAAATGAGAGCTGCAGATTGAACCTTGGACCATAGTCGGGCTGAATGGGTGTCGGTATGGTGGATGGAGGAATACAGGCCCTGGCGATCAGCACGGGTGGCATATCTCAGAGCGAGTGTGGCGATGCGCTGGCCCCACCCGCTGACCTCCACTCCTGACTGCGTCAATGCCCGCGGAATCGGGGGGAAGTACCAACAACAACAACAACTTGTATTTATATAGCGCCTTTAACGTAGTGAAACCTCCCAAGGTGCTTCACAAGAGTATTATGAGATAAAAAATTTGACACTGAGTTGCATAAGAAGAAATTAGTGCAGGTGACCAAAAGCTTGGTGAAAGATGTAGGTTTTAATGAGTATCTCAAAGGAGGAAAGAGAGGTAGAGAGACGGAGAGGTTTAGGGAGGAAGTTCCAGAGCTTGGGGCCTAGGCCCAAGAAGGTATGGCCACCAATGGTTGAGCGACTATAATCAGGGATGGTCAGGAGGGCAGAATTAGAGGAGCGCAGATATCTCGGGGGGGTTGTGGGACTGGAAGAGATTACAGAGATAGGGAGGGGCGAGGCCATAGAGGGATTTGAAAGCAAGGATGAGAATTTTGAAATTGGGGCGCTGCTTAACCGGGAGCCAACATAAGTCAGCGAGCACAGCGGGTGATGGGTGAGTGGGATTTGGTGTAAGTTAGGACACGGGCAGCCGAGTTTTGGATCACCTCTAGTATACATAGAATGTGGGAGGCCAGCCAGGAGTGAGTTGGAATAATAAAGCCTAGAGGTAACAAAGGCATGGATGAGGGTTTCCACACTTCAGCAGGCTACCAACCAACGCATCTGAGATACCTCGGCCGCCAGAGAGGTCCGAAGCTCCAGTGAAGAATTCCTGGCCAAGAGAGATGTCAGCTTCAGACGAACGATTTCACTGCTATGGCAGCCTTGACCCCTTCAGCTGGGCCCCCTCCTCAAGTTTTTCGGCCAGCAACAACATTACCAGTGCCGATCATGAACAGGAGTCTTGAAGGACCCCCGGAGTGCTGGGACCATTGACGACTGCATGCCTCCCACTACAGCCCCCTACCCCAGCATCCCCCACCCCCAGCACACCCCCACCCCCACACACCCCCGCCCCCCCATCCCCTACACCCCTCCATCCCCCAACCCCCAATCCCCAGTACCCCCCCCCACCCCCAGCAACCCCCCAGCACCCCCTCAGAAGGCTTTCGACAAGGTCCCACACAAGAGATTAATGTGCAAAGTTAGAGCACATGGGATTGGGGGTAGTGTACTGCCATGGATTGAGAACTGGTTGTCAGACAGGAAGCAAAGAGTAGGAGTAAATGGGGACTTTTCAGAATGGCAGGCAGTGACTAGTGGGGTACCGCAAGGTTCTGTGCTGGGGCCCCAGCTGTTTACATTGTACATTAATGATTTAGACGAGGGGATTAAATGTAGTATCTCCAAATTTGCGGATGACACTAAGTTGGATGGCAGTGTGAGCTGCGAGGAGGATGCTATGAGGCTGCAGAGCGACTTGGATAGGTTAGGTGAGTGGGCAAATGCATGGCAGATGAAGTATAATGTGGATAAATGTGAGGTTATCCACTTTGGTGGTAAAAACAGAGAGACAGACTATTATCTGAATGGTGACAGATTAGGAAAAGGGGAGGTGCAAAGAGACCTGGGTGTCATGGTACATCAGTCATTGAAGGTTGGCATGCAGGTACAGCAGGCGGTTAAGAAAGCAAATGGCATGTTGGCCTTCATAGCGAGGGGATTTGAGTACAGGGGCAGGGAGGTGTTGCTACAATTGTACAGGGCCTTGGTGAGGCCACACCTGGAGTATTGTGTACAGTTTTGGTCTCCTAACCTGAGGAAGGACATTCTTGCTATTGAGGGAGTGCAGCGAAGGTTCACCAGACTGATTCCCGGGATGGCGGGACTGACCTATCAAGAAAGACTGGATCAACTGGGCTTGTATTCACTGGAGTTCAGAAGAATGAGAGGTGACCTCATAGAAACGTTTAAAATTCTGACGGGGTTAGACAGGTTAGATGCAGGAAGAATGTTCCCAATGTTGGGGAAGTCCAGAACCAGGGGACACAGTCTAAGGATAAGGGGTAAGCCATTTCGGACCGAGATGAGGAGGAATTTATTCACCCAGAGAGTGGTGAACCTGTGGAATTCTCTACCACAGAAAGTTGTTGAGGCCAATTCACTAAATATATTAAAAAAGGAGTTAGATGAAGTCCTTACTACTAGGGGAATCAAGGGGTATGGTGAGAAAGCAGGAATGGGGTACTGAAGTTGCATGTTCAGCCATGAACTCATTGAATGGCGGTGCGGGCTAGAAAGGCCGAATGGCCTACTCCTGCACCTATTTTCTATGTTTCTATGTTTCTAAAAGGTTAGGGCAGGAGCCCGCCAGAACGGCCTTTCATTTCCAGTAAATCAGGAGGCACTGCCCCGTTCTCTCCCATGTTCGGCTAAAATTGGGGCTGTGGTAAAGTTTTTGGCACAGTAGAGCATCATGTATATTCTCCACCACTTCAGGAATCAACCAGAGTAACCGAGTTTAACCCTGCATGTACCCTGCCACAAGCAAAGCGAATAAAATAATACACCGCAGAAAAAAATGTTCATTTCTCTCCCAAGGTGTCTGGCTCCACAAGCACCATCAGCCCTCCAGGATCTTGTCCATGTGACCATTCTAACTCTGCCCTGGGATACAAAGGGAAGGAAGTAATACTTCAAAGAAAAAATAAGATTTGTATTTCTATAGCGCCTTTCACGACCTCAGAATGTCCCAAAGCGCTTTACAGCCAATGAAGTACTTTTGGAGTGCAGTCACTGTTGTAATGTAGGAAATGCAGCAGCCAAGTTGTGCACAGCAAGCTCCCACAAACGGCAATGTGATAATGATCAGATGTTGGTTGAGAGATAAGTGTTGCCTAGGACACCTGGGGGAACTGCACTGCCCTTCTTCGAATAGTGCCATAGGATCTTTCAATTCTTCCTATGAGAACAGACGGGGTCTTGATTTAACATCTCATCTGAAAGGCAACACCTCCGACAGTGCGGCGCTCCCTCAGTACTGCCCCTCCAACAGTGCAGCGCTCCCTCAGTACTGCCCCTCCAACAGTGCAGCACTCCCTCAGTACTGCCCCGCCGACAGTGCAGCGCTCCCTCAGTACTGCCCCTCCGACAGTGCGGCTCTCCCTCAGTACTGCCCCTCCAACAGTGCAGCTCTCCCTCAGTACTGCCCCTCCAACACTGCAGCGCTCCCTCAGTTCTGCCCCTCCGACAGTGCAGCGCTCCCTCAGCACTGACCCTCCGACAGTGCAGCGCTCCCTCAGTACTGCCCCTCCAACACTGCAGCTCTCCCTCAGTACTTCCCCTCTGACAGTGCAGCACTCCCTCAGCACTGACCCTGCGACAGTGCAGCACTCCCTCAGTACTGCCCCCGACAGTGCAGCGCCCCCTCAGTTCTGCCCCTCCGACAGTGCAGCGCTCCCTCAGCACTGACCCTCCGACAGTGCAGCGCTCCCTCAGTACTGCCCCTCCAACACTGCAGCTCTCCCTCAGTACTTCCCCTCTGACAGTGCAGCACTCCCTCAGCACTGACCCTGCGACAGTGCAGCACTCCCTCAGTACTGCCCCCGACAGTGCAGCGCCCCCTCAGTACTGCCCCTCTGACAGTGCAGCGCCCCCTCAGTACTGCCCCCGACAGTGCAGCGCCCCCTCAGTACTGCCCCTCTGACAGTGCAGCGCTCCCTCAGTACTGCCCCTCCAACAGTGCAGCATTCCCTCAGTACTGCCCCTCTGACAGTGCAGCGCTCCCTCAGTACTGCCCCTCTGACGTGCAGCACTCCCTCAGTACTGCCCCTCTGACAGTGCAGCGCTCCCTCAGTACTGCCCCTCTGACAGTGCAGCACTCCCTCAGTACTGCCCCTCTGACAATGCAGCACTCCCTCAGCACTGGTACTGGAGTGTCAGACGAGATATATGTGCTCCATTGTCTGGAGTGCGACTTGAACCCACAGCCTCTGACTCAGAGGCGAGTGTGCTGCCCACTGATCCACGGCTTCAGAGTTGTACAGTTGTGCAGGGCCTAGGTTACACCTCCACCTGGAGCACTGCGTTCAGTTATGGGCCCCCCACCTCAGGAAGGATATATTGGGGGTGCAGCGCAGATTCACCAGAATGATACCCGGGTACAGTAGGTTAAATTATGAGACAGGTTTATGAAGTAGCTGGGTAGCACGTTGCTACAACTGACTGGCTGGCCAGGCCACTTCAGAGGGTAGTTAAGAGTCAACCACGTTGGTGTCGGTCTGGAGTCACATATAGGCCCAGACCGAGTAAGCACGGCAGGTTTCCTTCCCTAAGAGACATTCGTGGACCAGTATGTTTTTTATGACAATCCGACAGTTTCATGGTCACCATTACCGACACTAGCTTTTTATATCCAGATTTTTAAAAATTGAATTAAAATTCTCAAACTGCCGCGGTGATATTTGAACTCAGGTTCTACCGGATTATTAATCTCGCAACATGATCTCCTTGTTTAAGGAGGGATATACTTGCATGGAGGCAGTTCAGAGAAGGTTCACTCGGTTGATTCCTGAGATGAAGAAAGAGAAAGTGTTGTCTTATGAAGAAAGCTTGAGCAGGTTGGGTCTATACTCACTGGAGTTTGGAAGAAAGAGAAGTGATCTTATCGAATAAGATTTTGAGGGGGCTTGACAGGCTAGATGCAGAGAGGATTTTTCCCCTTGTGGGGGAATCTAGAACTAGGGGGCATAGTTTCAGAATAAGGGGTCGCCTATTTTAAAAGGAGATGAGGAGGAATTTATTCTCTCAGAGGGTCGTGAACCTTTGGAATTTATCCCAGAGAGCTGTGGAGGCTGGATCATTGAATATATTTAAGGTGGAGATAGATGGATTTTTGTATGACAGGGGATTCAAGGGTCATGGCCATCAGGCGGGAAAATGTAGTTGAGGCCAAATCAGATCAGCCACGATCTTATTGAATGGCGGAGCAGGTTCGAGGGGACAAATGGCTGACTCCTGCTCCTATTTCTTATGTTCTTTTAACCACGACACTTGTAATTGATAAACCTCTGGTTCTGGTGCAGCGACGGGAGCTTTTGATACTCAGGAGGCCGCAGGTTGAGGACTGAAGGGTCAGGCCTGAGTGGGAGGGCTGGAGGAGGTTGCATAGGTAGGATGGAGGTAGGGTGTTCATTTCCCACTCTACTTTGATTCATAGGCCTCGGGAACTACAGGAAGGACTCCACGTAATGCAACGTTTAGGCTTAAACTCAACTGTTAGTTTATTATACAAAAATCAACTAAAAATTACAGAACAAGACCTCTTAGAGATTGATTGAAGACATACAATCACCCATCCAGCCAGTTGCTGCTGTTGTCGATTGTCGGCTCGTGGAGCGAGGGAAGATGTTGGGTCCCTGCTGCTTGTTTCATGGTCTTTGTTCCTTTTGACCTGCTGTTCTGAGATGTTTCTTCGACCTGTTTCCCTGAGCTGTTGTTCCTTGCTCTTCCTCTTGTTCTGAGCTGTTGTTCCCACTCTTACATATATATCCATTTGCTTATACACATCTCCTACTGGGCTGCTTTCAGTCAATGCGTCTGGATGAGTCTCGATGGCTGTGATGATGGGTCTGGATCTGTTTGGATGGCCACAATTCACACACGGAATCGACAGGGCAAAAGATAACTCCTTATCTTCAGTGCCCCGTTATTCAAAAATGCACGCCTTGTGGGATCCTTTGTTGTCCTGGGTTTTCGCAGAATTGTAGTCTCCATAGGGAAATGTTTTTTCCCCTCCGGCCAATTAATCCAAGGGCTTCTCTGCTTGATTGCATCAAAACCCTGTATCTCGATGTGAATCGGGTCTCGCTCCTGACCGCAGTAAATGTATTAATCAGTGATGAGTCACCACCTGCCCCAGGCTGGCTCCCTTTATCCAGCCCAACAGTCCCAAAGGTTTCTTTTAAACCATTTTAGTCCGTGTCCTCTTGCTGTGCCTTGATCATGAAATGTGTAAATCTTACAGCCACAGAGCGATTGCTAATGAAGAATGAAGATCCTGAACAATGTCACCTCCCAAAACCTCGACCTCAACCATCGAGATGGACAAGGGCAGCAGGCGCATGGGAAGACCAGCACCTCCACGATCTCCTCCAAGTCACACACTGGCCTTGACTTGGGGATGTCTCGTCATTCTTTCAGCGTCGCTGACTCAAAATCTAAGTAGCTCATTACCTACCTATTATTGGACAAACTTCAGCACACGGACTGCAGCGGTTCAAGGAGAAGACCCAACACCACCTCCTCAAAGGCAAGCAGGTGTGGGTAATAAATACAGGCCTTACCAACAATGCTCAGGTCCAGAGAATCGGTTAAAAAAATGCAATGCTTTGAGGGAGAAGACGGTAATGAAGGTCAGCTAGTGCAGAGGTAATGGATGAGCAGATTGCAGTGCTTTATGTGAGTGAAGAATGTGGCTTTGGAAATCCTGCTGTTGACAGAGAAGATGTCAGTTGTGGTTCAGTGATATTACTTGGAGTCCGAAGGTTTGTGGGTTCAAGTCCCACTCCAAGGTCTTGAGCACATAATAAAAGATGACACAGATTTAAAGTGATTGGTAGGGGATTTGAGAGGAAAGTTTTTCACCCAGAGGGTGGTGAGGGTCTGGAACTCACTGCCTGAAAGGATGGTAGAGGCAGGAACCCTCACCACATTTTAAAAGTGCCTGGATGTGCACCTGAAGTGCCGTAACCTACAGGGCTACGGACCAAGAGCTGTAATGTGGGATTAGGCTGGATGGCTCTTGATTGGCCAGCGCAGACACGGTGGGCAGAAATGGCCTCCTTCCATGCTGTAACTTTCTATGATTCTATGATGAAATTCCAGTGCAGTGCTGAGGGAGTGCTGCATTGTCAGAGGTGCTGTCTTTTGGATGAGATATTAAACCGAGGCCCCGGCCGCCCTCTCAGGTGGATGTAAAAGATCCCATGGCACTATTTCAAAGAAGAGCAAGAGAGTTATCCCCGATGACCTGGGCCAATATTTCTCCCTCAATCAACGTTAAAAAAACAGAATATCTGGTCATTATCACATTGCTGTTGGTGGGATCTTGCTGCGCGCTAGTTGTTTTAACAGTGGATTACAATTACAACAGTGACTACACTCCAAAAGCACTTCATTGGCTGTAAAGCAGTTCGGGACATTCGGTGTTCATGAAAGGCGCTATATAAATAGAAGGTTTAGAGGGGATTTGAGGGAAAATGTCTTCACACAGAGGGTTGGGGGGGTGGGAGTCTGGAACTCACTGCCTGAAAGGGTGGTAGAGGCAGAAACCCTCACCACATTTAAAAAGTACTTGGATGTGCACTTGAAGTGCCGTAACCTACAGGGCTACGGACCTAGAGCTGGAAAGTGGGATTAGGCTGGATAGCCTCTTGTTGGCCGGCAAGGACACGATGGGCCGAAATGGCCTCCTTCCGTGCTGTAAATTTCTATGAAATGCAAGTCTTCCTTTCTTCGAAGGTGTTAATAGAAATACACGTTCTTTCTTTCCTTCTTCTTCACCTGATCCTGGTGAGCCTGACCTGGGAGTGCTTGATGCTGACATCAAGTGTGCCTGTTGTGGAAAGCTTAAACGACATCCTTCACCTTCAACAGCGCAGCAACATAAAAGCCCGATCCACAATCTGGTACCCATTGTGTCCACCACAGGTTGCCTCATCGGGGACAACAGCAGGACTCAGTAACCGGAGAGAATCTACTCACCGCGCGTGTTAGCAGAAGTGCTGGACGCTCCTCTTGTTTAAATAGCTTTCACTGTGTGTCTGCGTGATGAGATGACAGTTGTACTAGCAAGTGCTGGGAGAATATGATAGATGGGGTTCTGTTAAAACATGTGTATGACTGTCAAGGTATCGTTGCTGACTGACAGACGATTTGAAGCACACTCGCTGCTGGAAATAAAAAAAGATGATTAATTTATGTCGGATGTATAAAACTCGTTGCAATGCAAACCATCAATTCTTTTTCCCCAATGCTACCACTTCAGGTTTTATTTCTCTCTCTTCTGAAGGTACTGACTCAGGCGGAGCGAATCCTTCCTAGGCGCCCCGCACATTGTCCAGTTGGCCAATTGGGTAACAGCAGTCTCAACAATGAGTGTCACAGAGTTAAAGAAAGGAAGAAATTACATTTCTATGGCACTTTTCTCATCCTCAGAACATCCCAAAGCGCTTCGCAGCCAATTAATTACCCAGGCAGAGCAGTCACTGTTACCCTGTTGGGATGCATGATCCTACAAATCCCCTGGGAGGACAGATGCAACAACGTTAGCGTCCTCGACCAGGCCAACATCCCCAGCATTGAAGCACTGACCACACTTGATCAGCTCCGCTGGGCAGGCCACATTGTTCGCATGGCAGACTCGAGACTCCCAAAGCAAGCGCTCTACTCGGAACTCCTTCATGGCAAACGATCCAAAGGTGGGCAGAGGAAACGTGAAAGGACACCCTCAAAGCCTCCCTGATAAAGTGCAACATCCCCACTGACACCTGGGAGTTCTTGGCCAAAGACCACCCTAAGTGGAGGAAGTGCATCTGGGAGGGCGCTGAGCACCTCGACTCTCGTCGCCGAGAGCATGCAGAAATCAAGCGCGGGCAGCAGAAAGAGTGTGCGGCAAACCAGTCCCACCCTCCCTTACCTTCAACAACTATCTGTCCCACCTGTGACAGGGACTGTGGCTCTCGTATTGGACTTTACAGCCACCTAAGGACTCATTTTAAGAGTGGAAGCAAGTCTTCCTCAATTGCGAGGGATTGCCTATGAAGGTGATGATGATGTTGGGAAGCACAGCAGGCAATCTGCACACAGCAAGATCCCACGATTGAGATGAGATGAGATGACCAGTTGTTAGAACTTGCTTCTGTGTCGGCCTTTGTCCGATTAGGATAAGCTGGTATTGGAGGTTAGTTGGGACAATGGGGAGTAACAGATAGCAGACGGGTTGTCTACATTCCAGGGGAGGTGCGAGTATCAGGAATTGGTCAGAACAATGGAAGCCCCAAAGCAGTATCGCATTAACTGTCTGGGATTGTCTAGGTCATATCGCTCCTTCTGTAATGTTAAGGCAGGATGTCAGCTTAAACTGATGAAGAGTTAAACCATCTCGAGGGCCATTATGTCAGGGCTGGAGGTTTGGTGAGAAGGAACCTCACTTCAAAATACATCCTGGGCATCATGTGATATGACTCATATTATAGGGGAGGGTGCTTTAAGGATGGTTGGAAGGTTGTTGATCATGTGACAGATGACAAAAGAGGGTTTTTGAACTTCTTGTAGAGAGAGCTCACAACAACAACAACAACAACTTGACAACTTGTATATATATATAGCGCCTTTAGCGCGGTGAAACGTCTCAAGATGCTTCACATGAGTATTATGCGATAAAAGTTTGACACCGAGGCGCATAAGTAGAAATTAGTGCAAGGCTTGGTCAAAGCGGTAGGTTTTAAGGAGTGTCTTGAAGGACAAAAGAGAGGTAGAGAGGTGGCGAGGTTTAGGGAGGGAGTTCCAGAGCTTGGGGCCTTGGCAACAGAAGGCACGTCCGCCAATGGTTGAGCGATTAAAATCGGGGATGGTCAAGAGGGCCGAATTGGAGGAGTGCAGAAATCTCGGGGGGGTTGTGTGGCTGGAGGAGATTACAGAGATAGGGAGGGGCGAGGGCCATGGAGGGATTTGAGGACAAGGATGAGAATTTTGAATGGGTCAGTCAGAAGTCCAACACCTATGGAGGCCAAGCTTGATCACCTTGGGTCTGCAGGGAACCAGGTTGTCTGAGTCTATTGTATAACCGTAATAGTTATTATACTATTGGTATCTGAGTGATAAACTTGCATTTGGACTTTATGCTCGTGCCGGAATCACGAGGAAACATTAAATTAAGTTGAAGAGATTTCTTTACACTAGTTAACCTGTGTTTTTGTACAAGTCAGTGACTAATAGGAGGATACCAGGATAAGGTTATGATAAGAGACTTTGACAAAATAGCACCACATTCACTGGAGCAAAGAAGAATAGGGGTGGATCGAATAGAAGTGTTTCAAATGATGAAGGAATTTGGAGAAGGCAAATGAGGAAAGATCATTTTCACTGAGTGGTGAATTGGGAACAAGCTGACAGGTAGACACAGGAATTAATATTAAAAGTATAACGGGGAGGGGAGAAGAAATCTTTTTATGCAAAGGTTATGAATACAGGAGGCCTAGAGTTGCCGATGGTTTGACCGTAAAAGATCGAGGAGGTTTAAGAGCCAGTCACGTGCTGTGAAACCGAGTTTCCGCGATCATTCGGGCTGGTTTAAAAAAACATCGTCTGCCCGTCCACATAACTAGCCACAGCCCCAGATTGAAATAATGAGCATGGGGAGGTCCTGCCATTTTTAATATTTGTTTTTACTCATTCATGGGATGTGGGCGTCACTGGCGAGGCTGGCATTTATTGCCCTTCTCTAATTGCCCCTTGAGAAGGTGGTGGTGAGCCGCCTTCTAGAACCGCTGCAGTCCCGTGTGGTGAAGGTGCTCCCTCAGTGCTGTCAGGGAGGGAGTTCCAGGATTTCGACCCAGCGACAATGACGGAACAGCGTTATGTTTCCAAGTCAGGATGGCGTGCGACTTGGAGGGGAACGTGGAGGGGGTGATGTTCCCACGCGCCTGCTGCCCTCGTCCTTCCAGGTGGTGGAGATCACGTCTGTTTGTGGCCCTTCGAGGAGGCTCTTAAAATTAAGCTTTTTATTTAGACGCAAAGGCACTAGTAGGCACCCTATAAAAGTTTTAAACATTATAAAAATATTTACTTTACTAAGAAACTGAGCAGAGTACACCAATGAAACCATTAAATGGTTCTGCATAGTGTTTTAGTCATTTTCAGTGATTTTAAATTGGGTTACTCACAGGTGGGGTACTGGACACTGTTTAAAAGTGCTTATATTTTGTGCTAAACCCAGTATCAGCATTATATTAATAAAACTGCACCAGGTGACCACTTTTAAATATATCAAGGAATATGTTTTAATGCAAGGGATAAAATAAACAATTACATTCTAAAGAATTGCTCAGGTTGATGGAAGATTTTACGTTGACGATTATGCACGTGTTTGGGCGGGAACTCGAACCAAAACTTCGCTCTGAAAAACCAGCGTAATTTTGAGCGCAATTTGCACGCGGATCGCTGATTGAAACTCGACCGCAGAATACGGAAGACAAGACCACAGGGGCGACTGAAGTTGGCTCAGTCGCGACAGGGGGTGGAATTGGACGACAACAGCACAAAATGACGGCTAGTGAATCGCCCGTCCGACTCGCCAGCCCCGATTTACTGCTGCATTTGAAGTCAATGGGGTTTCAAACATGCTACTCATTCGCTGTCACCCGCTTTCACATTACTGCCCATCACCAGTTTTACCCCCAATCTTTAAAAGGGAACGAGGTAAACACTTGACGATTAAGAGGTTCAAGAAAATGGAATGAGAAAAAAAAGTGCAGCAGCGAGGATCTGTATCTGGCACAGGTACGATAAAGAAAACAAAGACGCGCATTTCTATAGCGTCTTTCACGATCAGCAGATGTGTTTTACAGCCACTGAAATATTTTTCTGAAGTGTAGTCACTGTTGTAATGAGGAAACGCGGCAGCCAATATGCGCCCGCAAACAACGATGTCCAGATCATCAGTTTTTTTGTGATGTTGATTGAGGGATAAATATTGGCCCAGGACACCGGGGACAACTCCCTTGCTCTTCTTCAAAATAGTGCCATGAGATCTTTTACGTCTGCCTGAGAGGGCAGATGGTGCTTCGGTTTAACGTCTCATACAAAAGACAGCGCCTCCGACAGTGCAGCACTCCCTCAGCACTGCACGAGATTGTCAGATTAGATTTTTGTGCTCAATTCTCTGGAGCGGGACCTGAACTCCACGACCTTTTGACTCAGAGGCGAGTGTGCTGCCCACTGAGCCACGGCTGATGACGGGCCAAATGGCCACCTCTTGAGCTGAAATACCTATCAGTCTTTGAAAATGACGGCTTGTTCACATTTCCTCTCACACCATTACCCATGGAAGCTCAACAAAAGTCAAGGGTGGGTCGGAAATGAGAGGCACTGAATGATGGCTGAAGGAGAATGCGTCACTGGAGATATTGGTGGGTGAGAGAGTTAAGGCCTCGGTGTTATATCCCGACCTGGGTCTCACTCTCGTGCCTCGGGAGGTTCCACATCACCAGTGGGGGCCTTGGGAACTTACCACTAGCATATATCTGTCCTTCGTTCAGTCAATTGTGTTGGTTATATTAAGTCGCTGTCGTACCTCAAGTCGCTGGAGATATATCACCAACGATGTCTCCGCAAGATCCTGCAAATCCCCTGGGAGGACAGGCGCACCAACATCAATGTCCTCGACCAGGCTAACATCCCCAGTACTGAAACATGGACCACACTCGATCAGCTTCGCTGGGCAGGCCACGTGGTCCGCATGCCAGATACGAGACTCCCTAAGCAAGTGCTTTATGCGGAGCTCCTTCATGGTAAATGAGCCAAAGGTGGGCAGCGGAAAGATTACAAGGACACCCTCACAGCCTTCCTGGTAAAGTGCGACATCACCACTGACACCTGGGAGACCCTGGCCAAAGACCGCCCGAGGTGGAGAAAGTGCATCCGGGAGGGCGTTGAGTTCTTCGAGTGTCAACGCAAAAAGCGTGAAGAGGTCAGGCGCAGACAGCGGAAGGAGCGCGCGGCAAACCAGCCCCACCCACCCCTTCCCTCGACGAATGTCTGTCCCACCTGTGACAGAGTCTGTGGCTCTCGTATCGGACTGTTCAGCCACCAAAGAACTCACTTTGGGAGGTGGAAGCAAGATAAGATGAGTCTTTACATTGATTGCTTTTTTTCCCCTTTGCATTGAATGGCAGAAATGAAACATTATTGAACAATTTAGATGATGGGTTAAAAATATTACTGGTGTAAATGTTCTATGTTAGACACAGAATAAAAAGCAAAGTAAGTATGGAGTCCATAAATATAGACGTCTCGTGGATGGAACCTGTGAACAGAATTTTCATCTGTGCTTCAAAAGTGGGAGGAAAGTAATTTGATGTCAAGTTGTCTTCATTTAAGTGTGCTGACAGCCAGTGGGAGGTACGTTCACAGTCTGGTATTCAATGTCATTACCTGCGGGGCTTTGAAAGAAGTAATAAAGCACTCTAGCTGTAATCCCAAGCTTCAGCTGCTGGATGAGCTAAATTAGAAGTCATTCAGGAGGCTGGCAGGACTGTCAGGGTAGAATTGGGAGTGGAAGGGTCAGTCCGAATGCGTTGATTATCTGTGAAAACACAGCGCAAGCCCTGTTTACACTGGCTCAGCGATGGACACGGGATACCAGTTCATGCGCCTTATTGACTTCTGATTATGTGACGTTTGGGCCTGTGTGATTTTGTAACTGTAAGGCGCTTCCTGGGTGTGTGAATCTGGACTATATGACCAAAACTCTGCAGCCCGTATCGTAACCCGCACCAAGTCTCGTTCCCCCATCGCCCCCTGCGAATGTTGACTCCCGGTCCGGCAATGTTAAAAACCTCACGCGTGTTTTCAAATCACTCCTAAGCCTCGCCTCCTCCCTATCTCTGTAACCACCTCCAACCGTACAACCCCTCCAAATTATCTGCACTCCTCCAATTTTGGCCTCTTGAGCATCCCCGATTTTAATCGCTCCATCATCGGTGGCCGTGCCTTCAGCTGCCTGGGCCCTAAGCTCTGGAACTCCCTGCCTAAACCTCTCCACCTCTCTACCTCTTTTGCCTCCTTTAAGACAGTCCTTAAAACCTACCTCTTTGACCGAGCTTTTGGTCACCTGCCCTACTTTCCCCTTATGTAGACCCCCGTTTTTCTGTTGGGTGCACGGTCCCTTTAACGGGCTGCACGGCACATTCAAAATTTCGCGCATGCACAAAGTTCTCCCGTTTTAAAGCTGCGCGGGACCTCCAGACAGCTGCCTGGCTGCGCAGCTTAGTGGGAACGTTGCCGACACCCCTCCGAGATATCTGCGCTCCTCCAATTCTGGCCTCTTGCTCCTTCCCGATTTTAATCACTCCACCATTGGTGGCCGTGTCTTCAGCTGCCTAGGCCATAAGGTCAGGAATTCCCTTCCTAAACCTCTCCACTTCTCTACCTCTCTTCCCTCCCTTTAAAAAGCTCCTTAAAACCTACCTCTTTGACCAAGCATTTAGACTCTGCTCGAATATTTTCTTACATGGCTCAGTGTCAAATTTTGTTTGATAACACTGCCGTGAAGTGACTTGGGACTTTTTTACTCTGTTAAAGGTGCTATATAAATGCAAGTTGTTGTGATTCGTGTTGTTTCTGAAGACATGATTATGGAATTAAGGGTCTTCCTGAGAGTCCTTTATATCTAGAGGACTCGAATACAAGGAGGTAGAATTTATGCTGCAGTTATACAAATATCCACAGACCTTTGGGGTAGAGAAAAGATTCACAACCCGATGAGTGAAGAAATTCTTCCTCATCTCAGTCTTAAATGGCCGACCCTGTTATATATGCAGACTATAGTTATATTCTCTGTGTAGTCACTGTACTGTTGCATAAGATGGAGACTTGTTACCTGATGTACTATCAATAAGGTTTACGCTGTGTATATACAATGATGGCACCACTAGAGGGTGCAACTGGTGGAGACCAGGCTTCCTGCTCCTGTGGCAGGAGGCTGTCCACCAGAGGGCACTGCGGTGGGAGACCTGAAAGTCACCTGCATAGGTGTGCAAGGCCCAGTATAAAAGGCTGCTCACCATGCTTGTGCCTCACTTTGGAGTTACAAATAAAGGACCAAGGTCACTACAGTTTGAGTACAACACATTGCCTCGTGGAGTCATTCTTACGTGCATTACAGACATAACAGACCCATTATCCTGAGACTGTGCCCACTAGTTCTAGACTCTCCAGCCAGGGGCAAACAGCCTCTCAGCATCTACCCTGTCAATCCCCCTCAGAATCTTTTATCCGTCCCACTCCACCTATCCCCTCTCCAACCCTGACTCAGGATAATAATTAGGTTTTACAAGCAACAGTAGTTCTCCAACACCTCACCCAAGGGGCGACTCCTCACATGTCGGCTATTTGACCATGGATGTTGTGAGCAGAGTCCAATCCGGCCTCTACTGACCCCCCAGCTTCCTGGCAGAAGTTGTTATGCAACCCCCTGAATGGGTGACATAAGAACGTAAGAAATATGAGCAGGAATAGGCCATACAGACCTGCACGCCTGCTCCACCATTTAATGCGATCATGGCTGATCCGATCATGGACTCAGGTCCACTTCGCTGCCCACTCCCCATAACCCGCTAAGCCCTTATCAGTCAAGAAACTGTCTATCTCTGTCTTAAATTTATTTATTGTCCCAACTTCCACTGCTCTCTGAGGCAGTGAATTCCACAGATTTACAACCCTCTGAGAGAAGAAATTCCTCCTCATCTCAGTTTTAAATGGGTTGCCCCTTATTCTAAGATTATGCCCTCTAGTTCAAGTCTCCCCCATCAGTGGAAACATCCTCTCTGCATCCACCTTGTCAAGCCCCTTCATAATCTTATACATTTCGATAAGATCACCTCTCATTCTTCTGAACTCCAATGAGTAGAGGCCCAACCTACTCAACCTTTCCTCATAAGTCAACCCCCTCATCTCTGGAATCAACCTAGTGAACCTTCTCTGAACTGCCTCCAAAGCAAGTACTGTATATCCTTTCTTTTCTTCCGGCCGTAAAAGTCCGATGTAAAATAGATTTTTGAGGGCCAATTCATAGTGGGCAGTTGGCCCACTGCACAATTAAGCCTGCTAATTCAACACTAAGCTGTCAATTTCATTCAGTGAAGGGTTTAATTAAGAGGGGGAAAATAGAGTACGAGAAGAAGCTTGCCGGGAACATAAAAACTGACTGCAAAAGCTTCTATAGATATGTGAAGAGAAAAAGATTAGTGAAGACAAGCGTAGGTCCCTTGCAGTCGGATTCAGGTGATTTATAATGGGGAACAAAGAAATGGCAGACCAATTGAACAAATACTTTAGTTCTGTCTTCACGAAGGAAGACACAAATAAACTTCTGGAAGTACTAAGGGACCAAGGGTCTCGTGAGAAGGAGGAACCGAAGGATATCCTTATTAGGCAGCAAATTGTGTGAGGGAAATTGATGGGATTCAAGGCCCATAAATCCCCGAGGCCTGATAGTCTGCATCCCAGAGTACTTAAGGAAGTGGCCCTAGAAATATTGGATGCATTGGTGATCATTTTCCAACAGTCTATCGACTCTGGATCAGTTCCTATGGACTGGAGGGTTGCTAATGTAATACCACTTTTTAAAAAGGAAGTGAGAGAGAAAGCAGGTAATTATAGACTGGTTAGCCTGACATCAGTGCTGGGGAAAATGTTGGAAGCAATTATTGATGATGAAATAGCAGCGCATTTGGAAAACAGTGACAGGATCAGTCCAAGTCAGTTTGGATTTATGAAGGGGAAATCATGCTTGACAAATCTTCTGGAATTTTTTGAGGATGTAACTAATAGAGTGGACAAGGGAGAACCATTGGATGTGGTGTATTTGGACTTCAAAAAGCTTTTGACAAGGTCCCACACAAGAGATTGGTGTGCAAAATCAAAGCACATGGTATTGGGGGTAATATACTTATGTGGATAGAGAACTGTTTGGCAGACAGGAAGCAGAGAGTCGGGATAAACAGGTCCTTTCCAGAATGGCAAGCAGTGACTAGTGGAGTACCGCAGAGCTCAGTGCTGGGACCCCAGCTCTTTACAATATACATCAATGATTTGGATGAAGGAATTAAGGGTAATATCTCCAAGTTTGCAGATAACACTAAACTGGGTGGTGGTGTGAGCTGTGAGGGGGACGCTAAGAGGTTAGGTGAATGGGCAAATGTATGGCAGATGCAGTATAATGTGGATAAATGTGAGGTTATCCAGTTTAGGGGTAAAAATGCAAAGACAGAATATTATCTGAATGGTGGCAGATTAGGAAAAGGGGAGGTGCAATGAGACCTGGGTGTCATGGTTCATCAGTCACTGAAAGTGGGCATGCAGGTACAGCAGGCGGTAAAGAAGGCAAATGGCATGTTGGCTTTCATAGCTAGGGGATTTGAGTACAGGGGCAGGGAGGTGTTACTACAGTTGTACAGGGCCTTGGTGAGGCCACACCTGGAGTATTGTGTACAGGTTTGGTCTCCCAACTTGAGGAAAGACATTCTTGCTATTGAGGGAGTGCAGCGAATGTTTACCAGACTGATTCCCGGGATGGCGGGACTGACATATCAAGAAAGACTGGATCAACTGGGCTTATATTCACTGGAGTTCAGAAGAATGAGAGAGGATCTCATAGAAACGTTTAAAATTCTGACGGATTTAGACAGGTTAGATGCAGGTAGAATGTTCTCGATGTTGGGGAAGTCCAGAACCAGGGGTCACAGTCTAAGGATAAGGGCGAAACCACTTAGGACCGAGATGAGGAGAAACATCTTCATCCAGAAAGTGGTGAACCTGTGGAATTCTCCACCACAGAAAGTTGTTGAGGCCAATTCACTAAATATATTCAAAAAGGAGTTAGGTGTAGAACTTACTACTAGGGGGATCAAGGGGTATGGCGAGAAAGCAGGAATGGGGTACTGAGGTTCCATGTTCAGCCATGAACTCATTGAATGGCGGTGCAGGCTCAAAGGGCCGAATGGCCTACTCCTGCACCTATTTTCTATGTTTCTTTGTTTCGATGAAAGGCAGGAGGGGGCTCGAGTGGAGCATAAACCCCGGCATAGTCTGGTTGGGCCGAATGGCCTGTTTCTGTGCCGTATATCCCATGTAATCCGATGGAGAAAAGGTCTGAAAGGAATCAGCCTTCAAAGGGTGCAAGAATCCTCTATCCATTCATGAGTAATTAAACAGCTGATTCCAAATTACAGGGATATGTTGCCAGTTCTGCCACTTCTGCAGATCAAACAGTTGCAAAGTGTTATAATTATCTGTGACATCCTTTTATTTTAGGCTGGCTGTTTCTGTTGATTTTTGGGGGGAATATTTTGGCAGCGCAGAGCACTGGTTTGCAAGGGTTGCTAGGCTTCATATTGTGGCACTTGCTTAATGACTTGGGCTTGGGTGTACAGGGCATAAGTTCAAAATTTGCCAATGACACAAAAGTTGGCGCTCAATTTTCCCCAGTGATTTGCGCCTCTTTTTTTGTCCTAAATTTAAGAAATGCAAGTTTCCCCAAAGATTGTGCCCTGGCGTAACTCAGTTAGTTACGATTTTTTTAGCTTCTTTTTTTTTTTGGCTCATAAGGGGCATAACCTGATGTCTGTGCCAGTTTTTCACATTTAAGCACGTTTGGCCAACTTCCATTTCTCCTCGGACGGCGTCTGTGACCATTCCCAAAAAGCCTTCTGGGCACTTAAGGTAAAACCAGCGCACATCAAAAAATCGGCATAGAAAGGCGCCATTGTTTTTCGGCGAAGTTTTAGAGCAAGTCAAGAACATATTAAATATGCATCATCAAGCTTAAGTTTTTCCAACTGAAAATGCATAAAATGGAAGTTTCATGCAATTCTTGAAGTTTGGATTTCTTGTTAAGTGACACGCCACCACCGAAGGTCTCCAAACCGGGCTTGAGGTTCGGTGCGTCGGCCGGCAGAATCGATCCCTCGCCCGGACACAGGGACTAGGGGTTTGGCTTGAAAAGAAGCCCGGGGTGGTGGGAGGGTATGGAAGCTGAAATGAAGGGATGAGAACCCTTACACTATGCCGCTATGCATCAAAAGAAGCCCAGGGGGCTGGGGTGGGGGAGGGGGTTTGGGTGGGTGGGGTGGTGGATGCCAAACTGAAAGCATGAGAAGTCTTACACTATTCAGCAAGCAGCATCATATGAAGCCCGGTGGGGTGCGCGGGGGGTGTGGGGGGGGGGGGCAGTGGGTCGGGGTGTGTGGAAGCCGAACTGAAGAGATAAGAACCCTTGCGCTATGCCATTATGCATCAAATGAAGCCAGGGACAGGGGTGGGGTGCTGTTTCCCGATCTAACCAAGCCTATTGCGCATGCTCAGACCTGGGTGTGGTCCATACTGGGGCGTCGACCTTGGGGAGAGAGACAACAAAGAAGCTTGTCCTGCCGTTTTGAGCTTCTTGCAAAGGTACAAATTAATCATGGTGCTAATACTGAAAATGCCATACCTCGTGCAAGCCCTCTGCATGATGGTGCTGCGGAGGAGACAATTGGTTTGAATTCATCACATGAGGAACCTCAGAGCCCGTAGGGTGATGAGCAGGAGGCCTTACCCACGTCAGATATATCGAGACAGGCGTACATACCTGCACCTGAGTGACGCAGATGGTGTCAGAAGGCTGCGTTTCCGCAAAGAAGTTGTAACCGAGATCAGTGAGTTAGTAAAAGCAGACCTGAACTTAGAAGTGTCATGAGGACTGCTTTGTTAGTTACAGTGAAGGTTGCAGCTGCACTTTCATTCTATGCATCTGGATCATTCCAGGCCACAACTGGGGATGTGTGCTCAATTTCTCAACATGCAACACATGTCTGCATTCGGCAGGTGACTGCTGCACTATATGCCCGGAGCAATGACTGCACAAAGTTCCCCATGACAGCCCAGGCAATGTGTGACAGGGCTGTGGGCTTCTCCAGGATTGCTGGCTTCCCAAAGGTAGAGGGCTGCATTGATTGTACCCACATCGCCTTGTGAGCATCTTTGGAGGATTCAAAGATGTGCAGGAGTTAATGTGCAACTCATGTGTGACGACATGCATCGCATCATGTCAGTCGATGTGAGATACCCTGGGAGCACCCATGATGTGTTCATCCTATGCGAGAGCGCTATATCTGCCATGTTTCAGCAGCAGCCAGAAGGGTGGAGCTGGCTGCTGAGGGACAAAGGGTATGGCCTTGCCACCTGGCTCGTGATGTCCCTACGTGTAACCCAGACGGAAGCTGACCGGGAATACAACATGTCGCACATTGCAACATGCAGCATAAAAGAAAGGACCTTTGGCATCTTGAAACAGCGTTTCCGATGCCTGGACCATTCCGAAGGCTACTTGCAATACTCCCCTGAGATTGTTGGTCTGTTCACTGTTGAGTGCTGCATGCTGCATAACTTAGCCATCATGAGGCAGCAGCACCTGGTCGTAGAAGAGCAACCTGAGGTGAGAGCGGTTGATGATGATGAGGAAGATGCAGAGGATGAGGAGGAGGAAGAGAAGTAGGACGAGGAAGGCATGCAACTACCTGAACCCGGAGCACGACGGCGGAGGAGGGTGCCCCTTTAACGATTGCTCGAGTCTTGCGCCAGCAGCTCATCCGTGAACGCTTTTCTGCCTGAAGGCTCAGCGGCAACTATTCCACATGGACCATGTTTACTGTTTGGACCTGTTCTGCAATGTTGTGTTAATGGAACAAATGATAGAAATGATTCTTCTTTACTTCAAAAAGTTGTGTTAATAATGGAACAAATAATGAAAATAATTCAGTTATAATTTAAAATATATTTTATTCAAAAGTTTAACAAACATTTATTTGTACTTAACTTAACTTTAATAAAAATATTCTTGTATCAAACATTAAAGTGTTCAGTTGAGTTAATTTACAAACTTTAACGTCACTTACAAACTCCATGATCACTTACAAACTTTAAGATCACTTACAAACTTTTAAACTTGTAAATTTACATAACCTACAAAAGATTTTAATTTGAGAACAGTTACAACAGCAACAACAATAATAACAACAACAACAACAGCAGCAACAGCAACAAAGAAAGGCTGCAGCTATTCTAAGACCGCCCGCTGTGCTTGGTCTTGTTGACTCCACCCCTGCCCGCAGATGGTGACGCAGCATTTCTCGGGTTGGTACAAAGCTTATTCATTCGAACATCTCGGGTAATGCGCACTTCGTGTTGTGGTTTGGGGTGGGGGGGCGGGGGGCGGTGGGCTGTCGGTAATGTGGAAGGCCCGGTTTGGGCCTCTTCGGAGGCAGGTCTGAGGATTGGAGTGGGAGTGGCATTTGATTGTGGCAATGGGCGAGGGGCCTGGGCGTGTTCCCTTATTGCAGCAGCTAACTCTGACATTCCCTCCCTCATGTGCCCTGACAGTGTGTCAACTACCTGTGACATTCCCTCCCTCATGTGCACCGACAGTGTATCCGCTGCCTGAGATATTCCGTCCCTCATGTTCCCAGACAGTGTTCCCATTTCTCATGAGAGCATTGTTACTTCTTCCGACATTCCCGATACATCATCACCCGCCCACTGATGGTGTCCAGGAGTGATCGTGTAAGGTCAATGCTCTCTGCACTCATTGCCATCATCTGAACCACAGCTGTTACATCCTGCACCTCAGGAGAGCGCTGTCGTGCGCTCCTTCCCCTCCTCACCCTGTGGCTCACTGCATCCCACTGGGACCCGCAGCCTCAGACGGTGAGGCCCAGGGTGTGGCTCACAGCATCCCACTGGGCCCATCAACAGCAGTCGGGCAACGGGAGAGCGAGGAGGAGGAGCAGCGTCGAGTCGGGAGGCTACAAGAGGCCCATCAGCATCAGTCGGGGAGTGGGAGAGCGAGGAGGATGAGCAGCGTCGAGTCGGGAGGCCTACCAAAGGCCAGCTGGTGCAGCTGCAGCAGAGTGAGAAAGCAAAAAAGAAGTAGGAAGAAATCGAAAGGTGACGTCACAGCCAAGGGGGTAAGTGATTGTCTGGTAACTGGTAAGTAGTATTTCTTTTTCTTTTATCAGTAAGTAACCTTTAGAATTGTTGCCAACTTAAGTTTATCTAAGGGCTAATTCATGGCAGGACAGCTCGGACACATGTTATGCTCCTCCTGTACTATGTGGGAACTCAGGGACTCTTCCAGTGTCCCTGACGACTACGTGTGCGGGAAGTGCATCCGTCTGCTGCTCCTGACAGACCGCCTTGCGGCACTGGAGCTGCGGGTGGATTCACTCTGTAACATCCACGATGCTGAGAATGACGTGAATAGCACTTCTAGTGAGTCGGTCTTCCCGCAGGTAAAGGGTACACAGCCAGATAGGGAATGGATGACCAACTGGAAGAGCAGTGCAAGGAAGGTAGTGCAGGGGTCGCCTGTGGTCATCCCCCTGCAAAACAGATACACCGCTTTGGGTACTGTTGAGGGGGATGACTCATCAGGGGACGGCAGCAGCAGCCAAGTTCATGGCACCATGGGTGGCTCTGCTGCATAGGAGGGCAGGAAAAAGAGTGGGAGAGCTATAGTGATAGGGGATTCAATTGTAAGGGGAATAGATAGACGTTTCTGCGGTCGCAACTGAGACTCCAGGATGGTATGTTGCCTTCCTGGTGCAAGGGTCAAGGATGGCTCAGACCATGTGCAGGGCATTCTGAAAAGGGAGGGTGAACAGCTAGTTGCAGCGGTGCATATAGGTACCAACGATATAGGTAAAAAATGGGATGAGGTCCTACAAGACGAATTTAGGGAGCTAGGGGCTAAATTAAAAGTAGGACCTCAAAAGTAGTAATTTCAGGATTGCTACCAGTGCCACATGCTAGTCAGAGTAGGAATCGCAGGATAGCACAGATGAATACGTGGCTTGAGGAGTGGTGCAGCAGCGAGGGATTCAAATTCCTGGGACATTGGAACCGGTTCTGAGGGAGGTGGGACCAGTACAAACTGGACGGTCTGCACCTGGGCAGGACCAGAACCAATGTCCTAGGGGGAGTGTTTGCTCGTGCTGTTGGGGAGTAGTTAAACTATTATGGCAGGGGGATGGGAACCTATGCAGGGAGACAGAGGGAAGTAGAATGGGGGCAGAAGCAAAAGCTAGAAAGAAGAAAAGT
The DNA here is from genome assembly GCF_044704955.1 of Pristiophorus japonicus. Lineage (NCBI taxonomy): Eukaryota > Metazoa > Chordata > Chondrichthyes > Pristiophoridae > Pristiophorus > Pristiophorus japonicus. The sequence goes on from NC_091989.1 coordinate 184,144,940, forward strand.
AAAAGTGGAGGGCAGAGAAACCTAAGGCAAAAAGCAAAAAGGGCCACATTACACCAAAATTCTAAAGGGGCAAAGAGTGTTACAAAGACAAGCCTGAAGGCTCTGTTCCTCAACACGAGGAGTATTTGGAATAAGTGGACGAATTAACTGCGCAGATAGCAGTTAACGGGTATGATGTAATTGACATTACGGAGACATGGCTCCAGGGTGTCCAAGGCTGGGAACTCAACATCCAGGGGTATTCAACATTTGGAAGGATAGGCAGAAAGGAAAAGGAGGTGAGGTGGCGTTGCTGGTTAAAGAGGAAATTAATGCAATAGTAAGAAAGGACATTAGCTTGGATGATGTGGAATCGGTATGGGTGGAGCTATGGAATACCAAGGGGCAGAAGAAGCTAGTGGGAGTTGTATACAGACCACAAAACAGCAGTAGTAAGGTTGGGGACAGCAGCAATCAAGAAATTAGGGATGAGTGCAATAAAGGTACAGCAGTTATCATGGGTGACTTTAATGTACATATTGACTGGGCTAACCAAACTGGTAGCAATGCGGTGGAGGAGGATTTCCTGGAGTGTATTGGGATGGTTTTCTAACAAATATGTCGAGGAACCAACTAGGGAGCTGGCCATCCTCGACTGGGTGATGTGTAATGAGAAAGGACTAATTAGCAATCTTGTTGTGCGAGGCGCCTTGGGGAAGAGTGACCATAACATGGTAGAATTCTTTATTAAGATGGAGAGTGACACAGTTAATTCAGAAACTAGGGTCCTGAACTTAAGGAAAGGTAACTTTGATGGTTTGAGGCGTGAATTAGCTAGAATAGACTGGTAAAAGACACTTAAAGGGTTGACGGTGGATAGGCAATGGCAAACATTTAAAGATTACATGGATGAACTTCATAAAGTGTGCATCCCTGTCTGGAGTAAAAAATAAAACTGGGAAGGTGAATCAACCATGGCTAACAAGGGAAATTAAGGATAGTGTTAAATCCAAGGAAGAGGCATATAAATTGGCCAGAAAAAGCAACAATGCTGAGGACTGGGAGAAATTTAGAATACAGCAGAGGAGGAAAAAGTGTTTAATTAAGATGGGGAAAATAGAGTACGAGAAGAAGCTTGCCGGGAACATAAAAACTGACTGCAAAAGCTTCTATAGATATGTGAAGAGAAAAAGATTAGTGAAGGCAAATGTAGGTCCCTTGCAGTCGGATTCAGGTGAATTTATAATGGGGAACAAAGAAATGGCAGACTAATTGAACAAATACTTTGGTTCTGTCTTCACAAAGGAAGACACAAATAACCTTCTGCAAGTACTAGGTCATAGTGGGTCTAGTGAGAAGGAGGAACTGAAGGATATCCTTATTAGGCAGGAAATTGTGCTAGGGAAATTGATGGGATTGAAGGCCGATAAATCTCCAGGGTCTGATAGTCTGCATCCCAGAGTACTTAAGAAAGTGGCCCTAGAAATAGTGGATGCATTGGTGATCATTTTCCAACAGTCTATCGACTCTGGATCAGTTCCTATGGACTGGAGGGTAGCTAATGTAATACTACTTTTTAAAAAGGGAGTGAGAGAGAAAGCGGGTAATTATGGACCGGTTAGCCCGACATCAGTAGTGGGGAAAATGTTGGAATCAATTATTAAGGATGAAATAGCAGCGAATTTGGAAAGCCGTGACAGAATCGGTCCAAGTCAGCATGAATTTATGAAGGGGAAATCATGCTTGACAAAACTTCTGGAATTTTTTGAGGATGTAACTGGTAGAAGGGAGAACAAGGGAGAACCAGTGGATGTGGTGTATTTGGACTTTCAAAAGGCTTTTGACAAGATCCCACATAAGAAATTGGTGTGCAAAATCAAAGCACATGGTATTGGGGGTAATATACTGACGTGGATAGAGAACTGGTTGGCAGACAGGAAGCAGAGAGTCGGGGTAAACGGTCCTTTTCAGAATGGCAGGCAGTGACTAGTGGAGTGCCGCAGGGCTCAGTGCTGGGACCCCAGCTCTTTACAATATACATCAATGATTTGGATGAAGTAATTGAGTGCAATATCTCCAAGTTTGCAGATGACACTAAACTGGGTGGCGGTGTGAGCTGTGAGGGGGACGCGAGGAGGCTGCAGGTTGACTTGGACAGATTAGGTGAGTGAGCAAATGCATGGCAGATGCAGTATAATATGGATAAATGTGAGGTTATCCAGTTTAGGGGTAAAAACGCGAAGACAGAATATTAACTGAATGGCGGTAGATTAGGAAAAGGGGAGGTGCAACGAGACCTGGGTCATCAGTCATTAAAAGTTGGCATACAGGTACAGCAGATGGTGAAGAAGGCGAATGGCATGTTGGCCTTCATAGCTAGGGATTTGAGTATGGGAGCAGGGAAGTCTTACTGCAGTTGTACAGGGCCTTGGTGAGGCCTCACCTGGAATATTGTGTTCAGTTTTGGTCTCCTAATCTGAGGAAGGACGTTCTTGCTATTGAGGGAGTGCAGCGAAGGTTCACCAGACTGATTTCTGGGATGGCAGGACTGACACATGAGGAGAGATTGGATCAACTGGGCCTGTATTCACTGGAGTTTAGAAGAATGAGTGGGGATCTCATAGAAACAGATAAGATTCTGACGGGACTGGACAGGTTAGATGCGGGAAGAATGATCCCGATGTTGGGGAAGTCCAGAACCAGGGGATACAATCTTAGGATAAGAGGTAGGCCATTTAGGACTGAGATGAGGAGAAACTTCTTCACTCAGAGAGTTGTTAACCTATGGAATTCCCTGCCACAGAGAGTTGTTGATGCCAGTTCATTGGATATATTCAAGAGGGAGTTAGATATGGCCCTTACGGGGATCAAGGGGTTATGGAGAGAAAGCAGGAAAGGGGTACTGAGGGAATGATCAGCCATGATCTTATTGAATGGTGGTGCAGGCTCGAAGGGCCGAATGGCCGACTCCTGCACCTATTTTCTATGTTTCTATGTTACTGTGACCCGCAGCCTGGGATGGTGGGGTCCTGGGTGTGCCTTCCTGCATCCCACAGGAATTCCCAGCCTCGGACTGTGGGAAACCATGGAATGTACCAGCAGCACTCAGGAAAGGGCGTGGCACCTCAATGGGCAGCACCTGCACCTCCTCCAAACTGAGTATAACAGTGGGGGCTTCATCCATCTGTCAACAGTGTTAAAGAACTGAAGTGTTGGCATGGCCGAGATTAACAGTGATGAGACTTAAAATTCAAAAGGAGTCCCAGGATTTTGTGAAGATGAACCAGGAGCTTTTTCAAATGAAAAACTCTTACAGAGAGAATCTTCCTCAAAAAGTAGCCATGACGGAAAGATTCCCATTGAAAGAAGATTGAACATACACAAAAATATAAAGTTTAATCTCAGCTAATGGGAAATAATGAAGAAAGACTTGCCTTTAAAGAGCGCCTTCCATGACATCAGTACATCGCGAAGCGCTTTACAAAAAATATAGTACTACTGCGGTGCAGTCACTGTTGTAATGTGGGAAACGTGGCAGCCAATTTGCGCACAGCAGGCTCCCACAAAGAGTAATGTGATAGTTGTGGGATAAATATTGGCCCGGGAAACTGGAGAGCACTTACCTGCTCTTTTGTGAAATAGTGCAGAGGGCAGATGGAGTCTTGGCTTAACGTCTCATCGAAAAGATGGCACCTCCAACAGTGCAGCGCTCCCTCAGTACTGCCCCCCCAACAGTGCGGCGCTCCCTCAGTACTGCCCCTCCAACAGTGCGGCACTCCCTCAGTACTGCCCCTCCAACAGTGCGGGGCTCACTCAGTACTGCCCCTCCAACAGTGCGGCGCTCCCTCAGTACTGCCCTCCGACAGTGCGGGGCTCACTCAGTACTGCCCCTCCAACAGTGCGGCGCTCCCTCAGTACTGCCCCTCCGATAGTGCAGCACTCCCTCAGTACTGCCCTCCGACAGTGCAGCACTCCCTCAGTACTGCACTCCAACAGTGCAGCGCTCCCTCAGTACTGCCCCTCTGACAGTGCGGCACTTCCTCAGTACTGCCTCTCTGACAGTGTATCACTCCCTCAGTACTGCCCCTCCGACAGTGCAGCACTCCCTCAGTACTGCCCTTCCAACAGTGCAGCACTCCCTCAGTACTGCCCCCCGTCAGTGCAGCGCTCCCTCAGTGCTGCCCCTCCGACAGTGCAGCGCTCCCTCAGTACTGCCCCTCCGACAGAGCAGCGCTCCCTCAGTACTGCCCCTCCGACAGTGCTGTGCTCCCTCAGTACTGCTCCTCCAACAGTGCTGTGCTCCCTCAGTACTGCCCCTCCGACAGTGCAGCACTCCCTCAGTACTGCCTCTCCAACAGTGCAGCGGTCCCTCAGTGCTGCCCCTCCGACAGTGCAGCGCTCCCTCAGTACTGCCCCTCCGACAGTGCAGCACTCCCTCAGCACTGCCCCTCCAACAGTGCAGCACTCCCTCAGTACTGCCCCTCCGACAGTGCAGCACTCCCTCAGCACTGCCCCTCCGACAGTGCAGCGCTCCCTCAGCATTGCCCCTCGAAGTGTCCCTCAGCACTGCACTGGGGGTGTCAGCCCGGATTGTATGATCATGTTTTAGCTGGAGACTTTTTGGACTTTTCTCTTTCTCAGAAGGTGACTCGTTGCAGCATTTTCTCTTTTTGTTCCTGATTTCCAACAGACGTGAGCTTTCCTTTTAAACTCTACGAACAAGTTTGTAATAATGAGCATCCATCTCTTTTATGCTTCAGCGCTGCTCTGCATGTAATGACTCATGACCTCTGGCGCTTTCCCGGAATCACACAGACAATTAGCGGATTACAGGAGCTGGTAAATTAACACCAGTCTTTACACAAACAAATTTCTTTTTTTTTTTTAAAGTTGCATGCTCTCAATGTGAAGATGAATTATTGCTTCTTAATAGTTCCATTTCAAATCCCTTCTATTTGCATCACCCATTCATTACCTCTGACAATGCAACTCCACTGGCAATTTGTCAATCTTTGACCTCTCGAGAGATTAACGCTCGGGGAGGTGAAGTCAAACCTCACTGACAAATTAAAACGACGGTAATAGATTTAATATTTTCATGGTGCTAGCAAGTCCCATCAGCAACAATAAGAGAGAAGCTCTCGATTGGTAAACAGAGATGAACCTCAAGTTCACTGGGTCCAGATGAATTTAAAGGTCAGTGGACTGGATGGTGGTAAGACTTCAATATTATTCTTTGTGGCTCAGTGGGTGGCATTCTCGTCTCTGAGTCAGAAGGTTGTGGGTTCAAGTCCCACTCCAGAGACTTGAGCACATAAATCTAGGCTGACACCCCCAGTGTGGTGCTGAGGGAGTGTTGGACCATCGGAGATGCCCTTTTTCAGATGAGACATTAAACCGAGGCCCTGTCTGCTCCCTCAGGTGGACGTAAAAAGATCCCACGGCACTATTTCGAAGAAGAGCAGCGGAGTTCTCCCCGGTGTCCTGGACAATATTTATCCCTCAATCAACATAACAAAATAACAGACTATTTGGTCATTGTCACACTGCTGATTGTGGGAGCTTGCTGTGCGCAAGTTGGCTGCTGCGTCTCGCACATTACAACAGTGACTACACTTCAATTGGCTGTAAAGTGCTTTGAAATGTCTGGTGGTCGTGAAAAGGCACTATAGAAATCCAAGTCTTTCTTTCAATTCCTCGGCATAAAGCCAGCCCACACTACTTGGGATGAAAGTTTCCTTTTCCAGTCGGTTCGAAGAGCCCCGTGTCACATTAATTTGGGTAGTCTCACTCTGGTTCCTCATGGGCAGAAAACTGCTCTTAATTTGCCATCTCACTTTGAAGGTCCATGGGTTGTCTGGGGTGCAGAATGGAGAAGAGGAAAATCACGCTGGTGCAATCGTGCGCATGTGTGTTTCTGTGAGACGGGGGCTCCAGCTGAATGTTGGGATAGAGTAGGTGGCGACTTTCTCTGCATCTATCCATGTTACACTATCGAGGAAGAGCTTTCAATGATGTCAGTGGATGCCCAACACCTCAAGATGTCCCAAACCACTTTACAGCCAATGATGTCATTTTTGAAGGGTAGTCACTGTTGTAATGTGGGAAACGCAGCAGCCAATTTGCGCAGAGAAAGCTCCCGCAAACAGCAGTGTGATAATGACAAGATAATCTGTTTTTTGTTATGCTGATTGAGGGCTAAGTATTGGCCAGGACACCGAGGATAACTCCCCTGCTCTTCTTCGAAATAGTGCCGTGAGATCTTTTGCGTCCACCCGAGGGGGCAGTTTGGGCCTCGGTTTAACGTCTCATCTGAAAGACGGGACCTCCGACAGTGCAGCGCTCCCTCAGCACTGCCCAGGGAGTGCTTCTGTCTCTGGAGTGCGACTTGAACCCACAATCCATCTGGCTCAGAGCCGAGTGTTTTTGTGAAGATTGGATTTGGTTATGGTTGAAAACTTGCTGACACGACTGATGCAGGAACAACGGCTCCTGCAATGAAGTGGCTAATGTACCCCAGGAAGCAACAAACGACTTCAGGAAATGAGGGGAAAACAGTTCTTAACTCTAAAGATTTTAATTACAAGTAAATTGCTAACCAAGGAAACAGTAATCAGCATGTTCTTAAAGCAAATTTGGTTTGTCTTTCGCAATTAGTAAATAGCTATATATTTATGTAAATGTGTGTTATTTTGAGCTCATTCCCCAGTGGTTAATCATGTGTGGGTTGAAGTCTCTTTGTTCACAAGTTGATGCGAAAATTCAAATTGTCATTGAAAGTTACACAAACGTCTGTTAGCCTGAACATTCAATAACAACTTGTATTTATATAGCGCATTTAACGTAGTAAAATGCTCCCAGGTGCTTCAGAGTAGTGTGATCAAACAATATTTAACATCAAGCCACATAAGGAGATATAAGGTCAGATGACCAAAAGTTTGGTCAAAGAGGTAGGTTTTAAGGAATGTCTTGAAGGATGAGAGGGGCAGAGTGGCATGGACATTTAGGAAGGGAATTCCAGAGCTTAGGGCCCAGGCAGCTGAAGACACGACCGCCAATGGTGGAGCGATGGAAATTGGGGATACACGAGAGGCCAGAATTGGAAGGGTGCAGATATCTCGGGGGATTCAGTTATAGGGAGGGGCAAGGCTATGGAGGGATTTGAAAAGAAGGATAAGAATTTTAAAATTGAAGCGTTGTTTAACCGGGAGCCAATGTAAGTCAGCGAGTGGATGTGTCTTCAGTTTATGGCCAAATTGGAGTTTATTTAAGGGGCAGGAAAAGGTTAAATCTCCCAATAAACACATTCCTTTTTTGAGAATCTCAATTCCCACCTCATCACCACTTCCCTCCCCTCTCCAGGCACACCATCTCATGGCTCAGAATTCATTATATTCTACAGTTCAATGAATCTCCCTACTCACTCATTCTGAAACTCCTTTCTTCTTGTTTCTAAATTTTAACTTAAGGAGGAGTTCCAAGATCAGTATCCCATTAGAAAGTAAGAAGAAAGACTTGCATTTATATAGTGCCTTTCACAACCACCGGATCACGTCTCAAAGCGCTTTACAACCAATAAAGTATTTTTTGGAGTGTATTCAATGTTGTAATGTAGAAAACGTGGCAGACAATTAATGCACAGCAAGCTCCCACAAACCGCAATGTGATAATAACCAGATTATCTGTTTTTGTTATGTTAATTGAGGGATAAATATTGGCCCCAGGACACCGAGGATAACGCCCCTGCTCGTCTTCAAAATAGTGCCATGGGATCTTTTGCGTCCACCTGAGAGGATATCAATTTAACATCACACCCAGAAGACGGCACCTCCAACAGTAATGGCACCTGGTGTACTGGGCAATACGTACCCCTCAACCAACATCTGGTCATTACTGTACTGCTGTTTTTGGGACCTGACGGTACACAAATTGTGGGTTCATGTCCCACTCCAGAGACTTGAGCACAAAATCTAGGCTGGTCTTCCAGTGCCATACTGAGGGAGGGCTGCAGGAACACCAATCCTACGTTCTTACAGTTGATGAATTTACTCCATCAGCTTAATACCGCTTTGTCAACAATGCCTTTTTTATAAGTTGTATATATAAAATAATTACGTTGTCAGCTGTGGTTCAGGCGAACATCCCCAGCATCGAAGCACTGACTGCACTCAACCAGTTCCGTTGGGCGGGCCACATTGTTCGCATGCCAGACACTAGACTCCCAAAGCAAGCGCTCTACTCGGAACTCCTACACAGCAAGCGAGCCCCAGGTGGGCAGAGGAAATGTTTCAAGGACACCCTCAAAGCCTTCATGATAAAATGCAACATCCCCACCGGCACCTGGGAATCCCTGGCTCAAGACCACCCTAAGTCGCCGAAAGCATGCAGAAAACAAGCACAGGCAGCGGAAGGAGCGTCCGGCAAACCAGTCCCTCCCAACCTTTCCCTCAACAATTGTCTGTCCCACCTGTGACAGAGACTGTAATTCCCGTTTTGGACTGTTCAGTCACCTAAGAACTCACTTTTAGCGGGGAAGCAAGTCTTCCTCGATTTCGAGGGACTGCCTGTGGTGATGAGTGGGTAGCACTTTGGCCTCTGAGTCAGAAGGTGGTGAGTTCAAGTCCCACTCCAGAGACTTGAGCACAAAATCTAGGCTGACAGTCCCAGTGCAGTGCTGAGGGAGTGCTGCACTGTCAGAGATGCTTTCTTCCGGCTGAAACGTAAACGATCTCATGGCACTCTTTCAGAGAAGGGCAGGAGACTTCTCCCTGGTGCACTGGCCAATACTTATCCCTGGGACCAGGCTGTGCACAAATTATCTGCCGTGTTTCCTACATTAACTATACTGACTCTACTTCAAAAGCTATGTGCTGAGGCCATGAAAGGCGCTATATGAATGCTAGTTTTTTCTGTTTTTCTTCATGTATATCTTTGAAAAACACATGGTGTTTATGTGACTTGCTGTCAGAACGAGCAGTCGGAGAACTTCCTACCTAAGGCCTCGAAGGGAAAGGATGAGCAGATGGATCCATCAGCCCATTAAATTACCTGTAATGTGCTCATACTCCACACCAGAGACAGCCCACCAAGTATTATACAGGAATGCTTGTGCAACTAGGAACATACAAATTAGTCCTGTCGAGCTAAAATCAATCAGGTTTGGCAGGCACTTTAAATAAAATGCTGCTTCAGGAAATTTTCCTCAACAGTGGATTCCTCATCCTCTGTCCAATTATTTTTTTTTTGTGTGTGCTTTATTGCCTCTTATTTTAGTGTCAAACTGCAAAGAGCTCAGAATTACAGTGGCCCCTTGCGGACACTCCCATTGCCACTCCCGCACATTCCAGGGACAAGCGCTCACGCTGCTTCCCAATGCCTTAAACTTGACCGACCGCTCTGACTCAACGGATGGCATCAAATGGCTTTTTGTTGGTGTCTTTTTTCTGACACAAGACAAAAAGAGAGAGGTGACGTCTCTGATTTGAGTGTTTGACGCCTGTCGGTAATAGTAACGGAGACAGAACTCAAATGACAGAAGGGACATTAGTGGGCTATGCAACGAGACTTTATCCGATGGAAATTCCTGCAGATAATTGGGACATGTGTCGTTAATGGAGCTGCCATTGTACTCCAATTGCCCATTTTCTCCGATAGATGGATTCACTATGACAAGTTTGTGAAAAGCTCAGGTAAACTTAATTACTAACAACAATAACAGTAACAACAATAAGATTCTGTTACTGGGATTTTGAGGCTGGAATGGCCAAAGTTTGGGGACCTCAAGTTGTCCACTTTTTTACAAATTGGCATCTCCAGCCTCACCACTGCAGTTGTGGTTCAGGGTCTCAACGACAACTTGAATTTATATAGCGCCTTAAAAGTAGTAAAATTTGACACCGAGCCACATAAGGAGATCAGAGGTGACCAAAAGCAGGTGTCTTAAAAGAGAGAGATGCAGAGAGGTTTAGGGAGGGAACTCCAGAGCTTAAGGCCTAGGTAGCTGAAGGCATGGCAGTCTCTCTCTCTCACGCTGTGACAGTTGTCTGATTCTATTCTGATATTAATTTGTTGTTCAATCCACTTTGAACTAGTTGCGATGGCACACGCCATTGGCACTCTGGCACAGTAATATCAGCAGATCGACTGTTGTGGTGAATCGAATTGTCAGACGGCTGTGGAAATGGATGCTCATCTGAGTTTGAAGCCAAAAGCTGAGGCACAGGAGAAGCACTATTTGGTGATGCTATATCTTAACTCAATGTATTACGAACATAAGAACATAAGAAATAGGAGCAGGAGTCGGCCATTTGGCCCCTCGAGCCTGCTCCACCATTCAATAAGATCTTGGCTGATCTGATCATGGACTCAGCTCCAATTCCCTGCCCGCTCCCCATAACCCTTTACTCCCTTATCGCTCAAAAATCTGTCTATCTCCACCTTAAATTTATTCAATGACCCAGCCTCCACATCTCTCTGAGAATTCTACAGATTTCCAACACTCAGAGAAGAAATTTCTCCTCATCTAGTTTTAAATGGGTGGCCCTTTATTCTAAGACTATGTCCCCTAGTTTTTGTTTCCCCTATGAGTGGAAATATCCTCTCTGCATCCACTTTACCGAGCCCCCTCATTATCTTATAAGTTTCAATAAGTCTCATTCTTCTGAACTCCAATGAGTAGAGACTCAAACTACTCAACCCATTTTCATAAATCAACCTAGTGAACCTTCTCTGAACATCCTCCAATGCAAGTATATCTCTTCTTAAATACGGAGACCAAAACTGTACGCAGTACTCCAGGTATTGGATGCTCATTTCTGGTTCATTAAATTACATGGGTGAATTCTTGGCCATATTCTTAACAAAACATTGATCATAATAACCTTTCCGGCTCACTCACTTGCCTCCTCCACCCTCCATGGTGGCTGGTCTAGTGCACATGTAATTGCTTCCTATGAACTGTATGTGTCTCTGCACTGGGAGTCAATTACTTCAGCCTAACCTTTTGCCTTGCAACAAGGTTGTTGAGGTTAAAAGGAAGGCTTCTCTTCCCCGGGGTGGACTAACTGATATAGTTAATCGACACCTCGCCCAGCTCCCACTGTATAACGACCACGGAAGTAACCAAACGAAACCTCAGGTTTACCGGTTTTATTACGAGCAATGCACGGGAAGGTTCAGTCGTGGAACCTCCGAAATACAAGAGGGTTTCAAGTACAATTTATACAGGTTTTGGAGAGGAGCACCCTCCTACAAAATCCTCGATAGGTCTAATTCTATCAGCGAAGTTACATTGATTTGTCGACTCTTATCAAACGGTCTCTGAGTGGTATATGCAATTGCCCATCTTCTATGGTGTTGTTCCATGACCTGCACTTTGCCTCAGAATAATAAACGCCTAAACTGGCTTCCTTATCTCTTCCTCAGAGACGTCTGATCAACAACTGCTGATTTTGCTGTTTAAGTATTACAGAGGTTACAGATTCAGTTTAATGCGTTACACATTTGTGCTATACCTATATAAGCAAGTGTTCCATACATAGGCAATTATACAGACCCTCCTAATACTGATAAGTTCACTGCCTTCAGCATAATTCTGACCACTATTTGCAACTCTTACAATTTATCCCTTCGAAAGGTTGACATTGATTGAAAAATAAAATGGAAACTTATTACATGTTCAATGGACTGGATTTTGGGCTTTTGGGATTTTGGGGCGTTAATGATCGATCCTGATATCGCCTGGAACAGTTTGCGCCTCAGTCAGCAAAACTGGGCAGCTGGGCCCTGAGTGTGGGACGGGGCGGTAAGGGAGGCATTGTACACCTCTCTCAGGGTGCCAGGCCGGTTGAGCACACGAAAATCCGGAGCTAAAGAGCCGGCCTGCGAGCGCTCCGAGAGAGGACTGTGGAGACTGTGGAGACTGTGCTGTAATACATAGCCCACGCCACCACAACATCAATCGCAAAGAAACATGGACATCACTTACCTCACTGTAGCCGATACAGCTCAGACCGCCCGCTTTCACAGGAGGTCCCAGCAGGGGGCGCTCTACGGGTCGAGCAGGAGTCAAAAATCAAGCCGGTATCGCAATTGGAGCATTGAACACCTGCACGCCTCTTCCGGGCGGTACTGCTCCATGCCCTGTCAAAACTGGCACCGAATGTCCCAGCGGGGCGCTGGAAGCTGGCTGCCCGCCCGGAACAGCTCACTGCCGCCATTGGCGCCCCTCCGGGGCGAAAACAGAGGTGGACATCACCGGAAAATCCATTCCATCCTGTTTTACTTTCTATTGATGGGACATTTCATACAGGTGTTGGTAATAACCGTGTCACGTTGTTCAGAAGGAATGCTAAGAATTTTGTTGTCAAGTTCAACTGAGCACAACAAGGAGGATTCGAACCTTAATCTGGCTTTTTGGTTCTAGAGTTAACATGAACTGTTCCTGGTTCCAATGTAGGTCAGAATTGTACGTTGAACCTCTCTCACTTGTTCGGCCTCAACTGGAATATTGTGTCCAATTCTGGCCACCTTTAGGAAGGATGTGAAGGCCTTGCAGAGGGGAGTGGCACTAGCTGAAGTGCTCTTGCAGAGAGCCGGCATGGGCTCGACAGGCCAAATGGCCTCCTTCTGTGCTGTAATCATTCCATAATTCTATGATATAAACCCCTTAGTGTCTTCAGTGCACACCAGGCCAAATATATTTTATTTCTTACGTGGATAAGGTTCTATAGATCTGCCTTAATGATGGGAAAAGGTAAGTAATTGCCAAGCTCGGTGACTTTAATGACCTTTCAATTTGTCTGCTGTTATGATTTAAGAGTTAGCTGTTCTTTCAGTAATGAGGCCATTGATTATTTAGTGATAGACCGATATGTATTGGCCTCGGGCAGTTGTTTTAGTGCAATATTGCAATCTATAAAGTTGATATACAAATACTGATAAAATGGTTGAATGAAATGATTTACTGAGAGCACCAGGATTTGATCAAACAGTTTCACAAGGGCATAGGTTCACAGGTAACGAAGGGCAAATTTAGGACAAATATTAATCTTTCTTTCCATGCGGGGTAATGAATAGCCGAAGCCAATTTTGCGAAAGGTGGTTTAAGTCTGGACACTCTACTCATTTAGGCAATAGCTGGTACAGACAGGACAGGCCAAGTGGAAACCTTCTGTGCAGTAAGATTCTATGCTGTCACGGGTAAACAGTAGGGACAAGAAAGATGAGATGAAATGGGCTGGAGACTGCTCTTAACCTGAATTTACCTTACAAAAGAAAGACTTGGATTTATATAGCGTTTTTCACGACCACCGGACATCTCAAAGCGATTTATAGCCAATGAAGTACCTTTGGAGTGCAGTCACTGTTGTAATGAAGGAAACGCAGCAGTCAATTTGCACACAGCAAGCTCCCACAAACAGCAAAATGATAATGACCAGATAATCTGTTTTTGTTATGTTGATTGAGCGATATAATATTGGCCCCAGGACACCGGGGATAACTCCCCTGCTCTTCTTCGAAATAGTGCCATGGGATCTTTTACATCCACCTGAGAGAGCAGACGGGGCCTCGGTTTAACGTCTCATCTGAAAAACGGCACCTCCGACAGTGCAGCGCTCTCTCAGCACTGCAGTGTCAGCCTAGATTTATGTGCTCAAGTACCTGGAGTGGGACTCAAACCCACAACCTTCTGACTCGGAGGCAAATGTGCTGCCCACTGAGGCACTGCTGACACTTAGCATGAGTAGGACTTGTGAATTCAACCATTGTGGTCGCAATCAATGCTGAAACATTTGCCAGCTGCCGTCAGACACTTGCATTTCCAAAATTTTTTTCACTACGTAAATTTTAATCTACCTCAGCCAGTGAGATACTGAACAGGAATAGATTGTCTCCTCGTTATACGTCCCGCCCAATGTTAGCAACACCAGAACAGGAGGAGGCCATTCAGCTCCTCGAGCCCGCTCCACCATTCAATGAGATCGTGGCTCTGCACGGCAACTCTATTTACCCACCTTCGCTCCATATCCCATGCTGCCCGTACCCAACAAAAATCTTTCCATCTCAGTTTTGAAAGCTCAAACTGACCTCCAGCATCCACAGCCTTTTGGGGAGGGAGAGAGTTCCAGATTTACACCCGGCTTTGTGTGAAAAAAATTCTTCCTGATTCCATGCCTGAACGGCCTGGCTCTAATTTTCAATGGAATGTAAAATCAGGCGGGATGTAACAGGGGAGACCGATGTAACCCTGCCAGTTTCCCCCTGAGCAGATGACATTAAATTTTCCCCCGCAAGTTCAAAGAAAAGAAAGAAAGACTTGCATTTATACAGCGCCTGTCACGACCACTGGACGTCTCAAAGCGCTTTACAGCCAATTAAGTACTTTTTGGAGTGTAGTCACTGTTGTAATGTGAGCAACATGGCAGCTGATATGCGCACAGCAAACTCCCACAAACAAATAGCTCGGGCAACCAAATAATCTGCTTTTGTTATGTTGATTGAGGGATAATGACCAGATCACCTGTTTTAGCGATGTTGATGCTAAGAACATAGGAAAGCAGTCGGCCATTCAGCCCCTCGAGCCGAGTCCACCATTCGATTCAATGAGGAACATAACAGCAAGTTGCTATTGCTCATTACTGATCACCAATGTTCCTGTTAAGTCACGCGATGCGCAGCATGACCTGCTCGGCTGGCTCACCGGCTGTGACATGTAAAAACTGCGCATGCGCGGACCTTTGAATGGGCCGTGCAGCCCCCGCAAATAATTACAGGGAACATTGCTTGTCATTGCCAGTTCAAAACCTGCCTGTGCTGTCATAAAAGTGGACACGTGTATACGTAAAAAATGTTTAGTATACGTGTGTGTCTGTGTTAGTCGTCAGATCTCACACCGTCATGCCCACAAATATATGTCATGCTTAAAAAAGAGTTTGAATAAATGTTTGCTCATCCATGCCTTTGTTACCTCTAGACTTGACTATTCCAGCACACTCCTGGCTGGTTTCCCACCCTATGTAACCAAGACCTGATTCAAAACTCAGCTGCCTACGTCCTAACTCGCATCAAGTCCCGCTTACCCATCACCCCTATGCTTTCTGACCTATATTGGTTCCCAGTCTGGCAATTAAAAGTCTCATCTTCATTTTCAAGTCCCTCAATGGCCCTCACCCCACTCAACCCTGTAACCTCCTTCAGCCCGACAATCCCCAGAGATCTCTGCGCTTCTCTAATTCTGGCCTCTTGAGCATCGCTGTGCCTTCAGCTGTCTGTGCCCTAAGCTCTCCAATTTCCTCACTAAATCTCTCCGCCTGTCTACCACTGTCTCCTCCTTTTAAGTGATCCTGTAAAACTTACTTCTTTGACCAAACTTTAGCTCATCTGTCCTAATATCTGGTTCTTTGGTTCGGTGTCAGTTTTTGTCTGATAACGCTGCTGTGAAACACCTTGGGATGTTTTGCTACGGTAAAGGTGCTACATAAATACAATTTGTTGTTGCTGTTTGTGTATACTCTGGTCGTTCAAATGCTATTTGACATAGGAAGGCACAGCAATTCCATCTAGTGGCCTGCAAGAGACACGCACAGTTCCACACAGCTGCTCTTCAGCAGCAGAATCAATAGAACACAAGAATACAAGAAATAGGAGCAGGAGTAGACCATTTGGCCCCTCGAGCCTGCTCCGCCATTCAATAAGTTCATGGCTGATCTGATTATGGACTCAGCTCCACTTCCCTGCCCGTTCCTCATAATCCTTACTCCCTTATTGCTCAAAAATCTGTCTATCTCCGCCTTAAATATTTTCAATGACCCAGCATCCACAGCTCTCTGGGGCAGAGAATTTACAACCTCCAAGAGAAGAAATTTCTCCTCATCTCAGTTTTAAAAGGGTGACCCATTATTCTGAAACTATGCCCCCAGTGTTAGTTTCCCCTTTGAGTGGAAATATCCTCTCTGCATCCATCATGTTGAGCCCGTTCATTATCTTATATGTTTCGATAAGATCACCTCTCATTCTTCTGAACTCCAATGAGTATAGTCCCACCCTACTCAACCTATCTTCATAAGTCAAGCCCCTCATCTCCGGAATCAACCGAGTGAATCTTCTCTGAATAGCCTCCAATGCAAGTATATCCTTCCTTAAATACAGAGACCAAAACTGTACTTGAGGTGTGGCCTCACCAATATCCTGTACAGTTGAAGCAGGACTTCTCTGCTTTGATACTCTATCCTCCTTGCAATAAAGGCCAGCATTTCATTTGCCTTCCTGATTACTTGCAGTACTGCGTAGCAACTGTTATATATGTGTAAACTTGTATTTACACTGTACAGCCACCAGAGGGCTCATCCCCTGGAGCCCCAAGGATCCCATAATCTCTTGGGAGGATAGGTATTTAAGGAGGCCTTACAGGTTGAAGAGGCACTCTGGAGACCTGCAATAAAAGACTGAGGTCACATGTTACTTTGAGCTCACAGTGTTCAGTCTGACACTTTCTCCATACATAACAACTGGTGACGAGATACAGCTAACAAACCCAAAAATGCAGAGAACAGCGGGCATCCTGGAGAAATTCTCGGAGGGAGATGATTGGGAAACTTTTGTGGAGTGACTCGATCAATAATTCATGGCCAACAAGCTAGGTGGGGAAGAGAACGCTTCCAAATGAAGGGCGATCCGCCTCACCATCTATAGGGCACCAACGTATTGCCTCATGAAGAATCTGCTCACTCCAGCGAAACCCACGGAGAAATTGTATGATGATTTCTGCACACTGGTCCGAGAACATTTGAACCTGAAGGAAAGCGTTCTGATGGTGAGGTACTGGATCTACACCTACAAAAGGTCTGAAGGCCAGGAAGTGGTGAATTATGTCACCGAGCTAAGACACTTTAGAAACATAGAAACATAGAAAATAGGTGCAGGAGTAGGCCATTCGGCCCTTCGAGCCTGCACCGCCATTCAATGAGTTCATGGCTGAACATGCAACTTCAGTACCCCATTCCTGCTTTCTCGCCATACCCCTTGATTCCCCTAGTAGTAAGGACTTCATCTAACTCCTTTTTGAATATATTTAGTGAATTGGCCTCAACAACTTTCTGTGGTAGAGAATTCCACAGGTTCACCACTCTCTGGGTGAAGAAATTCCTCCTCATCTCAGTCCGAAATGGTTTCCCCCTTATCCTTAGACTGTGTCCCCTGGTTCTGGACTTTCCCAACATTGGGAACATTCTTCCTGCATCTAACCTGTCTAACCCCGTCAGAATTTTAAACGTTTCTATGAGGTCCCCTCTCATTCTTCTGAACTCCAGTGAATACAAGCCCAGTTGATCCAGTCTTTCTTGATAGGTCAGTCCCGCCATCCCGGGAATCAGTCTGGTGAAACTTCGCTGCACTCCCTCAATAGCAAGAATGTCCTTCCTCAGGTTAGGAGACCAAAACTGTACACAATACTCCAGGTGTGGCCTCACCAAGGCCCTGTACAATTGTAGCAATACCTCCCTGCCCCTGTACTCAAATCCCCTCACTATGAAGGCCAACATGCCATTTGCTTTCTTAACCGCCTGCTGTACCTGCATGCCAACCTTCAATGACTGATGTACCATGACACCCAGGTCTCGTTGCACCTCCCCTTTTCCTAATCTGTCACCATTCAGATAATAGTCTGTCTCTCTGTTTTTACCACCAAAGTGGATAACCTCACATTTATCCACATTATACTTCATCTGCCATGCATTTGCCCACTCACCTAACCTATCCAAGTCGCTCTGCAGCCTCATAGCATCCTCCTCGCAGCTCACACTGCCACCCAACTTAGTGTCATCTGCAAATTTGGAGATACTACATTTAATCCCTTCGTCTAAATCATTAATGTACAGTGTAAACAGCTGGGGCCCCAGCACAGAACCTTGCGGTACCCCACTAGTCACTGCCTGCCATTCTGAAAAGTCCCCATTTACTCCTACTCTTTGCTTCCTGTCTGACAACCAGTTCTCAATCCATGTCAGCACACTACCCCCAATCCCATGTGCATTAACTTTGCACATCAATCTCTTGTGTGGGACCTTGTCGAAAGCCTTCTGAAAGTCCAAATATACCACATCAACTGGTTCTCCCTTGTCCACTCGACTGGAAACATCCTCAAAAAATTCCAGAAGATTTGTCAAGCATAATTTCCCTTTCACAAATCCATGCTGACTTGGACCTATCATATTACCTCTTTCCAAATGCACTGCTATGACATCCTTAATAATTGATTCCATCATTTTACCCACTACCGATGTCAGGCTGACCGGTCCATAATTCCCTGTTTTCTCTCTCCCTCCTTTTTTAAAAAGTGGGGTTACATTGGCTACCCTCCACTCCATAGGAACTGATCCAGAGTCAATGGAATGTTGGAAAATGACTGTCAATGCATCCACTATTTCCAAGGCCACCTCCTTAAGTACTCTGGGATGCAGTCCATCAGGCCCTGGGGATTTATCGGCCTTCAATCCCATCAATTTCCCCAACACAATTTCCCGACTAATAAGGATTTCCCTCAGTTCCTCCTCCTTACTAGACCCTCCGACCCCTTTTAAATCCGGAAGGTTGTTTGTGTCCTCCTCAGTGAATACCGAACCAAAGTACTTGTTCAATTGGTCCGCCATTTCTTTGTTCCCCGTTATGACTTCCCCTGATTCTGACTGCAGGGGACCTACGTTTGTCTTTACTAACCTTTTTCTCTTTACATATCTATAGAAACTTTTGCAATCCGTCTTAATGTTCCCTGCAAGCTTCTTCTCGTACTCCATTTTCCCTGCCCGAATCAAACCCTTTGTCCTCCTGTGCTGAGTTCTAAATTTCTCCCAGTCCCCGGGTTCGCTGCCATTTCTGGCCAATTTGTATGCCACTTCCTTGGCTTTAATGCTATCCCTGATTTCCCTTGATAGCCACGGTTGAGCCACCTTCCCTTTTTTATTTTTACGCCAGACAGGAATGTACAATTGTTGTAGTTCATCCATGCGGTCTCTAAATGTCTGCCATTGCCCATCCACAGTCAACCCGTTCAGTATCATTCGCCAATCTATCCTAGCCAATTCACGCCTCATACCTTCAAAGTTACCCTTCTTTAAGTTCTGGACCATGGTCTCTGAATTAACTGTTTCATTCTCCATCCTAATGCAGAATTCCACCATATTATGGTCACTCTTCCCCAAGGGGCCTCGCACAACGAGATTGCTAATTAATCCTCTCTCATTACACAACACCCAGTCTAAGATGGCCTCCCCCCTAGTTGGTTCCTCGACATATTGGTCTAAAAAACCATCCCTTATGCACTCCAGGAAATCCTCCTCCACCGTATTGCTTCCAGTTTGGTTAACCCAATCTATGTGCATATTAAAGTCACCCATTATAACTGCTGCACCTTTATTGCACGCACCCCTAATTTCATGTTTGGTGCCCTCCCAAACATCACTACTACTGTTTGGAGGTCTGTACACAACTCCCACTAACGTTTTTTGCCCTTTGGTATTCTGCAGCTCTACCCAGATAGATTCAACATCATCCAAGCTAATGTCCTTCCGAACTATTGCCTTAATTTGCTCCTCAACCAGCAATGCTACCCCACCTCCTTTTCCTTTTATTCTATCTTTCCTGAATGTTGAATACCCCTGGATGTTGAGTTCCCAGCCCTGATCATCCTGGAGCCACATCTCCGTAATCCCAATCACATCATTGCGAATTTGAAGGACAATTGGAGCACATGCTCCGAGACTTTTTCGTACTTGGCTACGAAACCATACTTTGCAAACTTTTAACTGAAGAGACCCCAACCTTGAGTAAGGCCATAGCGATAGCCCAGGCGTTCATTGCCACCAGCGACAATACTAAGCAAATCTCTCAGCACACAAGTGCTGCTACAAGCACTGTGAACAAAGTGATGTTGTTTTCAAATCGTAACGCACAGGATAGGTCACACATGCCTGCAGCTGCACGTCCACAGATGTCTCAGAGTCCACCATCAAGGGTGATGAATGCAAGGCCATTAACACCTTGTTGGCGCTGCAAGGGTGATCATAGTTTCCATTCATGCTGCTTCAAAGGGTACGTTTGCAAGGGCTGTGGAACAATGGGACACCTCCAATGTTTGGGCAGGTGAGTTGCAAATCTTGCTAAACCTGCAAACCACCATGTTGCAGAGGAGGACAGATCCACGGAGGATCACGACGAACTCAGACTGAGGAGCAGAGGTACATGGGGTGCACCCATTCACCACGGATTGTCCCCCGATAATGCTGAATGTTGAACTAAATGGACTCCCGGTGCCAATGGAGCTGGACACAGGCACGAGCCAGTCCTCCATGGGCAAAAAGACTTTCTAAAGATTGTGGTGCCACAAGGCCTCAAGGCCAGTCTTAACTCCAGTTGGCATGAAACTAAGAACTTACACAAAAGACCTGATTCCTGTAATCGGCAGTGCTGCCATAAAGGTCTCCGATGATGGAGCGGTGCACAAGCTATCACTCTGGGTGGTACCGGGCGATGGTCCCATGCTGCTCTGCAGGAGTTGGTTGGGAAAGATACGCTGGAACTGGGACGACGTCCGGGAGCTATCGCCCGCTGACGACACTTCGTGTGCCCAGGTCTTAAACAAATTTCCTTCACTGTTCAAACCAGACAATGGGAAATTCCAAGGAGCAAAAGTGCAGATTCACCTAATTCCGGGGGCGCGACCCATCCATCACAAGGCGAGAGCAGTACCGTACATCATGAGAGAAAGGGTAGAGATCGAGCTAGACCGGCTGCAAAGAGAGGGCATCATTTTACCGATTGAGTTCAATGAGTGGGCCAGCCCAATCGTGCCTGTCCTCAAGGGAGACGGCACCGTCAGAATCTGTGGTGATTACAAAGTAACTATCAATCGTTTCTCCCTGCAGGACCAATACCCACTACCAAAGTCCGACGACCTCTTTGCAACGCTGGCGGGAGAAAAGGCATTCACGAAACTGGATCTGACTTCAGCCTATATGACTGCAGGAGTTGGAGGAATCATCGAAGAGCCTCACCTGCATCAACACACACAAAGGTCTTTTTATTTATAACAGACGCCCTTTTGGAATTAGATCAGCGGCGGCGATATTCCAGAGAAACATGGAAAGCTTACTGAAGTCGGTCCCACGCACTGTGGTCTTTCAGGATGACATCTTCGTCACAGGACAGAACACAGTCGAGCATCTGAGAACCTGGAGGAGGTCCTTAGTCAACTCAACCGCGTGGGGCTTAGGTTAAAATGCTCGAAGTGTGTTTTCCTGGTGCCTGAAGTGGAGTTCTTGGGAAGGAGGATTGCGGCGGACGGCATCCGGCCCACCAACGCGAAGACGGAGGCAATCGAGAATGCTCCGAGGCCACAGAACGTGACGGAGTTGATGTCGTTTCTGGGACTCCTGAACTACTTTGGTAACTTCTTACCGGGTCTCAGCACACTGTTAGAACCACTGCATGTCTTACTATGGAAAGGGGACGAATGGGTTTGGGGCAAAAGCCAAGAAAATGCCTTTGTAAAAGTGAGAAAATTGTTATGCTCAAACAAATTGTTTGTGTTGTACGATCCATGTAAGCGCTTGGTACTAGCATGTGATGCGTCGTCATATGGCGTCGAGTGTGTATTGCAACAAGCTAATGATTTCGGGAAAGTGCAACCGGTTGCTTATGCATCCAGGAGTCTGTCTAAGGCTGAGAGAGCCTACAGAATGATTGATAAAGAAGCGTTAGTGTGTGTCTATGGGGTAAAGAAAATGCATCAATACCTGTTTGGGCTGAAGTTATATCCACTTATATCCCTGTTTTCCGAGAGTAAAGGGATAAATACCAACGCTTCGGCCCGTATCCAGAGATGGGCACTCACATTGTCCGCATACAACCATGTCATCCGCCACAGGTCAGGCACAGAAAACTGCGCCGATGCTCTCAGTAGGCTGCCATTGCCCACCACGGAGGTGGAAATGGCGCAGCCCGCAGATCTAGCCATGGTTATGGAAGCATTTGAGAGTGAGCAATCACCCGTCACTGCCCGGCAGATCAAAACCTGGACAAGCCAGGACCCCTTATTATCTCTAGTCAAAAGCTGTGTGCTTCACGGGAGCTGGTCCAGTGTCCCAGTGGAAATGCAGGAAGAGATAAAGCCGCTCCAGCAGCGCAAAGATGAAATGTCTAAAAAGGCAGACTGCCTTCTGTGGGAAAATTATATAGTGGTTCCCAAGAAGCGCAGAGATATCTTCATTAATGACCTCCACAGTACCCACCCAGGCATCGTAATGATGAAAGCGATAGCCAGGTCCCATGTGTGGTGGCCCGGTATCGATGCGGACTTAGAGTCCTGCGTTCACAGATGTAATACATGCTCGCAGTTAAGCAATGTACCCAGGGAGGCGCCACTAAGCTTATGGTCTTGCCCCTCCAACTCGTACATGTCAACTATCCAGGCCCATTCTTGGGTAAAATGTTCCTTGTGGTTGTAAACGCGTGTTCCAAGTGGATTAAATGTGAGATAATGTCGGCTAGCACGTCCGCTGCCACTACTGAAAGCCTGCAGGCCATGTTTGCCACACACGGCCTTCCCGAAGTCCCGGTGAGTGACAACGGGCCATGTTTTATCAGTGCTGAGTTCAAAGAATTCATGACCCATAACGGGATTGTAGAGTTGCAAAATTCATGGCAAACCCTCCCCCCCCCCAACCCCCACCCCACCCCAGTGTTTGGACTCATTGGAAAGGAAATTTAATTTGGAACTATCTACCAGAAAGATCCTAAAGTTCACATGGAACAAACTACGAACTTTAATCGAATTTGGGATTTTACAAGGCAGATTGGGTCTGTGTGGGCAGGGCTAAGAACTAAAGGAATTATCCTTCAAAGAAGCCAGTTTGAGTATTGAAGCTGTCTGGGGTATTGAAGCTCAAGAAAATTGTCTGGAGAATTGTGGATACTCGAAAACCCTTCTCCCCAGGAGACATTAACATAGCAACAATTAACCCAGAGATAGCTAACCATCATCCTGACCTGGAAAACCATTCCAGCATATACATAATAACAATGGCACATTGAGCCCTCATGAAAACCCCAAGCACAGACAGACACTGCAAATACCAAAGCTAATATTTCCATCAAGAAAACAGAATTAGAAGATCGACACATCTGAGACAGGTTAACATTTAATGAGCCCGCCAAATTATGACAAAGAAATATCAAGCCTGCCAAAAAAATAAACAAAGAATCCGAGCTGATTTGGCGCGAAGATTAGAACAGCTCCAAAGTTATAACTGGACCCTGCTTTCACAAAGGGTATGCAATGTGATGCCATCCCATGTTTAACAGAAGGTATGCACACAGCAGCATAGCATCATAGAGCATCAAGAAGGGGAGAGACCACCTCAGCAGTTGTAAATAACTTCTCCAGCCTCGATGTCCTGCAATCAGAAAGGAAGGAAGAACATCACCATCACGGCAACAACCGACCACAGCCAACGTGGTACCACCAAAAACACCGCGATCGGCCAACTTTGAACCAAACTCCGCAAGGAAGAAACGGAAGAATCAAAAGTTTCCTCTCTACAACCTAGGCCTGACTACCAGCAGGTGAAAACATTACCTAAAGAGACTTTGAACACATTTTTAACGAAAGAAAGTGGATACTTAGCTCATAAATCCAAAACGCGCCTTACCGCAACAGTGGACACCACCCAACTGAAGATTGTGCAGTAAGAAGTCTTCTCCGACGTTCAGGGTATGGCAAGCAGAACCTACAGAATCCAGTGAACCCCGAAATCGCGAACCACCGTCAACTACCAGGAAAGGATTGGTGAGCATAATCCCGGTTTGCCCTGGAGTTTAACCTAGTCAGTGTTAGTCATTGGAAGGTGGGAGGTGTATTATTCACTGTAACCCCTTTCAATGTGTGATGTACTGTTCTTTACTTGTATTTTCTTGCCTTTAATAAAACCGAAGTTCTTTTGCACCAAACCAGTTGTCTCTTGCACTTTATCACATCCCCAAAATAAATCCAGAGTCTAGAACCCAAGGGAGTGGGAGCGATTCGAACCGCTCAGAAGGTCAGAGGTAAAACTGACCCCACACACCACCCCCTACAGGATCAAACATGTCACATCTGCCCCATTTAAACCAGCGTCCAATGGTCAGGCAGAGAGAGCAGTGCAAACCATCAAGCAAGGCTTGAAAAGGGTAACTG
This sequence comes from Pristiophorus japonicus, assembly GCF_044704955.1. NCBI lineage: Eukaryota > Metazoa > Chordata > Chondrichthyes > Pristiophoridae > Pristiophorus > Pristiophorus japonicus. Next base: position 184,169,145 of record NC_091989.1, read on the forward strand.
AAGGCTCACTGCAGACTCGCCTATCCCGAGTCCTGCTTAGCTACCGCACAAGGCTCCACTCGCACACTGGGATTCCACCTGCTGAACTGCTCATGAAAAGAGCACTTAAGATAAGGCTTTCATTAGTTCACCCTGATCTACATGAACAGGTAGAGAGCAGGCGGCTTCAACAAAGTGCATACCATGATAGCGCAAATATGTCATGCGAGATTGAAATCAATGATCCTGTATTTGAATTGAATTATGGACAAGTTCCCAAGTGGCTTCCCGGCACTGTCGTGGCCAAAGAGGGGAGCAGGGTGTTTCGGGTCAAACTTTCAAATGGACTCATTCACCGGAAACACTTGGACCAAACCAAACTCAGATTCATGGATTATCCCACCTTGGACCCTACCTTTTTTGATCCCCTAACATACACACCAATGGCAACCGGCACCACAGTTGACCACGAAGCAGAACCCATCATCCACAGCAGCCCAGCAGGACCCAACACACCAGGCAGCCCAGCAAGGCCAGCTGCACAGCAGCCCAGCGAGAGCCCAACAAATGATTCAACAACACCAGCTTTCACACCGAGACGATCAACCAGGGCAAGAAGCGCCCCAGATCGACTCACATTGTAAATAGTTATACTATTGACTTTGGCGGGGGAATGTTGTTATATATGTGTAAACTTGTATTTACTCTGTACAGCCACCAGATGGCTCATCCCCTGGGGTCCCAAGGAATCCCATAATCCCTTGGGAGCACAGGTATTTAAGGAGGTCTCACAGGTTGGAGAGGCACTCTGTTCACACGTTACTTTGAGCTCACAGTGTTCAGTCTTACTCTTTCTCCATACATAACAGTAACGTTATGTGTTTCATGCACAAGGACACCCAGGTCCCTCTTACTGCAGCATTTTGCCATTTTTCTCCATTTAAATTGTAATCTGCTTTTCTATTTTTTCTGCCAAAATGGATAACTTCACATTATACTCTATCTGCCATATTTGTGCCCACTCACTTCGACAATTTTTGTGAACTCCTCACAATTTGTTTTCCCACCCACCTTTGTATCATCAGAAAACTTGGTTACATTACACTTGGTCCCTTCATCCAAATCATTAATATAGATTGTAAATAGTTGAGGCCCCAGCACCGATCCACGTGGCACCCCACTAGTTACTGTTTGCCAACCGGAAAATGACCCATTCATCCCAACTCTCTTCCTTCTTATGTCCCTGTAGAAACTCTTACTATCTGTCTTGATATTTCATGTGAGTTTACTTTCATAACCTATCTTTCCACTCTTTATTATTTTTTTGAGTCGTTCTTTGCTGGCTCTTAAAAATTTCCCAATCATCTGGCCTCTCACTCGTCTTGGCTACATTGTATGCCCTTGTATTCAATTTGATACTGTCCCTTATTTCCTTAGTTAGCCAGGATGGTTATCCCTTATCTTACAGCCTTTCCTTCTCACTGGGATATATTTTTGTTGTGAGTTATGAAATATCTCCTTTAATGTCTGCCACTGCTCATCAACCGCCCCACTCTGTAATTTATTTTCCCAGTCCACTTTAGCCAACTCTGCCCTCATATCTTTTTAGTTTCCTTTATTTAAGCTTAGGACACTGGTTAGAGATCCAACTTTCTCACCCTCCAACTGAATTTGAAATTCAACCATGTTATGGTCACTCATTCCTAGAGGATCCTTTACTCGAACATAATTTATTAATCCTGTCTCATTACACAGTACCAGATCTCAGACAACCTGCTCCCAGTTCCGCAATGTACTGTTCAAGGAAACTATCCCGGATACACTCTATGAACTCTTCCTCAAGGCTAACTTGGCCAATTTGCTTTGTCCAATCAATGTGAAGATTAAAATCGCCGATGATTATTGCCATTCCTTTTTTACAAGCCTCCGTTATTTCTTGATTTATACTCCATCCAACAGCGTAGCTACTGTTAGGTGGCCTATAGACTACGCCCACCAGTGACTTTTTCCCTTTATTATTCCTTATCTCCACCCAAACAGATTCAACATCTTGATCTTCTGAGCCAATATTGTTTCTCACTAACGCACTGATCCTTTATTAACAGTGCTACCCCACCTCCTTTTCCTTTCTGTCTGTCCTTCCGAATTGTCAAATACCCCTGAATATTTAGTTCCCAGCCTTGGTCGCCTTGCAACAACGTCTCTGTAATGGCTATCAGATCATACACATTTGTTACCTATTTGTGCCATAACTCATCTGTTCTGTTACGAATGCTGCGTGCATTCAGATAAAGAGCTTTTAAATTTTTTTCATTCCCATTTTTTCCTGCTTTGATACCACTTTCTGAATCACTTTTATGTTTATACATTCTGTCACTTCCTGGCACGCTCTGGTTTTCATTTCCCCCAGTGCTACCCTGCTCTGTTGCCTTCTCCTTATTCTTTGACTATTGAAATTTTCGCTCAGCTGAATCCTCCCCCCCCACTATTGTCTGTTGCACGGTATGGTGTTCCTGTTCTTATAAAAACAGCACAACCTCTGCCCTACCATGAACAGCGTGAGGCAGATCTGCTGGGATGTAATCACAATCTTGGATTGAATGCACATCTGTCACACACCAGCTGTCACCGCTTGTTATAGACCCAAAACAATTGCACAAAAAAAAATTGCGTTCATTGACCTGGAAACTGAAACTTACATATAATATTTACTGACGTTTAATTAACCTGAGCAAATTATGTAAAACTTCAATGATTTGGATTTCCTTCAAGTGAAAGGCCAATTCTGTAGCTAATCAGCCTGATGCTATGGGAGATCGGCAAAATAAATAAAAGACTTGCATTTCTATAGCGCCTTTCACGACCACCGGGCATCCCAAAGCGCTTTACAGCCAATGAAGTACTTTTTACAGTGTGGTCACTGTTTTAATGTAGGATACACAGCAGCCAATTTGCGCACAGCAAGCCCCCACAAACAATTAGCTCGGGTAACCAACTAATCTTTTTTTGTGATATTAATTGAGGGATAAATATTGGCCAGGACTATGGGGATAACTCTCCTGCTCTTCTTTGAAATAGTGCCGTGGGATCTTTTACGTCCACCTGAGAGAGCGGACAGAGCCTCGGTTTAATGGCTCATCTGAAAGACAGCACCTCCGACAGTGCAGCACTCCCTCAGTACTGCACTGGAGTGTCAGCCTAGATTTTTGTGTTCAAGTCCCTTCTGACTTCAGAGGCAAGAGTGCTACCCACTGAGCAACAGTTGACACAGTTGTCAAATATAGTAAGTTGTGTAAAGGACCACTCCAAGTTCATTCAAAAATGTAATTTTATCAAAAAAGTGGTGTAGATGGAGCTGTTAGGTGTCAGCTGGCTCAGTGGGTAACACTCTCGCCTCTGAGTCAGAAGGTTGTGGGTTCAAGTCTCACTCCAGGGACTTGAGCACAAAAATCTAGGCAGACACTCCCAGTGCAGTGCTGAGGGAGTGCTGCACTGTCGGAGGTGCTATCTTTCAGATGAGACATAGAAATATAATATCAGGAGTAGACCATTTAGCCCATCGAGCCTGTTCCAAAATTCAGTTTGATCAGTAACTGTGTCTTATAATTTGTTTTTCAGATGAGATGTTAAACTGAGGCCCTGTCTGCTCTCTCAAGTGGACGTAAAAGATCCCATGGCACTATTTCGAAGAAGAGCAGGGGAGTTATCCCCAGTGTCCTGGGGCCAATATTTATCCCTCAATTGTTCTCACTAAAACAGATTATCTGCTCATTTATCACATTGCTGTTTGTGGAAGCTTGCTGTGCGTGAATTGGCTGCCACGTTTCCTATGTTACAAAACTGACTACAATTTAAAAAGTATTACATGGGCTGTAATCACTTTGAGACGACCTGAGGTCATGAAATGTGCTATAGAAATACAAGTACTTTCTTATTTGATTTCTTTTAATATATTCTATCATCTCAGCCATGCCATACAGGCATATTTCCAGAGGGATGAGAGGACAGTTGGAGGGAAAGCCAGTGTGGGTCCACCCTGAAGGCCTAGTTACGTGGCAGAAGACCAGGTAGCAGGTTGAGTTAACAGATGGTGAGTGGTCAGAGGGAGGAGAAACGAGATGCGACAGTATTAAAAAAAAATATGGATTTATGAAGTCATCTCATCACATCGTGGATATGGGAATCGGATACTACCAGAGAATCCCTTTTCAAAGTCCACATGACCTGAACAACTCTCTCTCTACAAAGCTGGCAGAGTGTGTACAATATACCAGTAACTGCTGCAGAGCTTTCATATACCAGTAAACACAGATGACAATACAATATAAAAACAGAAATTGCTGGAAATCTCAGCGGGCCAGGCAGCATAGAAACATAAAAACATAGAAAATAGGTGCAGGAGTAGGCCATTCGGCCCTTCGAGCCTGCACCACCATTCAATAAGATAATGGCTGATCATTCACCTCAGTACCTCTTTCCTGATTTTAGTGACAGGCGGCTGGAAGCTCAGGGTCACGCTTCCCCCCCACCCCACCCCCCACCCGATCTTGTGCAATCTTTCTCCCTCTGTCTCCCCTGGCAGCTGATCTTCATTCCGCTATTCACACCCTATCCAGACGAACCTTTTTGTAACTTCTGCCATTACCGTCTCAAGTCGGCCCATCATCCCTTTTGTCTCTCTAATCTCTCCTGTCTTCCACCCGATCACAGACCTTCCCTTTTGTTCTTTCCTCCCCTCCCCCCTTTCAGTGCACCTTAAGAATTTGATCATTTCAAACATTCGCCAAATCTGACGAAGGATCATCGACCTGAAACGCTAACTCTGTTTCTCTCCATCCACAGATGCTGCCCGACCCGCTGAGTGTTTCCAGCATTTTCTGTTTTTATTTCAGATTCCAGCATCCGCAATATTTTGCTTTTGTGACAATATAATATGTTTGCCTGAAAACTGAGCTCAAAATCACAACAGTACCATTTTTATTAAATAGCCATCATCTTGTGCTTTTTTTCCATTTTAATTCCGAGGTGCGCACGCCTCTCCTCTCTGATTCTGTGTCAGCCGTGTTTCCCACTTTACAACAGTGACTACGCTCCAAAAAAGTACTTCAATGGCTGTAAAGCGCTTTGAGACGTCCGGTGGTCAAGAAAGGCGCTCTATAAATCCAAGTCTTTCTTTCTTTTTCTTAACAGCTGTGGAGAGCAGGTTTTTTTCTCCCGTCGCCTGCTGGTGCTGATAATTTACATCTCATTATTGGGCACATCATAATTGGCATTGCGTTTAATCTCATGAGGACCCCTCGCACGTGCCCCCGGAGTCAATCATGACAAAAATAATAAACATCCTCTTGCCAATCTCCCCCCAAATAGTGTCGTTCCGTTGGCAAATAACAAAAAAAAAATTAAACTTTCTCGATGTAGCCAGTAATTATGCAATCATGTATAGAAATCTATCACTTAGTAGGTGAGGCAGGATGTTGCAAGATTTTTACTTGATCCTAAAAGCTGGCTTGTTTCTGTCGCCTTTTTCGAATGAAGACACTTATAACTCCTCGTTGCCTGAAACACCGCAGCTTAATAGGTCTGTAATCAGCAGCCACACTTGTCAGCCTCTCCAAGTAGTGAACAGCACTGAAAAGCAAGCTGTCTGAGCAGGCCCTTTAACTATTCATTAGTGAACGTGTGTAATTGGAAAAATATCCGTAACGTTACCTAACCTGTAAGGTACACATTGGGTTTCACAACAACAACAACTGGTATTTATATAGGGCCTTTAAAGTAGTAAAAAGTCCCAAGGCGCTTCACAGCACTGTTATAAGACCAAACAAATAAATTTGACACCGAGCCACATAAGGAGAAATTACGGCAGATGTCCAAAAGCTCGGTCAAAGAGGTAGGTTTCAAAGAGCGTCTTAAAGGAAGAAAGAGAGGTAGAGAGGCAGAGAGGTTTAGGGAGGGAGTTCCAGAGTTTGGGGCCCAGGCAACAGAAGGCACGGCCACCAATGGTTGAGTGATTATAATCAGGGATGCTCAAGAGGGCAAAATTAGAGGAGCACAGATATCTCGGGGGGGTTGTGGGGCTGGAGGAAATTACAGAGATAGGGAGGGGGCGAGGCCATGGAGGGATTTGTAAACAAAGTTGAGAATTTTGAAATTAAGGCGTTGCTTAACCGGGAGCCAATGTCGGTAAGCGAGCACAGGGGTGATGGGTGAGTGGGACTTGGTGCGAGTTAGGACACGGGGCAGCGAGCAAAGGGGTGATGGGTGAGTGGGACTTGGTACGAGTTAGGACACGGGGCAGCGAGCACAGGGGGTGATGGGTGAGCGGGACTTGGTGCGAGTTAGGACACGGGGCAGCGAGCACAGGGGTTGATGGGTGAGTGGGACTTGGTACGAGTTAGGACACGGGGCAGCGAGCACAGGGGGTGATGGGTGAGCGGGACTTGGTGCGAGTTAGGGCACGGGGCAGCGAGCACAGGGATGATGGGTGAGCGGGACTCGGTGTGAGTTAGGACACGGGGCAGCGATCACAGGGGTGATGGGTGAGCGGGACTCGGTGCGAGTTAGGACACGGGGCAGCAATCACAGGGGGTGATGGGTGAGCGGGATTTGATGTGAGTTAGGACAAGGGGCAGCGATCACAGGGGTGATGGGTGAGCGGGATTTGGTGTGAGTTAGGACACTGGGCAGTGAGCTCAGGGGGTGATGGGTGAGCGGGACTCGGTGCGAGTTAGGACATGGGCAGCCAAGTTGTGATCACCTCAGGTTCACTGCTGTCACTCTTCCTCAATTGCGTTCTTTCTCTCTGCCTCACTATTTCCTCTCTTAACCATGGGTGACCAGGAGATGGATCACCTAGATACCTCAGTTATAAAATTTGATGAGAACAAGTTATTTTTCCGCTAGGCTTGAAGTCATGAAGATGTTGGCCAAGAGTTTCTGTTCGTTTGCGCTGATTCTATCAGCTTATTTCGGCCAAACTATCACAAAAATATCAAAAGTTACTATTCTTCAATACGACAAGAATAAGTTTTTGATGCAACTAAAAATAAATGAAGGATCCCATTCTATTACCACTCTGGTCAATTGCGGGGGTTCAAGGAAGATTTTACACTTGTAATTATAAAGAAAAGAAAGACTTGCATTTTAGTGATGTTGATTGAGGGATAAATATTGGCCAGGACACCGGGGATAACAAAAGAACACAAGAAATAGAAGCAGGAGTCGGCCATTTGCTCCCTCGAGCCTGCTCCACCATTTAATAAGATCATGGCTGATCTGATCATGGACTCAACTCCACTTCCCTGCCCGATTCTCATAATCCTTTATTCCCTTATCGCTCAAAAATCTGTCTATCTCCGCCTTGAATATATTTAATGATCCAGCCTCCACAGCTCTCTGGGGCAGAGAATTCCACAGATTTACAACCCACCGAGAGAAGAAATTCCTCCTCATCTCAGTTTTAAATGGGCCTCCCCTTATTCTGAGACTATGTCCCCTAGTTTTAATTTCCCTTATGAGTGGAAATATCCTCTCTGCATCCGCCTTGTCGAGTCCTCTCATTATCTTATGTTTCGATAGATCACCTCTCATTCATCTGAACCCAATCTATTCAACCTATCTTCATAAGTCAACGCCCTCATCTCCTGAATAACCTAGTGAACCTTCTCTGAACTGCCTCCAATGCAAGTATATCCTTCCTTAAATACGGAGACCAAAGCTGTATGCAGTACTCCAGGTGTGGCCTCACCAATACCCTGTGCAGTTGTAGCAGGATTTCTCTGCTTTTATACTCTATCCCCCTTGCAATAAAGGCCAACATTCCATTTGCCTTCCTGATTACTTGCTGTACCTGCATACTAACTGTTTGTGTTTCATGCACAAGGACCCCAGGTCCCTCTGTACTGAAGCACTTTACAATTTTTCTCCATTTAAATTATAATTTGCTTTTCTATTTTTTATGCCAAAGTGGATAACCTCACATTTTCCCACATTATACTCCATCTGCCAAATTTTTGCCCACTCACTTAGCCGGTCTGTATCCCTTTGCAGATTTGTTGTATCCTCCTCACAATTTGCTTTCCCACCCATCCCTGTATCATCAGCAAACTTGGCTACATTACACTCGGTCCCTTCATCCAAATCATTAATATAGATTGTAAATAGTTGAGGTCCCAGCACCGATCCCTGCGGCACCCCACTAGTCACTGTTTGCCTACAGTAAAATGACCCATTTATCCCAACTCTCTATTTTATGTTAGTTAGCCAATCCTCTATCCATGCTAATATATTACTCCAGCCCCATGAACTTTTATCTTGTGCAGTAACCTTTTATGTGGCACCTTATCGAATGCCTTCTCGAAATCCAAATACACCACATTCACTGGTTCCCCCTTATCCACCCTGCTCGTTACATTCTCAAAGAGCTCCAGCAAATTTGTCAAACATGATTTCCTTTTCATAAAACCATGCTGACTCTGCTTGATTGAATTATGCTTTTTGAAATGTCCTTCTACTGATTCGTTAATAATGGACTCCAGCATTTTCCCAATGACAGATGTTAGGCTAACTGGTCTTTCTGCCTCCTTTTTTAAATAGGGACGTTACGTTTGCAGTTTTCCAATCTGCTGGGACTGCCCCAGAATCCAGGGAACTTTGGTCGATTACAACCAATGCATCCACAATCTCTGCAGGCATTTATTTTAGGACCCTTGGATGTAAGCCTTCAGGTCCAGGGGGCTTGTTCGCCTTTAGTCCCATTACTTCACTGCTTTTTTTCGAAATAGTGCCATGGGATCTTTTACATCCACCTGAGAGAGCAGACGTCGGTTTAACGTCTCATCCAAAAGATTAAGCGGAAACCTGATCAAATCGTCCCTTGGAAAACCAGCGCAATTTGCATTTTTCTTCTCGGTTGAGACGTTAAATTGAGGCCCCATCTACTCTCTCATGTGGACGTAAAATATTCCATGGCATTATTTCGAACGAGAACAGGTGAGTTATCCCCGGTGTCCTGGCCAATATAACAATCAACATAACAAAAAAACAGATTCTCTGGTCATTATCACATTGCTGTTTGTGGGAGCTTGCTGTGCGCATATTGGCTGCCGCATTTCCTACATTACAACAATGACTACACTTCAAAAGTACTTCATTGGCTGTAAAGTGCTTTGAGACATCCAGTGGTCCTGAAAAGCGCTATATCAATCCAAGTCTGTCTTTTTAATCACTCAACTCTGATCGTGGAGGGAAAACAAACATACCTTGCCGAATCGAATTTTATTTTCTAGGAGATGCAAATGAGCTGCTGGCAGATTAAAACCATGTGCTTCCTAACGCCATTGCAATCTGTGCAAAAAATTAAATATGGTCCAAGGCTAAGCAGCGCAGCATAGAATGGCACTCCCTGTCTTCATGTACGTCTTCTCAATACTGTTCAGGTTTTCTCATTAACACTGTTACGGAAGTTGATATTTCATTCCAATGTAACACATGGTATTTCGGGCTTGTAGATAGTGATTTGATAATGAGATTGCTGTCACGTCGAAGCTATTTGTTGCCTGCATCTGTCAGCCTAGCGGTATGGCCTGGTTAATATATCTTGTGACAGGCGTTGATAAACAAAGAGCACTGACTCTGAGAGAGACCAGATTCTATCATCTTCTTCTTCTCGGAGTTGAGGATGATTTGCTTCCACACTAAAATGAGTTCTAAGATGATTGATGAGACCAATGCGGGACCTTCAGTCTGTCACAGGTGGGGCAGACGATGGTTGAAGGGACGGGTGGGTGGAGTGCCTGGGTTGCTGTGTGCTCCTTCCGGTGTTTGTGCTTGGCTTCCGCGTGCTCCCGACAAAGAGACTCGAGGTGTCCGGCACCTTCTGGGATGATTCTCCTCCACTTTGAGTGATCTTCCCAAGAGTCGATGGGGTTGTTACATTTTTTCAAGGAGGCTTTGCGTGCGTCCTTGAAGCATTTCCTCTGCCCTCCTGGGACTCGCTTGCCATGACGGAGCTCGGTGTAGAGCGCTTGCTTTGGGAGTCTAGCGTGTGGTCTGTAAGGTCCTTACTCTACAGCATGAAACCACACGAGGCACATTCCCGGGACAAAGGCCACTCTGTGATCTTAACTCTTTATTACAGGACTCCAGAAGTGATGATCCTGCGTGGAACCTCCCTTTATACACCCGTGTGATCAGGTAAGGAGTGTCTCCCACAAGTTCACCCCCTGTGGTCAAGGTGTGCATCTAAGTTGAGTGTAGACAGTAATACAGTGGTGTTACATTGTAGTTACAAACATGACACCACCTCCCCCCCCTCCCCCCAAAGTCTTACTGGGATCATAGGTTTAGTCTTTCAGGTGGTCTACGCTCCCTTGTGGAGGGCCGCTGTTGGGGCTCTGGTTGTTGGATACTGACGTGAGTGTCTGTCACCTGTGGTGATTCTGGCCTGTCCGGGCTAACCGCAGGGACTGTGCATTCTTCTGATTGCTCTTGTTGCACGTTTGCTGGCGGTAGTGTGAGCTCCATCTCATGGTCTTCTCCAGGTTCCTCCATGTCCATGCTGAACCTTTTTTTTACTAGGTCCAGATGCTTACGGCATATCTGGACATTGTTGAGTTTTACCACGATGACCTGATTCCCCTCTTTGCCAATTACAGTACCCTCGAGCCATTTGGGCCCCATGGCGTGATTGAGGACGAATACAGGATCATTTATTTCTATACATCTCCCTCTTGAATTACAATCATGGTACTCGTTTTGTGACTTGCGCTTGCCCTCAACTATGTCAGTCAGGACTGGGTGGATCAGGGGCAACCGAGTTTTGAGTGTCCGTTTCATGAGTAGCTCTGCAGGCGGGACTCCCGTGAGCGAGTGCGGGCGGGATCTATAGGCCAGCAGGAGGCGCGATAGGCGGCATTGTAGGGAGGGTCCTTGAATCCTGAGCATACCTTGCTTAATGATTTGGACTGCCCGATCCGCCTGGCCATTGGTGGCCGGCTTGAATGGCGCAGTCCTGACGTGGTTGATGCCATTGCCCGACATAAACTCCCGGAGTTCATAGCTCGTGAAACACGGGCCATTGTCACTAACCAGGATGTCCGGCAAGCCATGGGTTGCAAGATCGCAGGTAGGCTTTCCATGGTGGTGAATGACGTGCATGAATTCAGGATGGTGCACTCGATCCATTTTGAGTACGCATCTACTACAATGAGGTACACTACATCTTCCCCATGAACGGGCCCATGTAGTCAACGTGAATGCGTGACCATGGCTTGGTGGGCCAGGGCCACGTGCTGAGCGGGGCCTCCCTGGGGGCATTACCCAGCTGGGCACAGGTCGTGCACCTGCGAACACAGTGTTCCAGGCCTGAATCAATTCCAGGCCACCAAACGTGTGACCGGGCAATGGCCTTCATCATCACAATGCCTGGATGCTCGCTGTGGAGTTCCCTGATGAATGCCTCCCTGCCCTTCTGGGGCATGACTACCCGGCTGCCCCATAGTAGACAGTCGGCTTGGATGGAGAGCTCATCCATCCGCCTGTGGAATGGTCTGACCTCCTCAGGGCATGCTCCGTGTGTGGGCGCCCAATCCCCAGTCAGGACACATTTCTTAATCAGGAATAGGAGGGGATCTCTGTCCAGATTTTGATCTGGCGGGCTGTGATGGGGGAGCCTGCACTGTCAAAGGCATCGACAGCCATGATCATCTCACCGCTTTGCTCTGCTGCCCCCTCGGTGGTGGCCAGTGGAAGCCTGCTGAGCGTGTCAGCTCAGTTTCCATTTCCTGGCCGGTGCCGGATGGAGTAATCATAAGCAACCAGCGTGAGAGCCCATCGCTGTAAGCGAGCCGATGCGTTGGCATTGATAGCCTTGCTGTCTGAAAACAGGGATGTGAGTGGCTTGTGGTCCGTCTCTAATACAAACTTCCTACCGAAGAGGTACTGATGCATTTTTTTTACACCATAGACACATGCAAGGTCTTCCTTCTCGACCATCCCATATCCCCGTTCTGCTTGAGAGAGTGACCTGGAGGCATAAGCCACAGGTTGTAGCTGACCCTCAGCATTACCCTGCTACAACATGCACCCAGCCCCATAGGACAATGCATCACAAGTCAGAACAAAACGTTTACAGGGGTCGTACAGGGTCAACAACTTGTTTGAACAAAGTAGGATTCGCGCCCGATCAAAAGCCCGTTCCTTACAGTCCCCCCAAAACCAATCGCAACCCTTACGCAGGAGCACGTGTAGCGGCTCCAACAACGTGCTCAAGTTCGGCAGAAAGTTCCTGAAATAGTTCAGCAGTCCCAGGAATGAACGCAGCTCCAATGTGTTGCAGGGCCTGGGTGCTCGTCGAATCGCCTCTGTTTTGGATTTGGTGGGCCGAATCCCATCTGTTGCAACCCTGCTGCCCAGAAACTCAACCTCAGGAGCTAAGAACATGCATTTAGACTTCTTGAGTCGCAGGCCTACCCGGTCCAGTTGGCGTAGCACCTCCTCCAGGTTGTGGAGGTGTTCCTCGGTGTCTCGACCCGTGATGAGGATGTTGTCCTGGAATATGATCGTTCTCGGAATGGATTTAAGCAGGCTTTCCATGTTACGTTGAAAAATCGTAGCCGCTGATCGAATGCCAAATGGGCATCTGTTATACGCAAACAGACCCTTGTGCGTGGTGATGGTGGTCAGTAGTTTGGATTCGTCGGCCAGTTCCTGGGTCATATAGGCTGAAGTGAGGTCCAACTTGGTGAACAACTTTCCACCTGCCAGTATGGCGAAAGGGTCCTCCGCTCTTGGGAGCGGGTATTGGTCTTGTAGGGACACCCGATTGATGGTGGCCTTGTAGTCGCCACAGATCCTGACAGAGCCATCCGCTTTTAGAACGTGAACGATGGGGCTCGCCCAGTCGCTGAATTCAACAGGCGAGATGATGCCCTCTCGCAACAACCGGTCCAATTCGCTCTCGATTTTTTCTCGCATTACATACGGCACCGCTCTGGCTTTGTGGTGCACTGGCCTGGCGTCCGGGGTGATGTGTATTACTATTTTAGTGCCTTTGAAAGTCCCGATGCCCGGTTGAAATAGTGACTCGAATTGTTGTAGGACTTGTGAGCATGAACTTCGCACCATCGAGGACATTGCGTGAACATCCCCCCATTTCCAATTCATCTCAGCTAACCAGCTCCTCCCCAACAGTGCGGGACCATTGCCCGGGACAATCCAGAGTGGCAGTCGGTTCACTAACCCATTGTGTGTGACAGCCATCATTGACCTGCCTAGCACCGGAATTATTTCCTTGGTGTAAGTCCATAATTGTGTCTCAATACTTTCTAATTTGGATCTACTGGCTTTGAGTGGCCACAGCTTCTGAATGCCCATGAGTGACTGGTTGGCCCCAGTGTCAAGCTCCATGCGTACTGGGATACCATTCAATAAAATCCTCATCATCATTGGTGGCGTTTTGGTGTATGAACTGTGAATATTTGCCGCATGGACCCGTTGAACTTCGATGTCCATTGATTTGCCCCAAAAGTCATCCTGTCTCACAGAACCCTCTTCTGCCTCATATACCATTTGAGCTAAGTGGCCAATGAGATTGCAGTTTCTGCAGACAAAATGTTGGAATCTGCAAGATCTGGCTGAGTGTTTTCCCCCACACCTCCAGCATGAGTTCAAGTTTCCATTGTTGGGAACAAAGGGACTATGGCCAGGAATTCCATGCTGACTGTCCCTTTGACTGCTGTTAAGTACCCTATTAGTGGGTGTCAATGGCCCCATCCCGGACCGCATTGTCCACTATGATGGCCTGTTCAGCCTGCCATTGTCTCTGTTGAGATCCTGCTCTGGGATCTATTGCTGCCTGGTAAATATCGGACTGCCCCTGCCTGCCTGCGGGGCTCTGAGTAGATGTTGACTCCCTGACCCATCGCAGCGTTAGAGGCAGAATTGCGCGCGTAAATCATTTTCGTCTCTTGCTTCCCCGCCATGAAAGTTTGAGTTAACAACGCTGCCGCTTCCAAGATTAAGTCCTTGGTCTCCATTAACTTGCGAAAAATTCCCACATGACCGATACCCTCGATAAAGAAGTCCCTCAGCATCTCTCCCCTGCAGACATCTGTGAACTTACAGAGGCTGGCCAAACGCAGGAGGTCCGCTACAAAGTCTGGTATGCTCTGTCCTTCACGATGTCGGTGGGTGTAGAATCTGTGTCGAGCCATGTGTATGCTGCTCGCCGGTTTGAGGTGCTCCCCGATTAATTTGCTGAGCTCTTCAAAGGTTTTGTCCGACAGCTTTTCGGGTGCCAGTAAGTCCTTCATGAGCGCGTAAGTCTTTGGTCTTTGGCCCGCAGCTGGTCAGGAGATAGGCCCGTCATTTGTCAGCTGCTGCATCCCCCAGCCAGTCTTTAGTAACGAAGCTTTGCTGAAGCCTCTCGACAAAATTGTCCCAGTCTTCCCCAACACAATACTGTTCCTCTGTTCTACCGGTGGCCATTCTCGTGGGTCGTGAATTCCCGTTTCTCGTCGCCAATTTAAGTTCCTTACTCTACAGCATGAAACCACACGAGGCGCATTTCAGGGATAAGGCCACTCTATGACCTTAACTCTTTATTACAGGACTCCAGAAGTGATGACCCTGCATGGGATCTCCCTTTATATACCTGTGTGATCAGGTAAGGAGTGTCTCCCACAAGTTCACCCCCTGTGGTCAAAGTGTGCATCTAAGTTGAGTGTATACAGTAATACAGTGGTGTTACATTGTATTTGCAAACATGACATGGACAATGTCGCCTGTCTATCGGAGCTGATCGAGCGTGGTCAATGATTCTGTAGTGCTCTCCTGGCTGGCCTCCCACCCTCTGTAAACTCAAGTCCATTGAAAAGCTCTGTTTTCCTGTAACATAATGCTCGCCACTTCCCCTTCCCCCATCAACCCTTGTGCTCGCTGACCTACATTGGCTGCTGGTCCAATGACCTCTCGGTTTTAAAAACACTATTTTTCCTTGTTTTGAAATACTTTCATGCCTCGCCCCCTCCCTATATCTAGAACCTCCTCTGGCTCTGTGATTTCCGCACTCCTCTAACTCCGGCTTTGTGCACATCCCCAATTTTTCATCGTTCCACCATTGGTGGCCGTGCCTTCAGCTCCCTGGGCCCTAACGTCTGGAGTTCCTTCTCTAAACCTCTCTGCCTCTCTACTTAACAGGGCAGACGGGGCCTCGGTTTAACGTCTCCGTTGGCACCTCCGGCAGTGCAGCGCTCCCTCAGTACCTCATTGGAGGGTGGGCCTGGAGTATCTGCTCAAGTCCCTGGAGTGGGTCTTGAACAAAGTGGAGAGAGACCTCGTGGATGAGTGAGCGTTACTACACTCCACTCTAAGATAGGCCAGGCCTTTAGATCCAGATTCACACTACCTCTCAGCGAGAGCGCTTCACACCAACACTGCGGCTATGGTGTGAGTGTGGCGGAAATTATGAGGAAAGGTTCGGGAAGGTGGAATATTTCTCATTGTGTTAGGAGAGATTTTCAAATACCAGGAGACAGAAATAAAGTTCGAAGCAAGTCAAGTGGAATTATTTTAGCTTAAGAACTTTTTTTAATTCTCAGGTTAGAAGTAGCAGATTGCCTTTCCTATGGGACATTGCTGGAACAATTGGGATTTTATTACAATCCGACAGCTTTCACGGCCACTTTCCTGGGGCCAGCCCACAGATCACTTCAGTTACTGAATTCAATTTCACAATTTGCTGTGCTGGGACTTCAATTAATAATCTTTGGGTTCTAGGCCACAACTGTAAACATAACCACCACATTGTGGAACCTTTTATATTACCACAAAAAGTTATTGAAGTGTGTGATATAAATTAATTGAAGAGACTGTTAAATGTGTTTCTGGAGAAGGGTTTGAACAAAATGGTGAGCGGGGTTAGATGGGATTGAGGTATATGATGAGAAGGAGTAGACGGGATTGAGGGTTATAGTGGGAAAGGGGTACATGGGATTGAGGGATATAGTGGGAATAGAAACATAGAAACATAGAAAATAGAAAATAGAAAGAGTAGTAGGCCATTCGGCCCTTCGAGCCTGCACCACCATTCAATATGATCATGGCTGATCCTTTGTCTCAACACCATATTCCCGCTTTTTCCCCATACCCCTTGATGCCTTTGTGTCTAGAAATCTATCTATCGCCCTCTTAAATATATTCAGTGACTCGGCCTCCACAGCCTTCTGAGGTAGAGAATTCCACAGGTTCACCACCTTCGGAGTGAAAACATTTCTCCTCATCTCGGTCCTAAATTTCCTACCCCGTATCCTGAGACTGTGACCCCTTGTTCTCGACTTCCCAGCCCCGGGGGAACATCCTCCCTGCATCCAATCTGTCCAACCCAGTCAGAATTTTATACGTTTCAATGAGATCCCCTCTCATTCTTCTAACCTCTAATGAATACAGGCCGAGTCGACCCAATCTCTCCTCATACGACAGTCCTGTCATCCCAAGAATCAGTCTGGTGAACCTTCGCTGCACTCCCTCTATGGCAGGTATATCCTTTTTTATGTAAGGCAACCAAAACTGCACACAATACTCCAGGTGTGGTCTCACCAAGGCCCTGTATAACTGTAGTAAGGCATCCTTGCTCCTGTACTCAAATGCTCTTGCAATGAAGGCCAACATACCATTTGCCTTCCTAACTGCTTGCTGCACCTGCATGTTTGCTTTCAATGACTGGTGCACAGGACACCCAGGTCCCTCTGTACATCGACACTTCCCAAGCCATCACCTTTTAAATAATAATTTGTCCTTATGTTTTTCCTACCAAAGTGGATAACTTCACATTTATTCACGTGATACTGCTTCTGCCATGTGTTTGCCCACTCACTCAGCTTATCTAAATCTCCTTGCAGCGTCTTTGCATCCTCCTCACAACTCACAATCCCACCTAGTTTTGTGTCGTCAGCAAACTTATAAATATTACCTATTACATGGGGTAGTTGGGGTTGAGGGATATGGTGAGAAGGAGTAGATGGGATTGAGGGTTATAGTGGGAAAGGGATAGGTAGGATTGAAGGATACGCGTTGAAGAATATAGAGAGAAGTGGGTATTAAGGTTGAAGGATATGGTATCAACAAAGCATAGGTTTATTCAGCCTAATAGGCTTTTCCCGCTCCTACGGATTTGCATTCTACATAACACTCCAGGGCTACAGAATAGAGCCGAACACTTCAATAAAGCATCGTGACTTCAGTCCCTTAAATCCATGTTCAAATTCAGTTCAGAGAAGAAGGTTAGTGGCCTCATTGTGACACAATTTAAGCATAAAAGAGGTGAATGCTAAAGGTTTTAATTTTCTCTCCCAGTACTCGCGACTTTCCAAAGCAAACATGTCTGAAATATGACCAAAGACTTGGTAATTAAAGCTATGCAAGATTCAGGATTAGGTGTGTGGAGAATGTACTGCTGATACAGCAGAGAGAAAGAGGGGTAGGGGAGGGACGTTACACAATGTGTACAGATTGCTGAACATTGTTCATTGAACAACATAAGAAATAGGAGCAGGAGTAGGCCATAAGGCCCCTCGAGCCTGCTCTGCCATTCAATAAGATCATGGCTGATTCCATAATGGACTCAGCTCCACTTCCCCACCCACTCCCCATAACCCGTTATCCCCTTATCAGTTAAGAAACTGTCTATTTCTGTCTTAAATTTATTCAATGACCCGGCTTCCACAGCTCTCTGAGGCAGCGAATTCCACAAATTTACAACCCTCTGAGAGAAGAAATTACTCCTCATCTCTGTTTTAAATGGGTGGCCCCTTATTCTAAGATTATGTCCTCTAGTTCTAGTCTCCCCCATCAGTGGAAACATCCTCTCTGCATCCACCTTGTCAAGCCGCCTCATAATCTTATACGTTTCGATAAGGTCACCTCTCATTCTTCTGAATTCCAATGAGTAGAGGCCCAACCTACTCAACCTTTCCTCATAAGTCAACCCCCTCATCTCTGGAATCAACCTAGTGAACCCTCTCTGAACTGCCTCCAAAGCAAATATATCCTTTCGTAAATATGGAAACCAAAACTGCACGCAGTATTCCAGGTGTGGCCTCACCAATACCCTGTATAGCTGTAGCAAGACTTCCCTGCTTTTATACTGCATCCCCTTTGGAATAAAGGCCAAGATACCATTGGCCTTCCTGATCACTTGCTGTACCTGCAAACTATCCTTTTGTGTTTCATGCACAAGTACCCCCAGGTCCCACTGTACTGCACTATCTCCCTATCCTTTGATGCCCTTAATATCCAAAAATCTGTTGATCTCAGTCTTGAATATACTCAACAACTGAGCCTCCACAGCTCTCTGGGTAGAGAATTCCAAAGATTCACTACCCTCTTCATCAGTCCTAAGTGGCCAACCCCTTATCCTGAGATAGTTACCCCCTGGTTCTAGACTCCCCAGCCAGGGGTAACATCCTCCCTGCATCTACCCTGTCAAGCATTGTAAGAATTTTATATGTTTCAAAGAAATCACCTCTCATTCTTCTAAACTCAAGAGAATATAGGCCTAGTCTACTCAATTTCATAGGACAATCCCCCATCCCAGGAATCAGTTTGGTGAATCTTTGTTTCACTCTCTCAATGGCAAGTATATCCTTCCTTAGGTAAGGAGAACAGAACTTTCTCCGAAGCAAGCTGGTACTTTGCATCTTCTGATGTTACAAAAGCAAAGTTATGTTCAACTTCAAAGAACCTTGGTAGACCACACAGAATACTGTGCATAGTTCTCATCCCCATAGGAACACAGGAACAGGAGGAGGCCATTCAGCCCCTCGGGCCTGTTCCGCTATTCTCTGAGATCATGGATGATCTGCGATCAATTCCATACACCTGCCTTTGACCCATATCCCTTAATACCTCTGGTTAACAGAAAGCTATCAATCTCAGATTTAAAATTAACCATCGATCTAGCATCAATTGTTGTTTGCAGAAGAGAGTTCCAAACCTCTACGACCCTTTATGTGTAGAAGTGTTTCCTAATTTCACTCCTGAAAGGCCTGGCTCTAATATTTAGACTATTGCCCCCTAGTCCTAGAATCTCCAACCAGCAGGAATAGTTTTTCTCTAGCAACCCTATCTGTTCACCTTAATATCCTGAAAACTTCGATTAGATCACCGTCTAAATTCTAGGGAATACAACTCTAATTACAAGAAGGATTTGGAAGTACTGGAGAAGGTGCAATAGAGATTTACAAGGATGATACCAGAAACGAGAGGCTTTAACTATCAGGACAGACTGAACAGGCTGGGGCTCTTTACTCTGGAAAAGAAAAGACTGAGAAGTGAACCGATAGAGGTCATTAAAATTATGAACATGTTTCATAGAATCATAGAAATTTACAGCACGGAAGGAGGCCATTTCGGCCCATCGTGTCCACGCAGGGTTTGATAGGGTAGACGTAGAGAAGATGATTCCACTTGTGGGGAGTCCAAAACGAGGGGCCATCAATATAAGATAGTCACTAAGAAATCCAATAAGAAATTCAGGGGAAACTTCTTCACCCAGGGAGTGGTGAGAATGTGGAAAGCCACAATTGAGTCTGCCACCTTTTCAGGCAGTGCATTCCAGATCCTAACCACTCGCTGCGCAAAAACCTTTTTCCTCATGACACCTGAGAATGAGGTAGGAAACTCACAAAGTTATTACACGAGGATAGTTGAACACCGATAATAATAATAATTTTTATTTATATAGCGCCTTTAATGTAGTAAAATGTTCCAAGGCGCTTCACAACAGTGTTACAAGACAAAACAGATATATTTGACACCGAGCCACAAAAATGACCAAAAGCTTGTTTTAAAAAGGTAGGTTTTAAGGAGCATCTTAAAGGAGGAAAGAGAGGTAGAGAGGCGGAAAGGTTTAGGGAGGGAGTTCCAGAGCTTAGGGCCCAAACAGCTGAAAGCACAGTCACCGATGGTTGAGCAGTTATAATCAATGATGCTCAAGAGGGCAGAATTTGAGGAGCGCAGATATCTTGAGGGATTGTGAGGCTGACATAGATTACAGAGATAGGGAGGAGTGAGGCCATGGGGTGATTTGTAAACAAGGACAAGCATTTTGAAGTCGAGGCGTTGTTTAACCGGAGCCAATGTAGGTCAGAAAGCACAGGGCTGATGGGTGATCGTGACTTGGGCTGCTGAGTTTTGGGTGATCTAAAGTTTACGTAGTGTAGAATGTAGGAGGCCAGCCAGGAGTGAGTTTACAAATAGCAACAGTCCCACAGTGAATGGACCCATGCTCTGTAGCCCTACCAACATCCAGTTGAAAATAATGGCAGACAGCCAGTCAACTAACAGGAGGGGGATACTGAATGAACATTCTCAGCCTTCACCCTGAGGTTTATTTCCTACACAAAATATTCTCATTAAAGCCAGAATGCTGGTTTTCTGTGTGGGGCTTCTAAAGGCAGTCAGCTGCTCTTGCACTTAGCTCCTGCTAGTGGCTTTTTGGACGGATTACCGACAATAAATGACTAGCCTTAACCACTCATACTCTGGCAGAAACAGCGGCAGTAATAATGAAAGACAGTCAGCCAGGGACTAATGGCTAAACTGGTTGCCCAGGAGTTAAGTGCTCGGAAATTAACTTTCAGCCCTGCACTTAATTAAGTGTAAATAATGTCCTTGCCCATTGAACCGTGTCAATGTAAAATTACAACTTTGCTAAATCGTGTATAACTTAATAACTCCTCGTATTGCAATAGTAACATTTAAAATGAAGGTCTTGACCTAAGCTTTGTATATAAATACCTTATTACTCTTGTTTTCAAGCCACATTGTGCAGCACGACTTGTTATGCAGTTTGTCTATTTTGTCTCAATTTGTCGAATGAAGAAAGGAAGTTAGTTGCATTTATATAGCACCTTTCACAACCTCAGGACGCCCCAAAGCGCTTTGCAGCCAATGAAGAACTTTTTGAAGTATAGTCACTGTTGTAATGTAGGCAATGTGGCAGCCAATTTGTGCACAGCAAGCTCCCAGAAGCAGCAATGAGATAATGACTGGATGGTCTGTTTTTAGTGATGTTGGCTGAGGGGATAAATATTGACCCAGGACACCGGGAAGAAGTCTCCACCTCTTCTTCAAAATAGTGTCGTGTGATCTTTTACGTCCACCCGAGAAGGCCGATGGGGCCTCGGTTGAGCGTCTCATCTGGAAGACGACACCTCTGACAGTGCGCTCCCTCAGCACTGCACCGGAATTCTTTCACTTTGAAGTTTGCACATGGCAGTTTCGAGCAAGGTTTTATTAGTCATTGAATATGCAATGATAGTTAATAAATGTGGAGTTTCGGAAACAAAAAACCAACACTTGCAGTGCAGTGTGTGTCGAATTCAGTTTTTCAGTTCTGATATTTGCACTTCGATGGGTCCTTATCACATCAAAATGTCGCTAGGTACTTCACTCAATTAATTAACTTTGGAGTGCAGTGTTGTTGTTATGGAGACAACAACAACAAGAACAACACCACCTTGCATTATATAGCGCCCTTAACATCGCAAAATGTCTCAAGGCACTGCACAGGAAGTTAATCAGATAGAAATCGACACTATACCAAATAAAGAGATATTGAGACCGGTGAAAACATTAGGATTTGAGGAGCATCTTAAAGAAGAGAGGTGGAAGGATGATGAGGGAATTCCAGAGCTTAGGGTTGAGACAGCTAAAGGAATGGCCGTCATTGGTGGGGCGTGGGAATTGGGATGTGCACAAGAGAATCATAGAAAAGAATCATATAATGGTTATGGCACGGAAGGAGGCCATTTGGCACTTCCAGCCCATGCCAGCTCTCTGCAAGAACACCTCAGCTAATCCCACTCCCCCGCCCTTTCCCCGTAGCCCTGCAATTTTCTTTTCATTCAGATACTTATCCAACTCCCCTTTGAAAGCCACGACTGGATCTGCCTCCTTGAAGTGGCTGGAGTTGGAGGAACGCAATGTTCACGGAAGGTTGCAGGGCAGGAGGAGGTTTCAGAGATTGGGAGGGGCGAGTCCATGGAGTGATTAGAACAGGAGCAACATCAGGCAAGCAGTCATAAGAAGAATCACAAGTTGATGTTGGCAGTTGAAAGAGGATGAAACCAACTCAAAAACTCCCTCCTTGTTGGATAATGTCCACCGAAAACAAAAGAAGAGGCCAACAATGTATCAGAACTGCACCTCACTGCCAATCTAGATTATGAACTCGAACCCGAGTATGGGACTTGAATCCATAAACACAGTGGTTATGTTACTGGACTTGTAATCCAGAGACCATGACTTCTTCTTCTCAGGTGGTCCCTTGTATCGAGGATGACTTGCTTCCACACCAAAAATGGATGAGTTCACAAGTGTTTCAATGAAGGACCAAACGACATATTGAAGGGTGGAAGATGCCTGTGCGTGGATTTTTTTAATGTGTGGTGGCCGTTGCACACCAGCCACCACACGGGCTTGACAGAGCTAGGTCTTGTTCCAATGTCAAGGGTAACCCAAGACAACTGGAGACCAGCTCTGTTGCACGGGCCTAGTGCACACACATATTGCAGTGAGGGCTGGCCCGTGCTGCCCCTGGGCCCTCACCTCTCCTGCGCCCCGAACTCACACCTCTCTTGGGCCCCGATCACATCGCTCTACAGTCTCTCGCCGCTCCTTCGTCCCAACCTCACCGCTCCACTGCTGCTTGCCGCCTCACCTGCTGTACCTGCCCACGCTCCAATCAGCGACCTGGATTTTGGTGACGTCCAATCCAGTCGCCCTTCTCCAAGTCATCGCCCTCCTGCACCAGCTCGCACTGCTCCCTGAAATGGCATGCCTCTAAGCTGCTCCCGGGCCGCTGCACCTCCGCTCCTTGGCTAATGATCATAGAAACATAGAAACATAGAAAATAGGTGCAGGAGTAGGCCATTCGGCCCTTTGAGCCTGCACCACTATTCAATGAGTTCATGGCTGAACATGCAACTTCAGTACCCCATTCCTGCTTTCTCGCCATACCCCTTGATCCCCCTATTAGTAAGGACTATATCTAACTCCTTTTTGAATATATTTAGTGAATTGGCCTCAACAACTTTCTATGGTAGAGAATTCCACAGGTTCACTACTCTCTGGGTGAAGAAGTTTCTCCTCATCTCAGTCCTAAATGGCTTACCCCTTATCCTTAGACTGTGACCCCTGGTTCTGGACTTCCCCAATATTGGGAACATTCTTCCTGCATCTAACCTGTCTAAACCCGTCAGAATTTTAAACGTTTCTATGAGATCCCCTCTCATTCTTCTGAACTCCAGTGAATACAAGCCCAGTTGATCCAGTCTTTCTTGATATGTCAGTCCCGCCATCCCGGGAATCAGTCTGGTGAACCTTCGCTGCACTCCCAAGACAGGAGTTCAAATCCCACCATGGCAGCTGTGGAATTTAAATTCAATTCATTAAATAAATCTGGATTTAAAAGCTAGTATCAGTAACAGTGGCCATGAAACTACCGGATTGTCATGAAAACCCATCTGGTTCACTAATACCCTTTAGGGAAAGAAATCTGCCGCCCTTACCCGGGCTGAGTCTATATGTGACTCCAGACCCACAGCAATGTGGTGGGCTCTTAACTGCCCTCTGAAAGGGCCCAGCGAGTCACTCAACAACAACAACAACTTGCATTTATATATCACCTTTAAAGTATTAAAACGTCCCAAAGTGCTTCACAGGAGTGTTTTAAGACAAAAAACAAATTTGAAATCGAGCCAGATAAGAAGAAATTATGGCAGGTGACCAAAATTGGTCAAAGAGGTAGGTTTTAAGGAGCCTCTTGAAGGACGAAATAGAGGGAGAGAGACGGAGGGGTTTAGGCAGGGAGTTCCAGAGCTTAGGGCCAAGGCAACAAAAGGGACGGCCACCAGTGGTTGAGCGATTATAATCAGGAATGTTCAAGAGGGCAGAATTTAAGGAACAAGACATCTTTGGATGCAGAAGGAGATTACAGAGATAGGGAGGGGTGAGGCCATGGATTGATTTGTAAACAAGGATGAGAATTTTGAAATCGAGACGTTGCATAACCGAGAGCCAATGTAGGTCAGCGAGCACAGGGGTGATGGGTGAGTGGGACTCGGTGCGAGTTAGGACACAGGCTGACGAGTTTTGGATCACCTCTAGTTTACGTAGGGTAGAACATAGGAGACCAGCCAGGAATGCATTGGAGTCTTCAAGTCTAGACGTAACAAAGGCATGGATGTAAGGGCAATTAAGGATGGAAAATAAATGCTGTCATTGTCAACGACACCCACATCCCACGAATGAAAAGAAAATCTGCCTCCAGAGCAAACCAGAGAAAGAGATCCAATGTAATATTATTTAGAGGAAAAAATACTTAGCAATTCAGACATAAAGTACTTTTGATTTATTATATGCATTTTTTTTTAAGATTGGCAAAAATGTCAAGTCAATTTCTAGGTGTCATGCAATTCAGTCTTGAGCTATTTCCATGATTATGTTGTAGACCATTCATCTGCTGTATCATCTTATACGAGGTTTTTGTTAATGCAAGCATGTAAAAGGTGTTTTTTTGCTTCTGACTGCTGAGAGAATTGCCAAGGAAAGTGGTTTTGATGGATAATGGAAAGTTGCAGAAGGATAGAGAAGGAGGAGCATATAATAGACTTGAAGATAGAAAGTTGATTGCTGAGAAGTAATTAGTAATCCGCCATGATGCGACTGTTTAAGATGGTTCACAAGCGGCCGGAAGGTTTAAACAGTCGCTAACATTGCAATATGGAAAGAATATTGCAGTATAAAATGGAACAAGTATGTGTTGTGAAAGTGGGTGCTGAAGAGGAGTCTGGTATGTCGCAGTAATTGTGTATAAAATACACATGGCAAGGTGGTAAGAGTGAAAGAAATACTACAGTTGGGCATTACCCTGAGGTATAGATTATTGGATTCAAAAATTTACAATAAAACTGGAAAATTGTTATCTGAAACAAAAAAGAGCGTTACCAGTTCAGTCAAGTTTACATTTACAACCGTGACGACACCGCTCCTGACCACAGCAAATAAATTATTTTTGTGATGTAGTCACTGTTGTAAAGTAGGAAATGCAGCAGTGAGTTTACGCACAGCAAGCTCCCACAAACAGTAATGTGACCAATGACCAATTAATTTGTTGTGGTGGTGGAGACTGACGAATAAATATTGGCCCAAACACCAGTAGAATTCCCTGCTTCTCTTGGACTAGTGAAATGGCATATTTTATATTCAATGGAGCCGGCAGACAGGACCTCGATTTAATACCTCACCCAAAAGACAGCACCTCCGGTGATGCAGCCCCTACTGAAGGATTATCCCAGATTATGTGCTTAAGTACTGGAGTGAAGCATCTATAATGTTACAGCACTAAGTCCAAGTGTATTTGTGGTAACATCTTCCTAGAACTAGCTTACCGATTACTTGATTGATTCAATTCAATTTTACAAATAGCCATAAGTGAATCTGAACTCTCACCCTCCAAATTGCATGTCTCAATTCCTAAACACCGTACAATACCCTGCACTTCTCCCTTGCAATCACTTTCTGACAAACTACTTCACAGCAGGTTGGCGGTTAAGATGGCTGCAAAGGCTGATACAAATATATAAATTGTTAAGAAAATTGAGACAGATTTCTCGTCGCTGTTGATGATGTCTTTATTCTCCCGAGCTTTGATCCGCCCAATAAGGGACTATTGTTTCCACGCCTGTTGTCTCTGGACAATTGAAAGCCAAGGAGATTGATGCACCTGATGAAGAACGTATGAAATAGGAGCAGGAGCAGACCATTTGGCCCTTCGATTCAATAAGACCATGGCTGATCTTTAACCTCAACTGGGTCAGTGGGTAGCACTCACTCGCTTCTGAGTCAGCAGGTTGTGGGTTTAAGTCCCACCCTAGGGTCTTGAGCATATAAATCTAGGCTGACACTCCAGTGTAGCATTGAGGAAGTGCCGCACTATCGGGGGTGCCATCTTTCAGATGAGACGTTAAACCAAGGCCCTGTCTGGTATCTCGGTGGACGTAAAAGATCCCATGGCACTATTTCAAAGAAGAGCAGGGGAGTTTTCCCTGGTGTCCTGGCCAATATTTATCCCTCAATCAAAGTAACAAAAAGACAGATTATCTGGCCATGATCACATTGCTGTCTGTAGGATCTTGCTTGTGTGCAAATTGGCTGTCGCGTTTCCCACATTAAAACAGTGATTACACTCCAAAAAATATTTAATTGGCTGTAAATCTCTTTGGGACATCCGGTGGTCATGAAAGGCGCTATATAAATCCAAGTCTTTCTTTCCAATTCACCTTCCTGCGCTATCCTTATATCCCTTAATTCGCTTTGTTCCCAAAAATTTATCGATCTCTGAATTGAATATACTCAATGACTGAGCATCCACAGCCCTCTGCGATAAAGAATGCCAAAGATTCACAAGCCTCTGAGTGAAGAAATTTCTCTTCATCTCAGTCCAAAGTGGCCGCCCCCTTATTTTGAGACTGTGACCCCGTGTTCTAAATTCCCCAGTCAGGGGAAACATCTTCTCAGCATTATCCCTATCAAGCCCCTTAGGAATGTTATATGTTTCAATTAGATCACCTCTCATTCTTCTAAACTCGATGGAATATAGGCTTAGTCTACTCAATTAGGACAGCTGACTCCACAACAGTGTCTAATATCAACAGTTGTTGGCACAAAATTGCAAGCACGTGGAATTGGAAGCAACCTTTTGACATGGATAAGAAAGTGTTTGGAAGGTAGGAGTTAGTGAGTAGAGATAATAGATATCTACTCCACTTGACAGGATGCGAGGAGTGGTGTCCCCCGGGTATCTGTATTGGGGCCTCAGCTTTACACTATATTTACCAATGACTTGGAGGAAGGAATAGCGAGCTGTATTGTTTGCTGATGACACTAAGTTAGCTGGCACAATAAGTAAAGTAGATGAGAGCGGAAATTTGCAAAGGAACACTGATAGATTCAGTGAGCGGGTAAAAATGTGGCAGATTGAGTTTGATGTGGGGAAATGTGAGTTCATTCACTTTCGACCTAAGAAAGATAGATTGGATGATTTTCTGAATGGTGAGAATCTAGGAACTGTGGGGGCGACAGAGAGATTGAGCAGTCTGTGTACAGAAACCACTGAAAGCTAATAGACAGGTACAAAGAGTAATGAAAGAGGCGAATGGAATCTTATCCTTCATCCCATGAGGGCTGGGATACAAAGGAGACGCAGCCCCTACTGAAGAATTATCCCAGATTATATGCCTAAATACTGGAGTGAAGCATCTATAATGTTACAGCACTAAGTCCAAGTGTACTTGTGGTAACATCTTCCAAGAACTAATTTACTGATTACTTGATTGATTCAATTCAATTTTACAAATTGCCATCAGTGGATCTGAAATCTCATCCTCCAGATTGCGCGTCTCAATTCCTAAACACCGTACAATACCCTGCACTGTTTCCCTTGCAATCACTTTCTAACAAACTACTTCACAGCAAGTTGGAGGTGAGGATGACAGCAAAGGCTGATGCAAGTATATAAATTGTTAAGGAAATTGAGACTGATTTCTCGTCACTGCTGATGATGTCTTTATTCTCCCGAGCTTTGATCCGTCCAATGAGGGACTGTAGTTTCCACGTCTGTTGCCTCTGGACAACTGAAAGTCAAACAGACCGATGAACCATATGACGAACGTATGAAATAGGAGCAGGAGTAGACCATTGAAAGTTGGCATGCAGGTACAGCAGGCGGTGAAGAAGGCAAATGGCATGTTGGCCTTCATAGCTAGGGGATTTGAGTAGAGGAGCAGGGAGGTCTTACTGCAGTTGTACAGGGCCTTGGTGAGGCCTCACCTGGAATATTGTGTTCAATTTTGGTCTCCTAATCTGAGGAAGGACATTCTTGCTATTGTGGGAGTGCAGCAAAGGTTCACCAGACTGATTCCTGGATGGCAGGACTGACATATGAGGAGAGACTGGATCGACTGGGCCTGTATTCACTGGAGTTTAGAAGAATGAGAGGGGATCTCAT
Organism: Pristiophorus japonicus; assembly: GCF_044704955.1. Taxonomy (NCBI): domain Eukaryota; kingdom Metazoa; phylum Chordata; class Chondrichthyes; family Pristiophoridae; genus Pristiophorus; species Pristiophorus japonicus. Next base: position 184,197,193 of record NC_091989.1, read on the forward strand.
AGAAACATATAAAATTCTGACGGGATTGGACAGGTTAGAGGCAGGAAGAATGTTCCCGATGTTGGGGAAGTCCAGAACCAGGGGTCACAGTCTAAGGACAAAGGGTAAGCTATTTAGGACCGAGATGAGGAGAAACTTCTTCACTCAGAGAGTTGTTAACCTGTGGAATTCCCTGCCGCAGAGAGTTGTTGATGCCAGTTCGTTAGATTTATTCAAGAGTGAGTTAGATTTGGCCCTTGCGGCTAAAGGGATCAAGGAGTATGGAGAGAGAGCAGGAAAGGGGTACTGAGGGAATGATCAGCCATGGTCTTATTGAATGTTGGTGCAGGCTCGAAGGGCCGAATGGCCTGCTCCTGCACCTATTTTCTATGTTTCTATATTTCTATTCAGCCCTTTGAGCCTGCTCCGCCATTCAATAAGATCATGGCTGATCTTCAACCTCAACTGTGTAGGTGGGCAGTTCTCGCTTCCGAGTCAGAAGGTTATGGGTTCAAGTCGCACTCCAGAGTTAGACCGCATCTGGAGTACAACGTTCAGTCTGGGCACCGCCTTTGAGGGGTGCAGCGCAGATTCACCAGAATGATACTGGGGCTAAAAGGCATAAAATATGAGGACAGGTTGTGCAAATAGACTTGTATTTCCTCAAGTATAGAAGATTAACGGGTGATCAAATTGAGGTGTTGCTGATGATTAAAGGGGTTGATCGGGTAGATCGAGAGGCGGGAGTTCGTGGCGTTGGTGAGTTAAAGGCCCAGCAGCAGCGAGAGGCGGCGGCAGTCCGAGAGGCGGGAGTGCGTGGTGTCGGAGCGGCCTATAAAGGCCCAGGTGCGACGAGAGGCGTGACCTGTGGCAGCTGCAGCGGGGAGAATAGGCAAAAAAGAAGTAGAAAGAAATCCAAAGGTGTCGTCACAGCCAAGGGGGTAAGTGATTGGCTGGTGATTGGTGAGTAGCTTTTCTTTTTATTTTTTATATCAGTTAGTAACCGTTTAACATTTTTGTTGCCAATTTAAGTGTATCTAAGGGTTAAGTCATGGCAGGAGAGCTCGGTCATGTGATATGCTCCTCCTGTACCATGTGGGAACTCAGGGACACTTCCGGTGTCCCTGACGACTACATCTGTGGGAAGTGTATCTGCCTCCAGCTCCTGACGGACCGTGTTGCGAATTTGGAGCTGAGGTTGGATTCACTCTGGAGCATCCACGATGCTGAGAATGACGTGAGTAGCAAGTGTAGCGAGTTGGTCTTATCGCAGGTGAAGGGTCCACAGCCAGCTAGGGAATGGAAGACCAACAGGAAGAGCAGTGCAAGGAAGGTAGTGCAGGGGTCCCCTGTGGTCATCCCCCTGCAAAACAGATACACTACTTTGAGTACTGTTGAGGGGGATGACTCATCAGGGGAGGGCAGCAGCAGCCGTGTTCATGGCACCGTGGCTGGCTCTGTTGCACAGGAGGGCAGGAAAAAGAGTGGGAGAGCGATAGTGATAGGGGATTCAATTGTAAGGGGAATAGATAGGCGTTTCTGTGGCCGCAACCGAGACTCCAGAATGGTATGTTGCCTCCCTGGTGCAAGGGTCAAGGATGTCTCGGAGCGGGTGCAGGACATTCTAAAAAGGGAGGGAGAATAGCCAGTTGTCGTGGTGCACATTGGTACCAACGACATAGGTAAAAAAAGGGATGAGGTCCTACGAAACGAATTTAAGGAGCCAGGAGCTAAATTAAAAAGTAGGACCTCAAAAGTAGTAATCTCGGGATTGCTACCAGTGCCATGTGCTAGTCAGAGTAGGAATCGCAGGATAGCGCAGATGAATAAGTGGCTTGAGCAGTGGTGCAGCAGGGAGGGATTCAAATTCCTGGGGCTTTGGAACAGGTTCTGGGGGAGGTGGGACCAGTACAAACCGGACGGTCTGCACCTGGGTAGGACCGGAACCAATGCCCAAGGGGGAGTGTTTGCTAGTGCTGTTGGGGAGGAGTTAAACTAATATGGCAGGGGGATGGGAAACAATGCAGGGAGACAGAGGGAAACAAAAAGGAGACAAAAGCAAAAGACAGAAAGGAGATGAGGAAAAATGGAGGGCAGAGAAACCCAAGGCAAAGAACAAAAAGGGCCACTGAATATAAAGGGGCTGCAGGAGGGGTCAAAACTAAAAATCATGGTTTAAAAACTAGGATTAAAACACTCTACCTAAATGCACACAGCATTCAAAACAAAGTAAATGAGTTGACGGCACAAATCATTACAAATGGGTATGATTTGGTGGCCATTACAGAAACATGGTTGCAGGGTGGCCAAGACTGGGAATTAAACATTCTGGGGTATCTGACGATTCGGAAAGACAGACAAGAAGGGAAAGGAGATGGGGTAGCTCTGTTAATAAAGGATGATATCAGGGCAGTTGTGAGAGACGATATTGGCTCTAATGAACAAAATGTTGAATCACTGTGGGTGGAGATTAGAGATAGTAAGGGGAAAAAGTCACTGGTGGGCGTAGTTTATAGGCCCCCAAATAATAACTTCACGGTGGGGCGGGCAATAATCAAGGGAATAATGGAGGCATGTGAAAAAGGAATGGCAGTAGTCATGGGGGATTTTAACCTACATATCGATTGGTCAACTCAAATCGCACGGGGTAGCCTTGAGGAGGAATTCATAGAATGCATACGGGATTGTTTCTTAGAACAGTATGTAACAGAACCTACAAGGGAGCAAGCTATCTTAGATCTGGTCCTGTGTAATGAGACAGGAAAAATAAACGATCTCCTAGTAAAAGATCCTCTCGAAATGAGTGATCACAGTATGGTTGAATTTGTAATACAGATTGAGGGTGAGGAAGTTGTGTCAGAAACGAGCGTACTATACTTAAACAAAGGGGACTACAGTGGGATGAGGGCAGAGTTGGCTAAAGTAGACTGGAAACACAGACTAAATGGTGTCACAATTGAGGAACAGTGGAGGACTTTTAAGGAGCTCTTTCACAGTGCGCAACAAAAATATATTCCAGTGAACAAGAAGGGCAGTAAGAGAAGAGATAAATAGCTGTGGATAACCAAGGAAATAAAGGAGAGTATCAAATTAAAGACCAATGCGTATAAGGTGGCCAAGGTTAGTGGGAAACTAGAGGATTGGGAAAATTTTAAACAACAGCAAAGAATGACTAAAAAAGCAATAAAGAAAGGAAAGATAGATTACGAAGGTAAACTTGCGCAAAACATAAAAACAGATAGTAAAAGCTTTTACAGATATATAAAACGGAAAAGAGTGACTAAAGTAAATGTTGGTCCCTTAGAAGATGAGAAGGAGGATTTAATAATGGGAAATGTGGAAATGGCTGAGACCTTAAACAATTATTTTGCTTCGGTCTTCACAGTGGAAGACACAAAAACCATGCCAAAAATTGCTGGTCACAGGAATGTGGGAAGGAAGGACCTTGAGACAATCACTATTACTAGGGGGGTAGTGCTGGACAGGCTAATGGGACTCAAGGTAGACAAGTCCCCTGGTCCTGATGAAATGCATCCCAGGGTATTAAAAGAGATGGCGGAAGTTATAGCAGATGCAATCGTTATAATCTACCAAAATTCTCTGGACTCTGGGGAGGTACCATCGGATTGGAAAGCAGCTAATGTAACGCCTCTTTAAAAAAGGGGGCAGACAAAAGGCAGGTAACTATATGCCGGTTAGTTTAACATCTGTAGTGGGGAAAAAGCTTGAAACTATCATTGAGAAAGAAATAGCGGGACATCTAGATAGGAATAGTGCAATCAAGCAGACGCAACATGGATTCATGAAGGGGAAATCATGTTTAACTAATTTACTGGAATTCTTTGAGGATATAACGAGCATGGTGGATAGACGTGTACCGATGGATGTGGTATATTTAGATTTCCAAAAGGCATTCGATAAGGTGCCACACAAAAGGTTACTGTAGAAGTTAGAGGTACGCGGAGTCAGAGGAAATGTATTAGCATGGATAGAGAATTGGCTGGCGAACAGAAAGCATAGAGTCGAGATAAATGGGTCCTTTTCGGGTTGGAAATTGGTGGTTAGTGGTGTGCCACAGGGATCAGTGCTGGGACCACAACTGTTTACAATATACATAGATGACCTCGAAGAGGGGACAGATTGTAGTGCAACAAAATTTGCAGATGACACTAAGATTAGTGGGAAAGCGGGTTGTGTGGAGGACACAGAGAGACTGCAAAGAGATTTGGATCGGTTAAGTGAATGAGCTAAGGTTTGGCAGATGGAATACAATGTCGGAAAGTGTGAGGTCATCCACCTTGGGAAAAAAAACAGTGAAAGGGAATATTATTTGAATGGGGAGAAATTACAATATGCTGCGGTGCAGAGGGACCTGGGGATCCTTGTGCATGAATCCCAAAAAGTTAGTTTGCAGGTGCAGCAGGTAATCAGGAAGGCGAATGGAATGTTGGCCTTCATTGCGAGAGGGATGGAGTACAAAAGCAGGGAGGTCCTGCTGCAACTCTATAGGGTATTGGTAAGGCCGCACCTGGAGTACTGCATGCAGTTTTAGTCACCTTACTTAAGGAAGGCTATACTGGCTTTGGAGGGAGTACAGAGACGATTCACTCGGCTGATTCCGGAGATAAGGGGGTTACCTTATGATGATAGATTGAGTAGACTGGGTCTTTACTCGTTGGAGTTCAGAAGGATGAGGGGTGATCTTATAGAAACATTTAAAATCATGAAAGGGATCAACAAGATAGAGGCGGAGAGGTTGTTTCCACTGGTCGGGGAGACTAGAACTCGGGGACACAGCCTCAAAATACGAGGGAGCCAATTTAAAACCGAGTTGAGAAGGAATTTCTTCTCCCAGGGGTTGTGAATCTGTGGAATTCTCTGCCCAAGGAAGCAGTTGAGGTGAGCTCATTGAATGTATTCAAATCACAGATAGATAGATTTTTAACCAATAAGGGAATTAAGGGTTATGGGGAGCGGGCGGGTAAGTGGAGCTGAGTCCACGGCCAGATCAGCCATGATCTTATTGAATGGCGGAGCAGGCTCGAGGGGCTAGATGGCCTACTCCTGTTCCTAATTCTTATGTTCTTATGTTCTTATGAGAGAAACTATTTCCTCTGGTGGAGGAGTCCAGAAGAAGGGGGCATAACCTTAAAATTAGAACCAGGCTGTTCAGGGGTGATATCAGGAAGCACTTCCTCACACAAAGGGGAGTGGGAATCTGGAACTGTCTGCCCCCCAAAAAAGCTGTGGAGGCCAGGGGTCAATTGAAAATGCTAAAACTAAGATTCATAGGGTAAGGGTATTAAGGGATATGGAACCAAGGCAGGTGAATGGAGTTACTGTACAGTTCAGCCATGATCTAATTGTAATGGCAGACCAGGCTTGAGGGGATGAATGGCCTCCACCTCTTCTTATACTCCTCTGTTCCTACGGCTAAAGGGATCAAGGGATATGGAGAGAAAGCAGGAAAGGGGTACTGAAGTTGCATGATCAGCCATGATCATCTTGAATGGTGGTGCAGGCTCGAAGGGCCGAATGGCCTGCTCCTGCACCTATTTTCTATGTTTCCATGTTTCTACACTTTTTCCCAAGTACATGCCTCAAGATTGTTGCTTTTTTATTTATCCGTTCCTTGGATGTGGGCATCGCTGGCGAGGCTGGCATTTATTGCCCATCCCTAATTGCCCCTCGAGAAGGTGGTGGTGAGCCGCCTTCTTGAAGCGCTGCAGTCCGTGTGGTGAAGGTGCTCCCACAGTGCTGACTTTGTTGCGGGTCTGGAGTCACATATAGGCCCAGACTGGTAAGGCTGGCAGATATCTTTCCCTAAAGGGGCATCAGTGAACCAGATGGGTTTTTATGACACTCCGGTAGTTTCATGGTCACCATTACTGATACTAGCTTTTTATTCCAGATTTATCCCGTGTTGGGATTTGAACTCATGTCTGCTGGATCATTCGTGTAGGCCTCTGCATTACTAGTCTAGTAACATAGGGCCCAAGTTTCCGCCCTCTGTAAAACTGGGCATCTCCATAAGGTGCGCCGACTTTCTGGAATAAAAAGGGCGCCGAAAACATACCTTGTAATTCTCAGGTCTCCTCAGGAATTCTTTGTGCTCGGCTTGGCTCAGCACAAGGGGCCGGGGGTGGAGTCAGGTCCCGGCGCTGAAAACAGTGCTGGGACCTCTGCCCTAGTCCTGGCGTCCCTCCCGTTCACCTCTGTCCCCCTCCCTCCCGTTCAGCTTCCCCCCTCCCTCCCGTTCAGCCCTACCCCCTCCTCCCCCTTCCCTCCCCCCTCCTCCTCTCCCCCCTCCTCTCCTCCACTCCCTCCCCCCCTCCACTCCCCCCTCCTCTCACCCCCTCCCTCCTCCCCTCTCCCCCCTCTCTCCCCACTCCTCTCCCTCTCCCTCCCCCCTCCCTCCCCCCTCCTCTCTCCCGCCTCTCCCCCCTCCCTCCCCTCCCCCTCCTTTCCCTCCTCCTCTCCCTCTCCCTCCCTCCTCCCTCCCCCTCCTCTCCCCTCCTCTCCCCCTTCCTCCCCCTCTTCCCCCTCCCTCCCCTCCCCCTCCTTTCCCTCCTCCTCTCCCTCTCCCTCCCTCCTCCCTTCCCCCTCCTCTCCCCTCCTCTCCCCCCTCCCTCCCTCTCCCTCCCCCCTCCTTTCCCTCCTCCTCTCCCCCTCTCTCCCCTTTCTCCCCCCCTCCCTCCCCCCTCTCTCCCCCCCTCCCTCCTCTCTCTCCCTCCCCCTCCCCTCCCCCTCCTGTCAGAAACACAGAGAGACACTGACAGAGACAGAGAGAGACACACTGGAAGGGCCTCGTCCCAGCACGCTGTTGGAGGGCTCCTGGTGCTGCAGTTGGTGAGTAGAAACGTAATATTTTATTTATTGATTTTTTATTATATTTTTATTTTTAATTTTTTAATTTTTTTAAATTGATTTATTGTTTGATTTATTGATTTATTTATCATTTATTATTGATGATGGCTCTTTATTTGTAAGAGTGAAGTGTTTAATGTTTGTGAACTTCCTTCCCCCACCCCCACATCTCTCGTTCCCTACGCCTGATTTATAAGTTTAGGCAAGGTTTGTCTGGGCGTACAAAAATCTACACTGAGTCCATTCTAAGTTAGTTTGGAGTAGGTTTTCGCTGCCTAAACTTGCAAAACAGGCGTAAGTGGCTGGTAACTCCCCCTTTTGAAAAGAAATTCTGTTCTAAAATGAAATTATTCTAACTCCTGAGAACTGGAGCAAACTAAATGCCGGGAATTGCGATTTCTAAGATGTTTCATTATAAACTAGTTGCTCCAAAAAAATAGGAGCAACTCAGGCCGAAACTGGAGCCCATAATCACTGTGCTACCCTTCCCAGTTTTGGCTACTGGATATTTCACATGCCTTCATGTAATCCTTCTTTACTTCAGAATCAAGCACATATCGGCCAGACCGGGTAAGGACAGCAGATTTCCTTCCCTCAAGGAGAATTAGTGAACCAGATTGGGTTTTTACAACAATCCAGTAGTTGCATGATCACTGATACTAGCTTTGCATTTTCAATTCCAGATTTATTTAATTAACTGAATTTAAATCTCCCCAGCTGCCGTGGTGGGATTTGAATTAATGTCTCTGGGTTATTAGTCTCAGGCCTCTGTCTTCAGTGGAGTAGCTTAGTCCAGCAGCATAACCACGATGCTACCATTCTCGCTGGTACTGGAGCCATATTTTCAGTGTTTGTATCAGGCACACGAGAGCTGCTATCACTGCCACTCGACAGCTGAATCTCGATCAATCCAAACGTCAGGAGAAAGAGCCCCCACAGCAGGATTTTAGGCTGTGTCTTTCTAGTCAGGCAAGCTTTCACCGGGCAGCCTGCAAGTCTGAGCCATGGAAGCCGAATTTCAAATGTTGAGCCTGTTACTCGCTGTTGAGCCAGATTGTTAAAGCTCAACCATTATTACCCACTCACTGTTAGGGTTGAGGACCACGGTGTCTGTGTTAAAGTCGCATCCCCGATTTTCATCGCTCCACCATTGGCGGCCGTGTCTTCAGCTGCCTGGGCCCGAAGCTCTGGAATTCCCTCCCTAAACCTCTCCGTCTCTCTCTCTCTCTCCCCTTCTTGAAGACGCTGCTTAAAATTCTCTGACTCTCTGAATATATTCAAGGCTGAGATAGATAGATTGTTGGAGTCCAAGGGAATCAAGGGATTATGGAGATCGGGCAGGAAAGTGGAGTTGAGGTCGATGATCAGCCATGATCTTATTGAAGGATGGAGCAGACTTGAGGGGCAGTATGGCCTAATCCTGCTCCTAATTCTTGTGTTCTTATGTTCTTATGTTAAAACCTACCTCTTTGACCAAGCTTTTGGTCATCTGCCCTAATATCTCCTTATGTGGTTCGGTGTCAAATTTTGTTTGATAACTCTCCTTGGAAGCGCCTTGGGAAGTTTCACTACATCAAAGGCACTATATAAATGCAAGTTGTTTTTGAATGCTGCAAAACACACAGCACGAAGTGATGAGATGAATGCCGGTGATTTCCGACATAGCAAGCTCCTGATTTCAATCAGAAAGAAAGACTTGCATTTATATAGCACCTTTCATGACCACCAGATGCCTGAAAGCCCTTTACAGCCAATGAAGTACCTTTGGAGTGTAGTCACTGTTGTAATGTAGGAAACGCGGCAGCCAATTTGCGCACAGCAAGCTCCCACAAACAGCAATGTGATAATAACCAGATAACCTGTTTTTGTTAAGTTGATTGAGGGATAAATATTGGCCAGAGCACCAGACAGTCACTCGGTTCAGACCAGACACTCTCTCCATAGGAAGAGGTGCACAAAACGTTTGGGCTGTTAGATCTACGCTGGAAATAAGAACAGCAGATGATGGAAACACTCGGCAGGTCAGGCAGTATCTGTGGAGAGAGAAAGAGAGTTAAAGTATCAGGCTGATGACCCTTCGTCAGAACTGGAAAATTTTAAGCGGTAACGAGTTTTAAGCAAGTACAGAGGCAGGGATTGAGGTGGAAAGAACAAAAAGGAGGGTCTGTGATAGGGCGCAAGGCGGGAATGATTAAATGACAAAAGGAAATGCATTTATTTGAAGCAGTTCAGAACACTTCAACATGAGATAAATTGCTTTGGAAATGGAGTACCAGTCGTTACCCTCACCAGGATAGCAGGCGGGGCTCTGGGTTATATCTCATTTGAAGCATGGCATCACAGAGTTTCCTCACTGCCGGTTTTATTAATTAACAGATCAATCCACCAGCCCAACCAGTCCCATCCCCTTCCAATTCTGCCTCTCCTGTCTCATCACCAATGACCTTCGATGCTCTGTGAACCATTACCAGATTGTAATCCCTTAAACAGGATGCATCTGTGTCTCCAGTGGTATTAACTGCTGCACGTTCAATCACAAGAAATAAGTCCTAATGGAAAGTGTGTCATGGGCATTGAGTGAGGACTCGGATCAGTCTCCAAGGTTACAAAGTGAACTGGCATTGACCAGTGTGATCCCCTGGACTGGTTTCACTCACCAGAGGGGTTTGGAGAGGAATTTTGGCCCTGGGTTTTTCTGAGCAGGGAGTTTTGGTCTCTAGCAGGAGATAACTGTTATATATGTGGACTTGTATTTACTCTGTACAGCCACCAGAGGGCTCATCCCCTGGAGTCCCAAGGGATCACATAATTCCCTTGGGAGCACAGGTATTTAAGGAGGCTTCACAGGTTAGAGAGGTACTCTGGAGACCTGCAATAAAAGACTAAGGTCACACTTTATTTTGAGTTCACAGTGTTCAGTCTGACTCTTTCTCCATACACAGCAATAACTTTGGCCGTGGCAGGGATGGGGAGTGTTGGCAGGTTGTGGGGTGGGGTGTGAGAGTGTGTGTGAAGTGTCCAGTCATGTTGCTCCAAGCATCATGAGTATAGGGCAAACTTGAGAGAGCAGCTGGTCTCTTCCTGTCCATCATTTTCGTATATTTTTTAAAATCTTTCCTGGGATGTGGGCGTCGCTGGCAAGGCCAGCATTTTTGCTGCCTTCTTGAACAGCTGCAGTCCGCATGGTGAAGGTCCCACAGTGCTGCTAGGGAGGGAGTTCCAGGATTTTGACCCAGCGATAATGAAGGAACAGCAGATATACTTCCAAGTCAGGATGGTGTGTGACTTGGAGGGGAATGTTGAGGTGATGGTGTTCCCATGTGCCTGCAGCCCTTGTCCTTCTAGGTGGTAGGGGTCGCGGGTTTGGGAGGTGCTGCCGAAGAAGCCTTGGCGAGTTGCTGCAGCGCATCTTGTAGATGGTACACACTGCAGATACGGTGCGCCAGTGGTGGAGGGAGTGAATGTTGAAGGTGGGTGGATTGGGTGCAAATCAAGTGGGCTGCTTTGTCCTGGATGGTGTCGAGCTTCTCAAGTGTTTTTAGAGCTTCACTCATCCAGGCAAGTGGAGAGTATTCCATCACACTCCTGACTTGTGTCTTGTAGATGGAGGAAAGGCTTTGGGGAGTCAGGAGGTGAGACACTCACCACAGAATACCCAGCCTCTGACCTGCTCTTGTGGCCACAGTATTTATGTGGCTGGACATTGGTAAACCCCCAGGATGTTGATGGTGGGGGATTCTGCGACGGAAATGCCGTTGAATGTCAAGGGGCAGTGGTTAGACTCTCGCTTGCAGGAGATGGCCGTTGCTTGGCACTATATGTTCATCCATTTTCCCTGCAATTGAAAAACCAGCAAGCGGGCTGCGCGGGTTCGCTGGAACGCTGAGCCGCCGCACACCTTAAAGGGAACATTGATGTTTATATGCGTTGTCTTGGCTTCCACTTGAAGAATGGTGACTTGGACAAGAGGTGCGTCATGCCCAGTGCCTATCAACAGGCACCCCAGCACCAGTCAGTGCCATCAAAGGGAGAAAACTGGGGGCTGAAATAACATAGTGGGGGTCATTCTGACTTTGTGTAAAACCGGTGAGAGAGAGTCGGCAGCCCACGTAACACTTCTCCTGACTGAAATCAAAATCAGGAGGTATAAAATGGGCTGTCGACTCGCTATCATCCTCAGCGTAACGTGAAAATGACTCCCAGTGACTGGAACAACAGAGAGAAGACCTATACTGTGTTGATGACAAATTTCATTGAAAAAAACGAAAGGAATAATATGCCGACTAACTAAACAGTAACATTGAAGTGTTTTTTAGGGGCTTGACATTCGAATCTTGCATACCTGAGCCCCAAGCTCTGGAATTCCCTCCCTAAACCTCCCCGCCTCTCTACCTCTCTTTCCTTCTTCAAGAATGTTCCCAATGTTGGGGAAGTCCAGAGCCAGGGGTCACAGTCTAAGGGTAAGGGGTAAGTCATTTAGGACCGAGATGAGGAGAAACTTTTTCACCCAGAGATTGGTGAACCTGTGGAATTCTCTACCACAGAAAGTTGTTGAGTCCAGTTCATTGGATATATTCAAAAGGGAGTTAGATGTGGCCCTTACGGCTAAAGGGATCAGGGAGTATGGAGAGAAAGCAGGAATGGGGTACTGAGGTTGCATGATCAGCCAAGATCATATTGAATGGCGGTGCAGGCTCAAAGGACCAAATGGCCTACTCCTGCACCTATTTTCTATGTTTCTATGTTAAAACTTACCTCTTTGACCAAGCTTTTAATCACCTGCCCTAATTTCTCCCTATGTAGCTCATTGTCAAATTTTATTTGCCGATCGCTCCTGGGAAGCGCCTTGGGACGTCTTACTACATTAAATTCGCTATATCAATGCAAGTTGTTGTTGTTACATGTCTGTTAATTCTTTAAGATGTTTTCAGAAATGAGCCTATTTAGTTGGTATTGCACGAGAGTTGCACCATCAATGACCCATGGCGAACTGAGAGAGAATTGAGTAAATTGAATTGTTTGGAATCGGTTGTGATGCTCCCCAAGGTTCAAAAGCCCTCTAATGTACATTGCCGCAGCTTGCACATTAAGAACGACCATCAACTTATCCCACCATCCTTGTGGCCAAACAAAACACTGCCAGTAACAGCGCTGGGATTTAACAAGGCGAAGGTGAACTAGAAATAAGCAACTAATTCCAAGGGGAAAATTAAATGTACAGATGTCCTGAAGTTTGTTGGGATCGGCATAATCGTTAATTCCATTAATTGATGAACATGCTAATTATTCCATTTTACCACATGGCCTGTTGATGACTGTATCCTTATAACTCGTCTTACGGATGAGACGTTAAACTGAGGCCCTGTCTGCCCTCCCGGGTAGACATAAAATAGCCCACGACCCCTATTTTGAAGGGGAGTTCTCCTCGGTGTCCTGGCTAATATTTATCCCTCGATCAGTATGCAAAAGATTATCTCATGGCTGTTTGTGGGAGCATGCTGTGCACAAATTGGCCGCCGCATTTCCTGCATTAAAAGAGTGATTGCACTTTGAAAGTACTTTGTTCGTTGTAAAGCGCTTTGAGACCTCCTGAGGTCATGAAAGACACTCTATAAATGCAAGTCTTTTATTTCCCTGATGACTGACAAAGTTTATGCAAGTTAATGATGGGGAAAGTACTTCATTGGCTGCTTGGGTGCTGAGTGACAGCCAACTTACTGGAACAATGCTAGACCTCGCCAGTAGTGGGCGCTGTTCTGAGGTTGGGGCTGGGGCACGAAGGGCTCAATTTTCCCCAGTGATATGCGCTGTTTTTTTGGAGCAGGCTGCTCTTTTTGGCCTAAGTTGAAAACCCACAGTTTTCCCTAATCAGTTTGCACCAGTGTAACTCAGTTAGTTATGATTTTTTTAGGTCAGTTTTTTTTCAGCCAAAGGGAGCGTAACCTGCCAGCCACGTCATTTCTGCCCATTTAGACAAGTTTGGCCAGCTGAGAGTTATTCCAGTTCTGCTAAGGCCAGCGTATGTGGAGAGTTAAGGAAATCGACACAGGTAAGGAAATCGGTGCAGCAGATGCCCGGACACACTAAAAGAATTGAAAAACACATAGCAGCAACTTACCTCCAACCCCGCCCGAAGAGCTTGCTGGTCCAGTCCCATTCTTGGTCCCCATTCTCCTGGTCCGGTCCCATTCTCGGTCCCGGTTCTCTCTTTCTCTCACAGCGAGAGTGAGAGCGAGCGAGAGTGAAAGCGAAAGAGAGCGAGAGCGAGAGCGAGAGAGAGCGTGAGCGAGAAAGAGAGAGAGAGAGAGCGAGAGAGGGAGAATGTGTTTTTCAATTCTTTTAATGTGTTGGGAGCTGGCTGTATGCTTCACTTTGCAGCCTCAGCTCACATTGTGTCCCTTGGTCACTCTGGCAGCCCGATCTTTTTGGCGCAGAAGAACAGGTTAGGCCACGCCAAAATGAAGAAACCCAACGGGGAAACTTAGATTATTTTTTGGGGGCGTACTTAGGCCCAAAAAAATCGGGCGTAACTCTCCAAGTTCGGCAAAAAAATGCTTTGGGGAAAATTGAGCCCTGCGTTAGGGCAGAGTAAAGGGAGCTTCACCCCTCAACTATGAGTTTAGAAGAATGACAGATGGTCTTATTGAAACATATAAAATTCTTCAGGGGCTTGACAGGTAAATGCAAGGAGGATGTTTGACTTGGCTCGAGAGTCTCAGTCTCAGAATAAAGGGTCGGTCATTTAGGACAGAGATGAGGAGAGATTTCTTCATGCAAAAGGTTGTTATGCTCTACCCCAGAGAGCTGTGGCTGCTCATCATCGAGTATATTCAAGGCAGAGATCGATAGATTTCTGGATACTAAGGGTTATGGGAATGGGGCAGGATAGTGGAGTTGAGGTTGAAGATCAGCCATGATCTTATTGAATGGCGGAGCAGGCTCGAGGGGCCGTATGGCCTACTCCTGCTCCTATTTCTTATGTTGCTATGTTCTCACTGCTGATACAAGTGAGCATTGACGACATTGTAATTTCCTTTGTTAACAGCACTCTGAACTGGTGCTATTCATTGGAATTTACGGCTCTTAGACCTAGCCAGTCAGATTAAGATGTTGCCATGAAATCCTGTTATTATTTTCTTATCTTGTGTTATATCTGAGCCTGGTGCCCAAAATGTCCCATTGTTTCACACCAACTCCGTGAACAAAAAAAGTTTTATTGAAAAAAAGTTTTACCCAGTTTAATTATTTTTTAACACTCTGTTTTCATAATCTGTTTGGGCTCTTGACTTTAATCAAACTCACATCCGCAACAAAGAAACTAGCGCTGATGGATTCCTGATTAAAGACTGAACATGTAATCATCCTGCTGCAGGATTTCAGATGGGGTGTGAAATCGACACTTATTGTTTCTGCTTTCAACAGGGAATGTGGACGAGACTTCCACGCAGCTAGGAGTCACGCAGGCAATATCACACCTGCCAGTCGAGTGCAGAGAAGATGGAAATTGAGTACATGTTGCACAAAGGCTTGGCCCGGTAGTAGCTGGCGATGGATGTGCCTCACAGGGCTGTTGCTGCCTGCAAGAACTTTGATGAATTGCCCACACAGCGTGGCGAGGGACTTGGCACAAAGTATTATTTTGGGCATCAGTGTTGCCATCAGCAGCTTCTGATCTTGATCTTGCTGGAAGTCAGCGTGACATTTATGGCTGCGATGATTGGCTTCAGAACGTTGTGGGGATACTTGTAGGGAGTTATTTATGCGTGTTGCACGTACCGCGTGTTCACTGTTAAAGGAGCAGCGCAGGTTTTACTCTATCACCGGGAACTATTTCAGGAGGTGGCGCAGACACTGAGTGAAACAAACGCAAAATACTGCGGATGCTGGAATCCCACGGAATAAAAACAGAAAATGCCGCAAATCCCAGCAGGTTAGGCAGCATCTGGGGAGAGGAAGCAGAGTTAACGTTTCGGGTCGATGACCCCTCGTCAGGACTGGAAAGTGTTCGGAAAGAACAGATTCTTAACCAGTACTGAAAGGGGGAGGGGAAGAGAGAACAGTCTGTGATAGGGTGGAAGACAGGAGAGATTAGAGAGACAAAAGGGGATGATAGCCCAAATTCAAATGGTTCCCAATGTTGGAGAAATCCAGAACCAGGGGTCACAGTCTAAGGATAAGGGGTAAGCCATTTAAGACCGAGATGAGGAGAAACTTCTTCACCCAGAGAGTGGTGAATCTGTGGTATTCTCTACCACAGAAAGTTGTTGAGGCCAGTTCGTTAGATATATTCAAGAGGGAGTTAGATGTGGCCCTTACAGCTAAAGGGATCATGGGGTATGGAGAGAAAGCAGGAAAGGGGTACTGAAGTGCTTGATCAGCCATGATCTTATTGAATGCTGGTGCAGGCTCAAAGGGCCGAATGGCCTACTCCTGCACCTATTTTCTATGTTTCTATGTAATGCCAGGAGTTAGAAACACATGAGTCGAGATAGGGTGTGAATGGTGGGATAATGACCAGCTGCCATTAGAGACAAGGAGAAAAAAAGAGAAAGAAACAGGTTCTGAGGAAGCGGGGGGGGCGGGCATGGGGAAGGGAACCATAGTTTGACAGCAGTTACGCTCTGAACTTGTTGAATTCGATGGTGAGTTCAGAAGGCTGTAAAGTGCCTAAACGAAAGATAAGGTGTTGTTCCTCGAGCTTGCGATGAGCTTCGTTGGAACAGTGTAGGAGGCCAAGAACAGAGAGGTCAGAGTGGGAGTGGAGTGGAGAATTAAAGTGACAGGCAACTGGAAGCTCGCCACTGAGTGACTTGATCTCCTTGCATATTCAATATACTGAGCTTGAATTAGAGCACCTATACTGTGGCATGAGTGTAATATAGTGCTCCCTCTAGTGGACCACTGCTCCACCGAGTGGACAACTGTGATAATGCAACTACTCGTGTAAATACAATAAAAGGATCATGTGACAAAGTCACATGACAAGTTCCATCTGTAGAGCCATCTTGTAGTCTGTGTGTGTTTCTGATGCACAATGAGGACCATTCATATTAAATGGTACGACACTGAAAAGAGTAGAGGAACAAAGGGACCTGGGAGTGCAAGTCCACAGATCCCTGAAGGTCGCAGACCAGGTAGATAAGGTAGTTAAGAAGTCATACGGAATATTTGCCTTTATTAGTCGAGGCATAGAATACAAGAGCAAGGACTTTATGCTTGAACTGTATAAAACACTGGTTAGGCCACAGCTGGAGTACTGCGTGCAGTTCTGGTCACCACATTACAGGAAAGATGTGATTGCACTGGAAAGGGTGCAGAGGAGATTTACAAGAATGTTGCCGGGACTGGAGAATTTTAGCTATTGGAGATGCTGGGTCTGTTTTTTTTGGATCAGAGGAGGCTGAGGGGAGCCTGATTGAGGTGTATAAAATTATGAGGGTCCTGGATAGAGTGGATAGGAAGGACCTGTTCGCCTTGGCAGAGGGGTCAACAACCAGGGGGCATAGATTTACAGTAATTGGGGGGAGCTTTAGAGGAGATATGAGGGGAAATTTCTTCACCCAGAGAGTGGTGGGGGTCTGGAACTCACTGCCTGGAAGGGTGGTAGAGGCAGAAACCCTCACCACATTTAAAAAATACTTGGATGTGCACCTGAAGTGCCGTAACCTACAGGGCTACGGATCAAGTGGGATCAGGCTGGATAGCTCTTGGTCGGCCGACGCAGACCCGTTGGGCCGAAATGGCTTCCTTCCGTGTTGTAAATTTCTATGATTTTATGATATGACATTTCAAGCACTACTAGTGAGGTGAATACAAAACTCAGTAACTGTCAGGCCAGGAGAACAAGAGGCGATAACTTTAAATTGGTCAAAAGCAAGAGATCTTAGAAAAGTTTCTTCGGGTAAACCGTGTTTGGAATAATCTGCCAGGTAAGAATGAAAGAAGAAAGACTAGCATTTTACACAACGCTTTTCACAACCTCAGGACATCCCACAACACTTTACAGCCAATAAAATACTTTTTAAAGTCACTGTTGTAACGCGGCAGCCAATTTTCACACAGCAAGCTCCCACAAACAGCTATGTGTTAATGACCAGTTAATCTGTTTTAGTGATGTTGGTCGAACAATACATTTTGGCCAGCACACCGGGGATAACTCCCCTGCTCTTCTTTGAAGTAGTGCCACGGGATCTTTTACGTCCACCTGAGAGAGCAGACGGAGCCTCGGTTTAAAGCCTCATGTGAAAGATGGCACCTCTAATAATGTGGCACTCCCTCAGCACTGTACTGCAGTGTCAGCTTAGATTTTGTGGCCACATCTCTGGAGTGGTTCTTGAAACTTCAACTTTCTGACTCAGAGGCGAGGGTTCTGCCCACTGTACCTCAGCTGACCATGTAAAACCTAGGCACCTTGTTTAACCAAAGTTGGGTTTCAGAACTGCAATGTATAATTCCGGCGTCGCCAGGTTTTTACGGAATACGTACGGACCCGGTGAAGCCCTGCAGAAGCTGGTTGTCGGCACGCAACGCGCATGCGCCAAAAACCGGCTTTTCCGATCTGGCACGTTTTGGCACGCATCCCCTCAGCTAGGACATTCTCGCGGGTGAGATTGCGCTATTTGCCCATCTCTTGCCCAGCGAATATCCTTAAAACTCTTGCGCTTGGCAAAAGCAGCCGACTGTTACCAGCGTAAGAGTTTTAAAACACATAAAAATAAAAATGTAAAACAGTTTTATGTTAAAAATCCTGTCCACTGAGGTAAGTTTATTTCAAATCCTATTAAAACACTTTAAACAAAAAATCCCCAAATTATTTATTTTTTCCAAAACATTTAATGAACTTTAATTTTAATTATGTGAGGTGTGATTTTTATTTTTTATGTTGCGTTTAGTGTGTTTGTTTTTTTTCTCATTAACAGCAACAAGAACTCGTCGATACGGAGTTCACATTGCTATTAATCAGAATACTGTCCCTGATTGGTTGTGCAGGCACCTCCTGTGTCCGAACGTCGAGGACGGGAGCCCGCTCGGAAGATTGGGAAGAGAAGGCCACCCTCCCGGAATCGCAGGCGCCTCTGGGAGCACCAGGTAAATTCGTAAACAATTCTCGGGTCGGGGGCACATTCGTCTGACGGAAGCCTCCGACCCGAATTTCAGGCCCATTAGCACCAACTCTTGCCATTTAACTAGCTCCCCCGCTATTTTTCAGGCCGGGCCGACGCATGCCGCTCCCTCCAATGGCCCCGGCCTGCTGATGGTCTTGCCAGGTCATTAATTGCAGTGCGGGCAGGCACAGCAGGAGCGGCGAGGTTGGGGCGAAGGGGCGGCAAGAGTCCGTAGAGAGAAGTGATCGGGTCCCAGGAGAGGCGTGAATCTGGGGCCCAGAAGAGACGAGGGCCCAGGGGCAGCACGGGCCAGCTCACACTGCAATGTGTGTGCACGCTAGGTCTGTGCAGCAGAGCTGGTCTCCAGTTAGTCTCAGTTGACCCTTGCTACTGGACCAAGACCTAGCTCTGTCAAGCCCGTGTGCAACGGCAAACACACGTTAAAAAAAATCCACACACAGGCATCTTCCACCCTTCAGGATATAGTTCGGGATCTGGAATATTAGGTCCTTCATTGAAACATCTGTGAACTCATCCCTTTTTGGCGAGGAAGCAAGTCATCCTCGCTTCGAGGGACTGCCTATTATGCTGATTTCTGGTGCTCGATAATTCACCCAAATTAGTTAATAAGAACATAACTACAAAAGCAAAATACTGCGGATGCTGGAATCTGAAATAAAAGTAGAAACGGAAAGAGAAACTATATTTTATTTATTTTCTTCTCTTTCTTTCTGTTATTTTTCTCTCTTTCCCACATCAGCTGTTGGTGATTCTGGCATTCCCATTTACACCCGATCTAGACACATCATTTGTTTCCTAACTTGTCCCATTCCCATCTGCTTTTGCGTCGCTCCATCATCCCTCTTGTTTCTCTAATCTCTCCTGCCTGCCACCCTATCACAGACCTTCCCTTTTGTTCTTTCCTCCTCCCCCTTTCCCTATCCCTACACTCGCTAAAAAACCTGTTACATTTCTAACCTTTCCCAGCTCTGACGAAGGATCACCGACCTGAAATGTTAACTCTAACTCTGTTTCTCTCTCCACAGATGCTGCCTGACTTGCTGAGTGTTTCCAGCATTTTCTGTTTTTATTAATAAGAACATAAGATTTTTTTAGGAACAGAGAAAATATGTATTAGGCCCTCTCATTTTTGACAGTCTGCAATGCCACCTACCTACCATATCCCTTAATCACTTGTCTCTCTCTCTAAAAAGGTATCCCATTGTCTCTCGAACCCATTGCCTGTTTGAATAGCTTTCATTAGATGAAGCATTGCTACCCAAAAACTTAGCCTATCTTTTCAGGATTTACTGTTTTCACTTCAGATTTTCAATTGGGTTTTGCCTGAGAGAGATAATCGTTGCAAATTTTCCTTACTGCAATTATATTGGGTCCTGGTGAGATCGCACCTGGAGTACTGTGTACAATTTTGGTCTCCTTACCTAAGGAAGGATATACTTGCCAGAGAGGGAGTGCAACAAAGGTTCACCAGACTGGTTCCTGGGATGGGGGGATTGTCCTATGAGGAGAGATTGAGTAGACTCGGCCTATACTCTCTCGAGTTTAGAAGAATGAGAGGTGATCTCATTGAAACGTACAACATTGTTACAGGGCTTGACAGGGTAGATGCAGGGAGTTTCCCCGTGGCTGGGGAGTCTAGAAGGAGGGGGTCACAGTCTCAGAATAAGGGCAGAAACCAAGTGCAGGCAGCGGAAAGAGCGTGCGGCAAACCTGTCCCACCCTCCATTGCCCTCAATGACTATCTGTCCCACCTGTGACAGGGACTGTGGCTCTCGTATTGGACAATTCAGCCACCTAAGGACTCATTTTAAGAGTGGAAGCAAGTCTTCCTCGATTCCAAGGGACTGTCTATGCTGATGATGGTATTTATATAGCGCCTTTAATGTAGTGAAACATCCCAAGGCCCTTCACAGGAGTGTTATGTGATAAAACATTTGACACCGAGCCGCGTAAGTGGAAATTAGCGCAGGTGACCAAAAGCTTGGTCAAGGAGGTAGGTTTCAAGGATCGTCTTGAAGGAGGAAAGAGAGGTTTAGGCAGGGAGTTCCAGAGCTTAGGTCCCAGGCAACAGAAGGCACGGCCACCAGTGGTTGAGCGATTATAATCAGGGATGCTCAAGAGGGCAGAATTGGAGGAGCGCAGATATCTCGGGGTGGGGGGGGGGGCGTTGTGGGGCTGGAGGGGATTTCAGAGATAGGGAGGGGCGAGGCCATGGAGGAATTTGAAAATAAGGGTGAGAATTTTGAAATTGAGGCGTTGCTTAACCAAGAGCCAATGTAGGTCAGCGAGCACAGGGGGTGATGGGTGAGCGGGACTTGGTGCGAGTTAAGTAAAGGGCAGCCGAGTTTTGGCTCACCTCTAGTTTACGTAGGGAATGTGGGAGGCCAGCCAGGAGTGTGTTGGAATAAGAACATATGAACATAAGAAATAGGAGCAAGAGTCGGCCATTTGACCCCTCGAGCCTGCTCTGCCATTTAATAAGATGATGGCTGATCTGATCATGGACTCAGCTCCACTTCCCTGCTCTGTCAAGTCTAGAGGAAACAAAGGCATGGATGATGGCTTCAGCAGCCGATGAGCTGATGCAAGGGTGGAGACGGGCGATGTTACGGAGGTGGAAATAGACGGTCTTAGTTATGCTGTGGATATGTGGTTGAAAGCTCATTTCAGGGTCAAATATGAAGCCAAGGTTACGAACAGTGTGGTTCAGCCTCAGACAGAAGTTGGGGAGAGGGACGGAGTCAGTGGCTAGGGAACGGAGTTTGTGGCAGGGACAGAAACAGTGGCTTCATTCTTCCCATTATTCAACTGGAGAAAATTTCTGCTCATCCAGAACTGGATGTCAGACGATCAGTCTGACAATTGAGAGACCGTGGAGGGGTCAAGAGAAGTGGTAATGCTTTGCAAATGCTGAAGAACTGGTGACTCAGGATAGTCCTCAGTATTAAGAACGTCCTTCTGCCTGATTTATATGGTCATTCCAGTCTCTAAGATGCTTTAACGAGCACCCTGGTGCCAGTAGTAACCATGATGAATTATATTTTCAATTTTTACTATTAAAAAGTGACATCAGCTATACCTCTTTTAAAACAAAATCAAACTGTTACAAATTTTTACCATTAGATTTTTTTGCAATTTACTTTTGACTAGTGAGATACATATTTCAGGCAGGAGGGGACGAAAGTCCATCCAGCCCAAGCAATTACCTTCTTTCTTTTCTGTGGGATATTTTTATGGACTTAATAACCGTAAACTTGTGCCAGAAATTTAATGTAAAAATGTTTTTTTCTACAACCGGTGCATTTTGATGACCTTACTGAGGGGAATTGTCTGGGAAGAATAACTTTGTCTGTTAGTGAAAGGGAACTGGAATAAAATAGTTTGAGGTACAACAATAACCTCAACAACTTGCATTTATATAGCACCTTTAATATCGTAAGCAATGTTCCAAGGTGCTTTGCAGGAGCCTAATGAGACAAAAGTTGACACCAAGCCACAACAAGTGATATTGGGACAGGTAATTAAGAATCAGCCCAAAGGAGGATAGAGAGGCGGAGAGGTTTAGGAAGGAAATTTCAGAGCTCAGGGCCCAGGCAGCTGAAGGCACGGCCACCAATGGGGAGCAATGAAAATTGGGAATGTGCAAGAGGATTCAATACCGAAATGAGGAGGAATTTCTTCTCTCAAAGGGTCGTGAATCTTTAGAATTCTCTGCCCCAGACAGCTGTGGAGGCTGGCTCATTGAGTATATTTATGGTGGAGATATACACATTTTTGAATGATAAGAGAGTCAAGGGTTATGTGGTGTGGGCAGTGAAGTGGAGTTGAGGCCAGGATCAGATCAGCCATGATCTTATTGAATGGCGGAGCAGGCTCGAGGGGCCAATGGCCTACTCCTGCTCCTAATTCTTATGTTCTTATGTAGGCCAGAATTGGAGGAGCGCAGAGATCTCGGAAGGTTGTAGGGTTGGAGTAGGTTACAGCGATAGGGAAGGGCGAAGTCATGGAATTCAGGTGTGCATTTGGACGGTGACAGAGAACTTGGTCGTCGGTGGTGGGGGAATGGGTCATCACCTCCACACGCAGGCCCAAGGCACGACGGGCCAAATGGCCTCCTTCTGTGCTGTAAGATTCTGTGTTCTACCGAGTTTCTGTTCCACTTAATTTTGTCAAGTTTCCCTGCCTTCGGAGCTGGGTCACGACTTGACCAGTTATGTGGCTTTTGCTGCAGAAACACATAATGAGCATTGCAGCCGATGAATATCAATCAGGCCGGTTCTGCCACTGAAGCTAAGACAATCCTACAGACCGAGCTCATCCAGCGAGGGAAAATAAATAATCATTTCTCTTTGTTGTGCTAAAAAAAAAAATGCTACAATTGGCACCACTATTTCTAGGTTTAAGTTGGCGATAGACAGAATTTTAAACTACAGGGTTGTTAAGGGTTATGGGGGAGTGGGCAGGGAAGTGGAGTTGAAGCCATGATCAGATCAGCCACGATCTTATTCAATGGCAGAGCATTCTGCCCCCTCATCGAAAACCGTGTGATCTCCTGGAAGAGGCAAAAAAACAGATTTAAAAATTCCAATGCCAATTTGGGGGGACAAAATATGGGAAATTCCTCTCCGATCCATCTAGGTGATCGAAGCTCGCCCAGGAACCACTCTGGCCCTGAATTCCCTTCAGTGCCTACCCTTCTGTAAGAGGTGATCTGGTCATTATTACATTGTTGACTGTGGGAGCTTGCCGTGTGCACATTGGTTGTCGCGTTTCCGACATTGCAACAGTGACTACACTTCAAAACGCACTTTGTTAGCTGTGAAGCACTTTGAGATGTCCCGAGGTCTTGAAAGGCGCTATATAAATGCAAGAAACAGGTCCAGCTCTTGCTTAAAGGTATTCATTGAGTCTTCATCCCTCGCGCGAGAGGGAAACTTGTTCGAGAGGTCCACTATTCTCTCGGAAAAGACCCACCCCCGATTACCTAATCTAAATCTAGCCTCATATAACTTAAATTTGTGACCCCTGGCCCTCCCTAACCTATTTAATTGGAACAATCTCTCAGCTGGAACACCGGCTATCCCCTTCATCATCTTATAAATCTCAATCAGATCACCCCTAAGTCTACAATTCTCTAAAGTGCCTCTGAGTCAGATAGCTTGTGGGTTCCAGTCCCACTCCAGAGACTTCAGCACAGAAATCTGAGCTGACACTCCAGTGCAGTACTGAGGGGGTGCTGCACTGTCAGAGGTGCCGTCTTTCGGATGAGATGTTAAACTGGAGCCCCCTCTGCCCACTCAGGTGGCTGTGAAAGATCCCATGGCGCCATTTCAAAGAAGAGTAGCGGTGTTATCCCCGCTGTATTGGCCAATATTTAATCCCTCAATCAACATCACTAAAACCAGATTACCTGGTCGTTATCACATTGTTGTTTGTGGGAGCTTGCTGTGCGCAAATTAGTTGCCGCGTTTCCTCCATTACAGCAGTGATTGCACTCCAAAAGTACTTCATTGGCTGTAAAGCACTTTGAGGTCTTGAAAGGCCCTATATAAATGCAAGACTTTCTTTCTGTATTAACAAATTCTTCGATAGGGCCTGTGAATAATGAGCTGCAGGTATGCACTGCCAGGGACAGGAAGCTTCCTCTCAATTGTTACATGTAGTCGAGGTTTTATATCGTGATTACATTTCCGGGGGTTTCCTCCTTGACGCAACCTGGATGTTGCGTCCGAAATTACGCCTGAATCTTCACCCATTTATCGATGTCAAATAATGGCGAACTATCCTCCCAATCTAGAATAGGCCCGTAATTAAATTCTCGGGCTGGTAGGACTGACATATGAAGAAAGACTGGATCAACTGGGCCTGTATTCACTGGAATTTAGAAGAATGAGAGGGGATCTCATCGAAACATATAAAATTCTGACGGGTTTAGACAGGTTAGATGCAGGAAGAATGTTCCCGATGCTGGGGAAGTCCAGAACCAGGGGTCACAGTCTAAGGGTAAGGGGTAAGCCATTTAGGACTGGGAATTGGAGAAACTGATTCACTCAGAGAATTGTGAACCTGTGGAATTCTCGACCACAGAAAGTTGTTGTGGCCAGTTCGTTAGATATATTCAAAAGGGAGTTAGATGTGGCCCTCACGGCTAAAGGGATCAAGGGGTATGGAGAGAAAGCAAGAATGGGGTACTGAAGTTGCATGATCAGCCATGATCTTATTGAATGGTGGTGCAGGCTCGAAGGGCTGAATGGCCTGCTCCTGCACCTATTTTCTATCTTTCTATGTGAACATGGGCATATATCAACAACACCACCACCAACAGCTTGTATTTATATAGTGCCTTTAACATAGTAAAATGTACCAAAGTGCTTCACAACAGTGTTATAAGACAAAAAAAATGTATTTGACACTGAGCCACATAAGAGGAATTTATGGCAGGTGACCAAAAGCTCGGTCAAAGAGGTAGGTTTTAAGGAGCATTTTGAAGGAGGAAAGAGAGATAGAGAGGCGGAGAAGTTTAGGGAGGGAATTCCAGAGCTTGGGGCCCAGGCAGCTGAAGGCACGGCCACCAATGGTTGAGCGATTATAATCAGGGATGCTCAAGAGGGCAGAATTTGCGGAGCGCAGACATCTCGGGAGGTTGTGGGGCTGAAGGAGATTACAGAGATAGGGAGGGGCGAGGCCATGGAGGGATTTGTAAACAAGGATGGGAATTTTGAAATGGTGGCGTTGCTTAACCAGGAGCCGTTGTAGGTCAGTGAGCACTATCATCATCATAGGCAGTCCGTCAAAATCGAGGAAAACTTGCTTCCACTCTAAAAATGAGTTCTTACATAATTGAACAATCCGATACAGGAATTACAGTCTCTGTCACAGGTGGGACAGACAGTCATTGAAGGAAAGGGTGGGTGGGGAGTCTGGTTTGCCGCACGGGGAAGGGATTGGGGGCGGGGCGGGGGCGGGATGGGGGCGGGGCAGGGGCGGGATGTGGGGCAGGGCGGGGCGGGGGCGGGATGGGGGGTGGGGCAGGACGGGGCGGGGGAGGGATTGGGACGGGGTGGGGGCGGGGCAAGGGCGGGGCGGGGGCAGGATGGGGGTGGGGCAGGGCGGGGCGGGGGAGGGATTGGGGCGGGGCAGGGGTGGGGCAGTGGCGAGGTAGGGGCGGGATGGGGATGGGGCAGGGGCAGGAGCAGAGTGGGATGGGGGCGGGGCGAGAGTGTGGCGGGATGAGGAAAGGGGTGGGGGCAGGATGGGGGCGGGATGGGGAGCGGGGTGGGAGCGGGGCAGGGGCGAGGCGAGGCGGAATGGGGGGCGGGGCAGAGGCGGGGTGGTGGCGGGGCAGGGGCGGGATGGGCAGTGGGGTGGGAGCGGGGTGGGGGCGGGAGCGGAGCGGGATGGGGAGTGGGGTGGGAGCGGGGCAGGGGCGGGATGGGCAGTGGGGTGGGAGCGGGGTGGGTGCGGGAGCGGAGCGGGATGGGGAGTGGGGTGGGAGCGGGACAGGGGCGGGGCAAGGGCGGGATGGGGAGTGGGGTGGGAGCGGAGCGGGATGGGGAGTGGGATGGGAGACCGGCAGGGGCGGGGCGAGGGCGGGATGGGGAGCGGGGCAGGGGCGGGGCGAGTGCGGGATGGGGAGTGGGGTGGGAGCGGGGCAGGGGCGGGGCGAGGGCGGGATGGGGAGTGGGGTGGGAGCGGGGCAGGGGCGGGACGAGGGCGGGATGGGGAGTGGGGTGGGAGCGGGGCAGGGGCGGGACGAGGGCGGGATGGGGAGTGGGGTGGGAGCGGGGCAGGGGCGGGACGAGGGCGGGATGGGGAGCGGGGCAGGGGCGGGGCGAGGGCGGGATGGGGAGTGGGGTGGGAGCGGGGCAGGGGCGGGACGAGGGCGGGATGGGGAGTGGGGTGGGAGCGGGGCAGGGGCTTGGCAAGTGCGGGATGGGGAGTGGGGTGGGAGCGGGGCGAGGGCGGGATGGGGAGTGGGGTGGGAGCGGGGCAAGGGCGGGGCGAGGGCGGGATGGGGAGTGGGGTGGGAGCGGGGCGAGGGCGGGATGGGGAGTGGGGTGGGAGCGGGGCAAGGGCGGGGCGAGGGCGGGATGGGGAGTGGGGTGGGAGCGGGGCGAGGGCGGGATGGGGAGTGGGGTGGGAGCGGGGCAAGGGCGGGGCGAGGGCGGGATGGGGAGCGGGGTGGGAGCGGGGCGAGGGCGGGATGGGGAGTGGGGTGGGAGCGGGGCGAGGGCGGGATGGGGAGTGGGGTGGGAGCGGGGCAGGGGCGGGGCGAGGGCGGGATGGGGAGTGGGGTGGGAGCGGGGCAGGGGCGGGGCGAGGGCGGGATGGGGAGTGGGGTGGGAGCGGGGCGAGGGCGGGATGGGGAGTGGGGTGGGAGCGGGGCAGTGGCGGGGCGAGGGCGGGATGGGGAGTGGGGTGGGAGCGGGGCAGGGGCGGGGCGAGGGCGGGATGGGGAGTGGGGTGGGAGCGGGAGCGGGGCGGAATGGGCAGTGGGGTGGGAGCGGGGCAGGGGCGGGGCGAGGGCGGGATGGGGAGTGGGGTGGGAGCGGGGCAGGGGCGGGGCGAGGGCGGGATGGGGAGTGGGGTGGGAGCGGGAGCGGGGCGGGATGGGGAGTGGGGTGGGAGCGGGGCAGGGGCGGGGCGAGGGCGGGATGGGGAGTGGGGTGGGAGCGGGGCAGGGGCGGGGCGAGGGCGGGATGGGGAGTGGGGTGGGAGCGGGGCAGGGGCGGGGCGAGGGCGGGATGGGGAGTGGGGTAGGAGCGGGGCAGGGGCGGGGCGAGGGCGGGATGGGGAGTGGGGTAGGAGCGGGGCAGGGGCGGGGCGAGGGCGGGATGGGGAGTGGGGTGGGAGCGGGGCAGGGGCGGGGCGAGGGCGGGATGGGGAGTGGGGTGGGAGCGGGGCAGGGGCGGGGCGAGTGCGGGATGGGGAGTGGGGTGGGAGCGGGGCAGGGGCGGGGCGAGGGCGGGATGGGGAGTGGGGTGGGAGCGGGGCAGGGGCGGGGCGAGGGCGGGATGGGGAGTGGGGTGGGAGCGGGGCGAGGGCGGGATGGGGAGTGGGGTGGGAGCGGGAGCGGGGCGGGGCAGGGGCGGGATGGTGAGTGGGGTGGGAGCGGGGCAGGGGCGGGGCGAGGGCGGGATGGGGAGTGGGGTGGGAGCGGGGCAGGGGCGGGGCGAGGGCGGGATGGGGAGTGGGGGGGGAGCGGGAGCGGGGCGGAATGGGGAGTGGGGTGGGAGCGGGGCAGGGGCGGGGCGAGGGCGGGATGGGGAGTGGGGTAGGAGCGGGGCAGGGGCGGGGCGAGGGCGGGATGGGGAGTGGGGTGGGAGCGGGAGCGGGGCGGGATGGGGAGTGGGGTGGGAGCGGGGCAGGGGCGGGGCGAGGGCGGGATGGGGAGTGGGGTGGGAGCGGGAGCGGGGCGGGATGGGGAGTGGGGTGGGAGCGGGGCAGGGGCGGGGCGAGGGCGGGATGGGGAGTGGGGTAGGAGCGGGGCAGGGGCGGGGCGAGGGCGGGATGGGGAGTGGGGTGGGAGCGGGGCAGGGGCGGGGCGAGGGCGGGATGGGGAGTGGGGGGGGAGCGGGGCAGGGGCGGGGCGAGGGCGGGATGGGGAGTGGGGGGGGAGCGGGGCAGGGGCGGGGCGAGGGCGGGATGGGGAGTGCGGGGGGAGCGGGGTAGGGGCTTGGTGACTGCGGGATGGGGAGTGGGGTGGGAGCGGGGCAGGGGCGGGGCGAGGGCGGGATGGGGAGTGGGGGGGGAGCGGGGCAGGGGCGGGGCGAGGGCGGGATGGGGAGTGCGGGGGGAGCGGGGTAGGGGCTTGGTGACTGCGGGATGGGGAGTGGGGTGGGAGCGGGGCAGGGGCGGGGCGAGGGCGGGATGGGCAGTGGGGTGGGAGCGGGGCAGGGGCGGGGCGAGGGCGGGATGGGGAGTGGGGTGGGAGCGGGGCAGGGGCGGGGCGAGGGCGGGATGGGGAGTGGGGTGGGAGCGGGGCAGGGGCGGGGCGAGGGCGGGATGTGGAGTGGGGTGGGAGCGGGGCAGGGGCGGGGCGAGGGCGGGATGGGGAGTGGGGTGGGAGCGGGGCAGGGGCGGGGCGAGGGCGGGATGTGGAGTGGGGTGGGAGCGGGGCAGGGGCGGGGCGAGGGCGGGATGGGGAGTGGGGTGGGAGCGGGGCAGGGGCGGGGCGAGGGCGGGATGTGGAGTGGGGTGGGAGCGGGAGCGGGCCGGGATGGGCAGTGGGGTGGGAGCGGGGCAGGGGCGGGGCGAGGGCGGGATGGGGAGTGGGGGGGGAGCGGGAACGGGGCGGTAAGCCGTCGATGTGTGGGGTGGGACGGGAAAGACGGGGCGCGGTAAAAACCAGTTCCCACTGCCCCCGGCCCATTGGCTATTGCAGACGGGTCATACCTCCCGGAAAGGCCTTGAGGGGCAGTAACTGACTTTAAAAAAAACGGGCAATTTCGGCCCCCAGAAAATATATATTTTTTCCTGTTGCACCTGAAAGTCTGGTCACAATGTTGAGAGCCCCTTCGAACAAATGCAATTGGAGGATTGTTGTGAGTCAGACGGAGCGTGGCCAGTTTTGTCAGTGGAGTGTTTGACGGACAAGGTTGAGGAGACTTGGGTATACTGTAGTCACGTGCGTGACATACTTACACCCAAAATTCCGCCATCTTTTGAGCCACAGGATTGGTGCGCTCCCAGTTTTCAGAGTTTCCCCGCAGACAAATGGGGAGGGGGGCCCCAGGCCGAGTTGCGTGGAATAAAGTTCAAGCTTAGAAAACTGTGCCACTCGTCTGATAGAAAGTGCTGAGTGAGAGCGTGATATTTTCTCTCTGAAGGTATCCTCTGCCTGCCTTTAACTGGGAACAGTAGAGCATCTGTTCACTTCATTCGGGGAGAGCTTTGCGGAAAGAACATATTGGCATTTAACATTAAACAAGAGGCCTTTGCACTGTTGATAAAATAAACACAAATGTCTTTTCTTGCAACTACTGAGATTTCTGCTATACATTTCACTGCAATCACAGTCTGACCTGGTTATTAACACAGCTGGTTCCAAATAAACAGCAATGTGGTAATGACCGGATAATCTGCTTTATTGTTTTTTTTAATATTTCATATTTCCAGCATCCGGTGAATTTTGCTTTTGAATTTTCTGAGTTATTGTTGCTGGTTGAGGGATAAATATTGGTCAGGACACATGGGGAGAACTCCTCCTGTTCTTCTACAAAATGGTGGCCATGGGCACTTTTACGTCCACCCGAGAGAGAATAGACGGGGCCTGGGTTTAACGCCTCACTCCTATTCCGATGTTCCCAACTCTCCAGTCTGTGAGTCACCATCTGAGCAGTCTGGGGAACGTAGAATGGAGAGAGATCAGTTCCCCCACCTCCAATCCCCTGAACCTACCCTTTCCATCGATTCATAGCATGATACAGCACAAAGGAGACCATTTGTGCCTGTGCTTGCTCTTTCAATTATCCCACTCCCCTGCTCTTTCCCTGTAGCCATGCAAATCTTTGCCCTTCAAGCGTTTATCCAATTCCCTATTGAAAGTTACTATTGAATCTGATTCCACCGCCCTTTCAGCTCACAACTCGCTGCTGTAGGTTGTACGTTTTACAATCTACTTTGATTCATAGACCCCTGGAATTACAGGAAAGGACGACACGTGACGCAAAATTTACGCTTAACCCAACTGTCAGTTTTATTCCTCAAAAACGAACTAAACTTTGCAGAACAAGACTTCTGAGGGAATTGACCGCAGACATACAATCACCCGCCCAGTTAGTTGCTGTCGCCGTAGATTGTAGGTTCGTGATCATTGGTTCCGTGACCGGTTGTTTCTCTTCGATGTTCCCTCTTCTAGTCGTTCTCTTCTCTTCCCTTTCTTCCGTGTTCGTCCGTTCCTTTCCATTCGCCCCGAGCCGCTCCCAGCTCGTGTATATATATATATATATCCATTTTGTGAATGAAACACCCATTGAGCTGTGGTTTCTGTTAATGTGTCTGGATCGATTCGTTGTTTGTGAGGATCCGTTTGACTGACTGCCATGATGGGCCTGGATGTTCCCAACTTACACACGGAGTCTACAGGGCAAAAGATAACTCCTTATCTTACATGCCCTGTTCTCCAAAAATGTACAGCTGGTTGAAGACCTTTTGTTGTCCTGGTTTCTTGCAGACTTGGAATCTTTAGAGAGAATTCTTTTCCCCCCTCCGGCCAATCAACCCAGGGGCTCCTCTGTGGGATTTTATGAATCAATCCCTTTGTTTCTATGCATAAACATGTCTGGCTCTTGACCGCAGACTTTGCTGATGAGTCACCACCTGCCCCAGGCTGGTGCCTTTTTCTCCCTTTGTCCAAAAACTTGTATTCAATCAGTTTTAGATCATGGCCTCTTCCGGTGCCTTCTGTAAAAGTGTGTAAACCTTACACTGCATAAAAATATGTTCCCTCATGTCGCCTCTGGTTCTTTTGCCAATCACCTTAAATCTGTGTCCTCTGGTTCCCGACCCTTCTGCCAATGGGGACGGTTTCTCCTTATTTACTCTATCAAATAATGATTTTGAACACATCTATCAAATCTCCTCTTCACCTTCTCTTTTCTAAAGAGAACTACCACAGCGTCTCCAGTCTCTCCACAAAACTGAAGTCCCTCATTCCTGGTACCGTTCTACTAAATCTCCTCTGCACCCTCTCCAAGCCCTTGACATCCTTCCTAAAGGCGCCCAGAATTGGAGACAATACTCCAGCTGGAGCCGACGAGGTGTTTTTATTTAGGTTTAGCATAACTTCATTGTTTATGTACTCCATGGGCCTGAAATCACGGCCTTGCCGGGTACCTACAGAGTGTGTAGCGACCAAGCGAGGCCCTGCAAAAGCCACTTTTCTGGGCGCGATGCACATGCGCCGAAAACCAGCTTTCCCGATCTGCCAAGTTCTGGCTTGACAGATCCAACGCGTCTTCAGGAGAAGGACATTCGCGCGGGCGAGACTGCGCAGTTTGCCCATCTCTTGCCCTGCAAACGTCCTTAAAACTCTTGCGCCTTTTAAAAGCAAGCCCATAGCCTACTTTTACCAGCATAAGAGTTTTAAAACATATAAAAAGCACATAAAAATAACATTTAAAAACACATTTTAATGTTAGAAACCTTAAGGTAAGGTCCACTAAGGTAAGTTTATTTTAAAGCCTAATCACAAAACTTAAAAAAATCGGATAAGTACATTGTTTTTCTAACACATTTCATTAACTTTAATTTAAAGGTGTTTTTTTTATTTTTTTGTGCGTTTGGATGTTTGGAGAGGGTCTTTCTCATTCATAATGAGAACTCCTACTTATGGAGTTCCCATTATTAAGAATGAGAATACTGTACCTTGATTGGCTGTCCAGTGTCACGTGACTTCAGCTTCTCCCACCGCATCTCCAAGACGTGAATGTGCTGCGATGCACTGGGAGAGAAAGCCTCCTGTCGGGATCACCGGAGGGCGCAGGAGCAAAAGGGTAAGTGCAGAACTTTTTTTAAAATTATTTTCAGGCGATTGCTGTCCCCATGCCTGACGTTAATCGGGATTCAGGCCCAAGGTCTCTATTAATAAAGCCTAGAAGCTTATTTGCTTTTTTTAACAGCCTCCTCAACTTGCCCTGCCACCTTCAAAGATTTTTAAGAAGGAAATTAAGTCATTGGTGCAGAATTTCCCTGAGCTGCTCACGTTTCCTCGCTGTGTGTCGGAACCCCGATTAACGTAACGCATGGGGACAATGACGGAACAGGAGCATCGCTGAGGAAATTCTCAGCCCATTGTGTTAACGTGGGAGTAGCCGTCAGAAAACACATATTGTGCCGGTTTTTTCGCACCACCTCCGGGGCGTAGTGTATCGAGCGGAAATTTGGGAAAGGTGGAACAACACGGGCGGTAATTGAACCCGCCAGACTCCTGACTACGCACCCTCAGTCTGAGTTAAAATGGAAAATTTGCCCCGTTCTGTTAGTTTGCAGAAATATTTTCCCCACCGGGCAATGGTTAGTTAAAGGGCAGAACGGGAGTAAATCTGCGATTCTACTAAAGTTCGGACACCGGCCATTATTAATTCTCAGGTTTAATGAATCTCATATCATCGTGTTTACAGTACTACATTCCTGTTCTAGTCTTCAAAGGAATCTCATTTCGTCACACTTACCCACAAAGTAAATTTTGGCTCACATAGCTTAAATTTGTTTTCAAAGCAGGGAGGTAATCCATTTATTCAGTAAACCTCACTGGAATCAAGTTTTTATCAGTGGAGTCCATGGATTCCAAGGTGCATTCATTTATTTTTTTCCCATTTCTCTTTAAATTGCATGCAGATATCAACCTTTTAAATTATTCAGAGGGGCTGCAGGATTCTGCTCAGGTTCTTTCAGATAGCACAAGAAACGCACATTAAAGGTATCAGACGAAAAGTGTTAGGTATTTTAGTTTTTGGTATGTATGTGAGCGTGTGTGGGAGTGTGTGTGTGGAGGTGTGCATTCATATGTGTGCAGGTACATGTGCACATGTGTCTGTGTGTGTGCATGCATGTGCATGTGTGAGTATGTATGTGCATGTGTGTGCACGTGCGCGTGTGTGTGCATGAGTGTGCATATTTGAGTGTGTGTGTGCATACGTGTGCACGTGTGAGTGTGCCTGTGGGTGCATGTTTGGGTGAACATGTGTGTGCATGTGTGAGCATGTGTGTGCATGCATTATTAAAGAAGCAGTAACAGTACATTTGGAAAAGCAAAATTCAGTCAGGCAGAGTCAGTATGGATTTATGAAGGGGAAGTTATGTTTAACAAATTTTCTGGAATTCTTTGAGGATGTAACAAGCAGAATGGATAAAGGGGAACCAGTGGATATGGTGTATTTGGAATTCCAGAAGGCATTTGACAAGGTGCCACATAATAGGTTACTGCACAAGATAAAAGCTCATGGGGTTGGGAGTAATATATTAGCATGGATAGAGGATTGGCTAACTAACAGAAAGCAGAGAGTCGGGATAAATGGTCCATTCTCGGGTTGGCAATCAGTAACGAGTGGGATGCTGTAGGGATCAGTGCTAGGACCCCAACTATTTACTATCTTTTTAATGACTTGGAAGAAGGGACCGAGTGTAACGTAACCAAGTTTGCTGATGATACAAAGATGGGAGGAAAAGCAATGTGTGAGGAGGACACAAAAAATATGCAAAAGGATATAGACAGGCTAAGTGAGTGGGCAAAAATTTGGCAGATGGAGTATAATGTTGGAAAGTGTGAGGGCATGCACTTTGGTAGAAAAAAATCAAAGAGCAAGTTATTATTTAATGGAGAGAGATTGCAAAGTGCTGCAGTACAGCGGGACCTGGGGGTACTTGTGCTAGAAACACAAAAGGTTAGTATGCAGGTACAGCAAGTGATCAGGAAGGCCAATGGAATCTTGGCCTTTATCGCAAAGGAGAAGGAGTATAAAATCAGGGAAGTCTTGCTACAGTTGTACAGGGTATTGGTGAGGCCACACCTGGAATACTGTGTGCAGTTTTGGTTTCCACATTTATGAAAGGATATACTTGCATTGGAGGCAGTTCAGAGAAGGTTCACAAGGTTGATTCCAGAGATGCGGGGGTTGTATTATGAGGAAAGGTTGAGTAGGTTGGGCCTCTACTCATTGGAAATCAGAAGAATGAGAGGTGATCTTATCGAAACGTATAAGATTATTGAGGGGGCTTGACAAGATGGACGCAGAGAGGATGTTTGACAGATAGGGGAGACTAGAACTAGAGGGCAAAATCTTAGAATAAGGGGCCGCCCATTTAAAACTGAGATGAGGAGAAATTTCTTCTCTCAAAGGGTTGTAAATCTGTGGAATTCGCAGCCTCAGAGAGCTGTGGAAACAGGGACATTGAATAAATTTAAGACAGAAATAGACAGTTTCTTAAGCGATAAAGGGATAAGGGGTTATGGGGAGCGGACAGGGAAGTGGAGCTGAGTCCATGATCAGATCAGCCATGATCTTATTGAATGGCGGAGCAGGCCCAAGGGGCCATATGGCCTACTCCTGTCACTATTTCTTATGTTCTTATGCTCTTATGTTCTTATATTCACACTTGATCAGCTCCGCTGAAAAGGTCACATTGTTCGCATGCCACACACGAGACTCCCAAAGCAAGTGCTCTGCTTGGAACTGCAAACGAGCCAAAGGTGGGCAGAGGAAATGCTACAGGGACACCCTCAATGCCTCCCTGATAAAGTGCAACATCCCCACTGACACCTGGGAGTCCCTGGCCAAAGATCGCCCTGAGTGGAGGAAGTGCATCCGGGAGGGCGCTGAGCACCTCGAGTCTCGTCGCCGAGAGCGTGCAGAAATCAAGCGCAGGCTGATTGCAAGCGACCTACGTTTGTCTTCACTAATGTTTTTCTCTTCACATATCTATAGAAGCTTCTGCAGTCAGTTTTTATGTTCCCAGCAAGCTTCTTCTTGTATTCTGTTGTACATCATCCAAGCTAATGTCCTTCCTTACTATTGCGTTCATTTCCTCTTTAACCAGCAACGCTACCCCACCTTCTTTTCCTTTCTGTCTATACTTCCTGAGTGTTGAATATCCCTGGGTGTTCACTTCCCAGCCTTGGTCACCCTGGAGCCATGTCTCCATAATCCCAATTATATCATATTCGTTAATAGCTGCCTGCGTAGTTAATTCGTCCACCTTATTACGAATACTCCTCGGATTGAGGGACAGAGCCGTCAGGATTGTCTTTTTAATATACTTTGTCCCTTTAGACTTTTGCTGTAATGTGGACCTTTTTAATTTTTGCCTTGGATTTCTCTGCCCTCCACTTTTACTTTTCTTCTTTCTATCTTTTGCTTCTGCCCACATTTCCCTCTGTCTCCCTGCATAGGTTCCCATCCCCCTGCCATATTAGTTTAACCCCTCCCCAACAGCACTAGCAAACACTCCCCCTAGGACATTGGTTCCAGTCCTGCCCAGGTGCAGATGTCCGGATTGTACTGGTCCCACCTCCCACAGAACCAGTTCCAATATCCCAGGAATTTGAATCATTCCCTCCTGTACCACTCCTCATGCCACGTATTCATCTTAGCTATCCTGCAATTCCTACTCTGACTAGCACGTGGAACTGGTTAGCAATCCTGAGATTACTACCTTTGAGGTCCTGCTTTTTAATTTAACTCCTAGCTCCCTAATTCAGCTTGTAGGACCTCATCCCGTTTTTTACCTATATCGTTGGTACCTATATGCACCACGACAACTGGCTGTTCTCCCTCCCTTTTCAGGATGTCCTGCACCCGCACCGAGACATCCTTGACCCTTGCACCAGGGAGGCAACATACCATCCTGGAGTCTCGATTGCGGCCGCAGAAACGCCTATCTATTCCCCTTACAATAGAATCCCCTACCATTATACCTCTCCCACTCTTCTTCCTGCCCTCCTGTGCAACAGAGCCACCCACGGTGCCATGAACTTGGCTGCTGCTGCATTCCTCTGATGAGTCTTCCCCTCCCCAACAGTACCCAAAATGGTGTATCTGTTTTGGAGGGGGTGACCACAGGGGACCCCTGCACTACCTTCCTTCCACTGCTCTGCCTATTTTGAATACTTTGTGTTCTTGGACTGATTTGTGTGCACCTTTGGAAGTGGTTTAGCGAGCTGTCATGAATGGTCAGACATAAGATTACCCTGC
Source organism: Pristiophorus japonicus (assembly GCF_044704955.1). Lineage (NCBI taxonomy): Eukaryota > Metazoa > Chordata > Chondrichthyes > Pristiophoridae > Pristiophorus > Pristiophorus japonicus. The sequence goes on from NC_091989.1 coordinate 184,232,858, forward strand.
ACAATGGTGATGAGTGTGAAAGAAATGGCTTGGGCATTGGAGGTTTATGGTGTTGGAGTGGGGTGGTGCCAACTTGGCACATCATGTGGCAGCCAGGATGCACAGCATTAAGTGAGGTAACTGTGGCCATGCTGAGGCCGTCCCTGACAGCCCGGGCAGCAATGTGGTCGGGTGCTGATGCTCTGCGTGCTGTGCCGCATCAGGTGATTGCGGAGAAGGTTGTTGTTGTTCATAGAATCATAGGTCTAGACTTTCCACTTTCTGGCTAAGGCCAAAAAAAAATGGGCCTTGTTCCAGCGATGCGGGACCTATCACCCGTGCTCAAGGCCCATTTTTTTGGCGATTTTTCACTCGGCCTTAGCCCAGCGATGTCAAATGGGCGATGTAATTTCTCAGCGATCTCCTGATCGTCCAAAGAAAATGGAAGTGAATGAAAAAAAAGCTTCCCCAGCAACGCATTACTGCGCATGTGCAGGGTGATTTTTTTTTCTTCAGGTTGATGTTTCTTCCCGTGTTTTGAGAGGTCAAGGGTCTTCATACATGCTCAGAAGCTCTGGGTGGGTTTGGGAGAGAGATTGAGACAGAGAGAGAGGAGAAAGGAAGCTGGTCAGAAAGTCTTATCCAAATTACAGATACATTTAAAGAATGGAGGGAGGTGCAGGAAAGAGAAGGGCCAAACCCTTCAGCGAAGAGGCAAATGAGGCCCTCGTAACTGCTGTCAGCTCCAGGTGGGAGGATCTGACATGGGGTGGGCAGGCAAAACCTCCACCCCGTGCATATCGCAGGATTTGGTCCGAAATAGCCGACGTAGTCACATCGGCCTCCAATGAAATGCGCACACCGGACCAGTGCCACAAAAGGTGGAACAGCCTACTGGCAGCTGCGAGAGTAAGTTGAAATTTATATTTATGTATTATTTAATGATCTAAATAGTAAGTCGAGTCTGCAATGTTATTGGGTTACATTGAAACATAACTAAATTTTACGCAACCCAGCATAAAGTTAAATGTTGTAGTGCGAAATATGCAACGTAATGCTAATTTGTAATAGAGCATTTAAATCTGTCAGTCTTAAATGTCTTCAATGTCTTAAATTGCCTGATCCATTTGCTTATGCCATGCAATGTTATCGTATCATTTTCAGAAGAAGATTTCAATGGTTAATCGGGGGCAACGGAGGACGGGTGGGGGTGTTGCCATGAAGCACACACTAAGCCAGTACGAGGAGCTCGCGGTGTCCTTGGTGGGGCCAGAAAGCCATTCGGTCACATCCCGTGGTGTGTCCGAACCCACCCTTGAGACATGTGAGTAATGAGAAATGTGAATTGTGCAATGTGTGAATCATTAGTAAATACTGAAAATATCGTAGTTACGCATGTAATGTTATGCAATTATAATATAATCTGATATATAATTGCGATGTGCTATAGATCTTCGAAGGAGGTCATGTTAGGTCATGTTAAACCTTGTGATCACTTGTGCATATGGGGTAATTGAAAGCATTGCAATGTTTTCAGTTGGAGAAAAATTGTAATGTAATGATTTGAATTGTTAAACATTGTTGATCAAATTAACGGTCAAGTGGTCACCGAGTCGGTGGAATCTGCTACCACCACCACTGAGACTTCGCCGAGATCGCAGGAGACTGAGGAGGAAGGGGGGCCACTGCAGACCCCTGCGCTGTGGTATATCAGCAGGAGGAGGAGGAGATTGACATGACGGAAGAAGAAGAGATTTTTCTGGGGGTGGAACAACCTGCGGCCATCTCGGTTGAGATGGAAGAAGCACCGGGACCAAGCGGTGTGCAGGTGGCGACGCCAAGGCGCGTCATATCGCAAACGCCGACCCCACGGAGGTCCGGTCAGCGTGGTGAGCAATCGCCTGCCCTGGAGGGCCAGACAGAGAGCTTGATTTCCCTGTGCAGGGAGGCGGTCGCGATTGGTCGCGACCTTATCCAGGGGTTCGCGGGATTCTCTGCGAACTGGAGCCAGTTCTCTGCGAACTGGAGCCAGTTTCCAGCACCCTGGAGCGAGTTCTGCCAGAACTTCTCCAGCTGGTCTTCTGAGCAGTCACAGACTGCACGGGAGATGTTGGAGGCGATTCGGCAGCAGACAGCCGCAACCAATGCCCTACGGCATGCGTTGCTGGCTGGACACGGCGCTGCACCCCAAGGCGCAGCGACACCCCGAGCACCCAAGCGAGTACGGAGGGCACAGTTCCTCCGGACTCGGAAATGGAGCCTCAGGCTTCCGTTTCCTCTCCGTCACCTCCATCACGGCAGGAAGTCTTGACATCCCACTCTGCTCAACGTCTTGGTGTCGGTCTGCGTAGACCAAAACGGGCGGGTGGGGTGCGAACACGAGGATAGGATCTGGAGGGAAACGTGGCCGCAGGTAGGGAGGGGGGAGTCCTTCTCTATAGTTCACCTGTTTTAAAATGTTCACTTGTTATTATCAATTTATTATACTCTTGCTATTGTTATTGATTGTTATTGTTACTAAATTGGCCAATTGTATTCAATAGTTAAATGTTCACTTGTTCACCTGTTGTCATTACTTAACTGTTCACTTTCCATTCTTTCTGAAATGGTCACTTGTTGGCATGACTGAAATGGTCACTTGTTATCATTACTTAAATGGCCACTTGTTCTGTTCATTTCTTCTTCTTGTAATGTTTTGGAGATTTTGAGGGAAGGGTGGGTTGGTGCGGGGGGTGGGGAGGGTGGTTGGAGGGATGGTGTTGTTCATTCGTTCTTTGTTTGTTAATAAAAAAAAAAAATTCTACAACTTTTGAACCTTCTCTCTTACTTACATAAGTTTTACAACGTACAGCTCTTCATGCAGATTTGTTTGTTTATTCTGTTTCCCCATAGAATATCATTAAATAACTTCACTATGTAAAAGCTATTGAATAAATAATTCCAATATATGTATAAATAAGGTGATAATACCTATTTATATTCCCTGTCCCAAATTTTTGAGTACGATTTGCATCAATTTTACTCTCTAAATAACTCAGAACAATTCTCCACCCTTCCTCAGAGGCTAAAAATGGCGTCCGTAGTGCCCACTTCCCTCTCCAAGGCCCTGAAAAAGCAACTATTTTTGAGCACTCTTTTGGGCCTTGCATCGGCCCAGCGAAGTGCATGCTAAGTGCTGAAACTTGGGATGGGCCTTGTGTGGGCGATCATTTGGGAGATCATCTCAGCGATCAATGTGGAAACTTGGGGGCCTATTTTTCCGGCAATATTTTGGGCCTAGTTTCTACTTTTTGCTCAAAATGGGTGATAGAGGTCCGTTTTGGGCCATAGATGGGCCTTAGATGGGCGATGTGAAGTGGAAAGTCTAGCCCATAGAATCATAGAAATTTACAGCACGGAGGAGGCCCTGTTGGCCCATCATATCCACACCGTCCGACCAAGAGCTATCCAGCCTAATCCCATTTTCCAGCTCTTGGTCCGTAGCCCTGTAGGTTTCAGCACTTTAAGTGCACATCCAAGTACTTTTTAAATGTGGTGAGGGTTTCTGCCTCTACCACCCTTTCAAGCAGTGAGTTACAGACCGTCACCATCCTCTGGGTGAAGAGATTTCCCCTCATATCTCCTCTAAACCTCTACCCAATTACTTTAAATATATGCCCCCCTGGTTGTTGACCCCTCTGCCAAGGGAAACAGGTTCTTCCTATCCACTCTATCCAGGCCCCTCATAATTTTATACACCTCAATCAGGTCTCCCCTCAGCCTCCTCTGTTCCAAATAAAACACCCCAGCATCTCCAAACTTTTCACATAGCCAAAATTCTCCAGACCAGGCAACATTCTTGTAAATCTCCTCTGCACCCTCTCCAGTGCAATCACATCTTTCCTGTAATGTGGTGACCAGAACTGCACACAGTACTCCAGCTGCAGCCTAACCAGTGTTTTATACAGTTCAAGCATAACCTCCCTGCTCTTGTATTCCATACCTCGACTAATAAAGGCAAGTATTCCATATGCCTTCTTAACCAACTTATCTACCTGGCCTGCTACCTTCAGGGATCTATGAACCTGCACTCCCAGGTCCCTTTGTTTCTCTATACTTTTCAGTGTCGTACCATGTAACGTGTATTCCTTTGCCTTGTTAGACCTCCCAAATGCATTACCTCACACTTATTCAAATTGAATTCCATTTGCCACTGTTCTACCTGACCAGTACATTGATATCTTCCTGCAGTCTTCAGCTTTCTTCTTCATTATCAACCACACAGCCTATTTTAGTGCCATCTGCAAACTTCTGAATCATACCCCCAACATTTAATTCCAAGTTATTGTTATATACCACAAAAAGCAACGGACCCAGCAATGAGCCCCGTGGAACCCCACTAGACACAGCCTTCCACCAGCACCCATCAACCATTACCCTTTACTTCCTGCCTCTGGCCAATTTTGGATCCAACGTCACTTTGCCCTGGATCCCATGGGTTGTTACTTTTGTGACCAGTCTGCCATGTGGGACCTTATTAAAAAACTTTGCTAAAATCCATATACACTACATCATATGCACTTCCCTCATCGACCCTCCTTGTTACCTCCGGATAAATTTAATCAGGTTCGTCAGACACAACCGTCCCTTGACATGCTGACTGTCCTTGATTAATTCATGTCTTTCCAAATGAAGATTTATCCTGTCCCTCAGAATTTTTTCCAATAATTTTCCCACTACTGAGGTTAGGTTGACTGGCATGTAATTACTCGGTCTGTCCCTTTCTTCCTTTTTAAACAAAGGTACCACATTAGCAGTCCTCCAGTCCTCTGGCACCACACCTGTAGTCAGAGAGGATTGGAAAATGATGGTCAGAGCCTCTGCTATTTCCTCTTTTGCTTCTCTTAACAGCCTGGGATACATTTCATCCGGGCCTTGGGATTTATCCACTTTCAAAGCTGCTAAGCCCCTTAATACTTCCTCTCTCACTATGTTTATCTCATCTAATATTTCACACTCCTCCTTCCGCATTGCAAAGTCTGCATCACCATCTCTCTTATGAAAACGGATACAAAGTATTCATCAAGAATCCTATCCATGTCTTCCGCCTCCACACACAGATTTCCTTTAGGTCTCTAATAGGCTCCGCTCTTTCTCTAGTTATTGTCTTGCTCTTAATGTATTTATAAAACAGCTTTGGGTTTTCCCTAATTTTACTTGCCAACATTCTTTCATGCTCTCTCTTTGCTTTCCTGATATCTATTTTAATTGCAATCTGCACTTCTTATCCACCTCTAAAGTTTCTGCAGTGTTGAGTTCTCGGAATCTGTCATAAGCTTCCCTTTTACTCCCCATCTTACCCTGTATGTTCCTTGACATCCAGGGGGCTCTAAGTTTGTTAGCCTCACCCTTTTTATTCAAGGAACACACTTACTCTGTACCCTCAGGATCTCCTCCTTGAAAGTCTCTCACTGCTCTGACACTGATTTACCATCAAGTAGCCGTTTCCAGTCCACTTTGGCCAAATCCCATGTCAGCTTTGCAAAATTGGCTTTAGCCCAATTGAGAACTTTTATCCCTGGTCGCCCTTTGTCCTTTTACATAACTACCCTAAATCTTACTGAATTATGATCACTGGCACCAAAATGCTCTCCCACTGATACCCCCTCCACCTGCCCCACTTCATTCCCCAAAACCAAGTTAAGAACCGCCCCCTCCCTTGTTGGGCTTGTTACATACTGGCTAAAGCAGTTCTCCTGAATACATATTAGGATTTTCATTCCCTCTATACCATTTACACTACCCTTTCACAGTTAATATTAGGATAGTTGAAATCACCTGTTATTACAGCTTCATAGTTTTTGCAGCAATTTGCAGCAATTTGCAGCAATTTGCCAACATATTTGTTCTTCTATCTCCCTCTGACTGTTTGGGGGTCTATAGTACACTACCAGTAGTGTGATCACCCCTTTATTGTTCTTTAATTCAACCCTTATGGCCTCGTTTGATGATCCCTCTAACATATTATCCCTTCTCACAGCTGTAATCGTTTCTTTAATCAATATTGCGACCCGCCCTCCTTTTTACCCCCCTCTCCATCCCGTCTGAAAAGGAATGTTGAGCTGCCATACCTGCCCTGCTTTTAGCCATGTCTCAGTAATAGCTATAATATCATACTCCCAAGTGTCAATCTGTGCTCTCAGCTCATCTGCCTTATTTCCTACACTCCTTGCATTAAAATATATACCATTCAGTATTGCCAAACTCCCTGTTGTCTATTTCCCTTTTGTTGTTGGTGATGCTGCTGTGCCTGGTGATGTTGGTGTTGGGGCTGATCGTGGTGGGATTCTGAGGATCAAGGTGTATTTTGTCAAGGGCACCGATGCTGCCGGTATAGATGGTAGGTGAGGTTGAAATGACAGAAGCGATCTGTCAATGGTGAGAGAGGTTGCTCCAAGGAGGTGGCAGTGGATAGAGAGTTCACTGCAAACACTTCCAACCTGTATACAGCTCAAAGGTTTCCTCCAAATCCTGAAGGCTTCCTCTTCTGACATTGGAAAGTGAACAGCTATGAAATGTTAGCTTTTATACCTCTTCTGCAGCTGATAACTTGCCAAAGCAATAGCGAGTCAGCGAGAACCTGACACACTTACCTGCCTTGAAACCAGAGGGACGGCAAAACCAGCCGAAGGTTGGTAGAATTATAAATGCCTGCTTTTCATCCTCTTAAACAGCACTAAACTACCTGTTAAATACCTTAATTAAGTGGCCTGCCGCTTGGTGTCAGGTCTGCGATCTGTACGCAGACCTGACAGCTGAGAAACTGACACAGAGACAGGATTAAAGCGAGATCCCCACCCGCCGTCAATCACGGCCATTTTGACAGTGGGCCCGCCTCCAATCCCGCACTCGCAGGGCTGGGAAGGTTCTGGCCAGAGCGGTGTGAAGTGGTTTGTCCTGTCCTATCTTTTAAAATCTCTTACATTTAATCTTGTATCTCTGGCCACTCGTTCTTGACCCCTCATCTACCGGAAACAGTCGGCTTCTGCCCACCCTGTCCCAAACTTTCATAGTTGTAAAGACATTAAAGAAAATGACAAAGTGCACGTGCGTGTTGAATCAGAGGCACATAACCCGAGCCCTCAGACATAATTACCATTCACTTGGAGCTATAGACGATGATCTGCCTCAGTTATTGAAAGGAATATTTGGTTGCGGATGCAAGGAAGGATTTTTGACATGTTGGATTAGAAGAAGAAATTGAGTTTGCTGATTACCTCTTCAACACCAGTTGTAAAATGCAGGGCATTGTGCAAGTCTTTTGGAATATCTCCAACTCCTCAGCAAATTCAGAGAAGGCTTCATGAATATGTGGCAGGAGTTGCTGTCCTGACGAAAGATATTTAGTCGGTGGTTTTGTCCCGGATTAATTTGTAGCGGGCAAGAACAATTCATTAATGCTACTGGCAACTTCTCCGAGTTTGACACTGGAAAATAATGACAAGGCACCAATAAGTATAGTTCCTACTGTGCGTGATAGTCTTTACCAAGTCTGATTAATCTGTTATCAACATTACCCCTATCAGTCTGTCCCTTGAGCTGCTAGGCTACATTATTGTTACCAGTTCCTCAGTTCCCTGCGTGCTCACGATCGTCCCAGCGGTCCGCGGACGCGTCGTGATGCGCGTCGTCTGATGACTGACCGGGTCACCATCCCTTGATGGGAGTCGTGTTCCCACTCGCCTTTGATAATTCTCTGCCTCAGTTTCCCTGCGCACTCACCATCGACCCGCTGGTCTCACGGGTTCGTAGAGCACAACCTCTGATGACTGACCGGGTCACCTTCCTCTCACGATTGCAGCCTGCTGTCCTCGTCGTCTGTGTGTTTTATCCCCTGCCTCGTCTCAGGTGTTGTTTCCATGGCTACCTGTCACTCAATCGAAATCCTTCCTTGATCTAGCGACGATCTCTCTTCTTTGTGAGCACGTGTTTCGCACCTCAGAACCTGGCCTATTATCTAGTCTAGCACTATCGTGGACCTCACTGTGTACAGTATCGATCTGTACATTTCTACAAAGGTTTGATCAGTATCAGTGTTTACATGTCCACAAACATTTAGTATTGTTCCCACTGGTTTTGGGTTTCTCTAGGTTAACATTTTAAACAGGAGTCTCCAAGGTTCTTAAAATTACAGCAAGTCAGTATTTGCAGCGTTCACGTTTTGAGCATTTTATACAAAATGTTTAAAAAGGTTAATCACACAGTTGGATTCCCTGGGCCTTATACTGGTTTTCAAACCTTACATTACAGAAAGATGAGGATCATGATAAGAAACTGGGGGCGAATTGCCCTTTTGTATATCCCCATTAGCGCCTCTGGGGGGCACCATTGGGATGCAGCGAGGTTATCTCCTGGGAGAAGGGATTGATAGCGCCTGCGGGGAAATTGCTCTGGAGGTTTTGGGGGGGCGGTGTGCCCTTTGCACTGTGCCTCATGATTTGCCTCCCAGGCTGGTGCAAGCACAGTGATCACGTCATCGGCGTGTGCACCAACCCCTTTGTTCCCGCGGGGGAAATTGCCCCACGGGCGGCGATGATGGCGCCTATTAAAGGGGAGACCGTTTGTGCCATGAGCCGCCATATTTTTCTGTTGGCCGACTTCTGTCGACCCAACAATGGCGGCCCGCACCTCAACCGGGCTGCCATCCTGCAGCCCAGCATTCCGTTATGGGTGCCGGACTGGTGGCCCAGTGTAGGCCAGCAAAGGCACTGCAAAGCGTGCAGTGCCCCCATTCCTCCTCGTCAATTGAAGGGGAGGGACATGTCAGTACTGCCAGCTCTTCTTCGAAATAGTGCCACGGGATCTATTACGTCCACCTGAGACAGCAGACGGGAACCCGGTTTACCATCTCATCCAAAAGACGGTACCTCCGGCAGTGTAGCACTCCGTCAGCACTGCACTGGAGGGTCAGCCTAGGTTTTTGTGCTCAAGTCCCTGGAATGGGACTCGAACCCACAAACCTCTGACTTCAATTTGTCATTCCCTGGTGTTCATTATTTTCGATATCATTACCCCTGGTATCTTGGTTTCTCCTATGCTCTGTCATTTGTCCCAGGAATCCATTATTCTATATAGACTTTGATCATAATACTTCAAAGTCACTATTGCCACATCAATGTGAGAATTTCATGCCAAAACAATTTGAATTACCAGATAATTTGAATGAAGTGAATTAAGAGGAGTGGAATGTACAATCACTCGCAGGTAAGCATTATTCTGCAAATATTCGCTCCTGGTTATCCGTTATTGAAAAGAAAAGGAAGACTTGCATTTATACAGTGCCTTTGACGACCACAGGAAACCCCAAAATGTGTAACAGCCAATGAAGTACTTTTTGAAGTGTATTTAATAAAGTGAAGTGTAATGTAATGTAGGAAATGCCAATTTGCACACAGCAAGCTCCCACAAACAGCAATGTGATAATGACCAGTCAAACTGTTTTTAGTGATGTTGATTGAGGGATATATATTGGCCAGGACATCAGGGAAGAACTCCTTTGGTTTTATCTTCGAAATATTGCCATGGGATCTTTTACATCCACCCGAGAGAGCAGATTTGGTTTAACGTCTCATCCAAAAAATGGCACCTCCGACAGTGCTGGGCTCCCTCAGTACTACACTGCCATGTAAGTGTAGATTCTTGTGCTTTATTCTCCAGAGTGGGGTTTGAACCCACAACCTTCTGACTCAGAGTGCTACCCACTGAGCCACAGCTGACACGGATATACATTCTCAATAGTTTCCTGGGTAACCATTATTCTGTATTTAATCACTTCTGGGTCTACGTTACTTTCTGCAGATTCACTATGGAGTATCAAATCACTCCTGTATAACAATCATTCTGTATATAGTTACCCCTGGATATCAATTATGCTGTATAATCACTGACGGTTATCCATTATTCTCTGTTTAACAACTGCTGTGTAACTATACTTCTCTAACTAATCCATCCTGGATATCCATTATCCTGGATGTAAATATTTCTGAGTATACATTATTTGATTACATACTATATTTGATTGATTGATATACATACTATATTTGATCAATCCTGGGTATCCATTATCCATTATCCTGGATCTCTCAGTACTTCTGGATACACATCACCAAGGCGATGAATTTCTGCGTCTGTCAGAAACCTAGCTAACCAAAAATAAATTGCCGTGGTTTGGTGAAGGTACAACTAGGTTCTTTTAATTGGTGTAAGATCACAGCAAAGTTTACAAATCAGACCATCCACGTAATACAGCTCGTCTTGTACAAATAACTTAAAAAAAAAACCTTACACATCCCTGGGATCGCATGGGCTGGCCCAACCAATCCAAGTAGGGGTATTCCCATTCATATAAAATTCTGACGGGATTGGACAGGTTAGATGCAGGAAGAATGTTCCCGATGCTGGGGAAGTCCAGAATCAGGGGTCACAGTCTAAGGATAAGGGATAAGCCATTTAGGAATGAGATGAGGAGAAACTTCTTCACTCAGAGAGTTGTTAACCTGTGGAATTCTCTACCACAGAAAGTTGTTGAGGCCAGTTCGTTAGATATATTCAAAAGGGAGTTAGATGTGGCCCTTATGGCTAAAAGGATCAAGGGGTATGGAGAGAAAGCAGGAATGGGGTACTGAAGTTGCATGATCAGCCACGATCATATTGAATGGTGGTGCAGGCTCGAAGGGCCGAATGGCCTACTCCTGCACCTATTTTCTATGTTTCTATGCTTATGGTGAGTTCCGTATTTACTGAGTCACCATAAATATGAATGGGAATACCCCCAGAACACACAAACAATTAAAATACATTTTTAAAAAACATCACATATTTAAAATGGAATTTAATTAACTATTTAAATCAAAAGTGTATTTTTTTGTAAAATAAATTTACATATTTTACAGGGTCTAAAAATAAACTTACCTTACCTTAACAGGCTTTTAAAAATTTGAATTATTGAAAAAAATGTATTTTTCTGCTCTTTAAAAAGACTTAGACTGATAAAAGCAGGCCTTACTCAGGTTTTTATCAGATGTAAGTTTTTCACGGGCATTTGCAGGGTAGAAATTGAGCAAACAGCCCAACTCTCTGCCTGCAGAGGCCCTTTTCCCGGAAGGATACTTGACAGATCGCAAGTTTCGGGTTTTGGTGCATACTTAAACCCGGAACTTGAGGGGTCCCTAAGGGTGTGTGTGCACCTCGTACGCACACCTAGGGGCTGCGAATTAAGGGCCATTATATTCAGTAACAGAAAATATTCTAGTGTGATCTGAACATTTCACAATGACAGTACCAAGGCACAGATTTGTTGGCATATGGAATTCGGTTAATTCAGCTTCTGAAAAGTGTTCCTAGTTAGTTTGTTTGATAAAGGGAAGAAAATGTGGTTGGTATCATTGGAGAGAGACAGACAGATTTCACTTAGCAATAGCTAGTGTTTTGCGACCAATCAGCCTTCGATATTCATAATCGAATGTTCTTCTCGATTAGAAATATTATGTTATGATAAGAAAAGTCCAGCGACTAATGGTTTATGCTTACACAGTAAGGCCACAATGTTTTTCTGTGTGTTGTCGATGTAGACGTGTGTCTCGGGACTATGCAGTAGCCAGAGACTACCATATTAGGTCATGCTGTACAGCCATCAAAGATCGCATGCTAAGAGTGGAAGCAACTCTTCCTCGATTCCGAGGGACTACCTATGATGATGGTGATGAGGTCATGTCTGCTCCAGATTGATAAGAAAAAAGTGTATAAATGTAAACTTTGTTCGAGAGCACGGAGGTACATGTGCTCTACCTGTGACTATTCCTCATTTGTAAATTGCTTTTTGTACTGAAGTTAAAGAATAAAATGATTATGCCCAACAGACAGAATTCATTACTGCTCAGGTGAGCAAACAGAAATTTGTTTTAAAGACAATAAAATTCAAAGTTGGTAAGGGTAGAGAAAGGACGATGTTATATGAAAGGGATTTTGAGTGATTGTTGGGTTCCGTAGCAGCTGTTAGTTAAGCATGTCATAATTTTTGAGTTTGAGTGTAATATGGAGTCAGCAAGGTCAGATGCTATCAGTGGAGCTGATTGGAAACAAGCCTGCTCCATGCATTAGTAGCAAGAGCTGTCACGGCTTTGTTGAGTGTGAAGTGTACATTCTCTCCTTGAAATGATGAACAGATGCAATCTTAATAAAGCCAGGGGAGCTTCAAAGTGCGCCAGAACTTAAAAGACTTACTACTCACAAAGAGTATCACTAAGTGGCCGAGAGCAGGCTTTTATATTCATCACCACACACCTCGAGCAGGCTCCATAGACTACAACAACGTTGAATGAATAATAAGGTACGTCGCTCATTCTGGATAGGCCTTGAGTTATGTTGCACTCAAAGAAAGAAAGAGTTGGATTTACATCGCGCCGTTAATGACCACCGGACGTCTCAAAATGCTTTACAGCCAACGAAGTACATTTTGAAATGCGGCAGCCAATTTGCGCACAGCAAGCTCCCACAAACGGCAATGTGATGATGATCAAATCATCTGTTTTTTTATTATGTTGATTGAGGGATAAATATTGGCCAGGACACGGGGGATAACTCCCCTGCTCCTCTTTGAAATAGTGCCATGGGATCTTTTGTGTTCACCAGAGAGGGCAGACGGGGCCTCGGTTTAACATCTGATCCAAAAGACAGCACCTCTGACAGTGCAGCACTCCCTCAGCTCTGCACTGGGGGTGTCAGCCTAGATTTATGTGTTCTCCATTCGTATAAACATTATGCTCAATCCAAATAGATAAAAATATGAACAAGAAATCTTTCAACATAAATATTGATTCAGTCCCGCAATATTATTGTGCTGGCTGACCCCTCCACCTATCCAAAAAATAATCTTCACGCTGGAGGATGATTTGGACTCAGATTGCCAATCATGGCTGAAAATGGGGAAAAATAAATCCCATTTTCACACGGTCGTTAGAGCCTAATAAAATCTGGATTGGGAGTCTCACATTATGGAGCGCACATGCGACAAAGAAGATGCGCTGTTCGAGGACGGGGAAATGTGTGTTCCTACTTGTGCTTTACTCTTCGTCAATAGGGTTCGCAATGTCAGAGGTTCACAGTTTTATTAAAGATAAAATAATTAAACATACACATCACAGCAGCACTTACGACAAAACCTTGCGAGTTTCAGCCAGATAATTCAAACGCGTTACAGCTCCGTGCTCGGTATAATCAGACATTAATCAAATCTTAACTGACCTATTTTTGTTTTCAAATCCCTCCGTGGACTTGTCCCTCCCTATCTCTGTTATCTCCTCTGTTGCCCTGGGCTACGTGGACCATTTTTCATACCTCAGGAGCCGACTATCAGCAAAGGCAGACATCGATGACGAGGTCCAACTCCGCCTCTAGTGTGCCAGCGCAGTCTTCAGTCGCCTGAGGAAGAAAGTGTTTAAAGAACAGGACCTCAAATCCAGCACCAAGCTTATGGTCTACAGGGCAGTAGTGATACCCGCCCTCCTGTATGGCACAGAGACGTGGACCATATACAGTAGACACCTCAAATCACTGGAGAAATACCACCAACGCAGCCTCTGCAAATCCATGGGGAGGATAGACGCACCAACGTCAGTATTCTCGCTCAGGCCAACATCCCTAGCATCGAGGCATTGACCATACTTGACATTGGGAGGGCCACATTGTTTGCATGTCCGGTACTAGACTCTCAAAATAATCGCTCTTCTCGGAGTCCGATACGACAAGTGAGTCCCAGGAGGGCAGAGGAAACGCTTCAAGAACATCCTCAAGCCTCCTTGATAAAGTGCAACATCCCCACTGACATCTGAGAGTCCCTGGCCCAAGACCGCTCAAAGTGGAGGAGAACCACCTGGGAAGGAGCCGAACACCTCGAGCCTCTTTGCCGGGAGCACGCGGAAGCCGAGCGCAAACAGCGGAAGGAGCGCACGACAACCCAAGCACCCCACCCACCCGTCCCTCCAACCCCCGTCTGCCCCACCTGTGACAGAGACTGAAGGTCCCGCATTGGACTCATCGGTCACCTGAGAACTCACATTAGCGTGGAAGCAAGTCAGCATTGACCCCGAGGGACTGCCTAAGAAGGAGAATGGGGGCCCACTTTGGTCTTCACTGCTGGCCGGGAACAGGGAAATGTTGCCACGAAATTGTAGGGTGGCACTTTCTGCCCCGTTGCCTCTGCCACTTTGATCAGAGCCTTGAAATAGGCAGACCAGGTGCCCATCAGGAGCCTTTGAGGGAGAAACTCACTAGCAGCCTGTTTGGGGGTGCTAGCCTTTGAGAGGTGGGCTACATAGCTAATGGGGGCCGCACCCTTCAGCAGCGCTGCATACTGGGCTGTGTCGAGGGGCCCTTCCCTCCCTTAAAGGGAAGGGCCATCACTGCAGGCCCTGCGATTAAAGAATCACCCACCTGGGCCACCATGGAGCAGGGTACCCCCGGGGTCAGCCTGGTGGCGCTCGAGCAGAGACGCAGGCTGAACGATCGCGGACCGGCCCCCGCGAACAAAGCGGAGCAGAACCGCGAAAACAAACGTAAGTCTTTTGTTTACTTACCTGGGCCATCTCGCCTTTAACTATTGCCCCGGTAGCGGCCGGCCGCCCGATCCTTGCCTCCTGCAGCTCTCGGTGTTGACGCCCGGTGCTGCCGTAGGGGGCGGAGGTCAGTTTCAGGTCCGGAGCGCTAACATCGGCGATGCGCACGGTGATGACGTCACCATCTCCGGGCGCGGGTGATCGGGACGCATCGCCGTAGCGCCGCCGCTAAACTCCCGGCCAATAGGGCGGGAGCCGTTGTCAGTGCCGCACCCGGGCACTAACGCAGTTGAGCCCCGTTAACGCCCCCTGGGGGGCACTAATGGGAGGTGCAAATGCACCGAATTTCTCAGCTTTACGCCAACATAGTGAGGATGTAAGGAGAAGGAAGAGCATGCAGGATGCTTTATTTTGAGCTGAAGTAGAATAAGGGATGAAAATATCAAGAATGACCTTGAGTAGCACAATGAGAGCGAGATGAAAAAGGCTACAATAAAATTCAGAGAATGCACTGCCTGGAAAGCGGATTCAAGAGTAACGTTTAAAAGGCAATCGGCTGTACTCTTGAAAAGAACAAAATTGCAGGGCTCTGCGGAAAGAGCAGAGCGGTGTAGGAATAATTGGATCGCTCTTTCAAAAAGCTGGCACAGGCACGATGGGCTGAATGGCCTCCTTCTGTGCTGTGAGATTCTGATTCGGTAACAGACAGAGAGAGAGGTTTGAGGCTGGAGTTTAGAGTGAGATCTCTCTTAGTTGTATTGTGAAGATTAAGGGATGAACTAATCGATGTCTTTAAGATGATTAAATGAGTTGATCGTGTAGACAGAGCGAAACCATTTCCTCTGTTGGGGGGAGTCCAGAACAAGGGGGCGGAATCTTAAAATTAGAGCCAGGCCATTCAGGGGTGATGTCAGGAAGCACTTCTTCACACAAAGGGAAGTGGGAATCTGGAACTCTCTCCCCCCAAAAACTGTTGAGGCTGGTGGGTCAATTACAAATTTCAAAATTGGGATTGATAGATTTTTGTTAGACAAGGGTATCAAGGGTTACGGAACCAAGGTGGTTAGAAGGTGTTAAGACACTGATCATCCATGATCTAACTGAACATTGCTATCTCCAGTGCAGTACTGAGGGAGTGCTGCACTGTCAGAAGTGTCGTCTTTCTAATGAGACATTCAATCGTCTGTTCTCTCAGGTGGATGTAAAAGATGTAAAAGAACAGGGAAGTTATCCCCGGTGTCCTGGGGCCAATATTTATCCCTCACTCAACATAACAAAAAAACAGACTATCTGGTCATTATCGCATTGCTGTTTGTGGGAGTTTGCTGTGCGCAAAATGGCTGCCTTGTTTCCTACATTTCAATAGTGATTGCACTTCAAAAGTACTTAATTGGCTGTAAAGCATTTTGAGAGGCTAACATCCCCAGCATTGAAGCACTGACCACACTCGATCAGCTCCGCTGGGCAGGCCACATTGTCCGCATGCCCGACACGAGACTCCCAAAGCAAGCGCTCTACTCGGAACTCCTTCACGGCAAACGAGCCAAAGGTGGGCAGCAGAAACGTTACAAGGACACCCTCAAAGCCTCCTTGATAAAGTGCAACATCCCCACTGACACCTGGGAGACCCTGGCCAAAGACCGCCCTAAGTGGAGGAAGTGCATCCGGGAGGGCGCTGAGCACCTCGAGTCTCGTCGCCGAGAGCATTCAGGAATCAAGTGCAGGCAGCGGAAGGAGCGTGCGGCAAACCTGTCCCACCCTCCCCTTACCCTCAACGACTATCTGTCCCACCTGTGACAGAGACTGTAATTCCCGTATTGGACTGTTCAGTTACCTAAGGACTCATTTTTAGAGTGGAAACAAGTCTTCCTCGATTCGGAGGGACTGCCTATGATGATGGTCGTGAAAGGCGCTATATAAATGCAAGTCTTTCTTTCTATGTATATCTGTGCAATCGTGTACATGTACTTTTATGAACACATTTTCCTGCTCAGCAGGATGATGGCAAAAGCACAAGGATTTATTCACAGAAACATTATGCAGTAGCTGGAGTGGTTGTTTCTGGGCTGCACTGGTGCAATCTGCAAGGCAGTGAGCCCCCCAGCCTGGACCGAGATTACAGTGCCTTTCTTTCCAAGCTCTTTCTGCACCGATAACTAACTTGAAACAGCCTCGGAAGAAAAGGGATAAAACCTTCGTAATTCAACTGCAACTGGCTCTCGGAGGGATAAACAACCCACATTAACGCTGAGTGGCCCTGCGTCTAATCGACTGCACTGTGGTCTAATCTATCCATCCTGCCCACACAGGATGGAGGAGCTGTAACAGGGAAAGAATTAGCGCAGTGCAGTCAGTCGCAACTCTGCCCTTTCACCCCCCCTATCAACCTTCAGAGATTCAAGCCCAGACTGACGAGAGGAAGCTCCCATCTTTCCGACAGCTGTAAGGTTCTTCAGTAATTTGAGTTTGGCGGGGGGGGGGGGGCATGTCTTAGCTCAGCTGCTTGCCTGAGTGAGTCCACATGTCAAAGCTACTTGTAATGTAAGCAGCAAATTGGGACGAGATAACGGGAGGATAAAGGGCATCCAACTGAAGCCTTGAGCCTGTAGCCGTACCTCCTGCGGCCTCTCTCATTCCCCGCTTCATTCTGTCACAGCCACGAATGGCTGCTACCAACATGTGTGGGGGCAGAAGCGACCTGTGCACTATTCACTTGTCATGGCTGCGTTGATCGGTGTCAGTCGGGGCAGGGTGGTGGGGTCAAGCCCCACTCCAGAAAGCAGACAAAGAGAGAAAGACTTGCATTTATATAGCGCCTTTCATGACCACCAGGCGCCTCAAAGCGCTTTACAGCCAATGAAGTACCTTTGGAGCGTTGCTGATTGAGGGATAAATATTGGCCAGCCGAGGACGTTGTGCTCAAGTTCCTGGAGTGGGACTCGAACCCACACCCTTCTTCAAAGGTGAAAGAAGTGGATTATTTTGTCAGGCATAAAGCAAAAGTACTGCGGACGCTGGAAATTTTGAATTAGAAGCAGAAAATGCTGGAGATGCTCAACAGGTCAGGCAGCATCTGTCGAGAGTGAGAGGGGAACAGAGTTAAGGTTTCGGGTCAATGGCCTTTCATCAGAACACTTGAGATGTTACAAAGCCAGGGGAAAGGAAGGCGGGGTGGCCGGAGGAGATGGGCAGCGAAAGAAGCAAAGGAAAGGTTTTGAGATTGAACGAAAGAAAGACTTGCATTTATATAGCACCTGTAACGACCACCGGACTTCTCAAAGCCAATGAAGTACTTTTGGAGTGTAGTCACTGTTGTAATGTGGGTAGAGGGTGGGAGATAAATAAACAAATGATCCAAGTGGTGATGGTGCAAGGCAAAAGGGGGCGATAATGAAGGCTATCAGAGAATCAAAAATGGAGCTGGAGGTGGTGTGAGAGGTACCAGCAGTATAGCAGAAGGAGAGGGAAGCCTGGGGAATCTGGCAATGAGGAGAAGGCTCCCGTGGCCTGGGACTGTGGGGAATGAAAGGAAGGCAGAGCCCAAAGGTGCGGATCACCTCACTGACTGTGTCATCATCATCAGAGGCGGTCCCTCCAAACGAGGATGACTTGCTTCCACGCCCCAAAAAAAAGGATGAGTTCACAGGTGTTTCGAATAAAGAACTCGAACGGCATCCTGAAGGGGTGGAAGATGCCTGTGGGTGGATTTGTTTAACGTGGGGTGGCCGTTGCACACCAGCCACCACACGGGCTTGACAGAGCCAGGCCTTGGTCCAGTGGCAAGGGTTAACCAAGACGACTGGAGACCTGCTCTGCTGCACGGACCTAGTGCGCGCACATATCGCAGTGTGGGCTGGGCCCGTGCTGCCCCCGCCCCCAAACTCACACCTCCCCCGGGCCCCTGACTGACCGTGTAGCGATGGGGGATTCCCCCACCCCAAGCATCAGCTCGCACCTCCTCCATTCCCAGTAGCGCTGTTTCACCTATCCTATTTGTAGCACGGAGACTCTTTAAAAGGACGAAAACACAACGAAGAAACATGATCAATGTATGAGGTATTTATTCACCTATCCATCTCAGGATTAACACTGGGCCAAGCATGAATATTTGTCTTTGATTGTTTAATCTGGTACCGCGTTCTTCTACTGATCCACCTCACTGTTGCTATGGCAGCTGATCTATGAATGAGGCCCAGTTGTGGACTGAGCTGCTGTCACACACTGCAGCGCACACAGGCTGGTGTGAGGGGAAAAACAGCAACTCACAACTTTCAAAGGGCCAGCAAAGGCACGATGGGCCAAATGGCTTCCTTCTGAGCTGTTTGATGCTGTGAACTTACACTTATATAGGGGCAGAAATCCCCGCCTCCCCGGGTCCGTATGGGGTGTGTACGGAGTGTGTACGCAATGTTTACGGAGAATGTACGGAGTGTGTACGGGGTGTGTACGGGGTGTGTACGGAGAGTGTACGGAGAGTGTACGGAGAGTGTACGGAGTGTCTACAGACCCGGGAAGGCATTGGAAAAGCCGGTTTTCAGCGCACAATGCGCATGCACTGAAAACCGGCTTTTCCGATCTGTCAAGCTGGAGCTCGACAAATCTTATGCATCTCGGCAGCCAGAACATTTGCAAAGGCAATATTGCGGTATTTACCCCTATCTTGCCCAGCGGATGTCCTGAAAACTCTTGTGCCTGATAAAAAGCAGGCACATAGCCTACTGTTACAGGCATAAGAATTTTAAAATAAACAAAAACATTTTAAAATAAAATTAAAAAACACATTTTATTGTTAAAAACCCTCCCCACTATGGTAAGTTTATTTTAAATCACAATTAAAAAACTTTCTTAAAAATTGGAAAAATATATATTTTTTATAATAAATAACTTTAATTTAAATTAATAAAAATATGTGGTGTATTTTTTCTATTTTTTATTAGTGTTTGGGGGGGTTTCTCATTCATAATAATGGGAACTCTAACTGCGTTCCCATTATTATGAATGAGAACATACTTTACCTTGATTGGCTGCCCAGAGCCATGTGACTGCAGCTCCAGCCCTGCACATGTGCCGTGTGCACGCGCTGCGACGCGCAGTCAGTGGAGGCCTCAGGACCGGGAACTCGCCTGGGCTCAGCAGGAACAGGTAAGTGCGCATCTTTTTTAAGTTGTGGGCCATAGTGTTCCCATGTGCTTCGCAGGAGTGTACTCAAACAGAAATCGACACCAAGCCATTAGGGCAGATGACAATAGCTTGGTCAAAAGAGTCTTGAAGGGGGAGAGAAGCTTTGGGAGGGAATTCCAGCATTTAGGGCTGTTGCAGCACCTCAGGACATTGCAAAGCGCTTTTGAAGTGCATTCACTGTTGTAATGTGGGAAATGCGGCAGCCAATTTGAAGACAGCAAGCCTCCCACAAACAGCAATGTGATAATGACCAGATAATCTGTTTCCGTGATGTTGGTTGAGGGATAAAAATTGGCCCAGGACACTGGAGAGAACTCCCCTGCTCTTCTTCAGAATAGTGGCCATTGGATCTGTTAGGTCCACCTGACAGACAACACCTCCGGCAATGTAGCGCACCTTTGGAACTGCATTGAGAGTGTCAGCTCAGATTTTGTATCAAGCCTCTGGAGTGGCACCTGAACCCACAACCTTCTGACCCAGAGGCTGCCCAGTGAGCCACGGCTGACATTGTGATTAAAGGGGTAGGATAGAATGGACAGTAAAGTGCTTTGTATATTATCTGTGGACAGGAGTAGATTTGATGGGCCGAATAGCTCTTTCTTCTTCTCCCATACTTAAAGTTCTTGAAGGCTCACTCATTGAACATGATGAATTCCTCGACAGAGCCATGTCTTTCATGCCTTGTGATCTCAATGCATGCACATAATGTTATGGAGATTGTATCGTGTCAGGTGGTAACAGTTCAACAGCTTTACACTGGTGAAGCTTGGTAATATCATTTCCCCTTCACGTTAAATGCTCATCTTTTAATTTGAAAGTGCAACATGACCTCCTTGACAGTTGTTTTAACAAGGTCTGAACAAGAAGTGTAGTCACTGCTGTAATGTAGGAAACATAGCAGCCAATTTGCGCACAGCATTTCCTGCAATACAACAGTGAGTAAACTAAGGAGGGCTTTTCACTCATTTGTCATTAACGTTTGTTCCATTTTTTTTTTAAAACAGAGAAGCACGAAACACAGAGAGATAGCACGTTAGAAATTCCTCCACAAATTCCACCAAAACATTTCCCCCCAAAACTTCACAACAACCACTTCTTCATTAAAATGACTAAAGGCGGCAGATGTTGTGCCAACTGCTGTTCAAACAGGCAGTTTGGGAGGGATGAACGCCACATTTTCACTATTACATCCTACCCTCATTATCAGAGTTCAGTTGGAAATTTCGGCCTTAATTTGCGTTCGGAGGCTTCCCGCTGGCGGACGCCTCCGAACTGCAATAAAACCACAAACCTACCTGATGGTCCCAGACCCACGGAGACTCGTTCTCCTGGGCCTCTCCGCGTAGGCCTGCGTGAAGGCCCACATATCCCAGGGGGCGCAAGCGGTTCGCAAGCATCCCTGGGATCACACGGGCCAGCCCAACCAATCAGAAAGGGGGATCCCCCATTATGCTTACGGGGATGCCATTTACGTCCGGAATCTCTATAAGCTTAATAGGAATCACCCCCAAAAAACATTTTTACATGACTTAAATAGAAATAAATCACCACGTGTTTAAAACTAATTAAAATACAATATAATTAAACCTATAAAACAAAAAGTACATTTTTTGAAAAATACATTTAAACATGTTTAAAGAGGCCAAAAATAACCAACTAATTTAAAAGATTTTAGAATGTTTAAATGTTTTTCAAAAAAGTATTTTAATATTTACTTAAACCCCTACGCTGGTAAAAGAAGGCTTAAAAGTTTTGTGGGCATGCGCTGGGCAATAATTGGGCAAATAGCCCAACTCTACGCCAGCGAATGTCCATTTCCCAGGAATATGGTGGGTCTATCAAGCTGAAAGTTCAGATCGCAAGTTCCAGGTTTTCGCGTATGTGCAGCACAAAATGAAACCTGGAACTTGTGGGGCGTTTACAGCCATGTACGCAGTCAGAGGCCCCGTAAAATCCAGGTCATCGTCTCTCTCACACACCTCAGTTATAACATCTCTTACACACACCTCTGTTATAACACACTCTGTCACAGTACACTCTCAGTTACACCACTCTCTCTGTTACACACCATTACTCTGTGTTATAACTCAACAACAACTTGCATTTATAGAATCATAGAATCATCGAAATTTGCAGCACGGAAGGAGGCCGTTTCAGCCCATCGTGTCCGCAATGGCCGAAAAAGAAATATCCAGCCTAATCCCACTTTCCAGCTCTTGGTCCGTAGCACTGTAGGTTACTGTTGTGTACGTAAATAAGAGACTTAACTGAACCAGCAGTAAAGTAACTAAACTGTGTCCTTTATAGCAACTCCCAAAATGCTGTCCCAAACCAGCATGAACCAGCATGTTCAGAGCAACTGTGAATAGCTCTCGCAGGGTCCTAATGAGTATCTAGTGTCCTGTAACAGAGTATGAACACAACATATGTCCCCCCTTCTGAAAACACAGTCCATGAACAGACAAAGTCCTTGAGATAGCCAGGCCGTGTTCTGATACGCTGAGGAGCTTGCGGTGTTTGATCGAGGTTTTCGGTTGGGAAACAGAACGGTGTCTCTGTTCCATCCTGCTGGTCTGTTGGCCTATGAGTTGGGATCACTCTACGAGCGTTCCATCGAGTTCCATCATTGAGCTCGTAGGTGTGAGGGCTGAACTTTCACCCGATCTGTTTTGGAGGCGAAAGTGAAGATGCGAGCTTATGACTAAGGTTTGGGCGCTTAACTCTGACCCAATCTCCGTTCTTCAGTTGGGGCTTTTGAGCGCGTCGTTTTGTGTCAGTGCACGACTTTGCTTTTCGTTGGCGTTCCGAAATCTGGGATGTGAGTGTGGTTATCTTCGCGCTAGGTTTGGCTGGGGGTTTGAGAATGTCCAGTTGCCAGCGAAGATTCCACCCAATCATGAACTCAGCGGGTGTCTTCCCCGTTAGCGAGTGCTTTGTCGAACGGTATGGTCGGAGAATGGTTTGAACCGCTTCCTCGAATGTTTGACCTGCTGCGAGGTTGGCTTTCAAACCCACTTTGATGACACGGTTAAATCGCTCAACACCTCCGTTGCTTTGAGGATTGTACCGAGCAGTAAGGCGATGCTCGATAGCCTGGCGAATGAGGAAATCCGCGAACTGGTCGGACACAAACTGTGGTTCATTGTCAGTGATTATGACCTCTGGGAGGCCCCACTTCGTGAACATATGCTGCAGAATAGTGACGATCGTTGATGAGGTCACTGAACTTGTAGTGATTTCTGGCCATTTGGAATGCAGGTCATGTAATACAACAAGAAAACGCTGGTGCTATGGAGCTGCTTCAACTGGACCGATGATATCCAACTGAAATTGTTGCCATGGTCTTTGTGGCCATGGAATGGGCTTCGTTGGCGCTGGTTAGATGTTTGTGAAAGTTTTCAGTACTTCCTGAATTTGCTTAGGCCACTCAGTCTGGAGGAAGTGGTACACGTGCTGGAGCGTAGCATCACGCTATGATTCAGTTTTGAGTTCGTTGCAGGAGACCAGGTTTCTGATGGACTGAGTGATGATCGACGTGACACATGTGTTGTCATCTGTGAACAAAGTCAGCACCAGAGTCCAAAACAGGTGTCGAGCGGCTGAGCATATCAGCTACGTGGTTGTGACTGCCAGCGATGTACTGTACATCAAAGTTATACTGATGAAGGCGATCTGACCATCGGCTGATTCGTAGTGGTCTGTGCCCAGATCCAGTTGTAGCGAGTAGCGTAGTTAGCGCTTGGTGATCCGTACGGCGGGTAAATTTCCTGCCATAGATGTGCCAGCGTTCACACGCGTAGATGCAAGCGAGTGCTTCGCTTTTCCCTGTACAGTGTTTACGTTGTGCAGACGAGAGCATGCGAGAGGCGAAGGCGACTGGGCGTTCCAGGCCGCCAATCCATTGCGAGAGCGCAGCATCCATGGCGGTGCCTGATGTATTAGTGGTGACATACGTAGTGGCATTCGGATCAAAGTGCGCGAGGATAGGAGGGGATGTGATTTTCTCCTTAAGCGTGGTGAAAGCCTGAGCCTGGGAATCTGTCCATTCCCAAGGGACATCCTTGCACAGCAACTTATGAAGTGGTTCGGCAATGTGCGCGTAGTGTAGAACAAACTTCAGATAGTAGTTGCAAGTGCCGAGGAATGATGAAAGTTCTTTGACATTGGTAGCCTCCTGCATTCGCTGGATCGTGTCAATGTTGTTGTGCTGTGACTCTGTAGCCCAGAAAGCATACTGTTATGTGTAGCAAGTCTAGCCATAACTGCATGAAGTCGCTGGTCATTTCTTTCATTATCCGTCCATGGATGATGATATCGTCAAGCAGATTGAGTGCTCCCTCTATGCCTGCTAGCATTGTAGTGACAATCTTCTGAAATGCAGTTACATAGAAACATCGAAAATAAGTGCAGGAGTAGGCCATTTGGCCCTTCGAGCCTGCACTGCCATTCAATATGATCATGGCTGATCATGCAACCTCAGTACCCCACCGCTGCCTTCTTTATATACTCCCTGATCCCTTTAGCCGTAAGGGCCACATCTAACGCCCTTTTGAATATATCCAACGAACTGGACTCAACAACTTTCTGTGGTAGAGAATTCCACAGGTTCACCACACTCTGGGTGAAAAAGTTTCTTCTCATCTCGGTCCTAAATGGCTTGCCCCTTATCCTTAAACTGTGACCCCTGGTTCTGGACTTCCCCACATCGGGAACATTCTTCCTGCATCTAACCCTCTCATTCTTCTAAATTCCAGTGAATACAGGCTTAGTCGATCCAGTCTTTCCTCATATGTCAGTCCTGCCATTCTGGGAATCAGTTTGGTGAACCTTCGCTGCACTCCCTCAATAGCACGTCATTCCTCAGATTAGGAGACCAAAACTGCACACAATAC
The DNA here is from genome assembly GCF_044704955.1 of Pristiophorus japonicus. Classification (NCBI taxonomy): domain Eukaryota; kingdom Metazoa; phylum Chordata; class Chondrichthyes; family Pristiophoridae; genus Pristiophorus; species Pristiophorus japonicus. The sequence goes on from NC_091989.1 coordinate 184,257,501, forward strand.
TCAAGGTGTGGTCTCAGCAAGGCCCTGTACAACTGTAGTAAGACCTCCCTGCTCCTATACTCAAATCCCCTCACTATGAAGGCCAGCATGTCATTCGTTTTGTTTACTGCCTGCTGTACCTGCAGGCCTATCTTCAATGACTGATGTACCATGTCACCTCGGTCTCATTGCACCTCCCCTTTTCCTAATCTGTCACCATTCAGATAATAATCTGCTTTCCTGTTTTTGCCACCAAACTGGATACTTCACACTTATCCACATTATACTGCATCTGCCATGCATTTGCCCATTCACCTAACCTGTCCAAGTCACCCCGCAGCCTCCTAACATCCTCCTCACAGCTCGCACTGCCACCCAGCTTTGTGTCATCTGCAAACTTGGAGATATTACATTCAATTCCTTTGTCTAAATCATTAATGCAGAAGATAGTTTGTAGTGCATGCGTCGATACTGATACAGACCATCATGAGTCATGAATGCTGTGAACGGTTTGGTGCCCTCCGCCACAGCTGACACTCCAACTTAGAGCCTGTTGATGAGGTGGACTGTGCGAGAGAGTCTGATTATGAGGATATGGTATAATACGAGAGAATAGTATAACTGGATAGTGAGGGTGGGAACCAAGAATTATAGAGCTTTATGGCACAGAAGGAGGCCATTCGGCCCAGCGTGTCTGTGCCAGCCGAAAAAGCTCTCCAGCCTCATCCCACGTTCCAGCTCTTGGTCCGTAGCCATGTAGGTTATGGCCCTTTAAGTACGTATCCAAGTACATTTTAAATGCGATGAGGGTTTCTGCCTCTACCAACCTTCCACGTAGTGAGTTCCAGACTCCCACCACCCTCTGGGTGAAAAAACTTCCCTTTAAATCCCCTCTAATCCGTCTACCAATTACTTTAAATCTATGCCCTCTGGTTATTGACCTCGCTGCTTGGGGAAATAGGTCCTTCCTATCCACTCTATGTGAGATACGTGTAAGAAACACAGTTGGTATAACTGCGGGCCTTCGAATGAAAATAATTATTTGATTCAAAGGTGTATGAGTCATAAGCTGTGTTCAAATTAATTTTTCATGAATAAAACTTAGTTAAATAATTCAGAACTCTGCAGCAGTCTTTAGAATTACCAATATAATCCGCCCTAAACGTGAAAGAGACAATTAATTTAGAGTTAGTTAATCTGTAAAAAAGGCAGGATTTATGGAAATGCAGAATGCTGATAAAATTCTCCAATCTTTCTTTTTGTTTTGCGTTATACACACAGGGACGCTTTTGCCTTTAAGCTCGTGGGCTGAATTAATCGAGCTTTCAGCTCATGCACTATTGTAAAAAGGGGCTTTGATGGGAACGCACAGCACCTGTGTGTGAATAACACAGCTCCCTGAAGCTATAATCTCAGAATGGAAAAAAACAGCAACAACAAATTGCATTTATGCAGCGCCTTTAATGCAGTAAAACCATCGCGAGGCACTTCACAGGAGTGCTGTCAAACAACATTTGACGCCGAGACACATAAAGAGATATTAGGTGACCAAAAGTTTTAATGAGCGTCTTAAAGGAGGTAGAGTGGCAGAAAGGTTTAGGAGGGAATTCCAGGGCACTCTCCACCCCTCCAACTTCTCGAAATTGTCAAACTGCTTCCCCAACATCCAGTATTGGATGAGCAGAAATTTTTTCCAACTAACTATTGGGAAGACTGAAGCCGTTGTCTTCGGTTCCCGTCACAAACTCCGTTCCCTAGCCACCGACTCCATCCCTCTCCTTGGTCTCTGTCTGAGGCTGAACCAGACCCTTCGCAACCTTGGGGTCCTACTTGACCCTGAGATGAACTTCCGACCACACTCCATCACCCAGACTGTCATCATCGTCATCATAGGCAGTCCCTTGGAATCGAGGATGACTTGCTTCCACTCCCAAAGTGAGTTCTTTGATGGCTGAACAGTCCGATACGAGAGCCACAGACCCTGTTACAGGTGGGACAGACACTCATCGAGGGAAGGGATGAGCAGGGCTGGTTTGCCGCAAGCCCCTTCCGCTGCCTGCGCTTGGCCTCGTCATGCTCTTTGCGTTGAGACTCGAAGAGCTCAACGCCTACCCGGATGGACTTTCTCCACCTCGGGCGGTCTGCGGCCAGGGTCTCCCAGGTGTCAGTGGTGATGTCGCACTTTACCAGGGAGGCTTTGAGGATGTCCTTATAACGTTTCCGCTGTCCTCCTTTGGCTTGTTTACCATGAAGGAGCTCCGCATAAAGCATTTGCTTAGGGGGTCTCGTATCTGGCATGCGTAGTCATCGCCCGTCTCCACCCCTGCCTCAGCCCAGCTACTGCTGATGCCCTCATTAATGCCTTTTCTATCTCCAGGCTCGAACATTCTAACACACTCCTGGCTGGCCCCCCACATTCTACCCTGAGGTCATCCAAAACGCAGTTGCTCGTGTCCTAACTCGCACCAAGTCACGCTCACCTATCACCCCTGAGCTCGCTGACCTACATTGGCTTCCGGTTAAGCAACGCCGCAATTTCAAAATTCTCATCGTTGTTTTCAAATCCCTCCATGGCCCTCGCTCCCTCCCTATCTCTGTAATCTCCTCCCTCCCTACAACCCTCCGAGATCTCTACACTGGCAGTAAAGATCCAGGGCAAATCCTGCATAGAACCAGGATTGAGAAGAGCTCTATGATGGGGCACATGTCTCAGATTATCATTTTCAAAGTAATGCAGCGATTCAAACAAGTTCCCTTTTAAATCTGACTGAGGGTTTGGCGGAACTGAGTAATTGCTGTATGCTCTTCCATCTGGAGAACTGTTCATTTTATTGATTCACCTAGAGCAACTGATATTTTTCCGTGTAAATATTTTATCCTTTTAATCAATCTTGCCCATAATTGCTTTTTATATTTGTTTTTAATTTTTAATTAAGCATTCTGCAGGAACAATATTAAACACCAAAGTGGTACAAAAAGAGATAAGAGTGCACATGGGAATCCAAAACCAATAAGCATTATTTTTTTTAAACGGATGTTCATCTTGCAGAGAATAGTAAAAATTCTGCACCAATCTCTTTGGGCAGAAGTGGTGCCAGTCTGACTGGATGCGAGTGTCATGTGGAGACCAGGGAGGAAACATTCACTCTCTCACTCGTGACTCCCTCCCTTCGCTACCCACATCTGCCGTCTGCCGCATCCTCCGCCCCCCCCTTCCGCCCCGTACCACACACGGATGAATCATAAGTAAAGATAGAATTGCATTTATCCAGCATCTCTCACAACTTCAGGATTTCCCAAAGCGTTTTCAGTCAATGAAGTACTTTTGATGTGTCGTCCCTGTTGTCATCAAATCATAGAATTATAGAGTCATAGATTCATTGAACCATAAAATCATGTGTGATGACCCCTGACCTCCCAAAACGCGGTTAAAAAAAAAATCAAGGGGAAAATAAACAGCTCACACATGCGCCCAAGGCCGTTGCTAGAGAAGCTTTTTTTTTCACTTCCGTTTTCGATTGCCGATCGTGAGATCGCTGAAAACCACATCGCCCGATCCACATCGTCGGGCTACGGCCAAGTGGAAACTCCCCCCCCAAGAAATGGGCCATGTATCGGCGATCAGCAAGGCTGAGACATCCCGCATCGCTGGAACAAGGCCCATTTTTATCGGCAATGGCCACCTAGTGGAAAGTCGAGCCCTATATGTTTCAAGGAAATCATCTCGTCTAAACTGCAGAGGGTATAGGCCCATTTTACTCAATCTCTTCTCATAGGACCGCCCTGACATCCCAGGAATCAATCAATTTTAAATAAATGAGACAATCACTCTGTTAAAATTTCACATGAATGCATTGTGTACTCACACTGATGCTGCAGTGTGATTCCTCCCTCCCATGTGAGGAGTTGCTGAGCACCTCGAGTCTCGTCGCCGAGAGCGTGCAGAAATCAAGCGCAGGCAGTGAAAAGAGCGTGCGGCAAACCAGTCCCGCCCTCCCTTTCCCTCAACGACTATCTATCCCACCTGTGACGGGGACTGTGGTTCTCGTATTGGACTGTACAGCCACCTCAGGGCTCATTTTTAGAGTGGAAGCAAGTCTTCCTCGATTCCGAGGGACTGCCTATGATGATGCTGGTATTATTCTTCCTCTTATGTTGCCCACGTGAAATGACACTTCATTCAGGACATTCACCTGGATTGACAAGATGGCCTTAAATAAGGGCGCTAAGTGTGTGACATAAAGCTTGAGGATTGAAGCGACTGTGTGGGTTACAGCTGCCTTCTGTCTACCGGTTGCCGATTCTGCTAATCGTGCACTTGTCAAACTGGCAGCACCTTTGACAAGTAAATTTAACAAAAAAATTCTGAATAGGTTGCCAAGTTAAATGAAGTTTGTACACATGAGCGGCGTTACGTAAACTAGTGTTGACACTGCCTGCCTCGCCACCCCCACAGCTCAAAGACAAAGGCTCTGATTTGCCTGTCACCCAAGGCAAGCTCCATCACTCCCCACACAGTGAGGAAGCATCTCTGTTTCTATGTGTCTCAGTTGGCACAGACTTCGACTGAAAAGTTCATTGACCCTGAAAGTGGATGGCTGTGAAGCTTTTGCACTGGGTTTTTAAAACAATCTCACCGTGGTTTTCAGTTGGCTATCGTGAGTTACATGTTTCTTCACTCTGATGTTCCGTGGTGACACGGTAGATTAAATAGCGTCGAGCATTCTTTGAATATATTTGGAGAAGATGCTCAACGTGAACCAGAAGGGGGGAAAATGAGGAGAATTATTTTTACGCAGGGAATTGTTGTGACGTGGAATGTATTGCCTGAATCACAGACTCATCGAATAGTACAGCACGGAAAGCCATTCGGCCCGTCAAGTCTGTGCCAGCTCTTTCGAAGAAAAGGAAGCAGATTCAATAATAACTTACAGAAGGGAATTGGATAAATACTTGAAGGGGAATCTTCTGCAGTGCTTTTGGGAAGGCTAGGGGGAGTGGAACTAATTGGATAATGTAACGTATTTGCTTCATGGGCTCTTTGCTTAAGAATTCATAACAACACGTTGCAATTAAGAGCTAGTCAGTTTATTAACAAAGATTTAACAATCACACTACACATTACCAGTTCATCCACCATGCTCACAACTGCATACCCCATCGTGGATGACCTAGACCCAACTGACTGGGGTTTTATTGAGCCATGTGAATATCACGTGACTGGCTAAGCCACTCACAATGCAACAGCTCTGCACTACTTTGGTAAAACAATAATCAAGTGCTTCCTTTTAAGGGGCACTAGAACCGACAAATTAACAAATAAAATTTTTTAAACAATAATCGGTCAAATTAAAATTTGGTTGCCAGGGGTGATGGTGCACTCCAGTCCCTCCGGCGCCCACCTCTCCTGGAAGGCAGCGAGCGTACCGGTGGACACCACGTGTTCCATCTCCAGGGCCACCCTTGCTCGAAGGTAACCACAGAAGAAAGGCAGGCAGTCGGGCTGAACGACCCCCTCGACCGCCTACTGCCTGGACCGATTAATGGCCCCCTTGGCCAGGCCCAGGAGCAGTCCTATGAGGAGGCCTTCCGACCTGCCCGCTCCCTTCCTCACAGGGTGCCCAAAGATCAGGAGCGTGGGACTGAAGTGCAACCAGAATTTGAGGAGCAGCCCCTTCAAATATTGGAACAGGGGCTGCAACCTGAAACTCTCCATATAAATGCAGCACAGAAGGTGGCCACTCGGCCCATCATTTCTTGTGCCGGAACACGGACTCTTCCAGAACGCAGAAATTACAGGCGGTCAGGGAGCCCGTGAACCAACTTAAAAACCTATTGCACGGGACTGCTCCATGCAACACACTCCAGGCCAAGTACCCAATAAATAAAGGGCAACAGCTCCACAAACCTGTGACAATACTCGCAGGTGCATACATTAAATATAACTCATTCAAAGAGCCAGCACAATAAATGATGGGCTGAGTGGCCGCCTTCTGGGCTGCAGTTATATTAATGACTTGGAAGAAGGGACTGAGTGTAACGGAGCCATGTTTGCTGATGGTACAAAGATGGGAGGAAAAGCAATGTGTGAGGAGAACACAAAAAATCTAAAAAAAAAGGACATAGACAGGCTAAATGAGTGGGCAAAAAATTTGGCAGATGGAGTATAATGTTGGAAAGTGTGAGGTCATGCACTTTGGCAGAAAAAAAATCAAAGAGCAAGTTATTATTTAAATGGAGAAAGATTGCAAAGAGCAGCAGTACAGCGGGACCTGGGGGTACTTGTGCATGAAACACAAAAGGATAGTATGCAGGTACAGCCAGTGACCAGGAAGGCCAATGGTATCTTGGCTTTTATTGCAAAGGGGGATGGAGTATAAAAGCAGGGAAGTCTTGCTACAGCTATATAAGGTATTGGTGAGGCCACTCCTGGAATACTGCGCGCAGTTTTGGTTTCCATATTTACGAAAGGATATACAATACTTGCTTTGGAGGCAATTCAGAGAAGGTTCACTTGGTTGATTCCGGGATGAGAGAGTTGACTTATGAGGAAAGGTTGAGTAGGTTGGGTCTTGACTCGTTGGAATTCAGAAGAATGAGAGGTGATCTTATCGAAACATATAAGATTATGAGGGGGCTTGACGAGGTGGATGCAGAGAGGATGTTCCCACTGATGGGGCAGACTAGAACTAGAGGGCATGATCTTAGAATTTAAAATAGAGATGAGGAGAAATTTCTTCTCTCAGAGGGTTGTGAATCTGTGGAATTCACTGCCTCAGAGACTGTGGAAGCTGGGACATTGAATAAATTTAAGACAGAAATAGACAGTTTCTTAAATGATAAGGGGATAAGGAGTTATGGCGAGCGGGCAGGGAAGTGGAGCCGAGTCCATGATCGGATCAGCCATGATCGTATTAAATGGCGGAGCAGGCTCAAGGGGCCGTATTATGGCCTACGCCTGCTCCTTTTTATTATGTTCTTCTGTATCATTCTATGATTCTGAAAATAGGGGCCAACTGTTCGTCGACCTCGGAAACAATTCAGAGTCCACCATAGTGTTGATGGAGTTGGACCAGTGTGAAATGTGAATGCAATGCGTCGGTTTAGGGAACCTCTGGCAGCTAAACTTAAGAGGTTGCTGACAAGTTGCGAATGGGTTGTTTGGAAAAGGAAGACAATGAACCATAATAACTTATTATGGGCTGGATTTTCGGGCGGTAATGGCAGCGGGAATGATTCTCGGGCGGGCGGCCAGCTGCCAGCGCCCTGCCGGAAAATTAGTTTCTGGTTTTGCGAGGGCGCGGAGTAGCACCGCCCAGGAGCGCCGAGCCGGCGTGCAAGGTCACCGGTTTCGACCACGCTTCGATTTTAGATTGACGCTGACCCTGTAGCGCGCCGTAGTGGGACTGCCTGGAGAACCAGAGCTATCCCGGCAGCAGTGAGTGCAGTCAGTAATGAAAGAGGTTTTAACCAATAAGGGAATTAAGGGTTACGGAGAGCGGGTGGGTAAGTGGAGCTGAGTCCACGGCCAGATCAGCCATGATCTTGTTGAATGGCGGAGCAGGCTCGAGGGGCTAGATGGCCTACTCCTGTTCCTAATTCTTATGTTCTTATGTAGGTCAGTGTGATTGTGTTTGTTTAGTTTTATTGTTGCGATTTATCTTAATGTGGGGTGTTGAAGGTATCGGGAATGTTTTTCGTGTGCTTCGTGTCGATTTTGTTTTTCCCAGGGAAGCCTCTCCCCGGGAGCTCCAAGGACAGCTCTTGAGCGCGGGATTTTCTGTTGCTCAGCTGGCCTTGCGACCCAAGAGATGTGTGTCACGCCTTCCTTAGCGCTCCGCCCCACACTCACGGCCCAGCTGATGAATTTTGTGGCTGCCGACGCAAACCATATCCGGGCGCAAACTTTACCGCCCCGCCGCCATTACCGCCCCAAAAATCCTCCAACCGAAAATCCAGCCCATAGTTTCTGTCGCTAACCATAACCCGAACCCAACCTCATCTCTTTGTCATATGAATGTGAATAGTGTGTAAGGGCCTTTGAGTTGCAAGGCAGGAATGGCTTTCTGCTGGACGTGGCTGAAGGGTTCAGCCAGCAGATGACCTTTCTCTGCCTCCTGAGACGTAGCATGTTGCCAAAATGTCTCGGAGCACTTGGGCTTCTCTAGCCCTCGTCCAACGTTGTCAAAAAGAGGAGCAGCAGCAGCTCTTTAACTGCTGCTCCAGCACTCTATTTCCCCATCCCACCAGGAACTCCTCACCAACCTGCATACCTAATTAGCGACCTTAAAGGAAAAATAAGAACATAAGAACGTAAGAAATAGGAGCTGGAGTCGGCCATTCGGCCCCTCGAGCCTGCTCCACCATTCAATAAGATCATAACTGTACTTCTATCCCAACTCCACCTTCCCGCACTATCCCCATAACTCTTGAGTCCCTTAGTTTCCAAAAATCTATAGCTCTCTGTCTTGAATATACTTAACAACTGCGCATCCACAGCTCTCTGAGGGAGAGAATTCCAAAGATAAACTGGTTAGCGCCTGAATCACGTGGCTGTAATTTCTAGCAGATTGTTAATCCATCAATGTGCTAAGAATCAAGAATCTATTTCCTAATTCCCATGATAGCGAGCAACCACCCCGTCCCCACCCCTCCCCAACTTATCTGCCTTCAAATAATGAATCACTTTTTAGAGTGCAGTAACTGCTGTTATGTCGGATAAAAACGGCAGCCATTCTGCATCAAGAACATCTCACAAACAACACTCAGATGGTAACACTTATTGGGTTGTGTTGGTTGAAGGAGAAATACTCGCTCAGAACCGAGCAGAACTTTGAATAGTACCATGGGATCTTCCAACATCCACCTGAACAGGAAGATGGTGCATTATCCCATTCTAAGAGCCAGCAAGATCTGTGATGATGGTTTTATCACCCAGTCATCCAACCCTCCGAGAACTCTGCTCTCCAACAATTCTGGCCTCTTGCGCATTCCTATTTTAATCATAGTTAGTCTGTTTATTTAGGTACACAACATAATTTGGTGACGAGGATGGGCTCAAATTAACCTCCCTATCTGCCCCCACCCCCCACGCCTTTCCTCTCTCACACCCAGGGACCCTACAATCCTGTGGCCGAGATGGATAAAAAGCTTTTCTATGTACATCACGGTGAGTGGGTTAGCTGGCGACAACGTTAAACCAGCTCGCTGCCGTACAATATTTATCCACTGCCTCAGCGCCGAAGGCCAACGCATTTTTGGCCAAGCCGAAGACACGGAGTCCGACGACAAAGCGATAAGTGCCCCAGAGAAATATTTTGGGCCAAAGATAAATTGGAAGGAATCCCATTGGCGGGCGAGCCTTCAACTGCCAAGGCCATAAGCTCTGCAATCCCCTCCTTGAACCCATCCCACAACTCGATGAGACTTTGTGGGAAGAATCTCCGCCAGATTTTGCATTTCATTGGCTTTTGAGTCACTGCTGCCCTTTTCAATTCCTGAGCATTGAAGCTGCCATTTAAAACACAAATCGCTTGGAGAACGTCACTCGCGCGGACCGGGAACACGGGCGCGAAAGGGTTTGCGGCCCCGAGCATCGGCATTCGTGCCGCTTGGCAAATTCGGTGAGCTGGTACCGGCGGTGCTGCGGAGTATCACCCGGAAGGGCCGCGCCGGTGTGCAACGCCCCCGGTATCGACACGGAGGCAACATTTGGTTTGTACTGCACCCCGCCAGAGAAAGCTGGCGTGCAGAGCTGCCCCGGGGTGCTACTGGAAGGAATGACTGCATGAGGTCAGTGTGAGTGATATATTACTTTGCAATTTACCTTTATTTGGGGTGAGTAATGTATCGGGAATAGATTTTTTTGTTCCGATTCTTTATTTGCAGTGTGGTCTCTCTCAGGGCACTGAAGCTAAATATCCTCTTTAGCACAGGATATTCGGCTGCTCACCCAGCCTAGCGCCCTGAGAGAAGTGTGGAACGCTTTCCTTCGCGCTGCACCCCACTGTCAGGGCGCAACAGCTGAATTTGTTGGCTGCCAAAGCAAACCATTTTCCGGCGCTAAATGTATCCACCGCCCGACATTAACGTGTTAAAAATCTTCAACCAAATTTCCAGCCCCGTTGCCATGAAGATAAATAGCTTAACCATTGGTTAATGACAGCGACGACTAAAACAAATCCTTGCCCAGTTGGGTCCGACAGAATGGCTGTGGAGCTGAGTCACTATTATTGCTGGGAGAATTGATTTATTGCAACGAGTTGCTTATTGTTGCTCAGGTCTGCCAAGAATCCACTATTTTTCACTGCTGCTGTGACTTTTCATGCAAGCTTGCAGGACGCAGGCACAATATGTTCAGTATTGAGCCATTAAATCAGGGAATGATATTGTCGTGTTCATACTCTTGTTTGTTTGTTTGTTGCAGCTCACTAGACAGACATTAGGACCCTGCGAGATCTATTCACACACTGCTGTAATCATTCTGGTTCATGCTGGTTTGGGACACCATTTTGGGAGTTGCTATAAAGGACACAGTTAGTTACATTTCTCTTGTTTCAGTTTAGTCTGTTTATTTACGTGCACAACATGTTTTGGTGACGAGGATGGGATCAAATTAACCTCCCTACCCCATTTTCCTCTCCACACTTCAATCCCGTGGCCGAGATGGATAAAATGCTTTTCTACGAACATCATGGCGAGTGGGTTAGACGAAGACAACGTAACACCAGCTCACCGCCATGCAATACTTATCCACTGCCTCGGCACCAAAGGCCAATGCATCTTTGGGCAAACCGAAGACACCGAGTCCTACGACAAAACGGTAAGCGCCCTAGAGAAATATTTTGGGCCAAAGAAAAGTATCATGATGGAGAGATACAAATTTCATCAAAGGGAGCAAGGGAACGGTGAACCAATCAAACAGCACATCACTTCATTAACTGAACTTGCCGCTACGTGTAACTTTGGAGCACTCACAGAGGAAATGATCTGGGATCAAATTATTGAGAAAACAACCATCCCCCGCTTTCAGGGAACGCTTGCGAATGGAGGATGACAAATTGTCATTGGACAAAGCAACTCATTTGGCCATCCAAATCGATTCAGCTCTTTCCGATTCAAAAGCGATCAGATCCCCTGCTCCCCCTGTGCAGCAGTCTTCAGCTAAAGCCCATGTGCAAGGTGTTCGTCCAAAGCGGAAATCACAGCAGAGACCCAGGGCTAGTAATAAGCCACCCACTACGGCCTAACTCCCACTGCTTTAACTGTGGGGACAAATCACATTCAGCAAAGTATCCTAACTGCCCTGCACATGGGAAGAAATGCTCTGCATGTAGTAAAATGAAACATTTTGCTGGTGTCTGTCGCTCATCGCAGCATATTCGACATGTGGACAATCCCGATCGTGATGAACCCAGTATGGTTTACACCGTTAGTGACATTTCGCACATCGGATCGGGCAAATTCATCGACTGTGATGTAAACATTGATGGCATGTACACAACAGATATTTACGTACACAACAGATACAGCACAGAAGGAGGCCATTCGGCCCATCGTGCCTGTGCCGGCTCTTTGAAAGAGCAATCCAATTAGCCCCACTCACTCTACTCTTTCCCCATAGATTCTTCCTTTTCAAGTACTTATCCAATTCCCTTTTGAAATTTACTATTGAAGTTGCTCCCTTTCAAGCAGTGCATTTCAGATCATAATAACTCACTACATAAAAAGATTTCTCCACATTTCGCCTCTGGATATTTTGCCAATTATCTTAAATCTGTGTCTTGTCGTTACTGACCCTTCCAAGATCCCCTTCAGAATCTTGTATGTTTCAATTAGATTACCTCTCATTCCTCTAAACTCCTCTAAATACTATCGCTCATCATAAGCCAGCCCTCTCATCCTAGGAATCAATCTTGTGAACCTCTGTTGCATCGGCCCCAAGGCAAGTATATCCTTCCTTAGATAAAGAGACCAAAACTGTGTGCAGTACTCCTGGTGTGGTCTCACCAAGGCCCTGTACAATTGTAGCAAGACTTCCTTAATCTTATACTCCAACCCTCTTGCAATAACGATCAATATGCCATAAGCCTTCCTGATTGCTTGCTGTACCAGCATGCTAGCTTTCTGTGTTTATTGCACAAGGGCATCCAAATCTCTCTGAACACCAACATTTAAAAGTTTCTCACCATTTTCAAACTATTCTGTTTTTCTATTCTTCCTACCAAAGTGAATAACCTCACATTTCCCCACATTATACTCCATCTACCACCTTACTGCCCACAGTCTATCGATATCCCTTTGCAGACGCTTTGTGTTCTCCTCACAGCTTACTGTCCCACCTAGCTTTGTATCGGCAGCAAACTTGGATACATTACACTCTGTCGCTTCATCGAGGTCATTAATATAGAGTATAAATAGCTGAGGCCCAGCACTGATCCTTGAGGCACCCCATTAGTTACAGCCTGCCAACCTGAACAAGACCCGTTTATCCCTTCTCACTGTTTTCTATCCGTTAACCGATCCTCTATCTATGCTACGATATTACCCACAATCTCATGAGTCCCTATCTTGCGTAATAACCTTTTATGTGGCACCTTATCGAATGCCTTTTGGAAATCCAAGTATACTACATCCACTGGTTCCCCTTTATCTACCCTGCTTATTGCATCCTCAAAAAACTCTCATAAATTTATCAAACGCGATTTCCCTTTCATAAAATCATGTTGACTCTGCTGAATCAAGTTATGATTTTCCAAGTACCTTGATAACACTTCCTTAACAATGGATTCCAGCATTTTCCCAATAACTGATATCAGGCTAACTGGCCTGTAGTTCCCTGTTTTATCTCTCCCTCCTTTCTTGAATAGGCCTCGTCTATTCAATCTCGACTCATTGGACAACCCCCTCATCCCAGGAATCAGTCTGGTGAACCTTGGTTGCACTCTCTCAATGGCAAGTATTTCCTTTCTCAGGTAAGGAGACCAAAACTGTACACAATACTCCAGGTGTGGTCTCACCAGAGGCCTTTAAAATTTAGATTTGAGGGAGGAATTCTTCTGCCCACTGCAAATGATGTATTGATCTTCATTCAGGTGCAAAAACAAGGAACATCTCTCTCCTTCTGTTGGACTAACTGATACAGTTAATCGTTACTCTCGCCTATCTTCCACTGTATAATGACCATGGAAGTGAACACTCGAAATCTCAGGTTCAACCGGCTTTTATTACAAGCAATTGCAAGGGAAGGTTCAATCGTGGAACCTCCAAAATACAAGAGTTTTTAAACATAATTTATAGAGGTTTTGAAGAGGAGCTAGCCTACTACAAAATCATCGATAGGTCTATTGTAATCAGCGAAGTTACATTGATTTGTCGACTCTTATCAGATAGGCTCTGAGTGGTAAATGCAACTGTCCATCTCTCATCATTGTTTTGTTCCATTTTGCCCGCTACCCCAATCTATCCAACGCCGAGTGTGGTCTACCGCAGGCAAAGGTTACTCAGACAGATAGGGAATGGGTGACCATCAGGCAGAGCAATGGAAGGAAGGTAGTGCAGGGGTCCCCTGCGGTCATCCCCCTCCATAACAGATTCACCGTTTTGGGTACTGTTGGGGGAGATGACTCATCAGGGGAAGGCAGCAGCAGCCAAGTGGGTGGCTCTGCTGCACAGGAGGGCAGGAAAAAGAGTGGGAGAGCTATAGTGGTAGGCGATTTTATTGTAAGGGGAAGAGATAGGCATTTCTGCGGCCACAATCGAGACTCCAGAATGGTATGTTGCCTCCCGGGTGCAAGGGTCAAGGATGTCTCGGTGCGGCTGCAGGGCAATTTGGAGGGTGAGAGTGAACAGCCAGTTGTCGTGGTGCATATATGTACCAACGATATAGGTAAAAAAATGGGATGAGGTCCTACAAGCTGAATTTAGGGAGCTAGGAGTTAAATTAAAAAGTAGGACCTTAAAGGTAGTTATCTCAGGATTGCTACCAGTGCCACGTGCTACTCAGAGTAGAAATAGCAGGAGAGTTAAGATGAATACGTGGCTTGAGGAATGGTGCAAGAGGGAGGGATTCAAATTCCCGGGACATTGGAACTGATTCTGGGGGAGGTGGGACCAGTACAAACCGGATGGTCTGTACCTGGGCAGAACTGGAACCAATGTCCTGGGGGGCGTGTTTGCTAGTGCTGTTGGGGAGGATTTAAACTAATATGGCAGGGGGATGGGAATCTATGCAGGGAGACAGATGGAAGTAAAATGGGGGCAGAAGCAAAAGGTAGAAAGGAGATAAGGAAAGGTGGAGAGTAGAGAAATCAAAGGCAAAAATAAAAAAGGGCCACATTACATCATAATTCTAAAAGGACAAAGTGTGTTAAAAAAAAACAAGCCTGAAGGCTCTGTGTCTCAATGTGAGGAGCATTCGTAATAAGGTGGATGAATTAACTGGGCAGATAGCTGTTAACGGATATGATGTAATTGGGATTACTAAGACATGGCTGCAGGGTGACCAAGGCTGGGAACTCAACATCCAGGGGTATTCAATATTCAGGAAGGATAGACAGAAAGGAAAAGGAGGTGGGGTAGCGCTGCTGGTTAAAGAGGAGGTTAACGCAATAGTAAGGAAGAACATAAGCTTGGATGATGTGGAATCGGTATGGGTAGAACTGCGGAACAGCAAAGGGCAGAAAACTCTACTGTGAGTTGTGTTCAGACCATCAAACAGTGGTAGTGAGGTTGGGGATGGCATCAAACAGGAAATTAGGCATGCGTGCAATAAAGGCACAGCAATTATCATGGGTGACTTTAATCTACATCTAGATTGAGCTAACCAAACTGGTAGCAATACGGTGGAGGAGGATTTCCTGGAGTGTATAAGGGATGGTTTTCCAGACCAATATGTCGAGGAATCAACTAGAGAGCAAGCCATCCTAGACTGGGTCTTGTGTAATGAGAGAGGATTAATTGGCAATCTTGTTGTGCGAGGCCCCTTGGGGAAGAGTGACCATAATATGGTAGAATTCTTCATAAAGATGGAGAGTGACACTGTTAATTCAGAGACTGGGCTCCTGAACTTAAAGAAAGGTAACTTCGATGGTATGAGACGTGAATTGGCTAGGATAGACTGGCAAATGATACTAAAAGGGTTGATGGTAGATAGGCAATGGCAGACATTTAAAGATCACATGGATGAACTTCAACAATTGTACATCCCTATCTGGCATAAAAATAAAACGGGGAAGGTGGCTCAACCGTGACGAACAAGGGAAATTAGGGATAGTATTAAATCCAAGGAAGAGGCATATAAATTGGCAAGGAAAAGCAACGAATTTGAGAACTGGGAGAAATTTTGAATTCAGCAGAGCAGGACAAAGGGTTTAATTACGAGGGGGAAAAGAGAGTATGAGAGTAAGCTTGCCGGGAACAGAAAAACTGACTGCAAAAGCTTCTATAGGTATGTGAAGAGAAAACGATTAGTGAAGACAAATGTAGGTCTCTTGCAGTCAGAATCAGGTAAATTTCTAGAAACATAGAAACATAGAAAATAGGTGCAGGAGTAGGCCATTCGGCTCTTCGAGCCTGCACCATCATTCAATAAGATCATGGCTGATCATTCCCTCAGTATGCCTTTCCTGCTTTCTCTCCATACCCCTTGATCCCTTTAGCCGTAAGGGCCACATCTAACTCCCTCTTGAATATATCCAATGAGCTGGCATCAACAACTCTCTGCGGCAGGTAATTCCACAGGTTAACAACCCTCTGAGTGAAGAAATTTCTCCTCATCTCAGTCCTAAATGGCCGACCCCTTATCCAAAGACTGTGTCCCCTGGTTCTGGACATCCCCAACATCACGAACATTCTACCCGCATCTAACCTGTCCAGTCCCGTCAGAATCTTATATGTTTCTATGAGATCCCCTCTCATCCTGCTAAACTCCAGTGTATAAAGGCACCGTTGATCCAGTCTCTCCTCATATGTCAGTCCTGCTATCCTGGGAATCAGTCTGGTGATCCTTCGCTGCACTCCCTCAATAGCAAGAACGTCCTTCCTCAGATTAGGAGACCAAAACTAAACACAATTTTCCAGGCGAGGCCTCACCAAGGCCCTGTACAACTGCAGTAAGACCTCCCTGCTTCTATACTCAAATCCCCTAGCTATGAAGGTCAACATACCATTTGCCTTCTTCACCACCTGCTGTACCTGCTTGCCAACTTACAATGATTGATGAACCATGACACCCAGGTCTCGTTGCACCTCCCCTTTTCCTAATCTGCCGCTATTCAGATAATATTCTGTCTTCGCGTTTTTGCCACCAAAGTGGATAACCTCACATTTATCCACATTATACTGCATCTGCCATGCATTTGCTCACTCACCTAACCTGTCCAAGTCAACCTGCAGCCTCCTCGCGTCCCCCTCACAGCTCACACCGCCACCCAGTTTAGTGTCATCTGCAAACTTGGAGATATTACACTCAATTCCTTCATCCAAATCATTGATGTATATTGTAAAGAGCTGGGGTCCCAGCACTGAGCCCTGCGGCACTCCACTAGTCCCTGCCTGCCATTCTGAAAAGGACTCATTTATCCCGACTCCCTGCTTCCTGTCTGCCAACCAGTTCCCTATCCACGTCAGTACATTACCCCCAATACCATGTGCTTTGATTTTGCACACCAATCTCTTGTGTGGAACCTTGTCAAAAGCCTTTTGAAAGTCCAAATACACCACATCCACTGGTTCTTCCTTGTCAACTCTACTCAAAAAATTCCAGAATATTTGTCAAGCATGATTTCTCCTTCATAAATCCATGCTGACTTGGACCGATCCTGTCACTGCTTTCCAAATGCATTGCTAAGACATCTTTAATAATTGATTCGAACATTTTCCCCACTACTGATGTCAGGCTAACCGGTCTATAATTACCTGCTTTCTCTCTCCCTCCCTTTTTAAAAAGTGGTGTTACATTAGCTACCCTCCAGTCCATAGGAACTGATCCAGAGTCGATAGACTGTTGGAAAATGATCACCAATGCATTCACTACTTCTAGGGCCACTTCCTTAAGTACTCTGGGATGCAGACTATCAGGCCCCGGGGATTTATCGGCCTTCAATCCCATCAATTTCCCTAACACAATTTCCTGCCTAATAAGGATATCCTTCAGTTCCTCCTTCTCACTAGACCCACTGTCCACTAGTACCACCGGAAGGTTTTTTGTGTCTTCCGTCGTGAAGACAGAACCAAAGTAATGGGGAACAAAGAAATGGCAGACCAATTGAACAAATACTTTGGTTCTGTCTTCACTGAGTAAGACACAAATAACCTTCCGGAAATATTAGGGGACTGAGGGTCTAGCGAGAAGGAGGAACTGAATGAAATCCTTTTTAGTCAGGAAATTGTGTTCGGGAAATTGATGGGATTGAAGGCCAATAAATTCCCAGGGCCTGATAGTCTGTATCGCAGAGTACTTACGGAAGTGGCCCTAGAAATAGTGGATGCATTGGTGGTAATTTTCCAACATTCTATAGACATTCAGTTCCTATGGATTGGAGGGTAGCTAATGTAACCCCACTTTTTAAAAAAGGTGGGAGAGAGAAAACAGGATATTATAGACTGGTTAGCCTGACATCGGTTGTGGGAAAATGTTAGAATCAATTAGTAATAGCAGCGCATTTGGAAAGCAGTGACAGGATCGGTCCAAGTCAGCATGGAATTATGAAAGTGAAATCATGCTTGACAAATCTTCTGGAATTTTTTGAGGATACATAAGAACATAAGAACATAAGAATTAGGAACAGGAGTAGGCCATCTAGCCCCTCGAGCCTGCTCCGCCATTCAACTAGATCATGGCTGATCTGGCCGTGGACTCAGCTCCACTTACCTGCCCGCTCCCCATAATTCTTAATTCCATTATTGGTTAAAAATCTATCTATCTGTGATTTGAATACATTCAATGAGCTAGCCTCAACTGCTTCCTTGGGCAGAGAATTCCACAGATTCACAACTCTCTGGGAGAAGAAATTCCTTCTCAACTCGGTTTTAAATTGGCTCCCCTGTATTTTGAGGCTGTGCTCCCTAGTTCTAGTCTCCTCGACCAGTGGAAACAACCTCTCTGCCTCTATCTTGTCTATCGCTTTCATTATTTTAAATGTTTCTATAAGATCACCCCTCATCCTTCTGAACTCCAACGAGTAAAGACCCAGTTTACTCAATCTATCATCATAAGGTAACCCCCTCATCTCCGGAATCAGCCGAGTGAATCGTCTGTGTATCACCTCCAAAGCTAGTATATCCTTCCTTAAGTAAGGTGACCAAAACTGCACGCAGTACTCCAGGTGCGGCCTCACCAATACCCTGTACAGTTGCAGCAGGACCTCCCTGCTTTTGTACTCCATCCCTCTCGCAATGAAGGCCAACATTCCATTCGCCTTCCTGATTACCTGCTGCACCTGCAAACTAACTTTTTGGGATTCATGCACAAGGACCCCCAGGCCCCTCTGCACCGCAGCATGTTTTAATTTCTCCCCCTTCAAATAATATTCCCTTTTACTGTTTTTTTTTTCCAAGGTGGATGACCTCACATTTTCCGACATTGTATTCCATCTGCCAAACCTTAGCCCACTCGCTAAATCTCTTTGCAGCCTCTCTGTGCCCTCAACACAACCCGCTTTCCCACTAATCTTTGTGTCATCTGCAAATTTTTTTACACTACACTCTGTCCCCTCTTTCAGGCCATCTATGTATATTGTAAACAGTTGTGGTCTCAGCACCGATCCCTGTGGCACACCACTAACCACTGATTTCCAATCCAAAAAGGACCCATTTTTCCCGACTCTCTGCTTTCTGTTCGCCAGCCAATTCTCGATCCATGCTAATACATTTCCTCTGACTCCGCGTACCTTTATCTTCTGCAGTAACCTTTTGTGTGGCACCTTATCGAATGCCTTTTGGAAATCTAAATACACCACATCCATCGGTACACCTCTATCCACCATGATTGTTATATCCTCAAATAATTCCAGTAAATTAGTTAAACATGATTTCCCCTTCATGAATCCATGTTGTGTCTGCTTGATTGCACTATTTCTATCTAAATGTCCCGCTATTTCTTCCTTAATGATAGCTTCAAGCATTTTTCCCACTACAGATGTTAAACTAACCAGCCTATAGTTACCTGCCTTTTGTCTGCCCCCTTTTTTAGACAGAGGCGTTACATTAACTGCTTTCCAATCCGCTGGTATCTCCCCAGAGTCCAGAGAATTTTGGTAGATTATAACGAATGCATCTGCTATAACTTCCGCCATCTCTTTTAATACCCTGGGATGCATTTCATCAGGACCAGGGGACTTGCCTACCTTGAGTCCCATTAGCCTGTCCAGCACTACCCCCTAGTGATAGTGATTATTTCAAGGTCCTCCCTTCCCACATTCCCGTGACCAGCAATTTTTGGCATTGTTTTTGTGTCTTCCACTGTGAAGACCGAAGCAAAATAATTGTTTAAGGTCTCAGTCATTTCCACATTTCCCATTATTAAATCCCCCTTCTCATCTTCTAAGGGACCAACTTTTACTTTAGTCACTCTTTTCCGTTTTATATATCGGTAAAAGCTTTTACTATCTGTTTTTATGTTTTGCGCAAGTTTACTTTCGTAATCTATCTTTCCTTTCATTATTGCTTTCTTAGTCATTCTTTGCTGTCGTTTAAAATGTTCCCAGTCTTCTAATTTCCCACTAACCTTGGCCACCTTATACACATTGTTTTTTAATTTAACTAGTCGAGTGGACAAGAGAGAACCAGTGGATGTGGTGTATTTGGACTTTCAAAAGGCTTTTGACAAGGTCCCACACAAGAGATTAGAGTGCAAAATTGGCAGATAGGAAGCAAAGATGAGGAATAAATGAGTCCTATTCAGAATGGCAGGCAGTAATAGTGGGATAGCGCAGGGTTCAGTGCTGGGCCCCCAGCTATTTACAATATACATTAATGATTTGGACGAAGTAATTTAATGTAATATCTCCAAGTTTGCAGATGACACTAAGCTGGGTGGCAGTGTGAGCTGTGAGGAGGATGCTCAGAGGCTGCAGGGTGACTTGGACAGGTTAGGTAGGTGGGCAATTGCATGGCAGATGCAGTATAATGTGGATAAATGTGAGGTTATCCACCTTGGTGGCAAAAACAGGGAGGCAGAATATTATCTGAATGGTGACAGATTAGTAAAAGGGGAGGTGCAACGAGACCAGGGTGTCATGGTACATCAGTCATTGAAAGTTGGCATGCAGGTACAGTCGGTGGTGAAGAAGGCAAATGGCATGTTGGCATTCATAGCGAGAGGATTTGAGTATCGGAGCAGGGATGTCTTCCTGCAGTTGTACAGGGCCTTGGTGAGGCAACACCTTGAATATTGTGTATAGTTTTGGTCTACTAATTTGAGGAAGGATGTTCTTGCTATTGAGGGAGTGCAGCAAAGGTTTGCCAGAGTGAATCCTGGGATGGCAGGACTGACATTTGAAGAAAGACTGGATCAAGTAGGCTTATATTCACGAGAGTTTAGAAGAATGAGAGGGGATCTCATAGAAACATATAACATTTTGACGGAATTGGACAGGTTAGATGCAGGAAGAATCTTCCCATTGTTGGGGATGTCCCGAAACAGGGGTCACAGTCTAAGGATAAGAGGTAAGCCATTTAGGACCGAGATGAGGAGAAACTTCTTCATTCAGAGAATTATGAACCTGTGGAATTCTCTACCACAGGAAGTTGTTGAGGCCAGTTCATTAGATATATTCAAAAGGGAGTTAGATGTGGCCCTTACAGCTAAAGGGATCAAAGGATATGGAGTGAAAGCCGGAATAGGTTACTGAAGTTGCATGAAGTTGAGTGGTGGTGCAGGCTCGAAGGGCCAAATGGCCTACTCTGCACCTATTTTCTATGTTTCTATGTTTCTATGTTGTACTGGCTTCTTTCTCACTTCGCCAGGGACTTTTAAACAAAACTGCTGACTTTGGCTGTTTAAGTGTTACTAAGGTTAAGCTATAATTTAATGCGTATAAGTGTGCTATACCTATGTTACATACATAGGCAAATTATAAGTTCGCTACCTTCAGCATAATTCTGACCACCTATTTGTAACTCTTACAATTTATCCCTTATACCTTCTGCGAGATGAGACAATGCAGGTGAAGCATCGGCCAGCATCTTGTCTCTTCTTATGGCTCATGAATATTGGATGGTATTCACTGTCGGCACTGCATCCGTCTATTGATCCTGGCCCTGTTCCTCAGGAACGATCATCATGGCTGTTTTAACACTGCCCATAGATGAATCATCTCTGTCGGCACAAACCTTGAAGCTTTAACTACTCTCAGCATGATCTGAGGAGATATTTTTACGATTACCACATAAAACATTGAAACATATGTTTCCTTCTGAGAGTTTATGGGATGTGAAGAAAAGGTTGGCATTGTTTTCATGTCTTTGCACTCTTCCCTCAAAGACAGTGCAGAAACAGCAGAAGGGTTTGTAGGCTGACTAACAGTCTGACAGTCCGTGATGTGAACGCTCCTTCCTTGGCCGTGACCCGTCGATGGGGCGGGGGGAAGGAGTGTGGGGGGGTAGTCCTGTACAGTGGGAGGGTGTTGGCTATGGAAACTAGAGGTGATCCAAAACTCGGCAGTCCGTGTCTTAACTCGCACCCAGTCCCGCTCACCCATCACTCCTTTGCTCGCTGACATAACTCGCACCAAATCCCGCTCACCCATCACCCCCTGTGCCCTGTGTCCTAACTCGCACCAAGTCCCGCTCACCCATCACCCCCTGTGCCCTGTGTCCTAACTCGCACCAAGTCCTGCTCACCCATCACCCCCTGTGCTCGCTGACCTAACTCGCACTAAGTCCCGCTCACCCATCACCCCTGTGCTCGCTGACCTAACTCGCACCAAGTCCCGCTCACCAATCACCCTGTGCTCACTGACTTAACGCGCACCAAGTCCCATTCACCCATCACCCCTGTGCTCGCTGACCTAACTCGCACCAAGTCCCGCTCACCCATCACCCCTGTGCTCGCTGACTTAACGCGCACCAAGTCCCGTTCACCCATCACCCCTGTGCTCGCTGACCTAACTCGCACCAAGTCCCGCTCACCCATCACCCCTGTGCTCGCTGACCAAACTCGCACCAAGTCCCGCTCACCCATCACCCTGTGTTCGCTGACTTAACGCGCACCAAGCCCCGCTCACCCATCAACCCTGTGCTCACTGACTTACATTGGCTCCCGGTTAAACAACGCCTCGATTTCAAAATTCTTATCCTTGTTTCTAAATCCCTCCATGGCCTCGCCCCCTCCCTATCTCTGTAACCTCCTCCAGCCCCACAACCCCCCGAGATATCTGCGCTCCCCGAATTCTGCCCTCTTGAGCATCCCTGATTATAATCGCTCAACCATTGGTGGTCGTGCCTTCTGTTGCCTGGGTCCCAAGCTCTGGAACTCCCTCCCTAAACCTCTCCGCCTCTCTACCTCGCTTTCCTCCTTCAAAACGCTCCTTGAAACCTACCTCTTTGACCGAGCTTTTGGTCACCTGCCCTAATTTCTAGTTATGAGGCTCGGTGTCAAATTTATTGTCTCATAATACTCCTGTGAAGCGCCTTGGGACGTTTCACTACGTTAAAGGTGCTATATAAATACAAGTTGTTGTTGTTGATGGATGTAGCTATCCTGCTGAATATTAACCCAGAATCCAGAGGCAGAGCTGCAGTCAGCACTCACCAGGAACGTCCGGAGCGGGGTTTAAATGCTTCATCTTCTGACCTCGAGGCAGGAATGCTTCCACACAGCCAAAGACTTGCTCTTCAATAAGAGGTGACAATAAATATTATGAGGTCGAAATTGGGTCCCGCCGTTTTTGAGGCAGTGTCACCGCAGGGCGTTATGTGCAGGCTCCAGCTGCCAAATTCTGTTTTTACAGCCAAAGATGAGAGAGCGGCGGTAAAATGTGGCGTTGCACAATCAACCTCAGGCGGGAGCTCAGGCGGCCGACTGAATTTCCCAACGGGGGCTGCCGCCATACTCGCTGGAAAACGGGAAGCAAAGGGAAACATAGAAACATAGAAAATAGGTGCAGGAGCAGGCCATTCAGCCCTTCGAGCCTGCACCACCATTCAATGAGATCATGGCTGATCATGCAACTTCAGTACCCCATTCTTGCTTTCTCTCCTTACCCCTTGATCCCTTTAGCCATATCCACCTCCCTTTTGAATATATCTAATGCACTGGCCTCAACAACTTTTGCTGGCAGAGAATTCCACAGGTTCACAATTCTCTGAGTGAAGAAGTTTCTCCTCATCTCGGTCCTAAATGGCTTACCCCTTATCCTTAGGCTGTGACCCCTGGTTCTGGACTTCCCCAACATCGGGAACATTCTTCCTGCATCTAACCTGTCCAATCCCATCAGAATTTTATGTGCTTCTTTGAGATCCCCTCTCATTCTTCTAAATTCCAGTGAATATAAGCCGAGTCGATCCAGTCTTTCTTCATATGTCAGTCCTGCCATCCCGGGAATCAGTCTGGTGAACCTTCGCTGCACTCCCTCAATAGCAAGAAAGAAGACAAACCTCAAACTTCTCCGACCCACATACAAACTTCCCCACTGTTACAACTCATGAAAAAAAGGAAGAAATAATGAAAGAAAATAAACTCATCTTGCTCTCTGGCCGATTCCGCCCGAATTCCGTGGTTTAACCATCACTGTTTCCAGGCTGTATTGCCGCCTGCCGATACTGCAGCCATAGAAACCAAATAGCGCAATAGACGTGCCAAGTGGGTGTTGCACGTGCACCGACGTCATGATTTCCATGGCGTTTGCCGGCGGGATATAACATTTATACACCCTTAAAAAATGATCACCGAATTTCACAGCAGACGTGAACAGCACCCAGCGCGACTCCCACCCGCCTAACTCCCAGTTAATACCTGTGTTATCAGCAGGCGTTAGCAACCGAATTTTAACCGCTAATTGCTTAGTAATCTGTCCTTTGGGTCACATTAGCCTGTTAGCCCTGACTGCTCTCTCGTGTGCACGAAAAAGATCCCGCGGCACTATTTGAAGATACGCAGAGGAGTTCTCCCTGGTGTCCTGAACAGCATTTATCTCTAAATCAACACTTAAAATAGATTATCTTGGCATTTATTTTATTGCTGTTTGTGGGAGCTTGCTGTGCGCAAATTGGCAGTTGCGTTTCCCACATTACAACAGTGACTACACTTCAAAAAGTACTTAATTAGCTGTAAAGTGCTTTGGAATGTCCTGAGGTCCAGGAAGGAGCTGTCGAATGCCAAACAGTAGCCTGGGGAAGCTGCAGCACCGGACTACAAACCGCTCAACAGCAGAAGCAACATGCTATAAACAGGACGAAGCGATCCCACAATCAACGGATCAGATCAAAGCTCCGCAGTCCTGCCATATCCAGTTGTGATTGGTGGTGGACCATTCAGCAACTAACGGGAGGAGGAGGCTCCAGGAACATCCCCATCCTCAACGATGGCGGAGCCCAGCACGCGAGTGCAAAGGACAAGGCTGAAACATTTGCAAACATCTTCAGCCAGAAGTGCCGAGCGGGTGATCCATCTCGGCCTCCTCCCGAGATCCCCACCATCACAGAAGCCAGTCTTCAGCCAATTCGATTCACTCCACGTGACATCAAGAAGCAACTGAGCGCACTGGATACAGCAAAGGCTATGGGACCTGACAACATCCTGGCTGTTGTGCTGAAGTCTTGTGATCCAGAACTAGCCGTGCCTCTAGACAATCTGTTCCAGTACAGCTACAACACTGGCATCTCCCCGACAATGTAGAAAACTGCCCAGGTGTGTCCTGTCCACAAAAAGCAGGACAGGTCCAATCCAGCCAATTACCGCCCCATAATTCTTCTTTCTATCATCACCAAAGTGATGGAAGGTGTTGTCGACAGTGCTATCAAGCAACACTTACTCACCAATAACCTGCTCACCGATGCTAAGTTTGGGTTCTGCCAGCACCACTCGGCTCCAGACCTCATTACAGCCTTGGTCCAAACATGGACAAAAGAGCTGAATTCTAGAGGTGAGGTGAGAGTGATTGTCCTTTGACTGAGTGTGGCATCAAGGCAGCTTTTGACTGAGTGTGGCATCAAGGCGCTCTAGTAAAACTGGTCAACAGGAATCAGGGGGAAACTCTCCACTGGCTGGAGTCATACCTGGCACAAAGGAAGGTGGTTGTGGTGGATGGAGGTCAATCATCTCAGCCCCGGGACATCGTTGCAGGAGTTCCTCAGGGCAGTGTCCTAGGCCCAACCATCTTCAGCTGCTTCATCAATGACCTTCCCTCCATCATAAGGTCAGAAGTGGGGATGTTCGTTGATGACTGCACAGTGTTCAGTTCCATTCACAACTCCCCAGATAATGGAGCAGTCCGTGCCCGCATGCAGCAAGACCCTGGGCGAAATTCAGACTTGACCTGATAAGTGGCAAGTAACATTCATGCCACACAAGTGCCAGGCGAGAGTCTAACCACCTCTCCTTAATATTCAACGTCATTACCATCGCTGAATCGTCCACCATCAACATCCTGTGGGTCACCATTGACCAGAAACTTAACTGGACCAGCCACATAAATACTGTGGCAACATAGAACGGGTCAGAGGCTGGGTATTCTGCAGCAAGTGCCTCACCTCCTGACTCCCAAAGCCTTTCATAGAAACATAGAAACATAGAAAATAGGTGCAGGAATAGGCCATTCGGCCCTTTGAACCCGCACCACCAGTCAATAAGATCATAGCTGATCATTCACCTCAGTCCCCCTTTTCTGCTTTCTCTCTATACCTCTTGATCCCTTTAGCCGTAAGGGCCATATCTAACTCCCTCTTGAATATATAAGGCACCATCTATAGGGCACAAGTCAGGAGTGTGATGGAATGCCCCTCACTTGCCTGGATGAGTGCAGCTCCAACAACACTCAAGCAGCTCGACACCATGCAGGACAAAGCAGCCCGCTTGATTGGCACCCTATCCACCACCTTCAACATTCACTCCCTCCACCACCGTGACTGCAGTGCGTACCATGTATAAGATGCACTGCAAGTTCCCCTCCAAGTTACACACCAACATGACTTGGAAATATATCGATCGTTCTTTCATCGTCGCTGGCTCAAAAGCCTGGAACTCCCTCCCTAACAGCGCTGTGGAAGTACCTTCACCACATGGACTGCAGCGGTTCAAGAAGGCGGCTCACCATCACCTTTTCAAGGGCAATTAGGGATGGGCAATAAATGTTGTCCTTACCAGCGATGGCGACATCCCATGAACAAATTTTTTAAAAGTCTTCCTTAATCTTTGACTTCACAGGAGGTTAAATTCTACACTGGTGGGAGGGAGCATGTAGAGGAGTGGTAACCAGAACTGTGTGTCAAGATGAAACTTTTTCACTGACACGACAATTTTACATAAAGTCTGGATACTTTTCAACTTGCAAATAATATTCCTTTTGTTGAAATAGCTAATTTATGATAACTGATTTACAAAGTACCATATTCATTATTCAATAGGATATATTGGATTGAATATTAAATAAAAGGTAACTTCCTTCTATCGTGAATTTGTCTCCTGTTTAAATCACAGAGTGGGTAAATGAATAAAGCATTTTTAATATCTTCAAAATAAATCACCATGACCTCAGTATCTACAATTCTAATTTAGTGTATTAACATTATGCAATATTAAAGTAGCTGGAATAATCACAGAGCGTGGGCATTTTTATTTGTTTTAGCATTTGGGGATTTGTTACAGTGTTTGCTTTTACAGAAAAGCCAAAATGGATCCTGACTCAATAAAATGCAATGGAGCCTGAACTCGTTCATTATTCTCGTCTTCCGAGTGTAAAGCTGTAATTAGCCAAGTCATCTCTTTGAATGGGAAAGGGAGTTGATGCAAAGTTTGCGAATGTTACACATTTGCATGGGCCACATGCCAGACACGAGACTCCCAAAGCAAGCGCTCTACTTGGAGCTCCTTCACGGCAAACGAGCCAGAGGTGGGCAGTGGGAACGTTACAAGGACACCCTGATAAAGTGCAACATCCCCACTGACACCTGGGAGTCCCTGGCCAAAGACCACCATGATTTGGCTGTAAAGCGCTTTGAGACATCTGGTAGCCATGAAAGGTGCTGTAGAATTCCAAATCTTTCTTTCTTTGTGATTAAGGATGAAGGTCTTATCTCTCCGCTGGCCATTAGGGTTCCATGTTAAATACGTTTGAGTGGTTGCAACCTTGTTGCTCGTAGATACAGGAGTGCAGCATGTAACTGACCCTTATTCAGCACAGATTGGCATTAAATTGAGTCTTTCAGGTCAGACAAAGAGGAGGTGGTTCTCTGCTGTTCAGGAGTTTCAACGCTAACTTACAGTTGCATACACCTCATGTTCATCACAATGCTTGCTACCAAAACCAGGGCTGTGATCGACAGGACTCCCCAGAAAATAACTTTTATTTACATAGCAACCTGTCACATCTCTGGGAAACATCTCAAGGTCTTTCACTGACAATGGGTTACTTTGAAATACATGTAAGCAGTGATTTCACACACAACGTCAATGAGTTTAATGACCAGATGTTGATTGAGGGGGAAAAGCTTCCCGATCCTCTTCGGATAGTGACTCAGTGGGTAGCACTCTGGCCTCTGAGTAGGAGGTTTGTGGGTTTGAGTCGCATTCCAGGGACTTGTGCACATAAATCCAGGCTGACATTCCAGTGCAGTACTGAGGGAGTGCTGCACTGTCGGAGGGACAGTACTGAGGGAGTGCTGCACTGTCGGAGGGGCAGTACTGAGGGAGTGCTGCACTGTCGGAGGGACAGTACTGAGGGAGTGCTGCACTGTCGGAGGGGCAGTACTGAGGGAGTGCTGCACTGTCGGAGGGACAGTACTGAGGAAGTGCTGCACTGTGGGAGGGACAGTACTGAGGGAGGGCTGCACTGTCGGAAGGGCAGTACTGAGAGAGTGCTACACTGTCGGAGGGACAGTAGTGAGGGAGGGCTGCACTGTCGGAGGGGCAGTACTGAGGGATAGCTGCACTGTCGGATGGACAGTACTGAGGAAGTGCTGCACTGTCGGAGGGACAGTACTGAGGGAGGGCTGCACTGTCGGAAGGGCAGTACTGAGGGAGTGCTCCACGTCGGAGGGGCAGTACTGAGAGAGTGCTACACTGTCGGAGGGACAGTACTGAGGGAGTGCTGCACTGTCGGAAGGGCAGTACTGAGGGAGTGCTGCACTGTCGGAAGGGCAGTACTGAGGGAGTGCTGCGCTGTCGGAGAGGCAGTACTGAAGGAGTGCTACACTGTCGGAGGGACGTACTGAGGGAGTGCCGCACTGTCGGAGGGGCAGTACTGAGGGAGTGCCGCACTGTCAGAGAGGCAGTACTGAGGGACTGCTACACTGTCAGAGGGGCAGTACTGAGGGAGTGCTAAACTGTCGGAGGGGCAGTACTGAGGGAGTGCAACACTGTCGGAGGGGCAGTACTGAGGGAGTGCTGCACTGTCGGAGGGCCAGTCCTGAGGGAGTGCTATACTGTCGGAGGGGCAGTACTGAGGGAGTGCTACCCTGTCGGAGGGGCAGTAGTGAGGGAGTGCTGCACTGTCGGAAGGGCAGTACTGAGGGAGTGCTGCACTGTCAGAGAGGCAGTACTGAGGGAGTGCTACACTGTCGGAGGGACAGTACTGAGGGAGTGCTGCACTGTCGGAGGGCCAGTACTGAGGGAGTGCTACACTGTCGGAGGGGCAGTACTGAGGGAGTGCTGCACTGTCGGAGGGGCAGTACTGAGGGAGTGCTACACTGTCGGAGGGAGGTACTGAAGGAGTGCTACACTGTCAGAGGGACAGTACTGAGGGAGTGCCGCACTGTCGGAGCGGCAGTACTGAGGGAGTGCTACACTGTCGGAGGGGCAGTACCGAGGGAGTGCAACACTGTCGGAGGGGCAGTACTGAGGGAGTGCTGCACTGTCGGAGGGCCAGTACTGAGGGAGTGCTACACTGTCGGAGGGGCAGTACTGAAGGAGTGCTACACTGTCGGAGGGACGTACTGAGGGAGTGCCGCACTGTCGGAGGGGCAGTACTGAGGGAGTGCCGCACTGTCAGAGAGGCAGTACTGAGGGAGTGCTACACTGTCAGAGGGGCAGTACTGAGGGAGTGCTAAACTGTCGGAGGGGCAGTACTGAGGGAGTGCAACACTGTCGGAGGGGCAGTACTGAGGGAGTGCTGCACTGTCGGAGGGCCAGTCCTGAGGGAGTGCCATACTGTCGGAGGGGCAGTACTGAAGGAGTGCTACACTGTCGGAGGGGCAGTAGTGAGGGAGTGCTGCACTGTCGGAAGGGCAGTACTGAGGGAGTGCTGCACTGTCAGAGAGGCAGTACTGAGGGAGTGCTACACTGTCGGAGGGACAGTACTGAGGGAGTGCTGCACTGTCGGAGGGCCAGTACTGAGGGAGTGCTACACTGTCGGAGGGGCAGTACTGAGGGAATGCTGCACTGTCGGAGGGGCAGTACTGAGTTAGTGCTACACTGTCGGAGGGACATACTGAAGGAGTGCTACACTGTCAGAGGGACAGTACTGAGGGAGTGCCGCACTGTTGGAGCGGCAGTACTGAGGGAGTGCTACACTGTCGGAGGGGCAGTACTGAGTTAGTGCAACACTGTCGGAGGGGCAGTACTGAGGGAGTGCTGCACTGTCGGAGGGCCAGTACTGAGGGAGTGCTATACTGTCGGAGGGGCAGTACTGAGAGAGTGCTACACTGTCGGAGGGGCAGTAGTGAGGGAGTGCTGCACTGTCGGAAGGGCAGTACTGAGGGAGTGCTGCATTGTCGGAAGGGCAGTACTGAGGGAGTGCTGCACTGTCGGAGGGGCAGTACTGAGGGAGTGCTACATTGTCGGAGGGACGTACTGAAGGAGTGCTACACTGTCGGAGGGACAGTACTGAGGCAGTGCCGCACTGTCGGAGGGGCAGTACTGAGGGAGTGCTATACTGTCGGAGGGGCAGTACTGACAGAGTGCTACACTGTCGGAGGGGCAGTAGTGAGGGAGTGCTGCACTGTCGGATGGCAGTACTGAGGGAGTGCTGCACTGTCGGAGGGGCAGTACTGAAGGAGTGCTACACTGTCGGAGGGACGTACTGAGGGAGTGCCGCACTGTCGGAGGGGCAGTACTGAGGGAGTGCTACACTGTCGGAGGGGCAGTACTGAGGGAGGGCTACACTGTCGGAGGGGCAGTACTGAGGGAGTGCTACACTGTCGGAGGGACAGTACTGAGGGAGTGCAACACTGTCGGAGGGGCAGTACTGAGGGAGTGCTACACTGTCACAGGGACGTACTGAGGGAGTGCCGCACTGTCGGAGGGGCAGTGCTGAGGGAGTGCTACACTGTCGGAAGGGCAGTACTGAGAGAGTGCTACACTGTCGGAGGGCCAGTCCTGAGGGAGTGCTATACTGTCGGAGGGGCAGTACTGAGGGAGTGCTACACTGTCGGAGGGGCAGTAGTGAGGGAGTGCTGCACTGTCGGAAGGGCAGTACTGAGGGAGTGCTGCACTGTCAGAGAGGCAGTACTGAGGGAGTGCTACACTGTCGGAGGGACAGTACTGAGGGAGTGCTGCACTGTTGGAGGGCCAGTACTGAGGGAGTGCTACACTGTCGGAGGGGCAGTACTGAGGGAGTGCTGCACTGTCGGAGGGGCAGTACTGAGGGAGTGCTACACTGTCGGAGGGACGTACTGAAGGAGTGCTACACAGTCAGAGGGACAGTACTGAGGGAGTGCCGCACTGTCGGAGTGGCAGTACTGAGGGAGTGCTACACTGTCGGAGGGGCAGTACCGAGGGAGTGCAACACTGTCGGAGGGGCAGTACTGAGGGAGTGCTGCACTGTCGGAGGGCCAGTACTGAGGGAGTGCTACACTGTCGGAGGGGCAGTACTGAGAGAGTGCTACACTGTCGGAGGGGCAGTAGTGAGGGAGTGCTGCACTGTCGGAAGGGCAGTACTGAGGGAGTGCTGCAATGTCGGAAGGGCAGTACTGAGGGAGTGCTGCACTGTCGGAGGGGCAGTACCGAAGGAGTGCTACATTGTCGGAGGGACGTACTGAAGGAGTGCTACACTGTCGGAGGGACAGTACTGAGGCAGTGCCGCACTGTCGGAGGGGCAGTACTGAGGGAGTGCTACACTGTTGGAGGGGAAGTACTGACAGAGTGCTACACTGTCGGAGGGGCAGTACTGAGGGAGTGCTACACTGTCAGAGGGACAGTACTGAGGGAATGCAACACTGTCGGAGGGGCAGTACTGAGGGAGTGCTACACTGTCGGAGGGGCAGTACTGAGAGAGGGCTACACTGTCGGAGGGGCAGTACTGAGGGAGTGCTGCACTGTCGGAGGGACAGTACTGAGGGAGTGCAACACTGTCGGAGGGGCAGTACTGAGGGAGTGCTGCACTGTCGAAAGGCCAGTACTGAGGGAGTGCTACACTGTCGGAGGGGCAGTACTGAGGGAGTGCTGCACTGTCGGAGGGGCAGTACTGAGGGAGTGCTGCACTGTCGAAGGGCCAGTACTGAGGGAGTGCTGCACTGTCGGAAGGGCAGTAATGAGGGAGTGCTGCACTGTTGGAGGGGAAGTACTGAGAGAGTGCTACACTATCGGAGGGGCAGTACTGAGGGAGTGCTACACTGTCAGAGGGACAGTACTGAGGGAATGCAACACTGTCGGAGGGGCAGTACTGAGGGAGTGCTACACTGTCGGAGGGGCAGTACTGAGAGAGGGCTACACTGTCGGAGGGGCAGTACTGAGGGAGTGCTGCACTGTTGGAGGGACAGTACTGAGGGAGTGCAACACTGTCGGAGGGGCAGTACTGAGGGAGTGCTGCACTGTCGAAAGGCCAGTACTGAGGGAGTGCTACACTGTCGGAGGGGCAGTACTGAGGGAGTGCTGCACTGTCGGAGGGGCAGTACTGAGGGAGTGCTGCACTGTCGAAGGGCCAGTACTGAGGGAGTGCTGCACTGTCGGAAGGGCAGTAATGAGGGAGTGCTGCACTCTCGGAGGGGCAGTACTGAAGGAGTGCTACACTGTCGGAGGGACGTACTGAGGGAGTGCAGCACTGTCGGAGGGACGTACTGAGGGAGTGCTACACTGTCGGAGGGGCAGTACTGAGAGAGGGCTATACTGTCGGATGGGCAGTACTGAGGGAGTGCTACACTGTCGGATGGACAGTACTGAGGGAGTGCAACACTGTCGGAGGGGCAGTACTGAGGGAGTGCTGCACTGTCGAAGGGCCAGTACTGAGGGAGTGCTACACTGTCGGAGGGGCAGTACTGAGGGAGTGCTGCACTGTCAGAGGGGCAGTACTGAGGGAGCACCGCACTGTCGGAGGGACAGTACTGAAGGAGTGCTACACTGTCGGAGGGGCAGTAGTGAGGGAGTGCTACACTGTCGGAGGGGCAGCAGTGAGGGAGTGCCGCACTGTCGGAGCGGCAGTACTGAGGGGGTGCTACACTGTCGAGGGGCAGTACCGAGGGAGTGCAACACTGTCGGAGGGGCAGTACTGAGGGAGTGCTGCACTGTCGGAGGGCCAGTACTGAGGGAGTGCTACACTGTCGGAGGGGCAGTACTGAAGGAGTGCTACACTGTCGGAGGGACGTACTGAGGGAGTGCCGCACTGTGGAGGGGCAGTACTGAGGGGGTGCCGCACTGTCAGAGAGGCAGTACTGAGGGAGTGCTACACTGTCAGAGGGGCAGTACTGAGGGAGTGCTAAACTGTCGGAGGGGCAGTACTGAGGGAGTGCAACACTGTCGGAGGGGCAGTACTGAGGGAGTGCTGCACTGTCGGAGGGCCAGTCCTGAGGGAGTGCTATACTGTCGGAGGGGCAGTACTGAGGGAGTGCTACACTGTCGGAGGGGCAGTAGTGAGGGAGTGCTGCACTGTCGGAAGGGCAGTACTGAGGGAGTGCTGCACTGTCAGAGAGGCAGTACTGAGGGAGTGCTACACTGTCGGAGGGACAGTACTGAGGGAGTGCTGCACTGTTGGAGGGCCAGTACTGAGGGAGTGCTATACTGGCGGAGGGGCAGTACTGAGGGAGTGCTGCACTGTCGGAGGGGCAGTACTGAGGGAGTGCTACACTGTCGGAGGGACGTACTGAAGGAGTGCTACACTGTCAGAGGGACAGTACTGAGGGAGTGCTATACTGTCGGAGGGGCAGCAGTGAGGGAGTGCCGCACTGTCGGAGCGGCAGTACTGAGGGAGTGCTACACTGTCGAGGGGCAGTACCGAGGGAGTGCAACACTGTCGGAGGGGCAGTACTGAGGGAGTGCTGCACTGTCGGAGGGCCAGTACTGAGGGAGTGCTACACTGTCGGAGGGGCAGTACTGAAGGAGTGCTACACTGTCGGAGGGACGTACTGAGGGAGTGCCGCACTGTGGAGGGGCAGTACTGAGGGGGTGCCGCACTGTCAGAGAGGCAGTACTGAGGGAGTGCTACACTGTCAGAGGGGCAGTACTGAGGGAGTGCTAAACTGTCGGAGGGGCAGTACTGAGGGAGTGCAACACTGTCGGAGGGGCAGTACTGAGGGAGTGCTGCACTGTCGGAGGGCCAGTCCTGAGGGAGTGCTATACTGTCGGAGGGGCAGTACTGAGGGAGTGCTACACTGTCGGAGGGGCAGTAGTGAGGGAGTGCTGCACTGTCGGAAGGGCAGTACTGAGGGAGTGCTGCACTGTCAGAGAGGCAGTACTGAGGGAGTGCTACACTGTCGGAGGGACAGTACTGAGGGAGTGCTGCACTGTTGGAGGGCCAGTACTGAGGGAGTGCTATACTGGCGGAGGGGCAGTACTGAGGGAGTGCCGCACTGTCGGAGCGGCAGTACTGAGGGAGTGCTACACTGTCGGAGGGACGTACTGAAGGAGTGCTACACTGTCGGAGGGACAGTACTGAGGCAGTGCCGCACTGTCGGAGGGGCAGTACTGAGGGAGTGCTACACTGTCGGAGGGGCAGTACTGACAGAGTGCTACACTGTCGGAGGGGCAGTAGTGAGGGAGTGCTGCACTGTCGGATGGCAGTACTGAGGGAGTGCTGCACTGTCGGAGGGGCAGTACTGAAGGAGTGCTACACTGTCGGAGGGACGTACTGAGGGAGTGCCGCACTGTCGGAGGGGCAGTACTGAGGGAGTGCTACACTGTCGGAGGGGCAGTACTGAGGGAGGGCTACACTGTCGGAGGGGCAGTACTGAGGGAGTGCTACACTGTCGGAGGGACAGTACTGAGGGAGTGCAACACTGTCGGAGGGGCAGTACTGAGGGAGTGCTACACTGTCACAGGGACGTACTGAGGGAGTGCCGCACTGTCGGAGGGGCAGTGCTGAGGGAGTGCTACACTGTCGGAAGGGCAGTACTGAGAGAGTGCTACACTGTCGGAGGGGCAGTACCGAGGGAGTGCTAAACTGTCGGAGGGGCAGTACTGAGGGAGTGCAAAACTGTCGGAGGGACAGTACTGAGGGAGTGCTACACTGTCGGAGGGGCAGTACTGAGGGAGTGCTACACTGTCGGAGGGACAGTACTGAGGAGTGCTACACTGTCAGAGGGACAGTACTGAGGGAGTGCCGCACTCTCGGAGCGGCAGTACTGAGGGAGTGCTACACTGTCGGTGGGGCAGTACCGAGGGAGTGCTACACTGTCGGAGGGGCAGGAGTGAGGGAGTGCCGCACTGTCGGAGGGGCAGTACTGAGGGAGTGCCGCACTGTCAGAGAGGCAGTACTGAGGGAGTGCTACACTGTCAGAGGGGCAGTACTGAGGGAGTGCTAAACTGTCGAAGGGGCAGTACTGAGGGAGTGCAACACTGTCGGAGGGGCAGTACTGAGGGAGTGCTGCACTGTCGGAGGGCCAGTCCTGAGGGAGTGCTATACTGTCGGAGGGGCAGTACTGAGGGAGTGCTACACTGTCGGAGGGGCAGTAGTGAGGGAGTGCTGCACTGTCGGAAGGGCAGTACTGAGGGAGTGCTGCACTGTCAGAGAGGCAGTACTGAGGGAGTGCTACACTGTCGGAGGGACAGTACTGAGGGAGTGCTGCACTGTTGGAGGGCCAGTACTGAGGGAGTGCTACACTGTCGGAGGGGCAGTACTGAGGGAGTGCTGCACTGTCGGAGGGGCAGTACTGAGGGAGTGCTACACTGTCGGAGGGACGTACTGAAGGAGTGCTACACAGTCAGAGGGACAGTACTGAGGGAGTGCCGCACTGTCGGAGTGGCAGTACTGAGGGAGTGCTACACTGTCGGAGGGGCAGTACCGAGGGAGTGCAACACTGTCGGAGGGGCAGTACTGAGGGAGTGCTGCACTGTCGGAGGGCCAGTACTGAGGGAGTGCTACACTGTCGGAGGGGCAGTACTGAGAGAGTGCTACACTGTCGGAGGGGCAGTAGTGAGGGAGTGCTGCACTGTCGGAAGGGCAGTACTGAGGGAGTGCTGCAATGTCGGATGGGCAGTACTGAGGGAGTGCTGCACTGTCGGAGGGGCAGTACCGAAGGAGTGCTACATTGTCGGAGGGACGTACTGAAGGAGTGCTACACTGTCGGAGGGACAGTACTGAGGCAGTGCCGCACTGTCGGAGGGGCAGTACTGAGGGAGTGCTACACTGTTGGAGGGGAAGTACTGACAGAGTGCTACACTGTCGGAGGGGCAGTACTGAGGGAGTGCTACACTGTCAGAGGGACAGTACTGAGGGAATGCAACACTGTCGGAGGGGCAGTACTGAGGGAGTGCTACACTGTCGGAAGGGCAGTACTGAGAGAGGGCTACACTGTCGGAGGGGCAGTACTGAGGGAGTGCTGCACTGTCGGAGGGACAGTACTGAGGGAGTGCAACACTGTCGGAGGGGCAGTACTGAGGGAGTGCTGCACTGTCGAAAGGCCAGTACTGAGGGAGTGCTACACTGTCGGAGGGGCAGTACTGAGGGAGTGCTGCACTGTCGGAGGGGCAGTACTGAGGGAGTGCTGCACTGTCGAAGGGCCAGTACTGAGGGAGTGCTGCACTGTCGGAAGGGCAGTAATGAGGGAGTGCTGCACTGTCGGAGGGGCAGTACTGAAGGAGTGCTACACTGTCGGAGGGACGTACTGAGGGAGTGCAGCACTGTCGGAGGGACGTACTGAGGGAGTGCTACACTGTCGGAGTGGCAGTACTGAGAGAGGGCTATACTGTCGGATGGGCAGTACTGAGGGAGTGCTACACTGTCGGATGGACAGTAGTGAGGGAGTGCAACACTGTCGGAGGGGCAGTACTGAGGGAGTGCTGCACTGTCGAAGGGCCAGTACTGAGGGAGTGCTACACTGTCGGAGGGGCAGTACTGAGGGAGTGCTGCACTGTCAGAGGGGCAGTACTGAGGGAGCACCGCACTGTCGGAGGGACAGTACTGAAGGAGTGCTACACTGTCGGAGGGGCAGTAGTGAGGGAGTGCTGCACTGTTGGAAGGGCAGTACTGAGGGAGTGCTACACTGTCGGAGGGGCAGCAGTGAGGGAGTGCCGCACTGTCGGAGCGGCAGTACTGAGGGAGTGCTACACTGTCGAGGGGCAGTACCGAGGGAGTGCAACACTGTCGGAGGGGCAGTACTGAGGGAGTGCTGCACTGTCGGAGGGCCAGTACTGAGGGAGTGCTACACTGTCGGAGGGGCAGTACTGAAGGAGTGCTACACTGTCGGAGGGACGTACTGAGGGAGTGCCGCACTGTCGGAGGGGCAGTACTGAGGGGGTGCCGCACTGTCAGAGAGGCAGTACTGAGGGAGTGCTACACTGTCAGAGGGGCAGTACTGAGGGAGTGCTAAACTGTCGGAGGGGCAGTACTGAGGGAGTGCAACACTGTCGGAGGGGCAGTACTGAGGGAGTGCTGCACTGTTGGAGGGCCAGTCCTGAGGGAGTGCTATACTGTCGGAGGGGCAGTACTGAGGGAGTGCTACACTGTCGGAGGGGCAGTAGTGAGGGAGTGCTGCACTGTCGGAAGGGCAGTACTGAGGGAGTGCTGCACTGTCAGAGAGGCAGTACTGAGGGAGTGCTACACTGTCGGAGGGACAGTACTGAGGGAGTGCTGCACTGTTGGAGGGCCAGTACTGAGGGAGTGCTATACTGGCGGAGGGGCAGTACTGAGGGAGTGCTGCACTGTCGGAGGGGCAGTACTGAGGGAGTGCTACACTGTCGGAGGGACGTACTGAAGGAGTGCTACACTGTCAGAGGGACAGTACTGAGGGAGTGCCGCACTGTCGGAGCGGCAGTACTGAGGGAGTGCTACACTGTCGGAGGGGCAGTACCGAGGGAGTGCAACACTGTCGGAGGGGCAGTACTGAGGGAGTGCTGCACTGTCGGAGGGCCAGTACTGAGGGAGTGCTACACTGTCGGAGGGACAGTACTGAGGGAGTGCAACACTGTCGGAGGGGCAGTACTGAGGGAGTGCTGCACTGTCGAAGGGCCAGTACTGAGGGAGTGCTACACTGTCGGAGGGGCAGTACTGAGGGAGTGCTGCACTGTCAGAGGGGCAGTACTGAGGGAGCACCGCACTGTCGGAGGGACAGTACTGAAGGAGTGCTACACTGTCGGAGGGGCAGTAGTGAGGGAGTGCTGCACTGTTGGAAGGGCAGTACTGAGGGAGTGCTACACTGTCGGAGAGGCAGTAGTGAGGGAGTGCCGCACTGTCGGAGGGGCAGTACTGAGAGAGGGCTACACTGTCGGAGGGGCAGTACTGACAGAGTGCTACACTGTCGGAGGGGCAGTAGTGAGGGAGTGCTGCACTGTCGGATGGCAGTACTGAGGGAGTGCTGCACTGTCGGAGGGGCAGTACTGAAGGAGTGCTACACTGTCGGAGGGACGTACTGAGGGAGTGCCGCACTGTCGGAGGGGCAGTACTGAGGGAGTGCTACACTGTCGGAGGGGCACTACTGAGGGAGGGCTACACTGTCGGAGGGGCAGTACTGAGGGAGTGCTACACTGTCGGAGGGACAGTACTGAGGGAGTGCAACACTGTCGGAGGGGCAGTACTGAGGGAGTGCTACACTGTCACAGGGACGTACTGAGGGAGTGCCGCACTGTCGGAGGGGCAGTGCTGAGGGAGTGCTACACTGTCGGAAGGGCAGTACTGAGAGAGTGCTACACTGTCGGAGGGGCAGTACCGAGGGAGTGCTAAACTGTCGGAGGGGCAGTACTGAGGGAGTGCAAAACTGTCGGAGGGACAGTACTGAGGGAGTGCTACACTGTCGGAGGGGCAGTACTGAGGGAGTGCTACACTGTCGGAGGGACAGTACTGAGGAGTGCTACACTGTCAGAGGGACAGTACTGAGGGAGTGCCGCACTCTCGGAGCGGCAGTACTGAGGGAGTGCTACACTGTCGGAGGGGCAGTACCGAGGGAGTGCTACACTGTCGGAGGGGCAGTAGTGAGGGAGTGCCGCACTGTCGGAGGGGCAGTACTGAGGGAGTGCCGCACTGTCAGAGAGGCAGTACTGAGGGAGTGCTACACTGTCAGAGGGGCAATACTGAGGGAGTGCTAAACTGTCGGAGGGGCAGTACTGAGGGAGTGCAACACTGTCGGAGGGGCAGTACTGAGGGAGTGCTGCACTGTCGGAGGGCCAGTCCTGAGGGAGTGCTATACTGTCGGAGGGGCAGTACTGAGGGAGTGCTACACTGTCGGAGGGGCAGTAGTGAGGGAGTGCTGCACTGTCGGAAGGGCAGTACTGAGGGAGTGCTGCACTGTCAGAGAGGCAGTATTGAGGGAGTGCTACACTGTCGGAGGGACAGTACTGAGGGAGTGCTGCACTGTTGGAGGGCCAGTACTGAGGGAGTGCTACACTGTCGGAGGGGCAGTACTGAGGGAGTGCTGCACTGTCGGAGGGGCAGTACTGAGGGAGTGCTACACTGTCGGAGGGACGTACTGAAGGAGTGCTACACAGTCAGAGGGACAGTACTGAGGGAGTGCCGCACTGTCGGAGTGGCAGTACTGAGGGAGTGCTACACTGTCGGAGGGGCAGTACCGAGGGAGTGCAACACTGTCGGAGGGGCAGTACTGAGGGAGTGCTGCACTGTCGGAGGGCCAGTACTGAGGGAGTGCTACACTGTCGGAGGGGCAGTACTGAGAGAGTGCTACACTGTCGGAGGGGCAGTAGTGAGGGAGTGCTGCACTGTCGGAAGGGCAGTACTGAGGGAGTGCTGCAATGTCGGAAGGGCAGTACTGAGGGAGTGCTGCACTGTCGGAGGGGCAGTACCGAAGGAGTGCTACATTGTCGGAGGGACGTACTGAAGGAGTGCTACACTGTCGGAGGGACAGTACTGAGGCAGTGCCGCACTGTCGGAGGGGCAGTACTGAGGGAGTGCTACACTGTTGGAGGGGAAGTACTGACAGAGTGCTACACTGTCGGAGGGGCAGTACTGAGGGAGTGCTACGCTGTCAGAGGGACAGTACTGTGGGAATGCAACACTGTCGGAGGGGCAGTACTGAGGGAGTGCTACACTGTCGGAGGGGCAGTACTGAGAGAGGGCTACACTGTCGGAGGGGCAGTACTGAGGGAGTGCTGCACTGTCGGAGGGACAGTACTGAGGGAGTGCAACACTGTCGGAGGGGCAGTACTGAGGGAGTGCTGCACTGTCGAAAGGCCAGTACTGAGGGAGTGCTACACTGTCGGAGGGGCAGTACTGAGGGAGTGCTGCACTGTCGGAGGGGCAGTACTGAGGGAGTGCTGCACTGTCGAAGGGCCAGTACTGAGGGAGTGCTGCACTGTCGGAAGGGCAGTAATGAGGGAGTGCTGCACTGTCGGAGGGGCAGTACTGAAGGAGTGCTACACTGTCGGAGGGACGTACTGAGGGAGTGCAGCACTGTCGGAGGGACGTACTGAGGGAGTGCTACACTGTCGGAGGGGCAGTACTGAGAGAGGGCTATACTGTCGGATGGGCAGTACTGAGGGAGTGCTACACTGTCGGATGGACAGTACTGAGGGAGTGCAACACTGTCGGAGGGGCAGTACTGAGGGAGTGCTGCACTGTCGAAGGGCCAGTACTGAGGGAGTGCTACACTGTCGGAGGGGCAGTACTGAGGGAGTGCTGCACTGTCAGAGGGGCAGTACTGAGGGAGCACCGCACTGTCGGAGGGACAGTACTGAAGGAGTGCTACACTGTCGGAGGGGCAGTAGTGAAGGAGTGCTGCACTGTTGGAAGGGCAGTACTGAGGGAGTGCTACACTGTCGGAGGGGCAGCAGTGAGGGAGTGCCGCACTGTCGGAGCGGCAGTACTGAGGGAGTGCTACACTGTCGAGGGGCAGTACCGAGGGAGTGCAACACTGTCGGAGGGGCAGTACTGAGGGAGTGCTGCACTGTCGGAGGGCCAGTACTGAGGGAGTGCTACACTGTCGGAGGGGCAGTACTGAAGGAGTGCTACACTGTCGGAGGGACGTACTGAGGGAGTGCCGCACTGTCGGAGGGGCAGTACTGAGGGGGTGCCGCACTGTCAGAGAGGCAGTACTGAGGGAGTGCTACACTGTCAGAGGGGCAGTACTGAGGGAGTGCTAAACTGTCGGAGGGGCAGTACTGAGGGAGTGCAACACTGTCGGAGGGGCAGTACTGAGGGAGTGCTGCACTGTCGGAGGGCCAGTCCTGAGGGAGTGCTATACTGTCGGAGGGGCAGTACTGAGGGAGTGCTACACTGTCGGAGGGGCAGTAGTGAGGGAGTGCTGCACTGTCGGAAGGGCAGTACTGAGGGAGTGCTGCACTGTCAGAGAGGCAGTACTGAGGGAGTGCTACACTGTCGGAGGGACAGTACTGAGGGAGTGCTGCACTGTTGGAGGGCCAGTACTGAGGGAGTGCTATACTGGCGGAGGGGCAGTACTGAGGGAGTGCTGCACTGTCGGAGGGGCAGTACTGAGGGAGTGCTACACTGTCGGAGGGCCAGTCCTGAGGGAGTGCTATACTGTCGGAGGGGCAGTACTGAGGGAGTGCTACACTGTCGGAGGGGCAGTAGTGAGGGAGTGCTGCACTGTCGGAAGGGCAGTACTGAGGGAGTGCTGCACTGTCAGAGAGGCAGTACTGAGGGAGTGCTACACTGTCGGAGGGACAGTACTGAGGGAGTGCTGCACTGTTGGAGGGCCAGTACTGAGGGAGTGCTATACTGGCGGAGGGGCAGTACTGAGGGAGTGCTGCACTGTCGGATGGGCAGTACTGAGGGAGTGCTACACTGTCGGAGGGACGTACTGAAGGAGTGCTACACTGTCAGAGGGACAGTACTGAGGGAGTGCCGCACTGTCGGAGCGGCAGTACTGAGGGAGTGCTACACTGTCGGAGGGGCAGTACCGAGGGAGTGCAACACTGTCGGAGGGGCAGTACTGAGGGAGTGCTGCACTGTCGGAGGGCCAGTACTGAGGGAGTGCTACACTGTCGGAGGGACAGTACTGAGGGAGTGCAACACTGTCGGAGGGGCAGTACTGAGGGAGTGCTGCACTGTCGAAGGGCCAGTACTGAGGGAGTGCTACACTGTCGGAGGGGCAGTACTGAGGGAGTGCTGCACTGTCAGAGGGGCAGTACTGAGGGAGCACCGCACTGTCGGAGGGACAGTACTGAAGGAGTGCTACACTGTCGGAGGGGCAATAGTGAGGGAGTGCTGCACTGTTGGAAGGGCAGTACTGAGGGAGTGCTACACTGTCGGAGGGGCAGTAGTGAGGGAGTGCCGCACTGTCGGAGCGGCAGTACTGAGGGAATGCTGCACTGTCGGAGGGGCAGTACTGAGGGAGTGCTACACTGTCGGAGGGACATACTGAAGGAGTGCTACACTGTCAGAGGGACAGTACTGAGGGAGTGCCGCACTGTTGGAGCGGCAGTACTGAGGGAGTGCTACACTGTCGGAGGGGCAGTACCGAGTTAGTGCAACACTGTCGGAGGGGCAGTACTGAGGGAGTGCTGCACTGTCGGAGGGCCAGTACTGAGGGAGTGCTATACTGTCGGAGGGGCAGTACTGAGAGAGTGCTACACTGTCGGAGGGTGCCAGTAGTGAGGGAGTGCTGCACTGTCGGAAGGGCAGTACTGAGGGAGTGCTGCATTGTCGGAAGGGCAGTACTGAGGGAGTGCTGCACTGTCGGAGGGGCAGTACTGAGGGAGTGCTACATTGTCGGAGGGACGTACTGAAGGAGTGCTACACTGTCGGAGGGACAGTACTGAGGCAGTGCCGCACTGTCGGAGGGGCAGTACTGAGGGAGTGCTACACTGTCGGAGGGGCAGTACTGACAGAGTGCTACACTGTCGGAGGGGCAGTAGTGAGGGAGTGCTGCACTGTCGGATGGCAGTACTGAGGGAGTGCTGCACTGTCGGAGGGGCAGTACTGAAGGAGTGCTACACTGTCGGAGGGACGTACTGAGGGAGTGCCGCACTGTCGGAGGGGCAGTACTGAGGGATTGCTACACTGTCGGAGGGGCAGTACTGAGGGAGGGCTACACTGTCGGAGGGGCAGTACTGAGGGAGTGCTACACTGTCGGAGGGACAGTACTGAGGGAGTGCAACACTGTCGGAGGGGCAGTACTGAGGGAGTGCTACACTGTCACAGGGACGAACTGAGGGAGTGCCGCACTGTCGGAGGGGCAGTGCTGAGGGAGTGCTACACTGTCGGAAGGGCAGTACTGAGAGAGTGCTACACTGTCGGAGGGGCAGTACCGAGGGAGTGCTAAACTGTCGGAGGGGCAGTACTGAGGGAGTGCAAAACTGTCGGAGGGACAGTACTGAGGGAGTGCTACACTGTCGGAGGGGCAGTACTGAGGGAGTGCTACACTGTCGGAGGGACAGTACTGAGGAGTGCTACACTGTCAGAGGGACAGTACTGAGGGAGTGCCGCACTCTCGGAGCGGCAGTACTGAGGGAGTGCTACACTGTCGGAGGGGCAGTACCGAGGGAATGCTACACTGTCGGAGGGGCAGTAGTGAGGGAGTGCCGCACTGTCGGAGGGGCAGTACTGAGGGAGTGCCGCACTGTCAGAGAGGCAGTACTGAGGGAGTGCTACACTGTCAGAGGGGCAGTACTGAGGGAGTGCTAAACTGTCGGAGGGGCAGTTCTGAGGGAGTGCAACACTGTCGGAGGGGCAGTACTGAGGGAGTGCTGCACTGTCGGAGGGCCAGTCCTGAGGGAGTGCTATACTGTCGGAGGGGCAGTACTGAGGGAGTGCTACACTGTCGGAGGGGCAGTAGTGAGGGAGTGCTGCACTGTCGGAAGGGCAGTACTGAGGGAGTGCTGCACTGTCAGAGAGGCAGTACTGAGGGAGTGCTACACTGTCGGAGGGACAGTACTGAGGGAGTGCTGCACTGTTGGAGGGCCAGTACTGAGGGAGTGCTACACTGTCGGAGGGGCAGTACTGAGGGAGTGCTGCACTGTCGGAGGGGCAGTACTGAGGGAGTGCTACACTGTCGGAGGGACGTACTGAAGGAGTGCTACACAGTCAGAGGGACAGTACTGAGGGAGTGCCGCACTGTCGGAGTGGCAGTACTGAGGGAGTGCTACACTGTCGGAGGGGCAGTACCGAGGGAGTGCAACACTGTCGGAGGGGCAGTACTGAGGGAGTGCTGCACTGTCGGAGGGCCAGTACTGAGGGAGTGCTACACTGTCGGAGGGGCAGTACTGAGAGAGTGCTACACTGTCGGAGGGGCAGTAGTGAGGGAGTGCTGCACTGTCGGAAGGGCAGTACTGAGGGAGTGTTGCAATGTCGGAAGGGCAGTACTGAGGGAGTGCTGCACTGTCGGAGGGGCAGTACTGAAGGAGTGCTACATTGTCGGAGGGACGTACTGAAGGAGTGCTACACTGTCGGAGGGACAGTACTGAGGCAGTGCCGCACTGTCGGAGGGGCAGTACTGAGGGAGTGCTACACTGTTGGAGGGGAAGTACTGAGGGAATGCAACACTGTCGGAGGGGCAGTACTGAGGGAGTGCTACACTGTCGGAGGGGCAGTACTGAGAGAGGGCTACACTGTCGGAGGGGCAGTACTGAGGGAGTGCTGCACTGTCGGAGGGACAGTACTGAGGGAGTGCAACACTGTCGGAGGGGCAGTACTGAGGGAGTGCTGCACTGTCGAAAGGCCAGTACTGAGGGAGTGCTACACTGTCGGAGGGGCAGTACTGAGCGAGTGCTGCACTGTCGGAGGGGCAGTACTGAGGGAGTGCTGCACTGTCGAAGGGCCAGTACTGAGGGAGTGCTGCACTGTCGGAAGGGCAGTAATGAGGGAGTGCTGCACTGTCGGAGGGGCAGTACTGAAGGAGTGCTACACTGTCGGAGGGACGTACTGAGGGAGTGCAGCACTGTCGGAGGGGCAGTACTGAGGGAGTGCTACACTGTCGGAGGGGCAGTCCTGAGAGAGGGCTACACTGTCGGATGGGCAGTACTGAGGGAGTGCTACACTGTCGGATGGACAGTACTGAGGGAGTGCAACACTGTCGGAGGGGCAGTACTGAGGGTGTGCTGCACTGTCGAAGGGCCAGTACTGAGGGAGTGCTACACTGTCGGAGGGGCAGTACTGAGGGAGTGCTGCAC
This sequence comes from Pristiophorus japonicus, assembly GCF_044704955.1. NCBI lineage: Eukaryota > Metazoa > Chordata > Chondrichthyes > Pristiophoridae > Pristiophorus > Pristiophorus japonicus. The sequence continues at coordinate 184,302,019 of NC_091989.1, forward strand.
TATCGGAGGGCCAGTACTGAGGGAGTGCTACACTGTCGGAGGGGCAGTACTGAGAGAGTGCTACACTGTCGGAGGGGCAGTAGTGAGGGAGTGCTGCACTGTCGGAAGGGCAGTACTGAGGGAGTGCTGCACTGTCGGAGGGGCAGTACTGAAGGAGTGCTACATTGTCGGAGGGACGTACTGAAGGAGTGCTACACTGTCGGAGGGACAGTACTGAGGCAGTGCCGCACTGTCGGAGGGGCAGTACTGAGGGAGTGCTACACTGTTGGAGGGGAAGTACTGAGGGAATGCAACACTGTCGGAGGGGCAGTACTGAGGGAGTGCTACACTGTCGGAGGGGCAGTACTGAGAGAGGGCTACACTGTCGGAGGGGCAATACTGAGGGAGTGCTGCACTGTCGGAGGGACAGTACTGAGGGAGTGCAACACTGTCGGAGGGGCAGTACTGAGGGAGTGCTGCACTGTCGAAAGGCCAGTACTGAGGGAGTGCTACACTGTCGGAGGGGCAGTACTGAGGGAGTGCTGCACTGTCGGAGGGGCAGTACTGAGGGAGTGCTGCACTGTCGAAGGGCCAGTACTGAGGGAGTGCTGCACTGTCGGAAGGGCAGTAATGAGGGAGTGCTGCACTGTCGGAGGGGCAGTACTGAAGGAGTGCTACACTGTCGGAGGGACGTACTGAGGGAGTGCAGCACTGTCGGAGGGGCAGTACTGAGGGAGTGCTACACTGTCGGAGGGGCAGTACTGAGAGAGGGCTACACTGTCGGATGGGCAGTACTGAGGGAGTGCTACACTGTCGGATGGACAGTACTGAGGGAGTGCAACACTGTCGGAGGGGCAGTACTGAGGGAGTGCTGCACTGTCGAAGGGCCAGTACTGAGGGAGTGCTACACTGTCGGAGGGGCAGTAGTGAGGGAGTGCTGCACTGTTGGAAGGGCAGTACTGAGGGAGTGCTACATTGTCGGAGGGGCAGTAGTGAGGGAGTGCCGCACTGTCGGAGCGGCAGTACTGAGGGAGTGCTGCACTGTCGAGGGGCAGTACCGAGGGAGTGCAACACTGTCGGAGGGGCAGTACTGAGGGAGTGCTGCACTGTCGGAGGGCCAGTACTGAGGGAGTGCTACACTGTCGGAGGGGCAGTACTGAAGGAGTGCCACACTGTCGGAGGGACGTACTGAGGGAGTGCCGCACTGTCGGAGGGGCAGTACTGAGGGGGTGCCGCACTGTCAGAGAGGCAGTACTGAGGGAGTGCTACACTGTCAGAGGGGCAGTACTGAGGGAGTGCTAAACTGTCGGAGGGGCAGTACTGAGGGAGTGCAACACTGTCGGAGGGGCAGTACTGAGGGAGTGCTGCACTGTCGGAGGGCCAGTCCTGAGGGAGTGCTATACTGTCGGAGGGGCAGTACTGAGGGAGTGCTACACTGTCGGAGGGGCAGTAGTGAGGGAGTGCTGCACTGTCGGAAGGGCAGTACTGAGGGAGTGCTGCACTGTCAGAGAGGCAGTACTGAGGGAGTGCTACACTGTCGGAGGGACAGTACTGAGGGAGTGCTGCACTGTTGGAGGGCCAGTACTGAGGGAGTGCTATACTGGCGGAGGGGCAGTACTGAGGGAGTGCTGCACTGTCGGAGGGGCAGTACTGAGGGAGTGCTACACTGTCGGAGGGACGTACTGAAGGAGTGCTACACTGTCAGAGGGACAGTACTGAGGGAGTGCCGCACTGTCGGAGCGGCAGTACTGAGGGAGTGCTACACTGTCGGAGGGGCAGTACCGAGGGAGTGCAACACTGTCGGAGGGGCAGTACTGAGGGAGTGCTGCACTGTCGGAGGGCCAGTACTGAGGGAGTGCTACACTGTCGGAGGGGCAGTACTGAGAGAGTGCTACACTGTCGGAGGGGCAGTAGTGAGGGAGTGCTGCACTGTCGGAGGGGCAGTACTGAGAGAGGGCTACACTGTCGGATGGGCAGTACTGAAGGAGTGCTACACTGTTGGAGGGACAGTACTGAGGGAGTGCAACACTGTCGGAGGGGCAGTACTGAGGGAGTGCTGCACTGTCGAAGGGCCAGTACTGAGGGAGTGCTACACTGTCGGAGGGGCAGTACTGAGGGAGTGCTGCACTGTCAGAGGGGCAGTACTGAGGGAGCACCGCACTGTCGGAGGGACAGTACTGAAGGAGTGCTACACTGTCGGAGGGGCAGTAGTGAGGGAGTGCTGCACTGTTGGAAGGGCAGTACTGAGGGAGTGCTACACTGTCGGAGGGGCAGCAGTGAGGGAGTGCCGCACTGTCGGAGCGGCAGTACTGAGGTAGTGCTACACTGTCGAGGGGCAGTACCGAGGGAGTGCAACACTGTCGGAGGGGCAGTACTGAGGGAGTGCTGCACTGTCGGAGGGCCAGTACTGAGGGAGTGCTACACTGTCGGAGGGGCAGTACTGAAGGAGTGCTACACTGTCGGAGGGACGTACTGAGGGAGTGCCGCACTGTCGGAGGGGCAGTACTGAGGGGGTGCCGCACTGTCAGAGAGACAGTACTGAGGGAGTGCTACACTGTCAGAGGGGCAGTACTGAGGGAGTGCTAAACTGTCGGAGGGGCAGTACTGAGGGAGTGCAACACTGTCGGAGGGGCAGTACTGAGGGAGTGCTGCACTGTCGGAGGGCCAGTCCTGAGGGAGTGCTATACTGTCGGAGGGGCAGTACTGAGGGAGTGCTACACTGTCGGAGGGGCAGTAGTGAGGGAGTGCTGCACTGTCGGAAGGGCAGTACTGAGGGAGTGCTGCACTGTCGGAGGGGCAGTACTGAGAGAGTGCTACACTGTCGGAGGGGCAGTAGTGAGGGAGTGCTGCACTGTCGGAAGGGCAGTACTGAGGGAGTGCTGCACTGTCGGAGGGGCAGTACTGAAGGAGTGCTACATTGTCGGAGGGGCAGTACTGAGAGAGGGCTACACTGTCGGATGGGCAGTATTGAGGGAGTGCTACACTGTCGGATGGACAGTACTGAGGGAGTGCAACACTGTCGGAGGGGCAGTACTGAGGGAGTGCTGCACTGTCGAAGGGCCAGTACTGAGGGAGTGCTACACTGTCGGAGGGGCAGTAGTGAGGGAGTGCTGCACTGTTGGAAGGGCAGTACTGAGGGAGTGCTACATTGTCGGAGGGGCAGTAGTGAGGGAGTGCCGCACTGTCGGAGCGGCAGTACTGAGGGAGTGCTACACTGTCGAGGGGCAGTACCGAGGGAGTGCAACACTGTCGGAGGGGCAGTACTGAGGGAGTGCTGCACTGTCGGAGGGCCAGTACTGAGGGAGTGCTACACTGTCGGAGGGGCAGTACTGAAGGAGTGCCACACTGTCGGAGGGACGTACTGAGGGAGTGCCGCACTGTCGGAGGGGCAGTACTGAGGGGGTGCCGCACTGTCAGAGAGGCAGTACTGAGGGAGTGCTACACTGTCAGAGGGGCAGTACTGAGGGAGTGCTAAACTGTCAGAGGGGCAGTACTGAGGGAGTGCAACACTGTCGGAGGGGCAGTACTGAGGGAGTGCTGCACTGTCGGAGGGCCAGTCCTGAGGGAGTGCTATACTGTCGGAGGGGCAGTACTGAGGGAGTGCTACACTGTCGGAGGGGCAGTAGTGAGGGAGTGCTGCACTGTCGGAAGGGCAGTACTGAGGGAGTGCTGCACTGTCAGAGAGGCAGTACTGAGGGAGTGCTACACTGTCGGAGGGACAGTACTGAGGGAGTGCTGCACTGTTGGAGGGCCAGTACTGAGGGAGTGCTATACTGGCGGAGGGGCAGTACTGAGGGAGTGCTGCACTGTCGGAGGGCCAGTACTGAGGGAGTGCTACACTGTCGGAGGGGCAGTACTGAAGGAGTGCTACACTGTCGGAGGGACGTACTGAGGGAGTGCCGCACTGTCGGAGGGGCAGTACTGAGGGGGTGCCGCACTGTCAGAGAGACAGTACTGAGGGAGTGCTACACTGTCAGAGGGGCAGTACTGAGGGAGTGCTAAACTGTCGGAGGGGCAGTACTGAGGGAGTGCAACACTGTCGGAGGGGCAGTACTGAGGGACTGCTGCACTGTCGGAGGGCCAGTCCTGAGGGAGTGCTATACTGTCGGAGGGGCAGTACTGAGGGAGTGCTACACTGTCGGAGGGGCAGTAGTGAGGGAGTGCTGCACTGTCGGAAGGGCCAGTACTGAGGGAGTGCTACACTGTCGGAGGGGCAGTACTGAGAGAGTGCTACACTGTCGGAGGGGCAGTAGTGAGGGAGTGCTGCACTGTCGGAAGGGCAGTACTGAGGGAGTGCTGCACTGTCGGAGGGCCAGTCCTGAGGGAGTGCTATACTGTCGGAGGGGCAGTACTGAGGGAGTGCTACACTGTCGGAGGGGCAGTAGTGAGGGAGTGCTGCACTGTCGGAAGGGCAGTACTGAGGGAGTGCTGCACTGTCAGAGAGGCAGTACTGAGGGAGTGCTACACTGTCGGAGGGACAGTACTGAGGGAGTGCTGCACTGTTGGAGGGCCAGTACTGAGGGAAGCTATACTGGCGGAGGGGCAGTACTGAGGGAGTGCTGCACTGTCGGAGGGCCAGTACTGAGGGAGTGCTACACTGTCGGAGGGGCAGTACTGAAGGAGTGCTACACTGTCGGAGGGACGTACTGAGGGAGTGCCGCACTGTCGGAGGGGCAGTACTGAGGGGGTGCCGCACTGTCAGAGAGACAGTACTGAGGGAGTGCTACACTGTCAGAGGGGCAGTACTGAGGGAGTGCTAAACTGTCGGAGGGGCAGTACTGAGGGAGTGCAACACTGTCGGAGGGGCAGTACTGAGGGAGTGCTGCACTGTCGGAGGGCCAGTCCTGAGGGAGTGCTATACTGTCGGAGGGGCAGTACTGAGGGAGTGCTACACTGTCGGAGGGGCAGTAGTGAGGGAGTGCTGCACTGTCGGAAGGGCCAGTACTGAGGGAGTGCTACACTGTCGGAGGGGCAGTACTGAGAGAGTGCTACACTGTCGGAGGGGCAGTAGTGAGGGAGTGCTGCACTGTCGGAAGGGCAGTACTGAGGGAGTGCTGCACTGTCGGAGGGGCAGTACTGAAGGAGTGCTACATTGTCGGAGGGGCAGTACTGAGAGAGGGCTACACTGTCGGATGGGCAGTACTGAGGGAGTGCTACACTGTCGGATGGACAGTACTGAGGGAGTGCAACACTGTCGGAGGGGCAGTACTGAGGGAGTGCTGCACTGTCGAAGGGCCAGTACTGAGGGAGTGCTACACTGTCGGAGGGGCAGTAGTGAGGGAGTGCTGCACTGTTGGAAGGGCAGTACTGAGGGAGTGCTACATTGTCGGAGGGGCAGTAGTGAGGGAGTGCCGCACTGTCGGAGCGGCAGTACTGAGGGAGTGCTACACTGTCGAGGGGCAGTACCGAGGGAGTGCAACACTGTCGGAGGGGCAGTACTGAGGGAGTGCTGCACTGTCGGAGGGCCAGTACTGAGGGAGTGCTACACTGTCGGAGGGGCAGTACTGAAGGAGTGCCACACTGTCGGAGGGACGTACTGAGGGAGTGCCGCACTGTCGGAGGGGCAGTACTGAGGGAGTGCTACACTGTCGGAGGGGCAGTACTGAGAGAGAGCTACACTGTCGGAGGGGCAGTACTGAGGGAGTGCTGAACTGTCGAAAGGCCAGTACTGAGGGAGTGCCGCACTGTCGGAGGGGCAGTACTGAGGGAGTGCTGCACTGTCGGAGGGGCAGTACTGAGGGAGTGCTGCACTGTCGGAGGGGCAGTACTGAGGGAGTGCTGCACTGTCGGAGGGGCAGTACTGAGGGAGTGCCGCACTGTCGGAGGGGCAGTACTGAGGGAGCACAGCCCCGTTGGAGGGCCAGTACTGAGGGAGCACAGCACTGTTGGAGGGGCAGTTCTGAGGGAGTGCCGCACTGTTGGAGGGACAGTATTGAGGGGGCGCTGCACTGTCGGAGGGGCAGTATTGAGGGAGTGCCGCACAGTCGGAGGGGCAGTATTGAGGGAGCGCTGCACTGTCGGTGGGACAGTACTGAGGGAGTGCTGCACTGTCGGAGGGACAGTACTGAGGGAGTGCCGCACTGTCGGAGGGGCAGTATTGAGGGAGCGCTGCACTGTCGGTGGGACAGTACTGAGGGAGTGCTGCACTGTCGGAGGGACAGTACTGAGGGAGTGCCGCACTGTCGGAGGGGCAGTACTGAGGGAGTGCTGCACTGTCGGAGGGGCAGTACTGAGGGAGTGCCGCCCTGTCGGAGGGGCAGTTCTGAGGGAGTGCCGTACTGTCGGAGGGACAGTATTGAGGGAGTGCCGCACTGTCGGAGGGGCAGTATTGAGCGAGCGCTGCACTGTCAGAGGGACAGTATTGAGGGAGCGCTGCACTGTCGGAGGGAGTACTACATTGTAGGAAGTACTTTCCTTCGGATGATATTTTACATTTCATGAAAGAAAGGAAGGCTTGCATTTATATAGCGCCTTTCACGACAGCCAATGAAGTACTTTTTGAATTGTAGTCACTGTTGGAATGTGGGAAACACGCCAGCGAATTTGCGCACAGCAAGCTCCTACAAAAGCGATGTGATAATGACCGGATAATCTGCTTTTTTGTGATACTTATTGAGCGATAAATATTGGCCCAGGACACTGGAGATAGCTCCTCTGCTCTTCTTCGAAACAGTGCCATGGGATCTTTTGCATCCACCTGAGAGAGCAGACAGAGCCTCGGTTTAACGTCTCATCTGAACGACGGCACCTTCGACAGTGCAGCGCTCTCTCAGCCTAGATTTATGTGCTTAATGTAATGAAATGTCCCAAGACGCTTCACAACAGTATTGTGAAATAAAAACATTTGACACCGAACCACATAAGGAGAAATTACTGCAGGTGACCTAAAGCTCGGTCAAAGAGGTATGTTTTATGAGCGTCTTGAAGGAGGAAAGAGAGGTAGAGTGTCAGAGAGATTTAGGAAGGGAGTTCCAGAGCTTGGAGCTCAGGCAACAGAAGGCAAGGCCACCAATGGTTGAGCAATTATCATCAGGGATGCTCAAGAGGGCAGAATTATAGGAATGCAGAGATCTCGGGGGGTTGTGGGGCTGGAGGAGATGACAGAGATAGGGAGGGGCGAGGGCATGGAGGGATTTGAAAACAAGGGTGAGAATTTTGAAATCGAGGCGTTGCTTAACCGGAAGCCAATGTAGGTCAGCGAGCTCAGGGGTGATGGGTGAGCGGGACTTGGCGCAAGTTAGGACATGGGGCAGTAAGCACAGGGTTGACGGGAGAGCGGGACTTGACGCGAGTTAGGACACGGTGCACAGGGGGAGATGGGTGAGCGGGACTTGGTGCGAGTTTGAACACAGGGCACAGGGGGAGATGGGTGAGCGGGACTTGCTGCGAGTTTGGACACAGGGCACAGGGGGTGATGGGTGAGCGGGACTTGGTGCGAGTTTGGACACAGGGCACAGGGGGAGATGGGTGAGCGGGACTTGGTGCGAGTTAGGACACGGGGCACAGGGGGTGATGGGTGAGCGGGACTTGCTGCGAGTTTGGACACGGGGCACAGGGGGTGATGGGTGAGCGGGACTTGGTGCGAGTTTAGACACGGGGCACAGGGGGTGATGGGTGAGCGGGACTTGCTGCGAGTTTGGACACAGGGCAGCCGAGTTTTGGATCACCTCGAGTTTACCTCCTCAAAACACATCTATTTAACCGAGCTTTCCTAATCTCTCCTTCGCTGCCTTACTGGGCACTTTCCATGCATCTACTGAGGATGCACTCTGGGACATTCTTTGCGTAGAAAAGGCGGTAATTAACTGCATGCTGTGAGGTGCTGTGCTCCTCCCAGTTTGGATTATCTTTAGTACATACAGCAGTGATTGCTTCTACGTGAGTCAGCAAGATTGTGGAGATGGTTGCCGCTGCTATGTTTTTTTTCTACATTTATTTATTTAAATACTGCTGAATTACAGCATTGAATTTCCCACTATTATAGAGTATATTATCACAGTCAGAAATGTAGCTGTCAAATTATACCTTCGGGACCCAGGGATATGGATCAGAATATAGTACAAAGCTGGCCAGCACAGTGATTTACACTCCAGGCTTCTTTCAGTCCCCTGTCTGATGTTAACGGCACAAATTGGATCTTTGTCAAAGTGACAAAGTATGGGCTCCAGTCAGGGTCCAGCCTGTCCACAGCAGCAACATCGCACTGTCCAATACCCACACAGGTTCCATAGATCACTGTTCGAAATAGAAGGCTAAGCTGATAGGGTGAGGTGAAGTAGAGAGGGAGGAGGCTCAGGTGGATAAAGACCAAGCACAGACCAGTTGGGCTGAACGCCTATTTCTGTGCTGTACATTCTCGACAGAAGCACCAACATTAGCGTCCTCGTCCAGGCCAACATCCCCAGCATCGAAGCACTGACCACACTGGATCAGCTCCACTGGGCAGGCCACATTGTCCGCATACCGGACACGAGACTCCCAAAGCAAGCGCTCTACTCGGAACTCGCCCGTGGCAAACGAGCCAAAGGTGGGCAGAGGAAACATTTCAAGGACACCCTCAAAGCTGCCCCAACCCCCCTGACACCTGGGAATCGCTGGCCAAAGACCACCCTAAGTGGAGGAAGTGCATCCGGGAGGGCGTTGAGCGCCTTGAATCTCGTCGCCGGGAGCATGCAGAAACCAACTGCAGACAGCGGAAGGAGCGTGCGGCAAACCAGGCTCCCTGCCCACCCTTCCCCTCGACCACTGTCTGTCCCACCTGTGACAGAGACTGTGGTTCTCGTATTGGACTGTACAGCCACCTGAGAACTCATGCTAAGAGTGGAAGCAAGACTTTCTCGATTCCAAGGGACTGTCTATGATGATGATGACATTCTCGGCAATAAGAGGGTTACAATTGATGTCATCGACATTTCCAAGATTAGAAAGGGTTAAGACAAGATAAACGTCAATGGGTTTGACATAGTCACAGAATCTACAGGAAGGGGGTCTAGCTTTAAACTTGGAGCAAGGTGGTGAATATCGCGAATGGACTCTCACGGGATGGAACAGGGTCCGACTGCACAAATTCGAGAGGGAGCTGGATAAATGCCTCGAGAAACATTTGAGAGGAGTATGAATGTTCTCGTGGGGTATGAGATTTCTTAGATGTTGGGACCAGCCAGATGGATTGCAGTGTATGTTCTTCTGCTCCTAACTCGAGACTAAAACAATCTAGAGGTGCCCTGCTCATTGTAAAGGCCTTGATAAAATGCAACATCCCCACCGACACCTGGGAGTCCCTGGCCAAAGACTGCCCTAAGTGGAGGAAGTGCATCCGGGAGGGCGCTGAGCACCTCGAATCTCATCGCCGAGACCATGCAGAAAACAAGCGCAGTCAGCGGAAGGAGTGGGCGGCAAACCTGTCCCACCCACCCTTTCCCTCAACGACTGTCTGTCCCACCTGCGACAGAGACTGTAATTCTCGTATTGGACTGTTCAGTCACCTAAGAACTCAGTTTTAGAGTGGAAGCAAGTCTTCCTCGATTTCGAGGGATTGCCTATGATGATGAGTGGGGTCAAAGGTTCTAATTAGGAGGGGAAAATAGAGTATGAGAGGAATCTTGCTGGGAACATAAAAACTGACTGCAAAAGCTTTTTTAGATATGTGAAGAGAAAAAGATTAGTGAAGACAAACGTAGGTCCCTTGCAGTCAGATTCAGTTGAATTTATAATGGGGAACAAAGAAATGGCGGACCAGTTAAACAATACTTTGGTTCTGTCTTCATGAAGAAAGACACAAATAACCTTCTGGAAATACAAGGGGACCAAGGGTCTAGTGAGAAGAAGGAACTGAAGAAAATCCTTATTAGGCATGAAATTGTGTTAGGGAAATTGATGAGATTGAAGGCCAATAAATCCCCGGGGCCTGACAGTCTGCATCCCAGAGTACTTAAGGAAGTGGCCTTCGAAATAGTGGATGCATTGGTGATCATTTTCCAACAGTCTAGCAACTCTGGATCAGTTCCTATGGACTGGAGGGTAGCTAATGTAATACCACTTTTTAAAAAAGGAGGGAGAGAGAAAACGACTAATTATAAACTGGTTAGCCTGACATCGGTAGTGGGGAAAATGTTGGAATCAATCATTAAAGATGAAATAGCAGCGCATTTGGAAGTCAGCATGGATTTATGAAAGGGAAATCATGCTTGACAAATCTTCTAGAATTGTTTGAGGATGTAACTGGTCGAGTGGACAAGGGGGAACCAGTGGATGTGGTGTATTTGGACTTTCAAAAGGCTTTTGACAAGGTCCCACACAAGAGATTGGTGTGCAAAATTAAAGCACGTGGTAATGTACTGTCGTGGATAGAGAACTGGTTGGCAAACAGGAAGCAGAGAGTCGGGATAAACGGTCCTTTTCAGAATGGCAAGCAGTGACTAGTGGGGTGCCATAGGGCTCAGTGCTAGGACCCCAGCTATTTACAATATACATTAATGATTTAGATGAAGGAATTGAGTGTAATATCTCCAAGTTTTCAGATGACACTAAGCTGGCTGGCGGTGTGAGCTGTGAGGAGGACGCTAGGAGGCTACAGGGTGACTTGGACAAGTTAGGTGAGTGGGCAAATGCATGGCAGATGCAGTATAATGTGGATAAATGTGAGATTATCCACTTTGCTGGCAAAAACACAAAGGCAGTATATTATCTGATTGACGGCAGATTAGGAAAAGGGAAGGTGCAACGAGACCTGGGTTTCGTGGTACATCAGTCATTGAAAGTTGGCATGCAGGTACAGCAGGCAGTGAAGAAGGCAAATGGTATGTTGGCCTTCATAGCTCGGGGTTTTGAGTATAGGAGCAGGGAGGTCTTACTGCAGTTGTACAGGGCCTTGGTGAGACCTCACATGGAATATTGTGTTTAGTTTTGGTCTCCTAATCTGAGGAAGGATGTTCTTGCTATTGAGGGAGTGCAGCGAAGGTTCACCAGACTGATTCCCGGGGTGGCTGGACTGATATATGAGGAGAGACTGGATCAACTGGGCTTGTATTCACTGGAATTTAGAAGGATGAGAGGGGATCTCATAGAAACATATAAAATTCTGATGGGACTCGACAGGTTAGATGCTGGAAGAATGTTTCCGATGTTGGCGAAGTCCAGAACCAGGGGACACAGTCTAAGGATAAAGGGTAGGCCATTTAGGACTGAGATGAGGAGAAACTTCTTCACTCAGAGAGTAGTTAACCTATGGAATTCCCTACCGCAGAGATTTGTTGATGCCAGTTCATTGGATATATTCAAGAGGGAGTTAGATATGCCCCTTACTACTAAGGGGATCAAGGGGTATGGAAAGAAAGCAGGAAAGGGGTACTGAGGTGAATTATTAACCATTGATCTTATTGAATGGTGGTGCAGGCTCGAAGGGCCAAATGGCCTACTCCTACATCTATTTTCTATGTTTCTATGTTTCTATGACTGCTCTTCTTATCTTCACATTCCTTATGGTTGGTGGAAAATATTTGTTTCATGGGTGTTTTCCTTAAGAATTCATAGCAACACATTGCTATTAAGAACTCGTTGGTTTATTAGCAAAGGTTTAACAATCACACTGCACCTTACCAGTTCATCCACCAAGCTTACAACCACCTGCCTCATCGTGGATCCCCTGAACCCAACTGGCTGGGGTTTTATTGAGTCTTGTGAATATCACATGTCTGGCTAAGCCACTCCCAACTCAACAGCTCTACAACTATTTTTGTAGAAATCAAGTGCCCCCTGATTAAAGCGGGGGGGGGGGGCACAACAAAAATTTTCAAACAATTGCCCCCTTGTTTTTTGGGTTTATAAAAAAAAAATTTTGAGGCCATTGAAACACAAATTATACCAACAGCTCTACAACTCTTTTAATTGAAGACAATTAATCAATTAAATCAAGTGCCCCCTGTTGGGAGGACACTCCAAACACTTTAAAACAAGTGCCTCTCTTTTTTTTTTAAGGGGACTAAAAAACACAAATTATACAAGTTCCCCCTGGCTAAAAGGGCGGGGGGCACTAGATCCGGCATAATAAATAAATTAAACTTTAAAACATATAAAATCAAATTAAAATTTGGTTGCCTGGGTAACAATGCACTCCAGTCCCTCCGGCGCCTACCTCTCGCGGAAGGCCGCGAGCGTACCGGTGGACACTGCGTGCTCCATCTCCAGGGACACCCTGGCTCGGATGTACGCGCGGAAGAGAGGCAGGCAGTCGGGCTGAACGACCCCCTCGACCGCCCGCTGCCTGGACCGGCTGATGGCACCCTTGGCCGTGCCCAGGAGCAGTCCTACGAGGAGGCCCTCAGACCTACCGGCTCCCCTCCGCACAGAGTGCCCAAAGATCAGGAGTGTGGGACTGAAGTACAGCCAGAAATTGAGGAGCAGCCCCTTTAAATAATGAAACAGGTGCTGCAACCTCGCACACACCATAAAAACATGGACCATCATCAGCTCTACAAACCTGTGAGCATACTCACAGGTGCATACATTACAGTTGGAGATCCTTATTATCAATTGCTTCTAAATCCGGCTTCAACCCTCAATTTACTCCGGATCACAAGATAAATACAGATGTGTTCATCCACCTAAGCATCAGATCATCAAACTGTTCCGTGAATGAATCTAAGATCATTGTCTCCACTTCCCCACCCTATGTGGAAAAGGCATCAAGGAGAGCGACGTGGTTCTGTCTGTGCTCAAATGATCTTGATCTTGAATTCTGTGTCATTGAATTGACTGACAAAAATAAATAGCCTTTAAAGCTGCTTTTTAACCAAACAATAGTTTTTTTTTCTCTTTCAAGGGTGCTCTCACCTCCAAAACTGACGCGGGAACAGAAGGGTTCTAAACTTAGAAAAAATGGAAACTAAAGATTCGTGTCGGCAGACTGGAGTAGATGAATTAGTAAACGAGAGAAACATAAGAAGAAAATAGGAGGAGGATATAAGGGCTGGGGTTTTGTAATTTCAGGATCTCAATTTCAGCTGGTGAAAATGAAAGACTTGCATTTATAGAAACATAGAAACCTAGAAAATAGGTGCAGGAGTAGGCCATTCGACCCTTCTAGCCTGCACCGCCATTCAATGAGTTCATGGCTGAACATTCAACTTCAGTACCCCATTCCTGCTTTCTCGCCATACCCCTTGATCCCCCTAGTAGTAAGGACCTCATCTAACCTTTCCCAACCACTGGATGTCCCAAAGCACTTTACAGCCAATGAAGTACCGGTACTTGTTAAAGTGTAGTCACTGTTGTAATGAAACACGGCAGCCAATCTGCACACAGCAAGCTCCCACAAACAGCAATGTGAAAATGACCAGATCGTCTGTTTTGTTGTGACGTTGATTGAGGAATAAATATTGACCCCAGGACACGGGTGAGAACTCCCCCCCGCTCTTCTTCGAAATAGTGCGACTGGATCTTTTCCATCCACCTGAGAGGGCAGAATGCTGAGTGCAAGTACTTGCTTCTTACTTTGCTCCCCTGATGACTCTGTTGGTAGGGACTTTGTCCAGCGTGGAACAGAGGCAGGCAGAAAAGGAAAGTCCCAGGTTTCATCTCTGGAGTGTACAAGCTACCCAATCTCCAACAACGTCGCTACTGTGGCATTGCAAATGGCCTCAACACCCGTAAAAGCAAAAATACCCTCTGGATTTTGCTTAAGAACTGCTTTTCTAGATAAAGAAAGACTTGCATTTATATAGCACCTTTCATGATTACCGAATGTCTCAAAGTGCTTTAAGCCAATGAAGTACTTTTGGAGTGTAGTCACTGTTACAAAGTGGGAAATGTCACAGCCAACTTGTGCACAGCAAGCTCCCACAGACAGCAATGTGATAATGACCAGATAATCTGTTTTTGTTATGTTGATTGAGAGATAAATATTGGCCAGGACACTGGGAAAAACTCCCCTGCCCTTCTTCGAAATAGTGCCATGGGATCTTTAACATCTACCTGAGAGAGCAGACTCGGTTTAATGTCTCATCCAAAAGACGGCATCAAAAACAGTGCAGCACTGCAGAGTGTCAGTCTAGATTTTTGTGCTCAAGTCCCTGGAGTGGGACTTTGAATCCACAACTTTCTGATTCAGAGGCAAGTGTGCTACTCACTGAGCCACAGCTGATAGCTAATGAATTAAGTTGTGCCAAATGGAGAAACTAGAGAAGCTGGGATTGTTCTCCTCAGACCAGTGAATGTTAAGAGGTGGATTGATAAAGGAGTTCACATTTATAAAGGGTTTTGATAGAGTAAATAAGGAAAAACTGTTTCCATTGGAAAGAGGGTTGGTAACCAGAGGACACAGATATAAGATAATTGGCAAAAGATCCCGATGGCAGAAGAGCAGTGTATCCGCTAATTGTTATTTTAAGGGCGTGGTCCCTTTAACTGGCTCAACGTCCCATTCACATTTCCACACATGCACGGTATCTTCCCTGTAAAAGCCAGTGAACGACCTGTGTGGGACCTCTCTACTGCTGCACAGCCACACAGTTGTGCAGTGTAGCGCCAACGTTGGAGATGAGGAGAACTAATTTTACGCGGCGATTTGTTGGAATCTGGAGTTCACTGCCTGAAAGGGCGGCGGGTGCAGATTCCACAATATTTTGGAGAAAGGGAATTGAATAAATCGTTGAAAAGGCAAAATTTGCATGGGCTACGTGGAAGGCGCAGGGGGAGTGCGACTAATTGGACAGCTCTTTCAAAGAACCGTCAGAGGCACAATGGGCGAATGTCCGCCTTCTGTGCAGCATGAGTCGAGGATTTTTCATCTGTGCTTAATTTAATGACATTAGTGGCCTAACAACTGGCAGGGAAAGCAAAAGCTTATTGAACAATCACTGTGGGGCAGACACAGACCTGGGGAATGAACCAGCACTGCCAATCCACCAACGTGTGGCCCAACATCCTCAAGCTCTCACCGAGAGGGTGATAATGTGAAGCAGAAAAGTCAATAGCACAGTTTCTGATAAAAATCTAGATTCATATAAAACTGAAGTCACGATCAAATTTCTGCAACACAAGTTGCTAAAGTAATAATGAAAGGAATCTGCATTTGAAAAATAAAAGGATGCATATTTTCACTTGGCAAGGTCAATGGTACAGTGAAGTCAAATGCATAAAAATAGACTCGTGTAATAAAAATGGTAATGAATTTCAGAGACTCCAACTGTTTTAGTTTGTGTAGGCTACATTATGCAAAATAGTTTCCCAGGAGTTTTTCTTAAGAACAACTTTTCATTCAAAACTGTCTATTAACTTTTGATTATTAATGCAGTGTTTTTTTTCGTAGCCAGCGCATTAACATCTTTCCAACGGCCCTTGCCTGAGTCCTCAACTTCCCAGATGGGCCTTGAGGCTGCTGCAAAGTCCAGGACTGGAGGACACGGGCTCACAGCTTAGAAAGGAGAGTTCAGACTTTGGTGCTTTGCACAAGGGTGTGGTGGATGTGCGGAGTGTACAACGTAGTGAAGCCAGGGCCGAATAAAGGGCCTGATGGGCCTGGGGCAAACTGACGCAAATGGGCCTATGGTTATCTTTGCTCATGTTCATTACATTACAGATATGATTCTGATTTTGAGTGTAAAAACACAGGCCAGTATAATCAACAATGAAAGCATATATTCTGTATCAAGTCGGTATATATTCTGGTTCTGGTAACATTGCAATACTAAATTCCTCTACATATTGCAAATTTCTCTCAATAACATGTGAAATAAAACAGGCCCGTACATATTCTGTTCTGTATATGGGTACATTATTGTATATAGGTACTTCTGTATATCGGTACATTAGTGTATATAGTAACTTCTGTATATCGGTACATTAGTGTATATAGGTACTTCTGTATATTGGTACATTCGTGCAAAAAGGTACTTCTGTATATCGGTACATTAGTGTATATAGGTACTTCTGTATATTGGTACATTCGTGCAAAAAGGTACTTCTGTATATCGGTACATTAGTGTATATAGGTACTTCTGTATACCGGTACAGTAGTGTATATAGGTACATTAGTGTATATAGTAACTTCTGTATATCGGTACATTAGTGTATATAGGTACTTCTGTATACCGGTACAGTAGTGTATATAGGTACATTAGTGTATATAGGTACTTCTGTATATCGGTACATTAGTGTATATAGGTACTTCTGTATATCGGTACAGTAGTGTATATAGGTACATTAGTGTATATAGTAACTTCTGTATATCGGTACAGTAGTGTATATAGGGACTTCTGTATATCGGTACAGTAGTGTATATAGGTACTTCTGTATATCGGTACAGTAGTGTATATAGGGACTTCTGTATATCGGTACAGTAGTGTATATAGGGACTTCCTACTTCTGTATATCGGTACATTATTGTATATAGGTACTTCTGTATATCGGTACAGTAGTGTATATAGGGACTTCTGTATATCGGTACAGTAGTGTATATAGGGACTTCTGTATATCGGTACAGTAGTGTATATAGGGACTTCTGTATATCGGTACAGTAGTGTATATAGGGACTTCTGTATATCGGTACAGTAGTGTATATAGGGACTTCTGTATATCGGTACAGTAGTGTATATAGGAACTTCTGTATATCGGTACAGTAGTGTATATAGGGACTTCTGTATATAGGTATAAATAAGTGAATCTATTTTCCTCGGTCTTGTTTTACCTCTCATTGCCTATTCTATTCCGCCTATTTGGGAGGCCTTATATATTCGTTCCTACATTTATTTGGTGGGCCTGGGATGCAGCCCGATCCGTCCCATGGTTAACCCCCTCTGAGTGGAACAGTTAGCTTAGATATATTTCAGGGAGAATTTGGACAGATACTTGAGGGAATGGGTGATGGAGAGCTTTTGGTCTTTAGGGTCTGGGTCAGATTAGGGTTAAAAATTCAGTGGCATACCATCCCTTGTGAGTGTCGGGACACGGGCGCTAAAGGGTTTGCAGCCATGAGCGCCGGCATTTGCGCCGCTCAGCAAATTCAGTGTGCCGGTGCCGACGGCGCTGAGCAGTATCGCCCGGGAGCGCCGCGCCGGTGTACAACATCCCCGGTATCGACACGGAGGCGACATTTGGTTTGCGCTGCACCATTTCGCCCCCTAGTGACCCCACCAGAGAAAGCTGGTATGCAGAGCTGTCTCGGGGGGCTATGGGAAGGAATGACTGCATCAGGTAAGTGTGAGTGATATTTCTTTTTTGGTGATTCCTCTTTATTTGGGGTGAGGAATGTATCCAGAATGTATTTCGTGTTTTTTGTTCTGATTCTTTTTTTTTGCAGCGAGGCCTCTCTCAGGGCGCTACGAAGCCGGCTCTTTAGCACGGGATATTCGGTTACTCACATGGCCGAACGTCCTAAGAGAGGCTTCCATTAGCACTCCACTCCACTGTCAGGGCGCAACCACTGAATTTGTTGACTGCCGTCGCAAGCCATTTTCTGGCGCTAATTTATCCACCGCCCGATATTAGCGTCTCAAAAAATCTTCTACCAAATTCCCAGTCCAGAGCATCCATTCTCTCAAACAGTAATAGGGATGTTGGGGAGGGCATCAAACAGGAAATTAGGGGCGCATGCAATAAAGGTGTAGCAGTTATAATGGGTGACTTTAATATGCACATAGATTGGGCTAGCCAAACTGGAAGCAATACGGTGGAGGAGGATTTCCTGGAGTGCATAAGGGATGGTTTTCTAGACCAATATGTTGAGGAACCAACTAGGGGGGAGGCCATCTTAGACTGGATATTGTGTAATGAGAGAGGATTAATGAGCAATCTCATTGTGCGAGGCCCCTTGGGGAAGAGTGACCATAATATGGTGGAATTCTGCATTAGGATGGAGAATGAAACAGTAAATTCAGAGACCATGGTCCAGAACTTAAAGAAGGGTAACTTTGAAGGTATGAGGCATGAATTGGCTAGGATAGATTGGCGAATGATACTTAGGGGGTTGACTGTGGATGGGCAATGGCAGACATTTAGAGACCGCATGGATGAATTACAACAATTGTACATTCCTGTCTGGCGTAAAAATAAAAAAGGGAAGGTGGCTCAACCGTGGCTATCTAGGGAAATCAGAGATAGTATTAAAGCCAAGGAAGTGGCATACAAATTGGCCAGAAATAGCAGCGAACCTGGGGACTGGGAGAAATTTAGAACTCAGCAGAGGAGGACAAAGGGTTTGATTAGGGCAGGGAAAATGGAGTACGAGAAGAAGCATGCAGGGAACATTAAGGCGGATTGCAAAAGTTTCTATAGGTATGTAAAGAGAAAAAGGTTAGTAAAGACAAACATAGGTCCCCTGCAGTCAGAATCAGGGGAAGTCATAACGGGGAACAAAGAAATGGCAGACCAATTGAACAAGTACTTTGGTTCAGTATTCACTAAGGAGGATACAAACAACCTTCCGGATATAAAAGGGGTCAGAGGGTCTAGTAAGGAGGAGGAACTGAGGGAAATCCTTATTAGTCGGGAAATTGTGTTGGGGAAATTGATGGGATTGAAGGCCGATAAATCCCCAGGGCCTGATGGACTGCATCCCAGAGTACTTAAGGAGGTGGCCTTGGAAATAGCGGATGCATTGACAGTCATTTTCCAACATTCCATTGACTCTGGATCAATTCCTATCGAGTGGAGGGTAGCCAATGTAACCCCACTTTTTAAAAAAGGAGGGAGAGAGAAAGCAGGGAATTATAGACCGGTCAGCCTGACCTCAGTAGTGGGTAAAATGATGGAATCAATTATTAAGGATGTCATAGCAGTGCATCTGGAAAATGATGACATGATAGGTCCAAGTCAGCATGGATTTGTGAAAGGGAAATCATGCTTGACAAATCTTCTGGAATTTTTTGAGGATGTTTCCAGTAAAGTGGACAAAGGAGAACCAGTTGATGTGGTATATTTGGACTTTCAGAAGGCTTTCGACAAGGTCCCACACAGGAGATTAATGTGCAAAGTTAAAGCACATGGGATTGGGGGTAGTGTGCTGACGTGGATTGAGAACTGGTTGTCAGACAGGAAGCAAAGAGTAGGAGTAAACGGGTACTTTTCAGAATGGCAGGCAGTGACTAGTGGGGTGCCGCAAGGTTCTGTGCTGGGGCCCCAGCTGTTTACATTGTACATTAATCATTTAGACGAGGGGATTAAATGCAGTATCTCCAAATTTGCGGATGACACTAAGTTGGGTGGCAGTGTGAGCTGCGAGGAGGATGCTATTAGGCTGCAGAGTGACTTGGATAGGTTAGGTGAGTGGGCAAATGCATGGCAGATGAAGTATCATTTGGATAAATGTGAGGTTATCCACTTTGGTGGTAAAAACAGAGAGACAGACTATTATCTGAATGGTGACAGATTAGGAAAAGGGAAGGTGCAACGAGACCTGGGTGTCATGGTACATCAGTCATTGAAGGTTAGCATGCAGGTACAGTAGGCGGTTAAGAAAGCAAATGGAATGTTGGCCTTCATAGCGAGGGGATTTGAATACAGGGGCAGGGAGGTGTTGCTACAGTTGTACAGGGCCTTGGTGAGGCCACACCTGGAGTACTGTGTACAGTTTTGGTCTCCTAACTTGAGGAAGGACATTCTTGCTATTGAGGGAGTGCAGCGAAGATTCACCAGACTGATTCCCGGGATGGCGGGACTGACCTATCAAGAAAGACTGGATCAACTGGGCTTGTATTCACTGGAGTTCAGAAGAATGAGAGGGGACCTCATGGAAACGTTTAAAATTCTGACGGGTTTAGACAAGTTAGATGCAGGAAGAATGTTCCCAATGTTGGGGAAGTCCAGAACCAGGGGTCACAGTCTGAGGATAAGGGGTAAGCCATTTAGGACCGAGATGAGGAGAAACTTCTTCACCCAGAGAGTGGTGAACCTGTGGAATTCTCTACCACAGAAAGTAGTTGAGGCCAATTCACTAAATATATTCAAAAGGGAGTTAGATGAAGTCCTTACTACTCGGGGGATCAAGGGTTATGGCGAGAAAGCAGGAAGGGGGTACTGAAGTTTCATGTTCAGCCATGAACTCATTGAATGGCGGTGCAGGCTAGAAGGGCTGAATGGTCTGCTCCTGCACCTATTTTCTATGTTTCTATGTTTCTATGTTTCAATCGAAAGACTCCAGAGAGGCACATCATACCATAGGCAGTCTCTCAAAATCGAGGAAGACTTGATTCCACTCCAAAAGTAAGTTCTCAGGTGACTGAACAGTCCAACATGGGAATTACAGTCTCTGTCACAGGTGGGACAGAGAGTGGTTGAAGGAAAGGGTGGGTGGGGGGTCTGGTTTGCCGCTGGCTGCAGTTGTTTTCTGTATGCTCTCGGCGATGAGACCCATGGTGATCAGCGCCCTCCCGGATGCTCTTCCTCCACTTAGGACGGTCTATAGCCAGGGACTCCCAGGTGTCGGTGGGGATGTTGCACTTTATCAAGGAGACTTTGAGGGTGTCCTTGAAATGTTTCCTCTGCCCACCTGGGGCTCGCTTGCCATGTAGGAGTTCCGAGTAGAGCGTTTTCTTTGGGAGTCTCGAGTCTGGCATGTGAACAATGTGGCCCGCCCAACGGAGCTGGTCAAATGTGGTCAGTTCTTCGATGTTGGGGACGTTGGCCCGATCAAGAACACTGACGTTGGTGCGTCTGTCCTCCCAGGGGATTTGCAGGATCTTATGGAGACATCATTGGTGGTATTTCTCCAGCACTTTGAGGTGTCTACTATATATGGTCCATGTCTCTGAGCCATACAGGAGGGCGGGTATTACTACAGCCCTGTAGACCAAAAGCTTGGTACCAGATTTGAAGGCCTGATCTTCGAACACTCTCTTCCTCAGGCGGCCGAAGACTGCGCTGGCACACTGGAGGCAGTGTTGAACCTTGTTGTCAATGTCTTCCCTTGCTGATAGTAGGCTCCCGAGGTATGGAAAGTGGTCCACGTTGTCCAGCGCTGTGCTGTGGAGCTTGATGACTGGGGACAGTGCTGTGTTGCGAGGTCATCAGGTTGGTGAAGGACATTTGTCTTACGGATGTTTAGTGCTATATCCAAGTGCATTAATCTGCAAAAGGACATAGACAGGCTAAGTGAGTGGGCAAAAATTTGGCAGATGGAGTATAATGCTGGAAAGTATGATGTCATGCACTTTGGCAGAAAAAAAAACAATGAGCAAGTTATTATTTAAATGAAGATTGCAAAGTGCCGCAGTACAGCGGGATCTGGGGTACTTGTGCATGAAACGCAAAAGGATAGTATGCAGGTATAGCTAGTGATCAGGAAGGTCAATGGTAGCGTGGCCTTTATTGCAAAGGGGATGGAGTATAAAAGCAGGGAAATCTTGCTACAGCTATATAAGGTATTGGTGAGGCCACACCTGGAATACTGCATGCAGTTTTGGTTTCCATATTTACGAAAGGATATACTTGCTTTGGAGGCAGTTCAGAGAAGGTTCATTAGATTGATTCCGGAGATGAGAGGGTTGACTTTTGAGGAAAGGTTGAGTAAGTTGGGCTTCTACTTATTGGAATTCAGAAGAAAGAGAGGTGATCTTATCAAAACGTATAAGATTATGAGGGGGCTTGGCAAAGTGGATGCAGAGAGGATGTTTCCACTGATGGGGGAGACTAGAACTAGAGGGCATGATCTTAGAATAAGGGGCTGCCCATTTAAAACAGAGATGAGGAGAAATTTCTTCTCTCAGAGTGTTGTGAATCTGTGGAATTCACTGCCTCAGAGAGCTGTGGAAGCTGGGTCATTGAATAAATTTAAGACAGAAATAGACAGTTTCTTAAACAATAAGGGAATAAGCGGTTATGGGGAGTGGGCAGGGAAGTGGAGCTGAGTCCATGATCGGATCAGCCATGATCTTATTGAATGGTGGAGCAGGCTCGAGGGGCCATATGGCCTACTCCTGCTCCTATTTCTTATGTTCTTATGTTCTTATACCTCGATGGTTTTGTGAGTGAGTACATTACACTGGTGCGGTAGTGAGCCTATTGCCAGGCTCTTCTGAGCTCACTAGGCCGGGATTTTCCGGCCATTAACGTGAACTGGTGGAAAGTCATCAGCTGGTGAGTGTTGAAGTGTTGAAAACTCGAGTGGTGCTTAGGGTCAGTCGTGGTATGTGTTAGCACGCTCACGCTGAGTCAGAAGGTTGCTTCACTCCGGAGGCTTTAGCCCAGAGAAGAAAAGAAAGACTTGCATTTATATAGCTCCTTTCACGACCACCGGATGTCTCAAAGCGCCTTACAGCCAATGAAGTACCTTCGAAGTGTAGTCACTGGTGTAATGCCGGAAATGCGACAGCCAATTTACGCACAGCAAGCTCCCACAAACAGCAAAACGATAATGACCAGATAATCTGTTTTAATGATATTGACTGAGGGATCAATAGTGGCCAGGACTCGGGGGGAGAACTCAAACACAAAAGCAAAATACTGCGGATGCTGGAATCTGGAATAAAAACAGAAAATGCTGGAAATCTCAGCGGGTCAGGCAGCATCTGTGGAGAGAGAAACGGAGTTAACGTTTCGGGTCGTTGACCCTTCGTCAGAATTGGCGACTGTTCGAAAAGAACAGATTGCGGGAGCACTGAAAGGGGGCAGGGAAGAAAGAACAAAAGAGAAATGTGGAAGGCAGGAGAGATTAGAGAGACAAAAGGGATGAAGGGGCCGCATTGAAATGGTAATGGCTGGGGTTAGGTTAGTCAAGATAGGGTGTGAATGGCAGAATAATGACCAGCTGCCATTGGAGACAAAGAGTAAAAAAAAACAGGGACAACTTCCTGCTCTTCTTCGAAATAGCACCATGGGATCTTTTATGTCCTCCTGAGAGAGCAGACAGGGCCTCGGTTTAAAGTCTTATCCGAAAGACGGCACCTCTGACAGTGCAGCACTCTCTCAGTACTGCATTGGAAGCATCAGCCTAGATTTTTGTGCTCAAATCTCTAAAGTGGGACTTGAGCCCGCAACCTTCTGACCCAGAGGGATGAGTGCTACCCACTGAGCCAAGGCTGACAACTCCACAGTGCCTCCCCCCCTGTTGCAAAGGGTTAACGTGTGACCACTGGGTGATGGTGGGACAGGGGCTCACCTGCAATGCTCTGCCACTGAACCTCACTGTCTAGACCCACACATGACAATTGGTTACTTGGGTGAGCAATGCCCATGGGACCATAATCCAACAGGAGACATTGTCTTCATGAGAGGAGAAGATTCGGGGGAAAAAAATCAAAAACAATCATTCTTTTCATTTATTTTCACTCCTTAGAATGCCTGATCCAAGCACAATACTTAAATGCATTATTCTGATCCTGCTATAAAATATATCTTCAATTATTCATGCCTTCTCTGTTCTGCACTTTGAATATTCTCAATCCAGGCTAATTTCTGCCTAAGGACACTAGCATATGTCAAAAGTCTAATATTTTCCACATTACCATCTTATAATATATACATGATGGTGAATTCTTATGCAGTTCTTCATTAAAATCATATAATATTTGAATTCCATAGTCAACAAATTGATATTCCTCAAGGTTCTATTCCAACGTCTAGTCCACGAGTTCCCACTGCAAGTCATCACCAGCTCCTAATCTAACTCATTCGCGACCGGGACCTTCAAACGTCTTGCCTCCCTCAACTTTCTTGTCAACCTTGAACCTATCTCTCCCTATCTCTGCAACATCCTTCAGCCCCACAACCATTCGAAATCTCTGTCCTCATCCAATTAAGATCTCTTGCGTATCCCCAATTTTGGTGATCCAAAACTCGGTTGCCCATGTCCTAACTTGCACCATGACTGCTCACCCATCACCCCTGTGCTCGCTGACCTACATTGGCTCCCGATTAAGCCACATCTCAATTTCTAAATGATCATCTTTATTTTCAAATCCCTCCATGGGCTCGCCCCCTCCCTATCTCTAAACTCCTTCAGCCCCACAACCCCCCAAGATGTCTGCACCCCTCCAATTCTGCCCTCCTGAGCATCCCTGATTATAATCGCTCAACCATTGGTGGCCGTGCCTTCTGCTGCCTAGGTCCCAAGTTCTGGAACTCCCTCCCTAAACCTCTCCGCCTCTCCACCTCTCTTTCCTCCTTTAAGACGCTCCTTAAAACCTACCTCTTTGACCAAGCTTTAGTTCACCTACCAAAATATCTCCTTCTATGATCAGATTTTGTTGGATCATGCTCTTGTGAAGTGCCTTTGGACGTTTTACTACTTTAAAGGTGCTATATAAATGTAAGTTATTCTTGTTGTTGTCTACATGCTTTTGATACGTTCTACGTTGCCATGTTTCAATGATCTCCTTAGAGCAGAGAAGGTTAAGAGGAGATTTGCTGGAGGTGTTCAAAATCATGAAGGAATTTGATGGAGTAAATAAGGAAAAACTGTTCCCACTGGCAAAAGGGTCAATAACCAAAGGACACGGATTCAACACGATTGGCAAAAGAACCAGAGGCGACATGAGGAAGCATTTTTTAATGATCTAGAACACGCAACCTGAAAGGGCAGTGGAAACAGATTTATCATTATAGGCAGTCCCTCGGAATCGAGGAAGACTTGCTTCCACTCCCAAAGTGAGTTCTTTGGTGGCTGAACAGTCCAATACAAGAGCCACAGACTCTGTCACAGGTGGGACAGACATTCGTCGAGGGAAGGGGTGGGCAGGGTTGGTTTGCTGAGTGCTCCTTCCGCTGCCTGTGCCTGACCTCTTCACGCTCTTTGCGTTGAGACTCAAAGATGCACTTTCTCCACCTCGGGCGGTCTTCGGCCAGGGTCTCCCAGGTGTCAGTGGTGATGTCGCACTTTACCAGGGAGGCTTTGAGGGTGTCCTTGTAACGTTTCTGCTGCCCACCTTTGGCTCGTTTACCATGAAGGAGCTCCACATAAAGCATTTGCTTAGGGAGTCTCGTATTTGGCATGCGAACTACGTGGCCTGCCCAGCAAAGCTGATCGAGTGTGCTCAGTGCTTCAATACAGGGGATGTTGGCCTGGTCGAGGACACTGATGTTGGTGCGCCTGTCCTCCCAGGGGATTTGCAAGATCTTGCAGAGACATCGTTGTTGATATATCTCCAGCAACTTGAGGTACATCGTCCATGCCTCGAATTCATACAGGAGGACAGGTATTACTACAGCCCTGTGGACCATGAGCTTGGTGGTAGATTTGAGAGCCTGGTCTTCAAACATTCTTTTCCTCAGACGAACTTGCAAAAACAGATTCAATGCTAACTTTTAAAAGGGAACTGGATAAATAATTGAAGGGAAAACATTTACAGGGCTATGGGGAATGTGGAGGAGAATTGGATAGCCCAACCAAAGAGATGGCACAGGCACGATGGGTCGAATGGCCTCCTTCTGTGCTGTATATTACCATGATACACAATCAAATGTACCCTAACCACTGTATCTTGATTGGATGTTGATGTCTTGTGTTTAAGGTGGTGGATTTGAAACACTCAGCAGGTCAGGCAGCATTAGTGGAGAGAGACAGAGTTGATCGAGATCCCAATTTTAACTCTGGGTGGATTCTCCGCTCAGGCCTGAGTTAAAATTACAGTCAGGCCTCGATGATGTCATCGGGCCGCAACGTGCCTATGTAAAGAAGGAATAAAAACAGAAAATGCCGGGAAATTTCAGCGGGTCAGGCAACATCTGTGGAGAGGAAGCAGAGTTAACGTTTCGGGTCGATGACCTTTCGTCAGAACTGGAGAGTGTTCGAAAAGAACAGATTCTAACAAGCACCGAAAGGGGGGGAGGGGAAGAAAGAACAAAAGGGAAGGACTGTGATAGGCTGGAAGGCAGGAGAGATCAGAGAGACAAAAGGGATGATGGGCCACAGTCAAATGCTAATGCCAGGAGTTAGAAAAACATTAGTCGAGGTAAAGTACTGTCACTTTAATTTTCCACTGCAGTCCCACTTTGACCTCTCTGTCCTCGGTCTCCGACACCGTTCCAACGAAGCTCAACACAAGCTCGAGCACCTCATCTTTTGTTTAGGCACTTTACAGCCTTCTAGATTCAACATCGAGTTCAACAATTCTAGAGCGTAATCACTGTCAATCTATGGCTCCCTTCCCCCCCGCACCACCCCCCCGAAACAACACACAGCCCTCCCCGCCCCCCTCAGAGTCTGCTTCTTTCTTTTTTTCTCCTTGTCTCTAATGGCAGTTGGTCATTATCCCACCATTCACACCCTAGCTCGACTAATACTTTTCTAACTCCTGGCATTACCATTTGAATGATACAGAAATTTAAATGAGAAAAGTTTGATGATGGTGGAAGACCAAAGCGGGCGGTAATGGGACAAGTAAAGAAACAAAAGATGGAATCAGAGGAGGTGTAAATGGCAACATAGATCATGTACAGTAAACACCTCAAGTTGCTGGAAAAATATCACCAACGATGTCTCCGCACGATCCTACAAAGCCCCTGGGAGGACAGACTCACCAACATCAGCGTCCTCATTCAGGCTAACATCCTCAGCATTGAAGCGCTGACCATACTCGATCAGCTCCGCTGGGCAGGCCACATAGTTCACATGTCAGATACGAGACTCTCCCAAAGCAAGTGCTTTACTCGGAGCTCCCTCACGGCATACAAGCCGAAGGTGGGCAGCGGAAACGCTAGAAGGACACCCTCAAAGCCTCCCTGATAAAGTGCACCATCCCCACTGACATCTGGGAGTCCCTGGCCCAAGACCAACCTAAGTGAAGGAAGTGCATCCGGGAGGGCGCTGAGCACCTCGAGTCTCAATGCTGAGAGCATGCAGAAATCAAGCCCAGACAACAGAAAGAGCGTGCGGCAACCAGTCCCACACTCCCTTCCCTCAACGACTATCTGTCTCACAGTGGACTGTTCAGCCACCAAAGATCTCACTTCAGGAGTGGAAGCAAGTCTTCCTCGATTCCGAGGGACTGCCTATGATGATGATGAAATGGCAACAGCTGAATAGCAAAGGGGGGAGGGAATCATGGGAAATCTGGCAAAAAGGAGAAGGCTCCCATGGCCGGGGAATGGGACAGACGGAGAGCAGGTAGACCCTAGGGCTGCGGACCACCACCCCAAGTACCGCCCACTCCTCCTTCACTGCCGATGGCTCTGGTGCAGTCATCCTCCATTACCAGCACCTGCAGTCTGGGAGATAATGGGAGTTTAAGATCTAAAATCTGGTCATTTGTGGGCGAGATCTGGAAAATATGCCCGCACAAAGTTGTGGATTAAATTATCAAATAAAACTTTAAAATAAGTAGTGCAAAGTAGTTCCTTTCAAAGCGTAATTGGATTAGTGGCTGAAAAGGAGAGAATTGCAGGGCTGTGGGAAAATAGCAGGGGAGTGGGACGAATGGGATAGCCCTTTCAAAGAAAGAAAGACTTGCATTTTATATTCTCCTTTCACAACCTCAGGACATCTCAAAGTGCTTTACAGACAACTAAGTACTTTTTCTTGATGTGCAGTCACTGTTGTAATGTGGGAAACACGGCAGCCAATTTGTGCACAGCAAGCTCTCACAAACAGCAGCGTGATAATGACCAGATAATCTGTTTTTGTTATTGTCATGTATTCAACCAGCATTGTAACCCATGTATAATCTGACCTAAGTTGTACACCGTGAGAACAATGACTACTAGGTGGGAGACACTCCTAACCTGGACCTTCAGGTATAAAAGGGGAAGCTCCACCCACCTTCATCACTTGAGTGCTAAGAAATAAAGGACAGGTCACAGACTGACCTTCTCTCAAGCATGGGCCTCGTGTGCATTTATACTGTGTAGTAAGCCCGCATCAGTTATGTTGATTGAGAGATATATATTGACCAGGACACCGGGGATAACACCCCTGCTCTTCTTCAAAATAGTGCCATGGGATCTTTATGTCTACCTGAGAGAGCAGACAGGACCTCAATTTAACGTCTCATCCGTGGATGACAGCACCTCCAACAGTGCAGCACTCCCTCAGCACTGTACTGAAGTGGTAGCCTAGATGTTTGTGCTCAAGTCTATGGAGTGGGACTTGAACCCACAACCTTCTGACTCGGAGGCGAGAGCGTTACCCACTGAGTCACGGCTGACACTAAAAAGCCAGCACTGGCACGATGGACCAAAGGGCCCACTTCTTTTTGAATGATTCTATGATTTTCCTTTACCGTGGGTTATCTATTTAAAAGTTTAAACCCAAAAAGCGATAGTTGTTGGTGGTCTGGTTTTTGTCTGGTTTTCATGGGAATGCAGTACCTCAGTTATATTCGGCAAATGGTGAGTCCCCATCTTTGATACAATCACATAGGTGCCTCTCACAGTTCTATCATTATCCCTGCTTCACTTAAATCATGTTCATGTTACTCATTTTAGTTTTTCACCGCCTTTCTGACAAGATGTTAAACCGAGGCCCCGTCTACTCTCTCAGAAGGACGTAAAAGATCCCACGGCCACGATTTCGAAGAAGAGCAGGATAGTTATGTGGGAGCTGGTTGACCCCGTTGAGGTCCACGGTGACCAGGTCTGCAGCAAGTGTCTGCGGCTCAAGGAACTTCAGCTCCGGTGTTGATGAGCTGGAGTCCGAGCTACAGACACCAAGACACATCAGGGAGGGGAAGAGTTACCTGGACGCTGTGTTCCAGGAGGCAGTCACACCCCTTAGATTCATTCATTCAAATTTGCTCTGTGGTCAGGGACAGGAGGGTGTGATTACGAGTGAGGAAGGTATGGGGACCCAGGAGGGAGAGATGGAGGAGCCTTGGCCCTTGCTCTTGTCCAACAGGTTCGAGGCTCTTACTCCCTGTGTGGACGAGAGCAGGGACTGCAGGGAAGATGAGCAAACTGACCACAGCACCGTGGTACAGGGGGCCATTCATGTGGGGGGGGGGTGTAACAAGAAAAGTTGTAACGGTAGGGGACAGTATCATTAGGGGGAATAGGTAATGTCCTCTGCAGCCAAGAACGTGAGTCCTGAAGGCTGTGTTGCCTGCCCGGTGCCAGGGTTAAAGACATCTCCTCTGAGCTGGAGAGAGACTTGGAGCGGGAAGGAGAAGATCCAGTATCAATGACAAACAAAGAGGTTCAGCTGAGGGATTATAAGAAGCTAGGTGCCAAATTAAAAAGCAGAACCACAAAGGTAATAATCTCTGGATTACTACCTGAGCCATAAGCAAATTTGCATAGGGTAAATAAGATCAGAGAGTTAAACACGTGGCTCAAAGACTGATGTGGGAGAAATGGGTTTTGGTTCATGGGGCACTGGCACCAGTACTGGGAAGCTGTTCCGTTGGGACGGGCTTCACTTAGACCGTGCTGGGACTAGTGTCCTGGCCAATTAAATAACTAGGGCTGTGGAGGGGGCTTTAAACTAATTAGTGGGGGCGAGGGTTCAGGAGAGCTAAATTTAAAAAGTCAAAGCATAAGGAGAAGGCAATAGAGCGTGACAGGAAGAGACAGAATGTATAAGCATAAAAATGTATCAGAAAGTGGGGTCAAACCAGGAAAAAATGGTAAAAAAACAAATTTAAAAGCTCTTTATCTGAATGCACGCAGCATTTGTAACAAAATAGATGAGTTGATGGCACAAATAGATACAAATGGGTATGATCTGATAGCCATTACAGGTTGCAAGGTGACCAAGGCTGGGAACTAAATATTCAGGGGCATTTGACAATTCGGAAGGACAGACAGAAAGGACTAGATGGTTGATGAGCAGTGGCAAACATTTAAGGAGATATTTCATAACTCTCAATAAAAATATATCCCAATGAGAAGGAAAGACTGTAAGAGAAGGGATAACCATCCGTGGTTAACTAAGGAAATAAGGGAGGGTATCAAATTGAAAACAAGGGCATACAAAGTGGCCAAGACTAGTGGGAGGCCAGAGGATTGGGAAACTTTTAAAAGCTAGCAAAGAACGACTAATAAAATAATAAAGAGGGGAAAGATAGATTATGAAAGTAAACTAGCATGAAATATAAAAACAGATAGTAAGAGTTTCTGCAGGTACATAAAAAGGAAATGAATGGCTAAAGTAAATGTTGGTCACTTAGAGGATGAGACTGGGGAATTAATAATGGAGAACAGGGAAATTGCAGAGACTTTGAACAAATATTTTGTATTGGTCTTCACGGCAGAAGACACTACAAACATCCCAATAGTGAATAATCAAGGGGCTATAGGTAGGGAGGAACTAAATACAATCACTTTCACTAAAGAAGTAGTACTCGGTAAAATAATGGGACTAAAGGTGGACAAGTTCCCTGGACATGATGGCCTATATCCCAGGGTCTGAAAAGAAGTGGTTGCAGAGAGAGTGGATGAATTGATTGTAATCTACCAAAATTCCCTGCATTCTGGAGAGGTCCCAGCGAATTGGAAAACCGCAAATGTAACGCCCCTATTTAAAAAAGGAGGCAGACAAAAAGCAGGAAACTATAGACCAGTTAGCCTAACATCTGTCAGTGGGAAAATGCTGGAGTCCATTATTAAGGAAGCAGTAGTAGGACATTTGGAAAAGCATAAATTAAATCAGAGTCAGCCTTGTTTTATGAAAGGCAAATCATGTTTGACAAATTGCTGGAGTTCTTTGAGGATGTAACAAGCAGGGTGGATAAGGGGGAACCAGTGGTGTATTTGGATTTTCAGAAGGCATTCAATAAGGTGCCACATAAAAGGTTACTGCACAGGATAAAAGTTCATGGGGTTGGGGTAATATATTAGCATGGATTGGCTAACTAACAGAAAATAGAGAGTCGGGATAAATGGGTCATTTTCCGGTTGGAAATAGTAACTAGTGAAGTGCCGCAGGGATCAGTGCTGGGGCCTCAACTATTTACAATCTATATTAATGACTTGGATGAAGGGACCAAGTGTAATGTAGCCAAGTTTGCTGATGATACAAAGATGGAGGGAAAACAAATTGTGAGGAGGACACAAAAAAATCTGCAAAGGGATATAGACAGGCTAAGTGAGTGGGCAAAAATTTAGCAGATGGAGTATAATGTGGGAAAATGTGAGGTTATCCGCTTTGGCGGAAAAATAGAAAAGCAAATTATTATTTAAATGGAGAAAAATTGCAAAGTGTTGCAGTACAGAGAGACCTGGGGGTCCTTGTGCATGAAACACAAACAGTTCATATGCAGGTACAGCAAGTAATCAGGAAGGCAAATGGAATGTTGGCCTTTATTGCAAGGGGGATAGAGTAGAAACGCAGATAAGTCCTGCTACAACTGTACAGGGTATTGGTGAGGACACAGCTGGAGTACTGCGTAAAGTTTTGGTCTCCGTAATTAAGGAAGGATGTACTTGCATTGGAGGCTGTTCAGAGAAGGTTCACTAGGTTGATTCCGGAGATGAGGGAGTTGTCCTATGAAGGTAGGTTGAGTAGGTTGGGCCTGTACTCATTGGAGTTCAGAAGGATGAGAGGTGATCTTATCGAAACATATAAGATAATGAGGGGGCTCGATAAGGTGGATACAGAAAAGATATTTCCACTCATGGGGGAAAATAGAACTAGGGGACTTAGTCTCAGAATAAGGGGACACCCATTTAAAACTGAGATGAGGAGGAATTTATTCTCTCAGAGGGTTGTAAATCTATGGAATTCTCTGCCCCAGAGAGCTGTGGAGGTTGGGTCATTGAATATATTTAAGGTGGAGATAGACAGATTTTTGAGCGATAAGGGAGTAAAGGGTTATGGGGATCTGGCAGGGAAGTGGACTTGAGTCCATGATCAGATCAGCCATGATCCTATTAAATGGCAGAGCAGGCTCGAGGGCCCAAATGGCCTACTCTTGCTCCTATTTCTTATGTTCTTATATTATCCCTGGTGTCCTAGGCCAATACTTATCCCTCAACAAAAATACCAAAAACATATTATCTGGTCATTATCATATTGCTTTTGTGGGACCTTACTGTGTGCAAAATAGCTGCTGCGTTTCCTACATTGCAACAGTGACTATAATTCAAAAGTGCTTTATTGGCCGTAACACGTTTTAAGACGTCATGAGGTCATGAAAGGCGCTATAGAAATGCAAATCTTTATTTCATTTTGCAAAATATCTTTAACTCATTTTTTTGAAGTATTTACTTAGGGGTTAAATGCCAGGATCATTTATTTTATGATTGACAATACGATTAGACATTCACAGGCTAGGGCTTCCCGTTAACAAACTGGCCCTTATCAGCAAATGGTCGTTCCCTGGCTTAGCCCTTCATCTCTTCTTCAGAATAAGATAAAAGCCCCACCAACATTATTAGGAGTAACAAACTGTTACACGTACACAGGGGCAGAAACTATGTTCATATGCAAATGATAAATGATTCCCAAAGCCCTCCCAATAAGACATTAATCCAACTTTGATCTTTAAGTGGCGAATATCGTAGAATGATACAGCAGGAAAGGAGGCCATTCGGCCCATCATGTCTGTGCCAGCTCTCTGAAAGAGTGATCCAATTAGTCCCACTGCCGGCCCTGTCCCCAATTGGATCATCTTTAAGTCATTGTTTTTCTGATGGGAACAAACCCTTCTTCCTCAACCTTTCCTCATAAGTTGATTTCCAAACTGTTCTCTAATTTTGGGATTGAAATGGTGGTTAGAAAGTTCACGAGCTGTCTGCTAGCTACCTCTTATATTAATGAATATATCACCGTCTCATAATTCCTCACCGGCCTCTATTATTCAGAATGTACATTATATTTTATTAATTCCTTATGTATATTATTCCAGTGTTGATAGTAATGGATTTCTAAATTATTACAAATCTATAATGAATGCAAAAGCTATATATTGGTCATGTTTAACTCTCGGCAATAGGTGATTGCTATTGGTGGCTTTTGGCATTTTGTATTATTTTTAATTTCCTCTCTCATTTGGGCAAAGGTCTCATTCACGATGGAGAATGGGTCCAGGGAGCACCTTAGTATCTCACCAATGTGCCCATTCTTCGTGTCTTAATCATAGAATCATC
This sequence comes from Pristiophorus japonicus, assembly GCF_044704955.1. Lineage (NCBI taxonomy): Eukaryota > Metazoa > Chordata > Chondrichthyes > Pristiophoridae > Pristiophorus > Pristiophorus japonicus. The sequence goes on from NC_091989.1 coordinate 184,334,947, forward strand.
AAATACACCACTTCAGTACATCACGGAAGGAGGCCATTCGGCCTGTGCCGACTCTTGCAAAGGGCAATCCAGTTAGGCCCAAATTCCCGCTCTGACACCGACAGCCTTACAATTTATTTTTTCCTTCAAGTATTTATCCAATTCCCTTTTGAAGGCTACTATTGAATCTGTAGCCACCACCCTATCGGGCAGTGCATTCTAAATCCTAACCACTCGCTGCGTAAAAAGTTTTTCTCGCATGTCACCTCTGGTTCTTTTGCCGATCATCTTAAACCTCCGGCACAGAGATTTGGATTCCCCTGTCGTTACTGGAATAGCACAGAGCAAGACTTCCATCTGCCGCTGTGAACCCCGCCATCATCCCGTGCCATTTTGTTGAGCTAGGTACAATTTCAAAGGTGGTGCAGGAACACAGGGGGTGAACTTGTGCGTTTTTATAGCCCATTAGCACCTTCGGGTGGGGGGGGGGGGCGCTAATGGAATGCAAAAAGGTTATCGTCCGGGGGGGGGAGGGGTCGATAGCGCCTCTGGGTAAATTGGCCCGGATTGTTTGGGGGGCATGGTGCCTTTGGCGCCATGCCCCATGATTTGTGCCCTGGGGACAGTGCTGACCCCTTATCTCCCCGCGCCGACCCCTTTGCGTCCCGCGGGAACGAGGTGGGCGCTGGGCGATGCCACCGACAGCTTTGTGGGTCAACAAACTGTGGTGGCCAGTGTGCTGCGGGACGCCTTCAAGGGAAAGGCCCCGGGTCGCGACCACCATCTTATTTCAATTGTCAGCCCGACAATGGCTGCCGCTGGCCCGGCCGGAACCCTCCCTGGTGACTCAGTGAGCGCCATGGAAACGGATGCAGAATTCCCAGCAGGCCTCAACTTTAAGAGAAGCTTACAGGAAAGATTTACTAGAATGGTACTAGTTGACATGGACCAAGTACAGTAGACACCTCAAGTTCCTGGAGAAATACCATCAACGATGTTGCCGCAAGATCCTACATATCCTCTGAGAAGACAGACGCACCAACGTTAGCGTCCTCGACCAGGCCAACATCCCCAGCATCAAGCACTGACCACACTTGATCAGTTCCGCTGGGCAGGCCACATTATCCGCATGCCTGACACGAGACCCCCAAAGTAAGTGCTCTACTCGGAACTCCTTCATGGCAAACGAGCCAAAGGTGGGCTGTGGAAACGTTACAAGGACACCGTCAAAGCCTCCCTGATAAAGTGCAACATCCCCACTGACACCAGGGAGTCCCTGGACAAAGGCCGCCCTAAGTGGAGGAAGCGCACCCGGGAGGGCGCTGAGCACCTCGAGTCTCAACGCCGAGAGCGTGCAGAAATCAGTGGAAAGAGCGTGTGGCAAACCAGTCCCACCCACCCCTTCCCGCAACGGCTATCTGTCCCTCCTGTGACAGGGACGGTGGTTCTCGTATTGGACTGTTCAGCCACCTAAGGACTAATTTTTAGAGTGGAAGCAAGTCTTCCTCGATTTCGAGGGACCGCCTCTGATGATGATGATGACTAGTTGTGTTGTGGTCAGCATGGCGCTGACTGACAGCACCCCACAACCATCACGCTCCCACCCCGCCGAGACGCAGAGTGCCTCCGATAGCGCTCGGGCAATTTTTTCAAGTTGAAGAATCAAATTCCGAGTCACTTTCCTTCCCTTTGATGGCGGGCAACAAATTTTCACTTTATTCGAATGATGCGCCCCAAATCTGACGCGTTCAATTTCTCCGCCAGAGAGACCTGTGGTGTGCACAAATCTTTGACGGTCTCGGGACAAGTTGGGATGGCCGCTAAAGAGGCATGTGGCATCCTTGGCTTTATTAACACAGGTTTCGGGCCAGAAATTGGTCTTTTGGCGAAAGCGCTATTTTTTCGACATTTTTCGCCCAAAATACCGTTACAAATGTCGCTATTTTTTTTAAAGGGCATAAAATTGGCCCGACGGTAAAAATCGGCATTGCACGAGGAGTCGCGGTGGAAACCGCAGTCCTATCGAACTTCAGTCCGAGGCCGATTACCGCTAGAAAGACAGGCCCCGGGAAGGGGGAAAACACACAAAAAAAATTGCAAAAAACAAAAAATAAAAATTCACAAAACATTTACAAGACACTGAACTAAGTAATCGCTGCAAAATAATTCAAAAATTTAAACTTTAACTGACCTTTTTTGCAGGTCTTCATACTTACCGCTGCAATGCAGGCTTTTCGCGGACGTTCAGGAAACTGGACGTGGAGTCGGTGTAATCCTATGGATTGAAAGGCTGCATTAGAGGAAACAATGGGCGGCAGCCTGGCCTGGCCCGGAAATCAGCTTGGTCCCGGCCTGCGAGACCATCAGCAGGCCAGGGGCCATCAGAGGGAGCAGCGTGTAGTGGCGACATACCACTGCAAGAGGGCGACGGCTGCAAAGTCCGGTCGCTGATTGCAGCGCAGGCAGGCACAGCAGGAGGGGCGAAGGAGCGGCAAGAGTTTGTAGAAGGAAGTGACCGGGGCCCAGGAGAGGCATTAGTCTGGGGCCCAGAAGAGGCGAGGGCCCGAGGGGCAGTACGGGCCCAGCCCACATTGCAATATGTGTGCAGCAGAGCTGGTCTCCAGTCGTCTTGGGCAACCCTTGCCACTGGACCAAGACCTAGCTCTGTCAAGCCCGTGTGGTGGCTGGTGTGCAATGACCACCCCACGTTAAAAAAAATTCACCCACAGACACCTTCCACCCTCTAAGATGTAGTTCGGGATCTAGAATATTAGGTCCTTCATTGAAACACCTGTGAACTCATCCCTTTTTGGCTTGGAAGCAAGTCATCCTCGCTTCGAGGGACTGCCTATGATGATGATGGCTATTTGTGTCAATTCTGATAATGAAAATGTGATGAACACATCTATTTTCCATGTTTTGAAGAAAAATTATTTTGCTTTTTACCCATGTTTCTTTAAAAAAAAATTAAATTGTACATTTTATCATCAATAGTTGTATTTTTCGGAGAAAATATTGTGGTTTGCAGCGGACAAACGGAAGAGCCCCTTTGGAAATTCACCCACCTGGTATTTTCTTTGTCCACATCTGATATAATAGGAAATGCTACCACCGGTGCACAGATGAACTATACAGCATTTGAGAAATTAGCAAATAAAAAGTACATTTTTATGGGTCGCACAGAACGCGGGCGTGTCGAATTTAAAGCGATATCGCGTTTTTTGGTGTTGCATGACGGTGGTCCGCTTTTCGGCGGTATTTCAAAACCGTCAGCGCACAACTTTGGCCAACTTAGGTGAACTCCTTTTACCGTCAAAACAGGCGAAATATTGCCAAAAAAACGGGTACAAGGCTGGCCAATTTCACATAGAGTACAAAACGCAAGGAAGTTATGCCAAACCTTCATAAATCACTGGTAAGGCCTCAGCTGGAGTATTGTGTCCAATTCTGGGCACCACACTTTAGGAAGGATGTCAAGGCCTTGGAGACGGTGCAGAGGAGCTTTACTGGAATGGTTGCAGGGAGGAGGGTCTTCAGTTACATGGATAGACTGGAGAAGCTGGGGTTGTTCTCCTTGGTGCAGAGAAGGTTAAGGGGAGATTTGATAGCGGTGTTCAAAATCTAAAAGGGTTTTGATAGAGTAAATACGAACCAGAGGCCATATGCAGAAAATAAATTTATACTGTGATAATGATGGAACGCACTGCCTGAAAGACCAGTGGAAGCAGATTTAACAGTAACTTTCAAAAGAGAATTGGATATATACTTGTAAAGAAAAGATTTTCAGGGCTATGGGGAAAAAGCAGGGTATTGTAACTTATTGAATAATTCATTCAGAAAGCTGGCTCAGGCCTGGTGAGCCAAATGGCCTGCTTCTGTGCTGTATCACTCTATGATTCTATGTTTTGTCTTTTTTGTTCCTTTCATAAGAACATAAGAAATAGGAGCAGGAGTAGGCCATACGGCCCTCGAGCCTGCTCCGCCATTTAATACGATCATGGCTGATCCGATCATGGACTCAGGTCCACTTCCCCGCCCGCTCCCCATAACTCCTTAATCCTGATCGGTTAAGAAGCTGTCTAACTCTGTCTTAAATTTATACAATGTCCCAGCTTCCACAGCTCTCTGAGGCAGCGAATTCCACAGATTTACAACCCTCTGAGAAAATAAATTTCTCCTTATCTCTGTTTTAAATGGGCGGCCCCTTATTCTAAGATTATGCCCTCTAGTTCTAGTCTCCCCTTTCAGTGGAAATATCCTCTCTGCATCCACCTTGTCAAGCCCCCTCATAATCTTGTATGTTTTGATAAGATCGCTTCTCATTCTTCAGAATTCCATGCGTCCATTGGTACCTGCTCTTCATTTATCTCTTGGCCAATATCTCGTCCATTTTCTGCTTGGTTTTGAGTATCCGCCATAGCTTAGTGGGAAGCTCACTCACCTCTGAGTCAGAAGGTTGTGGGTTCAAGTCCCACTCAAGAGATCTGAGCTCAAAAATCTAGGCTGACACTGCGATGCAGTGCTGAGGGAGTGCTGCACTGTCAGAGGTGCTGTCATTTAGATGAGAATTTAAACCGAGGCCCCGTCTGCCCTCTCAGGTGGATGTAAAAGACCCCGTGGCACTATTTCGAAGAAGAGCAGGGGAGTTATCCCCTGGTGTCCTGGGCCAATATTTATCCCTCAATCAACTTCACAAAAACAGATTATCTGGTCATTATCACATTGCTGTTTGTGGGAGCTTGCTGTGTGCAAGTTGGCTGCAACCTTTCCTACATTACAACAACGACTACACTCCAAAGTACTTTAATTCTAATTACTTCATTGTCTGTAAAGCGCTTTGGGAATGTCCTGCGGATGTGAAAGGTGCTATGTTATAAAAGTTCCAACTGTCGCAGGGCGGAGAGCATCAGTTCGGGCTGTCACGGGACGGGAGAGTGGAGAGCACCAGTTCCCACTGTCACAGGACAGAGAGTGGAGAGCACCAGTTCCAACTGTCACAGGACGGGAGAGTGGAGAGCACCAGTTCCAACTGTCACAGGACGGGAGAGTGGAGAGCACCAGTTCCAACTGTCACAGGACGGGAGAGTGGAGAGCACCAGTTCCCACTGTCACAGGACAGAGAGTGGAGAGCACCAGTTCAAACTGTCACTGGACAGAGAGTGGAGAGCACCAGTTCCCACTGTCACAGGACAGAGAGTGGAGAGCACCAGTTCAAACTGTCACTGGACAGAGAGTGGAGAGCACCAGTTCCCACTGTCACAGGACGGGAGAGTGGAGAGCACCAGTTCCCACTGTCACAGGACGGGAGAGTGGAGAGCACCAGTTCCCACTGTCACAGGACGGGAGAGTGGAGAGCACCAGTTCCCACTGTCACAGGACGGGAGAGTGGAGAGCACCAGTTCAAACTGTCACTGGACAGAGAGTGGAGAGCACCAGTTCCCTCTGTCACAGGACAGAGAGTGGAGAGCACCAGTTCAAACTGTCACTGGACAGAGAGTGGAGAGCACCAGTTCCCTCTGTCACAGGACGGGAGAGTGGAGAGCACCAGTTCCCACTGTCACAGGACGGGAGAGTGGAGAGCACCAGTTCCCACTGTCACAGGACGGGAGAGTGGAGAGCACCAGTTCCCTCTGTCACAAGACAGAGAGTGGAGAGCACCAGTTCCCACTGTCACAGGACAGAGAGTGGAGAGCACCAGTTCAAACTGTCACAGGAGCATCCAGTCGTGTCCCGGTAACTGCCCCCAAAAGAAGTGGAGTGTGGGAAATTACACTCCGCTTCCATTGAGGGGGGGTACGGCCAATTCTGCGGCGGGAGCAGGACTTCCACGCTGGGGGCTAAAATTCCCGGCCCCAGAAGGTTACCGCCCCCAAGATGGGAGCCTGTGCGGGGAGGCAGAGGGAAGATGAGGGGAGATGGAGGTGGGGGATGGAGGGGAGAGTGCTGGAGGTGTGGGGGGAGCGGAGAAACCCAAGGCGGGGACAGGAGGGGTCACATTGCAGTGGAGGTCTGGGGGAGGGCGAAGTGTGTTGGAAGGGCGGGCCTGGGGGCTCTGTGCCTCGGTGCAGGGAGTGTTCGGAGTGGGGTGGACGGGTTGACTGCACAGATGGCGGTTGGTGGGTGTGGTGTGGTTGGCGTCGCGGGGGGGTGGGGGGTAGCTCCGGGGTGGCCGGGGCTGGGGGCTCGACTTCCGGTGGTGTTCGGCATTTGGGAAGGATTCTGATGGGACGGGGCGGGTTGGGTGCGGGGGGAGTGTTGAGTGTTCCCGGTGTTGGGTGGGTCCGGAGCCGGTGGGGGGGTGCACGGTCTTGGGATGGGGGCGGGTGGGCTGTTTGGAGCTGGGATTGAGAGAGACTTCTTCACTCGGGGAGTTGTTGGCCTGTGGGGTTCCCTGCCGCGGAGAGTTGTTGATGCCAGTTCATTGGATGTGCTCGGGAGGGAGTTGGATGTGGTCCTTGCGGCCGGTGGGGGGGGGTCGGGGGGTGTGTGGAGGGGGCGTGGGGGTGAGTGGGGTTGCTGGGGTGGGTGATCAGCCATGCTCTTATTGAATGGTGGTGCTGACTCGAAGGGCCGAATAGCTACTCCTGCTCCTATTTTCCATGTTTCTATGTTTCTATAGAAATGCAAGTGTTTTTCTAGTTCTTTCAGTTTCTGATCCATTTTGTTCCTTTTATTACTTTTTTGATCCTGGCTCTTTACTCTTCGGTTAACGCAGCTCATTCTTCTCACAGCACCCCCGCCCCAGCACCCCCCAACCCCTCCCCCCCCCGACCCCCGACCCCCGACAAACCCGGTGTCCCAGCCACACTACCTATTCTTAAATCCTTCGCAACATTTCCCGGTCGAGGCAACAAGAGGGAATGAAAGTGTATCCACACAATTAGAATTACAGAATGGGCATAATTTGATATCTCCAACCCAGCACCTTGTTTCTAAAATTACATATAAATTTGAAAAGTACAGTCGATGTGGGAACCCTGCCGTTTCTTGACATCAAATAATCGTAGAAGAGGCTCAATCATACTTTTGGCCTCAGGATAGACTGACAAGCAGCCACACCGAACAAATTAGTGGTGTTCTCGTTCGATGTAAAGAGTTTCTGATCACAGGCCGCGCTGAAAGTCGTGCTAACCTGGAAGAAATGAAATAAACCAATTTGGGCTTTGATTAAGCCCTATTTTATTTGTGTTTGTCTGTTTTTTGCGGACAGCCCGCAGAATTCTAATTTGGCGGCTCCGTCTCCAGCTTTATTGTGCTTTCTCCTGTTTATTTATTTCTGTTTCTGATTTGCAGCCTGGGCTGATCCTGATATTTAATTCAAGCGGAGCTTCTCGTGCTCGAGGTCTCGTGAAGGATGGGTGTTCTCCTGGGTGAGCGCTTGTCACGTTAAAGGTAAGATCAAGCTGCTGGAGAAAAATAATGTAAAAAAAAAAAAAATGCCTCTACACAATGCGAGGTTGTGCAACAGGCCGTCTCAACCCCGGCATTAATCAGAGAGGAGCTGTGGCTCGGGCTGACAGACTCAATTTGTCTGAGCACAGACCTTGCACCGACCACTTGTCACATGCCATATCTTCCCATCATCCCTCAGCGCTCCGCAGGCAGGCGCTCGCGCTGCCACCTCGGGGGATGATTCCACAAGCTCCCCGCAGAGAGCAGGGCTTTGCGAAAAAAAGAGAGCGCATCAGTGAGTCAAGCGCCCAACCTCAGCCAGGCGAGCAATTTCCCCCCCCCCCCCCCCCGCCGTGCCACCCGCCCCCCTCCCCATTGCCAAGGAGCTGTCAAGCTGCGAGAACATTACTTTTGAGAGATTGAGTAGACTAGGCCGGTATTCTCTAGAGTTTAGAAGAATGAAAGGCGATCTCATTGAAACGTACAGAATTCTTACAGTGCTTTGACAGGGTAGATGCAGGGAGGGTGTTTCCCCCTCGGCTGGAGTGTCGAGAACCAGGGGCGGGGGGGGTTGCAATCTCAGGATATGGGGTCGGCCATTTAGGATAAGAAGAAACCTCCTCACTCAGAGGGTGGTGAATCTTCAAGACAGAGATCGATAAATTTTTGTATAATAAGGTTATCGAGAGATATGGGAATCGTGCAGGAAAGTGGAGTTGAGGTCGATGATCAGCCATGGTCTTATTGAACATAATAACAACATAAGAAATAGGAGCAGGAGTAGGCCATACAGCCCCTCGAGCCTGCTCCGCCATTTAATACGATCATGGCTGATCCAATCATGGACTCAGGCCCACTTCCCTGCCCGCTCCCCATAACTCCTTATTCCCTTATCAGTTAAGAAACTGTCTCTCTCTGTCTTAAATTTATTCAATGTCCCGGCTTCCACAGCTCTCTGAGGCAGTGAATTCCACAGATTTACAACCCTCTGAGAGAAGAAATTTCTCCTCATCTCAGTTTCAAATGGTTGGCCCCTTATTCTAAGATTATGCCCTCTAGTTCTAGTCTCCCCTATCAGTGGAAACATCCTCTCTGCATCCACTGTGTCAAGCTCCCTCATAATCTTATACGTTTCGGTAATGGCGGATAATGGTGGAGCAGGCTCGAGGGGCCGAATGGCCTCCTCCTGCTCCTAATTCTTATGTTCTTATATTATGTTTCTGTTTGCCGAAGAGCTGTCATGCAGCGAGAATGTTACACGGAGCAGGGGCAGAAGCTGTTCTGCTGTCCTTGCCAATAAGGATGAAAGCTGCAATTCTTCCCCCAGTGATTTGCCAGGGGCCAGCAAACACATCAATCATTTTCTTTTTTGGTGGAATAACAATTTATTATGCGTGCCAGAGATCTTAAATTCAATCTGTGCGGTGTTCTGACTGTCTCGTTCGATGCGAGAAACTGTCATCATTCTTCATCGCCGGAATCAGTCGGCTTTTGTCGAAGATGTTATTAATGCGCAAATTTATTGTTTCAGTAATTAACACGGACAAGTCACAAGTCACATACGCGAGGTCTGCAGATGATAAATAGCTCACTATTATTACAAATTGCCACCCAATTTTGATTTCCCCAATGGTAACAACTCTGTTTCAGTCCGGCATTTGTCTGGATAATCGTCGGCAACGCGCATGCACGATTTCCTGATTTTTAAACTTTTTTTTTACCTTTGCCTAGCAAGACTTCACTGCAGAATTTTGTTTACCCATTCCAATACTGCAATTTCTGATATTATTTACAGCACCTTGCATTCTAGCATTAAAGAAAGAAAGACTTGCATTTATGACCTCAGGATGTCCCAAAGCACTTTACAGCCAATGAAGTACTTTTGAAGTGTAGTCACTGTTGTAATGTAAATCCCCTGGGAGGACAGGTGCACCAACATCAGCGTCATCATTCAGGCTAACATCCCCAGCATTGAAGCACGGACCACACTCGATCAGCTCCATTGGGCGGGCCACATCGTCCGCATGCCAGACACGAGACTCCCAAAGCAAGTGCTCTACTCGGAGCTCCTTCACTGCAAATGAGCCAAAGGTGGGCAGAGGAAACGTTACAAGGACACCCTCAAAGCCTCCCTGATAAAGTGCGACATCCCCACTGACACCTGGGAGGCCCTGGCCAAAGATCGCCCTAAGTGGAGGAATTGCATCCGAGAGGGCGCTGAGCACCTCGAGTCTCAACGTCGAGAGCATGCGGAAACCAAGAGCAGGCAGTGGAAAGAGCGTGCGGCAAACCAGTCCCACCCTCCCCTTCCGTCAACGACTATCTGTCCCACCTGTGACAGAGTCTGTAGCTCTCGTATTGGATTGTTCAGCCACCAACGAACTCACTTCAGGAGTGGAAGCAAGTCTTCCTCGATTCCGACGGACTGCATATGATGATGATGATGTAGGAAACGCGGCAGCCAATGTATGCACAGCAAGCTCCCACAAAGAGCAACATGATAAATAACCAGACAATATTTTTTAGCGATATTGGTCAAGGGATGAACATCGTCCAGGACATCATGGAGAACTCCCCTGCCCTTCTTCGAATAGTGCCGTGGGATCTTTTTCGCCCACTTGAGACAGCAGATGAGGCCACCGTTTAATATCTGTCCGAAAGACAGCACCTCCCGACAGCGCTGCACTGGAGTGTCAGCCTAGATTTTGGTCTCAAAACTCTGGAGTGGGACTTGATCCCACAACCTTTTGACCTTCTAACGCAGAGATGAGGGCGCAACCCACAGCTGACACCTTCGGACTGCAGAAGATTCACGCATTGGAGTTTATTTTATTCATCCTTGGAATGTGACTGCTGCTGGCAATGCTGGCATTTATTGCCCATCCCTAATGGCCCTCGAGAAGGTGGTGGTGAGCCGTCTTCTTGAACTGCCGCAGTCTGTGTGGTGAAAGTGCCCCCACAGTATCTTCCTGGGAATGCCAGGATTTTGTCCCAGTGCCAATGAAAGATCGGCAATACATTGCTTTGAACGATAGGGGAGTCAAGGGTTATGGGTAGCGGGCAGCGAAGCGGAGTTGAGGCCAAGATCAGATCAGCCATGATCTTATTGAATGGCCTACTCCTGCTCCTATTTCTTATGTTCTTATGTATGTGTCTAAGTCAGGATGGGGTGTGTGGTTTGGAGGGGAAGTTAGAAGTGATAGTGCGCCCATTCACTTGCTGCCCTTGCCTTGCTAGGTGATGGAGGCCGCGGGTTTGGAAGGTTTTGTTGGAGAAGCCTTGGCGAGTTGCTGCAGTGCATCCTACAGACACTGCAGCCACGGTGCCTTGGTAGTGGAGGGAGTTTCACAACTGAAACTCGATGAAAATTACTATGCGTAATTATTCATTCATGCAAATAGATTATAATACAGCAGCGAGTTCTGATCATCTACTGGAGGTATTAAGGGCTGGTCCATTCCTTTCACAGCGATAATATAGAAGGAACATGAAATCTGCTTGTAATTAAATGTCATAACAGAAAGAGGACTGGAGATATGAAATAGAGTTTTGTTACTTTCTGCCAGATATTAACAAAGAGATATCAAAGATAATGCATCATCTCTGAAATATTTTTACAAATATTAATGTTTTCTTTGGAACTGAAAATAAAATATAAAATCCTTCCATTTTTTTTTTGGATATTAGACTGCAGAAGTTCCTGAAATCACTTGTAATACGACCTCCCAAATTTGGTCCTAGTGGTCAGCTTAATTGAGTAAATCCGCACAAAACAAGGGCACCCTTTCCTGAATCTCCCTGAGTAACATTAGTGCTCATTCTCCTTTGCAACAACAGGTTGCAGATAGAAAAGTGCCTTTAACAGGAGCGATTATCAAACCTGACACCGAGCCACATAAGGAGTTATTGCGACAAGATGACCAAAAGCTTTAAGGAGCATCTTAAAGGGAGGAGAGCGAGGTAGAGAGGCGGAGAGGTTTGGGAGAGAATTCTGGAGCTTGGGGGCCAGGCAGCTGAAGGCACGGCCGCCGATGGTTGACCGATTAAAATCAGGGACGCACAGGAGGCCAGAATTGGAGGAGCGCAGAGATCCTGTGGCGGGGGGGGGGGGGGTGGGGGCTGGAGGAGGTTAAAGAGATAAGGAGGGGTGTAGGGACTGGAGGAGGTTACAGAGATAGGGAGGGGTGTAGAGGCTGGAGGAGGTTACAGAGATAGGGAGGGGTGTAGGGCTGGAGGAGCTTACAGAGATAGGGAGGGGTCTCGGGTCTGGAGGAGGTTACAGAGATAGTGAGGGGTGTAGGGCTGGAGGAGGTTACAGACATAAGGAGGGGTATAGGGCTGGAGGAGGTTACAGAGATAGGGAGGAGTCTGGGCTGGAAGAGATTACAGAGATAGGGAGGTGTGTAAGGCTGGAGGAGGTTGCAGAGATAGGGAGGGCTGTAGGGCTGAAGGAGGTTACAGAGGTAATGAGGGTTGCAGGGCTGGAAGAGGTTACAGAAATAGGGAGGGGTGTAGGGTTGGAGGATGATAAAGAGGTAGTGAGGCGTGTAGGGCTGGAGGAGGTTACAGAGATAGGGAGGTGTGTAGGGGCTGGAGGAGGTTACAGAGATAGGGAGGCGTGTAGGGCTGGAGGAGGTTACAGAGATAGGGATGGGTGTAGGGCTGGTGGAGGTTACAGAGATAGGGAGGGTTGAGGGCTGGAGGAGGTTATGGAGATAGGGAGGGGTGTAGGGCTGGAGGAGGTTACAGAGATAGGGAGGGATGTGGGTGCTGGAGGAGGTTACAGAGATAGGAAGGGGTGCAGGGCTGGAGGAGGTTACAGAGATAGGGAGGGGTGCAGGGCTGGAGGAGGTTACAGAGATAGGGAGGGGTGTAGGGCTGGAGGAGGTTACAGAGATAGGGAGGCATGTAGGGCTGGAGGAGGTTACAGAGATAGGGATGGGTGTAGGGCTGGAGGAGGTTACAGAGATAGGGAGGGTTGAGGGCTGGAGGAGGTTACAGAGATAGGGAGGGGTGTAGGGCTGGAGGAGGTTACAGAGATAGGGAAGGATGTGGGTGCTGGAGGGGGTTACAGAGATAGGAAGGGGTGCAGGGCTGGAGGAGGTTACAGAGATAGGGAGGGGTGCAGGGCAGGAGGAGGTTACAGAGATAGGGAGGGTGTAGGGGCAGGAGGAGGTTACAGAGATAGGGAGGGTGTAGGGGCTGGAGGAGATTACAGAGATAGGGAGTGTGTAGGGGCAGGAGGAGGTTACAGAGATAGGGAGGGTGTAGGGGCTGGATGAGGTTACACAGATAGGGAGGGTGTAGGGGCTGGATGAGGTTACACAGATAGGGAGGGGTGAAAGGCTGGAGGAGATTACAGAGATAGGGAGGAGTGAAGGCTGGAGGAGATTATAGAGATAGGGAGGGGTGAAGGGCTGGAGGAGATTACAGAGATAGGGAGGGTTGTAGTGCTGGAGGAGATTACAGAGATAGGGAGGGGTGAAGAGCTGGAGGAGATTACAGAGATAGGGAGGGGTGAAGGGCTGGAGGAGATTACAGAGATAGGGAGGGGTGAAGAGCTGGAGGAGATTACAGAGATAGGGAGAGGTGTAGGGGCTGGAGGAGATTACAGTGATAGGGAGGGGTGAAGGGTTGGAGGAGATTACAGAGATAGGGAAGGGTGTAGGGCAGGAGGAGGTCACAGAGATAGGGAGGGATTGAGGCTGCAAACAACTCATCAGTACACATAAGCTACTCTCTTCTCACATCTAACTTATATTTCTTCCTCTGTTTCCTTCTTCCAGTCTGTGCCCCCTCATTATTTATTTAGCAACCAACAGAAAGGACCTTAGTACGATTTATTTCATGTGTTGAGATGTATCAGAGGGGCCAACCATATCCGTGGGACACTCTCCCAGCACGAGACATCACTGCAGGAGAGGAGAGGAGAAAGACTTTAAAAAGAAAGAAAGACTTGCATTTATATAGCACCTTTTACTACCACTGGACATCTCAAAGCACTTTACAGCCAATTAATGTACCTCTGAGGGCCGAAATTGGAGAAACACATGGTCCGCTCGTTTTTGGGCTGTCCCCGGGCGGTATGCCGTTTTTTACCGCCCGGTACCGCTGGGGCTGTGTGGGCGGGAATTTTATCCCACTTTTCATTGCATTGTTGGGCAGTAAGCGGGCAGTAGTGGGTGGTATCGTGATAAATTTTGGGTCCTTGGAGTGTAGTCACTGCTGTAATGTGGCAACACTGTTATGTATGTAAACCTGTCATTACCATGTCCAACCACCAGAGGGAGTATCCCCTGGAGTCCCAAGGGATCTCACAATCCCTTGGGAGCACCTGTATATAAGGAGGCCTCACAGGCTGGAGAGGCTCTCTGAGATCTGTAATACAGGACTACGGTCACACCTACTTGAGCTTGCATTATATAGTCTGACTCTTTATCCAAGACATAACAAACACGGCAGCCAATTTGCGCACAAGCAAGCTCTCACAAAGAGCAATGTGCTAATGACCAAATAATCTGGGGTTTTTTTGTTATGTTGATTGAGGGATAAATATTGGCCCTCGGACACCCGTGGATAACTCCCCTGCTCTTCTTCTTAATAGTGCCACGGGATCTTTTATGTCCACTTGAGAGAGCAGACGGGGCCTTGGTTTAACGTCTCATGCAAAAGCTGGCATCTATCCGACAGTGCAGCAGTCCCTCAGCACTGCACTGAACTGTTAGCCTAAATTGGTCTTGTGCTCACTTGAACCCACGACCTTCTGACTCAGAGGTGAGAGTGCTACCCACTGAGCCACACACATAACACATGTGGGAAAGAGGGATGATAATTGTTTGCAAATCAAGCGTGAAGGAAGGGAGGGTTGGAATAATCATTAAATCCCATTTTTGCCCTTCAGTGAGCTTGTTGGGTAAATTTGGACGGTGCGCTGATCTTTATTGCACCGGCACTGCCTTTGACATGACGAATAAATAAATAAAAATCCTTTAAAGGTTTTTTTTTTGTGCTTTGCAATCTTTCTGTCATTCCAGTTTTATTGATTTAATTACATGTCTGAGTGATCGCTGATTAAAATCCCTTTGTCAATGTTATCGGGCTCCATTACAATTAGCTCGCATATTTAATTAAAAAAAGATAATTTAATATAATGTCTCCGCCAGGATCATTGTCCCCGTTGAATGCAGGATCTGATCACCAGGTCATCTATAAGCTGTACGCTTGTCTCAAGTTGAACTTGTACAGATTTAAAGTCTCATATTCAAATGGCAAAAAGATTAGAGAATTATTGAGAGGAGCTTTAACTTGGCACGGGGAAGGAAGACAGAAATGTCAGCAGAATTATGGGATTTATGCAAAAGTCGGAGGAGGAGGAGCAATACTTGTCAATTCTATATTTCATTCGTAATCGCTCCATCTGTGTTTGCCAAAGACAAGCAGCAACCAACTATTTTCTTTTTCTGATTCTTTTTCATGCATTTTTCTCCTCCCTGCTCACCTCACCTCTCCTCACTGAAAGAAAGACTTTGATTTATATAGCCCCTTTCATGACCACCGGACAACAACAACTTGTATTTATATAGCACCTTCAACATACTGAAACGACACAAGGCGCTTCACAGGGGCATTATGGGATTTTAAAAAATTGACACCGAGCCGTATAAGGAGGAATTAGGACAGGTGACCAAAAGCTTGGTCAAAGAGGTTTGTTTTAAGGAGCATCTTGAAGGAGGAAAGAGAGGTAGAGAGGCGGAGAGGTTTAGGGAGGGAGTTGCAGAGCTGAGGGCCAAGGCAACAGAAGGCACGGCCACCAATGGTTGAGCGATAATAATCAGGGATGCTCAGGAGGACGTCTCGAAGCGTTTCATAGCGAATGAATTACTTGGGTATGTAGTCACTGGAATACTGCTCCACGGGCACCAGTAAAGGACAGGATCTTGCAGAGACCAAATCCCCTGGGAGGACAGACGCAGCAACGGGAGTTCGTGGTGAGTCGGAGAGGCTCGGGAGTTCGTGGTGAGTCGGAGAGGCCAGCCGGTGCAGCAGGGATAGAAGGCAAAAAAGAACTGGAAAGAAATCAAAAGATGCGTCACAGCCAAAGGGGTAAGTGATTGGCTGGTGATTGGTGAGTAGTTTTTATTTTTCTTTTCTGTATCAGTAAGTAACCTTTAGCATTGTTGTTGCCAAATTAAGTTTATCTAAGGGTTAAGACATGGCAAGAGAGCTCGGACACGTGTTATGCTCCTCCTGTACTATGTGGGAAGTCAGGGACTGCATTGCGGAATTGGAGCTGAAGGTGGATGAACTCTGGAGCATCCACAATGCTGAGAATGACGTGAATAGCACGTTTAGCGAGTTGGTGTTACCACAGGTTAAAGGTACACAGCCAGATAAGGGATGGGTGACCAACAGGAAGAGCAGTGTAAGGAAGGTAGTGCAGGGGTCCCCTGCGGTCATCCCCCTGCAAAACAGATACACCGCTTTGGGTACTGTTGAGGGGGATGACTCATCAGGGGAGGGCAGCAGCAGCCAAGGTCATGGCACCGTGGGTGGCTCTGCTGCACATGAGGGTAGGAAAAAGAGTGAGAGAGCGATAGTGATAGGGGATTCGATTATAAGAGGAATAGATAGGCGTTTCTGCGGCCGCAACCAAGACTCCAGGATGGTATGTTGTCTCCCTGATGCAAGGGTCAAGGTTGTCTCGGAGCGGGTGCAGGGCATTCTGAAAAGGGAGGGTGAACAGCCAGTTGTCGTGGTACATATACATACCAACGATATGGTAAAAAATGGGATGAGGTCCTGCAAGACAAATTTAGGGAGCTAGGAGCTAAATTAAAAAGTAGGACCTCAAAAGTAGTAATCTCAGGATTGCTACCAGTGCCACGTGATAGTCAGAGTAGGAATCGCAGGATAGCCCAGATGAATACATGGCTTGAGGAGTTGTGCACAAGGGAGGGATTCAAATTCCTGGAACATTGGAACCGGTTCTGGGGGAGGTGGGACCAGTACAAATGGGAAGGTCTGCACCTGGGCAGGACCGGAACCAATGTCCTCAGGGGGAGTGTTTGCTAGTGCTGTTGGGGAGGAGTTAACCTAGCATGGCAGGGGGATGGGCACTTATGCAGGGAGACAGAGGGAAATAAAATGGAGTCAGAAGCAAAAGATAGAAAGGAGAATAGTAAAAGTGGAGGGCAGAGAAACCCAAGGGAAAAAACAAAAAGGGCCACATTACAGCAAAATTCTAAAGGGCAAAGTGTGTTAAAAAGACAAGTCCAAAGGCTCTGTGCCTCAATGCGAGAAATATTTGGAATAAAGTGGAGGAATTAACTGCGCAGACAGCAGTTAACAGATATGATGTAATTGGCATCACAAAGCCATGGCTCCAGGGTGACCAAGGCTGGGAACTCAACATGCAGGGGTATTCAACATTTAGGAAGGATAGACAGAGAGGAAAAGGAGGCTGGGTGGCGTTGCTGATTAAAGAGGAAATTAATGCAATAGTAAGGAAGGACATTAGCTTGGATGATGTGGAATCGGTATGGGTGGAGCTACGGAATACCAAAGGGCAGAAAACGCTAGTGGGAGTTGTGTACAGACCACCAAACAGTAGTAGTGAGGCTGGGGACAGCATCAAACAAGAAATAAGGGATGTGTGCAATAAAGGTACAGCAGTTATCATGGGCGACTTTAATCCACATATTGAATGGGCTAACCAAACTGGTAGCAATACGGTGGATTTCCTGGAGTGTATTCGGGATAGTTTTCTAGAACAATATGTCGAGGAACCAACTGGATAGCTGGCCATCCTAGACTGGGTGATGTGTAATGAGAAGGGACTAATTAGCAATCTTGTAATGCTAGGCCCTTTGGGGAAGAGTGACCATAATATGGTAGAATTCTTTATTAAGATGGAGAGTGACACAGTTAATTCGGAAACTAGGGTCCTGAACTTAAGGAAAGCTAACTTCGACGATATGAGGTGTGAATTGGCGAGAATAGACTGGCAAAGGATACTTAAAGGGTTGACGGTGGATAGGCAATGGCAAACATTTAAAGATCACATGGATGAAATTCAGCAATTGTACATCCCTGACTGGAATAAAAATAAAACGGGGAAGGTGGCTCAACCGTGGCTAACAAGGGAAATTAAGGACAGTGTTAAAACCAAGGAAGAGGCATACAAATTGGCTAGAAAAAGCAACAAACCTGAGGACTGGGAGAAATTTAGAATTCAGCAGAGGAGGACAAGGTGTTTAATTAAGAGGGGGAAAATAGAGTACGAGAAGAAGCTTGCAGGGAACATAAAAACTGACTGCAAAAGCTTCGATAAATATGTGAAGAGAAAAAGATTAGTGAAGACAAACGTAGGTCCCTTGCAGTCGGATTCAGGTGAATTTATAATGGGGAACAAAGAAATGGCAGACCAATTGAACAAATATTTCAGTTCTGTCTTCACGAAGGAAGACACAAGTAACCTTCCGAATATACTAGGGAACAGTGGGTCTAGTGAGAAGGAGGAACTGAAGGATATCCTTATTAGGCATGAAATTGTGTTAGGGAAACTGATGGGATTGAAGGCCGATAAATCCCCGGGGCCAGATAGTCTCTATTCCAGAGTACTTAAGGAAGTGGCCCTAGAAATAGTGGATGCATTGGTGATCATTTTCCAACAGTCTATTGACTCTGGATCAGTTCCTATGGACTGGCGGGTAGCTAATGTAACACCACTTTTAAAAAAAGGAGGGAGAGAGAAAACGGGTAATTATAGAACGGTTAGCCGAACATCGGTAGTGGGGAAAATGTTGGAATCAATCATTAAGGATGAAATAGCAGCGCATTTGGAAAGCAGTGACAGGATCGGTCCAAGTTAGCATGGATTTATGAAAGGGAAATCATGCTTGACGAATCTTCTGGAATTTTTTGAAGATGTAACCAGCAAAGTGGACAAGGGAGAACTAGTGGAGGTGGTGTATTTGGACTTTCAAAAGGCGTTTGACAAGGTCTCGCACAATGGATGCAAAATCAAAGCACATGGTATTTGGGGTAATGTACTGCTGTGGATAGAGAACTGGTTGGCAGACAGGAAGCAGAGAGTCGGGATAAATGGGTGCTTTTCAGAATGGCAGGCAGTGACGAGTGGAGTGCCGCAGGGCTCAGTGCTGGGACCCCAGCTCTTGACAATACACATTAGCGATTTAGATGAAGGAATTGAGTGTAATATCTCCAAGTTTGCAGATGACACTAAACTGGGTGGCGGTGTGAGCTGTGAGGAGGATGCTAAGAGGCTACAGGATGACTTGGACAGGTTAGGTGAGTGGGCAAATACAAGGCAGATGCAGTATAATGTGGATAAATGTAAGGTTATCCATTTTGGGGGCAAAAACACAAGGGCAGAATATTATCAGAATGGCGGCCGATTAGGAAAAGGGGAGGTGCAACGAGACCTGGGTGCCATGGGTCATCAGTCATTGAAAGTCGGCATGCAGGTACAGCAGGCAGTGAAGAAGGCAAATGGTATGTTGGCTTTCATAGCTAGGGGATTTGAGTATAGGAGCAGAGAGGTCTTACTACAGTTGTACAGGGCCTTGGTGAGGCCTCACCTGGAATATTGTGTTCAGTTTTGGTCTCCTAATCTGAGGAAGGATGTTTTTGCGATTGAGGGAGTGCATCGAAGGTTCACCAGACTGATTCCAGGGATGGCTGGACTGATGTATGAGGAGATACTGAATCAACTGGGCCTTTATTCACTCGAGTTTAGAAGGATGAGAGGAGGACCTTGTAGAAATGTATAAGATTCTGACGGGACTGGACAGGTTAGATGCGGGAAGAATGTTCCCGATGTTGGGGAATTCCAGAACCAGGGGACACAGTCTTAGGATTAAGTGGTAGGCCATGTCGGACTGAGATGAGGTGAAACTTCTTCACTCAGAGAGTTGTAACCTGTGGAATTCTGCAGAGAGTTGTTGATGCCAGTTCATTGGATATATTCAAGAGGGAGTTAGATATGGCCCTTATGGCTAAAGAGATGAAGGGGTATGGAGAGAAAGCAGGAAAGAGGTACTCAGGGAATGATCAGCCTTGATATTATTGTATGGCGGTACAGGCTCGAAGGGCCGACTGGCCTACTCCTGCAGCTATTTTCTATGTTTCTATGTTTCTATGTCCTCGACGAGGCCAACATCCCCAGCATCGAAACACTGACCACACTCGACCAGCTCCGCTGGGTGGACCACATTGTTTGCATGCCTGACACAAGACTCCCAAAGCAAGTGCTCTACTCAGAACATCTAATGGCAAGCGAGCCCCAGGTGGGCAGAGGAAATGTTTCAAGGACGCCCTCAAAGCCTCCTTGATAAAGTGCAACATCCCCGCTGACACCTGGGAGTCCCTGGCCAAAGATGCCCTCAGTGGAGGAAGAGCTTCCAGGAGGGCGCTGAGCACATCGAGTCTCGTCGCCGAGAGCGTGCAGAAAACAAGCGCAGGCAGCGGAAGGGGCATGCGGCAAATCTGTCCCACCCACCCTTTCCTTCAACCACTGTCTGCCCCACCTTTGACAGAAACTGCAATTCCCGTATTAGACTGTTCAGTCACCTAAGGGCTCACTTTTAGAGTGGAAGCAAGTCTTCCTCGATTCCGAGGGACTGCCTGTGATGAGTAAAGGACTGAAAGGTAAATCTTCATGTAGAGGCCGAGTATTAAATGAGTACTTTGCATCTGTCTTCCCAAAGGAAGTGGATGATGTGAAGGTTACACTATAAGAGGAGAGGGAATTAATGAACAGGATAGTAATAGATAGAGAAGAGGTACCAAAAAGATTAGCCTTACTGAAAGTTGATTAGTCACCTGGTCCAGATGGAATGCATCCTAGGTTTCTGAAAGAAGCAAAGGTAAAAAGTAGCAGAGGCATTGGTCAGAATCTTTCAATCCTCATTGGATACAGGAGTAGTGCCGGAGGACTGGAGGATTGATAATGTTATATCACTATTCAAAAAAGAGGAGAGGGATAAACCAGCAAACTGCACGCCAGTTAGCCTGACATTGGTGGTGAGGAAGTTTATGAGGGACAAAATAAACTTTCAGTTGGAAAAGCATGGGTTAATTAAGGAGAGTCAGCATGGATTTGTTAAAGGCAAACCATGCCTGGCGATTTGATTGAATTCTTTGATGAGAAAGCAGAGAAAGTTGATCAAGGTTGTGCAGTAGATATTGTTTCAATGGACTTTCGGAAGATATTCAACAAAGTGCCACACAAGAGGCTTATTAAGAAGATTGAAGCCCCTGGAATTAAGGGAACATGGCAATATGGATACAAAATGGATTCATTGACAGGAAGCAAAGGGTGGTGCTGGCTGGATGCTTTTCAGACTGGGAGTTAGTTTGCAATAGTGTTCGCCAAGGGTCAGTTTTGGGTTCATTACTCTTTGAAATTTTCATAAACGAACGACAACAATTGTACATCCCTGTCAGGCGTAAAAATAAAAAAGGGAAGGTGGCTCAACCGTGGCTATCAAGGGAAATCAGGAATAGTATTAAAGCCAAGGAAGTGGCATACAAATTGGCCAGAAACAGCAGCGAACCCAGGGACTGGGAGAAAGTTAGAACTCAGCAGAGGAGGACAAAGGGTTTGATTAGGGCAGGGAAAATGGAGTACGAGAAGAAGCTTGCAGGGAACATTAAGACGGATTGCAAAAGTTTCTATAGATATGTAAAGAGAAAAAGGTTAGTAAAGACAAACGTGGGCCCCCTGCAGTCAGAATCAGGGGACGTCGTAACGGGGAACAAAGAAATGGCGGACCAATTGAACAAGTACTTTGGTTCGGTATTCACTAAGGAGGACACAAACAATCTTCCGGGTATAAAAGGGGTCAGAGGGTCTAGTAAGGAGGAGGAACTGAGGGAAATCCTTATTAGTCGGGAAATTGTGTTGGGGAAATTGATGGGATTGAAGGCCGATAAATCCCCAGGGCCTGATGGACTGCATCCCAGAGTACTTAAGGAGGTGGCCTTGGAAAAAGCGGATGCATTGAAAGTCAGTTTCCAACATTCCATAGACTCTGGATCAGTTCCTATGGAGCGGAGGGTAGCCAATGTAACCCCACTTTTTAAAAAAGGAGGGAGAGAGAAAACAGGGAATTATGGACCGGTCAGCCTGACATCGGTAGTGGGTCAAATGATGGAATCAATTATTAAGGATGTCATAGCAGCGCATTTGGAAAGAGGTGACATGATAGGTCCAAGTCAGCATGGATTTGTGAAAGGGAAATCATGTTTGACAAATCTTCTGGAATTTTTTGAGGATGTTTCCAGTAGAGTGGACAAGGGAGAACCAGTTGATGTGGTGTATTTGGACTTTCAGAAGGCTTTCGACAAGGTCCCACACAAGAGATTAATGTGCAAAGTTAAAGCACATGGGATTGGGGGTAGTGTGCTGACATGGATTTAGAACTGGTTGTCAGACAGGAAGCAAAGAGTAGGAGTAAATGGGGACTTTTCAGAATGGCAGGCAGTGACTAGTGGGGTACCGCAAGGTTCTGTGCTGGGGCCCCAGCTGTTTACACTGTACATTAATGATTTAGACAAGGGGATTAAATGTAGTATCTCCAAATTTGCGGATGACACTAAGTTGGGTGGCATTGTGAGCTGCGAGGAGGATGCTATGAGGCTGCAGAGTGACTTGGATAGGTTAGGTGAGTGGGCAAATGCATGGCAGATGAAGTATAATGTGGATAAATGTGAGGTTATCCACTTTGGTGGTAAAAACAGAGAGATAGACTATCGTCTGAATGGTGACAGATTAGGAAAAGGGGAGGTGCAACGAAACCTGGGTGTCATGGTACATCAGTCATTGAAGGTTGGCATGCAGGTACAGTAGGCGGTTAAGAAAGCAAATGGCATGTCGGCCTTCATAGCGAGGGGATTTGAGTACAGGGGCAGGGAGGTGTTATTACAGTTGTATAGGGCCTTGGTGAGGCCACACCTGGAGTATTGTGCATAGTTTTGGTCTCCGAACTTGAGGAAGGACATTCTTGCTATTGAGGGAGTGCAGCGAAGGTTCACCAGACTGATTCCCGGGATGGCGGGACTGACCTATCAAGAAAGACTCGATCAACTGGGCTTGTATTCACTGGAGTTCAGAAGAATGAGAGGGGATCTCATAGAAACGTTTAAAATTCTGACGGGTTTAGACAGGTTAGATACAGGAAGAATGTTCCCAATGTTGGGGAAGTCCAGAACCAGGGGTCACAGTTTCTGGGTAAGGGGTAAGCCATTTAGGACCGAGATGAGGAGAAACTTCTTCACCCAGAGTGTGGTGAACCTGTGGAATTCTCGACGACAGAAAGTTGTTGAGGCCAATTGACTAAATATATTCAAAAAGGACTTAGATGTAGTCCTTACCACTAGGGGGATCAAGGGGTATGGCGAGAAAGCAGGAATGGGGTACTAAAGTTGCATGTTCAGCCATGAACTCATTGAATGGCAGTACAGGCTCGAAGGGCCGAATAAGAACAGAAAAACATCATAATTAGGAACAGGAGTAGGCCATCTAGCCCCTCTAGCCTGCTTCGCCATTCAAAAAGATCATGGCTGATCTGGCCGTGGACTCAGCTCCACTTACCCTCCCGCTCCCCATAACCCTTAATTCCCTTCTTGGTTAAAAATCAACCTATCTGTGATTTGAATACATTCAATGAGCTCACCTCAACTGCTTCCTTGGGCAGAGAATTCCACAGATTCACAACCTTCTGGGAGAAGAAATTCCTTCTCAGCTCGGTTTTAAATTGGCTCCCCCGTATTTTGAGGCTGTGCCCCCTAGTTCTAATCTCCCCGAAACAACCTCTCTGCCTCTATCTTGTCTATCCCTTTCATTATTTTAAATGTTTCGAAAAGATCACCCCTCATCCTTCTGAACTCCAACGAGTAAAGACCCAATCTACTCAATCTACCATCATAAGGTAACCCCCTCATCTCCGGAATCAGCCTAGTGAATCGTCTCTGTACCCCCTTCAAGGCCAGTATATCCTTCCTTAAGTAAGGTGACCAAAACTGCACGCAGTACTCCAGGTGCGGCCTCACCAATACCCTGTACAGTTGCAGCAGGACCTCCCTGCTTTTGTGCTCCATTCCTCTCGCAATGAAGGCCAACATTCCATTCGCCTTCCTGATTACCTGCTGCACCTGCAAACTAACTTTTGGGGATTCATGCACAAGGACCCCCAGGTCCCTCTGCACTGCAGCATGTTGTAATTTCTCCCCATTTAAATAATATTCCCTTTTACTGTTTTTTTTTCCAAGGTGGATGACCTCACATTTTCCGACATTGTATTCCATCTGCCAAACCTTAGCCCATTCGCTTAACCTTTGCAGCCCCTCTGTGTCCTCTACACAACCCGCTTTCCCATTAATCTTTGTGTCATCTGCAAATTTTGTTACACTACACTCTGTCCCCTCTTCCAGGCCATCTATGTATATTGTAAACAGTTGTGGTCCCAGCACCGATCCCTGTGGCACACCACGAACCACCGATTTCCAACCCGAAAAGGACCCATTTATCCCGACTCTCTGCTTTCTGTTAGCCAGCCAATTCTCTATCCATGCTAATACATTTCCTCTGACTCTGCGTACCTCTATCTTCTGCAGTAACTGTTTTTGTGGCACCTTATCGAATGTCTTTTGGAAATCTAAATACACCACATCCATCGGTACACCTTTATCCACCATGCTCGCTATATCCTCAAAGAATTCCAGTAAATTAGTTAAACATGATTTCCCCTTTATGAATCCATGTTGCGTCTGCTTGATTGCACTATTCCTATCTAGATGTCCTGCTATTTCTTCCTTAATGATAGCTTCAAGCATTTTCCCCACTACAGATGTTAAACTAACCGGCCTCTAGTTACCTGCCTTTTGTCTGCCCCCTTTTTTAAACAGAGGCGTTACATTTGCTGCTTTCCAATCCGCTGGTACCTCCCCAGAGTCCTGAGAATTTTGGTAGATCATAACGAATGCATCTGCTATAACTTCCGCCATCTCTTTTAATAACCTGGGATGCATTTCATCAGGACCAGGGAACTTGTCGACCTTGAGTCCCATTAGCCTGTCCAGCACTACCTCCCTAGTGATAGTGATTGTCTCAATGTCCTCCCTTCCCACATTCCCGTGACCAGCAAATTTTTGGCATAGTTTTTGTGTCTTCCACTGTAAAGACCGAAGCAAAATAATTGTTTAATGTCTCAGCCATTTCCACATTTCCCATTATTAAATCCCCCCTCTCATCTTCTAAGGGACCAACATTGACTTTAGTCACTCTCTTCCATTTTATATATTGGTAAAAGCTTTTACTCTCTATTTTTATGTTTTGCGCAAGTTTACTTTCGTAATCTATCTTTCCTTTCTTTATTGCTTTCTTAGTCATTCTTTGCTGTCGCTTAAAATTTTCCCAATCTTCTCGTTTCCCACTGACCTTGGCCACATTATATGCATTGGTTTTTAATTTGATACTCTCCTTTATTTCCTTGGTTATCCACAGCTGGTTATCCCTTCTCTTACCACCCTTCTTTTTCACTGAAATATATTTTTGGTGAGCACTGTGAAAGAGCTCCTTAAAAGTCCTCCACTGTTCCTCAATTGTGCCACCATTTAGTCTGTATTCCCAGTCTACTTTAGCTAACTCTGTCCTTATCCCACTGTAGTCCCCTTTGTTTAAGCATAGTACGCTCATTTCTGACACTACTTCCTCACCCTCAATCTGTGTTACAGATTCAACCATACTGTGATCACTCATTCCGAGAGGATCTTTTACTCGGAGATCGTTTAATTATTCCTGTCTCATTACACAGGACCAGATCTAAGATTGCTTGCTCCCTTGTCGGTTCTGTAACATACTGTTATAAGAAACAATCCCATATGCATTCTATTAATTCCTCCTCCAGGCTACCTCGTGCAATTTGATTTGACCAATCGATATGTAGGTTAAAAACCCCCATGATTACTGCCGTTTCTTTTTCACATGCCCACATTATTCCCTTGATTATTGTCTGCCCAACCGTGAAGTTATTATTTGGGGGCCTATAAACTACTCTCACCATTGACTTTTTCCCCTTACCATCTCTAATCTCCACCCACAATGATTCAACATTTTGTTCATTAGGACCAATATCATCTCTCGCAACTGCCTTGATATCATCCTTTATTAACAGAGCTACCCCACCTCCTTTCCCTTCGTGTCTATACTTCCAAATTGTCAGATACCCCTGTATGTTTAATTCTCAGTCTTGGCCACCCTGCAACCACGTTTCTGCAATGGCCACCAAATCATACCCATTTGCAATGATTTGTATCGTCAACTCATTTACTTTATTTTGAATGCGTTTAGGTAGAGTGTTTTAATACTAGTTTTTAAACTATGATTTTTAGTTTTGACCACTCCTGCAACTTCTTTATATTCATACATATTGTCCCTTGTGGTTTGCACTTACCCCAATGCTACTCTGCTCTGTTGCCTCCTGCCTTTTGCATTCTTTCTTGGGGTCCTGTTCATCTGCGTTCTCACCCACTCTAACTAGCTCAGAGCCCTCTCCTGGGTTCCGAATACTCTTTGCCTTGAGGCACCGAGCTTTCAGGCTTGCCTTTTTATTACACTTCGACCCTTTAGAATTTTGCTGTACAGTGGCCCTTTTTATTTTTTGCCTTGGGTTTCTCTGCCCTCTATTTTAATCATCTCCTTTCTGTCTTTTGCTTCTGTCTCCATTTTGTTTACTTCTGTCTCCCTGCATTGGTTCCCATCCCCCTGCCATATTAGTTTAACTCCTCCCCAACAGCACTCGCAAACACTCCCCCTTGGACATTGGTTCCGGTCCTGCCCAGGTGCAGACCGTCCGGTTTGTACTGGTCCCACCTCCCCTAGAACCGGTTCCAATGCCCCAGGAATTTGAATCCCTCCCTGCTGCACCACTGCTCAAGCCACGTATTCATCTGCGCTAT
Source organism: Pristiophorus japonicus (assembly GCF_044704955.1). Classification (NCBI taxonomy): domain Eukaryota; kingdom Metazoa; phylum Chordata; class Chondrichthyes; family Pristiophoridae; genus Pristiophorus; species Pristiophorus japonicus. The sequence goes on from NC_091989.1 coordinate 184,361,299, forward strand.
CCTGCGATTCCTACTCTGACTAGCACGTGGCACTGGTAGCAATCCCGAGATTACTACTTTTGAGGTCCTACTTTTTAATTTAGCTCCTAGCTCCTTAAATTCGTCTTGTAGGACCTCATCCCTTTTTTTATCGTTGGTACCAATGTGCACCACGACAACTGGCTGTTCACCCTCCCTTTTCAGAATGTCCTGCACCCGCTCCAAGATATCCTTGACTCTTGCACCAGGGAGGCAACATACCATCCTGGAGTCTCATTTGCGGCCGCAGAAACGCCTATCTATTCCCCTTACAATTGAATCCCCTATCACTATCGCTCTCCCACTCTTTTTCCTGCCCTCGTGTCGAACAGAGCCAGCCATGGTGCCATGAACTTGGCTGCTGCTGCCCTCCCCTGATGAGTCATTCCCCCTCAACAGTACCCAAAGCGGTGTATCTGTTTTGCAGGGGGATGACCTCAGGAGACCCCTGCACTACCTTCCTTGCACTGCTCTTCCTGCTGGTCTTCCATTCCCTAGCTGGCTGTGGACCCTTCACCTGCGGTAAGACCAACTCGCTACACGTGCTACTCACGTCATTCTCAGCATCGTGGATGCTCCAGAGTGAATCCACCCTCAGCTCCAATTCCACAACGCGGTCCATCAGGAGCTGGAGGCGGATACACTTCCCGCACACGTAGTCGTCAGGGACACCGGAAGCGTCCCTGAGTTCCCACATGGTACAGGAGGAGCATATCACGTGACCGAGCTCTCCTGTCATGACTTCACCCTTAGATGGTGACAACACTGTTAACAGGTTACTTACTGATATAAAAAATATAAAGAAAAGCGACTTACCAATCGCCAGCCAATCACTTACCCCTTTGGCTGTGACATCACCTTTTGATTTCTTTATACTTTTTTTTGCTTTTTCTCCCGGCTGGAGCTGCACCGGCCACTCACCTCTCCACGCACCACGCTGGCCTCTTGTCGGCCTCCCGACTCTGCTCCCGCCTCTCGCCGACTGCCGCCTCTCCACGCACCACGCTGGCCTACTCCTGCACCTATTTTCTATGTTTCTATGTTTCTAGACTCGGGTGTCGGGAGCAGCATTATAAAGTTTGCCAATGATATAAAACTTGGCAAAGTAGTAGATAGTGATGAAGATATTTTTAGACTTCAGGATGACAGACAGGATGGTGAAATGGGCAGCAGCTCGGCAGACGGAGTTCATTACGGAGAAGTGTGTCGTGATGCACTTTACATAGAAACAGAGAAACATAGAAAATAGGTGCAGGATTAGGCCATTCGGCCCTTCGAGCCTGCACCATCATTCAATTAGATCATGTTTGATCATTCCCTCAGTACCCCTTTCTTGCTTTTTCTCCATACCCCTTGATCCCTTTTTCTGTAAAGGCCACATCTAACTCCCTCTTGAATATATCCAACAAACTGGCATCAACAACTCTCTGCGGTAATGAATTCCACAGGTTAACAACTCTCTGAGTGAAGAAGTTTCTCCTCATCTCGGTCCTAAATGGCTTACCCCTTATCCTTAGACTGTGTCCCCTGGTTCTGGACTTCCCCAACATCGGGAACATTCTTCCTGCATCTAACCTATCCAGTCCTGTCAGAATTATATATGTTTCTATGAGATCTCCTCTCATCCTTCTAAACTCCAGTGAATAAAGGCCCAGCCGATCCAGTCTCTCCTCATATGTCAATCCAGCCATCCCGGGAATCAGTCTGGTGAACCTTCGCTGCACTCCCTCAATAGCAAGAACGTCCTTCCTCAGATTTGGAGATCAAAACTGAACACAATATTCCAGGTGAGGCCTCATCAAGGCCCTGTACAACTGTAGTTAGACCTCCCTGCTCCTATACTCAAAACCCCGAGCTATGAAGGCCAATATACCATTTGCCTTCTTCACCGCCTGTTGTACCTGCATGCCAGCTTTCAATGACTGATGCACCATGACACCCAGGTCTCGTTGCACCTCCCTTTTTGCTAATCTGCCGCCATTCAGATAATATTCTGCCTTCGTGTTTTTACCCCCAAAGTGGATACCCTCACATTTATCCAAATTATACTGCATCTGCCATGCATTTGCCCACTCACCTGACGTGTCCAAGTCACCCTGCATCCTCTTAGCATCTTCCTCACAGCTCACACTGCCACCCAGTTCAGTGTCATTTGCAGACTTGGAGATATTACACTCAATTCCTTCATCTAAATCATTAATGTATATTGTAAATAACTGGAGTCCCAGCACTGAGCCCTGCGGCACCCCACTAAACACTGCATGCCATTCCGAAAAGGACCCGTTTATCCCGAATCTCTGCTTCCTGTCTGCCAACCAGTTCTCTATCCACGTTAGTACATTTCCCCCAATACCATGTGCTTTACTTTTGCACACCAATCTCTTGTGTGGGCCCTTGTCAAAAGCCTTTTGAAAGTCCAAATACACCACATCCACTGGTTCTCCCTTGTCTACTCTATAGTTACATCCTCAAAAATTCCAGGAGAATTGTCAAGCATGATTTTCTGTTCATAAATCCATGTTGACTTGGATCGATCCTGTCACTGCTTTCCAAATGCGCTGTTATTTCATCTTTAATAATTGATTCCAACATTTTCCCCACTACTAATGTCAGGCTCAGCAGTCTATAATTACCCATTTTCTCTCTCCCTCCTTTTTTAAAAAGTGGTGTTACATTAGCTACCCTCCAGTCCATAGGAACTGATCCAGAATTGATAGACTATTGGAAAATGACCACCAATGCATCCACTATTTCTAGGTCCACTTCATTAAGTACTCTGGGTTGCCGGCTATCAGGCCCCGGGGGTTTATCGGCCTTCAATCCCATCAATTTCCCGAACACAATTTCCCGCCTAATAAGAATATCCTTCAGTTCCTCCTTCTTACGAGACCCTCGGTCCCCTAGTAATTCTGGAAGGTTATTTGTGTCTTCCTTTATGAAGACAGAACCAAAGTATTTGTTCAACTGGTCTGCCATTCCTTTGTTCCCTATTATAAATTCACCTGAATCTGACTGCAAGGGACCTATATTTGTCTTCACTCATCGTTTTCTCTTCACATATTTATAGAAGCTTTTGCAGTCAGTTTTTATGTTCCCGGCAAGCTTCCTCTCATACTCTATTTTCCCCCTCCTTATTAAACCCCTTGTCCTCCTCTGCTGAATTCTAAATTTTTCCCAGTCCTCAGGTTTGCTGCTTTTTCTGGCCAATTTCTATGCCTCTTCCTTGCATTTAACACTATCCTTAATTTCCCTTGTTAGGCACAGTTGAGTCACCTTTCCCGTTTTATTTTTACTCCAGACAAGGATGCAGAATTTTTGAAGTTCATGTACACTAATCCTTAAAGATGGCAGGACAAGTTGATAAAGTAGTTTAAAAAGCATATGGGTTACTTGGGGTTATAAATAGAAGTGTAGAATATACTCTGTCCTTCAAAATCCCTCCGCCAATACTTCATTACTCTACAACCTTCTTACTGTCGAGCCGCCAACCCAGGCTTGACACCCTTTTAGACAAGCTTGCAGCTTCCCTCTGTGCCTCTCTTGGCATTCTCCAAAGGACCCACTGTGGCACTTGTTGCTGTCTCCTCACAAGCAGCAACCGCAACTGTCCCATTCAAATCTCTCACCGATCTCACTGCCTAGCTAGCCCTGGGAGGGTTATCCTTGCAGATCTCCTCCCCATCCAATTCATCCTCCAAGCAATGGCCATGTGTATTCTGGCAGTAGATCAGTCATCATGAATGATCTCAAAATCTCCTTGCAGAATGCCTGTTCACTTTCAAACAAGGCCCTTGCCATCCATGACCTAACCGTAGATGACTGCATTGACATCATGGCATTAAAGGAAACTTAGCTGAGGGATAATGACACATTATCTTTAATCGAAGCCTCCCCACCTGGCTTTATCTTCCACCACCACTTGCCCTCTCCTCAAAGAGCCAACCCTTGATCCCACTGTGCTTGCTAGCTGTCGCCCATCTCTAACCTGCCTGTCCTATCCAAAGTTCTTGAACGTGTTATCACCTCCCAAATTTGTGACCATCTTTCCATTAATTCAATGTTTGAATCCCTTCAATCTGGTTTTTGCCCCTGCCACAGTACCGAAACAGCTCTCACCAAAGTCACAAATGACATCCTTTGTGACTGTGACAAAGGTAAACTATCCCTCCTCGTCCTTCTCGACCTGTCTGTAGCCTTTGACACAGTTGACCAATCCATCCTCCTCCAACGCCTCTCCATTAAGAAGTTTCTCCTCATCTCGGTCCTAAATGGCTTATCCCTTATCCTTAGACTGTGTCCCCTGGTTCTGGACTTCCCCAACATCGGGAACATTCTTCCTGCATCTAACCTGTCTAAACCCGTCAGAATTTTAAACGTTTCTATGAGATCCCCTCTCATTCTTCTGAACTCCAGTGAATACAAGTCCAGTTGATCCAGTCTTTCTTGATAGGTCAGTCCCGCCATCCTGGGAATCAGTCTGGTGAACCTTCGCTGCACTCCCTCAATAGCAAGAATGTCCTTCCTCAAGTTAGGAGACCAAAACTGTACACAATACTCCAGGTGTGGCCTCTGTAGTAACAACTGTAGTAACACCTTCCTGCCCCTGTGCTCAAATCCCCTCGTTATGAAGGCCAACGTGCCATTTGCTTTCTTAACCACCTGCTGTACCTGCATGCCAACCTTCAGTGACTGATGTACCATGACATCCAGGTCTCGTTGCACCCCCCCTTTTCTTAGAAACATAGAAACATAGAAAATAGGTGCAGGTGGGTGGGACTGTATTCGCCTGGTTCCATTCTTATCTATCTAATCATAGCCAGAAAATCTCCTGCATTAGCTTCTCTTCCCACTCCCACATCGTTACCTCTGGTGTCCCCCAAGGATCTGTCCATGGGTCCCCTCTTATTTCTCATCTCTATGCTGCCCCTTGGCGATATCATCCAAAAACACGGTGTCAGTTTCCACGGGTACGCAGATGACACCCAGCTCTATCTCTCCACCACTTCTCTCGAGCCCTGCTTCGTATCTAAATTGTCAGATTGCTTGTCTGACATCCAGTACTGGATGTGCAGAAATTTTCTCCAATTAAATATTGGGAAGACCGAAGCCATTATCTTTGATCCCCCCCGACAAACTGCGTTCCCTAACCACTGACTCCATCCCTCTCCCTAGCATCAATCTGAGGGTGAACAAGACTGTTCACAACCTAGATGTCATATTTGACCCTGAAATGAGTTTCTAGCCACATATCCACAGCATAACTAAAGCCGCCTTTTTCCACCTCCGTAACATTGCCTGCCTCCACCCCTGCCTCAGCTCTTCTGCTGCTGAAGCCCTCATCCATGCCTTTGTTACCTTTAGACTTGACTACTCCAACTCGCTCCAGGCTGGCCTCCCACATTTTACATTATGTAAACTTGGTGTCATCCAAAACTCGGTTGCCCGTGTCCTAACTCGCACCAAGTCACGATCACCCATCACCCCTGTGCTCGCTGACCTACATTGGCTCCCAGTTAAAGAACGCCTCGATTTAAAAATTCTCATCCTTGTTTACAAATCACTATAAGGCCTCGCCCCTCCCTATCTCTGTAATATTTTTCAGCCTCACAACCCCTCGCGATGTCTGTGCTCCTCAAATTCTGGCCTCTTGAGCATCCCTCATTAGAACTGCTCAACCATCGGTGGCCGTGCCTTCAGTTGCCTGGACCCCAAGCTCTGGAACTCCCTCCCTAAACCTCTCCATCTCTCTACATCTCTTTCCTCCTTGAAGACGCTCTTTAAACAAGCTTTCGATCATCTGCCTTAATTTCTTCTTTTGTGGCTCGGTGTCAAATTTATCTGTTTTGTCTTGTAATAGTGTTGTAAAGCGTCTTGGGACGTTTTACTACCTTAAACGTGCGATATAAATAAAAGTTATCATTATTATTAAGGCAAAGAGACCATGCTACAACTTTATAATCACTGGTTAGACCTCAGCTGATATATTTTGGACAAGTCCGGGCACTGCACTTCAGAAAAGATGTAAAGGCTTTATAAAGGAGGTTTACCAGGATGTTACCAGGGATGAGGAGAGAGAACTGTTCTCCTTGGATCAGAGAAGGTTAAGAGGTGGCCTAATAGAGGTCTTCAAGATGATCAGAGGTTTTGATCGAGTCGATAGAGAAACACTATTCCTGCTGGCCAATGGGTCAATAACCAGAGGTCTTGGACTCAAATTCATTGGCTAAGATCTAGAGGGGAGATGAGGAGTATTATTTTTTCACTCAGAGAGTTGACAGGATCTGGAACGTTCTACCTGAAAAGGTGGTAGAGGCTGATCCCATCAATAATTGTCAAAGGGAGTTGGACAGGTCCTTGAGGATGAGGAACTTACTGGGTTACGGACATAAAGCGGGGATGTGGGATTAACACAACTGCTCTTTCACAAATTCGGCACAGGCACGATGGGCTGAATGGCCTCCCTCTGTGCTGTAAGTTTCTGCGATTCTATAACTCTAAGATACCCATTCTCCAGCCCCTCATCCAACTTGCCTTTTTTCACATGTCAAGCTGGACATTGAGTGATAGCAGGCTGTTAGTGTCAGCCGTGGCTCAGTGCTAATGCTCTCGCCTCTTAGCAAAGCGGCGATTCATTTAATGTTCAGTTCGGTTAGATTCGTGATTGTGCAATGAAGGAATGCCCAGTTTTGTAAAGGGAGGAGAATGGACCAAAAAAAGTACTATAAATATAAGCTTAAAGGCCATTATATGTTATGTACATATGCCTACTATGTTATGATGTACTGTAACACTGAATGTACCTTCACCCTGTACACACCTTACCTGTACACCAGAGGGTGCTGCTGCTGGAGACCTAAGGGTCCTCACTCCAGGAGCTGCAATAAAGGACTCGTCTTCACCAGTTATGCACCATACCCTTGTCATTAACAGAGTGCCTTAATACACAGTAATAAGGGTCTGTGGATTTTGTATTAAGAAGGAAATTTAAAGATGACATTTTATGATCAGTTTTTAAAGTACAATAGATAAATAGATGTCACGATAGAGAAAAAAAAACTTCAGATTTTGATGTTGATAAGTGGTGGAGGAATGAGTGTGCAGAGTGGCAGAATGGCGGCGGGATTGTTTATGCTTTAATGAGGAAAGGGTGATTTGTGAGGTACAAAGGAATGATCACAAATTGTAATTTTTATAACATTGAATTGATCCAATAAAAAATAACATTCTCGCCCTGAGCCTGAAAATTGTGTGTTCAAGCCCCACTCCAGAAACATGAGCAGATAATCTGGTTTGATACTCCCAGTGCAGCACTGAGTGAGGGTGGCATTGGTGGAGGTATCTTTCAGATAAGATGTTAAACTGAGTCCTTACCCAAGTATGCTCAAGTGAATGTAACAGATCCCATGGCACTATTTGAAGAGGAGTAGGGGAGTTCTCCTAATTCCGTGGGCAATATTTATCCACCAACCAATATTTTAAAACAAATATTTAGTGATTTTTCTCAATGCTGTTGGTGGAACCTTGCTGTGTGATAAATAGATGGCATGTTTGCCTACGTTACAATAGTGACAATGCTTCAAAAGTACTTCATTGGCTGTGAAGAGTTTGGGGAAATGAAAGGCATTGTGTACATAGAAACATAGAAAGTAGGTGCAGGAGCAGGTCATTCAGCCGTTCGAGCCTACACCACCATTCAATATGATCATGGCTGATCATGCAACTTCAGTACCCCACTCTTGCCTTCTCTCCATACCCCTTGATTCCTTTAGCTATAAGGGCCATATCTAACTCCCTTTTGAATATATCTAACGAACTGGCCTCAACAACTTTCTGTGGTAGAGAATTCCACAGGTTCACAATTCTCTGAGTGAAGAAGTTTCTCCTCATCTCGGTCCTAAATGGCTTACCCCTTATCCTTAGACTGTGACCCCTGGTTCTGGACATCCCCAACATCGGGAACATTTTTCCTGCATCTAACCTGTCCAATCCTGTCAGAATTTTATATGTTTCTATGAGATCCCCTCTCATTCTTCTAAATGTAAGCCCAAGTCCTGTTCCCCACACATTGTCCACAAAGGTGTGCTTTAAAGCAGACCTCACTGGAGAAAGACCTGTATGATCCTTGACTGATTTTTACTCTGTCTGATCCAAGAGCTAACAAGGCAAAGGAATACACAATAAATGGTGGGATACTGAGTCATGTACAGGAACAAAGGGATGTTCAAGTACATGTCCACTGATCCCTGAAGGTAGCAGGACAGGTAGACAAGATGGTTAAGAAGGCTTAAGGGATACTTTCCTTTATTATCCGAGGCATAGAAGTTAAGAGCAGGGGGGGGTTATGCTAGAACTGTATAAAATATTAGTTCTGCCACAGCTGGAGTACTGCGTGCAGTTCTGGTCACCACATTACAGGAAAGATGTGATTGCACTGGAGGGGGTACAGAGAAGATATACGAGGATGTTGCCAGAACTGGAGAATTTTAGCTACGAAGAAAGGCTGAGGTTGTTTTCTTTGGAAGCGAGGAGGCTGAGGGAAGATTTAACTGAGGTGTATAAAATGATGAGGGGCCCAGATAGAGTGGATAGGAAGGACCTATTTCCCTTAGCACAGGGGTCAATAACCAGGAGGCTTAGATTTAAAGTAATTGGTAGAAGAATTAGAAGGGATTTGAGGGGAATGTTTTTCACACAGAGGGTGGTGGGGGTCTGGAACTCACTGCCTGAAAGGGTGGTAGAGGCAGAAACCCTCACCACATTTAAAAAGTACTTGGATGTGCACTTAAAGCGCCGTAACCTGCAGGGCTACAGACCAAGAGCTGGAAAGTGGGATTAGGCTGGATAGCTCTTTTCCGGCCGTTGCGGACACGATGGGCTGAATGGCCTCCTTCCGTGCTGTAAGTTTCTATGATTCTATGATTCTAAGGGATCGATTTTCATCAAGGCCTCCGCCTGCCCAAAGTGCCGCCGATGGCCGCCAAGGTACCGGACGGTACTCTGGGCGGGATATTCATGGCCGAGCTCCCTCAAAGGTTGGCGGGCGGCAAAAGGACGACGTCCACCGCCAATCTGGGCGGCAGCGGGCGGGAGGTCACATTCTCGGCAGCAGAGGCGCTTGCCGCCCGAGTGCCGCCGAGGATGGAGTCGGGTTCACGGAGGGTCGAAGACCTGAAAAAAAAATCGCCAGTAAAAAATACACAAATGATCAGAAGACCTCCAGGTGACCCCCATGCAGGTCAGACGCTGCTGAAAAATAATTTTAAAATGTTCACTGACCGTTTTTTTTCAGGTTGTTCAGACCCACCGTCGGGGACAGACCCGCGTCCGGCCAGCGGCCCGTTCCCCCCGTTCTACCGCCGAGTCCCACCAAGTCCCGCCCGCGGGACTCCGGGAGCACGGCGGGCGGGAGCTCAGTCGCGCCACTCGGCCGTCCGCTGACACCGGCGGGCGGTTCCCGGCGGCTCTCCCCTCCCGCCCCGCTCCAGGCCGCCCCGAAAGTGGCACTGGGCGGATCAAGAAGAGAAATGTCGGCAGCAGCGGGCGGCGAGTGATGAATTTCGGCCCCTTTAAGAGTGCTGATGCCAATTGTAACATCCAAAATGTTGGTCCAACTGAGGTCAGCTACCCCAGCACAGACTGAGGGGGAAGTCAAACCTGGGCTCTTCTGGTAAATAGGACTCAGGTACATTCGAGTCTCGCAATTTAGCCATTGGGAGATTCTGTAGAGTTGTCATGAAATATAAATAAATCACACCATGTCTCATTAGTTATATACCGTTACAATAGTATAATGGTTACGTTACTGAATCTAACCTTCGAGAGACCTGGGATAATAATCCAGGGAACGGAAGTTTATAATACCACCATGGGCAGGTTGAGAATTTGAATTTAGCTTTCAAAAAAAAACCTGGCAAATAAAAAGCTGGTATCACTAAAAGTGACCGTGAAGCTGTCGGATTGTGGTCCAAACCCAACGGGTTCACTGATGTTCCTTGTAGGGAGGGAACGTGCCGTCCTTACCCGGTCAGGGACTACGACATATGGTTCCAGCCCCTCACCAACATGGTTGACTCTTAACTGCCTTCTGAAGTGACCTGGGAAGACACTAAGTTGTATTGGAATGGGCAATAAATGCCGGCCTTGCCAGCGAGGCCCACAGCCCGCGAATGAATTAATCAATTGCCTGAATAACTTGTTACTGTGCTGTAAATTCTCTGTAATTTAAGAAAGAAAGAAAGATTTGGATTTATATAGCGTCTTTCACGACCGTCGGATGTCTCAAAGCGCTTTACAGCCAATGAAGTACTTTTTGAAGTGTAATCATTATTGTAATGTAGGAAACGTGGCAGCCAATTTGCGCACAGCAAACTCCCACAACAGCAATGTGATAATGACCAGATAATCTGCTTTTGTTATGTTGATTGAGGGATAAGTATTGGCCTCGGGACATCGGGGATAACTCCCCTGCTCTTCTTTGAAATAGTGTCATGGGATATTTAGCATGCAACTGAGAGAGAGGACAGGTGGGACCTCGGTTTAACATTTTGTTCTGAAAGACGGCACCTCTGACAGTGCAGCACTCCCTCAGCACTGCGCTGGCGTTTCAGCCTGGATTTTCTGGAGTGGGACTTGAACCCACAACCTTCTGGCTCAGAGGGGAGAGAGTGCTACCCATGGGTCAGGAAAAATAATACTTTGAGAACATAAGAAATAGGAGCAGAAGTAGGTCACATGGCACCTCGAGCCTGCTCCGCCATTCAATAAGATCATGGCTGATCTAATCATGGAGTCAGCTCCACTTTACCACAAGAAGCTATTGAGGGACAGACCATAACATCAATTAAAAAGGAATTGGATAAGCATTTGATAAAAGGAAAGACTAAAAAGGAAGGAGAATGGAATTAGACAGCTATCTGTGAAGAGCTCACTCTGGTACAGGCACAATTGGCCAAAGGTTCTGGTCTATGAAGTAGATTGCAAGGTTTTATGATTGATTCTGGTCTGCACGTATTGGCAGAGAGTTCTGTTGAGGGGATTCACAGGTGAACCTGATCTGTTCTCGTTAAAACTTCATACATGTGCACGCACAGAATGGTCAGATTGCCCTCAGGATTGCCAACCTCTTCTGACTTTGCCCTCTCGCCCTAGCCAGGAGGATGCCGACATCAATCATATTGTCCAAAATGGCTGCCCTGTCAGACATCAGCTGAATCTGTACAGACACAGAGTCAAACCTCAGCTTTCTCCAGTGTGTCACATTTTTAATGGACACTCCACGAAACTCAAGAAGCTCGACACCATCCAGGACAAAGCAGCCCGCTTGATTGGCCCCCCATCCCCCGCCTTCAACATTCACTCCCTCCACCACCGGCGCACCGTGGCTGCAGTGTGTACCATCTACAAGATGCACTGCAGCAACTCACCAAGGCTTCTTCAACAGTACCTCCCGAACCCGTGACCTCTACCACCGAGAGGGACAAGGGCAGCAGGTGCATGGGAGCATCACCACCTCCACGTTCCCCTCCAAGTCACACACCATCCCGACTTGGAAATATATCGGCCATTCCTTCATCGTCGCTGGGTCAAAATCCTGGAATTCCCTCCGTAACAGCACTGTGGGAGCACCTTCACCACACGGACTGCAGCGGTTCAAGAAGGCGGCTCACCACCACCTTCTCTCAGAGGGTCGTAAATCTGTGGAATTCTCTGCCTCAGAGAGCTGTGGAGGCTGGGTCATTGAATATATAAGGTGGAGATAGACAGATTTTTGAGCGATTAGGGAGTAAAGGTTATGGGAAGTGGACAAGGAAATAGAGCTGAGTCCATGATCAGATCAGCCATGATCGTATTAAATGAGCACCTCGAGTCTCATCGCCGAGAGCATGCAGAAACCAAACGCAGGCAGCAGAAAGAGCGTGAGGCGAACCAGTCCCACCCACCCTTTCCATCAACGACTATCTGTCCCACCTGTGACAGGGACTGTGGCTCTCGTATTGGACTGTTCAGCCACCCAAGGACTCATTTTTAGAGTGGAAGCAAGTCTTCCTCGATTCCGAGGGCCTGCTTATGAATGAAATGGTGGAGCAGGCTCGAGGGGCCAGGTGCCTACCCCTGCTCCTATTCCTTATGTTCTTATGAAGGGCAACTTGGGATGGGCAATAAATGCCGGCTTTGCCAGCCCACATCCCGTGAATAATTTTCTTTTTTTAAAGACACAATAGCTCACTTTAAAACCCAAATTAGGAGCTCTGAATCCTTTCCTTGGTTGCAGGCAAGTTCCTTTTGAAAAACTCGCCGCCGCGTAGTTTTAGTTATTCCTTTTGAAAGCCGGTGGATTGACAAGAGGTAGACGTTCGCAGCTTGGGGATTTAACAAAAAAATCAGAAGGATTTTCTTCCAGCTTCTTCCCGAGCTCTCCCGGGGGGAGGTCAGTCAGTTCCTGTTGTCAGCTTTCTCTAAGTACGGGCCAGCGGTTCCATGGAGTGGAGGCAGGAGCTTCCCGCTGAAGGAGCGCTGGTTTTTGCGATTAGTCTCAGGATGCTGACAACATCACCTTGCCTGTCGTTACCAGAGGGCTCCTGTTCTTAAACCTCCCCCGCTCTGCACGGTTCGGAAAGGATCCAGCTGATGAGGCAAACCAAGAGCAATGCTTATCCTCGCCTGCAGCCAGGATGGGAACTAAAGACTGAGAGGGGAATAACCGCACCGTCTGATTTATATTCAGTCAAGGCTGGGAAGGTTAAAAAGAAAAGAGCGTCTTTTTGCATTATCGGTCTTCTCCACTCCTGTTCTGAAAGAAAGAACATGCATTTCTATAGCGCCCTGCACGACCTCAGGATGTCCGAAAGTGCTTTACAGCCAATGAAGTGTAGTCACTTTTGTAACGTAGGGAAAGATCCTATAAATCCCCTGGGAGGACAGACGCACCAACATCAGTGTCCTCGACCAGGCCAACACCCCCAGCATTGAAGCACTGACCACACGCGACCAGCTCCGGTGGGCGGGCCACATTGTCCGCATGCCCGACACAAGACTCACAAAGCAAGCGCTCTACTCAGAACTCCTTCACGGCAAATGAGCCAAAGGTGGGCAGAGGAAACGTTGCAAGGATAATCCCAAAGCCTCCCTGATAAAGTGCAACATCCCCACCGACACCTGGGAGTCCCTGGCCAAAGACCGCCCTAAGTGGAGGAAGTGCATTCGGGAGGGCGCTGACCACCTCGAGTCTCGGTGCCGAGAGCGTGCAGAAATCAAGCGCAGGCAGCGGAAGGAGCGTGCGGCAAACCAGTCCCACCCACCCCTTCCCTCAACGACTATCTGTCCCACCTGTGACAGGGACTGTGGTTCTCATAGTGGACAGCTCAGCCACCTAAGGACTCATTTTAAGAATGGAAGCAAGTCTTCCTCGATTCCGAGGGACTGCCTATCCTAGGGAAAGGCGGCAGCCAATTTGTGCACAGCAAGCTCCCACAAGTGAAATACTGGGCAGATATTGAGGTTTCTGGACGGGGTACTGTGAGCAAGTGCCAGAGCCCGGGGGCCCGAGATTCACCCGATATTGGGTCTCAGACGTAGTCAGCAGATTGTGTAAGGAAATCTCTTCGAATACCATTAAATGATTCCTCATGGTTCAGGCTTGAGCGTAGTGTCCAAATGTAAGTATATTACTCAGACACCATGAGTATAATAACTCGGACAAGCTGGTTCTCTGCAGACCCAAGGTGATCAAGCTTGGTCTCCGTTGGTGTTGGACTTCTGACCCTCCTAGGAGCTCGCCACAATGAAGGCTGCTAGCTGCACTTTTGTTTCCCACTTTTGTCATCTGTCACATGCTCAAAAAAAACCTTCCAGGCATGCTTAAAGTACTCTCCCCTTTACTGTGAGTCAAATCACATGATGCCGACATAATGGCCATCATGATGCTAATCAGTTTACACAGCAGGCCGGGGCCATTGGAGGGAGCAGCGTGCGGTGGCATACCACTGCAGGGAGCAGCGCGTGCTGCTGGAGTGCGGGCAGGTACATTAGGGGCGGCGAGGTCGGGGCAAAGGAGCAACAAAAGTTCGTAGAGGGATGTGATCGGGGCCCAGAAGAGGCGATAGTTCGGGGCCCAGAAGAAGCGAGGGCCCAGGGGCAGCACAGGCCCAGCCCACACTGCGATATGTGTGCACACTCGGTCCGTGCAGCAGAGCTGGTCTCCAGTCGTCTTGGCTAACCCTTGCCACTGGACCAAGACCTCGCTCTGTCAAGCCCGTGTGGTGGCTGGTGTGCAACGGCCACCCCACGTTAAAAAAATCCACGCACAGACATCTTCCACCCTTCAGGATGTGGTTCGGGATCTGGAATATTAGGTCCTTCATTGAAACGAGTAGAGTGGACAAGGGGGAACCAGTGGATGTGGTGTATTTGGACTTTCAAAAGGCTTTTGACAAGGTCCCACACAAGAGATTAAAGTACAAAATTAAAGCACATGGTATTGGGGGTAATGTATTGACGTAGATAGAAAACTGATTGCAGACAGGAAGCAAAGAGTAGGAATAAATGGGTCCTTTTCAGAATGGCAGGCAGTGACCAGTAGGGTACCGCAAGGTTCAGTGCTGGGATCCCAGCTATTTACAATATACATTAATGATTTAGACAAAGGAATTGAGTGTAATATCTCCAAGTTTGCAGATGACACTAAGCTGGGTGGCAGTGTGAGCTGTGAGGAGGATGCTAAGAGGCTGCAGGGTGACTTGGACAGGTTAGGTGAGTGGGCAAAAACAGGGAGGCAGAATATTATCTGAATGGTGACAGATTAGGAAAAGGGGAGGTACAACAAGATCTGGGTGTCATGGTACATTAATCATTGAAAGTGGGCATGCAGGTACAGCAGACGGTGAAGAAGGCAAATGGCATGTTGGCCTTCATAGCGAGAGGATTTGAGTATAGCAGCAGGGAGGTCTTACTGCAGTTGTACAGGGCCTTGGTGAGGCCACATCCTGATTATTGTGTACAGTTTTGGTCTCCTCATCTGAGGAAGGATATTCTTGCTATTGAGGAAGTGCAGCAAAGGTTCACCAGACTGATTCCCGGGTGGCAGGACTGACATATGAGGAAAGACTGGATCGACTAGGCTTATATTCACTGGAATTTAGAAGAATGAGAGGGGATCTCATAGACACATATAAAATTCTGAAGGGATTGGACAGGTTAGATGCAGAAAGAATGTTCCCGATGTTGGGGAAATCCAGAGCCAGGGGTCACAGTCTAAGGAAAAGGGGTAAGCCATTTAGGACCGAGATGAGGAGAAACTTCTTCACTCAGAGAATTGTAAACCTGTGGAATTCTCTACCACAGAAAGTTGTTGAGACCAGTTCGTTAGATACATTCAAAAGGGAGTTATATGTGACCTTTATGGCTAAAGGGATCAAGGAGTATGGAGAGAAAGCAGGAATGGGATACTGAAGTTGCATGATCAGCCATGATCATATTGAATGGCGGTGCAGGCTCGAAGGGCCAAATGGCCTACTCCTGCACCTATTTTTTATTTTTCTATATTTCTATGTTTCACCAAGGCCCTGTATAACTGTAGCAGATTGGGTGCAGGGCCTCCCGTTGCTAAATTGTTGTGCTTTGCACCCATTTCATACCCAGTAAACTAGCACAGCGCCGAGCCATTTCTACCGCTTAACCTAAAAGAAAGAAGAGGTGCATTCTCACAGAAAGAAGTTCTGATCCTACCACTCGACATCCACGGCCGGAAAATGAGTTGTTGATCTGGGCCGGGCAAGTTGATAGAAAACCCTGTTTCGCTTCCACACTGCCTGGTAACCAGAGTTGAGTCTTCGGAGGATTGCCGTGCGAGAGATAAACCCATAATTAACCCCTTCCCTTCTCTCAGCTGGGGGTTCAAGGCGATAGAAAGAGGTGGTAACCGTTGAGGCATTTTTGTCTTAAATTCCTCCGATTGCCAATTTAACGACGGCTTTAGGCCACTTACACCAAATTGGATGCTGCTTCAGTGAGATCGGAGTCAAAGGCACGTGAATGTTTGCGCGATAATTACTAAAATGGCACTGCAGGATTTCCTCTCTCCTGTGGCAAAGTAAGTGGGGTGGGGGGGGGGGGAAAACAGAATTATAGAATCGTAGAATGGTTGCAGAATTGAAAGAGGCCATTCAGCCCATTGAGCCCGTGCTGACTCTCAGCAAGTCCCACTCCCCCGCCCTGTCCCCGTAGCCCTGCAATTCTATTCCTTCAGGTGCTCCCTTTTGAAAGCCGTGATTGAATCTGCCTCCACCACCCTTTCAGGCAGATCCAGATTCCAACCACTCGCTGCGTTAAAAAAAAGTTTTTTTTCTCACGTCGCATTTGGGTCTTTTGCCAATCACCATAAACCTGTGTCCTCTGGTTCTCGGCCCTCCCACCAATGGGAACAGTTCCTCCCTATCTACTCTGACCAGGCCCGACCCCCCCCTCATGATTTTAAACACCCCTCTATCAAAAATCTCCCAGAGGATTTTTTGCCCCCGTTTTTTTTTTTCAAACCTAATAAATCTTGCTTCCGTTCCTTTGACGTTTTCACCATGATGACTTACAAATGAACTGTAATGCTGAACGAGTAAGTCTTCTGAAGTCCCACCAACCAGTCTCATTTGTCTTAGCCTGTCAGCCCCGATCAGCAACAGCCAATACAGCAACTCATCAGGGTGACAGACTGAGCCATTATCACTCTGTGATACTCGTGCGCGCTGCTCCTGGGGAGGCAGGGATGCCACTCGGATTGATCTCCAGAACGCTGACGCTGGCTGTTTCTCCAGAGAGCTGCCAACGTTGGCGACACTTCCTCTTCTGCGATGTCAGAGAGTGCAGGATAATGAGCTTTTCTGTCGACGGGGGAAAGAAAAATGGCCGGGCCATCTCTCTGGAACGATCAGACGGTTGTGGAATTTACATTCGAACTGCCTGTTTCTCAGCTCCCAATCAAAATCTTCCCCAAAAATCCTGTGCTGGAGAAATTCAGCAGTGACTTGTATTAAAGTTTTAAAACGTGCCCAAGGTGCTTCACAGGAGCGTTATCAGACAATAAAAACTGACACCGAGCCACATAAAGAGACAGGTGACCAAAAGTTTGGTCACAGAGGTAGGTTTGAAGAAGCGTTGTGAAGGAGGAAACAGAAGTCGCGAGCCGGAGAGGTTTGCAAATGGAGTTCCAGAGCTTGGGGCCCAGGCAGATGAAGACACAGCTAGAAATAAAAAGAAAAGTCAGTCTTGCATTTATATAGCACCTGTCATGACCACTGGACATCTCAAAGCGCTTTACAGCCAATGAAGTACTTTTGGAGTGTAGTCACTGTGGTAATGTGGAAAATAAGAACATAAGAATTAGGAGCAGGAGAAGGCCATACAGCCCCTCGAGCCTGCTCCACCATTCAGTAAGATCATGGCTTATCTTCGTCCTCAACTCCACTTTCCTGCTCCATTCATCCCTTGATTCATCCACAACCCACTGGGGCAGAGAATTCCAAAGATGCACAACTCTCTGAGTAAAGAAATTCCTTCTCATCTCGGTCTGAAATCGCCGACCCCTTATCCTGAGAGCATGGTGGAGCAAGTAAAATCGGGGTTGTGCAGGAGGCCACAATTAGAGGAGCGCAGAGATCTCCCAGGGTTTTGTGGCTGGAGCAGATTGATTCCTATTGATCTAGCTCTTTCAAGATGCAATGTTATTTCTATTTTTCTTGAAGCAAATGGACAGTGGCTGATAATCGCACTGCGCAGTGTGGTACTGAGCCTTATTGTTGTGCATCTGTAAAGCATGCACTCCCATGTTCCGCCACCAGGGAGCTCATCCCCTGAAGTCCCAAGGGATCCCAGCATCCCTTGGGAGCACTGTATTTAAGCCGGCCCCTAAGGCCTGTTCCTCACTCTGGAGTGTCTTATTAAAGACTGAGGTCATTGTTACATTAACCTCCCTGTGTGCAGCCTCATCTGTGTTCGGAACACAATAACTGGCGACGAGAATACAGCCTGGAGAAGTTCTCGGAGGGTGAGGACTGGGAAGCCTATGTCGACCGGCTAGACCAGTACTTTGTAGCTAACGAACTGGACGGAGAAGGAAGCGCTGCAAAAAGGAGAGCGGTCCTCCTCATAGTCTGCGGGGCACTGACCTACAGCGTCATGAAGAATCTTCTGGCTCCGATGAAACCCACAGATAAGTCGTGTGAGGAGCTGTGTACACTGGTTCTGGAGCATCTTAACCCGAGGGAGAGCGTGTTGATGGCGAGGTATCGGTTCTACACGTGCCAGCGATCTGAAGGTCAGGAAGTGGCGAGCTACGTCGCCGAGATAAGGCGACTTGCAGGACAATGTGAGTTTGATGGCTACCTGGAGCAAATGCTCAGAGACTTTTTTGTACTGGGCATTGGCCACGAGACCATCCTACGAAAACTTTTGACTGTAGAGACACCGACCCTCAGTAAGGCCATTGCGATAGCACAGGTGTTTATGTCCACCAGTGATAACACCAAACAAATCTCTCAGCACACAAGTGCTAGCAATAAATTAACTGGAACTGTGTTTGCGAGCAGAAATGTACAGGGCAGAACCCACGAGTCTGCAACTGCCAGCAGGCCTTAGGTGACCCAAATGACTCAGAGTCCCCAACAAAGGATGAATGCAAGGCAATTCACACCTTGTTGGCATGGTGGAGGCTTCCATTCAACCTATTCATGCCGCTTCAAAGGGTATGTTTGCAAGAGCTGTGGAACAATGGGGCACCTCCAACGAGCTTGCAAATGAGCTGCAAGCTCTACAAAACCTGTTAACCACCACGTGGCAGAGGAAGATCGGTCCATGGTGGATCAAAGCAATTTCGAGCCTCAGAGAGAGGAGGCAGATGCTGAAGTACACGGGGTGCACACATTTTCGACAAAATGTCCACCTATAATGCTAAACATAAAATTTAATGGCTTACCCGTAGTCATGGAACTGGACATTGGCGCTAGCCAATCCATCATGAGTAAAAATATGTTTGAGAGACTGTGGTGCAACAAGGCATTCAGACCAGCCCTGAGTCCTATCCACACAAAACTGAGAACGTACACCAAAGAGCTTATCACTGCCCCGGACAGCACCATGGTCAAGGTCACCTAGGAGGGCATGGTGCACGAACTGCCACTCTGTATTGTCCCGGGCGATGGCCCCACACTGCTTGGAAGGAGCTGGCTGGGCAAAATCTGCTGGAACTGGGATGACATCTGAGCGCTATCACATGTCGATGAGGCCTCATGTACCCAGGTTCTTTACAAATTTCCTTCCCTTTTTGAGCCAAGCATTGGAAACTTTTCCGGGGTGAAGGTGCAGATCTACTTGGTCCCAGAGGCACGACCCATTCACCACAAGGCGCGAGCGGTACCTCACATGATGAGGGAGAGAGTGGAAATCGAGCTGACAGACTGCAACGTGAGGGCATCATCTACCCAGTGGAATTCAGCGGATGGGCCAGCCCGATTGTTCCAAGACTCAAAAGTGATGGCAAGGTCAGGATTTGCGTCGAATAGAAAGTAACTATTAATCGTTTCTCGCTAGAGGAGCAATACCCGCTACCGAAGGCAGATGATCGATTTGCGACGCTGGCAGGAGGCAAGACGTTCACCAAGCTCAACCTGACTTCGGCCTACATGATGCAGGAGCTGGAAGAA
Organism: Pristiophorus japonicus; assembly: GCF_044704955.1. Lineage (NCBI taxonomy): Eukaryota > Metazoa > Chordata > Chondrichthyes > Pristiophoridae > Pristiophorus > Pristiophorus japonicus. The sequence goes on from NC_091989.1 coordinate 184,381,002, forward strand.
TCTTCGAAGGGCCTCACCTGCATCAACACACACAAGGGATTGTTCATCTACAACAGATGCCCATTTGGAATTCGGTCGGCTGCAGCGATCTTCCAGAGAAACATGGAGACCCTACTCAAGTCGGTATCACACACGGTGGTCTTTCAGGGCGACATATAGGTCATGGGTCGGGACACCGCTGAGCACCTACAAAACCTGGAGGAGGTTCTCCAGCGACTGGATCGCGTAGGGCTGCGGCTGAAGAGCACGAAATGCATCTTCATGGCAACAGAAGTGCAGTTTTTGGGGAGAAAGATCGCGGCGGATGGCATTCAGCCCACAGACGCCAAGACAGGGGCTATCAGGAATGCGCCCAGGCCACAGACATCACGGAGCTGCGGTTGTTCCTGGGACTCCTCAACTATTTTGGTAACTTCCTACCGGGGTTAAGCGCCCTTTTAGAGCCCTTACATGTGTTATTGCGCAAAGGTGAGAACTGGGTATGGTGAAAAAAATATAAGTAATTGCTTTTGAGAAAACCAGAAACATTTTATGCTCCAACAAGCTGCTTGTATTGTATAACCCGTGTAAAAGACTTGTTCTAGCATGTGACTCATCGTCATACGGAGTCGGGTGTGTATTACAACAAGCTAACGTTGCGGGGAAGTTGCAACCTGTCGCATATGACTCCAGGAGCTTGTCTAAGGCCGAGAGGGCCGACAGCATGATTGAGAAAGAGGCATTCGTGTGTGTGTGTTCGGGGTAAAGAAAATGCATCAGTACCTGCTGGCCTCAAATTTTAGCTGGAAACCAATCACAAGCCCCTCATATCCCTGTTCGCTGAAAACAAGGGGATAAATACTAATGCCTCAGCCCGCATAAAAAGTTGGCCACTCGCGCTATCAGCGTATAACTATACCATCCGCCACAGGCCAGGCACCGAGAACTATGCGGATGCTCTCAGTCGGCTACCATTGCCCACCACGGAGGTGGAAATGGCGCAGCCTGCAAACTTGTTGATGGTGGCGCAGCCCACAGATTTGTTGATGGTCATGGAAGCATTTGAAAATGATAAATCACCTGTCACGGCCCGCCAGATTAGGACTTGGACCAGCCAAGATGCTCTGCTGTCCCTAGTAAAAAAACTGTGCACTGCATGGGAGCTGGGCCAGCATCCCGATTGAAATGCAAAAGCCAATCAAACCGTCCCAGCGGCGAAAGGACGATCTGTCCATTCAGGCAGACTGCCTATTGTGGGGTTACCGTGTAGTGCTACCAAAAAAGGGCAGGGAGACGTTCATCTCGAATCTCCACAGCACACACCCAGATGATATAGTAATGATGAAAGCGATAGACAGATCCCACGTGTGGTGGCCCGGTATCGACTATGACTTAGAGTGCTGTGTACGGCAATGCAGCGTATGTGCTCAGTTGGGCAACGCGCCCAGAGAGGCACCACTAAGTTTGTGGTCCTGGCCCTCCAGACCATGGTCGAGGATCCATGTCGACTATGCAGGCCCGTTTCTCGGTAAAATGTTCCTGGTGGTGGTGGATGCTTTTTCAAAATGGATTGAATGTGAAATAATGTCAGGAAGTACTGCCACCGCCACCATTGAAAGCCTGAGGGCCATGTTTGCCACCCACGGCCTGCCTGACATACTGGTCAGTGACAACGGGCCATGTTTCACCAGTGCCGAATTTAAAGAATTCATGACCCACAATGGGATCAAACATGTCGCCTCGGCCCCATTTAACCCAGCCACCAATGGGCAGACAGAGCAGGCAGTACAAACCATCAAACAGAGCCTTAAAGGAGTCACAGAAGGCTCACTCCAAACCCACCTGTCCCGAGTACTGCTCAGCTACCGCACGAGACCCCACTCGCTCACAGGGGTGCCCCCGGCTGAGCTACTCATGAAAAGGACTCTTAAAACCAGACTCTCGCTGGTTCACCCCAACCTGCATGATCAGGTAGAGAGCAGGCGGCAGCAACAAAATGTAAACGATGGTCGCGCCACTGTGTCATGGGAAATTGATCTGAATGACCCTGTGTATGTGCTAAACTATGGACATGGTCCCAAGTGGATCACAGGCACGGTGATAGCTAAAGAAGGGGAGTAGGGTGTTTATAGTCAAACTAGACAATGGACAAATTCGCAGAAAGCACCTGAACCAAACGAGGCTGCGGTTCACAGACTGCCCTGAACAACCCACAGCAGACACCACCTTTTTCGAGCCCACAACACACACCCAAAGGATTAACGACACCACGCCGGACCAGGAAATCGAACCCATCACGCCCAACAGCCCAGCAAAGCCAGGCTCACCTAGCAGCCCTGCAGGGCCAACAACACACCAGCCCAGCGAGGGCACAGCCAACACACCAGAACAGACATTTGTACCGAGGTTGTCCACCAGGGAAACAAAGGCTCCCGACCGCCTCACCTTGTAAATAGTTTTCACTTTGACTTTGGGGGCGGGGAGTGATGTTGTGTATCTGTAAAGCATGCACTCCCATGTTCCGCCACCAGGGAGCTCATCCCCTGAAGTTCCAAGGGATCCCAGCATCCCTTGGGAGCACTGTATATAAGTCGACCCCATTGACCTGTTCCTCACTCTGGAGTGTCTTATTAAAGACTGAGGTCACTGTTACTTTAACCTCCCTGTGTGCAGCCTCATCTGTCTTCGGAACACAATCCGTATCGTTCAAGAGATTCCAGATTCACTTCCCGCTCAATGGGCCCATTAACTGCTCAGCTATTGTGGGTGTAGGAGTAGGTCTCACTGGTCTCCAGGCCGATGGACCATGGGGAGGCAAGATCAGCCAGGGTTCTTGTTGTCTCTCTACTGCTGGCTGTTGACATCATGTGGAAGTTTCGATCAGGCTTGGCTATGATTCCCTTCACAGTTGAACAGCCTATTGACACCCACATCTCTGGCCTCACAGATGAAGATTGGCGAGATACTGGAGGGATGCCATTGCCTGTGGAATTAGATCCCATTAAGTGTCAGGTCCCACATTGGGACTAAAAAGGATGGAACAGGGTACTTTCTTACTGATGAAAAGCTAAAAACGGTGGTGGCCGATGAAACGTGGGTGGTCCAGGTACATAGATCATTAAAATGGCATGAACAGGTACAGAAAATAATGAAAAAAAGGCTAATTTAATGCTGGCCTTTATATCTAGAGGACATGAATACAAGGGGGTAGAAGTTATACTACAACTATACAAAGCCCTGCCTGGTTAGACCATACCTAGAGCACTGTGAGTAGTTCTGTGCACAATGCCTTTGGAAAGATATATTGGTCTTAGAGTGAGTGCAGCATAGGTTTAAATCCTGGACTACAGGGGTTAAGTTACGAGGAGAGATTACACAAATTAGATTTGTATTCCCTAGAATTTCGAAGGTTCAGGGATGATCTGATGGAAGTTTTCAGGATATTAAGGGGAACAGAGAGGGTAGATAGAGAGAAACTATTTTCGCTGGTTGGGGAGTCTAGGACCAGGGGACTCAGTCTAAAAATTAGAGTCAGGAATGAAATTAGGAAACACTTCAACACACAAAGGGTGGTAGAGGTTTGGAACACTCTTCCAGAAACGGCAATTGATGTGAGGTCAATTGTTAATTTTCAATCGGAGGTTGATATCTTTTTCTTAACTAAAGGTATTAGGGACCTGGGCCAAAGGCGGGTATATGGAGTAAGGTCACAGATCAGCCTCAATCTCATTGTATGGTGGAACAGGCTCAAGGGGCTCAATGTCCTATTCCTGTTCCTAGGTCAATGCCAGAGAGAGAGGAGAAAAGAAGATTGGAGTAAAGAGAAAATAAAACATTGGACTTTGGTCCTTACTAAATTTCTTTCTTTGCATTTTTATTTAGTTTTTTTATTGAATGTGAATGAATAATGACATTTACAAAACAGCTTCTTTGGCAGCACCTCAAGTACCCGCGACCTCTACTACCTAGAAGGACAAGGGCAGCAGGCGCGTGGAAACATCATCATCTACAAGTTCCCCTCCAAGTCACACACCATCCTGACTTGAAAGTGTATCGGCCGTTCCTTCATCGTTGCTGGGCACAATCCTGGAACTCTCTCCCTAACAGCACTTCACCACATGGACTGCAGCAGTTCAAGAAGGCGGCTCACCACCACCTTCTCAAAGGGCAGTTAGGGATGGGCAATAAATACTGGCCTTGCCAGCAACACCCGTATCCCATGAACAAATCAGAAAAACCTTTGTCCCACTTTAGGTACCGTCTGTGTGTACTGTAGCCACATACCAATTAAAAGGTCCAAAAAGGGTGGGTAGCGTAAACGTAAGCTCCGATGGATGGGTCACATTGTCCGCATGCCCGATACTAGACTCCCGAAACAAGCGCTCTACTCTGAGCTACGTCATGGCAGGCGAGCCACAGGAGGGCAGAGAAAACGCTTCAAGGACACCCTCAAAGTCTCCTTGAAAAATGCAACATCCCCACCGACTTTTGGGAATCCCGGGCCCAAGACCGCTCAAAGTGGAGGAGAAGCATCCGGGAAGGTGCCGGACGCCTTGAGTCTCTTCGCCGGGAGCACGCGGAGCCAAGTACAAACAGCGGAAGGAGCGCACGACAACCCAAGCCCCCCACCCACCCGTCCCTCCAACCACCACCTGACCCGCGTGTGACAGAGACAGTAGATCCCGCATTGGTCTCATCAGTCATCTTAGAACTCATTTCCGTATGGAAGCAAGTCATCCTCGACTCCCGGGGGACTGCCTGGGAAGAAGAGAAGAACTATGACAGGAGATTAGCTCAACCCTTGGAGAAACACCGTAAACAGCCGTTTTCAGCTATTTACATCATTTCTGCTGATCTTCTGCCAAAGTTACAGGATTAAGGTGGTTGGCAAAAGATCCAGAGGAAACATAAGGAAGCATTTTTTATGCAGCGAGTTGTTCTGATCTGGAACACGCTGACTAAAAGGGCAGTGGAAGCAGAGTCAATAGTAACTTTCAAATGCGAATTGGATAAATACTTGAAGGGAAAAAATGCACAAGGCTTTGGGGAAAGAGCAAGCCAGTGGGACTAATTGGATATCTCTTTCAAAGAGCCAGTACAGGCATGATGGGCCAATTAGCCTCCTTCCGTGCTGTATCATTTTATGATTTTATGAAGATCTGGAGAAATCTCCCATGGATATTCAGAGCCCATGGTCAATCAAAGAGTCATCATCATCATAGGCAGTCCCTCAAAGCGAGGATGACTTGCTTCCATGCCAAAAAGGGATGAGTTGACAGGTGTTTCAATGAAGGACCTAATATTCCAGGTCCCTAACTACATCGTGAAGGGTGGAAGATGCCTGTGTGTGGATTTTTTTTAACATGTGGTGGCCGTTGCACACCAGCCACCACACGGGCTTGACAGAGCTAGATCTTGGTCCAGTGGCAAGTGTCAACCAAGACTAACTGGAGACCAGCTCTGCTGCACGGACCGACTGCACACACACATATCGCAGTGTGGGCTGGCCCCTTGCTGCCCCTGGGCACTCGCCTCTTCTGGGCCTCAGATCCACGCCTCTCCTGGGCCTCGGTCACGTCCCGCTACAAACTCTTGCCACTCCTTCGCCCCTCCTGCTGTGCCTGCCCACACTGCATCAAAGGGTACAGGTTCTGAGAAGTGACCAAAACGCAAGCAACTCTTCATAGAATCATCGAAACGTTCACCATAGAAGGAGGCCATTCGGCCCGTTGTGCCTGTGCCGGCTCTTTGAAAGAGCAGTTGTATTTAGTCCCACACCCCACCTTTTGTCCGTAATCCGGTAAGTTCTTCATCCTCAAGGACCCGTCCAACTTTTTTTTTAAATTATTGATGCAATAACTCCACCACCTTTTCAGGCAGAGAGTTCCAGATCCCGATAACTCTCTGCATGAAAAAAAATTCTTCCCAAGTCCCGTCTAGATCTTTTGCCAATGATTTTGAATATATGACCTCTGGCTATTGACCCACTCACCAGAGAGAATCGTTTTCCTCTATCGACTCCAAAACCGCTCACCATCTTTAAAACCTCTATTAGGCCACCTCTTGTGACACTGAAACCAACATTAAAATTATGGTTGTCATTTTGAATTTGTTTTGGGGATATGGGCAGCCCCGACAAGGCAGGAAAGAACAAAGTTGCAGTGATATAATGCCTCCTGCGACCTCAGGACATCCCAGAGTGTTTCACAGCCAATTAATTGCTTTCAACTGTCACAATGTGATCTGAAAGCAAACTAAATCATTCAGTCCAGCGAGGCAGACATTTCCCAGAACATGTTTGCAATCAAAAGACCAACACATCTCATTATTGCTTTCTCACAGATTTTTTTTTAGTTTTTTTGTTTATTTAAATACTAGTTGTTAGTCATGAGCCTGTCGACTTTAACCTTATACAATACATTATTCAATTTAACCTCATTAAGCTCCATTTTTTAAGTAACTTTTAGCTGTCAGCTGTGGCTCAATGAGTAGCACACTCGCCTCGGAGTTAGAAGGCTGTGTGTTCAAATACCACTGCAGGGACTCGAGCACATTATCACCACAGGCAGTCTCTTGAAATCGAGGAGGACTTGCTTTCTACTCCAAAGGTGAATCCTTGGGTGACTGAACAGTCCAACGTGGGAATTACTGTGTCTGTCACAGGTGGGACAGACAGTTGTTGAAGGAAAGGGTGGGTGGGACAGGTTTGCCGCATGCTTTCTGCATGCTCTCAGCGACGAGACTCGAGATGCTCTTCCTCTACTTAATGTGATCTTTGGCCAGGGACTCCCAGGTGTCAGTGGGGGATGTCGCACTTTATCAAGGAGGCTTTGAGGGTGTCCTTGTAATGTTTCCTCTGCCCACCTGGGGCTCGCGTGCCATGTAGGAGTTCCGACTAGAGCACTTGCTTTGGGAATCTTGTGTCCGGCATGCGGATTTGAGCAGATAGATCCATCCAGGCTGACACTCCAGTGGAGTGCTGTACTGTTGGAGGTGCTGTCTTTCAGTTGAGACGTTAAACCGAGACCACATCTGCTCTCTCAAGTGGATGTAAAATATCCCACCGTGCTATTTTGAAGAAGAGCAGGAGAGTTATCCTTGGTGTCCTGGCTAATATTTATCCCATAATCAACATAACAAAAAAACAGATTATCTGGTCATTAGCACATTGTTGTATGTGGGATCTTGCTGTGCACAAATTGGCTGCCACATTGCCTACATTACAACAGTGACTACACTTCAAAAGTGCTTCGTTGGCTGTAAAGCGCGTTGAGACATCTGGTGGTCGCGAAAGACGCTATATAAATGCAAATCTGTCTTTTACCTTTTTATAACAGTGCACGAGGTACTGGAAGCCGCATCTGGGGTTTGCTCTGTTCTTGCAGAGGGTGTTCACCCACCACTGGAATAAATGAATTCAACCTTTGGCTCTGACAAATATTCTGATAGGATAACACCAATTGGAAATGTTCGTGTTGCTTCCTTCAGGCAAAGAAAAAAGGTTGAATTGAAGAAAGAAGAGGCAGTGAGCAGCTGTTTACCGGGAGTGAGGCAGGTGGAGGGGAATGGACAGAAAGGATAGCGTGGGCTGTGAGTTATTGCACACTTGATCAGCTCCGCTGGGCAGGCCACATTGTCCGCATGCCAGACACAAGACTCCCAAAGCAAGCGCTCCACTCAGAACTCCTTCACGGCAAACGAGCCAAAGATGGGCAGGGGAAATGTTACAAGGACAGCCTCAAAGCCTCCCTGATAAAGTGCAACATCCCCACCGACACCTGGGAGTCCCTGGCCAAAGACCGCTCGAAGTGGAGGAAGTGCATCCGGGAGGGTACTGAGCACCTCGAGTCTCGTCGCCGAGAGCATGCAGAAACCAAGCGCGGGCAGCGGAAAGAGCGTGTGGCAAACCAGTCCCACCCACCCTTTCTCTCAATGACTATCTGTCCCACCTGTGACAGGGACTGTGGTTCTCGTATTGGACTGTTCAGCCACCTAAGGACTAATTTTTAGAGTGGAAGCAAGTCTTCCTCGATTCCGAGGGACTGCCTATGTTGATGATGATGAGAGTAGAATAGACAATGCACGGTGATTGCCTAAAAGCCATACTGCAGATGGAGCATTTCACTTTAGGGCCCATTGAGGCCTCGAGGTGTGGTTGGGATGTGAACATCACTGGCAAGGCTGGTGGTTACTGCCCATGCCTAGTTACTCTCACTTTAGAGGGCAGTCAAGGGTCAACCACTATGGTGCTCGACTGGAGTCACTTGTTGGCCAGTCTGTGTACGAAAGGCAGATTTCCCTTCTTAAAGGTCATGAGGGTAGGCTAGACTGTTCGGGAGCTTTCCGACCTCCTGGGCAAACCAAATCGATGAGACTGCTGTTGGGCTAGCCAGTCGATTAGTGGGCCTCATTATTGACATTCCCTCTAGGGAAACAAAACCATTGGTGGGGTTCTGCTGGTGAAACCCTCATCCATGCCTTTGTTACCTGCGGACCTGACTTTTCCAATGTTCTCTTGGCCGGCCTCCCACTTTCCACCCTCCGTAAATTTGAGTTCATCCAAAGCTCTGCTGCCTCTGTCCTTACTCACACCAGTCACCCATCAACCCATTCCTCTTTATGTGCTTTGGTGCCAAGTATTGTCAGATAATGGTCCAGCGAAGCACCTCGGAACATTTTTACTATGGTAAAGGCACTATTTAAATGCAGCTTGTTGGTGTTGTTCTTCCTAATTGAGGCTTCTTGTGGGAGAACTGATCTGTACACAGCCGACAAGGTGACACTCTTTCTGGTCCAGCAAGAGGGTTCTTTCAATTCACTCAAGTGCTCAGAAAGCAGTTGGCAGAGAATCATCTCACTCCCAGTCCTTCTCCAGTTGGTCAATCCTTTCCAGATCCTCCAAGTCACATTCAGTCTGGGAAAGACAATTAGTGTCGAGGCAACGTTCTGTCCACACAAGTCCTAACCTGATAAATATAAGCACACAAGAATTTTTAGCAACGGGCAAAGGGGATTGCGCGTACGGTAGTTTACTGGTTATTTAACTGGACTATTAATCGAAAGGCCTCGGCTAATAATCCAGAGAATTATCTGGAATTTATTTGTACAAAGCTATCTGGTTCATTCATGTCCTTCGGGGAAGGAAACCTGCCGTCCTTACCCAGTTTGGCCGATATGTGACTCCAGATCCACAGCAATGTCGTTGACTCTTAACTGCCCTCTGAAATGGTGATACACCATCGCCTTCTCAAAGGCAACTAGGGACTGGCAATAAATACGGCCTTTGCAGCGATGCCCGCATGCCATGAATGAATAAAAAAAAATTTTAAAAACATGAGTTTAATTCCCACCAGAGCCCTTCTCTCTCTCGATACACCAAATTGTCTCTTGAGCCGGTCTAGGCTGTCTGCATCGTTGACCTTCCTTGGTATCAACGCCATGTCACTTGCTGTTCCTGGCCTCCTTATTCTCAACTTGCACACCGTACTGTGAATTCAGTTTGGCCACAGATACCTTCTCATGCACAGTGGTATCAGTCGCTCACTTAAGCAGTCTCGTTATCTTCCTCTTATGGGATTTGGCTGCCATCTGCCCTACCAGTGTCCCGGCTAACATTTCATCATCATAGACAGTTCCTCGGAATCGAGGAAGACTTGCTTCCACTCTTAACATGAGTCCTTAGGTGGCTGTACAATCCAATATGAGAACCACAGTCCCTGTCACAGGAGGAACAGATAGTCGTTGAGGGAAGGGGTGGTTGGGACTGGTTTGCCGCATGCTCTTTCCACTCTCTGCGCTTGACTTCTGCATGCTCTCGGCGACGAGACTCAAGGTGCTCAGCGCCCTCCCGGATGCACTTCCTCCACTTGGGGTGGTCTTTGGCCAGGGACTCCCAGGTGTCAGTGGGGATGTTGCACATTATCAGGGAGGCTTTATCAGCAGTGTCCCAACTAACATTTATTCCACAATCAGCAGGCTTGCAAAAAGACAGACCCAACTAACGTGGTCATTGAACTCATTTGGTGCTTCTGGGATCTTGCTATTCGCTGATTGTCTGCCGCATTATCCTGCGTGACAACAGTGAGCGGCGTTTCGAGAGTAATTCATTGTTTGCGAAGCGCTTCAGGCTATCCTGAGCTCCTGAAAGGCACAATGCCAATGCAAGCTTGTTCTTTATTTTCCCTCAGTGTGTTCCCTTCGAGCACTCCCAGCTCTGAATCTGCAAACGTACAAAGAACAGCACCTTGGTATTGTATAACCCATTCACTCTCTTCTTGTAGTTTGCATCACAATATTAATGAAGATGATCAAAATTTGAGAGCACATCAGAGACTTATTCACATCCCTACTCCCGAGTGAATACCTGTCAATGTTTACTAGATTCATATCATTAAATATATTCATGTATACTTTGCCAGGAAGGTGCACTCACATACAAATGCTTTGGGGTAAATTGACATGTTGGCTGGTTTCATTAACTATAATGAAAATTCTCATTTTAATATTCTCATTCTCGTGTTCGAATCCCTGTATGGCCTCTCCAACTCTCGAACCTCCTCCCGCGCTAGAACCCTCCGAGATCTCTGTGCTCCTCCAATTCGGGCCTCAATTTTCATCGGTGGCCATGCCTTCAGCTGCCGAGCATCTTAAGCTCTGGAATTTTCTTCCGAAACATCTAAAGCTCTCTACCTCTTTCTCCTTTCAGATGCTCCTTAAAATCTACCTCTGACCAAGCTTTCGGTCATCTGGCCTGATATCTCCGTACGTGGCTCGGTGTTAAATTTTGTTTGATAATGCTTCTGTGAAGCACCTTGGGACATTTGTTTATGTCCCAGGTGCTATATAAATGCAAGTTGTTGCTGTTGTTGTTGTTGTTGCTGACAGAGGCTGGCCAGAAGACGCAATGATGATCGAAAAATGAGTTGCGGTTTCAAGCTGCTCCAATAATGTTCCTGCGACTCACCCCATCCGCCCTTTCCCACTCACTCATCGGGCCAAACCTTCCCAAACTGCTCGAACAATGGCCTAGAAATCCCGGTCGAGGTCTTCCCTGCAGGCAAACGACTGAAAAAGGGAAAAAAAGATGCGCACTTACCTGTTCCTGCTGCGCCCACGCGAGATCCCGGTCCTGAGGCCTTCACTCCCTGCGCGTCGCAGCACGTGCACGGTGGGACATCCGTAAGCTGGAGCTGCAGTCACATGGCTCTGGGCAGCCAATGAAGGTACAGAATTTTCTCATTCATAATAATGGGAACTCCGTAAGTTGGAGTTCCATTAATATGATTGAGAAACCCTGCCCAAACATACAAAATACTAATAAAAAATACAAAAAAATACACTACGCATTTAAGATTAATTTAAATTAAAGTTATTAATGTCTTAGAAAAAAAATAATTTTCCAATTTTTTAAAAAAGTTTTTTAAATTATGGTTTAAAATAAAGTTACTATAGTGGGCAGGGATTTTAACAATAACATGTGTTTTTTAACTTATATTTTATTATGTTTTTGTACATTTTAAAACTCTCACACCTGTAACAGTAGGCTTTTATCAGGCACAAGAGTTTTCAGGACATCCGCTGGGCAAGATAGGGGTAAATACCGCAATCTTGCCTTTCCAAATGTTCTGGCTGCCGAGATGCGGAAGATCTGTCGAACTCCAGCTTGACAGATCGGAAAAGCTGGTTTTCAGCGCATGCGCATTGTACGCTGCAAATCGGCTTTTGTGATGCCTTCCCAGGTCCGTACACACTCCGTACACACTCCGTACACACCCCGTACACACCCCGTACACACTCCGTACACACCCCGTACACACCCTGTACACTCCCCGTACACACCCCCTACACACCCCGTACACACTCTGTACACACTCCGTACACACCCCGTACACACCCCGTACACACTCTGTACACACTCCATACACACCCCGTACACACCCCGTACACACTCCGTACACACCCCGTACACACTCCGCACACACCAGTACACACCCAGTACACACTCCGTACACACCCTGTACACTCCCCGTACACACTCCGCACACACTCCATACACACTCCATACATACCCAGTACACACCCCGTACACACTCCGTACACACCCAGTACACACTCCGTGCACTCTCCGTATACACTCCGTACACACCGAGTACACACTCCGTACACACCCAGTACACACCCAGTACGCACCCCGTACACACCCCGTACACACCCCGTACGCACTCTGTACACACCCCGTACAGAACCTGTACACACTCCATACACACCTAGTACACACTCCGTACACACCCCGTACACACCCCGTACACACCCCGTACACACTCCGCACACACCAGTACACACCCAGTGCACACTCCGTACGCACCCTGTACATTCCCCGTACACACCCCGTATACATTCCGTACACACCCAGTACAAACTCCGTACGGTCTCCGTACACACCCCGTACACACTCCGTACACACCCCGTACACACCCCGTACACACTCCGTACACACCCCGTACACACTCCGCACACACCAGTACACACCCAGTGCACACTCCGTACACACCCTGTACATTCCCCGTACACACCCCGTACACACCCCGTACACACTCCGTACACACCCAGTACAAACTCCGTACGCTCTCCGTACACACCCCGTACACACCCCGTACACACTCTGTACACACCCCGTACACACTCCGTACATACCCCGTACACACCCCGTACACACTCCGTACACACCCCGTACACACCCCGTACACACTCCGTACACACCCCGTACACACTCCGTACACACCCCGTACACAACCTGTACACACCCCGTACACACTCCGTATACACTCTGTAAACACTCCGTACACACTCCGTACACACCCCGTACACACTCCGTACACACCCCATACACACTCCGTACACACTCCGTACACACCCAGTACACAGTCTGCACACACCCCGTACACACCCCGTACACACTCCGTACGCTCTCCGTACACACCCCGTGCACACTCTGTACACACCCAGTACACACTCCATACACACCCAGTACACATTCCGTACACACTCCATACACACTCCATACGGACCCGGGTAGGCCGGGATTTCTGGGCTAATGTTCCTGCGACTCACCCTTCCAGCCCTTTCCCCTCACTCATCAGGCCAAACCTCCCCAAACCCTCCCTGCCCTAATTCTGAGTACACGTGTCTCTCTAGCTTCTCTCCTCCCTTGCCCTCTGTGAGGTTATTTTGGCCATGAGTTAATCACTTTTGACCCTATTCTCATTACACTGCTGATCACCTGACCTTCTTTCCCAGGTTTTGGTCAACCTCTTCCTAGAAACCTCCTTCTTCGGGTCAGTGTCCATTGCTTTCTTACACATCCGTGAAGCACCTTGAAGGGCAGTTTTTCTACTTTAAAAGGTGTTACATAAGAAAATAAGAATTAGGAGTAGGAGTCAGCCATTCGGCCCCTCGAGCCTGCTCTGCCATTCAGTAAGATCATGGCTGATCTTCTACCTCAACTCTACCTTCCTGTACTATTCACATATTCTTTGATTCCCTTAGTTCCCAAAAAATTAGCGATCTCTGCCTTCAATATACTCAACGACTGAGCATCCACAGCCCTCTGGGAGAGAATTCCAAAGATTCACCATCCTCTGAGAGAAGAAATGTTTCCTCATCTCAGTCCTAAATGGCCGACCCTGTGGACCCAGATGCCCCAGCCAGGGGAAAAAAACATTTCTGCATTAGTCCTGTCAAGCCCCTTAAGAATTTTGTATCTTTCAATCAGACCACCTCTAATTCTTCTAAACTTTAGGGAATATAGGCCTAGTCTACGCAATCTCTCCTCATAGGGCAATCCCCTCATCCCAGGAACCAGTCGAGTGAACCTTTTGTTGGACTCCCTCTAAGGCAAGTGTGTCCTTTCGGAGGAGACCAGAACTGTACACAGTGCTCCATGTGTGGCCTCCCTTAGCGCTCCAAACTCAGGGCCCAGCTGGTGAATTTTGCGGGGGCAGACGCAAACCATTCGCCTCATGAAATTTACCGCCCCGCCCGGGTTAACGCCGCAATAGAGGCGCGACCGAATTTCCACCTGTGGGAGTTTCGGCGGAGATTTTATGCTCAAGTCTCTGGAGTGGGACATAAACCCACAACCCCCTGATTCAGAGGCAAGAGAGCTGCCCACTGAGCCACGGCTGACACCGAGCACAGAGGTCATCAACGTCATCATAGGCAGCCCCTCGAAATTGAGGAAGACTTGCTTCCACTCTAAAAGTGAGTTCTCAGGTGACTGTACAATCCAATACAGGAATTACAGTCTCTGTCACAGGCGGGACAGACAGTGGTTGGAGGAAAGGGTGGGTGGGGAGTCTGGTTTGCCGCACGCTCCTTCCGCTGCCTGCGCTTGTTTTCTGCACGCACGCTCCCGGCGATGGCGGCTGCCCCCAAGAGTTTGTCGCCATCCTCCGCCTGCTCCGCGACGACATGCAGGCCGTGATCCTGACCAACGGACCCAATCCACGTCCGGACCGGGGTCAAGCAGGGCTGCGTCATCGCGCCAACCCTCTTCTCGATCGTCCTCGCTGCAATGCTCCACCTCACACTCAACAAGCTCCCCGCTGGAGTGGAATTAAACTACAGAACCAGCGGGAACCTGTTCAACCTTCGTCACCTCCAGACCAGATCCAAGAACGTCCCAACCTCTGTCGTTGAGCTGCAGTAAACGGACGATGCCTGCGTCTGCGCACATTCAGAGGCTGAACTCCAAGCCATCGTCAACATCTTCACCGAGGCGTACGAAAGCACGGGCCTTACACTAAACATCCGTGAGACAAAGGTCCTCCACCAACCTGACCCCGCCACACAGCACATATGTAGCTGGAAAATAGGGACATAAAACATCAGGGCAATCTCTTTGAATAATGATTAAAAACCCAATCTGTTAAAGTATTTTTGGAAAACAGCCATGTAATTTAGTTGACATCTGCGCCAGTGAAGCCCAAGAGGTGTACTGAAAGGCTGCAGTGATAGGAAGTGAAGTGTAAAATTGATGGTTGGGGTGATGAGTGGCATTTGGAAGTAGAGAAATGGACAATCACAGACAGATCTACTTTGCGCCATTCAGACACATTCTAAATGAGAAATACAGTGTGTATACTTGGAGGAGAAGCTTCCTCTATAACGTGCTGATAGGACAAGTGGTGCACTAATGGATTGAAGGTCAATGTGCTCTATCTGTTTAAGGATGATATCAGCTCGCTCGGAATACAATCTTACTCGTCGATTGATAATGAATTTAATGCCAGTGGGGTACAGAAGAGATTTAATAGAATGTTTCCAGGGATGAGGGAAATACAGTTATGTGCAGAGACTGGAGAAGCTGGGGTTGTTCTCTTTGGAGCAGAGAAGGCGAGGAGGAGATTTGATAGAGGTGTTTAACATCGTGAAGGATTTAGATAGACTTCGTGAGACGGCCTATAAAAGGCCCAACATCGAGAAGGCAGCGGGACTTCGAGCGGGGAGTTCGTGAGGCGACCTATAAAAGGCCCGACATCGAGGAAGGCTACCGGTGCAGCTGCAGAAGGTAAACAAAGAAGTAGAAAGAAATCGAAAGATGACGTCACAGCCAAGGGGGTAAGTGATTGGCTGGTGATTGATGAGTAGTTTTTCTTTTTCTTTTCCTTTATCAGTCGGTAACCTTTGTCATTGTTGTTGCTAATTAAGTTAATTTAAGCATTAAGTCATGACAGGAGAGCTCGGATATGTGTTATGCTCCTCCTGTACTATGTGGGACGTCAGGGACGCTTCCAGTGTCCCTAACGACTACATGTGCGGGAAGTGTATCTGGCTGCAGCTCCTGACAGACCGCGTTGCGGCACTGGAGCTGCGGGTGGGTTCACTCTGGAGCATCCGCGATGCTGAGAATGCCGTGAATAGCATGTTTAGTGAGTTGGTCATACCGCAAGGAAAGGTTACACAGGCAGATAGGGGATGGGTGACCAATAGGAAGAGCAGTGGAAGGAAGGTAGTGCAGGGGATCCCTGTGGTCATCCCCCTGTAAAACAGATACACCGCTTTGGGTACTGTTGGGGGGGATGACTCATCAGGGGAGAGCAGCAGCAGCCAAGTTCAAGACACCGAGGGTGGCTCTGCTGCACAGGAGGGCAGGAAAGAGAGTGGGAGAGCTAAAGTGATAGGCAATTCTATTGTAAGGGGAATAGATAGGGGTTTCTGCGACTGCAACCGAGACTCTAGGATGGTATGTTGCCTCCCTGGTACAAGGGTCAAGGATGTATCGGAGTGGCTGCAGGGCATTTTGAACAGCCAGTTGTCGGAGTGCATATAGGTACCAATGATATAGGTAAAAAACGGGATGAGGTCCTACAAGCTGAATTTAGGGAGCTAGGAGTTAAATTTAAAAAGTAGGACCTCAAAAGTACTAATCTCAGGATTGCTACCAGTGCCATGTGCTAGTCAGAGTAGGAATTGCAGGATAGCTCAGCTGAATATGTGGCTTGTGGAGTGGTGCAGAAGGGAGGGATTCAAATTCCTGGGACATTGGAACCGGTTTTGGGGGAGGTGGGACCAGTACAAACCGGACATTCTGCACCTGGGCAGGACCGGAACCAATGTCCTAGGGGGAGTGTTTGCTAGTGCTGTTATAATTGGCATCAAGGAGACATGGCTCCAGGGTGACCAAGGCTGGGAACATTCAGGGGTATTCAGCATTCAGGAAGGATAGACAGGAACGAAAAGAAGGTGGGGTAGAGTTGCTGGTTAAAGAGGAAATTAACGCAATAGTAAGGAAGGACATTAGCTTGGGTGATGTGGAATCTGTATGGGTGGAGCTGTGGAATACCAAGGGGCAGAAAACGCTGGTGGGAGTTGTGTACAGATCACCAAACAGTAGTGGTGAGGTTGGGGACAGCATCAAACAAGAAATTAGGGATGCGTGCAATAAAGGTACATCAGTTATCATGGGCGACTTTAATCGACATATAGATTGGGCTAACCAAACTGGTTGCAATACGGTGGAGGAGGATTTTCTAGAGTGTATTAGGGATGGTTTTCTGGACCAATATGTTGAGGAACCAACTAGCGGGCTGGCCATCCTAGAGTGGGTGATGTGTAATGAGAAAGGACTAATTAGCAACCTTGTTGTGCAAGGCCTCTTGGGGAAGAGTGACCATAATATGGTAGAATTCTGTATTAAGATGGAGAGTGACTCAGTTAATTCAGAGACTAGGATCCTGAACTTAAGGAAAGGTAACTTCAATGGTATGAGACGTGAATTGGCTAGAATAGACTGGCAAATGATACGTAAAGGGTTGCCAGTGGATAGGCAATGGCAAACATTTAAGGATCACATGGATGAGCTTCAACAATTGTACATCCCTGTTTGAAGTAAAAATAAAACGGGGAAGGTGGCTCAACCGTGGCTAACAAGGGAAATTAAGAATAGTGTTAAATGCAACGAAGAGGCATATAAATTGGCCAGAAAAAGCAGAAAACCTGAGGACTGGGAAAAATTTAGAATTTAGCAGAGGAGGACAAAGGGTTTAATTCGGAGGGGGAAAAAAAGCGTATGAGAGGAAGCTTGCCGGGAACATAAAAACTGACTTCTATAGATATGTGAAGAGGAAAAGATTAGTGAAGACAAACGTAGGTCCCTTGCGGTCAGATTCAAGTGAATTTATAATGGGGAACAAAGAAATGGCAGATCAGTTGAAGAAATAGTTTGGTTCTGTCTTCACGAAGGAAGACACAAATAGCCTTCCTGAAGGATTAGAGGACCGAGGATCTAGTGAGAAGGAGGAACTGAAGGATATTCTTATTAGGCAGGAAATTGTGTTAGGGAAATTGATGGGATTGAAGGCCAATAAATCCCCGGGGCCTGATAGTCTGCATCCCAGAGTACTTAAGGAAGTGGATGCATTGGTGATCATTTTCCAACAGTCTATTGACTCTGGATCAGTTCCTATGGACTGGAGGGTAGCTAATGTAGCACCACTTTTTAAAAAAAGAGGGAGCGAGAAAACAGGTAATTATAGACTGGTTAGCCTGACATCAGTAGCGGGAAAAATGTTGGAATCAATTATTAAAGAAATAGCAGCGCATTTGGAAAGCAGTGACAGGATCGGTCCAAGTCAGCATGGATTTATGAAAGGGAAATCATGCTTGACAAATCTTCTGGAATTTTTTGAGGTTGTAACTAGTAGAGTGGACAAGGGAAACCAGTGGATGTGGAGTATTTGGACTTTCAAGAGGCTTTTGACAAGGTCCCATACAAGAGATTGCTGTGCAAAATTAAAGCACATGGTATTGGGGGTAATGTACTGACGTGGATAGAGAACTGGTTTGCAGACAGGAAGCAGAGAAATAGGTCCTTTTCAGAATGGCAGGCAGTGACTAGTGGGGTGCCGCAGGGTTCACAGCTGGGACGCCAGCTATTTACAATATACATAATGATTTAGATGAAAGAATTGAGTGTAATATCTGCAAGTTTGCAGATAACACTAAACTGGGTGGCGGTGTGAGCTGTGAGGCTGCAGGGTGACTTAGACAGGTTAGGTGAGTGGGCAATAGCATGGCAGATGCAGTATAATGTGGATAAATGTGAGGTCATCCACTTTAGTGGCAAAAACATGAAGGCAGAATATTATCTGAATGGCGGTAGATTAGGAAAAGGGGAGGTGCAATGAGACCTGGGTGTCATGGTACATCAGTCATTGAAGGTAGGCATACAGGTACATCAGGCAGTAAAGAAAGCAAATGGCATGTTGACCTTCATAGCGAGGGGATTTGAGTGTAGGAGCAGGGAGGTCTTACTGCAGTTGTACAGGGTCTTGGTGAGGTCTCACCTGGAATATTGTGTTCAGTTTTGGTCTCCTAATCTGAGGAAGGAGGGTCTTGCTATTGAGGGAGTGTAGTGAAGGTTCACCAGACTGATTCCCGGGATGGCAGGACTGACATATGAAGAGAGATTGGATCGACTGGGCCTGCATTCACTGGAGTTTAGAAGGATGAGAGGGGCTCTCATAGAAACATGTAAAATTCTGACGGGACTGGACATGATAGATGCAGAAAGAATGTTTCCGATGTTGGGGAAGTCCAGAACCAGGGGACACCGTCTATGGATAAGGGGTAAGACATTTAGGACTGAGATAAGGAGAAACTTCTTCACTCGGAGAGTTGTGAACCTGTGGAATTCCCTACCGCAGAGAGTTGTTGATGCCAGTTCTTTGGATATATTCAAGAGGGAGTTAGATATGGCCCTTACGGCTAAAGGGATCAAATGATATGGAGAGAAAGCAGGAAAGGGGTACTGAGATGAAGGATCAGCCTTGATCTTATTGAATGGTGGTGCAGGCTCGAAGGGCTGAATGCCCTACTCCTGCACCTATTTTCTATGTTTCTATGAAAACACAAACTGTTTCCAATGGCTGAAGGGTTGATAACCAGAGGATACAGATTTAAGGTGATTGGCAAAAGAACCGGCGGTAACATCAGGAAGAAGTTTTTTATGCCACGAGTAGGTTAGGATTTGGAACGCACTGCCTGATCGGACGGTGGAAGCACTTTCAACAGTAGCCTTCAAAAGGGAACGGGATAAATAGTTGAAGGAGAAACGTAACGTTACATTACTCCTGTTTCAGTTAGTCTGTTATTTACGTTGCGCGTAAATAACAGACTAACTGAAACAGGAGTAATGTAACTTAACTGTGTCCTTTATAGCAACTCCCAAAATGGTGTCCCAAATCCTGTATGAACCAGCATGTTTACAAAGCGTTTGAATGGCTCCCGCAGGGTCCTAATGCCTGTCTTGTGTCCTGTAACAAACAGAGTCTGAACACAACAAGGGGGTGATCTTCTCTCTTGGGGTTTTATCTGCATCTAAACAGTGCTGCTCCTTGACTGAGAGTGTTTGTTGTCAACATCAGTTTTGAAAGCAGAAAATATTTTTTATTTCATGCAGAATGTTCCACTCAGAGCTTCTTCGCAACACTTTATACTGAGGCACGATGGAAAAAGTCAGCATCCATGGGCAAGTCAGCGGTCCCTATCAACTGAGAACTGGCCTTATGTTTGAAGGTAGCACCGGTAAATGACGAAACCTTCTACCATCGGGTCGGCATAGCATAAGAAGATTAAAAAATAGGAGCAGGAGTCGGCTATTCGGCCCCTCGAGCTTGCTCCGCCATTCAATAAGATCGTGGCTGATCTGATCATGGCCTCAACTCCACTTCCCTGCCCACTCCCCATAACCCTTGACTGGCTTATCCTTCAAAAATCTGTCTCTCTCCATCTTAAATATACTCAATGACTGTAAGGTTTACATATTTCATGATCAAGGCACAGCAAGAGGCCACAGGCTAAAATGGTTTGAAGAAAACCTGTTAGGTGGGAGAAAGAGCATCAGTCTGGAGCAGGTGGTGACTCATAACTGATTAATGCAATTACTGCGGTCAGGAGCGAGACCCGTTTAACATCGAGGCAAAGGGTTTTGATACAATCAAGCAGAGAAGCCCCTGGATTAATTGGACGGAGGGGAAAAAACATTTCCCTATGGAGACTACAAGTCTACAAAAACCCAGGACAACAAAGGATCCCACAAGGCGTGCATTTTTGAATAACGGGGCACTGAAGATAAGGAGTTACCTTTTGCCCTGTCGATTGCGTGTGTGAATTGTGGCCATCCAAACAGATCCAGACCCATCATCACAGCCATCGAGACTCATCCAGACTCATTAACTAAAAGCAGCCCAGTAGGAGATGTGTATAAGCAAATGGATATATATGTAAGAGTGGGAACAACAGCTCAGAACAAGAGGAAGAGCTAGGAACAACAGCTCAGGGGAATCGGTTGAAGAAACATCTCAGAACAGCAGGTCAAAAGGAACAAAGACCATGAAGCAAGCAGCAAGGACCCAACACCTTCCCTCGCTCCACGAGCCTACAATCGACAACAGCAGCAACTGGCTGGATGGGTGATTGTATGTCTTCAATCAATCTCTAAGAAGTCTTGTTCTGTAATTTTTAATTGTTTTTTTTTGCAATAAACTAACAATTGGTTTTAAGCCTAAACGTTGCATTACGTGGAGTCCTTCCTGTAATTCCCGAGGTCTATGAATCAAAGTTGAGTGGGAAATGAACACCCTACGTGGCCTTCCTCCATCCTACCTATGCAACCTCCTCCAGCCCTCCCACTCAGGCCTGACCCTTCAGTCCTCAACCTGCGGCCTCCTGAGTATCGAAAGCTCCCGTCGCTGCACCAGAACCAGAGGTTTATCAATTACTCGTGTCGTGGTTAAAAGAACATAAGAAATAGGAGCAGGAGTCGGCCATTTGTCCCCTCGAACCTGCTCCGCCATTCAATAAGATCGTGGCTGATCAGATCTTGGCCTCAATTCCACTTCCCTATCCTCCCCATAACCCTTTACTCCCTTATCGTTCAAAAATCTGTCTAACTCCACCTTGAATATATTCAATGACCCAGTCTCCACAGCTCTCTGGGGTAGAGAATTCCAAAGATTCCCAACTCTCTGAGAGAAGAAATTCCTCCTCACCTCCGTTTTAAATGGGCGACTCCTTATTCTGAACTGTGCCCTCTACTTCTAGATTCCACCACGAGGGGAAACATCTTCTCAGCATCTAGCCTGTCAAGCCTCCTCAGAATCTTGTATGATTCAATAAGATCACCTCTCATGGAATGCCCATTGTATTCCCAGATCAGCCATGGCACTCTCTCCTCTGAGTCATTAGATTGTGGGTTCAAGTCCCATCCCTGAGTCTTGCGCACAAAAACCTAGGCTGAAGCTCCAGTGGAGTGCTGCACTGTCGGAGGTTTGTTTATTATTCATTCACGGGATGTGGGCGTCCCCGGCAAGGCCAGCATTTATTGCCCGTCCCTAATTACCCCAGAGAAAGTGGTGCCATTTCAGAAGGCCGTTAAGAGTCAACCACATTGCTGTGGGTCTGGAGTCACAACATCGGCCAGACCGGGTAAGGACGGCAGATTTCCTTCCCTAAAGGACATTAGTGAGCCAGATGGGTTTTTATGACATTCCAGTCGTTTCATGATAACCATTACTGATACTAGCTTGTTAATTCCAGATTTTTAAAACATTTTAATTTACTGAATTTGAATTCCCCAGCTGCCGTAGTGGGCATTGAACTCATGTCTCTGGATCTAGGCCTCAGGATTACTAGTACAGTAACCACTGTGCTACCGTGCTCGATGTGCTTTCTTTCAGTTGAGACGTTAAACAGTGGTCCTCGTCTGCCCTCACAAGTGGATATGAAAGATCCCATGGCCCTATTCAAAGAAGAGAAGGGGAGTTTTCGCTGGGCCATTCAACCATCATCACCAGACAGAGGATCTGGTCATTATCAAATTGCTGTTTATGGGAGCTTGATGTGCGCAAATTGGCTGCTGCGTTTCTGACATTGCAACAGTGACTACACTTCAAAAAGTGGAAGCTAGGTGCTTTAGGATGTCTCGACGTCTTGAAAGGGGCTATAGAAATTCAGGGGGGAAAAACACGATGCTGACAGACCATATAGTTCAGGCTGAATTTATTGCAAAAAGAAAATTACGCAGCTGCAAGAATAGATTAACAGATAAGCATTAACAACACGGTACTTAACTTTATACCATCTGTTCCAAGACACTAATAGCTCAAAAATATTACCCACTTTCACCAGTAACTTTTTGAACATGAGTCCACAATGAACAGCTTTATGTGTGAATCACGGTTGATGGAGTCCTGATAGTCCTCTGTGTAGTATAGCAACAACAACTTGTCTTTATATAGTGCCTTTAATGTCGTAAAACATCTCAAGGCACTCCACAGCAGTGTGATCAAACAAAATTTGGCAACGAGTCACATAAGGAGATATTGGGACAGCTGACTAAAAGCTTGGTCAAATAGATCAGTTTTAAGAAGCATCTTAAAATGAAAGAAAGACTTGGATTTATACAGCGCCTTTCACAACCACTGGACATCTCGAAGCGTTTTATAACCAATGGAGTGTAGTCACTGTTGTAATGTAGGAAACGCGGCAGCCAATTTGCGCACAGCAAGCTCTCACAAACAGCAACGTGGTAATGACCAGATAATCTGTTTTTTTTGGTGATGTTGATTGAGGGATTCATTTTGGCCAGAACACCGGGGATAACTCCCCTGCTCTTCTTCGAAATAGTGCCATGGGATCTCTTACATTCACTCTTTTCCTTAAAGGAGTAAAGAGAGTTAGAGAGGCAGGGTGGTTTAGGAAGGGAATACCAGAGCTTGGGGCCCAGGCAGCTGAAGGCATGGCCACGGAAATCAGGAACGTGCAAGTTGTCAGAATTGGAGGAGCGCCGAGATCTCGGAGGATTGTAGGGCTGGAGGAAGTTACAGGGATAGGGAGCAGCGAGGAAATCAGGCAAAGTGAAGAATGTGGTGCCTCCATCTTCTTATATACCTTTGCTTTGATAAACAAGGCTGGCACAATAGAAAATAAAAAGGTATCCTTCACAATAAATCAAGACGGCCGCACTTTAAATTACTTCTTGCTGTGAGAGACAACAGGCAAATGAAATTGAAATATAAACAATTTCAAGAAACGAGAAACAAGGTTTAAACCTGATTAGATAAAACCCAAGATTGTTCTCTGTATTCTCCGTATGACTCAGAATCCAATTGCTTTATTTTAAAATGCGCCTAATGGAAGCAGTTTGATTTGTCACTAATACGCAGAGCTCCAAGACAGAGGTGCGTGTGTGTATATATTAATGTGCCGACAGGTCCTCAGGCTAAGGGAAAGGGAAGCTTAACACAATCACCAACTGCATTGCCCTTTTCAACATTCTCGTGCCCAAGCCCAGCTACAAAGTGACAGAAAAAGATCCAATAGAGAATTTTGTGGAATCATACAGCACGGAAGGAGATCATTTGGCATATCGTGCCTCTGCCGGCTCTTTGAAAGAGCTATCGTGTCAGCTGTGGCTCAGTGGGTAGCACACTCGCTTCTGAGTCAGAAGGTTGTGGGTTGAGCAGATAAATCTCGGCTGACACTCCCAGTGCAGTACTGAGGGAGAGCTGAACTGTCGGAGGTGGCGTCTTTTGGATGAGACGTTAAACCGAGACCCCGTCTGCTCTCTCAGGTGGATGTAAAAGATCCCATGGCACTATTTCAAAGAAGAGCAGGGGAGTTATTCTCAGTGTCCTGGCCAATATTTATCCCTCAATCAGCATATCAAAAACAGATTATCTGGTCATTATCACACTGCTGTTTGTGGGAGCTTGCTGTGTGCAAATCACATTACAACAGTGACCACACTCCAAAAGTATTTAATTGGCTGTAAACTGCTTTGAGATATCTGGTGGTTCTTAAAGGCGCTATATAAATGCAAGTCTTTATTTATTTTCTTACCTATTCCCTCGCCCACTCTCTGCTGCTCTTTTCCCACAGCCCCGCAAATTTTTCCTTTTGAAATATTTATCCAATTCCCTTCTGAAAGTTACTATTTGAATCTGCTCCCACCGCCCTATCAAGCAGCGCGTTCCCGATCATAATGACTTGCACCGTAAAGAAAATTCTCCTCGTCTTCCCTCTGGTTCTTTGGCCAATGATCTTAAATCTGTGTCCTCGGGTTACCAAGCTCCCACCACTGGAGTTTCTCCTTGTTTACTCTGTCTAAATCCCCGGTAACTTTGAACACCTATATTAAATCTCCCCTTAAGCTCTGTGCTCTAAGGTGAACATTTGCCGGCTTCTCCAGTCTCTCTTCGCTGGTTTTATTCTGGTAAATCTCCTCAGCTCATTCTCTAAGTCCTTGACATCCTTTCCAACGTGCTCTCAATTGGATCAGGTTGGGTCCTGAAGTGTATCCCACAAATCATAATAAACATCAAATACATATCTAAAATAAACAAAAGCAGATTAGACACTTTCTTTATTCATTCTCAGGATGTGGGCATCATTGCCCGTCCCTAATTGCCCTCGAGAAGGTGGTGGTGAGCCCCCTTCTTGAACCGCTGCAGTCCGTGTGGTGAAGGTGCTCCCACAGTGCTGTTAGGGAGGTGTTTTCAGAATTTTGACCCAGCGACGGTGAAAGAACGGCCGATATATTTCCAAGTCAGGATGTTGTGTGACTGGGAGGGGAACGTGGAGATGGTGGTGTTCCCATGCGCCTCCTGCCCTTGTCCTTCTAGGCGGTAGAGGAAGTGGGTTTGGGAGGTGCTGCCGAAGAAGCCTTGGCGAGTTGCTGCAGTGCATCTTGTAGATGGTACACACTGCAGCCACGGTGCGCCGGTGGTGGAGGGAGTGAGTGTTGAAGATGGTGGATGGGGTGCCCATCAAGCGGGCTGCTTTGTCCTGGATGTTGTCGAGCTTCTTGAGTGTTGTTGGAGCTGCACTCATCCAGGCAAGTGGAGAGTGTTCCATCACACTCCTGACTTGTGCCTTGTAGATGGTGGAAAGGCTTTGGGGAGTCAGGAGGTGAGACATTCATCATAGAATACCCAGCCTCTGACCTTCAGTAGCTTTTGAAGTACTTATATGGCCTCATCTAATGTGTTGGTGGAATGAAGAGAGTTAGAGCTGATAATTCGAACATATTTTGTGGCGAATTGGAGAGTAAGTGTGTCGGTCATGAACTTCTTGCTCGTGAAAACACAAAAAACCTTCCTCACAGGTGGAATAAATTTTGCGTTGCACGACAGAACAACAACTTGCATTTATATAGTGCCTTTAACGTGGTAAAATGTCCCAAGGCCCTTCACAGGAATATTAGGAGATGTTAGGGCAGGTGAGTTCGGTTTTAAGGAGCGTCTTAAAGGCGGAGAGAATGGTACAGAGGTGCAGAGTTCTGGTTCAACAATAAGTTGTATTTAACATAGTGAAAAGTCCCAAGACGCTTCACAGGAGTATTATGAGATAACAATTTGACACCGAGCCACATAAGGAGAAATTAGTGCAGATGACCAAAAGCTTGGTCAAAGAGGCATGTTTTAAGGAGTGTCTTGAATGAGGAAAGCGAGGTAGTAAGGTGGAGAGGTTTAGGCAGGGAGTTCCAGAGATTGAGGCCTAGAAGGCACGGCCACCAATGGTTGAGCGATTATCATCAGGGATGCTCAAGAGGGCAGAATAATTTTGGTGCAAAGGGAGATCCACCTTGGTTCCTCAGGTCAATTTAAGTCCTGGACGCTCCCTATCTCTCCATTGGACTGTGATTGACATGGAATAGCAGGAACGATATTCAAAACCAAAGAGACGCTCTACTGATGGAGGTGTCAGTGCAGTAGCTAACAAGTCTAGGTGGCAGCCGTGGTTCAGTGGTAGCACTGTGCCCTCCGAGTCAAAAGGTTGTAGATTGAAGTCTCACTCCAGGAACGAGTATGTACGCAGATTGACACTTTGGTGCTCGTACTGAGCGAGTTCAATAGAGTCGCAATTTATGATAGGCTGAACTCATGAATAATTAATACCTTGGAAAGAGTCAATCAGGCTTGTTAATTGGGTGCAGAGAACAACAACAACTGCAACTTGTATCTATATAGCGCCTTTAACATAATGAAACGTCCCAAGGTGCTTCAATATTTGACACCGAGTCGTATAAGTAGAAATTAGCACAGGTGACCAAATGCTTGGTCAAAGAGGTAGGTGATACGTCCTTACTATACAGTATAAATGCACATGAGGGCCATGCTTGAGAGAAGGTCATTCTGTGACCTGTCCTTTATTTCATAGCACTGAAGATTTAGGTTAGGAGTGTCTCCCACAAGTTCACCACCTAGTGGTCAGTGTTCTCACAGTGTACAACTTAGGTCAGATTATACATGGGTTACAATGCTGGTTGAATACATGACATCACCTCCCCCCCCAAAGTCTTAATGGGATCACAGGTTGAGTCTCTCTGGTGGTTTACGCTCCCTTGCAGAGCGCCTGAGTTGGGGCTTCGGTTGTTGGGTGC
Organism: Pristiophorus japonicus; assembly: GCF_044704955.1. Taxonomy (NCBI): domain Eukaryota; kingdom Metazoa; phylum Chordata; class Chondrichthyes; family Pristiophoridae; genus Pristiophorus; species Pristiophorus japonicus. The sequence goes on from NC_091989.1 coordinate 184,407,925, forward strand.
TGGCCTGAGTGTCTGCTGTTTGCGGTGCCTCAGGCCTGTCCGGACTGCCCACAGTGACTGGGTTCTCCTCCCTTTGATTCCTGTGTTCGGTCACCTGTGGTGGAGTGAACTCTACATCGTGTTCTTCCTCTGCTTCTTCTATGGGGTTGCTGAACCTGCTTTTTGTTTAATCCACATGTTTGCAGCAGATTTGTCCATTGGTAAGTTTAACTACCAGAATCCTATTTCCCTCTTTGGCAACCACAGTGCCTGCGAGCCATTTGGGCCCTGTAGCATAGTTGAGGACAAAAACAGGGTCATTTACATCAATACATCGCGCCCTCGCATTCCTGTCATGGTAGTCATATTGTGACTGGCGCCTGCTCTCGACAATTTCTTTCATGGTGGGGTGTATAAGGGATAACCGGGTTTTGAGCATCCTTTTCATTAGCAGCTCTGTGGGTGGAACCCCTGTGAGCGAGTGTGGTCGGGATCTATAGGCCAACAGGAGGCGTGATAAGCGGCATTGTAGGGAACCCTCTTGGATTCTGAGCATCCCCTGTTTGATTATCTGCACTGCTCGTTCTGCCTGGCCGTTTGAGGCCGGCTTGAACGGTGCCGTTCTGACATGGTTAATTCCATTGCCTGCCATGAAGTCCTGGAATTCAGTGCTTGTGAAGCACGGGCCATTGTCACTGACCAAGATGTTCGGTAGATCGTGGGCGGCGAACATTGCCCATAGACTTTCTACCGTGGCAGAGGATGTGCTTCAATTTAAAATGTCACACTCGATCCATTTGGAGTAGGCGTCTACTACAACCAAAAACATTTTTCCCATGAAAGGACCTGCGTAGTCCACATGGATGCGTGACCAAGGCTTAGCGGGCCATGGCCAGGGGCTAAGGGGGGGGCTTCCCTGGGCACATGGCCCAGCTGGGCACACGTGTTGCACTTGCGAACACAAAGTTCCAGATCTGCGTCTATCCCTGGCCACCAAACGTGTGACCTGGCAATTGCCTTCATCGTGACAATGCCCGGGTGCTCATTGTGGAATTCTCTGATGAACACCTCTCTGCCCATCTGGGGCATCACCACGCGGTTTCCCCACAGTAGATAATCGGCCTGAATCGAGAGTTCATCCTTGCGCCTGTGAAATGGTTTAAATTTCTCAGGGCATGCCCTGTACGTGGCTGCCCAGTCCCCATTCAGGACACATTTTTTGACTTGAGACAATAGCGGGTCTCTATTTGTTCAGACTTTAATCTGACAGGCTGTCACGGGTGAGCCTTCGCTTCCGAAAGCTTCAACAGCCATGACCATCTCAGCAGCATGCTTGGTTGCACCCTCAGTGGTGGCTAGTGGGAGCCTGCTGAGTGCATCGGCACAGTTTTCGGTGCCCGGTCTGTGCCGAATTGTGTAGTCATAGGCGGCTAACGTGAGTGCCCACCTCTGTATGCGGGCCGATGCGTTTGCATTTATGGCCTTGTTGTCAGCCAAAAGGGACGTTAGGGGTTTGTGATCTGTCTCCAGCTCAAATTTCCTGCCAAACAGGTACTGGTGCATTTTCTTTACCGCACATACACATGCGAGCCCCTCCTTTTCTACCATCCCGTAGCCCCTTTCTGCCTGGGACAGACTCCTGGAGGCATAAGCTACCGGCTGTAACTGACCCTTGGCATTGACATGCTGCAACACACAACCGACACCATAGGACGACGCATCGCACGTTAACACAAGTTTCTTACATGGGTCATATAGCGTTAACAGATTGTTGGAACATAACAAATTGCGTGCTCTATTAAAAGCCCTTTCCTGGCTGTCCCCCCAGAACCATTCATGACCTTTGCATAGGAGCACGTGTAGTGGCTCTAGCAGCATGCTCAATTTGGGAAGAAAGTTACCAAAATAGTTCAGGAGCCCCAGGAATGAACGCAGCTCCGTCGTGTTACGGGGTCTGGGTGCTCTCTGGATCACTTCCGTCTTGGACGCAGTAGGGCTGATCCCGTCAGCTGCTACCCTCATCCCCAGGAATTCTACCTCTGGAGCTAGGAAGACGCACTTCGCCTTTTTCAGTCGCAGCCCTACCCGGTCCAGTCTGCGTAGCACCTCCTCCAAGTTGTGGAGGTGTTCTTCAGTATCGTAACCCGTAATGAGAATGTCGTCCTGAAAAACCACCGTCCCTGGAATCGACTTGAGGAGGCTTTCCATATTTCGTTGGAAGATCGTGGCGGCCGAGCGAATCCCGAACGGACATCTGTTGTACTCAAACAACCCCTTGTGTGTCGTGATGGTGGTCAGCTTCTTCAACTCACTCGCCAGCTCCTGGGTCATGTAAGCTGAGGTCAGGTCCAATTTTGAAAAAAGTTTGCCACCAGATAGCGTCGCAAAGAGGTCCTCCGCTGTTGGTAGCGGGTACTGGTCTTGGAGTGACACCCGATTGATGGTGGCCTTGTAATCGCCACATATCCTGACCGACCCATCCGCCTTGAGCACTGGCACAATCGGGCTCGCTCAGTCACTGAATTCGACTGGCGAGATGATGCCTTCCCTCAGCAGGCGGTCCAATTCGCCTTCTATCTTTTCCCGCATCACGTGCGGCACCGCTCTGGCCTTGTGGTGTACTGGTCTGGCGTCTGGGTTTATGTGAATCACTACCTTGGCCCCCATGGAAGTGCCAATGCCGGGTTGAAATAATGAGTCAAATTTGTCCAGGACCTGTGAGCATGATACTCGCTCCACAGAGGAAATTGCATTGACATCGCCCCATTTCAGTTCATGACAGCAAGCCAACTTCTCCCCAGCAGTGCGGGACCGTCCCCTGGGACAATCCAGAGTGGCAGTCTGTTCTCCGGATCTTTGTGGGTCATGACTACCGTGGCGCTGGCTAGCACCGGAATGATCTCTTTTGTGTATGTCCGTAGCTGTGCGTCAATCGCCGATAATTTTGGCCTCCTGGCCTTGGACGGCCACAACTTTTCAAACTGTTTGATACCCATCAGGGACTGGCTGGCCCCCGTGTCTAGCTCCATTGATACTGGGATGCCATTGAGGAGCACTTTCATCATTATCGGTGGCGTCCTGTATACGTGCTCCACATGAACTCGCTGAACTTCAGCTTCCAGCGATTTCCCCCAGCGTTCATTTCTGCAATTTCTGCAGGTATTTTGCTTACCTCTGCAAACTCCGGCTGAGTGTGTGCCTCCACGCCTCCAGCATGAGTTGCGGTTTGAAACAAAAGGTCCCTTGCCAGTCGATCATCCCTGACTGCCCCTGTTATTGCTCTTGATTGCGCCATTAACAGGTGTTGATGGCCCCATTACTGTCCGCATTGTCCCTTGCAATGGCGTGAATCACTGTTCAGCTTGCCATTGTCTCTGTCGAACTCCCCCTTTGGGTTCAACTACATGTTGGGGCATGCCCGACTGCACTTGTCTGCCTGGAGAACTGTGTGCTGCTTTAACAATGTTGAATCTCTGTCCCAATCATTCCTTAACACAGTACCTCTCGTCTGTTCTGCTAGTGGCCAAGCTCGCGTGGTTTAAATCCCTGTTTCTCGTCGCCATTGATACGTCCTTACCATACAGTATAAATGCACACGAGGCCCATGCTTGAGAGAAGGTCAGTCTGTGACCTGTCCTTTATTTCATAGCACTCAAGTGATGGAAGTGGGTGGAGCTTCCCCTTTTATATCTGAAGGTCCAGGTTAGGAGTGTCTCCCACAAGTTCACCACCTAGTGGTCATTGTTCTCACAGTGTACAACTTAGGTCAGATTATACATGGGTTACAATGCTGGTTGAATGCATGACAGTAGGTTTTATGGAGCATCTTGAAGGAGGAAAGAGAGGTAGAGAGGCGGAGAGGTTTAGGCAGGGAGTTCCAGAGATTGGGGCCTAGGCAACAGAAGGCACGGTCACCAATGGTTGAGCGATTATTAGCAGGGATGCTCAAGAGGGCAGAATTAGAGGAGCGCAGACATCTCGAGGGGGGTTATAGAATCATAAAATCATTGAATTTTACAGCACGGAAGGAGGCCCTTTCGGTCCATTGTGTCCGTGCCAGCCGACAAAGAGCTATCCAGCCTAATCCTACTTTCCAGCTCTTGGTCCATAGCCCTGTAGGTTACAACACGTCAAGTGCACATCCAAGTACTTTTTAAAGTGGTGAGGGTTTCTGCCTCTACCACCCTTTCAGGCAGTGAGTTCCTCTGGGTAAAGAAATTTCCCCTAATATCTCCTCTCAACCTTCCCCCAATCACTTTAAATCGATGCCTCCTGGTTGTTGACTCCTCTGCCTATGCACTCTATCCAGGCTCCTCATAATTTTATACACCTCAATCAGGTCTCCCCTCAACCTCCTCTGTTCCAAAGAAAACAGACCCAGCATCTCCAATCTTGGGTTGTGAGGCTGCAGGAGATTACAGAGATGGGGGGGGCGGGGGCGCGGTGAGGCCATGGAAGGAGTTGAGAATAAGGATCAAGTGTGGTAGAGAAGAATGCCCAAAGGTCACAGAGACCAATTGACCCAGGCTCAAGCCACATCAGATCATTCACTATTATTCATTTATTCATATGTCTGCAGGAACGCTTGTCCATTTTCCACCCCAGTGCCAGAGTGATGGTGAGATATAACACTGGTCAGAGCCAGGGTGATGGTGAGATATAACACTGGTCAGAGCCAGAGTGATGGTGAGGTATAACACTGGTCAGAGCCAGAGTGATGGTGAGGTATAACACTGGTCAGAGACAGAGTGATGGTGAGATATAACACTGGTCAGAGCCAGAGTGATGGTGAGATATAACACTGGTCAGAGTCAGTGTGATGGTGAGGTATAACACTGGTCAGAGTCAGTGTGATGGTGAGGTATAACACTGGTCAGAGCCAGAGTGATGGTGAGGTATAACACTGGTCAGAGCCAGAATGATGGTGAGGTATAACACTGGTCAGAGCCAGAGTGATGGTGAGGTATAACACTGGTCAGAGTCAGTGTGATGGTGAGATATAACACTGGTCAGAGCCAGAGTGATGGTGAGATATAACACTGGTCAGAGCCAGAGTGATGGTGAGATATAACACTGGTCAGAGCCAGAGTGATGGTGAGATATAACACTGGTCAGAGTCAGAGTGATGATGAGGTATAACACTGGTCAGAGCCAGGGTGATGCTGAGGTATAACACTGGTCAGAGCCAGAGTGATGGTGAGGTATAACACTGGTCAGAGCCAGAGTGATGGTGAGGTATAACACTGGTCAGAGACAGAGTGATGGTGAGATATAACACTGGTCAGAGCCAGAGTGATGCTGAGGTATAACACTGGTCAGAGCCAGAGTGATGGTGAGGTATAACACTGGTCAGAGTCAGAGTGATGGTGAGGTATAACACTGGTCAGAGCCAGAGTGATGGTGAGATATAACACTGGTCAGAGTCAGTGTGATGGTGAGGTATAACACTGGTCAGAGTCAGTGTGATGGTGAGGTATAACACTGGTCAGAGCCAGAGTGATGGTGAGATATAACACTGGTCAGAGCCAGAGTGATGCTGAGGTATAACACTGGTCAGAGCCAGAGTGATGGTGAGGTATAACACTGGTCAGAGTCAGAGTGATGGTGAGGTATAACACTGGTCAGAGCCAGAGTGATGGTGAGATATAACACTGGTCAGAGTCAGTGTGATGGTGAGGTATAACACTGGTCAGAGCCAGAGTGATGGTGAGATATAACACTGGTCAGAGCCAGAGTGATGGTGAGGTATAACACTGGTCAGAGCCAGAGTGATGGTGAGGTATAACACTGGTCAGAGCCAGAGTGATGGTGAGGTATAACACTGGTCAGAGCCAGAGTGATGGTGAGGTATAACACTGGTCAGAGTCAGTGTGATGGTGAGATATAACACTGGTCAGAGCCAGAGTGATGGTGAGATATAACACTGGTCAGAGCCAGAGTGATGGTGAGATATAACACTGGTCAGAGCCAGAGTGATGGTGAGATATAACACTGGTCAGAGCCAGAGTGATGGTGAGGTATAACACTGGTCAGAGCCAGAGTGATGGTGAGGTATAACACTGGTCAGAGCCAGAGTGATGGTGAGGTATAACACTGGTCAGAGCCAGAGTGAAGCTTGCCCGAATCTGCCTGAACAAAGGTGTGAGGAGTGAGGGGGAGGTCGCTGGGGAGAGATTTCTTCTGGTTGTTATGTGTCCTTGGCATTCTGAACTCAAAGGGAAGATTTCCTCTGATTGCAATTTCTAGTGAAATTGGCAATGTGTTAGGGTTTTGAGAGAACCCTGGCCCTATAAATTCGACTGTACGGCGGCAGTTTTATCGGGCACTAACCGGGCTACTAAGCCGAACGAGCCCTGTGCCCAGCGCGCACCGAAAAATGGGCACGTCTGCATTCATTCCCCACTAGGCCCGAAAAACCACAGTCATTTATCTGGACACTCGCTGTAGCGCCAGCTGGTATAGCTGCAAAATCGGCCGGGATTCCAGAAAGCCCAGGAGCCCTGGCCTTAAGTGTGAGCACCCGAGATGATCTTGTGGGCATGAATCATAGAATCACAGAATGATTACAGCACAGAAGGAGGCCATTCAGCCCGTCGAGCATCTGCCGGCTCTCCGCAAGAGCACCTCAGCCAGTCCCACTCCACCGCCCTTTCCCCATGGCCCTGCAATTTTTATTTCCTTCAGGTACTTATCCAACTCCTTTTTGAAAGCCACGATTGAGTCTGCCTCCACCACCCATTCAGGCAGCGCATTCCAGATCCTAACCACAGCAGCACTGACCACACTCGGCCAACTCCGTTCACATGCCTTGACATGAGGCTCCCAAGGCAAGCGTTCTACTTGGAACGCCTACATGGCAAGCGAGCCCCAGGTGGGCAGAGGAAACGTTTCAAGGACACCCTCAAAAAAACCTGGATAAAATGCATTATCCCCACTGACACCTGGGAGTCCCTGGCCAGAGACCGCCCTGAGTGGAGGAAGTGCATCCGGGAGGGCGCTGAGCACCTCGAGTCTCGTCGCCGACAGCACGCAGAAATCAAGTGCAGGCAGCGGAAGGAGCGTGCGGCAAACCAGTCCCACCCACCCTTTCCTTCAACCACTGTCTGTCCGACAGAGACTGTTCAATCACCTAAGAACTCGCTTTTAGAGTGGAAGTAAGTCTTCCTCGATTTTGAGGGATTGCCAATGATGGTGACTCGTTGCATAAAAAAGTTTTCCCTCACATCACCTTTCTTTCTTCTACCAATCACCTTAAGTTTGTGTCCTCTGGTTCTTGACCCTTGGGAAAATGGGAACACGTCATGACTTCAGGACGTCCCAAAGCGCTTTACAGCCAATGAAGTACTTTTTGAAGAGTAATCACTGTGGTAATGTAGGAAACGCGGCAGCCAATTTGCACATAGCAAACTCCCACAAACAGCAATGTGACAATGACCAGATGTAGTTTCAGTGATATTGATTGAGGGATAAATATTGGCCAGGATACCGGAGAGAACTCCCCTGCTCTTCTTCAAATTAGTGCTGGACACCTGAGAGAGCAGCCTCCTTTTAATATTTCACCTCAAGTACGGCACCATCTTGGGGAGTACTGCACTGGAGTTTCAGCCGAGATTTTTATCCTTAAGTTTCTGGAGTGGGACTTGAACCCACGACCTTCTGGCACAGAGGCAAGTGCGCTAGCTGATATGATGCGAGTTTTTATCTTTTTCTCTCTCTGGTTTTAATTTCAGCCTCTCTGAATGAGACCTACAATCGACCCAGTTGGGGGAAAACTCATGCTGCCAACCCATGAAGAACTGGGTCGAGACAAAGGAGATCGTAGACTCATCAGACTGGGCTGGGTTTTGAATTTAGGCTAGAGATGTGAAAGGTCAGTAAGTTAACCTAGTGTTCCATCTAAGCCCCTCTCATTCAGGATTTTAAATTGATCATCCTTGTTTTCAAATCCCTCCATGGCCTTGCCCCTCCCCATCTCTATAATCTCCTCCAGCCTACAACCCTGCGCTCCTCCAAATCTGGTCTCTTGTGCATCCCCGATTTTAATCGCTCCACCATCGGTGGCCGTGCCTTCAGTTGCCTGGGCCCTAAGCTCCGGAATTCCCTCCCTAAACCTCCTCGCCTCTCTACCTCTCTTTCCTCCTTGAAGACGCTCCTTAAAGCCTGCCTCTTGGGTCAAGCTTTTGGTCACCTGCGCTAATATCTCGTTATGTGGCTCAGCGTCAAGTTTTGTTTGATAACGCTCCTGTGAAGCACCGGGGGCCAGTTTACAACGTTAAAGGCGCCATCTAAATGCAAGTTGTTGTTGTTGTTTCTACATTCCTGCTCAATTGCTTTCTGAAGATTGATGTTTGAACTGAGTCAGTTTTTGTGCAAATGCATTATCACACGAGAGACTGCTTGTTACGCTCGAGTTACGTGAACAAGTTGATGTACTCATGTGGCTGTCAGAGGTGATTGAAATAATTGCACTACATTCAACACTAACTAAATTATCAAACAGTCTTGCTTTAATTTTTATGTTCCAAATTAATGTATTTAAATGCAGGCAAATTATCGATGATTCCTGATTTGTTTAATGTGCAGGAAAAGAGAGCAAAATATGATTAATAAAATATTTCTCTGAATAATTTAATCGAAGTTTTCATGAATTAATTCGATGTTTTGTACGATCTACAGCAGAAATAGTGATGCTTATTTTTTTTTAAATGTACTCGTTTGATTTGAAACAAAAAAAACACTGCCAATCCAAATTGATAAATACGTTTGTTTTTAAATTTCAATTATAAAATTGCTTCAGAATTGAATCATAAGGTCAGGGGTGCAAGCCTTATTCCAGGACATGAGCTCATAGTCTAGACAGGCATTTGCGTGCAGTACTGAGGGACTGGTGTATATGAAATTGGCCCAAGGCTTCATCTGCTGGTTAAGGAGAATGGTATCGATCCCTGTGTTCCCTGTAGGCTGCGTTATGCTCCACACTGCCTGTTTCTTTTAACGCGCGGTCCCTTTAATTCTCTGCGCGTGAGCGGTATTTACACTGTAAAAGTCGGTGAGCGGCCTGCGCGGGAACTTTCGCATTACTGCGTGATCGCGCATATGCGCAGCTCATCGAGAACATTGGCAGATCCCACGGCACCAACTGAAGAATTATCAAGATCCGTGACGAGCCCTTGGACAGCGTTGAATCACTTCCCATACCTCGGGAGCCATCTGACAGCGAGGGCAGGCATCGATGCCAAAATCCAACACCGCCTTCAGTGCGCTAGTGCAGCCTTCGGTCGCCTGAGGAAGACCAGGACCTCAAACCCGGCACCAAGCTCATGGTCTACCGAGCAGTCGGGATACCTGCCCTCCTATATCCTTCAGAGACAATGAATATGTACAGCAGGCACCTCAAAGCACTGGAGAAATACTACCAACGCTGCAAATCCATTATCAGGAATGATGTACCAACGCCAGTGTTCTTTCTCATGCCAACATGCCCAGTATCGAGGCACTGCTCACACTCAATCAGCTCCGATGGACGGGCCACATTGTCTGCATGCCCGATACTAGACTCTCGAAGCAAGCGCTCGACTCCGAGCTCCGTCACGGCAAGCGAGCCCCAGGAGGGCAGAGAAAATGCTTCAAGGACACTCTCTAAGCCTCCTTGAAAAAATGTAACATCCCCACCTGTTGTGTATGCAATAACTGTTAGATTGAGTACTGTTTAACTCCAAGAGGTATAACCTTGGCTCTGCTTTATTAAGGCCCAAAGTGACTAATATACAAAATGGCTGGCCTTTTATACTTGGGCTGCACACGAGTGCGTGCAGCCCAATGGCCTCCAACAGTGAAGCCATCTAGTGGCTAGTGATCCCAAAAGTACATACATGACAATTCCCCCCCTCCTCTGAGATATTAACACAGTCTTTTACAAATTGAGATGGTTCGGTATTTTACGCTCCCAGGTTGACCGTCTCAGTTCAACTCCAGTCTTGGGTGAGTGTTCAGAGTCTGTTATGACTGGTGGCTGGGTGGTTGACCTGGTGGGAGTGGCAATGGCCATGTCAGGGATTGAAAGTCCAGATTCACTGATGACCACTGAGTTCACTGATGACTGGGGGTAGGTTGGTTGGTCGTCAATTGTCTCTTCCTCCGACTGTTTTGGTTCGTCTGTGTGCCGCAGCTTTGTCTGATCCATATGTTTCCTGCATGTTTGCCCATTCTTGAGCTTGACAATAAATACTCTGTTGCCCTCCTTGGTCATGACAGTACCAGCGATCCACTTGGGACCCTGACCATAATTCAGAACATATACAGGACACAGCTGAGCGATCGTGATAGCCTTCCTCACTTTGTTTTCTATATTCAACATGATTATTCAAGTCAGGGTGTACAAGAGATATCTTGGTCTTAAGGCCACTCTTCATCATTAGTTCAGCAGACGAGACCCCGGTAAGCATGTGTGGTCTTGTCCTGTAACTAAGCAGTAGCATGACAGGCAGGTCTGCAGCGAACCTTGGGTTACTCACTTCATACTCTGCTTTATGATTTGGACAGCACGTTCTGCTTGCCCATTGGATGTGCAGGTTTGAATGATGCTGACCTTATATGTTTGATACCATTGAGTTTCATGAACTCTTGAAGCTCCTGACTGGTGACGCATGATCCGTTGTCGCTAACAACGATGTCAGTCAGACCATGTGTCACGAACATGACACTGAGATTTCCAATGGTAGCTGTGGATGTGCTGGATGACATGATTATACACTCTATCCACTTCGAATATGCATCCACCACAACTAAAAACATCTTCCCCAGGAAGGGGCCTGCAAAGTCGATGTGGATCCTGGATCATGGTTTGGATGGCCACAACCACTGACTCAGCGGCGATTCCGCTGGTGCTTTGCTGAGCTGCATGTAAGTGTTGCACTGATGCACACATGATTCCAGCTCAGATTCAATTCCCGGCTACCATACATGAGACCTGACGATGGCTTTCATCATTACAATGCCGGGATGTGTGCTATGTAGCTCACGCACAAATTTCGCCCTCCCTTTCTTGGGCATAACAACACGATTGCCCCACAGTATACAATCCGACTGAATAGACAGTTCGTCTTTGCGACGAATGTAAGGTTTGGTCTCCTCGCACATTTTCTTGGGTATGGTAGACCAATCACCTTTGAGGATGCAACTCTTCACCACCGATAAAATCGGGTCCTGGCTGGTCCAGGTCTTAACTTGTTGAGCTGTGACAGGGGTTCCTTCACTCTCAAAAGCCTCCATAACTAACAATAGGTCCACCGGTTGTGACGTTTCCACCTCCGGTGTGGCCAACGGCAGACAGCTCAAAGCATCGGCACAATTCTCGGTGCCAGGTCTATGGCAAATGACATAATCATAAGCGGATAATATCAGCGCCCACCTCTGGATGCGGGATGAAGCATTGGTATTGATACCTTTGTTTTCAGAGAACAGTGAAATGACTGGCTTGTGATCTGTCTCCAGTTCAAACCGAAGACCAAACAGGGACTGATGCATCTTTTTAGCTCCATTCACACAGGCTAGTGCTTCTTTCTCTAGCATGCTGTAGGCTCTTTCCGCTTTAGACAAACTTTTTGAAGCATACGCGACTGGTTGAAGTTTACCCGACTCATTAGCTTGTTGGAGTACGCAATCAATTCCATATGGCGAAGCATCACAGGCCAATACTAAATGTTTACATGCGTCATAATGTACTGGCAGCTTGTTAGAGCAAAGCAGATTAGTGGCTTTCTCAAAAACTCTCTCTTGAGACGCACCCCACACCCAGTTGTCGCCTTTTCCTAGCAGCATGTGCAGTGGTTCTAATAAGGTGCTCAATTTAGGCAGGTAGTTACCAAAGTAGTTGACTAGACCCAGGAATGAACGCAGCTCTGTCACATTCTGTGGCTTGGGTGCATTCTTGAGGGCCTTGGTTTTCGCGTCCATGGGCCTGATGCCGTCAGCGACAATTTACCTCCCCAGGAATTCGACCTCTGGTGCCATGAAAACGCATTTCGAGCATTTCAGTCTGAGTCCCACTTTGTCCAGACGATGTAGAACCTCTTCCATGATGTTCAGATGTTCGGCAGAATCACAACCTGTGATCAGGTTGTCATCTTGGAACACGACGGTTGTGGGAACGGACTTCAGTAGACTCTCCATGTTCCTCTGAAATATTACTGCAGCCGAGAGAATTCCAAAAGGGCACCTGTGATAAATAAATAGTCCTTTATGTGTGTTAATGTACGTAAGTCTCTTCGACGTCTCGACCAGCTCCTGTGTCATGTAGGCCGACGTCAAGTTCAGCTTGGTGAACGACTTCCCCCCGGCTAGCGTTGCAAACAAGTCATCAGCCTTCGGTAATGGGTACTGACCCTGTTGATTGTAGCCTTGTAGTCTCCACAGATTCTGACTGTGCCATCACTTTTCAGCACAGGAACAATGGGGCTGGCCCATTCATTAAATTCAACCGATGATATGATTCCTTCGTGCTGGAGTCTGTCCAGTTCGATTTCCACCTTCTCCCTCATCATATACAGAACTGCCCAAGCTTTATGATGGACGGGTCTTACATCGGAGTCCACGTGGATCTGCACCTTGGTTTCTGTGAAGTTGCCGATGCCTGGTTCGAGTAGTGAGGGGAACTTGCTCAGTACTTGAGCACATGTATCTTTCTTCGAAGACAATGTCTTGATGTCGTTCCAATCAATCTGATTTTTTTCAAGCCAATTCCTGCCGAACAATGTTGGGCCATTGCCTGGGACAATCCATCGCGGTAACTTATGAACCGCACCGTCATATGAAATTTTAATTGTGGCACTGCCAATCACCGTTATGAGTTCTTTGGTATACGTGTGCAACTTGGCATTGACTGGACTCAGCCTGGGCCTCACAGCCTTAGTATCCCACAGCTTGTCAAAATCCCTCTGGCTCATTATCGATTGACTCGCCCCTGTATCCAGTTCCATCGATACTTTGCTCATTATCGGTTTGCTCTTAGTTCGAAACGAGTACAGTCCATACACTTCCTCCTTTGGTATCTCGGATTACGTATCCGGATCCGCGCTAGTCGGACCATCATCCTCCACATGGTGTGTCGCAGCACGCTTGCTCATCTGCGGACACTTGCACTGGAGATGCCCCACTCTCAGACAGCCTTTGTAAATATATTGCTTAAATCGGCACCGCTGGTGCTGGTAATTTCCCCCACAATGCCAACATGGAGAAATTGGATGCATTCCTGCTGACTTTGGGCAGCCACAGGTTTCGCATACACAGTCGGGTAGGCCCTGCCATGTGCCGCTCTGCTGAACGCTGAATCAATCATATTTACAGTACTTGCCGAGTTTTGATTTTTCACTGATGCCTGCTTTAGACTTCTATCCATCTCTTGCGTGACTGAGCGATCGTGATGGCCCTGTTCAAGTCCAATGTCTCCACCGCCAGTAGTTTACGCAGGATCACCTCGTGGTTGAAGCCGATTATAAAGAAGTCCCGCAGCATGTCTGCCAACACAGCCCCGAACTTACACGGTCCCACTAGACGTCTCAGGTCAGCAACGAATTCCGCCGCATTCTGGCCCTCTGAGTGAACGTGTAAAATCTGTATCCCGAGATGATGATGCCTTCGTCTGGCTTAAGGTGGTCCTGTACCAGTGTACACAATTCTTCATACGTCTTCTCTGTTGGACTCACAGGCAGCAGTAGATTCTTTATCGGACCATAAATTTTTGTTCCGCAAACCGTGAGGAACACCGCCCGGCGCCAATCTGCGTCGCCGACCTCCTCCATTTTGTTGGCCACGAAGGACTGGCTCAAACGGCTCACAAAGTCTACCCAATCTTCTCCTTCAACAAATCGCTCCAACAATCCAATTGTGCTCATTTTTGCCAAGCAAAGGTTCTTGTTGCCTCGTCACCAAATGTTGTGTGTGCAATAACTGTTAGACTGAGTACTGCTTAACTCCAAGAGGTATGACCTTGGCTCTGCTTTATTAAGGCCCAAAGTGACTAATATACAAAACGGCTGGCCTTTGATACTTGGGCTGTACATGCGTGCTGGCAGCCCAATAGCCTCCAATAGACCCTTGGAAATTCCCGCTCAAAGACCCCGCATAGGACTCAGTAGTCACGTTAGAACTCCTAATTAGTGTGGAAGCAAGTCATCCTCGACTCCTGGGGACTGCCTAAGAAGAAGACGAATTCAAGAAGAGCGCAGCGTTTAGGTGTCGGTCGTGAGTCAGTGACAGCACTCTCACCTTTTGAGTTAGGGGTCATGGGTTCAAGTCTCACTGCAGAAATTGGAGCAAAAAATCTAGGCTGAGGGAGCGCTGCACTGTCGGATGTGCCGCCTTTCGGATGAGATTTTGAACCGAGGCGTCGTCTGCTCTCTCAGGTGGATTTAAAAGATCACATGACACAATTGTGGGTTATCCCCAGGGTCCTTGGGTCAATATGTATCCCTCAACCAACATCACTAAAAAAACAGATTATCCGGTCATTATCACATTGCTGTTAGTGGGAGCTTGCTGTGCGCAAATTGGCTGCAAATTGTTTCATACATTACAACAGTGACTACATTACACAAAAGTACTTCATTGACTGTAAAGTGCTTTGAGATGTCCTGAGGTTGTGAAAGGCGCCATATAAATGCAAGATTCTTTCTGTTTCTTCCGATGTGTTGAATGCCTCCTTCAACCAAGACTACCAAAACAACGCAGGTTAAGCGGTCCTGCGTCTAGTGCAACATTTTTAGCGGGATCTTGCCATGTGCCAAATGGCTGCCGCTTGTTCCTGTGCCACACTGCACCTCACAATAACTCACTGTTCACGAGATGAGGCGCAGCTTTGGTTGAAAAGGCACTGCCCCTTTAAGCCGAGGTGTTGCGGGACTGCGAATGTTGAAGTGGTTGAATCTTACAAAGGGAGCTGTCAGCGAACTGAATTGTCAGAGCGTCCCTGTTAGCTGCGTGATTTATATTTAAAGGGCATTCAGATCACTTAACACAGACAATAGCCTTCCACATGCTGCATTGTAAATTGTTTTATGCGTCTTGATTTTCAAAGTGAGTTTAAGGATCGGAAATAATTAATACTGGATGAGCACTTGGAATTACATTCATTAATATTGATGTGTGTGTTTTTAAAATATTTAATGTCAATAGGGATTGGCAAGTTCATGCTCAAGATTTAGTTTAATGAGCCTCCTAGATTTTAAATCGTGAACATTTAGCTCTTTACGGTTGGCTGCTTGGTAATAATTGATTTGTTGTAGCGTTATTTCCATACCATTTATCTTTATTTCCTTCTTAAGGAGAGAAGTCAAAATTCAGATTACATTTTTCATTCATTGGCTGAGGCTATACCAAAGGATAGCTTAAGGTTAGTCTTGTTGTTCAAGCTTGCCCTTCTTTCTTGTAGCCACTGATTCATCAGGGGCAATAGTTTCTTGGGCAATGTTCCCGCTAAGGTGTGCGCGCACATGGCCGCACAGTAATCTGAAAGATCCCGCGCAGGCCATTCGGCGGTTCCTCCTGTGTAAGTGCCGCGCATGCTCAGACATTTAAAGGGACCGCGCATTAAAAGAAATAGGCCACACTGAACATAGGGCCACTTACAGGGAACATTGTCCATCGACCTCTATTCTTCATATCGGAGCCGAGACACACATTTCTGTGCAGGGTACCCCGGAATATATATAAACACACGCCCGGGGACACATGTAAACTGGGACGCACTCCTAGAGACTTCCTGTAAGTAGAGACATATTCTGGGGGACCCCTGTAAATATAGACACACTCCCGGGGACCCCTGTAAATATAGACACACTCCCGGGGACCCCCTGTAAATATAGACACACTCCCGGGGACCCCTGTAAATATAGACACACTCCCGGGGACCCCTGTAAATATAGACACATTCCCGGGGACCCCCTGTAAATATAGACACACTCCCGGGGACCCCTGTAAATATAGACACACTCCCGGGGACCTCTGTAAATATAGACACACTCCCGGGGATCCCCTGTAAATATAGACACACTCCCGGGGACCCCTGTAAATATAGACACACTCCCGGGGACCCCTGTAAATATAGACACACTCCCGGGGACCCCTGTAAATATAGACACACTCCCGGGGACCCCTGTAAATGTAGACACACTCCCGGGGACCCCTGTAAATATTGACACACTCCCGGGGACCCCTGTAAATATAGACACACTCCCGGGGACCCCTGTAAATATAGACACACTCCCGGGGACCCCCTGTAAATATTGACACACTCCCGGGGACCCCCTGTAAATATAGACACACTCCCGGGGACCCCTGTAAATATAGACACACTTCCGGGGACCCCCTGTAAATATTGACACACTGCTGGGGACCCCTGTAAATATAGACACACTCCCGGGGACCCCTGTAAATATAGACACACTCCCGGGGACCCCTGTAAATATAGACACACTCCTGGGGACCCCTGTAAATATAGACACACTCCCGGGGACCCCCTGTAAATATTGACACACTGCTGGGGACCCCTGTAAATATTGACACACTGCTGGGGACCCCTGTAAATATAGACACACTCCCGGGGACCCCTGTAAATATAGACACACTCCCGGGGACCCCTGTAAATTTAGACACACTCCCGGGGACCCCTGTAAATATAGACACACTCCTGGGACCCCTGTAACTATAGACACACTACCAGGGAGTAGAGAAAACCTAACCTGGAATATCACTTGAAATTAAACTGCACATGTAAAACAAGGGGATCCTGGATTAATCTCAAAAAGGTCACTTTGAGGGAAGATGTCAAGAAAATTCTTTCTCACACATCACATGGTGTAGGGTTCTAGAGAGTCATGGAGACACAAACCCCGGAATCATTTAGGGAAGATTTGGAAGCTACAATGGGGGAGAGGCAGGTGGAGGGGATGGACCAATGGGGGTAGGGGATGTGAGAGGAGGGGGAAGAGTGTTAAGACCAATGTTCCCTTTAAGCTGCTCCAGCAACAACAACAACAACCTGTATTTATAAAGCACCTTTAACGTAGTGAAATGTCCCAAGGCACTTCACAGGAGTGTCATGAGGCAGAAAATTTGACGCCGAGCCGCATGAAATTAGGGCAGGTTTCCAAAAACTCAGTCAAAGAGGTAGGTTTTAAGGAGCGTCTTGAAGGAGGAGAGAGAGGTGGAGAGGTGGAGAGGTTTAGGCAGGGAGTTCCAGAGCTTGGGACCCAGGCAACAGAAGGCACGGCCACTATCATTGATCGATTCTAATCAAGGATGCTCAAGAGGGCAGAATTACAGGAGTGCAGACATCTCATAAGAACATAAAAACAGAAGAAATAGGAACAGGAGTAGCCATACGGCCCCTCGAGCCTGCTCCGCCATTCGATAAGATCATAGCTGATCCGATCATGGACTCGGTTCCACTTCCCTGCCCGCTCCCCATAACCCCTTATTCCCTTATCGTTTAAGAAACCGTCTATTTCTGGCTTAAAGTTATTCAATGTCCCGGCTTCCACAGCTCTCTGAGGCAGCGAATTCCACAGATTTACAACCCTCTGAGAGAAGAAATTTCTCCTCATCTCAGTTTTAAATAGGTAGCCCCTTATTCTAAGATTATGCCCTCTAGTTCTAGTCTCCCCCATCAGTGGAAACATCCTCTCTGCATTCACCTTGTCAAGCCCCCTCATAATCTTATACGTTTCAATAAGATCACCTCTCTTTCTTCTGAATTTTCTGAATAGAGGCCCAACCTACTCAACCTTTCCTCATAAGTCAACCCCCTTATCCCCAGAATCAACCTAGTGTACCTTCTCTGAACTGCCTCCAAAGCAAGTATATCCTGTCCTAAATATGGAAACCAAAACTGCATGCAGGTTTGCAGGTGTGGCCTTACCAATACCTTATATAGCTGTAGCAAGACTTCCCTGCTTTTATATTCCATCCCTTTGGAATAAAGGCCAAAATACCATTGGCCTTCCTGATCACTTGCTGTACCTGCATACTATCTGTCATGTATTCAACTATCATTGTAAGCCATGTATAAGCTGACCTAAGTTGTCCACCTTGAGAACATTGACCACAAGGGGGTGAACTCGTGGGAGACACTCCGAACCTGGACCTACAGGTATAAAAGGGGAAGCTCCACCCACCTTCATCACTTGAGGTCTTGGTAATAAAGATAACTGGTCACAGAGTGACCTTCTCTCAAGTATGGGCCTCGTGTGCATTTATACTGTATAGTAAGGACATATCATTGGCGACGAGAAACTGGGATTTAAACCACGCGAGCATGGCCACTCGCAGCACAGAACAGAGGTACTGTGTTGGTGATGATTGAGATGACTTTATTGAGAGACGACAGCAAAGTTTTGTCACTAAGGAATAGTTGGGACAGGATTCGGCCGACAAACGCAGGGCTCATCTCCTGACGGTTTGTGGATCCAGAACGTACTCCCTGATAAAGGACCTTCTAGCGCCAGAGAAGCCGGCAGACAAGACTTTTGAAGAGCTCAGTAAGTTGATCAGGGAGCAGCATGCACATGGCAAGACACCGGTTTTACACGCACCGGCGGCGAGAAGGGCAAAGCGTTCGAGACTTCATGGCAGTTCTCCGGCAACTGGCGAGTCTATGTAAGTTCCCAGAAGCATGCAGAGCGGAGATACTGCGAGACTTTTTTATTGAGGGCATCGGGCACGCTGGGGTTTTCAGAAAACTGATTGAGACCAAAGACTTGACCTTGGAAGCAGCGGTTCTGATAGCCCAGACATTTACCTCAAGGGAGGAAGAGATCAGAATGATGTATGACAAAAATCTTGGCTCAAATGCGGCAAACGACCAGGGAGTCAACATTGTTAACACGGCACACAGTTCTCTAGGCAGACAAGTGCAATCGGACATGCCCCAGCATGTAGTCGAACCCAAAGGGGGAATTCAACAGAGACAATGGCTAGCTGAATGGCGATTCATGCCATCGCAATGGACAATGCAGCCAGTAATGGGGCCATCAACACCTGTTAATGGTGAGCTGAAGGACAGTTACAGAGACAGTCAGAGACGATCGACTGGTAATGGACCTTTTGTTTCCAACAACGGGGCCTCCAGCTCATGCGGAAGTTGTGGAGGCAAACACCCAGCCAGAGCTTGCAGATGTCAGCAATATAACTGCAGAAACTGCAACATCAGCGGTCACTTGGCGTGTATGTGCAGGAAGCCTGCAGCCAGGTTGATGTACGAGGAGGACGGACCCGATGTAAGCCCTACGAGGCCAAATGGACACTGGGGGAAATCACAGGAAGCTGAAGTTCAGCGAGTTCATGTGGAGCACATATACAGTTCATATAACAGGACGCCACCGATAATGATGGAAGTGCTCCTCAATGGCATCCCAGTATTAATGGAGCTAGACACGGGGGCTAGCCAGTCCCTGATGAGTATCAAACAGTTCGAAAGGTTGTGGGTGTCCAAGGCCAGGAGGCCAAAATTATTGCCGATTGACGCACAGCTACAGACATATACAAAGGAGATCATTCCGGTGCTAGGCAGCGCCATGGTAGTCATGACCCACAAAGATTCGGAGAACAGGTTGCCACTCTGGATTGTCTCGGGGGACGGTCCCGCACTACTGGGGAGAAGTTGGCTTGCTGTCATGAAATCGGGCGATGTCAATGCAATTTCTTCTGTGGAGCGAGTATCATGCTCACAGGTCCTGGACAAATTTGACTCATTATTTCAACCGGGCATCAGCACTTTCATGGGGGCCAAGGTAGTGATTCACATAAACCCGGACACCAGGCCAGTACACCACAAGGCCAGAGCGGTGCCGTACATGATGCGGGAAAAGATAGAAGGCGAATTGGACCGCCTGCTGAGGGAAGGCATCATCTCGCCAGTCAAATTCAGTAATTGGGTGAGCCCGATCGTGCCGGTGCTCAAGGCGGATGGGTCGGTCAGGATATGTGGCGATTACAAGGCCACCATCAATCGGGTGTCACTCCAAGTCCAGTACCTGCTACCGAGAGCGGAGGACCTCTTTGCGACGCTATCCGGTGGCAAACATTTTTCAAAATTGGACCTGACCTCAGCTTATATGACCCAGGAGCTGGCGAGTGAGTCGAAGAAGCTGACCATCATCATGACACACAAGGGGTTCTTTGAGTATAACAGATGTGCGTTAGGGATTCGTTCGGCTGCCGCGATCTTTCAGCGGAATATGGAAAGCCTCCTCAAGTCGATTTCAAGGACGGTGGTTTTTCAGGACGACATCCTCTTCACGGGTCGCGATACTGAAGAACACCTCCACAACCTGGAGGAGGTGCTCCGCAGACTGGACCGGTTAGGGCTGCGACTGAAAAAGACGAAGTGTATCTTCTTAGCTCCAGAGGTAGAATTCCTGGGGAGGAGGGTAGCAGCAGACGGGATCAGACCCACTGCGTCCAAAACGGAAGCGATCCAGAGAGCACCCAGACCCCGTAACACGATGGAGCTGTGTTCGTTCCTGGGGCTCTTGAACTAGTAAAGGGGCCATCAACACCTGTTAATGGTGCGCTGAAGGACAGTTACAAAGACAGTCAGAGACGATCGACTGGTAACGGACCTTTTGTTTCCAACAACGGGGCCTCCAGTTCATGCGGGAGGTGTGGAGGCAAACACCCAGCCAGAGCTTGCAGGTATCAGCAATATACCTGCAGAAACTGCAACGTCAGCAGTCACTTGGCACGTATGTGCAGGAAGCCTGCAGCCAGTTTGATGTACGAGGAGGACGGGCCCAATGTAATCTCTACGAGGCCAAATGGACACTGGGGGAAATCGCTGGAAGCTGAAGTTCAACGAGTTCATGTGGAGCACATATACAGTTCATATACCAGTCCGCCACCGATAATGATGAAAGTGTTCCTCAGTGGCATCCCAATATTAATGGAGCTAGACACGGGGGCCAGCCAGTCCCTGATGAGTATCAAACAGTTCGAAAGATTGTGGGTGTCCAAGGCCAGGAGGCCAAAATTATTGCCGATTGACGCACTGCTACGGACATATACAAAGGAGATCATTCTGGTGCTAGGCAGCGCCACGGTAGTCGTGACCCACAAAGATTCGGAGAACAGGTTGTCACTCTGGATTGTCCCGGGGGAGGGACCCGCACTGGTGGGGAGGAGTTGGCTTGTTGTCATGAACTGGAAATGGGACGATGTCAATGCAATTTTTTCTGTGGAGCGAGTATCATGCTCACAGGTCCTGGACAAATTTGACTCATTATTTCAACCGGGCATCAGCACTTTCATGGGGGCCAAGGTAGTGATTCACATAAACCCGGACGCCAGGCCAGTACACCACAAGGCCAGAGCGGTGCCGTACGTGATGCGGGAAAAGATAGAAGGCGAATTGGACCGCCTGCTGAGGGAAGGCATCATCTCGCCAGTCGAATTCAGTGACTGGGCGAGCCCGATTGTGCCGGTACTCAAGGCGGATGAGTCGGTCAGGATATGTGGCGATTACAAGGCCACCATCAATCGGGTGTCACTCCAAGACCAGTACCCGCTACCGAGAGTGGAGGACCTCTTTGCGGCGCTATCCGGTGGCAAACTTTTTTCAAAATTGGACCTGACCTCAGCTTATATGACAAGAAGCTGGCGAATGAGTCAAAGAAGCTGACCACCATTATGACACACAAGGGGTTGTTTGAGTACAGCAGATGTGCGTTCGGGATTTGTTCGGCCGCCGCGATCTTTCAGCGAAATATGGTTAGCCTCCTCAAGTCGATTCCAAGGACGGTGGTTTTTCAGGACGACATCCTCATTATGGGTCGTGATACTGAAGAACACCTCCATAACCTGGAGGAGGTGCTCCGCAGACTGGACCGGGTAGGGCTGCGACTAAAAAAGGCGAAGTGTGTCTTCTTAGCTCCAGAGGTAGAATTCCTGGGGATGAGGGTAGCAGCAGATGGGATCAGACCCACTGCGTCCAAAACGGAAGCGATCCAAAGAGCACCCAGACCCCGTAACACGACGGAGCTGCGTTCGTTCCTGGGGCTCTTGAACTATTTTGGTAACTTTCTTCCCAAATTGAGCATGCTGTTAGAGTCGCTACACGTGCACCTATGCAAAGGTCGCAATTGGGTCTGGGGGGACAGCCAGGATAGAGCACGCAACTTGTTATGCTCCAACAAACTATTAACGTTATATGACCCATGTAAGAAACTTGTTCTAACGTGCGATGTGTCGTCCTATGAGGTCGGGTGTGTGTTGCAGCATGTGAATGCCAATGGTCAGTTACAGCCGGTAGCTTATGCCTCCAGAAGTCTGTACCAGGCAGAAAGGGGCTATGGGATGTTAGAAAAGGAAGCCCAACATGTGTATATGCAGTAAAAAAAAAATGCACCGTACCTGTTTGACTGGAAATTTGAGCTGGAGACAGATCACAAACCCCTAATGTCCCTTTTGGCCGACAACAAGGCCATTAATACGAATGCATCGGCTCACATACAGAGGTGGGCACTTACGTTAGCCGCCTATGACTACACAATTTGGCACAGACCGGGCACTGAAAACTGCGTCGGTGCATTCAGCAGGCTCCCACTCGCCACCACTGAGGGGGCAACTGAGCATGCTGCTGAGATGGTCATGGCTGTTGAAGCTAACGAAAGCGAAGACAGCCCGTCAGTTAAAGTCTGGACAAATAAAGACCCGCTACTGTCTTTAGTTAAGAAATGTGTCCTGAATGGGGACTGGGCAGCCATGTACGGGGCATGCCCTGAGGAATTTAAACCGTTTCATAGGCGCAAAGATGAACTCTCGATTCAGGCCGATTACCTACTGTGGGGAAACCGAGTAGTCATGCCCCAGGGGGGAAGAGAGGTGTTTATCAGACAACTCCACAATGAGCACCCGGGCATTGTCATGATGAAGGCAATTGCCTGGCACACGTTTGGTGGCCAGGGATAGATGCAGACCTGGAACTTTGTGTTCGCAGGTGCAACACATGTGCTCAGCTGGGCAACGCACCCAGGGAAGCCCCCCTTAGCCCCTGGTCATGGCCCGCCAAGCCATGGTCACACGCATCCATGTGGACTACGCAGGTCCTTTCATGGGAAAAATGTTTTTAGTTGTAATAGACGCCTACTCCAAATGGATTGAGTGTGCCATTTTAAATTGAAGCACATCCTCTGCCACGGTAGAAAGTCTATGGGCAATGTTCGCTGCCCATGGTCTACCGGATGTCTTGGTCAGCGACAATGGCCTGTGCTTCACAAGCATTGAATTCCAGGACTTCATGGCAGGCAATGGAATCAACCATGTCAGAACGGCACTGTTCAAGCTGGCCTCAAATGGCCAGGTGGAACGAGCAGTGCAGATAATAGAAACATAGAAACATAGAAACATAGAAAATAGGTGCAGGAGTAGGCCATTCGGCCCTTCTAGCCTGCACCGCCATTCAATGAGTTCATGGCTGAACATTCAACTTCAGTACCCCATTCCTGCTTTCTCGCCATACCCTTTGATCCCCCTAGTAGTAAGGACCTCATCTAACTCCTTTTTGAATATATTTAGTGAATTGGCCTCAACAACTTTCTGTGGTAGAGAATTCCACAGGTTCACCACTCTCTGGGTGAAGAAGTTCCTCCGCATCTCGGTCCTAAATGGCTTACCCCTTATCCTTAGACTGTGACCTCTGGTTCTGGACTTCCCCAACATTGGGAACATTCTTCCTGCATCTAACCTGTCTAACCCCGTCAGAATTTTAAATGTTTCTAAGAGGTCCCCTCTCATTCTTCTGAACTCCAGTGAATACAAGCCCAGTTGATCCAGTCTTTCTTGATAGGTCAGTCCCGCCATCCCGGGAATCAGTCTGGTGAACCTTCGCTGCACTCCCTCAATAGCAAGAATGTCCTTCCTCAGGTTAGGAGACCAAAACTGTACACAATACTCCAGGTGTGGCCTCACCAATGCCCTGTACAACTGTAGCAACACCTCCCTGCCCCTGTACTCAAATCCCCTTGCTATGAAGGCCAACATGCCATTTGCTTTCTTAACCGCCTGCTGCACCTGCATGCCAACCTTCAATGACTGATGTACCATGACACCCAGGTCTCTTTGCACCTCCCCTTTTCCTAATCTGTCACCATTCAGATAATAGTCTGTCTCTCTGTTTTTAATCAAACAGAGGATGCTCAGAATCCAAGAGGGTTCCCTACAAAGCCGCTTATCACACCTCCTGTTGGCCAATAGATCCCGACCATACTCGCTCACAGGGGTTCCACCCGCAGAGCTGCAGGAATGCGAGGGCGCGATGTATTGATGTCAATTACCCTGTTTTTGTCCTTAATTACGCTGCAGGGCCTAAATGGCTTGGTAGTTAAACTTACCAATGGACAAATCTGCCGCAAACACGTGGATCAAACTAAAAGGAGGTTCAGCAACCCCATAGAAGCAGAGGAAGAACACGACGTAGAGTTTACTCCACCACAGGTGACCGAACAATGAAACCAAGAGGAGGGGAGTCCAGTCACTGTGGGCAGTCCGGACAGGCCTGAGGCACCACAAACAGCAGACACTCAGGCCAGCGCCCAACAACCGGAGCCCCAACTCAGGCGCTCTACAAGAGAGACTCAACCTGTGATCCCAATAAGACTTTGGTGGGGAGGTGATGTCATGTATTCAACTATCATTGTAACCCATGTATAAACTGACCAAAGTTGTACACCTTGAGAACACTGACCACAAACGGGAGGACTTGTGGGAGACATTCCTAACCTGGACTTTCAGGTATAAAAGGGGAAGCTCCACCCACCTTCATCACTTGAGGTCTTGGTAATAAAGGTAACTGGTCACAGAGTGACCTTCTCTCAAGT
Organism: Pristiophorus japonicus; assembly: GCF_044704955.1. Classification (NCBI taxonomy): domain Eukaryota; kingdom Metazoa; phylum Chordata; class Chondrichthyes; family Pristiophoridae; genus Pristiophorus; species Pristiophorus japonicus. Next base: position 184,432,770 of record NC_091989.1, read on the forward strand.
ATGGGCCTCATGTGCATTCATACTACATGATAAGGACATATCACTATCCTTTTGCGTTTCATTCACAAATATCCCAGGTCCTGCTGTACTCTGGCACTTTGCAATCTTTCTCCACTGAAATAATAACTTGCTCTTTGATTTTTTTCTGCCAAAGTGCATGACATTATATTCCATCTGCCAATTTTTTGCCCACTCAATTAGCCTGTCTATGTCCTTTTGCAGATTTTTTGTGTCCTTCTCACACATTGCTTTTCCTCTCATCTTTGTATCATCAGCAAACTTGGCTATGTTCTACTCAGTCCCTTCTTCCAAGTCGTTAATATAGATTGCAAATAGATGGCATCCCAGCACTGATCCCTGCGGCACCCCACTAGTTACTGGTTGCCAACCAGAGAATGAACCATTTATCCCGACTCTCTGTTTTCTGTTAGTTAGCCAATTCTTTATCCATGCTAATATATTACCCCCAACCCCGTGAACTTTTATTTTGTGCAGTAACCTTTTATGTGGCACCTTGTCAAATGCCTTCTGCAAGTCCAAATGCACCACATCCACTGGTTCCCCTTTATCCACCCTGTTCGTTACATCCTCGAATGCTCCAGCAAATTTGTCAAACATGACTTCCCCTTCATAAATCCATGCTGGCTCTGCCTGACCGAATTTTGCTTTTCTAAATGTCCTGCTACTGCTTCTTTAATAATACACTCAAACATTTTCCCAACCACAGATGTTAGGCTAACTGGTCTATAGTTTCCTGCTTTTTATCTGCCTCCATTTTTAAATAGGGGTGTTACCTTTGCAGTTTTCCAATCTTGTTGGGCTGGAGGAGATTACAGAGATAGAGAGGGGGCGAGGCCATAGAGAGATTTGAAAACAAGGTTGAGAGTTTTGAAATTGAGTCGTTTCTTAACCGGGATCCAATGTAAGTCAGCGAGCACAGGGTGAGTGGGACTTGGTGCGAGTTAGGACACGGACAGCCGAGTTTTGGATCACCTCTCGTTTACATAGGGTGGAATGTGGGAGGCCAGCCAGGAGTACATTGGAATAGTCAAGTCTAGAGGTAACAAAGGCATGGATGAGGGTTTCAGCAGCGGATGAGCTGAGGCAAGGACGGAGATGGGAGGTGGAAATAGGCGGTCTTACTTATACTGCAAATATATGGTCAAAAGTTCATTTCACGGTCAAATATGACACTAAGGTTGCGAACAATCTGGTTCAGCCTCAGACAGAAGGTATGAGGGACGAGTTGGCTAAGGCAGATTGGGAAACCACATGAAATGGCTAGCATTTAAAGAATTAATACATAAATTACAACAAATGTACATTCCTTTATAGCACAAAGTGGTCCAACCGTGGCTAACAAGAGAATTTAAAGATATCATTAGATCAAAGGAAGAGGCTTATAATGTTGCCAACAAGAGCAGCAAGCCTGACGATTGGGAGGATTTTAGAATTCAGCAAAGGAGGACCAAGAAATTGATAAAGGAAAGGAAATAGAATATGAGAGTAAACTAGCGAGAGATGTAAAAACAGACTGTAAAAGCTTCCATGGTTATGTAAAAAGGAAAAGATTCGCAAATGTAAATGTGGGTCCCTTACAGGCTGAAACAGGAGAAATTATCATGGGGAATAAGGAAATTAACCAAATACTTGTGTTTGTCTTCACAGAAAAAGACGCAAACAAACCTTCCGGGAATAGTGGAGAACTAAGGGTCGAGTGTGAATGAGGAACTGAAAGAAATTAGTATTAGTAAAAAAATAGTACTGTAGAAAGTACTGGGTCTGAAAGCCGATAAATCCCCTGGACCTGATGGCCTACATCCTAGGGTTTTGAAAGAGGTGGCTATAGAGATACTGGATGCATTGTTTGTCATCTTACAAAATTCTATAGAGTCTAGAATGGTTCCCGCAGTTTGGAAGGTAGCTAATGTAACCCCACTCTATAAGAAAGGAGGGAGAGAGAAAACGGGGAACTACAGCCCAGTTAGCCTGACATCAGGAGTAGGGATGCTCAGTAGGCATCCAGCGCACGCCAGAAACTGGCGTTAGCGTAGCGTGTGCCGTCCAAGCATTGGTCAGTCGTAGCAGGCAGTCAGCGCCCAGACCACAGGTCCTTAAAGTTAAAGATTAGTTCAAATTCTTTCTTAAAGATCATCTTATTGCCGAGCCAGGTGGAGCAAGAGTGCTTAAACCCTGTGGGCCATAGACTGCCCCCTCTCGGCCCCCTCCCCATACTATCCTAAGGCCTTCCTTTTTTCTTTCCTTCCTTCCTTCCTCCCTCCCTTCCTCTCTCTCTCTCTTTCTTTCTTTCTTTCTTTCGTTCCTTCTTTCTCGCGCATTAACCATTTGCGCAACAATATAAAAGATTCTATCACCTTTATGTGCGATTATGCAAAATATTCCTTGCACTTTTCTTGTACAATGGTTGTGTATTTACAGCACCAAAGTTTATTTGCATCTCTTTTAGAACGGTGCCTGGTAGCAAGAAATACACTTAACCTCCATTGCAATATGTCCCAGTGATCTGGGCAAAATCAGCCTCGGCCACCATCGGGGAACAGATCTCAGGGGCAATTAACAAGTGTTTTCCACTGCTTCTGGTGGCAGCCTCGACTCCTGGGAGCAACAATTGGGAATTCGAGCGGACACTGCTGAGAGATATTGAACCAAATATAACAGAAGAATTAGGAGCAGGAGTAGGCCATACGGCCCCTCGAGCCTGCTCCGCCATTTTATAAGATCATGGCTGATCTTTGACCTCAACTTTAATTTCCCACCCGATCCCCATATCCCTTGATTTCCCCATGGGTACAAAACTCTATCGATCTCAGCCTTGAATATAGTCAACGACACAGCCCTCTGAGGCAGAGAATTCCAAAGATTCATCACCCTCTGAGTGAAGACATTCCTCCTCATCTCAGTCCTAAATGGCCAACCCCTTATCCTGAGACTGTGTCCCCGAGTTCCTTACTCTCCAGCCAGGGGGAAACAACCTCTCAGCATCTACCCTGTCAATCCCCCTCACAATCCTATCCGTTTCAATGAGATCGCCTATCACTCTTTTGAACTTTAGAGAGTATGGACCCAGCCTTGCACTTCTGGAGGGCAAAGGCTCTGCAACACACATTGCAGACTCATAAAATAACCTGACCCCTGTCCTCCCCTTCCCAATCCGCTCCCTTCGCACCCCCCACCTTCTGCCACTGTGAATAGCTACCAAATGTAGGTCCCTTGCAGTCAGAATCAGGTGAATTTATAATGGAGAACAAAGAAATGGCAGAACAATTGAACAAACACTTTGGTTCTGTCTTCACTAAGGAAGACACAAATAACCTTCCGGAAGTACCAGGGGACCGAGGGTCTAGCGAGAAGGAGGAACTGAAGGAAATCCTTATGAGTCAGGAAATTGTGTTAGGGAAATTGATGGGATTGAAGGTCGATAAATTGCCAGGGCTTGATAGTCTGCATCCCAGAGTACTTAAGGAAGTGGCCTTAGAAATAGTGGATGCATTGGTGATCATTTTCCAACATTCTATCGACTCTGGATCAGTTCCTATGGACTGGAGGGTGGCTACTGTAACCCCAATTTTTAAAAAAGGAGGGAGAGAGAAAACAGGAATTATAGGCCGGTTAGCCTGACATCGGTAGTGGGGAAAATGTTGGAATCAATTATTAAAGACGTAATAGCAGCGTAATTGGAAAGCAGTGACAGGATCGGTATAAGTCAGCATGAATTTTTGAAAGGGAAATCATGCTTGACAAATCTACAATTTTTTGAGGATGTAACTCGTAGAGTGGACAAGTGAGAACCAGTGGATGTGGTGTATTTGGACTTTCAAAAGGCTTTTGACAAGGTCCCACACAAGAGATTAGTGTGCAAAATTAAAGCACATGGTATTGGGGGTAATGTATTGCGTGGATAGAGAACTGGTTGGCAGACAGGAAGCAAAGAGTAGGGAATAAATGGGTCCTTTTCAGAATGGCAGGCAGTGACCAGTGGGGTGCCGCAGGGTTCAGTGCTGGGACCCCAGCTATTTACAATATACATTAATGATTTAGACGAAGGAATTGAATGTAATATCTCCAAGTTTACAGATGACACTAAGCTGGGTTGCAGTGCGAACTGTGAGGAGGATGCTAAGAGAGGCTGCAGGGTGACTTGGACAGGTTAGGTGAGTGGGCAAATGCATGGCAGATGCAGTATAGTGTAGATAAATGTGAGGTTATCCACTTTGGTGCAAAAACAGGAAGGCAGAATATTATCTAAATGGTGACAGATTAGTAAAAGGGGAGGTGCAATGAGACCTGGGCCTCATGGTACATCAGTCATTGAAAGTTGGCATGCAAGTACAGCAGGCAGTGCAGAAGACAAATGACATGTTGGCCTTCATAGTGAGAGGATTTGTTTATAGGAGCAGGGAGGTCTTATTGCAGTTGTACAGAGCCTTGGTGAGGCCACACCTGGAGTACTGTGTACAGTTTTAGTCTCTTAATCTGAGGAAAGACATTCTTGCTATTGAGGGAGTGCAGCGAAGGTTCACCAGACTGATTCCCAGGATGGCAAGACTGACATATGAAGAAAGACTGGATCGACTAGGCTTATATTCACTGAAATTTAGAAGAATGAGAGGGGATCTCATAGAAACATACAAAATTCTGATGGGATTGGACAGGTTAGATGAAGGAAGAATGTTCCCGATGTTGGGGAAGTCCAGAACCAAGGGTCACAGTCTAAGGATAAGGGATAAGCCATTTAGGACCGAGATGAGGAGAAACTTCTTCACTCAGAGAATTGTGAACCTGTGGAATTCTCTACCACAGAAAGATGTTGAGGCCAGTTCGTTAGATATATTCAAAAGGGAGTTAGATGTGGCCCTTATGGCTAAAGGGATCAAGGGTATGGAGAGAAAGCAGAAATGGCGTACTGAGGTGAATGATCAGCCATGATCTTATTGAATGGTGGTGCAGGCTCGAAGGACCGAATGGCCTACTCCTGCACCTACTTTCTATGTTCTACGTTTCTACGTTTCGTCCCTACTCTCTGCTTTCTGTCTTGAAGCCAGCGAGCTATCCATTCTGCTACTTCTCCCCTGACTCCGCATTCTCTGACCTTGTTCTTCAGTCTATTATGGGGTACCTTATCAAAAGCCTTTTGAAAATCTAGATAAATTACATCTACTGCATTACCTGTTTCTACTCTCACTGTTACTTCTTCAAAACATTCAATGAGGTTGGTCAAGCAAGACTTCCCCTTTTGAAATCCATGCTGACTATTCCTTATTATATTTTTGGTTCCGAGATGTTCTTCTATTTTCCCCTTTCGTCGGGATTCCATTATCTTTCCAACCACCGATGTTAAGCTGACTGGTCTATAATTCCCTGGATATGTTCAATCCCACTTCTACCCTGTCAACGTGCCCCCCCCTCAGAATTCTATCTGTTTGGCCCTGCCCCACCCAACCTGCCCCCTCCGCGCCCCCGGCCCAACGGTTGGGAATGGTAAAATATGGGAAACCTGAAAGGAAGGAGAGTAAGTTGGGAAGAAAAAAGTAGGTTGAGAAAAAAGTGCGAGCAGCTGAAATATCTGTGAACTGTTTAGATTTCCAGCAGCAATCAAAATCAAAATTCATGCAATATTAATGTTTCTGCGAGTGGGACATTTGCTTCCGCTGTTCTTTTTTTATGAAGAATGTTTGCTGCATCATGAAAGATTAATTAGCGCACATCGTTATTTATACAAAGAATGTAAATAATTACTTATAATAATGCGTTCAACGCAAGATGATGAATAATCAGTGAGGCCTGCCCGCAGTTCAGAGAACTACCGACTGTTAGGCATCCAAACTGGGAGATCACTGAGCGAGGGAGTGAGGGGAGGGGGGCTGGGGGGATGTGGCTAGTGGCTGCCTTAACCTTCATCTCAGTGAGGGGTCTTTGCTTTGCCGATTTTAGGATTTTCCCCTAACAGCAACCCGCTGTCAGCATCAAACGCTTGCAGGTTGTGGATCGAACAGCGAGATGCCGAGTAAATCTCCCTCTATTCTGACGTTGCTTAGCGACGAACCCGAGGCCCAATCTCAGAGGAGCTCCCACCACCATCCACCCACTCGTCCCATCTCCCCACACCATCCGTCCTCTGACCTGTGTTGCACGAGTGTGCCAACTTAATTAGTGACGAATAAGGAGAGATTTTGTGCTGTGAGCTCACGTTCACATAGAACAACAGCAACTTGCATTTATATAGCGCCTTGGCTCCGCTGGGCGGGCCACATTGTCCGCATGCCAGACACGAGAATCCCAAAGCAAACGCTCGACTCGGAACTCCTTCACGGAAAACGAGCCAAAGGTGGGCCGAGGAAACATTAGAAGGGCACCCTCAAAGCCTTCCTGATAAAGTGCAACATCCCCACTGAGTCCCTGGCCAAAGACTGCCCTAAGTGGAGGAAGAGCATCCGGGAGGGCGCTGAGCTCCTCGAGTCTCATCGCCGAGAGCATGCAGAAATCAAGCGCAGGCAGCGGAGGGAGCGTGCGGCAAACCTGTCCCACCCTCCCTTACCCTCAACGACTATCTGTCCCACCTGTGACAGGGATTGTCGTTCTCCTATTGGACTGTACAGTCACCTAAGGACTCATTTTAAGAGTGGAAGCAAGTCTTCCTCGATTCCGAGGGACTGCCTCTGATGATGATGATTAACGTAGTGAAACATCCCACGGCGCTTCACAGGAGTATTATGAGATAAAAAAATTGACACTGAGCCACGAAAGAAGAAATTAGCACAGGTGACCAAAAGCTTGGTCGAAGAGGTATGTTTTAAGGAGCATCTTGAAGGAGGAAAGAGAGGTGGAGAGGCGAGAGGTTTCGGATGGGAATTCCAGAGCTTGGGGCCCAGGCAACAGAAGGCATGGCCACCAATGGTTGAGCGATTATAATCTGGGATGCTCAAAAGGGCAGAATTAGAGGAGTGCAGACATCTCAGGGAGTTGTGAAGCTGAAGGAGATTACAGAGCTAGAGAGGGGATGAGGCCATGGAAGGATTTTGAAATCTAGGCATTGCTTAACCGTGAGCCAATGTCGGTCAGTGAGCACAGGGGTGATGGGTGAGTGGGACTTGTTGCGAGTTAGGGCAAAGGCAGCCGAGTTTTGGATTAGCTCTAGTTTACGTAGGGTAGAATGTGGGAGGCCAGCCAGGAGTGCGTTGGAATAGTGAAGTCGAGAGGTAACAAAAGCATGGATGAGGGCTTCAGCAGCGGATGAGCTGAGGCAAGGGTGGAGACAAGCGATGTTACGGAGGTGGAAATAGGTGGTCTTAGCTATGCTGTGAATATGTGGTTGAAAGCTGATTTCAGAACCCTGCAGTCAATCGACATCGGAGTATTTCATTTCATAGAATTACATAGAATGTACAGCACAGAACAGGCGTTTCAGCCCATCTGGTCGATGTTTATGGTCCTCACGACCTCCTCCCACCCTACTTCATCTAACACCATCAGCATATCCTTCTATTCCTTACTCCCTCGTGTGTTTATCTCGCTTCCCCTTATATGTATCTACGCTATTCGCTTCAACCACTCTTTGTGGTAGTGAGTACCACATATTTACCATTTCTTCAGTTATGGGTTAGGCTTCAATTAATGCCATATAGGCTTCATATTGGTGAGCGAATCTCAATTTGATTGTAACTCCTGCACCAAGTTGGAACTGAAATCCTGTTCCCAATAAAATACTGCCGTTAATTGTCAGGGGAAATCTGGGCTGATCTTCCCTCATCTCTCAAGATTAAGTATTTGCCCCTTTCTCCAAATAGTGCCCCGCCCATGTCATGGACCACTTGTGTCCTCAGTCTGTGGAAGTCTATCTGGGAAGCTGTTGAACGTTTGGCTGAAGGGATTATCTGTTGAAGTCTGAAATGCCTGTCACTTGAAACCGCCTTCATTTTGAAAACATTCTGCTCGGGGAGCCAGACAGCAAGGAGGTACATGCCCCATCCCATGAAAGAAAGGGAGACTTGGATTTATATAGCACCTTTCATGAGCTACCAGACATCTCAAAGCACTTTACAGCCAATGAAGTACTTTTGGAGTGTAATCATTGTTGTAATGTTGGAAACGCGGCAGCCAATTTGCGCACAGCAAACTCGCACAAACAGCAAGGTGATAATGACCAGATAGTCTGTTTTTTTGTTATGTTGGTTGAGGGATAAATATTGGCCAGGACACCCCTGTTCTTCTTCGAAATAGTGCCATGGGATCTTTTACGTCCGCCTGAGAGGGTAGATGGGGTCTCGGTTTAACGTCTCATCCGAAAGACAGAACCTCCGACAGTGCAGCGATCCCTCAGCACTGCACTGGGAGTGTCAGCTTAGATTTTTGTGCTCAACTTCCTGAATTGGGACTCGAACCCACAAGCTTCTGACCCAGAGGCGAGAGTGCTGCCCACTGAATCATAGCTGAAACATGAGAATGCTGATTGAGGCAGTGGTGGTGAAATTGGAATTTTTGAAGTAAATACACTATCAATCCATCCAAACTAGTAGTTCCTCTGCCAAAAAAGCAAAATGTTCTCCCCTTTTTCTTCTCCTCACCTGAAGGTGCTGAGGTATGTTGAGTGAGCAAATGTATGGCAGATGCAGTATAATGTGGATAAATGTGAGGTTATCCACTTTGGTGGCAAAAACAGGAAGACAGAATATTATCTGAATGGTGTCAGATTAGGAAAAGGGGAGGTGCAACGAGACCTGGATGTCATGGTACACCAGTCATTGAAAGTTTGGCATGCAGGTACAGCAGGCGGTGAAGAAGGCAAATGGCATGTTGGCCTTCATAGCTAGAGGATTTGAGTATAGGGAGGTCTTACTGCAGTTGTACAGGGCCTTGGTGAGGCCACACCTGGAATATTGTGTTCAGTTTTGGTCCCCGAATCTGAGGAAGGACGTTCTTGCAATTGAGGGAGTACAGTGAAGGTTCACCAGATTGATTCCTGGGATGGCAGGACTGACATATGAGGAGAGACTGACATATGGAGTTTAGAAGAATGAGAGGAGATCTCATAGAAACATATAAAATTCTGACAGGATTGGACAGGTTAGAGGCAGGAAGAATGTTCCCATTGCTGGGGAATTCCAGAACCAGGGGTCACAGTCTAAGAATAAGGGGTAAGCCATTTGGGACCAAGATGAGGAGAAACTTTTTCACTCAGAGAGTGGTTAACCTGTGGAATTCTCTACCGCAGAAAGTTGTTGAGGCCAGTTCATTAGATATATTCAAAAGGGAGTTCGA